>NC_090440.1:1267605122-1268855122 GCF_031143425.1 Pleurodeles waltl
CCTGGTTTAAGTAATTTTTCTTTACTCTGACCAGTCCGCAGAGCTGGCTAACGTCATTCCTTAAATAAGGCGCCCGCATGGCGCGTGGGAATGGAGTTAGCCAGCGGTAACATTTTCGACACAAACCAGCGCTGGCGCTAGTTTGCATCAAAAAGTATAAATATGGGTCTTCCTCTCTTCAAGAAGGTCTCTTTGTGCAGCAAAATTCAACGCACAGCCTGCCAGACATGATGCACAGTAACTGCACCACAGTGAAAATGTCACTACATGCCGAACCGGAACTACGCAGCCCGACTTCGCAATGAGAAGATTGATGCAGAGTCAGCGTAGCGACTGGAAATTTGACGCGCGGCCCACTGGATTGACGCAAGCTGAGCCGGCACAACGCAGTCTGACTTCCAGAGAGGAATCGACGCAGCACCTGCCATGTGGTAAAAAATTTGATGCAGCGCCCACCGGATCGACGCAGCTCCTGTCACTTTGTCCTGCCAGTGCAGAAAATCCACACACCATCCCCTGGGCATCTAAAAGCCCTGCAACCCGAAGAGGATCCACGACCGAGCGCCGGAAATCGGCGCACAGCCATCCCTGCGTGGAAACTAAACAACGCATTGCCGTGTGCAGCCTGAGAAATCGACGCACACCCCTTTGTTTCCACGCTTCTCCTCCTCTACGGCCCTTTGCAGGGATTTTTCAAGCGAACTAGGTACTTTGGGGGATATTTATACTCCGTTTGCGCCGGAATTGCGTCGTTTTTTTTGACGCAATTCCGACGCAAAACTAACTCCATATTTATACTTTGGCGTTAGACGCGTCTAGCGCCAAAGTCCATGGAGTTTGCGTCATTTTTTAGCGTGGACACCTACTTTGCGTTAATGAGATGCAAGGTAGGCGTTCACGTCTAAAAAATAGACTCCGAGGCATGTGCGTCGGATTTATACTCCCGGGCAAAATTCACGCCCGGGAGTGGGCGGGTCAAAAAAAATTACGTACGGCCGCTTTTGCGCCGTTTTTTAGCGCCTGCAAAAGGCAGGCGTTAAGGGACCTGTGGGCTCTGAAGGAGCCCAGAGGTGCCCTCCCATGCCCCCAGGGACACCCCCTGTCACCCTTGCCCACCCCAGGAGGACACCCAAGGCTGGAGGGACCCATCCCAGGGACATTAAGGTAAGTTCAGGTAAGTGTTTTTTGTTGTTTTTTTTGTGGCATAGGGGGGCCTGATTTGTGCCCCCCTACATGCCACTATGCCCAATGACCATGCCCAGGGGACATAAGTCCCCTGGGCATGGCCATTGGGCAAGGGGGCATGACTCCTGTCTTTGCTAAGACAGGAGTCATTTCTATGGGGGTTGGGAGTCGAAAAAAATGGCGCATATCGGGTTGAGGGGAAAAAATTGCCTCAACCTGACTTGCCCCATTTCTTGACGCCCAAGCCCCATATCCCCCTACGCCGGCGCTGCCTGGTGTACGTCGTTTTTTTCCACGCACACCAGCCAGCGCCGGCGGCTAACGCCGGCTAACGTCATTGATTAAATACGGCGCCCGCATGGCGCTTCAGAATGGCGTTAGCCGGCGCTAATTTTTTGGACGCAAAACTGCGTTAGTGCAGTTTTGCGTCAAAAAGTATAAATATGGCCCTTTGTGCTTGAAAGAGACTTTGTTTGCTTTAAAAAGACTTAAGACACTTTGGGGCATATTTATACTCCGTTTGCGCCGAATGTGCGTCAAAAATTTTGACGCACAATCAGCGCAAACGTTGCCCCATATTTAAACCCTGACACCCGAGTCCGCGCAAGGGAAAATCCGCAATGTGCGCCATTTTCTGGATGCGGCAACCCGCCCTGCGTTAATGATATGCAGGGTAGGCGTTCCCGTCCAAAAAACGACGCACACAGCCGTGAGCCGTATTTATGCTTCCGGGCAAAAATGACTCTCGGCCGGGAGGCGGCGCAAAAAAATGACGCAAAGCCCGATTTGCGTCAAAATTTAACGCCTGGGTCAGGGCAGGTGTTAAAATGGGGCAAACACACCTGTATTTAATCAGAACACACATAACAAACAACAGAGCAGCAGAGCAGCAGAGCAGCAACAGGGAGACATGGAGGTGATTTTCATTCAGCGTGCACGTCGACGCAGAGCCCTGCAGCAACAACAGCAGCTACAACAACAACAGCAGGGACCCCAAAGGCAGCGCAGAAGGCAGGAGAGGATATTCCGCCCAAGAACAACCCTGCATGGCCTCAGGGAACACGACATCATCCAGAGGTACCGGTTGAACTGGCAGGCCATTCAGCAGCTGCTGAGAAATATTGAACAGCAGTTGGCCCCCACTTTGGTGACACCCCACACCATCCCAACAGAAACAAAGCTGCTTGTCGTACTTCACCTGCTGGCAAGTGGCTCGTTTCAGACAACTGGTGCCCTGGTTGGTGGAATATCACAACCATCATTCTCTGCATTCCTGCCAAAAGTACTGGATGCCATCATTTGCCTGACACCCCTCCACATCTGCTTCCCTAACACACTGCAGAAGCAGCAGGAAACAAAACAGGGGTTCTACTCCATCAGTGGCTTCCCACACGTCCTTGGTGCAATCGACTGCACACACGTACGCCTTGTGCCACCTGCTGCAACAGAACACCTCTACCGCAACAGGAAGCACACACATTCAATCAATGTGCAGGCCATAGTCGATCACCAAGGATTGATCAGCAACATTGTGGCTAAATATCCTGGGAGTGTACATGACACATTCATCTTCCGTCACTCTACCATCAACCAACACTTTCAGGATGGATGGTATGGCAATGGACTACTTGTTGGTAAGTACAAAAATCCAACTTATATACACACTGCACAGCAACCCTCTAGGACACACAACACATACACCACAATAGCAACACCTAGCCAGGAACACACTGAGGTCCTGACATCACTAGCCATGTTTCTGAAGTCACCATTGAACCTGTCGCACATTGGAATGTACTCCACAGCTTCATGTGAAGACATTAATGAGTGTGGTTGCCTAAATGTAACCTTGCAAATTGGAAGTGTCACAATAACCTGTACATTAATACATTGCATAAGTCTTAAGGTATGGGATGTCCAGGGTACTTTCATATGAACGTCTTAACTACACTTTCATGTGTTAACTCTGCATGGAACTATCATCTCACCCCCAGTGAAGACACACGGACACCTGTATCACAAGTCACAAGTCAAGGGAGGGCACACTGTTATGAAAATAAAAATACAGACTGCTGACAAACGGCTAGCTAACAAACACTTGCTCAGCCAAGGAAAAAACTCAATGCAAAACTTTTACCCTACAAGTATAGGTTGTCACATTAGTACACAAAAGAGGCACAGACAACACAAGACAACTACTGCAATCAAAGGTCTGTACAAGAGTGCTTTCTACATCTAATTGATCCCATTCTGTGTTTCTATTTCAGCTGATCAGGGGTATGGCATCCAGCCTTGGTTAATGACACCATTTGGGAACCCCACTACTGCTGCAGAGCGGGCATACAACAATGCCCATAAGAGGACACGCAGCATTGTTGAGCGGACCTTTGGGATCCTAAAGTCAAGGTTCCGCTGCCTTGACATCACAGGCGGTAGCCTACTCTATTCCCCAGAGATGGTCTGCAAGATCATACTCACTTGTGCCATATTGCACAACATTTGTGTAAAAAGGAACATTCCCCTCCTTGAACCAAACCCAGACATGCCTGAAGATGACGAAGAGGAGGATGCTGGCCTGCAACAGGAGGGGGAACAACCAAACAAGGCAGCAGGAGTGCGTAGGCGCCAACAACTTGTAAATATATTTTTTTCATAATTTCTTATATCAACACGTATTGCACAATTGTAAATAAACACAGATAACAAACACCACATCATGCTTTGGCCTATTCATTTCTGCCCACCTTTAGTTCGAAATTTCTGAAGAAGAATGTCGTCTCATTGAGCAATAATGATATAACAATCATGACACAAAAAAAAAACATCACAAATGTATGTACAGAGGGTAGGATGTTACATCATACATTACCATCCACAGAGGCCAACAGGAGTACAAATGTGGCAATTACACATGCCTGATCCAGACACCTGAGACAGTCTCTCACTCAGCCCAAAAATGTAGATCATTTGAAAGTCTCATCACACGTGTTCAGTGACAGGGTGGGACCATCCATGTGTACGTGACAGTGTCCTCAATGGCTTCTCTCAAGTTTTTGATATGAACACTACCCAATTGGAACAACATTAGCTGCCACTAACTCATGAGGAGACCTTGAAGTTACAGTGACAACATACACCAAGACAGGTGATAGTGGATCCACATTCGCACACACATATAAACATATGTCATCCAATCAACCAAATATTTGCAAGCTGCCCATCACAGTAGTGTCCCAGTTTGAACCTAGCAGGAAGAATTTAACATGCCAATAAACAAGGTAATGCATAAAGGGCCACATACATCAACAATCTATTTGTCATCAGCACATGAGGAACGCTGAGATTTTGCAAACATAGTCATTGCAAAATGGTATGTCAGATTGCTCCAAATCATCAATAGTGCAAACGTCAAATGGGCAAATGAGATGAATGAATGGCTAACAGTGATTCATACCCTATGGCGTTACATTAGCCTGCTGCTGCAGGTTTTGCATAACAGAATAAATAAAAGCCATGGATACATTAACAAATCTGGATGGGCAAACCCTAGGGTGCTGGGGGCCTAAGTCCACCTCTACCGCCCCCCAAATATACAAGAATCATGTACTTGTGAACTAAACACATGCATAAGGCGCATGTGTGGCCTACATGTCAAAAGTCAAACACAAATCAGATACACAAAATCATAATAGGACATGGTTAGCCCCATAAAAACTGTAAGTGACTATTGCACTCCCTGTTTGGACTATAGATAAATGCATTACCATGATAATTGTGGACACATTTTTGAGAAGGAATACATCATGGTATCCCATCCATCATTTCAAAATAGCCATCAGCAATTACCCAAAATATGTGTACAAATATGGTTAATACATTTTTTTAAGGTATCATAAATATTACAGTGTGAATGCCTTCTATACATCCAATAAGGGACATGTGTCATAGCTAACCACAAATGTGTATCACATAGCACCGTTTGGCCATGACAAATTTCCTTCCCCAACTTAAAAAAATGAAGACATAATTAAAAAATGCGTCAAAATTCCACGCATACAGCATGGGCGTCATAATTTTTTCACGTACAGGAGTGCACAGAATGCAGAGTCAAAAAATATGATATGAAAATTAATAAATTAATAAGGTACATGACATGTCCACCATATTGTCCATGTTGCGTCATATTTCCACGCATACAGCATGGGCGTCATAATTTTTTCACATACAGGAGTGCACAGAATGCAGAGTCAAAAAATCTGATATGAAAATTAATAATTTGATAAGGTACATGACATGTCCACCATATTGTCCATGTTGCTTCACATTTCCACGCATACAGCATGGGCGTCATAATTTTTTCACGTACAGGAGTGCACAGAATGCAGAGTAAAAAAATATGATATGAAAATTAATAAATTAATAAGGTACATGACATGTCCACCATATTGTCCATGTTGTGTCAAATTTCCACGCATACAGCATGGGCGTCATAATTTTTTCACGTACAGGAGTGCACAGAATGCAGAGTCAAAAAATATGATATGAAAATTTATAATTTGATAAGGTACATGACATGTCCACCATATTGTCCATGTTGCTTCACATTTCCACGCATAAAGCATGGGCGTCATAATTTTTTCACGTACAGGAGTGTTGCCTTTGCGTCAGACAAGCGACATGTTAATGCCTCTATTTGAACTCTACAGGTCATATTGGCCAGTGAGAAAGTCATGTAGAAACAACATACCTACATATGTTGACGCCATAGCTAGACAGAAAATTGTAAACCCATGATGATGCTATAAATGTGTTGTGGCTTCACGTCACATTAATTTAGCTATGTTGTCTACACATATGTCACATGTGTGTCTGTTTGCTGTGTTTTGAAAATGTCCACCTAGCCTGTTTGATTGTCAGGGGTCATGCAGTCCTCAAGTAACCAGCTTTTGGATGTCTCTCTGGGATGCACATGATGAGATGTATGCAAGCCATTATTGTTGGGGCATACTAATGGAGGGGTATCTTTGACAACACCTGACTGTCCTGGCCACTGCATGTGTGTAGTAGGGTGTGTAACTGTAGCAGGAGACTCATCCAATGTTAATGTTGAATAAAAATTCATCCATGCAGTATGAGCATGTGGGAAAGTGTATCATTACCATGTCATATTCACACAGTGTCATAGTAACTGCAATTATTTGTCAGTGCACCGAGTCTGAGTATATTCTTCCTTTCATGCTTTACAGGCGGACCAGCACCGTGGGAGAGGTGGCACATTTTGAGGACCCCGATACCTACAGTGAGTGTGGCCTGAGTGCTATATTTATTGTTTGCTAGTGATGCATGATGGACTACTGTGTGGTCCACAGAATTCATGATTTGATGCGCTGGCCGTTCATTGGCATTGTTGCTCTAGTGGGATTTCAAATATCACTTCTGTTTCTGTAGACCAATACTTAGCCATCTCTCAGGTTTAGGGGCTGTAGGTCATTCCAGTTGGGCCGCTATGGGGAATGGGATGAGTCATGTGGAATACACTGGTTAATGTAAGAGTTGCTCGGGGACTTGGCTTGAACTGAGTCTGCATATCAGACTGACATTCTCCCAGATAGCTTTGGCAAATGGCTTGTATGAAATGTGCAGCTTCCTAGTTGAGGATGCACTGTGTACATTGTCGGTTGGATCTTCCGGGGGCATGTACTTCCACTAGTTGAACTAGAAGTGTGTGTGACTAGAGTGCAATGGCCTAGGTGTTCAGTCGACTCATGATCATGGGTGTTCTTGCTCCTCTGTGTGTGTTGTAAAACATGCCTCAATGATAGTATGTGATGTTGGCCTGAGTCAGAGCATTTTGACATGTGTGGACCTTGGATATGACAATGTTTGGCTGACTCCAACGTGTTGCTAGCCCTTCATTGGTGTTGTGTGTGAAGGCACATACTTGTTGACCTTTCTATACACTCCTGGGTGTGCATTGAACCTAGGATTGTTGGTTGTTCTTCCCACCCCACCCTCAAAGACTGCATGTGATTGGGGATAGGGTACCTAGGACTGTAGCAACCAGTATGTTACACGTACTTGTGACCTTTTGCAACTTTGTTTGGAACCTAGGGCCAGATTTAGCAAACAGTTTTCAAGTTGCAAACGGCAAATATCGCCCTTTGCGAGTGGCAAACGTCTGTTTGCTATGCAGAAATGAATTTTGTGAGTCGGAACGACTCGCAAAATGCATTTCCGACTCGCAAATAGGAAGGGGTGTTCCCTTCCTAATTGCGACTCGCAGTGGTATGCAATTCCATTTGCGACCGAGTACGTGGTTGCAAAGGGAGTGGCAGTTACCATCCACTTGAAGTGGATGGTAACCCACTCGCAAACTGGAAGGGGCCCCCATCGGACCCCTTCCCCTTTGTGAGTGGACCCAAAAATATTTTGGCAGAGCAGGCAGTGGTCCAAGGGACCACTACCTGCCCTGAAAAAATCCGAAAATAAAGGCTTTGGTTTATTTTTCTAAGTGCAGCTCGTTTTCCTTTAAGGAACACAGGCTACACTTGGGGACAAAAACACCTGCTTTATTTAAAAGCAGTAACGGACATGGAGGTCTGCTGTTCCCAGCAGGCCTCCATCCCCGTGAGTGCCCATAGTCGCTAAGGGGGCGCAAATTGGGACCCACCTCATTGATATTAATGAGGTGGGTCTTTGCGACCCCATAGCGACTCGCAGACGGTGTCGGAGACACCGTTCTGCATAGCAAATTGAATGTCGCAATTTTCCGTCTTCCTACATCTGGCCCTAGTGTACACATTCGGTTATGGCCCATGGGTTCAATATTAGCAAACCACAAATTACAAATGGCATTGAGTGAGGGTTGTGATAGTTATCACATAGAGTGACATATGTAGTGAAGTCAGTATGCGGAAGAGGTTCAGCCATAATGTCAGATGCATTAGACATTATTTGGATGAGTAGTTTAGGCTGATGTCATCCATCATGTAGAGACATGGATATGCTAGGTGTGAGATGCCCTTATGTATGCAGGCTTCACATGTACTTCCTCTGAGACTTTAAGTGAACTATGTTGTGACAATTGCTGCAACAAATACAAGAAATGTACAAATAACCCATTGTGCTACTCCACCCAATGCAATTCCAAAGGTAAATATTTGCCATTTCTCTTCACAGCTGCAAACATGAGTGCCGCAGATAGACACCAATTTGAGAGGCGTGCCATGTGATACAGGCACATCCTGCAGGTGCAGTCGGGGTACCGGAGGATGGCCCGAAAATATCAATCAGATCGGGCCTCCGGGGCATGGTGGGCCTCACCACAGGGTGGGCCTACATTGCCCACAACAGCCACCAACACCACATCCACCAGGTCTCCCCAAGTGGCCCCAGCAACGTCGGGCACAGTTGACCCTGGCTCCTCATCCAGACCTGGACCCAGCCATGTTCAACAACCAGGACAGTCCAGTGGGCATTCAACTGCTGGCACAAGATCCACCTCGGCCGGCACACAGACAGCATCAGCCCCTCCTGTGGACCCAGCCGCATTCCTGGCATTGAGCCGTAAATTGGAAAAGGTGTTTAATAAGGTGGACAAGCTGAGCCAGGATGTGGCGTATATAAAAAAAAGGGTTCGCTCCATCAGGCGGACCCTACGGAGGGCCAACCTCTAGGACATTTGCCATGTTTTACTTTTACCCCTCCCCTCTCTCCTCTTTCCTATTTTGTACTGATAGTTGGGTTTTGGGGATTAGTATTAGGTTAGTATAGGTAATTAGCTTAGTTAGTGTTAGGGAAGACGGTGGGGGGTCCTTATTCTTTCTATCTTTTTTTTTATTGGGGGTCAATGTTGGGATTCCTGTTTCTTTAAAAAAATAAAAATACAAAAACCAAAATAAAAAACAAAAAACAAAAAAAAATATATATATATATGCTTGTTTAGGATAGTATAGTATGTGTGTAGGTTAGTAAGTGTTGTCCTGCATGTGTCCTGTCTCATAATGGTGGGTGGGGGGTTGATGTTTAGATCGTTTCGTTATATGTGTAGAGTAAGTTTAGCTTAGGTTAGTTAGGGACAGTTGTGGGTTAGTAGTAGTCAGGTTAGATTAGTGTAGGTATTACTTTTCCCTTAGTTGCCTCTTGTGTGAATAAATAGTAATAAATATATAGTTAACCCTTTACATGATGCGTTAGGTGCTACTTTATCATGGCCTTGACATCAGTGTATGTGAATGTTTTTGTATGACATTAGTGTCCTATGCTAGCCATCCCCAGAAACTGGAGGTTTAACATGCCAGCTACCCCTGTGATCACTTGGTAAGTATCCACCATTTGGGAGACCCACCATTGGTAGTTTGCATTGATCACCAAGGTTTTGTGTTGGTGAGTATGTATTCTACTTCACAAAGTGTGCTTCCAGACTTGTTATTGTGGGTAATTTCATAGGTCGGACTGCAGTGTGATGTTCAGGGAGATCATTGTAGATGAGGTGTTGTTAACACTCTTGTCTTGTTGCCTTCATTGCTGACCTACATCATGTGTGTGCTAATTCTGCATGACTTTCCTTCATGGAAGTATACTCAGAAAGGGTGATTGATGCAGTGTTATTTGTTTATGTTTGCTTACATTTTGCAGCATAATTTCATGTTTTAGTATTGCATGGTGCCTACATATCTCAGCCACCATTAGTTGACTAGAATTGCTATAGATGGTGCATCATTCTGTCCAAAACACCATGATTGTGTGTGGTTAGTCCCTTCATCAGTTATTCTCCTCAGTATGGTAAGGCTATGATGCAATCCTGGCCACTGCACAGATGTATCAGACTACATGATGTCAGGACAGTTGTATTGACAAGCTACATGGTTGCCACACAGGCACTTTGGAGTTATGTACTGCACAGTTGAAGTGTGAAATAACACAGAGACATATTAGGTGTGCAAGTGCTATTTATTTATAGGTGCTGTAGTGCAAAATGTCCATTGTCCATGATTGCTGGGTCCGTTCTGGTGCATTCTTACATAGTGATCCTACAGAAGGGGTGTGGATGATGCTCCTGACATACTGGGGTGATGTCACAGACAGTGCAGAGGGACAGGAATTGGCAAATAGTAGGAGAGAGACATTCACTGGCAATGCTGACAAGTCATACAGTGGATTGCAGAACAGTCATTGAGTGTAGTTGTAGTGAGACTGGCATTTGTCAAAACGTAGGACCTTGGTCAAAGTAGGCCATGGTGCAGGGACTAGTGCTTCCGGGTACTCTTCCGTGTGAATGTAATCTGTTCCATGTCTTCTTCTTCTGATGTGTGTGTTGCCTGGTTTGTCCTTGTTGTTGTTGTTTGTGAAGGGGCAACACACACCTCGGTGTTAAAAGACGTGGCGGCAGACATCCCGGGGGCTGCTCCCTGTGGAGTTATTAAGGGCAGTACTGCAGCAAGGACGGTCTTCTGGTTTTTGAGAATGGCAGCCACATCACGATGGTAGGCAGCCAGGTCGGCCCTGAGGGGTTCAATGTTGCATTCGTGCACACGTTGACTGGATTGCAGTTGTAGGTGTTGTGTCAACTGGATGACAGCTGTGCTGATTTCCTTCAGTGTTTTGGCAAGTTCCTGCAAGAGAGATGTTCGGGCTTCCGTAGCAGCTGCCTGGTCTGCAAATGACGTCATGCATGAACGCACCCCCTCAAGGCTGGCTGCCATGTTTTGCATCCCCACCCACACCTCCTTGGCCAGCTCCCGCTGGACACCAACTACAGTTCTTTCAAAGCTGGTGCCAGTGTCGTCAGAGTCCTCAGCTGTGTTGGAGCTGGCAGGTCTCACAATTGGGGTGGTGGGTGGTTCTTCTGTGATGGCTGCTTCTTCTGTGCTCCTCCTTGTGACTGAAGGTGGGGTCTGGAGGCTTTCAAGGACCTTTTGGATGGTCTCCTGGGAAATATTTATGGGCTCGTCATCCATGTCATCAGGGAAATCAGGGACAGGCATATCTGCAGGAGATCCATGTTCCTCTGCAATGAAAGAGGGTACAATTAGTGTGTCTGTGTTGTGACAATTTTGCCATAAGATGCAAGCCTTTGGATGACTTAACTTTGTGCTCTGGTTTGGTATTGGTATCTGCTGTCCTTCATATGGGCATTGTTATAGGCCTATGGCCCACCTGTGTGTCACATGTATGATATTGAGTTATCGGACTTGTCTGCCTAATTGCCTCTAGGTGTTGCTTTGTCCAAATTTGGGAATAGCCATCTTTTTGTCCTACTCGTCCCTCCGTGTATATCTATTCTTATGGAGAGACATTTTGTCGTGTGGGCTCTCATTATCCTACATGAGATTACTGGATTTCTAGGCAGCAGGATAGCTAATGGTGTGGGGGACTGAGTCTGACCCACTTGTAAATAACTCTGTCACCCTAATTCTTTCTTTTTGCTCTGGCTAACTAGCAGTGCCTCATGTCTCCCACGGCAAAGAAATGATTAGACAGCCGAGCCCATGACATCTTTGGAACTTCTCTGGGAAGTCGTGATCACTCAGATCCAAACCAATTCTCTCTTTTCCAGTATGATCTCAAATGACAAAAACCATATTGGTTTTATATGATGATTTCATAAAACAACTGACTTTTAGATAATTCGGTGTGAGCCACAATAACCCAAACAATACAACATGGTAGAATTGAAATAGTCACCAGGAGTGTAAAACATTTGAACAAAGCTATCATGGTGCCTAACTGTTTCTACTCTCCCTCTGCTTGTTCTATTTAGAGCACAGCATGTTTAGCTTGGAGCTTGCCTGTCTGAATCACTGGGGAGACATCAGCCCTCATATTTGAGCAATGACCTGTGATCTGGTTCAGCATTTGCAGCAAGGCGGGCAGCGTCTAGTTGTGGTTCACTGTTCGGAAACTCCCTCTTGCGTGTATTGGGACAAGGAAGTGATTTTATAACTAACATGTCATCGTGATGACAAAGTGTCCCTACGCAGGAACGCCAAATCTGAACTCCTACCACGTCTATCGGCAATGTACCAGACTGTATCCTTGACTGGAGCACAGAGTGAATATGTTCTGGAGAACTGCAGTGCTGAAGTAGGCAAAACAGTCTGATATGACTAAAAAACCAACACCGTAGAACTGGCTATTTACAAAATTACTGATACGAAGCCTAATAAATAGCATTTAGTGCAAAGTGCACAGAGGCTCTAAGCTGTTAGCAAATGAGTAAAAGTACATTCAGGGCAAGGTGCACAAAGGCCTAAAGCCTGAAGCTAATGCGCAAAGTATACGTAAAACTTACCACACTACACTTTGACTGGCTGTGGGTGTTGTGAATGCCCTGGCAGCACACTTGCCTCTCAGGACCTGCCCCAAACACTTTTTATTCACATTGACCTAAATGTACATGTTATGTGGCATATCCTATGCATGGCAATGTTAGGATGTGGTATGGATGTAAACATTGTTGATGTTTCGAGATGATGTTGGGTAATGTGTGTTTAATTGGATTGCCCTGTTTATCGTATCAAGGTCCTATTTGGTTCTCAGACTGTGCAGGTGTGTTTCAGTGATGAGTTGCATGTGTCCCCTCCTCAATGTTGTTGTCTGAGCAGTATGACATTAGTGATGTTGCCTTGTTAGCCAGGCATGTGAGGGACCCTGAGGTATGCAGCATGTGTGTGTCCTTAGTGCTGTGTGGCTCCTATTGCTATTTAATTTGGTTGATGTATGTGTCAAGTATGGACTTTGGCATTTGAGTGTACTGGTGCCTTTGTCTTATTTCTATAAATAGTTGCAGATGTCATCCTCACCCCCTAATTTAGGTATGTATTTTCCATGGGGAGGTTCCTTCCATTTGCTACTATAGCTGCACAGAGATCAGAGGTGTTATTGTCAACTGTTGTCGCAGTTACATTGCAGTTGTTGTTTTGGCTACTAGATTACAGATGGGGACCTAGTTTATGTAGGATACATTTTGACTGACGAGTGCCTGGATCTAAGTTTGACGTAGTGGCCTTCCCACCTGTCGCTGCCTTCCCTCGGCTCCATTGTTGTGGTTACAGGATGGCCCCATGGGACTGTTGTTGGTGCTGTATTTTGTCGTGCCCCAGCTTCAGTCTGTGCTGGCCATGCCCCCCTGCCGTGCCCCTTTACCCATGCCACTTCATATATATGCTGAGTTACATGCATTGTGTAGTAGGTATTCCCCCCTCCCCCCGGTTGCAGTTATCATTATTGTATTATGATTCCCCATGCGACTTACCCTGCATGTGCGTTGTGTCGTGGTAGTCTGCGCTGTCCTGTCCTTGAATCCCTGTGACGATCTCCTCAGGGATGACGGCTGCGACCATCTCCTCCATGTGGTCCAGGGCCTCCTGGTGTGCTGGACTCCCCCCTCCAGTCTGCAGTGCTGCCTTCCTGTTCCTGGCCATTTTTTCTTTTGTCCTACGTTTGCAGTCATGCCAGCGTTTCTTACACTCGGTGACTGTTCTGCGCTCTTCAGCCACACTGTTGATCTTGTCCACAATTTGTTTCCATATGGCCTCTCTCTTACTGATAGGCAATTTAGAGGTGATGAACAATTGGTGCTGGTGTTCCGTCACCTCTTTAACCACGATTTCCTGCTCCTCTGCACTGAAGCGACACTTTCTTTTTTTTCTGAACATGTCCTGGTTCCTGTATGGATCATCCTGGCTGGTTCCTGGTCTGCTGTCATCTTCCTGGGGTCTGTTGTGGCACCTGGGATCCATTTTGGCTCTCCTCTGCTGAAAGGGCAGTTTCCGCAGGTAAATTTGACGCAATTGCGTCAAAATAAACAGCGCTTTCCGGGTTGCGCTGTCGTAAATCGACCCACAGTCATTTGCGTCGCGTTAACGTTGGTTTCCTTTACAACTTGACGCCGCTGTGTGCGTCACGAAATAATGACTCCCACCTGTTTGTTGCGCCGCCGTGCGTCAAAGTATAAATTTGAAGCCCGCACGGCGCACCGAAATGGCGTTAGCCGGCGCTAATTTTTTTGACGCAAAACTGCGTTAGCGCAGTTTTGCGTCAAAAAGTATAAATATGGCCCTTTATATCACTTTTCAGTGATATCTCAACATTTACGTATTGCATCATTCATCGTTTTGACCTGCATTTATCCAGATAAATATTATATATTTTCTAAACACTGTGTGGTGTATTTTTGTGGTTCTATATTGTGTTATTGTATGATTTATTGCACAAATACTTTACACAGTGCCTTCAAATTTAAGCCTGACTGCTCAGTGGCAAGCTACCAGAGGGTGGGCATAGGATAATTTGGATTGTGTGTGACGTTCGCTGACTAGAGTGAGGGTCCTTGCTTAGACAGGGGGTAACCTGACTGCCAAATAAAGACCCCATTTCTAACACAAATATTTGTGCAAAAAAACAGTGGGGGTTGTTATCTCACTATTAGTAGCAACAGCTACATATATACACTAGTTATATCCATTGTAAGTATAGAATTTTTGCTTCTTTGGAAAGACATTTGCCTCTAGCATACCAAATTCCCTCTAAAAACCTTGCCAATGCGCATACCACCATCACGTGTGGACTTGTTTTACAAATTCTAAGAGCAGAGTAGCAATCTTTAATGCCAAACGATTTACATATTGGTTTTATCCAGTAAGCCCTCTGTTTCTCATACGCCTGGCAAAAAAATAAAATATGTGCAACACTCTCTTGGATCATACATCCCATTGGGCAACGATCAGTTGGATTTTCTGTTTGTTTCCATCTTGATGTAAAAGCCCACAGGGTTAATGATCCAAGTCTAAATCTAATATAAAGTGCACACGCTAAGGCTGAGGTTATTATGTTTAAATAATGCTTGAACTCATAGTGGTACTTAGTTAATAGAAAGTCCTCTGGAACTAATGCCATCTCATTTACTTGTCGACTCGATCAGTAAACGTCCTTCAAGATCTGTTTGGCATTCTTTGGGAGATGGGTAGGATCGGACCAATACAGGCCTAGGCCAAGCTTATGGAAGAGAGTTTTTAGATGTTTACACCACAGGACTTTCTCTATAATGGGGGTTGCTAACACTGCTTTAAGCCAAACTCTATACGGGTCTAAGTTATCTGTAGACTTTAATCTGATCCAATATTGAAGTGGCCTAAGAGCAGCTGATTTTGTTATGGAATATACATTTAAGTCCATTCGTATGGGCAAAGTGGGAGAGTTCGAAGGCAAAAAGTTTTTATATACAAGTTTTTTACTTTCCCCAAATCTTGTAAGTTGCAGTGCCCCCATAACTCTGCACCGTAGGTGACTCCTCCTCTGACCTGTCTTTTATAAATTTCCATTGCCGGCGTAATGGAATATCTGGATGATTTTGTTTCAAGGACATAATCCACTTTAGCAGATGGGCTAGCCATTTGTGTGAATCCATCACCCTAATTCCTAGATAATTAGTTACTCTTTCTAGGATTTTCCCATCAAGCATTATCGTTTTCCTCATCCTTCATTTTAAGTCCCCGAACACCATATATTTGGTGTTAGATGCATTAATTTGGGGGCCATGATCCCTACAAAACCGCCAAAAATTTTCAAGAAGGCTGGTTAGACCTGTAGCAGTTTGTGAAAGCAATAGGATGTCATCTGCAAACAGAAGGCATGGTGTCTTGGCCATCCAGTTTCGGGGCATCGTTTTCACAATCAAGCAAATAGGGTATACATGCATTTATAAAAAGTAAAAAAAAGTGTGGGGGCTAGTACGCAACCCTGACTCATGCCTTTCTGTAAGGGAAATTCCTCTGTAAGTTCACCGTCTGTTCCCCATCTTGTTCTGGCATAGCTTTCAGCATATAGTTCTTGGATCACTTTTAAGAGGGGTCCTGGGACTCCCATCTTGCCCATAATTTCCCATAGTTTGTCTCGGGGAACCAGGTCGAAAGCGGGCTTAAGGTCCACAAAAGCAACAAAAAGTCTCCCTGCCTCTAGGTCAACAGTTTTCCATTTTATAGTTAGAAAATGAAAAATCTGATCTATTGTGCTTGTTTTCTGCCTGAATCCTGCCTGCACATGACTTAAGGCATCATTGTCCTTTATCCAATTCCCAAGCCTACCCAAAACTTGGTAGGAAAAAATCTTTTGTAAATTATAAGGAGGCTTATTGGTCTATAATTGCATGGAATTGCCCTGTCCCCTTTCCTGTGGATTGGGAATATTATCGCACCTCTCCATGTTCGGGGAGTTTGGGACTCCTCCAGAATAAAATTGGAAATGCTATTGATATAGGGACACAAAAATGTGGGGTCAGATTTAAACACATCGCCAGGAATTCCATCTAGACCTGGCACCTTTCCTGATTTTTATGCTAAAATAGCTTTCTCTGTTTCCCTTAAGGCAAATGGTAGGAGCATGCCTTTATCCAATATATCTATCTCTATAGGGGTCTTATTGCATACAGAAGGTATTGTTTCCTGTTTGTAAAGATCTATCAAATATTGCATCCAATTCTCGGCAGAGATATGGCAATCAGGTCTAGGATTTTCATTGCGCTCTCTAGTAGCAATCAAAGACCAAAATCGATTGGAATTTCTATCTTTTGCTGCTAGTAGCAATTCTTGCCAAGTCTCCTCCTCCCATTTGCACTAACAGATCTTTATTGTATGGGCATACTTGTGTCGAGCTAGGGTTAGGTTCTCTCTATTGTTTGCCCTTACTGCCTCCAAGAGTCTACTCTTGGCCTGTCCACAGTCTTTATTAAACCGTCTGTAATTGCTCCCCATGCACTGTTTTTCCCCTTGCAAGCTCCAAAAAATAGATCCCTCAAAGAGGAAAAGAACATTAAATGTTTGTCCATAAGCTGTGAAGGTGAGCATATAGGCGGTAGGGCCACAGTGGAATGCTTGAGGGTTAAATTGTGCATTTTGGTCATTAACCCATTGGATTTAGTGAAGCTCTCCCATTTGATTAAGCGTTTGTTGTTTGCCACTGTAATAGAGAGCATACCTTCACGTTCCCACTGCGCATTAACTTTGGTCGAGAGCCACCTCTCGCACTGTACAAAGATGGGTGAATGGTCACTGCTACATTGTTCCCCCACCTTAAGATCTCTAAATTCATGCCACTAACATCCATCAGGACAAAATCGATAAGGCTGTTATAACTTCCTCTGAAAAAAGTCAGTATAGCAGGCATATTGGAGGGAAACCGTCCATTTCCAGGGTGAAGGCCGTGCATTAGCATAAAATCAATCATGTGGAGAGCCTTAGTGCTAGATTTAGGCTGATTCCTTGTCGCAAAAAAAAGGGGAAATTCCCTATGAGGAATCCTCTTATTGAGTTAATTCAGAAAAGAGGCTCCAAGGACACATTCAAATCTCCAGCTACAAGAAAATAATAGGCAGGAAGAAATTCCTAAACCAATACACTCAACAAGCTGATAGTAGTGGTAATTTGGTTCAGTGGGCCTGGTCTATTATATATATTGACACATAAAAGCTTAGGACCTTGGTTTAGCTTAACTGAAACCACCAATATGTCACATGAATCAACATGTATTTCCCTTGTTTCCCCTGCAAGGAGAATGCTTAACCATGTAATAAGGCCCCGCACTGCCCGTCCAGCCACAGATGGTCTTGCCCTCTTGCAATATGAAATATACCCCTGCCTATAAATGTTCGAATTAGACCAGGTCTCCTGAAAAAGAAAAACATTAAAAGTGTCAATGAACTGCCCGCACCCAGGATCAGTGATCTTGCTATGGATGCCAGCCACATTCCATGAAATCAAATCAGAATCAAAGGAGCTTGGCCCCACAGGATTACCCCTTGTGCAAGCAGTAGATGTAATATTTAGCTGCTCGTTGGTAACTGCCACAATTACGGGCTCTGCCTGGTCTATGCTTCTGGACGATGTCAGGTCCAATGATGATTGGAAGCCTGACTCTGATAGTGGATGAGTAGACAAAGGGGCAAAAGATAGGGATAGTCAGTCAATGTCTGAGAGACTTTCGTGTTGCAACAAAACCTCTGATAGTGGATGAGTAGACAAAGGAGCAAAAGATGGAGATAGTCAGTCAATGTCTGAGAGACTGTCGTGTTGCAATGAAACATGGGTCACAGGGAGGCTATTACTCTTAGTGCCATACGCCTTCACGTGTGCCATCGGGGACAGGGAAATGCTGACAAGGCCCCCTTGCAATTCTCTATAGCTTCTCAGTGTGTCAAGCAAATGGGGGCCTTTTCCAGAGGTTGGGGATTACTCCCTCTCGAATTCTGTGGCAGATAAGTGACCCATAGGGTCCAGAACAATGTCAGAAGCAGGAGGATAAACCAAAGTGCCTGCACGACACGCTAGGAGAGAGGGGCTAAAAACAATGTTCGAACCATTCCTAAGAGGATTTCGTAGCTCCAGAGTTAGCAGCCCTTCCACCAGTTTAGGACATGTAAATGTTATTTCTAATGTATCCCAACTCCCTGGGGTTTCTGTGTAACGCATGGCAGAAATAATGTCAGAATGTATTATAGAACCACACTGCCTAAGATGTCTAATCCAATGGATAACTTTGTTCTTCAAAGACAAGCTGCTTTCACGTGTGGTGGACAATACTGTCGGTATATTACACATGAAACTTTGGAGGGCCTTGTCATATATCTTAGTAGGTGGTGATACAGAAGACTGTTCGCAAGATTTGCTCACTCGAGGACCAAACACTGTATTGAATCCCTTCTGCACGCTTGGTCCAAAATCTGGTACAGTAGCTGGGGAAGTTTTTGTTACAGCAACTCGGCTTGGGGGGTGATCGTTCATTATGGGCCTCTGAGTTTCATGGGTGGACAGTGTAGGGGCTGGGCAATCACTTTGAGGGCCTTGGTTTGTTGTACCCCTTCCCGGCTGTCGTAAAAGATTGAGCACCTCCTCCATCATTTGTCTGAGTTCAATAATTTCTTCTCTTAAGTTTAAAATGGCATTGCCCATGTCTTCATGAAAGGGGACTTGATCGGGCAAGTAGGAAGCTGTTTGCACGCCTTGATCCAACTTGTCAATGCCCAGTAGGTCATCAGAAGTCCCCAAGGGTAAGAAGCGATTTGTGCAAGGGATCACATAGATGGTTGAGCTATACGGGGGATGCCCCCCTAGCTCCCATGCAAGGGACTGGTGGTCCCACTTTCAGTAGTAGAGTTATCATGCTCCCCTGGGATAGGCTCAACAGTTGCCGTTGTTGCTTTGGTACCCAGTTCCCCCTTGTTCTTTGGCTTGTGTTGGAAAAAGGAAGGAAGTGGGCCACTTTTCCTCCTCACATAGGCATACTGTTCTGTCCCCTGCAACATAGTCTTGACTTCTTCAATCATTGTATCGATCTGATTGGTGACACAGTTTTAGACATTACGGGAAGTAATGTGGATTTTGGGAACTTTGGAAATAGCTGCTTTACGCTGGCCTATACCCAATTAAATAACTAATGTCAAGGAGATTTTAATAAGATGATACACTCTAAAGGTTAGTATCCTGTTTTTACCTTGTGTCAGAAGGGGGGTCCCGGCCCGGCCTCCTTCGGTCTCTGATAGGCGCGGATGGGATGAGGCCTTGGCCCAGGCTTTGCCCGTGCATGGCCCACGTTGCGGGGCTGCCCAGTGCGCTAAGTAGCACCTGAGGTCCTGGCTCCACCCCCTCATGGCAGTTGAATCTTGGGGCAGGACGTCCCCAGATGAAGCAGTGCTCTCCTGCTTTGCAGGGCTGCCCAGTGCGCTAAGTAGCGCTGGCGGTCCTGGCTCCACCCTCTCGCAGCAGTTGAATCCTTGGGCAGGAAGTCCCTAGATGAAGCGGTACTCTCCCCTGCACTGCAATATTATTTCTCATTCTTTTTTATGTGATTATGCACTCTAGATTATATGTTTACATGAGCATGTTTCTTCCAAATGCTATTTTTACTGTGGTGCTCTGTTGGGACTGACCATTACAGTCTAATGTCAAGTGTATGAAGGAATGCACAAACACAGTTTATTTCTGTTAAAGGTTTAATGTGCTGTATGGCTAAATATTTATTAGGTCCCAACAGCTCTAACTCTCACTAATGTGAGACCCATTGCATTTCAAATGCTTGTTCACTATTGTGAAGCCCTCTCCTCTCATAGGCCAGCACTAAGTATACCCTTATATACTTTTAAGTGGTAATTTCTGATCTGGGAGGTGTGGCGTTTTCAGGTTTGGTATAGTTGGAATGGTAGTTAGAAATCCTGCTTACTGGTAAAGTTGGATTTAACATTACTATTTTAGAAATGCCACTTTTAGAAAGCAGACATTTCTCCGCCCTTACCGCTCTCTCTGTCTTACAGCCTGTCTCCAACCCACATCTGGTTTGTGCTGCGTGGCGGCTCCCCTTTTGAATTCCATCCAGATAGCCATAACCAGAGGACACTCAGCTGCATCTGTATTCATCTATATACTGATGGGTCTTCCTCGGCAGAAAGGGTGGAGGGGCCTTCACTTACACTTCAAAGAGTGTGTCTTGACCATACATTAAGCACTTATAACTCCCCACAAATCTCCTGGCAAAGAGGGCTGGGTGAACGGGGAACTGTTGCACTTTAAAACTACACTTTGAAGTCTCCTCCACTTCAAAGGCACATCTGGGTACATATACTGGGTCTGTGACCCCCTAAAGATCAGACACTTCTGGACCTTCATCTGGACTCTGCCAGAAAGACTGCAGTGCTGCCCAAAGGAATCAACTGGACTGCTTTTCTGAAAGGACTGTTCTTCTGCTTGTTACCCTGCTCCCTGCTGCACCCTGACTCTGCTAGAAGGATTTTGCCTTTCATCCACACAAGATCTCCAAGGGCTTGTCAGCATTCCTCCTGTTAAGAGGTCTCAGGGCCATCAAAGATTTCTTCACCTAAAAGAGAAAATCTGCGTCTCAGTGCGTTGCGCCAGACAAATCGAAGCAACACCTGTCTCACGGCTGAAAAATCGAAACAGCACCCGTCCAATGACTGAAACATCAACACAGCACCTGCAGAATTGTCTCAGCACCTGTTTCACCATGGTTCCATCATCATAGTGAGTCTGGATTTTTCCAGCATCATCATCGGGCATCAATTTGTTATCAACCCTGCACTGCAGTAAGGAGCTGAGTGTCTGGAAATCTACGCATCGCCTATCCTGCAAGGAAAGAATAAACGCATCACCTTCCCTGCCAGTCAGGCACTGACACATCATTTCACCTGCATGGAAAGAATCAGCACATCATCGCCAAGTACAGTAAGGAACCAACGCATTGCTTTTACAGTGCCTCACCTCCCCTGTTGCCTGCATCATCTTTGTTTTTGATGGAACCCAGGTACTTTGTGCTAAAGAGATACAGCCATTGATTCCTATGGATTAAGACTTACTTAAACCTCTACAAAGTGATATCTTTACCTGTGTATACTGGACCTTTCTCATTTTGATAGTCAGATAAATATTATCTATTTTTTAACCTGATGTGGAGTACTTTTTGTGGTGTTTTCACTTTGTTACTGTATGGGTTATTACACAAATACTCTACACTTTGCCTTTTTAGTTAAGTCTGCCTGCTCTGTGCCAAGTTACCAGAGGGTTAGCAGAGGAAAATGTAGGTTGTTTTGTGACTTACTGTGACTAGGATTGTGGTCCCTACTTCGACAGAGTGCACACCTCTGCCAACTAGAGACCCAGTGCCATATTTACAAGGCCTGTGGTGTAGGGACGCATCACCCTGCACCACTGGGAAAGAGCAAAAATGCACCATATTTACAAGATATGTTGCATTTCTGTCCTCTCCTCCTGTGCTGGTGTACAAATTGCTGCCAAGAGCCAACACAGGCACCCTTTCACCATAGTGCAATGGTGGCTGCATTGTGGGGATGATTGTTTTTGTGTAGGAAGGGACACTTTTCTGCACAAAAACAATAAATGGAGGCGATTGCCTCCTTCTCTGTGTGCTGCAGAATGCAAAGTAAGGCAACGCAGTGACTTGTGCTGCGTTGACTTACTCTATATCTACAAGGCCAGGAAAAGCCACGAAAAGTGGCTTTGGGTGGCCTTGTAGATATGGGTTAGCAGCCTGCACCACTGGAATGTGTCACAGAAAAGTGATACACAAGCAGTGCAGGCCCTTTGTAAATGGGCCCCAATTTTCAACAATAACAAACTGAATTCCATCTAGCCAGAAATTACCTTTTTAATTATCTTTGATGTGTGATCTAAGATGACCTAAGATAACCACTTCATCAGAAACAGTAAAGGTAAAACCAACGGTCAGTATACCTTAAAAAGAAAAGTGTGGCATTCCGCCCCGCAGTGCAAGATGTTTTCTGGAATGGGCTTTCTAGGGTTTTTGAACTTTTATTGACATATTGATATGATCACGTGGTATTAGGAGCAGACGTTGTCTGGACATTTCTTTCCAGCACACACATTTTTACATGAAACCAGTTCAAACGGATTCAAAGTAACTAATTTCACCTCAGTGGTCATGGAAAAATCCGAAGCAGAATTGCCATTTCCATATGGTATTGCAATATTTACATCATTTAATTACGATTTTCAGACTCCTACAAGTCCCGAGATTGTTCGGCCCTTTTCCGCATTCAACTCCTAAATTCTGTGGCAATTTCCATACAGAAATCCCATCTGTTTTTAAGAAGTTGAATTTGTCAGTCGAAACTCAAGTGGAGTTACCTATTGCTAGTCCAGGCCTGGTGGTGAACTTGTGATGTCTTAACAATGTGCATTAGTAACTCCTTCCCTTATGAGTCCTGCGAAATACTTATTTGCACTACTAATAATCGGTTCCTTAGTAACAACAGTTTTTATCTTGAGAGTAGGAGGGATCAAACATGGTACAATAACTTTTCAAACTGTGCTACAGAGAGATCTGTTCCCCAAACAGAAAAAAAAACTCACATTTCCTTTGAAATTAGGGGAAACCCTTTGTCATTCACTTTGCCTTCTCTAGGGAAATTGGGAAGGTTCTCCATTTTAGGTATCTTCGCATAAAATGCTTCAGGGGGTTGAAAATGAATCTAAAGACACATACTTACAATTATTTCTCTGAACCACAAAGCTGTGTCCATTTACAAAAAATAAAGGAGGTACAAAACACCTTGGCCAACAGAGGACCTTCCTGCATTGTAAAGATCTTGATACAATAGACTGAACAGTAGCTTTAAGAATGTCGCTGCCTTTATTCGGGAGGAAAGAATGAATTATTTTTGGCTTTCAAAAACGCACAGCCGAGAAAAATAATATCCCCAAACAAACTGTTGGCCACTAGGACAAAATCTGTGCTGGACTTTGACATTCCACAGCATTGATCGATAATAAACTAAGGAGCATATTTATGGAAAGTGACACTGCACTCGGTGCAGCGCCATTTACCTTGCGCCCCTTAGTGGCCCACTACCACCACCATGTGTGTGCCGTATTTAAAATACGGTGCACCATGGCGCAGGGTAGGGTGCAATAGCATAATTTTTCATGACGCTATTGTACTTTACAGGAGTAGTGCCAAAATATAATATAATGGAAGCCTTAAAAGTGCTGTACAAAATGATGCAAGGAATTCTCGTAGATTTCCTTTTGCCTTTTTTTTAAACCCCCTAATGGAGGAATGCCCCCTTTGCATACATTATGCCTCGCGCAGACATAATGTAGCGAGAAGGGTTGCAAAATGGCACAATGCATGCATTGCGCCACTTTGCAAATATGGCGCTAGGATTTTGGCCTTGTTGGGCCACATTAGCTTAAAAAAAATTATGCTAATGTGGTGCAAGGTGGTGCCAGAGGTGCTTGGGGGCATATTTACAAGCCCCGTGTGACGCAGTGAGCCACTTTTTGTGATGTACCTGCAAGACATAGTGCAGGCCCATATCTACAAGGCAACTCAAATACACTTTGGGGCATATTTATACTCTGTTTGCACCGAATCAGTGTCATTTTTTTTACTCTAATTCGGCCCAAAACAAACTGTATATTTATACTTTGGTGCTAGACCCATCTAGCGCCAAATTTATGGAGTTAAAGTCCTTTTTTGGAAGAGGAAACCTACCTTGCCTTAATGAGATGCAAGGTAGGTGTTCCTGTGCAAAAAATGACTCTATGGCCTTAACGCCATATTTATACTCCCATGCAAAAATGGTGCAAGGGAGGGAGGAGGGTAAAAAAATGGGGCAAAGATTGCTTTGCCCCATTTTTTAAAGCCTGGGTCAGGGCAGGCGTTAGGGGACCTGTGGGCCTATTGCCATGCTGGAACAACATGGAATAAGCCCACAGGTGCTCTCCCCAGGTCCCAGGGGCACCCCCACCCACACCAGAGGGACTGCGGAGGATGGGGGACCCCATCCCAGGTAAGTACAGGTAAGATTGCATTTTATTTTTGAAAGTGCCATAGGGGGCCCTGAAATGGGCCCCCATACATGGCACAGGGTGCAATGGCCATGCCCAGGGGACCCTTGTCCTTTGTGCTGGCCATTGGGGTGGTGGGCATGACTCCTGCCTTTTCTAAGGCAAGAGTCATGTGGCATGGTAGGTTTAGCATAAAAAAATGACGCTAATCTGGTTAGAGCCATTTATTTTGACTCTAAACCTACCTAACGTCATTTCATGATAGACTATCCTTTGCACTGGCTTGCACCATTCCATAAATATGGGGGCATATTTATACTTCGTCTGCGCCAAATGGGCGTCAAAAATTTTGACGCACATTCAGCGCAAACGTTGCCCCATATTTAATCTTTGACGCCCGACAAAAGTTCGCCGTGTGCGTCATTTTTGGGATGCAGCAACCCACCTTGCGTTAATGATATGCAAGGTAGGCATTCCCGTCCCAAAAAATGACTTAAACAGCCGTGCGTCGTATTTATGCTTTTAGGCAACAATTACGCACGGCTGGGGGGCGGAGCCGGAAAATGAATCACAGCCCAATTTGCGTCAAAATTTAATGCCTGGGTCAGGGCAGGCATTAAAATGGGGCAAACACACCTGTATTTAATCAGAACACACAGAACAAACAGCAGAGCAGCAGAGCAGCAAAAGGGAGACATGGAGGTGATTCTTATCCAGCGTGCACGCAGACGCAGAGCCCAGCAGCTACAACAGCAGCTACCACTACACCACCAGGGACCCCAAAGGCAGCGCAGAAGGGATGAGAGGATATTCCGCCCCAGAACAACCCTTCATGGCCTCAGGGAGCACAACATCATACAGAGGTACAGGTTGAACTGGCAGGCCATCCAGCAGCTGCTGCGAAACATTGAGCCACAATTGGCACCCACTTTGCTGACACCCCGCACCATCCCAACAGAAACCAAGCTGCTTGCCGTACTTCACATGCTGGCAAGTGGCTCTTTTCAAACAACTGGTGCCCTCGTTGCCGGAATATCACAACCATCATTCTCTGCCTTTTTGTCCAAAGTACTGGATGCCATCATTGGACTTACACCCTGCCACATCTGCTTCCCTAACACACTGCAGAAGCAGCAGGAAACAAACCAGGGGTTCTACCTCATTAGTGGCTTCCCACAAGTCCTTGGTGCAATCGACTGCACACATGTACGCCTTGTGCCACCTGCTGCAACTGAACACCTCTACCGCAACAGGAAGCACAAACACTCTATCAATGTGCAGGCCATTGTCGATCACCAAGGATTGATCACCAACATCGTGGCTAAATATCCTGGGAGTGTCCATGACTCATTCATCTTCCGTCACTGCACCATCAATGAACACTTCCAGGATGGACGGTACGGCAATGGACTACTTGTTGGTAAGTACAAAAACCTACTTATATACACACTGCACAGCAACCCTCTAGGACACACAACACATACACCACAACAGCACCATGTGAACAGGAACACACTGAGGTTGTGACATCGCTAGCCATGTTTCTTAGGTCATCATTGAACCTGTCACACATTGGAAATTAGTGTACAGTCTAATGTTAAGACGTCAAAGATCACAACGTGTGGAGTGGGTTGCCTAAATGTCACCTTGCAAATTGTAAGTGTCCCAATAACGTTTACATTAATCCATTGCATAAGTCTAAAGGTGTGGGATGTCCAGGGTACATTGATATGAACGTGTTAACAACACTGTCAATCTTAACCTGTGTTTGGAACTATCATCTCACCCCCAGTGAAGACACACGGACACCCGTATCACAAGTCACAATGCTAGGGAGGGCACACTGTACTGCAAATCCCAAAACATACTGCTGACAAATGGTCAGCAGCCAAACACTTGTTCAGCAAAGGAAACAACACGATGCAGATGGTACATCCTGCAAGCCTAGGATGCGACATAATAACACAAAAGAGTCACAGACAACACAAGACAACTACTGCCATGAAAGGTGATTTCAATGGGGCTAGGTACATCAACATGATCCCATTCATTTTCTCTTGCAGCTGATCTGGGTATGGCATCCATCCATGGATAATGACACCTATTGGCAACCAGTGTACTGCAGCAGAGCGTGCCTACAATGACGCACATAGGAGGACACGGACCATAGTCGAGGGGACCTTCGGCATCCTCAAGTCGAGGTTCCGGTGCCTCGACATCACTGGTGGTAGCCTCATATATTCCCCGGAGATGGTCTGTAAGAGCATCCTAACATGTGCTATTCTTCACAACATTTGCATCAAAAGGAACATTCCCCTCCTGGAACCAGAGCCACACATGCCTGATGAGAAGGAAGAGGAGGATGCTGGCCTGCAACATGAGGGGGAACTACAGAACACAGCCGCTGGTATACGCAGGCGGCAACATATTGTGAAATTTTAAAAAATAAATATAATCACCATCACCACTTTAATGAACTAATTTAAATAAACACCTATAATAATCACCATATCATGGTCTGGCTAATCATTTTTGCACACCTTCATCTCTAACTATCAGAATAAGAGTGTTGCCTCATGGAGCATTGCTGATATACCGATTAGGACACTGAAAATTCCAGAGCTAATGTGATGCGTAACATACAATGGTCACATACACACACACTGTAAATGACATATATCATGTACATTTCTCCTTTGAAGGCCAATAGCAGAGGACCACACCTATTTTACACATACATGTTGAAATCAAGGTCCAACGCAGCATATGGCACACAACTAAGACACCATCACTCAATAAGGGGAAAACAAGCCTCATACATGAGGCAGTTGATGTGCTTTTGCATCAGTAACAGGAATGTCTGACCAGACCCTTGACAACAGTAAGTCCAACTGCATCAATATTAGCAAGGACTATCTGTGACCAGAGTTCCATAGAAGCAGTACATAGACAGCACAAGTGCCACACATATGAGCAGCATTGCGCACATGACATTCCATGTACATGTCAGCCCATTTCCTAATTCCTGACACACCCATGCACCTGGTCACAACCCACCTCTCTGAAGAGGTCCCCGTAATACTAAGATGTGTACCCTGATATTCCCTCCTCTACACACACAGCCTGTCAATAGCAATCCAGTGTGCTACACCCTTTCCTATGGTATGCCATTGTCATAGAACATCTGACTGCATGGACGTCAGGTCAATTAATACACTGGCTTCTAGTTTCCAAGCCCTGTTAGCACCTGTAGATTGCTTCCTGTGTGAAAATGTCTGTTGGCCATTAGAATGCAAATCTCACCTACAGGACTTGTGAGAAACAGATGCAGCCCACACATGTGATCACCTCCATGCACCCCACCCATTACATCAAGCACTGCCCCTGCTGATGCCTGGAACAGCATAGGAGCTGCCATTTTGTCAAATACACGCTAAGCATTGATACTAATTAAGCCGTGTAACACAGCCCTTGGGTTCATTTGTCACCTTCAAAAACACAGGACATACACAGTTAGACATGTCAACTGTCTAGTTCATCCTGTAAACAATCTTAGTCAGACCACTGATTATGTAACTTGTCAAATTGCTGTATCCTAAATCATCCTGCATTCTGTCAGCCTGACTGGCATCGGTCTGTGTGTCACACTAAAGTATCCCTGTGTCTACATATGTACCACACTTGCGTTAGCAAACCTCTCATTCATCAGGGGGTATTTGGGCATGTGCTTCTTCAATGCATACCCAAATACATTGTATAGCATCATCTGCCTTTTAACTGTACCATATGAGTTAAATCCTCTGTGAAAACCGAAAATCATGGCCCATCCCTTGTCTGGGTCTCATTTATGCATGAATGACAAAGTGTGACAGTGTCCCAGGGCCGTATGCAGGGATTGGGTACGGGGCCTTCAGCAGAACCAGCAACCTCTGAAAATGTCCATGAAAAATCCACACGTCAGGACCCTAACAGTTCACACACAAAATTACATTGCTCACAACATATTGATGGGCCGTGTGTGGTGAATACCTGCCAGAACAATCAGCACATAGGCTATGATGTTCCCAGATGCAGTGGGAATTGCAGAGGCTAACCTGTGTACAAATGTTGTAATGACACCTGCCGGTACATGACACCTGAGACATTATCTCACTCAGCACACCAATGTTGCCCTGTTGACTGTCTCATTACACGTCTTTAGTGACAGGGTGGGACCATCCCCATGTAGGTTCTCATGTCCACATCCACTTTACTCACATTGATCAATGAAGGATACTCAGTAGATACAGGAATAGCTGCCACTGACTCATGATGAGTCCTGGACCGAACTGTGACAAATTACACCCCCAAAAATATACAGGATCATCATTGGACCACACACATGAAAAAGACACCTATGTGCAATTGATCACTGGAAATATGTGGACATGTGCTGCCTCGTCTGCTGGTCCACCACAGCCGCTTGAGAGTTGTGGCTCACTTCTATGACCTCAACTGTGGTGTCCTCATACATTTGTGATTCACCTTTGTCCGTCTGGGCAAACAACATGGTACCCACTTCCTCAATGCATGTCTATAACTCAGTGTGGGATTCACCAACTAGTGCCTAGGAAGCTGTTACCAAAACTCTAAGACATAGGATGTTGAAAATGTGGACCATTGAAATGAACAAGCGCCTGCCATCTATCTGGGGCATGCTTTGTCATATGTGTTGTCTACGTTACCCTAAATCTTGGAAGTCAACATTACGGATGTTGCTACATGTATGACTAACACATGTCCTCTCTCATTTCCACAATGACTTACATCTAAGATTTGGACAGATGGACGTCACATTCATACAAGCATATGTGCAATAATGCATCATGTGATACACACACACTTGGTCAACAAATACATTAGTTGCCACAGCACACACATTTAGCCAAAGGCATTTAGGTATTGTACATATGTGCGTCACATTGCTATCGTCTCCTTATGCCAAACATGCCCAATTTGTGCAATACATATATGTAGGCCACACATATGGCCATCTAGTGCATCAGCCAACCGTAAAAATACTGTGAAGGAAGTAGCGGATCATGGTCCGCTGCAGTATGATGTCACACATGTGAACATACACCATCAACACCATAGTGGGTGCCATCAGCCTATCTCTGATGTGTCCCAAATGTAACATAACATAAAAACAGAAACAAAGCCCAAAACCAGTTCATGCACTGACATTTTGACGTTGCTAGCGTTATGCGTCATTTTTTGTACACCAATACTGTATTTGCGTAATTTATTTTGACGCACAGTGGTGAACATTAGGCCGCATCCAGATAATTGTACAGGCTATGTACTATTATTTGGATGCGGGCTAATTTTCACTCCTGTGCGTCAAAAAAATGACG
Source organism: Pleurodeles waltl (assembly GCF_031143425.1). Classification (NCBI taxonomy): domain Eukaryota; kingdom Metazoa; phylum Chordata; class Amphibia; order Caudata; family Salamandridae; genus Pleurodeles; species Pleurodeles waltl. Next base: position 1,267,635,037 of record NC_090440.1, read on the forward strand.
CACAACCTGTATGCGTGAAAAAATTATGACGCATAACGCGAAAAAGGGCAGACATTTTATACATGAAGTGATGTAATAGGATATCCTGTTTACAAATCATGTACAGTGGGTGTACCTTCACTTTCACTTTGCAGTCTATGATTCTTCTAGACTGTGTGGCTGTGTAGAGAATGGTGTCCTTAGATTTTGTGCTTTTGTGTCCTGTGTGCTGTCCCTATTGTCAATTTGTGAAATAAATATTGTTGGTGTATACTGCCCTACTGTGTTTGTGTACATTTGTCCATTTATCTAGTGTTTTTGTTGTTTGTGGGAGTCTGTTGTGGGTAGTGGTAGTTTGGGGATAGTTGGGCTCTTTTAGTGGTTAAGTTTACTTTTCTTCTGTATTTCTACCCCTACTTTCCCCCTTGTCCCCTTTCTATTTCTTTAACCCCTATTCCCTTTCAGATTTCTACAATGTCTGGTAGGCCACGACTTGGCAAGATGGGTGAAGAGGAGTTGGGGGGCTTCATATGGCTTGTGTGCCATTTCTTGCCACTGATGATCGAGGTGGGGGCAGGGTGATACAGGGGTATCACACAGTGGCGCGCAGAATCCGGTGGGGAAAGGTGCTGCATCACCTGCAGCGTGTGTATGCCAGCCAGAGGAGTGACCACCAGCTGAAGCACTGGTGGGCTGACCTCATCACCAGGGAGCAGGATCTCTTGGACCACCTGGGACTCGTGATTGGTGGCCCTGTTGGTGAGTACTAATCATGTAAATGTGCACGATTAAATGCTCTGTAGTGACATCAGATGACTTGTCCTATGTCTGCCAGCTAAGTTGCTGACTGTGTGTAATGCTGGGGAAACATACTGGGATAATTGATGAACTATGGGAAGGATCACAATTTCTAGCTGTCAGGTAGCACATGCTAAGCAAACTTACAGGATACTTTTCCGTGAAGTAAATTGGTGCTGCCTTTGTGTCAGACAACCAAACAAAATAGGAGCCAATCATGTCTATATAGGGCACTTTTGCCAGAGAAGTAAAAATGTACCAACATATTGGCTAACTTTGTTGACACAATAGTTAGACTGACTTTAGAATCACTACATGATGCAGAAAATTAGTGCTGGCTTCAGGTCAATTGTTTATAGCAAAGTGGCTCAGATATATGTCTCATGTGAGTCTGGTGAGTGTGGAAGGAAAGCGTTCACGAAGTACTATGAATGTTAGGGATTATTGTGGTCCTTTATCTTTTTGGATACATGTCAGATCTGGATTTGGAAACATCGTGAAAAGGCATAAGGTGCCCTCAGCTAACATCTTAGAGTGTTTGTGGGAGTTAGTTGTGCCACATTCCAATTAGGGATGGCAGTCCAAAGGTAGGCACATGGGTTCACATCTCCATGGTTGGTGCAAATCACCATAGCTGGGCCACATCAAATGAATAAACTGTAACAACATGAGGGCTTACAAAAGTCCCTGTCCCTCTGTACATTGTACCTATGTGTAATAAATGTGTCATGGCCACATAGTCTGTTTGACTGGTAATGCAGTCCTCAAGTAACCAGGCTTTGGTTGTCTCTCTTGGATGCACATGATGAGACGATTACACTCCATATTTTTTTCTGGTCACCAATGACGGGGCATGTTTGCCACCACATGATAGTTAGGGCCAATGAATGTGTGCAGATATGTGTGTAACTGTCACAGGAGACCCATGCTATGTACAAGTTGGCCGTGATATATCAGAAGCAGTATCATCATGTCTGAATGGCTGTCATTTCCTTATTCAGCCTACACATTGTATATATTTATGAAATTGTTGGTCTGTGCACAGATTTTTAGCACATTTCTTCCTTCCATGCATTACAGGTGGACCGGCACCCTACACTGTGGGAGAGGTGGCTACATTTGAGGACCCCGACCACTCCAGTAAGTGTTGATATGTCTGTTATGTGTTGTGTTTGCTGGTTATGGACTCGTGTGTGTTGAACGCATAGCAAGGTGTGATGCGTTGGCCAATCATTTGTCTTGTTCCATGAGTGGGATTTCAGTTTCTCAAATGTTTTGAGTTGGCCAATGCGTATCCTATGGTATTATCTAGGGATTGTAGGCCATTCCTGTAGGCACCACAGTGAGTACTGGTGTGAGTCATGTGGATGACACTTGTATCAACAAGAGTCGCACTGGAAGTCAGCTCAGATTTAGTCAGCCTGTCAGACCCACATTCTCCAAGATTGGTAAAGCAAATTGCTTTCCAATAGACTTCTGCTTCCCTATTTACCAAGGTACTTATTAAACTGTAGGTAGAACCTCCAAGCAGCATGTACTTCCACATGTAGTGCTACAAGTATGTGGAACTTGAGTGCAATGGCCTAGGTGTGCATGCTAATCATGATCATGGGTGTTCTTGCAACTCTGTGTCTGATGTAAGTCATGCCTTACTGGAAGTATATGTTGTGTACCAAGCTCTGCATTTCCTGACATGTGTGGCCCTATGATTGGTCTAGGGTTTGCAGACTCCTAATTGTTGATGGACCTTACCTGTGGTGTGTTTGTAGAGCCAAACACGTGTGGAGTTTTCAAAACACTCCTCGTGTCCATGTTGTTTGAAATTGATAGTTGTTTATCTGACCCCCCATCCTCAAACACAGGCATGGGTTTGTGAATAGGGTACCTAGGACTGATGCTACCAGTATGTTACACATATATGTGAAAAAGTGACTGTTTGGTTGGAACCTAGTATGCACACTCAGGTTTGGCACATGGGGACTATACTGTCAAGTCCTGTTACAACTTGCAGACCATGTGGCTTTAGTTTTGCATTCCGTACACTGACATTTGTAGCACAGGTCTTGGCGGAGGATATGCAGCATGATTGTTAGCTGATAACTGGCAGAACTCAGATGACAAGTCAAGGCCAGTTGTTACCCATCTTGTAGGTTATGAATGTGCTATGTGTGATGTGACCTTTATAGGCTGGCCTGCCATGTACTTCCTCATGGACATTCAATGATCTGTTTTGTGATATGAGCTGTTACAAGTACAGTAGATGTATTGTCTGATTGACTTCTTGTGCCATTTCACACAATGCAGTTCCTAATGTGGATTATTTGCATTTGTCTTCACAGCTGCAAACATGACTCCAGACCAGGTCTGTGAGTTCCAGCGGCGGGCCATGAGATACCAGCACATCCTGTTGGTGGAGTCAGGGTTCAGGAGGATGGCCCGTCGATATCGCCATGAACGGGCCTCCGGGGCATGGAGGGCCTTCCCACAGGGTGGCCCTACTTTGCCCACCACAGCCACCACCAGCACAACCACCACTTCAAGCCAGGTGGCCCCACCCACAGCTGGGACTTGTGTGCCTACATCTGCCGGACTTCCAGGCCCCAGCATTGCTACAGGTGCAGGACAGCCCACTAGCCTTGGCTCCACACACACACAGACCTCCTCCATCGGTACCCAGACTGCCCCAGCTCCATCTGTTGACCCTGCAGCCTTCCACAACATGGATTGGAAGATGGACTGTGTGCTGCGCAAGTTAGGCCATCTGAGCCGGGATGTGCGCCACATTAACCGACGTGTGAAGTCGATCAAGAGGACCCTCCGCAGGGCCAACCTCTAGACTGTTTTTGATATGGACATGATTCCCTCCCCTCCCTCCTTTTTCCTTGTTCTTATACTTAGTGAGCTTAGGGTGCTTAGTGTTAGGTTAGTATAGGCTGTTAGTTTAGTTAGTGTTAGTGGGTGGGGGTCCTGATTGTTTCTATTTTTACTTATTATATGTGTGGGTGGGTGGGGGGCTATGTTGGGGTTCTTGTGTGTTTAAAAAAAAATATATATATAAAAAAAAAACTTTCCCAAAAAATATATATTTGTTTAGTATAGGATAGTAAGTGTTTAGGTTAGTATTTGTTGTCCTCCATGTGTCCCGTCTCTTAAGGGGGGTGGGGGTGGATGTTTAGAACGTTTTGTTACATATGATAAGTAAGTGTAACTTAGGTTAGTTAGGGACAGTTGTGGGTACTGAGTAGTCAGGGTAGATTAGGGTAGGTAAGACTTTTCCCTCAGTTTCCTCTTCTGTGATTAGCATTTAATAAATATTTGGTTAACCCTTAACAGTATGTGTTAAATGGTACTTGATCCTGGGCTTGGAATCAGTGTACCTGAATGTTGTTCTATTACATTTGTGTCCTATGCTACAAACAAATCCCAACTGAGCTGTAAGATTGGCAGCTACCCCAGAGCTACCTTGCAAAGTTTCCACCCTTCGTTGCAACCACCAATCACAGTTAATATGGATCACAATGTGTTTCTATTGATAAGTGTGTTTTCTACGTCACAAACAGTGCTTCCAGACTTGGTATTGGGGGAACAGTTTTAGGCCTGACTGCAGTGTGATGATCAAGGACACCCTTATAAGATGAGTTCTTGTAGGCACTCTAGTATTCTTGTATTCATGACTCACATACGTCATTTGTGACACAGTTCAGCATGATTACCTATTTGTATGTAAACTCAGACAGCTTCATTCATGCAGTTTTTGTAGTGTTAGCTTAGATTTGTGTGCACTGTTATATGTGTTAGTATTGCATGGTGACAACATTTTGCTGCCACTATTTGATGACTTAGATATCCCTTGAGGAAGCATTATTCTGTCCAACACTGCATGATGGTGTATGGTTTCTCACTTCATCAGATATGTCCCTCAGGATGGGCATAGTATGATGCAATCATGGACACTCTGCAGATTTATCTGACTACATAATATCAGGACAGTTGTATTGACAAGCTACGTAATTTGACAGGAGTCACATTTCAGTTATCTACTGCACAGTTAATATGTCACATTACCCAGAGACAGATTTGTTGTGTAAGTGCTATTTATTGAAAAGGGCTGTAGTGCTATCTGTACATTGTCCATGATTGTGAGTCCATTAGGGTGACAACTTACATTGTGATCCTACACAAGGGGTTACGGAAATGCTTTTGACATGCTGGGGTGATGTTTCAGACATTGCAGAGGGACAGGATTTGCCAATGAGTAGGAGAGAGACAATCACTGGGCAGGCTGACAAGATATACAGTGGTAAGCAGAACAGTCATTAAGAAGAGTTGTTGCAAGACTGGCATGTTACAAAGCGCTGGACCTTGGTAATAGTTGGCCATGTGGCAGGGACTAGTGCTTCCGGGTACTTTTCCATGTGAAGGTGATCTGTTCCATGTCTTCTTCTTCTGATGTGTGTGTTGCCCCCTCTGTCCTTGGTGGTGGTGGTTGTGAAGGGGCAACACACACCTCAGTGTTAGAAGACGTGGAGTCAGACATCCCGGTCGCTGCTACCTGTGAAGGTCTTAAGGGCAGTACTGCAGCAAGAAGGATCTGCTGGTTCTTGAGAATAGCAGCCACATCACAATGGTAGGCAGCCAGGTCGGCCCTGAGGGGTTCAATGTTGCATTCGTGCACGCATTGACAGGATTGCTGTTGTAGGTGTTGGGTCAACTGTATTACAGCTATGCTGATTTCCTTCTGGGTTTTTTGCTGTTCCTGCAAGATAGATGTTAGGGCTTGCATAGCTGCTGCCTGATCTGCAGATGACATCATGCACGAACGCACCCCCTCTAGGCTGGCTGCCATAGTTTGCATCCCCACCCGCACCTCCTTGGCCAACTCCCGCTGTACCCCAACTACAGTTCTCTCAAAGCTGGTGCCTGTGTCGTCTGAGTCCTCAGCTGTATTGGAGCTGGCAGGACTTACAATTGGGGTGGTGGGTGGATCCTCTGCAATGGCTGCTTGTTCTGAACTCCTCCTTGTGACTGAAGGTGGGGTCTGGAGGGTTTCAAGGACCTTTTGGATAGTCTCCGGGGGAATGTTTATCAGCTCGTCATCCATGACATCAGGGTAATCTGGGACAGGCATATCCGCAGGAGATCGATCTTCCTCTGCAAAGAAACAGGGTACATTTAGTGTGTCTGTGTTGTTGCATGAGTGATGTGACATGCCTGCCTTGTGATGAATTCACATTGTGATCTTGTTTCGTGTTTATTGCTCCAGTCTTTCAGATGGGCATTCTCCCAGGCCTATGGCCAACCTGCATGTCACATGTATGTTATTTAGTTATTAGACTTGTCGGCATCATCTCTTCTAGGTGTTGGTTTTGGCCAAATGGTGAATTGCCACTTTCTTGTCCTACTTAACCCTCCGTCTACATCCATTCTCATGGTGAGACCTTTCACTGGCTGTGGGTGTTCTGATGGCACTGGCAGGACACTTAACAATCTGGTCCTGCCCCAGTCTCTGATCTTTCACATCCACTTAAATGTATTTGACATGTATCATATCCTATGCATAGCAATGTTATGACACAATATGGATGTTGGCATTGGTAATGGGTACAGCTGATGTTGGGAATGTGTGGTACATTGGATTGCCCTGATAATCGTATCAGTGTCCTATTTCCTTCTCTGACTGTGCAGGTGTATTTCAGTGACCAATTACATGTGTCCTCCCCCTCAATGCTGTTGTCTGAGCAGTATGACATTTGGGATGTTACATTGTGACCCAGGCACAGGATGGACCCTGACATATGCAGCATGGGTATGTCCTTAGTGCTGTGTAGCTCCTATTGTTGTTGACATTGGCTGAAGTTTGCAACAACTATGGGCATTGACACTTGACAGTACTGGGGCCTTTGTCTTTTTTCAGGGTGTTGTTGAAGTTGTCATCCTCAACCCTCTAATTTAGGTGTGTATGATCCATGGGGGGGTTACTGCCATTGGATACTTGAGCTGCACACAGAGCGGAGGTGGTAGTGGCAACTGTTGTCGCAGTTACATTCCAGTTGTCGGTATGGCTAGAGGTTGTTAAGAGGGCCCTAGTTAATGTGGGGGGTATGGTGGCTGACGTGTGCCGGGATGTCAGTTTGACGTTGTGCCCTTCCCTCCTGGCGTGGCTTTCCCTTTGCTCCATCGTTGGTATAGCAGCATGCCCCATGGGACTGTTGTTGGTGTAGTGTAATGGTGTGCTGCAGCTTCTGGCTGTGCAAGGCATGTCCCCATGCCGTGCCCCTTTACCCATGCCACTCCAGGTATATGATGACTTACATGCAATGTATAGTAGGTATTCCCCCCTCGGTTGCAGTTGACATTAGTGCATTTCAATTCCCCATGCGACTTACCCTGCATTTGCGTTGTCTCCTGGTAGTCTGCGCTGTCCTGTCCTTGAATCCCTGTGACGATCTCCTCAGGGATGATGGCTGTGACCATCTCCTCCACGTGGTCCAGGGCCTCCTGGTGTGCAGGACTCCGACCTCCAGTCTGCACTGCTGCCTTCCTGTTCCTGGCCATCTTTTCCTTGGTCCTGCGCTTGCAGTCATGCCAGCGTTTATTGCACTCGGTGTCAGTTCTGCGTACTTCTGCCACACTGTTAATCTTGTCAACAATTTGTTGCCATATTGCCTCTCTCCTACTGATTGGCAACTTTGAGGTGACAAACAGTTGGTGCTGGTGTTCCGTCACCTCTTTAACCAGAATTTCCTGCTCCTCTGCACTGAAGCGACACTTTCTTTTCTTATTCTAAGTGTCCTGGTTCTTGTGTGGGTCCTCCTGGCTGGTTCCTGGTCTGTTGTCATCTTCCTGGGGTCTGTAGTGGCATCTGGGATCCATTTTGGCTCTCCTCTGGTGAAATGGCAGTGATTGCGGGTTTTTTTGACGCTATTGTGTCAAAAAATTGCGCATATCCGGTTTGCGAGGTCGTAAATTGACCCACAGTCATTTCCGCAGCGTTAACGTCATTTTGCTTTACGACTTGACGCTGCGGTGTGCGTCAAAATAAATGACTCCCACCTGTGGGTTGCGCCGCCGTGCGTCAAAGTATACATTTGACGGCCGAACAGCGCACCAAAATGGCGTTAGCCGGCGGTAATATTTTTGACGCAAACCTGCACCGGCGCAGTTTTGCGTCAAAAAGTATAAATATGGCCCCATGGTGCCCAGCTGGTGCTAAAAAATGGGGCAAGCCGGTGCAAAACCTTTTGGTTCAAAACTGCGTTAGTGCAGTTTTGCACCAAAAAGTATAAATAAGGCCCTTTGAGTGGATTTCCAAGGCCTTGTAGATATGGCGTGAGGCAAAGTAGCACAAGTTGCTGCGTTGCCTTACAGTGTGTCAGGAAGGCGTACTGTAGGCATAGCAGTGGGTGTATCCATGCAACACCCATGGGTTTTGACGCATTCCCAGATTTGCAAGAATCTGTAAACCTGCGCCAAAACTGTATGCTTCCTCTGTGCAGGTGCAGCGAGGAGCTAAATCTTTATTTCTTGTTGTTTCCTCTTTCTGAGTCTTTGTTTTGGGATAGACGGAGTTTATTTGTGTCCTAGACAGATTCCTACGTTTTTGTTGCAGACTGGCTCCGATCCGGAATGAGGCCTCTCTGAGCCGTGCTTTCTCTCCTGCAGTGCTGCCAGAGGCGGAGTCCACAGAACCACCAAAACCCTCTGCAACCAAGGCAGCGACTCCACTCCCTTTCTTACTTTCATCTCTGAGTCTGCCCAGGGAGAATAAGTCGGTGAGTACTTCAGATAGTTGTCTGAACAGGCTTCACTAACCAGTGATGAGGGTTCAGACAGACTGTCTGTAATCGACACTGCCCTTAGGGAAAAGGGTGGCCACGCTTTCATGTTTAAATATCTCTTTTATTTTAATGCACTATGAAAATGACAAAAACAAGGCAATGCTCTGAACAAATCCCGGCCCCTAAATGACTGTGTTTGTCTTAGGATATGGAGTTGTGGCCATAGTTGGCGACTTTGGAACTGGGTAATCACGATCGAATCCTGTCGTCAGCTCAACATCCTATAATTCTGGGCAAATCACTTAATTAATCTCCTGGTGCCTAAATAAAACACATACTCTGCCCCTATGTACTGTTGTATCTAGCATTTTGTAATGTTTTAACTGGTGTGCATGTAACCAAGGACTCCAGTGCCCATGCACAGAGTTCACATTGTAAAAACCTACAAAAAGAAAAACAGATGAAGGCTGTTTAATATTTTTTTCTTCACAAGCATATATACTTTACCAGTGTTCACAGTTTACAAATGTGATTATGCATGTTTCGACTAGCTCGGCTGCAGCTATATCCTTTATTTACACAAAAAATGGCTTAAAACATCGGAAGAGCCCTTGTGCATCCTGCTATGCGTGACAGATTGCGCACACCAGGCCCATTACAGTCGGGGGAAGTTGATGATGAAATTGATACCCCACACCCACCACTTTCGAACACCACCAGCCGCCACTGAACTCAGTACCCACACACTCGTTGATAGAGTCTGATACATTAATCTGAGCATTTGCATCCTTTTTTTCCACTTGCAAGACGAGGCATCATAAGGATCAATTTCCTTGTCACCACAGTTTTTCACCATTAGTACCAACAGAGCTGATCCACGTTTTGTACTGTGTTCTAAACCTGCTCAAGTTTGAGAAATCTATTTTAGGCCAGATGCATAGCACAACAAGGAGTCCTACCTGCAGAATGTGTTGAAGGCTTAATGAGACTTCAAATGCCTTCGGCAGAGTTGGAGCACCCCTGAAAGGTGGGCCCTCCTGCAACACAGGGATTGCAGCAGCCTGTCCTATAGCTGTGTCTGTGAGAAAACTGGGAGAACATGCCACATTGAAGTCTGCGTTTCCTGCATCATTTTCCTCAACAGCCTTGGTGTAGTTTTTATTTAGTCAGCTGAAACCTTTAAATATTAAGGGGCATATTTATACTCCGTTTGCGCCGGAATTGCGTTGTTTTTTTTTACGCAATTTCGACGCAAAACTAACTCCATATTTATACTTTGGCGTTAGACGCGTCTAGCGCCAAAGTCCATGGAGTTAGCGTCATTTTTTAGCGTGGACACCTACTTTGCGTTAATTATCTGCAAGGTAGGCATTCCCGTCAAAAAAATCGACTCCGAGGCATGTGCCTCGGATTTATACTCCCAGGCAAAAATCACGCCCGGGAGTAGGCGGGTCAAAAAAAATGACGTACGGCCGCTTTTGCGCCGTTTTTTAGCGCCTGCAAAAGGCAGGCGTTAAGGGACCTGTGGGCTCTGAAGGAGCCCAGAGGTGCCCTCCCATGCCCCCAGGGACACCCCCTGTCACCCTTGCCCACCCCAGGAGGACACCCAAGGCTGGAGGGACCCATCCCAGGGACATTAAGGTAAGTTCAGGTAAGTATTATTATTATTTTTTTTTGTGGCATAGGGAGGCCTGATTTGTGCCCCCCTACATGCCACTATGCCCAATGACCATGCCCAGGGGACAGAAGTCCCCTGGGCATGGCCATTGGGCAAGGGGGCATGACTCCTGTCTTTGCTAAGACAGGAGTCATTTCTATGGGGGTTGGGAGTCGTAAAAAATGGCGCAAATCGGGTTGAGGTGAAAAAATTGCCTCAACCTAACTTGCCCCATTTCTTGACGCCCAAGCCCCATCTCCCCCTACGCTGACGCTGCCTGGTGTACGTCGTTTTTTTTAACGCACACCAGACGGCGCCGGCGGCTAACGCCGGCTAACGTCATTTAATAAATACGGCGCCCGCATGGCGCTTCGGAATGGCGTTAGCCGGCGCAAATTTTTTTGACGCAAAACTGCGTTGGCCCAGTTTTGCGTCAAAAAGTATAAATATGGGCCTAAGAGCTATACTAAGGACAATGAAGTTGCTCAGGGCTAATAATGGTCAGTGTAGGCCTTCTGCTTCAACATTCCAATATTTGTCTTTCTGTTTCTTCTTTTTCATTTGTACACTTTGGGGCATATTTATACTTGCCTTGCGCTGTTTTAGCGTCATTTATTTTGACGCTAAAATGGTTCAAAGTTAACTCATTTATATTTTGACGCCAGACCAGTCTAGCGTCAAAATATAGGGCTTAGCGCCATATTGTGGATGTGGCAAACTACCTTGTGCCAATTAGATGCAAGGTAGGAGTTCCCACCCACAATATCACGCTAACCCTCTAACGCCTTATTTATATCCGGCGCAAAAATTACACGCATGGAGTAGGCGGACCCAAATAATGGTGCAAAGCCTGCTTTGCACCAGTGTTTAATACCTGGGTCAGACCATGTGTTGAGGTACCTGTGGACTCATTTTCATGGCTAAACACCATGGAATGGGCCAACAGGTGTCCACCTCAAGCCCTAGCAACACCCCCACCATACCAGGGGGACGACATAGGATGGGGGACCCCATCCGGGGTAAGTATATTTTTAACGTTTTTTCCAGTGCCATTGGGGGCCCCTTATATGGGGCCCCCTGCCTGGCACTGGGTATTATGGCCTTGCCCAGGGACACTGGTCCCCTGTGCTGGCCATTGGGATGGTGGGCATGACTCCTATCAGGAATTGACGCTAGGCTGGGTAGCGGCATATATATTGCCGCTAACCAGCTTAGCGTCATTCCTGGCCCACTAACACCTTTTTCCCTCCTGCCATTCCCCCAGCTAACATCTTCTCTGTAGATGCTAGCCTGACCTATGCACCACCATGCATCATTCCATTAATGGAGTGCCCTGCTGGCGCTCTGGAATGGAGCTAGCAGGCACTATGGATTTTGACGGAAAACTGCGTTAACGCAGTCTTGGGTCAAAATCCATAAATATTGGCCTAAGTGGAATGATCTAAAAGCCTGGGTCTATATATTTTTGTGTGGCAGAAGAACTGAAGATGACTACTAACATCGTCGGAATATTTAAAATATAAAAGCATGATGCAACAAAACATCAAGAGGGTCCGGAACAGCAAGGTATATTAATCACAATTGAAATGAAAATTCTCTTTCTCCCCAGCTGGGGCCAAGAATAGAATACTACTCAGGGAGGAGCAGTAACATAGCCGGGCCTGCACCATCAGCCAACCAGGTCTCAGTAAACAAACAGAGATGTATTTGCAAACGAAGAGAAGGAAATAGACACCTAATGCATGGGCCCAGAAATACAGAACAGATGGGAGACGACCGTGGCTTGGGTGGGTCATATGATTCTCGACCATTCGTTGTAGATAATTTATTTCGGTTAGAAAAGTACAATGCAATGTAGGGATAAGTGCTCCTGGGTATAACTAGACCACAAGTACAATTAAAATACACTTAAAAGACACACAATAGAGTAGATTTGAGCAAGCTCGGTAAGAGTTTGAAAGGGTATCGTACATTATATTAATCATGGAGTAAAGGCAGACTTGGAAAAAGAATAGTGTCTACAAACTAGCAGAAGCTAGGGAAATCGAGAGCCAAAATGAGCACCCTCATCTGTTTTCAGTATCCATGAATCTTTGTCTTATAAATATATAAATACAAATACATTTCTGAGATTGTCTTTTTCAAGGGAACACTTTCCAGTGGGCTTTTCCCATATAATACATTGTAGTACCAGGTTATTTTCGCAAAAGTTTTATCGTGCGATATGACATGGCGCATTGCCCATTAATAATGTAGCTGAAGTCTTTTAAATGTTAATTTTCTACATTATTTCAAGGCAACTGATCTTAAGCGATACTTTTCATTAGCTATTTGGCAGGGAAGAAAATTAATGATCCATCAAACTGCCCTAATAAATCTTGCTTGGTTAAGCGATTTAAAAACCACAATACCTGAAAACACTGATAGATTTTCGGAGATACCAAAATGCAATGGCTTGCACTCTCACAAGCAGCAGGTCTTCATTGAGATTGGCATGATAGGAGATGATTCCAGAGTAGTGAACAACGTTTGCACCATGAATGCATTCATATTCTTCTAACCATTCGCATTCTATCATTAAATTCATTGTTAAGCCATATTCTAATGCTGTTTTAAAAAGAACTAATTGCGATTGCAAAAAACTTTAAAGCAGTTGTTGTCTCTGGCCCTGGGCATTATTATAACATATAAATGTAAAACCAGTTAAATAATTCGTACTAACATAGAACTATTAAATGTTATAGCAAATTAAAACATTTATTTTAATCTGTATTAAATAAATTACATGTATCAAATGTATAAATAATATTTCCTAAACTGAAATTCTAAAGAAAACCCATTTATAGCAACATTTTTATTTTTATTTAATATGTATTACATTTTATTAAAAGTTGTGTTGAAATAATCTAAGTTATTCATTTACAAAAAAGTAAATGCAATTTTAAATTATGTTTATTTTAAATGAATGTATTTCTAATATATTTTTAAAGCTTATGATTAGAAATTGGGTTTCTAGTTGGCAGAGTGTCCAAGGAGGGACCACAATCCTAATCAGGATAAATCAGTTACACTCCCTTGATCAAGCTGTGCTCACCCTCTGGTAGCTTGGCACCGAGCAGTCAGACCTAACATAGAAGCAATGTGTAAAGTATTTGTGCAACACTTAAATTACAGTCACACAGTGAAAATACCACAAAAAGACTCCACACTAGTTTAAGAAAATAGAGAATATTTATCTGAGTGAAACAAGACCAAAATGGCAAGAATCCTATAAATAGATCCTGAGATATGAGTTTTAAAGGAATAAACTACAATATAGTTCTTTAAAGTCAATATCGCTAAAAGATAACTTGAAGTTGCACAATACCGCGGTAAATCCAAAGTTCAGACCAACATCAATGGAGGGCAGGCCAGCGACAGGACTCACGCAGAGCCCACTGAAAAAGTACCTTGGATGGAGCAAGCATCAACATTGAAAAGTGATGGGAAGGCGGTGCATCGGTTGCAATCCATGCATTAGAGTAGATAACGGTAGATAACAGTAGTGCGCCAAAATTCTGTTGTCTAAACTTGTTACTAAAGGCTATGCTTACAGACTTGTGAAAAGATCATTAAAACATGATTTGTACTATGATTGAGAGGCAGTACTACAAGTGAAGAAGGACCCACTCATATTCATATGACCTGTGTCACCGCTTTTGGCACAGATTCCAATAGGTTTAAAACATTTTCTTTAAGAATTGGCATTTGTTGAATTCATTGCACACACAGTTGGACAACCCTCCATTTGCTTTCAAAAGGGGCAGGAATCTGAAAGATTGTTTTGGTTAGTAAAGGCATATGTTGGACCAGAACCTATGGGGCTTAGCCCCTAGGCTGCATCACTATCCCTACTGTAATTGTACTGTGTTCTATTACTAGAGTGGTTAAATCATGCACCTTGAATGAAAAAGTACGGAACTTCAAATATTCATCCAACTGTGGTACAAAAAATGTCAGACCCGATTCACGAAGGTAACTTTTAGTCTGAGTTTAGACCAAATGTTTAGGGGCCAGATCTAAAGAAAAGTGGCGCAGCGCGGTGCTGCACCAAAATTGGCAGCTCCGTGCTGCGTCACTTAAAAAATGCAGGGATGCACCGTATTTAAGGGAATACCATGCACCTCTGCATTTCCCCCTGCGCTGATGCTAAATTCAGCTGACAGCGCCAATGCAGACATCATTGTGCAAGGATGTCCATGTTGAGGGGTGTGATTGTTTATGTGCGGGAAGGTGTCCCTTCATGCACATAAACAGTCACTAATAGCGCTTTGGCACTTCTGTATGTGCTGCACAATGATTATTTATGTGCAGGAAGAGACACTTTCCTGCACATAAACAATAATTTCTGGCATTTTGCTTTTTCAATGCGTGCTGCAGAATGCAACACGCTTAGAAAAAGGAAAAAACGAGGAGGAATAAAAGTATTCCTCCTCATTGTGCCCTGCTAACGTCACCCCTGGGGGTGGCGTTAGATTTTGGCACTCCCTCAGGTTTACGTGATTTCATAAATCTGAGGTAGCGTCAAAATGCAATGGGTGTTAATGTAGCACGCCCACAGCAACACCCATTGCAAGCCCCTTCCACGCACAGTGCTGCGTGGGAAGGGGCCATATTTACAGGGTGGCGTTAAGCCACAAAAAGTGGTTTTACGCCACCTCGTAAATGCAGCACTGTGCTTAGCACCACAGGAGCATCACAAAAAGTGATACTCCTGGGGTGCTAGGGTCATATAAATACGGCCCTAAGTTTACAACTTTTTGATATTCACAAAGGTAATTTATGAGTAGTATCTTTACGTCCACACTGGGGCAGAATCTCTGCACTCCGGGCAGAATCTCTACCCCAGAGCGGAGATTCCACTCCGCACCCAGAGTGTAATCTACAAACCCAACTTGTACTCTCCGCACCTGAAGTGGAATCTCCGCTCTCGGGGCAGATCTCTGATTCAAGTGTGGTTATTCCAGTCTGAGTGCGGAAGTAAAGATACTACTCGTAACTTACCTTTATCAATGCTGAAAAGTCACAAACTTAGGGGCAGATTTAAGGAAAGTGTCACTGTACCAAGTGCAGCGCCATTTACCTTGCATCCCTTAGTGCCGTCTCCCTACCGCCACCATGTGTACACCGTATTTAAAATATGGTGCATCATGGCGCAGGGTAGGGGGCAATAGCATAATTCTGTTCCCCAGGAAGTAGCCTTCTAATGATGAAGGGTACAAGGCTGATTCAAGCCTTCCTCATTTAGCTGTGAGAGCATGACCCCTATGCCATGCTCTGAGGCATCCGTCTGCACAGTAAACTCTTGGTAGAAATCAGGGCCTTGAACATGGGTGCTGTGCACATGGTTTCTTTCATGGCATAAAAAACCTTCTGGCATGTCTCTGTCCAAAACACCTGTCTCTGTCCAAATCACCTGGAAGTCAGATCTGTCAAGGGGGCAACAATGGTGCCATATCCCTTGATAAATCTCCTGTAATACACAATGTCACCTCTGTCTGAGTCATGGGTGGTTTCTCAAGCAAGAATGGTCTCAATTTTGGGGGATGCAACTTGCCACCTTCAACTTGGTGACCAAAGTAGACCACACAATCCTGCCTGTCTGGCACTTACTGGCCTTGATAGTCAAGTCTGCACACAGCAGAGTCTGACACTTTTCCCTCACGTAGCACAGGTGGCCCTCCCAGCTCGAACTGAAGACTTCAGTGTTGTCTAGGTAGGCAGCACTGAAGTTCTCTAGTCCAGCTAGGACCTGATTTACAAACCTCTGGGAGGTGGCAGGGGAACTCTTCAACCTGAAGGGCATGACCCAGAACTGGAAGTGATATTCTGATGTAGAGAATGCAAACCTCTCTTTGGTCCCATTGGTCAAGGAGATCTGCCAGTACCCAGACATTAGGTCAAATGTGCTGAGGAACTTAGCAGCTCTAGGCCGCTCTATGAGCTCTTCAGGTCTGGCGATGGGATGTGCATCAGTCCTGGTAACTGCATTGAGCCCACAGTAGTCTACACAGAACTGGAATTCAGATGTGACACCTGGTGAGGTAGCCTTAGGAAACAGCACCACTGAGCTGGGTCAAAAGCAGTTAGGAGGGCTCAATAACCCTAACTATCAACTCTTTGGAGACCTCCTTCATAATGTTAACCCTCATTTTGTCAGACAACCTGTAAATGTTATTTCAAACAGATGTTTGTCCCCGGTGTCAATTTCATGGGTGCACTGTGTACTGAGCCCTGGGATAAGTGAGAATAGAGAGACAAACTACCCTAATAACTGGCAGTAGTCTCTCAGCTGATCCGCCCTGCTCTTTGGAAGCTAGGAGGTTGGGGTGAGGTTCACTCTCCTCTTATACCCCATCATCAGTTACCAAAAGCATGATAATCTCAGACCCCTCATAATCGGGTTTGATGCGGTTCACATGAATGACCCTCAAAAGGTTCCTAGGAGTTTTGAGGTCCACCAAGTACGTGACATCTCCTTTACCTTATAGGGCCCAGGCTATCAGTCTTGCAGAGCATGTGGCTCAATGGGCTCCATTATTCACATGTTTTTGACAGGCTTAAACTCCACCACAGTGGCATTCTGGTTGTACCAACATTTCATGTCCCCCTGGCTGGCTTCTAGGTTCTCTTGGGCAAAGAGCATTGTCTGGTAGCAAAGGGCCAGCATGTAGCTGACCACATACTGAGGTGCTCTCCACGGAGTTTGCTCCAAGCTATCCTTTGCCCGAGTGAGAAGCACTCTCAAAGAGTGCCCATACAGAAGTTTAAAGGTGTTGTAGCCAATCTCCTTCTGTGGCACCTCCCTGTAGGCAAACAACAGGCATGGTAGGAGGATGTCCACTTTAGGCTTATGGGTTCAGGTAGACCCATACCCTGGCCCATGATGGTGCTGTTGAGTCTCTCAACCACCCCATTGGTTTGTGGGTGGTATGAAGCAGATGACTTGTAGGTTACCCTACACTCTTTCCACATGGCTTTCATGTAGTTGGACATGAAGTTGATACCTCTGTGGATACCACTTCCTTGGGAAAACCCACATGGGTAAAGATCCCATCAGTGCCCTGCCCACAGCAGGCACAGCCACTGTCCTCGGAGTGATTGCCTCACGGTACCAGGTAGCATGGTCCACCAATATTATGACTCAGCATTTTTAACATCGTGCCCACAAAGTACTTAAACTTTTCAGAATATATTTTAGAACTCCCTTGTGTTGAAGTCGGACAATGTTCCCATTGTGTGTAATTAAAAACAATCTTTGGGGTACTTGCTCTGTGGATGAAATGGTGCCCATGTCACGTAGGATCTCATTGTTCTAATGAGACTACTGGATTTTGAACGGCAGAATCGCCGGCGGGGTGGGAGACTAAGGGGGTCATTCTGACCCTGGCGGTCATGGACCGCCAGGGCCAACGACCGCGGGAGCACCGCCAACAGGCTGGCGGTGCTCCCATGGGCATTCTGACCGCGGCGGTACAGCCGCGGTCAGAAACAGGAAACCGGCGGTGTCCCGCCGGTTTCCCGCTGCCCAAGGGAATCCTCCATGGCGGCGCTGCAGGCAGCGCCGCCATGGGGATTCCGACCCCCTTACCGCCAGCCTGGCTCTGGCGGTTTTGACTGCCAGAACCAGGATGGCGGTAACGGGTGTCGTGGGGCCCCTGGGGGCCCCTGCAGTGCCCATGCCAATGGCATGGGCACTGCAGGGGCCCCCTAATAGGGCCCCACCAAGATTTTCAGTGTCTGCCAAGCAGACACTGAAAATCGCAACGGGTGAAACTGCACCCATCGCACCCCTTCCACTCCGCCGGCATCCTCATGGAAGGGGGTTTCCCGCTGGGCTGGCGGGCGGCCTTCTGGCCGCCCGCCAAGCTCAGAATGACCCCCTAAGTCTGACCCACTATAGGTGACACCTGTCGCTGCAATGAGGGTTTTGCGCTTTCTCAGGGAAACAGTGGTCACTCAGGTCCCGTCAGTTTCTCTGAGTTACATTAGTCTCACATACACAATGACAAACAGAGGCACTATATGCTTCAATAATATTTTAATGAAGCAACTGCGTCTTAGATAGCAAAGCATGGGCTGCAATAACCAGTATGATACAGCATGTCAAGATTAGGATTGTGACAAGGAGAGTAAAGCATAAAAATAACGCTACCATATTGTCACTAGAGTCAATAGACTAAATCCTGCCTAGGCTATTGTAGTGTGGTTGGTTTTACATATCATTTGCGCGTTAGCTTCAGGCTTTAGGCCTTTGTGCACTTTGCCCTAGATGCTTTTAATTAGGCTTCGTACTGTTATTTTTCAAATAGCCAGTTCTACGGTTTTGTTTTTTATTCATATCACACTGTTTTGCCTACTTCAGCACTGGAGTTCTCCATAACACATTCACTCTGTGCTTCAGTCATGGATACAGTCTGGTACATTGCCGATAGACGTGGTAGGAGTTTAGACTTGGCATTCCTGCGTATGGACATTTTGTGATCACGCTGACATGTTAGTTATAAAATCACTTCCTTGTCCCAATACATGGAAGAGGGAGATTCCGACCAGGGAACCACAACTAGACGCTGACTGCCTCGTTGCAGATGCTGAACCAGATCACAGGCCTTTGCTCAGGTATGAGGGCTGATGTCTCCCCAGTGATTCGGAAAGGCAAGCTAGAAGCTTAACATGCTGTGCTCTAAATAGAACAAGCAGAGGGAGAGTAGAAACTGTTAGGCACTATGATAGCTTTGTTCTTATGTTTTACTCTCCTGGTGAATATTTCAATCCTATTGTGTTGTATTGTTCTGGTTACTGTGGCTCAGCCTTATTATCTAAAATACAGTCGTTTTATTAAAACATTATATAAAACTTATACTGTCTTTGTCATTTGTATATGAGATCATATTGTAAATGAGAGAGTTGGTTTGGATCTGAGTCACCACGACTTCCCTGAGAAGTTCCAAAGATGTCATGCGCTCGGCTGCCCAATCATTTCTTCCCCGTGGGAGAAATGAGGCACTGCTAGTTAGCCGGAGCAAAAACCGGATTTAGGGTGACAGAGTTCCTTACACGTGGGTCAGACTCAGTCCCCCACACCGTTATCGATCCTGCTGCCTAGAAATCCAGTAGTCTCATTTAGGATAATGAGAGCCCACGCGATATGGCGCCGCCAACGTTTGGTCTGGCTCTAATATTTAGGTCCGACTGACTCTCTTGGTCTCATATATATTTTGACTCCTCGGTTCCGTAAGCGGAGACATCCGTGGGGCTGAGGGTTTCCGCCACCACGGAATAGGTACATCCTAATATTTAGTGGTTGGTTGTTCAAGCTTGAACTTTGAAAGGAAAACCCCAATATTGGTGTGCCTTCTCTGACCTAGAGCTATTTTTTACAAATGGCGAATCCTAATGTAGTGAATATAGCAATCAATATGCGTCACCCGCTCACAGGACATCGGATAGCACATGGACTGACGGTCCAGGGGGGTCCGGTCACTTTTGCGGTGGACGCCCATGCAGCCTATAGAACAGAACTTTTTTATTCTTGGGTCGTATTTCCGGCAGTTGATGGGGGTACAAATACTTTTCACGAATACACTGTTGCGAATGTCCCTGGACAGTACAGGGGTTACGCATACTTAGAGATACCTCTATCTTATCAAGAACACCATAATTGGCTTGATGGCACCCTCCCACACACAGTAGCACAAGTGAGGTTAGGTCCGCTGAGTAATGATGGTCCGACCTGGCCTTTATTGGCTACTTACACACCATATCCTGCAGTTGCAAATTTGGCAGTGGCTGATGTGCGTCGTTTATATATAGACTTAGCAACTACATACAGAAGACTGGTTCAGTTTGTAATGCAAGCATTAAATACTAATGCAGCGCGTGCTGCTCCGGCGCACCCACAAGCAGTGGTTCCGTGTATCAATCCGGCCACTGTACACTCAGTTATGGGTAAGGTACCGGCTTAACGTGAGGAGACTCCATTTTGGCTGGCGCAAAAAATGTATACGCTGGAAGCAGTATTTCCCCATACGGGACCTCAGGATAAACATAGAATATTGACGATGTGTTTGCCGTATGGGATGGTTCCTCCGGTGGACCTTTGTAATACCTGGGGCACGGTGTTTGCCGCGCTCTACACTACGGCACACGGTACACCGACATTAGCTAATTTACCGGAAGTGCTTAAACAAATTCAAGATGAATATGGGGCTGCCCCTGCCTTAGATTTGGGCATGCAGTTAATGGGTAATTTTGCCGCGGTTTCTTCTATTATTTTGAGTAATCTCAAGGAGAGGCAGTAGCACTAGCAATGCGAATGCGTCTTCGGGACGTTCCGCAGATTAATCAGGAGCGGGAACTTCCGAGAATAATAGCAGAAACATATTCCAGTATTGGTCGCGATAGCCTAGGGGCTAGACCACAAAAACCCCAATTACAGGGTAAAAATAATAAAGATAATGCTAAACAGCAGCAACCTGAGGGTACTAAAAAGCGCTGGGAAAAGAAACAGCAAACACTTAAGAAAGATGGGGGACAATCTCCGCAACCGGAGACCCCACAGAATAGGTATAATCTCAGGAATAGGGATAATTTGAAGACGCCTGATAGATATCAGTATACTGATACACGCCAATCTCGTTCCTTTCAGGACTCCTCAGAGAAGAGAAGTGAGAGAGGTGGGCGGTCAGAGCGGAGGACGGAGTACGTGAAACCGAGACAGGATTCACAACGCTCAACGGAGGTTTCTATTAAACAAGAAGAGAAACCGCTGCAACAAAAACAGCAATTTAAAAAGAAGAAAGTGGCAGCAGTCTCAGTTAGACATGCCGCTCAAGAAGAGAGTTCTCTTGACGAACAAGACATGGGCGTTAGCACTGTTAGACAGCGCGGCAGAGGTCACAATAGTTCGCCGGAGTCTTCTAGAGCATCAGGAGGTGAAAGCAACTGATGACTTCATACAAGTCGAAACGGCGGATATGCGAGTCTCTGATCCTGATAGGGTTTATCAAGTGACTCTACGATTAGAAGGGGACATTGACCGCATTGTACACGCCATCTTTTGGGACCATGTGGTAAAATCATATGATGTTCTGCTGGCCGAACAGGATTGGCCACCTGACTTTGTTCGCGACTGTCCAGTTGGGGAGGAGGTTATTACACCTTCCTTCTCACCGCTTGTTCCGAGAGAACTAGCGGAGTCCTATAGTAGAACATGGGCTCTAGCACAAGCTCCCGCCCTATATAGAAATAACGTGGGGTGGGATAGACAATCACCTTATCATGTAATTCCAATAAAGGGCGAACATCAGCCACAGCCGCAGTATCCTATCAAATTTGAGGCAAGGGCATCGGTTATGAAAATTCTTACACAATTAGAGTACCAGGGTGTAATTGAGCCCTGTGTCTCGCCGATGAATAATCCCGTATTTCCGTTTGCTAAACCGGACCATTCATATAGGATAGTGGTGGATTACAGACATTTAAATAGTCATACACGCACATATGCATTACAGAATTCACATAGCGCAGCGCTTATGAATAATATAGTACGTAAGAAATACAAAACAACGTTAGATATCTCGAATGAATTTTTCTGCCAAAATATAGCGCCCGAAAGTTGGGACTATACCAGTTTCAGTGCGTTTGGCTCTCAGAAAAAAATTTGTCGTTTGCCTCAGGGGTATAAGAATAGCCCGGGACTGTTTTCGGCTCGTGTGACTGAAATGCTGCACGAGTTGGACCCTGAAGCGTTATCATATGTTGATGACATATATCTGACAGACGATGAGATTCTGCAGCATCTAAGGCGTGTATCGCGCATTGTTTTGGGGTTTGCTGATATTGGCTATAAGTTTAATTTTAAGAAATCAAAGATTGCCTTCCTCAGCGTCATTTTCCTGGGATATGAGCTGTCGAGTGAGGGCAAGAGCTTGGCGCCACATTTTTTGGAGAAATGTGCTTTATTGCAGCCTCCTAATACGGTTTGGAAGCTCCAGTCATTGTTGGGGTTTCTGAATTTTGGCAGAACTTACATTCCTGATTATGCTACGCGTATAAAACCCTTATACGAATTGATTCGCCCAAATTTTTCGAGTAGATTTTGGACGATTGAGCATACACACATACTACGAGAGTTACAGACTGATCTCTTAGCAGTTAAACACTTACACACACAGGACAATCAGACACATTTAGTCATCAGGGTGATACCTGGGGCTGTTGGGTTTACGTATGTCACCTTTAATGAGGGTGAGACAGTCCCGATTGCACACAAGTCCCACTTGTATTCTGCTGCAGAACAACGATTTGCACAGACTGAGAAAATACTCACTGCAGTACAGATGGCTGTGATTAAAGAAAGACTGCATGCCCAGGGCCAACGCATCATTGTTGTTTTCCCGATTCTGGCCTTAGAGGCAGTTACAAAAGCGAGTGTTCCTAATTCGAAAGCTTTACACCCGCGATGGATACAATGGGCTACGTCTTTGACAGCCACTGATGTAGATTACATATTTGACCCTAAACTGCAGACTCAAGAATTTCTTCAATATGAAATGGAGTACCCAGTTCCTGCTGGTACGTTGCCTATTGACCAGTATCAGGTGGTCATGTATACCGATGGCTCTGCGCAACCAGCGGTTGGGACAAAACAACAGTATTCTGCTGCATGTGCGGTGGTGAGCGGCACTATGGAGGGGGAAGTGTTCTGCCCCCGACATACTTATACTAAAACCTTGGGAGATTGCACGACACAGCTGGCTGAGCTCAAAGCTCTATTGTTAGCGTTGGAACACGCGGATCTGGCGATTTTGACCTTGCTGGTCTGTGACTCCTACTACTGTGTTCAGTCTTTAAATGAATATCTGCACTATTGGAAGCTGAATGGGTTCAGAGATTCTAAAGGCAACACCATTAAACATAAATTGTTGTGGGGTAAGGTTGCGGATCTAAAAGTAACGCTTCCTAAGGTCCATGTTGTGCATACACTTGGACACCAGCGCGTTGGAATACATGTTGCTGGGAATACTTTGGCTGATGAAGCCGCAAAGTCGGCAGTGGCTTTAGCCACTGTGGCCGCAGTGACTTGTTCGAGTTCCAAACCAGACACAGAGATTTCGGCTGCCATAAAAGCTACGGCTGATGGCACGCCATTTCCTAAAGGATTTCCTTCTAAATATAGTTACTGCTTGAGTAGTGCGCTGAATGCTGTTGTTAATATTCCAGGCATTGGTGTACGTGAACTACCCAATAGAATTGAGAGACCTCGATTAATTTCTGCAGCACATGAGGGGGTGGCGTCTGCACATGCTGGTGTGGCTGCCACGATTTCACTTTTACAGGCTCGTTACTGGTGGCCTGGTCTCTATAAAGAGACAAAGCAATATGTCCTTTGTTGTGACGTTTGTCAACAGATTAAAGCTTCGTCGGCTAGACGCCCGCAGCAGACGCCCCTCCTAACTTCAAATAAACCTTTACAGTGTGTGTACTTGGATCATTGTGGTCCGCTGACACCAGATAGTGCATACAAATATATATTGGTTGCTGTAGATTCGTGCTCCAGATTTGTGTGGGTATGGCCACAACGCTCGGCTGACGCTCGAACTGTTATTAAAGATTTGCGCATCTTTGTCGATACATTTGCAGTTGCGGCTTTTCATTCGGACCAGGGCCCTGCTTTTGCCTCTAAGGCATTCAGGGACACCATGGCTTTGTTGGGGGTCCAATTCTCGTCTCCATTTCATCCCGAGGGAAATTCTGTCGTGGAGCGTTTAAATCGTGATTTAAAGCAATCCTTAACGGCCAGGGTTATAGGTACGGGTCGTAGTTGGCTAGCCCACCTATATGGAGTACAGAGAGCACTTAATAACTTGCCTAGACGGTCACTGGGCGGTCGTACTTCAAATGAGTGCCTGTTTGGAACACGAATGTATGTTCCTGATCAAGATGGTCCTGGTGTGGAGGCGGCAGATACGCCCTTTGACATAAATGATCGTATCACTGTTTTGCAGGATTTACAACAATTCCGTGAAGATAACTCTTCTGCAAGTGCTGCCTCCTCAGGAATTAAGGATGAGCCAGTAACACCTACTGGTTAGATACCCAGGATTGGGGATCTAGTGTGTGAAAAGGTTGCAGTAAAGAAAGAATTTGGTCCTTCTTATCGAGTACCTGTCCCTGTGTTAGGGGTAAGCGGCACGAGAACTGTGATTTTATCGCCGCTGCAAGGGGCCAAAGGAAATCGCTTTGTTTCCATTGTTAATGTCAAGTTACAACATGTGGCCGATTCTGCACAGCAGACCAAGGGGGACACCCAGTAGTTCCGGAATCCCTCTCACTACTGGGGAAGACGTCCCGCTGCAGGTGATTTACACCGACGCTGTTTCCTCTCCGAGCTTGGGGAGGGTGGATGATGATCTTGCGATTGTTCCACAGACGACAATTAATATGGAATCTTTTGATCAAGTTGCTGTACATTCTGCTGATGTTTCTGAACATGTGGTTTATAGCGTGCCTAGGTGAGACCCTCCATCTTCTTCTTTATTCACTGTTGCACCTTTTGCAAGAACTGCCTCTGGCTGCTTCAACGACGCTGATGATGCAGTTTCCAGCTCCTCGTCCTCGATGTCTTCTGTCCGAGGTCCACGTAAGCTGCTGGGTCGGCTTAAACGCACATATTTTGTTTTTCCTTGGAACTATTTGTGGCTTTTTATGGCTGTAATGACTCTTTTTTTATGGTTGGGATTTGTGGTTACTTTTTTTCTGGTAATACATGGCCATTTTCTTCCTAATCGATCTGACATTGAGCACGTGGAGACTGTGTTAAAAACACATTTTTCGTCTCATATGGTTCGAAGAGACTTGTCCAATGTAAACATTTCTGCAATACCGATTCCGGATGGGATTGTGTGGGATAAAGTAATATTTGATATATATGGTCCCACTGAATTGATTCAACTACCGTATGTCCTCAAGTTATCAATGAATGATATTGTTATATCAGGCATTGTTTCTGATGATTGGGATGTGAAGACAGTAGATGCGATGCTGACAGATTTGCAATATTATACTGTCTATGACGATGAAGATGCTTTCCAATTTAGAGATAATCATGTTGACATGTTTTGCTACAACTATTATGGACACCACTTTATTCATAAAGCTAGTAGCCCTAAGTCCATATTTAATTATGTGCAATGGGAACATTGCTCGACTCCCCCACAAGGGAGTTTGAAAACGTATTATGATAAATTTGCATATTTTTCTGGGCATAATCAACGAAATGCTAGGTCTTACTATTTTAAAGTTACTCCGTATTCTAAGAAGCAAATGTTATTGACCAATACTAAATTACTGTATTCAAATTTGTTTGTATCTAAACTTTCGGTCGAGAGGTATGAATACTGGTTTAGGACTGTTGACTTGAAAAGTGTTTGGGGTACGAAAAATTGGCAGATGCAAGGCAGGGACACATTTTTTAGAGCATGTATTATCCCTGTGCAGATGATTTTCCTCAATGACACAGTACAACAGACTAGCTGTTTGGGCTTGGCGACAATTAGAGAGTTAGATTTGCCTAGTATACCTGTCCCTTCCAAATTAAACAACTGGCAGCACTATGTGAATGCTACTTTTAGTGAATTTACACATTGGGTCCAGAATGGTACGCTTAACACTTCATCGATACATCCGGGCGGGTGGTTATTATGGCCTATAGACACTAATAAGTGCCATCAACGTTTTGTCACCTCTTCAGGGGGGTTCCGGACTAGTAGGGCAGACCCTCGTTACATTTTACCAGAACATGCTGATATTATAACTACATACAGCGTGGGGAAGCTTTGTCAGCTATGGTTGAAGTCATCCACGCTGGATGCAGTTAAGTCACATCTCACGTTACTGTCTAATGATACTGATTTACAAGATTTTTTGTCAGGTCCCAAGGTACCACAGAAGAAAAGGTTCTTATACGAAGTTTATAATGAGATTTGGAAGCTTTCACAACAGGAGGCTGCAGCCCAGTTGAGGCAGATTGATCAGGAAAACCTGATGCAGACTTTGTCTGTTGTTGATAATGGCATGCATACCCTTTCTGACCGTGTTTACACGATTGACAGCATTGTTTCCTCTGCTATTGAAATTATTAAATCGGACATGTCTTCTTTATATCATGGGCAGAGTCAGACGCGGTCCATCATACAGCTGGGTTGGACTCTTCAGACCTTGAAGGCAGGTCGTGTTCCATGGCAGCACATTCGTGCCAGAGAGATCTTTGTCTCCTTTAATTTGACTCTTCAACAACAGCTGATGGCTAAAAAGGAAGCGACATATGTTATGTTGAATATTGAGAAATTGGAGAAACTGCCTTTCACGGTGGCTGAGATTCCGTCAGCTGAGTGGTTGATTCATGGGGTTATTAATCTGCCTATCTCCACTCTGCAATTTACTTCTTGTTTGAAGCACATTCCGGTGGGTAGATATGAACGGTTGGGAGACAGTTACATACACGAGGTGTGGGAGCTTCCCTTTCAATACAGATGTGTTAATGGTTTGAGGGAGGTTTTTCTTAGCGGTAGCGAATGCGAAGCTTCTGTCAGCCATTCCATGGTTTGTAAACAGCTGTCCTTGCACGGAGCGTGTAATGCTTCGATTGCTAACTTAGCTTGTTCTCTGAAGGGAGTTCCAGTCCCGGTTATTAAAAACACTTTCCAGGTGCTTTCTAACAGCAGTTACATTGTTCTTAACAGCGAACGCTGCTGTGGCATGCGTGCCGGAATAGTTTACGTTGTCGTTGTCAACAAGGCCGTTACGTGCTGCGGGAATGTGTTGTTTCCCCCCACTCAAATTAGGGAGGTAGCGGACATCTGGCCTCATATTGCTACTTCCAAGGTTAATTTCGACAAGTTGAGTCGGCTAAAAGCTTTATTGTTTCAAAAGCATGTGGCCCTTACATCTGCTAGCGAGACCTACGCACTTCAGGTGGCAAGGTCATCGGCGGAGATACAGTCCCATTTTGAATATTAACTTTCCGAGTCACTTCGTTGAACTTGTGGGACGTATATTTAATGCATCCAGCACTGCTGGTATTGCTCATTTTTTCAAAGCCGTTGGTGTTGGTTTTGCTCACACCTTCTCTTCAATATTCGGTTTGATACCTTCGGCTATACACTTTATTTTCGGAAGCATTTTTGGGGGTTTCCCGATTACTTTGGCTTTATTGGCTGGAGTCTTGCTGTTGTTGCTATTTTTTCGCAATGGCTGTCCCGCCACGACGAGATCCTAGATTGCTGCTCCCGTCAGCGCAGCTGTGTCGTGAACGCATGATGCAGCATTTTGGAGCAACACTCCTGAGCCATTTGGAGTGTGACTGGTCTCTGTCATTCAGACCGGTTTTGAATTGTGTGCAACCCGTGTTTCGGTGCCTTTGGTCTCTCACTGCGGCGCCCTCCAGTGGTCGATCCTGATCTGTTGATGTTCCCGATTAGGGCTCATTCCCAGACTTGTGCACTACGGTTGAGTTTGCTTCGTGAGGCAGTTTATGAGATTCCCTTCCTGGAGGAAGATGGTTTTGTCTCTTTCATAGGCCCTGCACGGGGTGCCGCCCTGAATGGTTTTGGGGCTTTGGAACACACCTGCTTCATGGTACTTTGTGGCGTGGATCTTCTGTTATTGACATATATCGAAGTGGAAGAGCTCCTACTCTCTATTGCTTCTGTTTAACAATTGGATTTTTTTTTCCTCTCCTGCAAAATTTACATTATATTGAATTTGGCTTTATTGTCACATGTTTTCTAAATTTATGACTTTGTTGTCTTCTGACCTTGTCGAAATATGTATATAATTTTAGGTATTGTTTATATCTGGGGCATATTTTTATATTATTGGGACCACTTGCTACCGACAAGGGGAGGGTGTAGTGTGGTTGGTTTTACATATCATTTGCGCGTTAGCTTCAGGCTTTAGGCCTTTGTGCACTTTGCCCTAGATGCTTTTAATTAGGCTTCGTACTGTTATTTTTCAAATAGCCAGTTCTACGGTTTTGTTTTTTATTCATATCACACTGTTTTGCCTACTTCAGCACTGGAGTTCTCCATAACACATTCACTCTGTGCTTCAGTCAAGGATACAGTCTGGTACATTGCCGATAGACGTGGTAGGAGTTTAGACTTGGCATTCCTGCGTAGGGACATTTTGTGATCACGCTGACATGTTAGTTATAAAATCACTTCCTTGTCCCAATACATGGAAGAGGGAGATTCCGACCAGGGAACCACAACTAGACGCTGACTGCCTTGTTGCAGATGCTGAACCAGATCACAGGCCTTTGCTCAGGTATGAGGGCTGATGTCTCCCCAGTGATTCGAAAAGGCAAGCTAGAAGCTTAACATGCTGTGCTCTAAATAGAACAAGCAGAGGGAGAGTAGAAACTGTTAGGCACTATGATAGCTTTGTTCGTATGTTTTACTCTCCTGGTGACTATTTCAATCCTACTGTGTTGTATTGTTCTGGTTATTGCGGCTCACGCCTTATTATCTAAAATACAGTCGTTTTATTAAAACATTATATAAAACTTATACTGTCTTTGTCATTTGTATATGAGATCATATTGTAAATGAGAGAGTTGGTTTGGATCTGAGTCACCACGACTTCCCTGAGAAGTTCCAAAGATGTCATGCGCTCGGCTGCCCAATCATTTCTTCCCCGTGGGAGAAATGAGGCACTGCTAGTTAGCCGGAGCAAAAACCAGATTTAGGGTCACAGAGTTCCTTACACGTGGGTCAGACTCAGTCCCCCACACCGTTATCGATCCTGCTGCCTAGAAATCCAGTAGTCTCATTTAGGATAATGAGAGCCCACGTGACACTATAATAGAGCACAGTGTGTTAAGCTCTCATTCTGCCTAAGTTCCCCTGGGAAAGAACTGTTAACACGTCCCTTTATGACAATTTATTACACATCAGGACTCGTTTTAGGCCAATGAATCTTTTGACCCAGTTAAGAGACACCTTAGGGCGAGATAGCTAGTCAACATAATAATCAATACGTCAATAATGTCATAAATATTTACTATAACAATGCAATTCACTTTAGTCAAAGACATTTAGCTAAACTCAAGGCATCACCATGACCTTTCAGTCATGAATAACCACACCAATTTAGTAGAATTTTATGATGTTTATTCCCTATTAGCTACAATTCTAATAGCAAATGTATTAATCTCAATAGCAAAACACTCATCAACATTGTCATAATTTGGCCACTCGAATAAGACTTTATCAAAGCAAGAAACGCAATTGTTAGAACATAACACAGCGTCAACATAGAACAATCGTCAGCAGAGTGTCATCAATTGGTGGGTTCAACAAGGCATCGATTCAGTCATTTGTCTATTTGCGTCAGTCTATTGAATACCTGTCCTAACCTCAAATTAGCATCGGCATGTTGGGCTTCATGCAAACAATTTAGAACATCAATTTGAAAAACATCTAACTAAGGTCTCTGTCAAAAGTAGCAGTTGGTACCTAGAACGGAAAAGCAAACAGACAATCACAATTGCATTGTCATAATTACCCTCCACTTGGGTCAGCACTCAGGTTCAGTCTTTGTCTTCAGGAAATCAGTCGATTCACCATCAGTCAGGAACTCAGCTCGGGCAGTAAAGAGCAAAGGGGCACTTTCCTGATGAGGAGGTAAAGTATTAACGGGCAATCTAAGGACAGGGATGGTTTGAGTAAAACCAGTAAGTCACCAAACAGAGTGACAAAGTTTCTGGATCAAATCAATAGCATTTCCCTAACCAATCTAATCACTTCCGTGTGTCATAGGTTTTCATCCCTTTTTCGTTGTGCATTCCTCTAAAATTTGATTGGACAGAAGTTGCACCCCACTATCTTTAACCAATTGAATTTGAATTATGTCATTAAATCTTTCACCCGCATCACATCTTAGGCGCTTTATTGGTCCATATGATTGACGTCTTTAGAGGTAGAATGTCCGGTATGATTTCATCATTTGTAATTCTTTGCACATCTTCGGTCAGTAGCTCCATTGTCTGTACCAGTTTAGGCGACCTTGTATTTAATATTAGTCTACACCATTGCATTCAGTTAATACATTTCTTCAAGAGCGGTGAACTTCATGAGAACGGATCTACTATAGTTACATTCAGCTTCTAGTTTGAAGGAAACAAGAGTTCATGTCCTTTAGCAAGTCAGCACACTGCACATTAGAAAAACATATTTAATATGAGAGTCAGGCAGCTAGGCCTCTACTCAAGCTAACTAAGGCCTAAAAGGCTTTATTAGCATAACTTTAATAACAAAATCATTAATAATTAGTGTAAAGTTATCTTCAAATATATGAATTTAACAACATTAGTCATTTTATTAATCCCCGTATACATTGGCGGACACTCCCTGTGGGCACATTTCAAGCGCACGTTTTAGCAAAAACATATTTATACAATTTCTATGCGGCATTATTATACATTCGTTCATAAGCATTTCGTGTTAATACATATTATATAAGCTACGCTTTCTCAACATCATCCCCCATACCTGAGCAAAGGCCTGAAGTCTGAATAAGCAGCTGTAGCGAAGCGTTCAGCAATCAGCATACAGTCGTGGTTCTCTGGCTGGAATCTCCCTCTAACGTATAAGGGACAGGGAAGTGTTTTTATAATAAAAAAGCTGATGTTCTGAGAAAATGTCCCTACGTAAGTATGTGTGTTTTTCTATGAATGTCAGAGACAAAACTTGTACCATGATCACCAGCAACCTATCTTACTGCAGCCTTGGAAGAAGCACAGAGCGAGCAAGAATGTCTTGTTTGAGAACAGAGTGCTGGCCTAGGCAAAAACAGTTAGATAGAGAGGAATAAAACAAGGCCACAAAAGTTGCTATTGTAACAATAATAAAATGAAGCTGAATAAAATATATCAAGGTTAAAGTGCACAGCGGCAGGCCTAGTATGCTAAAGTAACGTCAATGGAGCTATGACTAAAATGGCTACACAACACCCTTCCCTTGTCGGTTGAAGGTGGTTCAAAGCCTAAATAAACATAAAAGCTACTAAAACTAAACCTAAGATATATATTTAAAAAATGTCAATGATAACAAGTTAAAAGGACACATGAGTATATAAAAGGACAATTTAAAACTGTTAACATGTGGCATAAAAAGGACCAAATTTCAAGAGTCAGAGTTATGTTTAGAATTTCTAATCGATACCGGGACAATGGAGGACAGGAAATCTTCCACTTCATCAGGTGTTAAATTTGAAAAAGCATCACCGAGAAGGACCAAGGAGCAGTCGTGTTCCATAGCCTGAGCCTCAGCCAAGGCGGCATTCAGTGATGTGCCCAATAATGAGTTAAAATCTGCATCCTCAAGGAAGGGCAACTCATAAGTAGGTTCCCGTAGCAAACGCACCCTCACTGCGCATGTCTGATAATGAGCCCTCAGTGAGAACGTCAACAGATCAGCGTCCAATGAAAGCCAGCGCTGCGTAGAAAGACAAACTTCCAGTGCATGTTTGAAAGAGCACCAGAGACACCGAAGCACGGGCTGCACACAATGCAAAACCCAGTCTGAATGACAGAGACCAGTCACACTGCTCCAGGAGTTTTGCTGCAAAATACTGCATCATGCGGTCAAGACCGAGCTGCGCTGATGGAAGCGCTTTCATTCCTCCTTGTTGCGGCGTGACAGCCATTGCGCATAAAAAATAGCAACAACAGAACACCAACTATTATAGCCAAAGTTATTGGAAATCCCCTGAAAATACTAGAGAACATTAAGTGGATGGCTGATTGTATTAAACCGAATATGGAGGAGAAGGTGTGAACAAAACCACAACCAACAGCCTTAAAGAAATTTGCTATTGCAGTAGTACTGGATGCATTAAATATCCATTCCAGTAGTTCACGAAAGTGTCTTGGAAAGTTGGTAGTTAAAAGGGACTGTATCTCTGCTGATGACCTTGCCACCTGAAGTGCGTATGTATCGCGTGCAGATGTGGGAGCCACATGTTTTTGAAACAATAAAACCTTGAGTCTGCTCAGCTTGTCAAAATTCACATTAGAAGTAGCAATATGAGCCCAAATGTCAGCTACCTCTTTTAATCTAGACGGTGGAAAAAGTATGTTCCTGCAGCATGTCACAATCTTAGAGACCAAAACAAATAAACTATTCCGGCTCGCATGCAACAACAGTCTTTACCATTGAGGAGAACATAGCTGCTGTTTGAAAGCACCTGGAACGTAGGTCTAATCAAGGGGACTGGAACTCCTGAAATACCGCTAAGAAAGACTTCTTTCATGCCACTGAGACATTTGAATGAGAAGGATAGCTCCCACACCTCATGGATGTAACTATTTCCCAGCCTTTCATATCCGTCTACTGGAATGTGTTTTAAACAGGAGGTGAACTGAAGTGTGGAAATAGGCAGATTCATGACCCCGTGTATTAACCACTCAGAAGAAGGTATTTCAGCCACAGTAAAAGGCCATTTTTTAAACTTTTCGATGTTTAGCATGACATAAGTTGCTTTTTTCTTAGCCATTGGTGGTTGTTGTCGCATTAAATTAAATGTAGAAAATATTTCCCTTTTGCTGACGTGATGCCAGGGAACGCGACCCACCTTCAGTGTTTGGAGTGTCCAACCCATCTGCATAATGGACCTTAGTTGATCTGTCCATGGTGTAATGAAGACATATCTGTTTGTATGATGTCTATAACAGAAGAGACGATGTTATTTAAGGTGCATATCTGGTGGGACAGGGTATTAATCCCATTATCTACAACAGCCAATGCTTTCTGTAGGTTTTCTTGGTCAATTTGCCTTAACTGGGCAGCAGCTTCCTGTTAGAAAAGCTTCCAAATTTCATTATATACTTCATATGAGAAGCGTTTTCTGTGTTGTTTTCTGGGGCCTAACAGAAAGTCCTGTAAGTCAGTGTTATAAGACAGGAGACTGAGGAACTCTTTAACCATTGCTGGCATAGTTTCCCTACACTGTATGTTGTTACTATTCCCGCATGCTCAGAGGATATATAGCGAGGGCCCAGCCTACTAGTTCTAAAACCTCCTGAGGAGTTTATAAAACGTTTATGAAACCCATTGGTATGTATTGGCCACAATAACCACCCGCCAGGATGTGACAGTGAAGCATTAAATGTGCCATTCTGAACCCATTCATCAATCTGATCTTCAGTTGCATTTATATATTTTTGCCATTTATAAAATTTTGCAGGGGCAGGAATACTGGGCGTGTTTAATTCCTTAATCTTTGCCAAGCCTAAACAACTTGTTTGTTGTACAGTTTCATTTAAAAATATAATTTGAACAGGTATCAGGCATGCTCTAAATAAAGCCAATGTCTAGTTCATCACACACTGTTTAAGTCAATTGACTTCATCCAATATTCATAGACTTCTATATTCAACCGGGAAACATAGGAATCCGAATAAATACATTTCGTATTTGTCTATAGTACGCGTACATTTGCTGTCAATGGCAATTTAAAATAATATGTCTCAGCATTTTTAACAACTGTTAGAAATGGGGTCTTTGGTTGGCAGTCAGGTTACCCCCTGTCCAAGCAAGAACCCTCACTGTAGTCAGGGTAAGTCACACACAATCCAAATTATCCTGTGCCCATCCTCTGGTAGCTTGGCACTGAGCAGTCAGGCTTAACTTAGAAGGCAATGTGTAAAGTATTTGTGTAATAAATCATACAATGCCACATCACATAGCACCATAAAAATACACCACACATTGTTTAGAAAAATATATAATATTTATCTGGATAAATGCAGGTCAAAATGATTAAAATGCAATAACTAGATGTTGGGATAGCACTGTGAAAGTGATATAAAGGCCCATATTTATACTTTTTGATGCAAAACTGCGCCAACGCAGTTTTGCGTCAAAAATTTTACCGCCGGCTAACGCCATTTATTTGCACCACTCAGGAGTCAAATTTATACTTTGACGCACGGCGGCGCAAACCACAGGTGCGAGTCTTTTTTTTTTTACTCAAACCAATGCATCACGTCGTAAAGAAAAATGACTTTAACGTGGAGAAAATTAATGTGAGCCGGTTTACGACGTTGCAACCCGGATACGCGCTGTTTTTTGGTGCAATAGCGTCTAAAAAGCAGTGCAAACACGGTAAAATGTGCTAAGCAGAACCAAAATGGATCCCGGATGCTTGGACAGACCCCAGGAAGATGACAACAGACCAGGAACCATCCGGAGGACCCACACAAGACCCAGGAGAGGGAGAAGAAGAAAAGAAAGTGTTGCTTCAGTGCAGAGGAGCAGGAAATTCTGGTGAAAGAGGAGACGGAACACCAGCACCAACTTTTTATCACCTCAAAGTTGCCAATCAGTAGGAGAGAGGCAATATGGCAACAAATTGTTGACAAGATAAACAGTGTGGCAGAAGTATGGAGAACAGTCATTGGGTGCAAGAAACGCTGGCATGACTGCAAGCACAGGACCAAGGAAAAGATGACCAGGAACAGGAAGGCAGCACTGCAGACTGGAGGTGGGAGTTCTGCACCGCAGGAGCCCCTGGACCACATGGAGGAGATGGTGGCAGCCGTCATCCTTGAGGAGATCGTCACGGGTATTCAAGGACAGGACAGTGCAGACTACCAGGAGACAACACAGATGAAGGGTAAGTCGCATGGGGAATTAAAATGCACAAATGGTAACTGCAAGCAGGGGGGACATACCTACTACACAATGCATGTAAGTCATGATATTCAGGGAGTGGAATGGGTAAAGGGGCACGGCACGGGTCATGGCCCGTTCAGAAGAAACCTGGGGCACAGTACTACACTACACCAACAACCTTTGCATGGGGGTATGCTGCCATGCCAAGGATGTTGGAAAGGTAAAGCCAGTCCAGGAGGGTAGGGTACAACGTAAAACTGGCCTGCTGTCACATGACAGCTGGTTTTCTCCCTACATGAACTAAGGCTCAATTAACAGTCTCAGGCCATATCTGCAAGTGGAATTTAACATTGACAACAGTTGCCACCACCACCTCCGCTGTGTGTGCAGGTCATGTAGCCAATGGCAGTAACGTCCCCATGGATCAAACACACCCAAATTAAAGGGTTCAGGATGACAACATTATCAATCCCCTGTAATCAATAAAAATGGTCTAATCCTGTCAAATGTGAATGTCCATAGTTGGTACAAACATCAGCCATTGTCATAAACATTATGAGGTACACAGCACTAATGTCATACCCATGCTGCATATGTCAGGGTCCACCCTGTGCCTGGGTCACAATAGCTCCAATGAGACCATGCAACACCCCAAATGTCATACTGCTCAGACAACAGCATTAAGGGGGAAGGCCATATGTCACCGCCTAGTGAAATTCACCCTCACAGTCAGAAGAGAAAATGGAACACTGCTAGGACAATCAGTGCAATCCAATGTAGAACACATTCCCCAACATAAACATTACACACTGCCAATGCTGACATCTGTAGTGTGCCATGCCAATGCTATACACAGTATATTCTAGGTCTCAGCAACATATAGCTGGATGTGAAATATTTGATACTGGCTCAGTTCCAGATTGTTAAGTGTGGTGCAAGTGCCATCAGAACAACCACAGCCAGTGCAAGGCCTCACAATGAGAATGGAAGTAGACGGAGGGTTGAGTAGGACAAGAAGGTGGCAATATACAATTTGGCCAGAACCAACACCTAGAGGATGTGATGCTGACAAGTCCCCAAACTGACCACACTACATGTGACATGCAGGTGGGGCATAGGCCTGGAAGAATGCTAATATTAAAGAAAGGATTAATGAACAGGAACCAAGATCACAATGTGCAACAAATAGGAAGGCAGGCACGTCACATTACAAATCCCACAACACAGACACACTAATTGTACAATATCTCATTGCAGAGGACAATGGCTCTCCTGGGGATATGCCTGTCATGGACTACCCTGATGACATGGATGACGAGCTGACAAACATCAGCCAGCAGACCCTCCAAGATATCCTTGGGACCCTCCAGACCCCACCTTCCGTCGCAAGGAGGAGCACAGATACAGCAGCCATCACAGAGGAGTCACCCACCACCCCAATTGTATGACCTGCCAGCTCCAACCCAGCTGAGGACTCTGACAACACTGGCATCAGCTTTGAGAGAACTGTAGTTGGAGTACAGCGAGAGCTGGCCAAGGATGTGCAGGTGGGGATGGAAAATATGGCAGCCAGCCTATAGGGGGAGAATTCGTGCATGATGTTGACTGCAGAACAAGCAGCAGCCATGAAATGGCGAACATCGATCTTGTATGAACTTGAAAAAAGTGTGAAGGAAATCAGCACAGCTATAAGAGAGTTGACACAACACCTCCAGCAACAAACTTTTCAACGCGTGCATGAATGTAATATTGACCCCCTCAGGTCCGTCCTGGCTGCCTACTACAGTGATGTGCCTGCTTTTCTTAAAAACCAGCAGCTTCTCCTTGCTGCAGTACTGCCCTTAATAGCCCCACAGTTGGCAACTACCGGGATGTCTGACTCCACGTCTCCAAACACTGAGGTGTGTGTTGCCCCTTCACAACCACCACCACCACCAAGGGCAGAGGAGACAACACACACATCAGAAGATGAAGATGTGGAACAGATCACCTTCACCCATAAGAGTACCTGATAGCACTAGTCCCTGCCACATGGCCACTTATAACCAAGGTCCTGTGCTTTGTAACATGCCAGTCTTGCAACAGCTGCTCTCAAACACTGTTTTCCAGCCCACTGTTTATCTTGTCACTTTGCCCTGTGATTGTCTCTCACTACCTCATTGGCAAATCCTGTCCCTCTGCACTGTCTGACACTTCACCTCAGCATGTCCAATGACATGTCCTTTTGCATTTGTGTGGGAACACAATGGAAGGTGTCACACTAATGGGCTCACAATCATGGACAATGTAAATATAGCACTACAACACTTTATAATAAATAGCACTTATACAACCACATTGTCTCTGTGTAATGTGAAACATCAAATGTGAGGGAGATCAGTGATGTTTGCCTCATGTCAATGATTATAGAATGTCAATACAACTGGCCTGAAAGAATGTGGGCTGATAACTATGCACTGTGGTCTGGATTATACCATCATCTGCTCTTCCTGAGAGTTAATTCTGAGGGAAATAGAAACTAAACAGTATAATGATGTGTTGGACAGAATAAGTCTTCTTCAAGGAATATCGAAGCCAAAAATTATTGGCTTCAAATTGTTCTTCAAGCCAATCTTTACGTATGTGACATTTGACCCAAAATTTTCCTAACACACACCATACAGCAGGAATGGATGTGTATGAGTGTACGTACAAATAAGTAACCTGCCTGAACAATGTAACAAATGATGGGTGTGAGTTATATATACCATACATGAGATCATACCACCACTCAGCTTATAAGGCTTCACTTGAACATCAGGCTGCAGGCAGACATAACACAGTGCCCTCAATACCAAATCTGGTCCCAAAGTATGTGAGATTGAAAACATACACAAAAATTGAACAACACTTTGGGAGCCATAGTAACCTTGAGTGGTGGGTGCAATGGATGGCAGAATCTTAGCAAAGTAGCTCTGGTGTAGCTGCCAATGTAACAGCTCAATTGGGAATTGGTTGCAGGATGGGACAAAAATGCATATACTAAAGAGACACTGTTCAGCCATGGCAAGGCCCTGATCCCCAAGCATTTGACACATACTGTAAATGATTACCTAAATATTTATTTAACAGTAAAAAAGGAAGATAAAACCTGGAGAAACACCTTACCTAACCTGACCTATCCTAACTACACATTACCCACAACAGGCCCTAACTAACCTAAGCTAAACTTACTTATCACATTTAACTAAACACTCTAAACATCAACCCCCCACCACCCTTATAAGACGGGATACATGGAAGACAACCTATACTAACCTAAACACATACTATCTTATACTAAACAATTATATATATTTTTTGTATTTTTTATATATTTTTTTTTCTTTTTTTTTTAATTAAAATACCAAAACCCCAACATCATCTACCACCCACCCACACACATAAAAAAAAAGAAATTAAAATTATTATACCCCACCCGCCAACCCACTACTACTAACTAAACTAACAGCCTATTCTAACCTAACACTAAGCCCCCTAAACCCAGTAATTTAAAGAAGGAGGAGGGAGGGGAGGGAATCATGGCTGAGGGTATATTGTTCACAAGTTCGCCCTCCGCAGGGTCTTCTTGATGGCATGCACCCTCTTATTAACTTGTGCCACCTTCTGCTGCAGCCTGCCATTTTCCTCAACATAAATTGCATGTCACTTTGCATCCGTTTGAAATCTGCAGGGTCAATGACTGCAGCAGGGGTGGTCTGGGTGCCAGTTGATGATGTTTGTCCGGTTGTCATGCTTGTATGGGGAGGTGCAAGTGGTGCTGTCATAGGTCTGGAGCAGTGGAGGTTGATGGTCCTGCAGTGGTGCCTGATGTGGTTGGTGCCACATGGGTGGTAGTGGTGGTGCTGGTGGAGGTGGCTGTGATGGACACAGAAGGGCCCCCTTGGGCAAATGCCCTCCACACTCCGGAGGCTCTTTCATGGTGAAAACGAAGTGCCATGTGGCAGAACCCAGACTCCACATCCAGAATGTGGCAGTAACGCATCGCCCGGCACTGAAAGTCCTGAATCTGGATAGCATTCATATTGGCTGCTACTAAAAAAAGATAAAACTAAACATTAGGTAGTTCATTGTGTGATATAGCTACTGAAGTAAATCAGACAATACAGCTAATGCAGCAGAAACAGGCCATATCATCATACAGATCACAGATTGTCCCTGAGGAAATATATGCCAACGCAGCCTACACATGTCCTGTCTAACAGCACAGCAATGCTCTAAAAGATGTGTAACAACTTAAATGACCTCTGCATCATTGTTCAGCCATTTGTCACGTATAAAATGCTGCAAGTCCTCCACATGTGACAGGCCAATTTACCCCAGGAGGAGAGTGAGGGCATGGAAAGCAACTATGAGACAAATGTAGCCACAGGGAACCTTTATGGTAACACAAAGACAGGAATCAGTCAGGATAACAGGATGCAGGGTCAATCAGGAACAAAAATGAACAAGCCAAATACACAGTGAGCAGACTGAGACTGGTCAAAGCTGGAACAGCACTGTGGAAAATGTAAACTGTTTTTGTCCTGTGTGCTGCAACATTACGCAATAACCCAAGCCCTGTGTTACACAAGTGATTTATACGGCAATGCATAACAGTGATATACATATAATGGGAGTTTCTATGCTGTTCCAGGCAGCTGCAAGGGCAGTGCATGTTCAACTGGTCTGCATGGAGGTGCTCACAGGTGTGTGCAGCATCAGTCTCTCACAACTCCTGTAGGTGAGAATCAAGTTCAAAAGGCCAACAGTACCTTTCACATGGGAAGCAATGGACAGGTGATTACAGGTCCTACAGACTACAGGGCAGTGCATTATCCAACCAGAAGTCCATGCAGAGAGATGAACAATGACTATGGCATACCATACTAAAAAGGGAAGCACACTGGAATCAGAATGTGAGTCTGGGTGTGCGTAGATGAGGGATTATCTTGGTATATATAGTCCATTTCCAGGGCCCCCTTGAGAAGGGTGGGGGGAGACAGAGAACATGGCAGTGGCAGGACTTATGACCTGGGATGGCATGTGCAGGGGATGTCTTGTGAGCAACGCTAGTCATACCTGGGGCACACGTGCTATTCATTTGCTGCTAACATGGATTTCTTGTCACACATACTCCTTGCAAAGATAGCTGATGTCACACTTACTGCTGTCAAGGGTCTGGTCATACCTTCCTGTTACCAATGCTATAGCACATCCACTGCCTCATGTATGATGCATTTTTTTTTCCTTAGTGAATGATGGTGTCTTAGTTGTGTGCCATATGCTGCAATGAACCATGTTGCCAACATGTATGTGTGAAATAGCTGTGGTCCTCTGCTATTGCCCTTCAAATGTGAAGTGGACAGGACATATGTCATTTACAGTGTGTGTGAAGTTGGCTGTACATTCATACCCATCATATGTGATGTGGATTTTCAGGATCCTAATATGTATTTCTGCAATGCTCCATGAGGCTACACTCTGATTATGAATCTTAGGGATAATGTGATACAAAAGTGATTACCCAGACCATGATATAGTGATTAGAATAGGTGTTTAATGACATATGGTAAGACAGTGGTGATGGTGACTATAGTTAAAAGATGTTTTGGACTATGGGGGTTATTCTAACTTTGGAGGAGGTGTTAATCCGTCCCAAAAGTGACGGAAAAGTGACGGATTTACCACCAGCCGTATTACGAGTCCATTATATCCTATGGAACTCGTAATACGGCTGGTGGTATATCAGTCACTTTACCGTCACTTTTGGGACGGATTAACACTCCTCCAAAGTTAGAATAACCCCCTATGTGTTGTCTTCGACCCAATCCTGCTGCTGTGTTTGGATGGTCCCCCTCATTTTGATGGACAACGTCCTCCTCTTCCTCCTCTTCAGCCATTTGTGAGTCTGGTTCATAGAGGGGAATGTTCTTCCTTACACAAATGTTGGGCAGGATGGCACAGGTCAAAATTATCTTGCAGACCATTTCTGGTGAGTATAGGAGGCTGCCTCCGGTGATGTTGAGGCACCTGAATCTTGAATTCAGGATGCCAAAAGTACTCTCGACTATGGTGCGTGTCCTCCGATGTGCCTCATTATAGGCACGCTCTGATGCTGTGCTTGGGTTTGCAAATGGGGTCATGATCCATGGCTGGATCCCATACCCCTGATCAGCTGAAAGAGAAAATGAGTGAGAAAATGTTGATGTTGCTAGCACCATGATTATCACTTTGCATGGCAGTTGTTATCTTGTGTTGTCTGTGACTCATCTGTGTTTGTGTTATTGTGTGGAATCCTAGGCTTGTAGGATCTACCATCAGCATTGGGTTGTTTCATTATCTGAACTGGTGTTTGGCTGATTGACCGGATGTCAGCGGTATTTTTGTAGAGTTGCAGTGCATTGTGTACTCCTTGCATTATGTCATGTGAAAGAGTTGTCCATGTGTCTTAACTGGGGGTGACATGATACTTCCATACACAAAATCAATTTCACAGCGGTGGTGACACAGTTGCATCTACATGGCCTGGACATCCCATCCAATTTAAAATATGCAATAGCCTTTGTTCAACATCAGTGAGGCCCTTTGATTTGGCTAGGTGACAATGTACAACACATCTGATGTGTTGACAATTGACAATGCACAAATATCCCATGTGTGACAAGTTCTCTGCAGACCTATTTCTCTGCCCTTGCCAAATTGACTCAGGTTCAAATGTGTACCTATACTACTGAACCTAGTCCAGTTCAGCTGGCTAACTTGGTTGCGAGGTTGTCGTTTTGAGTGTCAGAAGGTCCATATGCCTGTACATCTGTTGTGTGTGAAATTTTCTCAATCCGTATGTGTAGGAATGTGCACTTTCAATTTTGTCACATCAATATCTGTTCTTAGCACAGTCCACTTGCTTATTGGTAGTAGACAATGTCAGAGCAGGAGTGATGTGAGATATTGTTACAGCCTCAATGATTCCATGTCACCTTAATTGTAGTCATCATCATCATGCTATGTGTCTCATAGTGTTTGACCTGCAGCAAAACACATTACACACCCCTTACACAGTACTTATTGCTTGGAAGGGTGTTTGAATGAGCGTTATTGATGCGATATTGAAAGATTTATCTTCCAAGTTGTACTGCCAGTTAAGGCCATGTCATTGTCATTGTGTTGTTTTAAATTGTTCCCTTGCGTCTGTGGAGTGGCATCTGTTGTGATTTGGAACTGTCTTTTGTCCATAGGTGTGTATCCCATTGGGTGAGGATATCAAACATGACTAGCAGTGTCACAACCTCATTGTCTTCCTGGCCATGTGTCAATGTAGTGGTGTATGTGTTGTGTGTCCTACAGGGTTGCTGTGCATTGTGTATATAAGTAGGTTTCTGTACTTATCAACAAGTACATATCATCCATCCTGGAAGTGTTGATTGATGGTGCAGTGGCGGAAGATGAATGAGTCATGTACACTCCCAGGATACTTTGCCACGATGTTGGTGATCAATTCCCGGTAATCGACAATGGCCTGCACATTGATGGAGTGTGTGTGCTTCCTGTTGCGGTATAGATGTTCGGTTGCAGCAGGTGGCACAATGCGTATATGTGTGCAGTCAATGGCACCAAGCATGTGTGGGAAGCTGTTGATTTGATAGAAGCCCTGTTTGGTCTCATGCTGCTTCTGCTGTGTGTTGGGGAAGCTGATGGGGTAGGGTGTGAGGGAGATGATTGCATCCAATATCTTGGGTAGGAAGGCAGAGAAT
Source organism: Pleurodeles waltl (assembly GCF_031143425.1). Taxonomy (NCBI): domain Eukaryota; kingdom Metazoa; phylum Chordata; class Amphibia; order Caudata; family Salamandridae; genus Pleurodeles; species Pleurodeles waltl. Next base: position 1,267,677,740 of record NC_090440.1, read on the forward strand.
GAGGGCTGTGAGATCCCAGCAACCAGGGCACCAGTGGTTTGAAAGGTGCCACTTGCCAACATGTGGAGGACAGCTAGCAGCTTGGTTTCTGGTGGAATGGTGTGGAGTGTCTGCAAGATGGGTGCCAACAGTGGCTCAATGTTGCGCAGCAGCTGCTGAATGACTTGCCAGTTGAGTCTGTACCTCTGGATGATGTCTTGTTGCCGGAGTCCCATTAGGGTTGTCCTGGTGTGGAATATCCTCTCCTTCCTTCTGCGTTGCCTTTGGGGTCCCTGGTGGTATTGTGGAAGCTGCTGTTGTTGGTCCTGTGCTCTGCGTCTGCGTGCATTCTGGATGAAAAGCACCTCCATGTCTTCCTTTTGGAGCTCTGCTGTTACTTTTGTGTGTTTTCCTTAGGTACAGGTGTGTTTGCCCCATTTTAATGCCTTCCCTAACCCAGGCGTTATTTTTTTACGCAAATCGGGCTGTGCGTCATTTTCCGACTTAGCCTCCTGGCCGTGCAGAACTTTTGTGCTGTAGCATAAATATGGCACACGGGTGTTTAAGTCATTTTGTGGACGGGAACACCTACCTTGCATGTCATTAATGCAAGGCGGTTTCCCACATCCAGAAAATGATGCACGCAGCAGACTTTTGGCGTTCGCAGGCTCGGGTGTCATTGTATAAATATGGTGCTAGGTTTGCGCCAAATGTGCATCAAAAGTTTTGACGCACATTTGGCGCAGACAGAGTATAAATATGCCCCAAAGTGCTTTAAGTCTTTTAAAAGCAAACAAAGGCAGTCATTATGAACATGGCAGGAAAGACCACCGACCGCCGTGTTGGCGGGAAACAGAATCCTGCCGGTGGCGGCGAATGGAAACCCGCCATATAATGATCGAAAAACCCAACCTGTCAAAAAATCCCAGACCACCATTCCCCTCCAGGACACTGTCGGTGGGAATCCCAGCCCACCACACCCCGCAACCGCCAAGCACACCCACATCCCGCCCTCCAAATACTGATGCACAAATTACCTCAGCGGACAGTGGAGGCCGGACGACCATTGTCGGCTGCGACCGCCACGGGCGGCAAGTGGACTCAACAGCAACAAGTGCACACATTGGATAGGCCTATCACCCACACACCTGACACACATCCAGAACCCCATAAAACACCCCCAGACACACCCCACAATCCCTTGAAACAAAACCAGGACCAGAAAAAGGAGAGCACCAGAGCCAGACAGCGAATGCCAGCATACAGGACATGCATATCGACCCACGCAGGAGCACCCATACCCCGTCCCCAGTCCCGACGCCATCCAACACCCTCACCATGTCCCCCCCAAAAAATCAATGCTTCACCGAAAGGGAGATAAGGACCATGGTCGACGAGATCCTGAAGGTAGAGCCACAAATCCTCGTGCCGAGGTGCAGCACACACCCATCGCCAGGAAATTGGAGCTGTGGCAGACCATTGTCAACAGGGTGAATGCAGTGGGACTCCATCCACGCACCAGGGATGACATCCACAAGAGATGGAATGACCTGCGGGAGAAGGTCCGTGGCATGGCATGTAGGCACCACATTGCAGCGCAGAAGACTGGGGGAGGACCGCCACCAACACCACTCGACTACACCGACTGGGAGGAGAAGGTACTCGCTATCCTGCACCCAGAGGGACTCACTGGACTCACTGGAGTAATGGACTCAGGTAAGTCATCTACAACTACCCTATATACAACACATCTGCAATGCATATACCACCCCACCCGCCCACACCCACCCGACCCACACCCCACCCAGCCATTACCCACCACATCCACCACCCTGCATTACCCACAACTCACCACCCCTGCACGTACCCACAATGGAATAATACCCCCCACCACAATGTAACCCCACCACTGCCACTAAATGCAATGTTCACCTCACACAGGCACCCTGGATGGCCACTGAAAGTCACACCAGAACAAAATTGCACAGTTCTGTACACCTCAAACCCTCAGGCATATGTAACAGACATGTCTATGTCCCCCAACAAGCATCACCCCATGCAACCCAAATGGAGGGGACAAGGAGTGCTTCAGCTCTCCGGGAGACAGAGGCACATCACAAGACCTTGGCAAAGGACCCCTGGACACTGATGAGCAGGCAGGCCCCTCACACAGCCCTGGATGCTCACCATGCAGCAGTCCCACCCAGGAAACCACTGTCACCCCTAACACCCAGTCAAGACCAGCAGGCCAGGGGAGGCGTACCCACACCAGTGTACCTAGGGCACAGACAGGTGGAACACAGCTACAGAGGCCACAGTCTCCCACTCCCAACATGCAGGAAGGCGAGGGCTCAGTACAAGTGGCACATCAAGTCCTGCGCAGGGGACACAGGGACAGGGGGCTAGGGCAAGTTCAAGTGCCCCAGTGGGTCAGGGGGCAGGGCACTGGATGGATGCAGCACCCCAGGAAGTCATTGCAGAAGTATTGGGGGCCTACCAACATACCCAAGACAGGTTGGCACAGATTGTGTCTGTTGGACTTTTTGCCTTACGCAGGGTCATCCCCAGTCTTTTTGCCTCCTTCCTCCTGGTTTTTCTGACCTCTCGCTGTTGGCTCTAGGACTCTGAGCACTTCATCACTGCTGACCAGTGCTAAAGTGCAGGTACTCTCCCATCTAAAGTTGGTATGATTGGCTTATACCTAATTGGCATATTTAATTTACCTATAAGCCCCTTGTACAGTGGTATCTCTATACCCAGGGCCTGTAAATTAAATACTACTAGTGGGCCTGCAGCGCTGCTTGCGCCATCCACTGAAGTAGATTTTCAAACCTGTCTCAGGCCTGCTAGCGCAGGGCCTGTGTGTGCAGTTTTCTGCCACAGGGACCTGGCATCTAAACTTACTTGCCAGGCCCAGAACTCCCCTTTTTACTACATGTAAGTCACCCCTAAGGTACGCCCTAGCTAGCCCTATGGGCAGGGTGCCATGTATGTAGAAAGGCAGGACATGTGCCATATTGCATGGCCTGTCCTGGTAGTGACAAACAGCCTAACTTGGTGTCTCACTGCTGTGAGTGCTGCCTTGTCATAGGATTGCATTAGAAATGCCCTGCCTTATGTGTAAGGGGTATTGTCTGATTTATGAGGGGTAGCGTAGGCGTGTGTTGGTATGGTTGTGATGATGATAATAAATACTGCTTACTGGTGTGGGTGTATTTTCTATTACTATCAGAGAAATGCCACTTCTAGAAAGTGCGCATTTATCTGTACTTATAACTCTGGTGTTTTGCAGCTTAACTCCAATCCACGTCTGGGCAGAGTGACAGTTGGGGCTTTGTGCATACTTTTCAGACAGCCTGTACACAGGGAGGGTGGAGGTGTCACAGAGGTGCATCTGCATACTGAATAGTCTTCCTGGGCTGAGAGAAGGGAGAGGCGGGGCACACCTGCATTTGTAAAGACTGTGCCCTGGCCTCACACAATAGGGTTGTTAACCCCCCACTGATGTTTGGAGCCTCTGCTGAAAGGAGAGAGGGGGCACTCCCAGAACCAGTTGTAACTGGCTGGAACCTCCTCTCCCTACCATTGTAAAACACTGTAAGAACTGACTATAAGTACAGGGGAATTTTCCCCACAATTTGGAGACTCTTGGAATCATCTTGGAACTGGACGCCAAAGGCTAAAAGGACTCACCAGGAACCGCCATGGACTGCTGCTGCTGTGCTGACCTGTGACCTGCCTGGTCACTGTGAAGGACTTGCCACTTGCTGCCTTTCCCTTGTGCTGGCCTGTAGCTGGGCCCTCCACCTGAGGACCTTGTCCTAAGATTCTGCTCCCAAGGGGCAGGGTGCTGTGGCCCCTGACCCCGACATCCATTTCTTCACGAGGGGTGCTTCTCCGTGGTTGCGGCTGCCATAGCGCTGATTGCAGCGCGCTTATGGAGCCTTGGGAGCTCGTAGGCTCCTTGCTGCATTGTGCCCCTTTAAATAAGATCACCGCAGCGGCCCGGGAAGCTGGAAGAACACTCATGCACCGCATCGGGTGCAGGCAAGTGTCTGCTCGGGCCCCAGGAGGGGTCTGATCTTCTTGTGGCTTCACGGCAGGACCAGGGGAAGGTGCTGGGAGTGCCCCCTTCCCCCTGGCCTCTGCGTTAGGAGCAGGACGCTCCTTTTCTGCTGTTAGGTAAAACTGACATTATTGTGCCCCGCCCAGCTTGGTGGATGGGCCAGTGGAGGCCCAGGGGGGGGGACCCCAGAGATCACGGGTCCCGGGAGGGGCCTGTCATTAAACTGGAGGGGGTGCGTGGTGCCCCCCTCCTGCCCTAAGTTGTTTTTGCTGGCTTTAGCCCCCCTCGTGAGGGCCGGTTGAGGCCCTGGGGGGCCCCCAGTAATCAAGGTCCCCGGAGGGGCCTGTCTATAAAAGAGAGGAGGTGCATGTCGCCCTCCTCTGACCCCAGAGTATAAGGGAGGCCCCCCTTTTGCACATAGGAGGGCCGGGGGCCCCATTGTACGCCTTCTAGGCACTGGAGGTGCCTTCATCCAACCAGGTACTGTTTAAAGGACCAATATAGTTGCAATCCAAAGTTCTTTCTACAGACTTTTGTTTGATTCATATATTACCTACCTGCGTTTGATGTTTTTACATATGTGTATGCAAATGTTCCTTTTATGGACATGCTTGCTAATATGTTTTTCTAACTTGCCATATGTTTTCTAATGTTCCTACTATGGGCATTTTATGATATTCTTATGACAAGTGCTGTGATGTAATAACGTGTTTTCCTGACTACTGCTTATGTTGCAGAATACTGAGTAACCTGTGTGTAATGTGTGACTACTGCTAGGTTGCAGAATAACTAATGTGTAACGTTCTGACAACTGCTAAGGTAGCACGATAGTACTGATATGTGATGTTTGGTCTGATAATTGCCTTGTGTACAATACAGTATATTTTCATATAATCTGGTGTTGTGTTTCCTTTGTGGTGGGGATATTGTGTCACGTGTGTTGTGTGTGTTGTGCAAACGCTTTACACATTGCCTCCGGGTTAAGCCTGACTGCTCGTGCCAAGCTACCAAAGGGTGAGCAGGAGTTATCTTGGACGTGTAACTCCCTTGCCCTGACTAGAGTGGGTAAGTTCTGCCTAGCTGAGGTGCATACCCTAGCCAACCAGAAACCCAATTTCTAACAGTGTCCACCCTGGAGCAAAGTCAGATCATGCAGCAGCAACAATACCAACAGGCCACGGAGCAGTGGAAAGAACACAATGCCACAATGGCCACCATTGCTGGAGCGCTGCTGCAGTTGGTCAACAAATAGTCAGACACACACACCGGACAAGATCCCCCCACAACAGTCCTGGACAACCAGCAACAGATGACCCAAGCAGCTGAAACAGCACAGGAAATACCCTCCCAGGAATCACAAGGGCCAACCATGCTACCCCAAGAAACTCCACAGCAGGCGCCCAAACATAGTCTCAGATCAAGATATGGCACTGAAAACCCAGCTAAGAACAAGCCTGATTCCAACAATTGACACTGCTACTACTGCAAAGCAACCATCCTACCCATTCACCAACAACACTTAGCTGAGGGCAAATTGAAGTACTATACTACAAATAGGACCCACCCATGACATCCAAAAGGGCTGCACCCAAGTCGGTTTAGAGGACACCCAACCATTACGACTTCCACCACTGTATATAGCATAAATCACTGTATTCGACCAATAAAAAAAATTTCTCACCTGCAACACTGTCCCCTGTCTTCAATGTTGATCAAATTGGAGTATGGATGCAACTGGCAGAGAACAACTTTATTGTCAATTTGTGCTTGGTGGTGGTAATGTGTGTTTCAAATTAGGCAAGGAGGGAATGCATATATTGTCTGTCTGTACCATCTAGAAGAGGTCCATGTCTCGCCTGTCATGATCAATCCCTCCTATATGACATGGCACACTAACAGTAACAGTTACTAACCACAATTACAGGCATAAGTCCCAGACAGATATTGGAAGTAGAGTTGTATCAGTTGGTTCCTGGAATTGACATCTTCCCCTTCCTCATCCTCACCATCACTCTCCTCACCTCTCTGAGGTAGCTGATCAGGACCTATAGCACCCTCCACCTCCAAAAGGGGAATAAAATGTCTCACAGCCACGTTGTGCAGCATGCAGCAGGCCACCACTATTCTACACACCTTTTCAGGCTCATAGGCCAGGGAACCCCTGGAGATATGTAGACACCGGAATCTAGCCTTCAGGAGACCTATAGTACGCTCTATCACCCTCCTAGTACGTCCATGGGCCTTATTGTATTTCCTCTCTGCATTCGTCCTGGGATTCCTCACTGGTGTCAGGAGCCAATGCAAGTTTGGATAGCCAGAATCACCTAGAAAAAGGGTCAATACAGAGCCGTCATTGTAATGTCCCTTAGTCAGACAGACTGGTTTTCTGCAAAGTGTCAGTTTGTGACAGGCAAACTTACCTATGATCCACCCTCTGTCCTCTTGTAGTTGTTCCATCTTCTATGGCACACTACTGTTCTTCAACACAAATGAATCATGGACTGCACCTGGAAACATGGCATTCACATGGGAAATGAACTGGTCTGCAGTACATACCAATTGGATGTTCATGGAGTGAAAGTTCTTCCTGTTTCTGTACACCTGTTCACTCACTCTTGGGGGGATGATAGCTATGTGGGTGCCATTGATAGCACCTATGACATGGGGAATGTTTGCAAAGGCATAGAAGTCAGACTTGATGGCAGGAAGGTCAGCACTTTGGGGTAATCGCACATAGGATTGCAGATGTTGTACAAATGCATTCAGAAATCTTGTCAGTACCTGGCTGAACATTCGCTGTGAGAAACCAGCCCCCATGCCCACTGTCACTTGAAAAGAGCCTGTGGCCACGAAATCGAGTGCGGAGAGCACCTGCACCTCAGTTGGAATGGCATGCTGATTACGATTTCCGGGAATCAGTGCAGGATCCAGTAATGCACATAGGTCCTGAATAGTCGCACGTGTGAGTCTGTAAGTGATAATGATCTGATGCTCCACCATGGTCCCCATATCCACAAGTGGTCTGTACACCAATGGTGCCCTTCCTCCCCACAAGGGTCGGTACCTATGAGAGGTTACAAAAGGAGTGATGTGCACACATACATTGGCATATTTGCTAAATACATGCAGTGCATTGTTCATAGTAGTGTCTGTACAATAACTGCAACATGACAGATGTACATGTACATCACTAGGAGGGTACAGAGTAACTCATGTGTGTGACTATATGCAATGGATAGAGGCCTAGGTGCCACATGTGGCTAGTAGGCCCTGCATTGTGAGTAGTATGAATTTCAAGATGCTTAGGTGCTGGAAAAATGTCTGCCCACTGTAGTTCTGCCCCTTCATTGTGGAAGTGACCTAATACCGCTAGCGGTTGACGTCACAGCGTACGGCGGTGTTGACTGCTGTTCGCACCCTAAGTGCATACCGCAGCGGAACGTACGCGCGTTCGGCATCATTTGATCACTTGACTCCCTGATCTCGTGTGGACAGGTATCCACACTGTGAACTGCTGTCGCCTGCCTCTGGCTATGGATGTTCCACGTGGTGCAGGGGAAAGGGCCCCGGCCTTCACTGGAGAAGCTAGTGGAAGGGGTCCTGCCCCTGTACGACAGACTCTATGGACGGGCAGAGGTTAAAGGTGAGTCCGGGTTTGGGGGCACTGTGTGAGTAATGGATGGAGTGGCTTGCACATATGTGTGCTCAGGTGAGCCAGGATGGGCCATGGTGCATGGAATGCTGCGTGCCACTGTCCTGCATGTCTGAGAGTACTGTCAGTCCTATGTTTGACATTCTGCCAACTGTTCCTATCGTGCAAGTGCCTGACCTCTGTGTTCCATTTCTGTGTCACCCTACTAGGTCAGCGCCCACCAGAAGAGGGCACATTGGCATGCCATCGCCAAGGAGGTACGGACCCTGGGGGTCTACAACCGGCGGAGCACCCACTGGCCAAAGAGGTGGCGGACCTGCGGCGCTGGGCACGTAAGATCAGTGAGGCCCAGCTGGGGAAGTCCTCCCAACGTGGAAGGGGTGCCCGTTGGGCACTGACCCCCCTCATGTGTCGGATCTAGGCGGTGGCGTACCCAGATCTGGATGGGCGCTTGAAGGCTGCACAGCAGTCACAAGGGGGTGGGTACTCACAGACCATACTTCAGTCTGGAAGGATGAGTGTGTGTGTGATAGGGCTTATGCTGCTTAGAGCAGGGAATTTGACTGGTGTCCATCTACTGTATGTTCCCCAAAGGGTGTAGGGGTCTCCCTGTCAGGTTTCACCTACCTCAGCTCCAATACTATTTCAGGGGATAGGTGTAAGTCAGTATTCTGCTCAGTAGTCAGGCCAGGCCATGGGCATAGTGCACGGTGCTGCCTGTTGTGTATGTCTGCTGGGTGGGTGTATGTCTGGCCATTGTGTATCAGCATTCAGCTATTTACAAGTGTCTCTCCTGTTTTGTCTCCTCATCCCTGTTCTCTTGTGTTGGTTTGGTACAGCATCAACATCAGGCAAGGGAACTGAAGCATCGGCAAGTGGGGAGGCAGCGGCCCACGGATCCTCCGAGGCAGAGACAACGGACACCCAGGGGACCAGTGGATGGGAGGGTGAGGGGACTTCCATGGGGAAGGCTACTACCACATTAGGTAGTGACTCAGAGACCTCCTCCAATGGGGGTCCTCTGGCAGTGGCAGACCCTAGTGGACACACCACTACCGTGAGAACTTCCGCTACCACCCATACCATCACCGCCCTCCCTTCTGCTCCCCACCAAGTTGCCTGTGCCCGCCCACCCAGAAAGGTGGGCGTCTCCTTCGCCCCAGGCACCTCCTCCCCTGCCCCAGTCAGCCCTGCTGCCCTCACAGAGGAGGCTATTGGCCTCCTGAGAATCATCTCTGTAGGGCAGACAACCATTGTCAATGCCATCCAGGGTCTGGCATCAGAGGTGCAGCAGACGAATGCCTATCTGGATGGCATTCACAGTGCAGTGTCTGACCTACAGAGATCTTTTTAGGCTCTGGCCTCCTCTTGGACGACAGCCAGTTTCCCTGGCCATTCCATCCCCCCTCCAACCTCCTCTACCCCTTCCAGCACCCCACTCCGTTCACCCATCCAAAGCACACAATCAGACCCGCTTACAGGCACATCAACACACAAGAAGCACACTTCAAAACACGAGCACCACACCTCCCACCACAAGCATTCACACAGCCAACAGACACCTGCACACACAACAACGTCCACTTCCCCCAGTGTGCCCACCTCTTCCGCCTCCCTGTCTGTCCCCTCTACATCCACACCCTCATGCACTGCACCTTCACTCACTGTTACTTCTCATCTTCCTGCACTCACCATGATAGCAGACAGCCATACATGCACCCCATACACCACACCTGCACTCACCACCTCTACTGTCGTTGACACATGCAGCACACTCACCAGACTTGCAGCCACCCACCCAACAGACATCCACACTAGCTGTCTGTCTTCTCCACTGTGTCCACCCCACCTCCCAAAACACACAAACGCACCAAGACACATGCCCATCAGACATCCACCACACCACAGCATACTGAGCAGTCACCTGCCCCCTCTACATGCACACCTACACCCCATACATTCACTCCCTCTGCCTCCACTCCCACGCCTCCATCCACGCCCACCCCAATTGCTCCCAAGAAACTTTTCCTCTCCTGTGCAGACCTGTTACAACCCACTGGCCCACCCTGTCTTGTCTCCAAATGTGCCCACCTCCTTGCCCTTTCCACTCCTTCCACATCACTGCCTACCCCGGTCCAGCCTTCCTATTCCTGTGCCCCTTCCCCAGTGAAGAACAAGGCCCAGTCTGAGCCTAGGCCATCCAGCTCCACTCGAGCCAAACAGCCCCCACCCCCTTCAAAGGAGAAGCCCACCCCCTTCAACCTCCTCACGCATGTCAAAGTCCCATCCTCGTTGAAAATCCCCACCCCACCCCTGCCCCCCTTCCGTGAGGTGCCTGGATCCCCATATGGTGCCCCGTTCAGTGGAGTACCCAGCACTTGTGGGAGTCAGGTGTGGCCAGTTGTGCCCAATGACAATGGGAATTTTATGGACTGGCCATTGGCCCTGTTGGCACTGTTTAGCTCAGTGAGCTACTAATTAAAGTGTCTGTGTGGTCTGTGTTTGGGCTGCACGCAGTTCCACCCTGGTGTTTGTTTTAATTTTTTATGGGTGTGGGGCTATTGTATGTACTATGGTCAAGTTGCAGTGGCCTTCGGTCGGGTACGTACCTCTTGGTGTGGGGTGTATGACTTGTGCTGCTGGGAAGGGTTGGGGGACGTTGCAGAGTGGGTGAAGTCGGTGGGTATGTAACGGTGCTCTTTCCTCCCTTGCGTCGTAGGTTGCGGTACTTACCGTCGTCATCTTCGTCGGCTGTCTCGGTCCTGTAGGTATATGGCAAGGAGCTATGCTGCCATGATCAGCAGCTCTCTGTCCATAGCTGTCCCTGCATGTTTTATGGAACTCCGGTGAGTCTTTCCTTCGTTTGTTTAAATTCCGCCTGGCTTTGTGTGGTGGTGGAATGGTGGTTCATCATTTGATGGGAGGGTTGGGCCTTTCCGATGGCCTGTGGGCAGACTCTGCTGTCGTCAGCGGGACTCCTTTCCTGGCGGTGGGTGGTGCGCGGGATTCGTGTGTTTTGTTCGGTTCATTATTTGGCGGTCTAGCCCGCTCCTCTGTTGGCAGTTTCTACTGCCACCGCCGACGGAGCGGAATGGACCGCCATGTTCATAATGAGGGTCATTGTCTCTTTCAAACACAAAGCACCTGGTTCACGTGAAAAACCTCTGCAAAGAACCGCAGAGGAGGAGATGCGTGGAAACAAAGGGGTGTGCGTCGATTTCTCGGGCTGCACACGGCGATGCATCGTTTAGTTTTCCCGCAGGGACGGCTGTGTGTCAATTTCCGGTGCTCGGTCATGGATCCTCGTCGGGTTGTGGGGTTTTCAGACACCCCGGGAACGATGCGTGGATTTCCTGCGTTGGCAGGACGAAGTCACAAGAGCTGCGTTAATCCAGTGGGCGTTGAGTAAAATTTTCCACCGCATGACAGGCGCTGCGTCAATACTCTCTGGAAGTCGGCCCGCATCGTTCCATCTCGGTTGTGCATCGATCCAGTGGGCCGTGAGTCAAATTTCCAGTGGTTACGCTGGCACTGCATTGATCTTCTTGTTGCAAATTTGTGCTGTGTCGTTCCAGTTCGGCGTGCGGTGAAATTTTCACAACGGTGCAGCCTGTGTGTCATTTCTGGCAGGCTGTGCGTCGAATTTCACCGCACAAAGAGTCCTTCTTGTAGAGATGAGGTCTTTTTGGTCATGATACTTCAGGGAACAGGAGGCAAGCTCTATACAAGCCCTTGGAGAGCACTTCTTCAACACAGCCAGAGAGCAGCAAGGCAGCAGGGCAACAGCAAGGCAGCAGTCCTTCACAGAAAGCAGACAGGTGAGTCCTTTGGGCAGCCAGGCAGTTCTTCTTGGCAGGATGCAAGCTCTGGTTCCAGTTTCTTCTCCAGGAAGTGTCTGAGTTGGTAGGGGCTGAGGCCCTGTTTAAATACCCAAATGTCCCTTTGAAGTGGGGGAGACTTCAAAGGGTGGTTTGGAGGTGCCCAAGGTCCCCTTTCAGTTCAATTCTGTCTGCCATTGTCCCAGTAGTACCGCATGGCAGGCGCTGGGTCGATTCCTCTCTCGAAGTCAGGCTGCGTCATTCCAGATTGGCTGTGCATCGATCCAGTGGGGCGTGCACCAAATTTCCAGTCGCTATGCTGGCGCTGCGTCGATCTTCTTGTTGCGAAGTCAGGCTGCGTCATTCCAGTTCGGCGTGCAGTGAAATTTTCACTGTGGTGCAGGCTGTGCGTCATTTCGGGCAGGCTGTGCATCGAATTTCACTGCACAAGGAGTCCTTCTTTCAGTTCAATCCTGTCTGCCAGGGTCCCAGTAGGGGTGTGGCAGTCCTTTGTGTGAGGGCTACTGTCCTTTGACATGCAAGTGTCAGGCCCTCCACCCCCACAGCCCAGGAAGACCCATTCAAAATGCAGATGTATGCAAGTTAGGCTGAGTACCCTGTGTTTGGGGTGTGTCTGAGTGAATGCACAAGGGAGCTGCCAACTAAACCTAGCCAGACGTGGAGTGGAAGGCACAGAAGGATTTAAGTGTAGAGAAATGCTCACTTTCTAAAAGTTTAACTTTTAAAATAGTGATATAAAATCTAACTTCACCTGTAAGTAGGATTTTGTATCACCATTCTGGCCATACTAAATATGACCTTCCTACTCCTTTCAGATCAGCAGCTACCACTCAATGTATGAGGGCAGCCCCAATGTGAACCTATGAAGGGAGCAGGCCTCACAGCAGTGTAAAAGCGATTTTAGGAGTTTTACACTACCAGGACATTTAAACTACACAGGTACATATCCTACCTTTTGCCTACACAGCGCTCTGCCCTAGGGGCTACCTAGGGCATACTTTAGGGGTGACTTATGTGTAGAAAAAGGGGAGTTTTTGGCTTGGGAAGTACTTTAAAATGCCAAGTCAAATTGACAGTGAAACTGCACACAAAGGCCTTGCAATGGCAGGCCTGAGACAAGGTTAAGGAGCTACTTAAGTGGGTGGCACAACCAGTGCTGCAGGCCCACTAGTCACATTTAATCTACAGGCCCTGGGCACATATAGTTCACTCTACTAGGGACTTATAAGTAAATTAAATAGTCCAAATGTTACCATGTTTTAAGGAGAGAGCATATGCACTTTAGCACTGATTAGCAGTGGGGAAGTGCACAGAGTCCTAAAGCCAGCAAAAATTAGGTCAGAAAAATAGAAGGAGAAAGGAACAAAGTCTGGGGATAACCCTGCAGAAAGGCCATTTCCAACAACATCGTGCCCAGAAAAATATGCAAGGAGTTCCCTGGCACTGATAGTGCTTACCGCCATGGATTTCATGGCGGTTCAAACCGCTGGAAATCCACGGCGGTAAGCCGGGTCCAAATACCGCCAGCTGTATAGTGACGGCCGCCGGGCTGGAGACCCAGATCTCCAGCCCGGCGGGCGGAACGGAGAACCGGCGGATGACCATGACGGTAACCGCCATGGTCATAATTCCACAAGGTAAGACCGCCAGCCTGTTGGCGGTCTTACCGCCGGTTCTCCGACTTCCGCTAGGGTCATAATGACCCCCAAAGTAAGTTCTTAAAGCCAGTTTATCAGCTTATGTGTATTTGACAGTTCAAGTGTCGAAGAGGCGAATGAGTCCGAGACATCGTCATTGATGTCGACAAAATATCCAGAAGCAGTTTGTTCAAAAACTGGAGCCGTGTTAATAGGTGGTGTTGGTGTTTCCCGCGGTGGCACAAAATAAATGGCACCATCCGCCTGACCTGTTGAAGTTGTGTCAAATCGATCAGTTATTTCTATATTGTTTGATGTCATTGGAACCAATGCAAGATCATCCTCCACCCTCCCCAAGCTCGGAGAGGTATCAGTGTTGCTGCTTACAACTTGTAGAGGAACTTCTTGACCAGTAGTGAGATGAATACAGTAAGTGCTGGCTGTTCCTTTTGGTCTGCAGTGCAGAATCGGCCACATTGTGTAGTTTGACATTGTCGATGGAGACAAAGTGATTTTCTTTGGCACCTGCCAACGGCGGTAGCATGACAGTTCTGGTACCAAGTATTCCCAAGACTGGGACTGGTGCACGATAAGAAGGGCCAAATTCCTTTTTCACAGCAACTTTTTCACATACTAGATCCCCAACTTTAGGAATCCAGCTTGTAGGCATTACAGGTGCATCCTTTATTCCTGTGTAGGCAGAACTGGCAGAGGCGTTGTCTTCACAGAACTGTTGCAATTCATGTAAGACAGTGACATGTTCATTTATGTCAAAAGGTGTATCTGCTGTCTCCATGCCAGGACACCTGTTGCTCCAATCCAGGTTTTGCTCCGGCTAACTAGCAGTGCCTCATCTCTACCCAAGGGCAGGGATGACTGGGCAGCCGAGCGCATGACATAATTGATTTCTCAGGGAAACCGTGGTCACTCAGGTCTCGTCCGTTTCTCTCAGTTACATTAGTCTCACATACACAATGACAAACAGAGGCAGTATATGTTTCAATAATATTTTAATGAAACAATTGCATCTTAGATAGCAAAGCATGGGCTACAATAACCAGGACAATACAGCAGGACAAGATTAAGATTGTGACAAGGAGAGTAAAGCATAGAAATAACGCTACCATATTGTCACTAGAGTCAATAGACTAAATCCGACCTGGGCTATAATAGAGCTCAGTGTGTTAATCTCAAATTCTGTCCTTCAGGTTCCCTTGGGAAGACATCATCCCCCATACCTGAGCAAAGACCTGAAGTCTGAATAAGCAGCTGTAGCAAAGCGTTCAGCAATCAGCATACAGTCTTGGTTCTCTCACTGGAATGTCCCTCTAGCGTATAAGGGACAGGGAAGTGTCTTTATAATAAAACAGCTGATGTTCTGAGAAAATGTCCCTACGTAAGGATGTGTGTTTTTCTATGAATGTCAGAGACAAAACTTATACCATCTTCACCGGCAACCTATCTTACTGCAGCCTTGGAAGAAGCACAGAGCGAGCAAGAATGTCTTGTTTGAGAACAGAGTGCTGGCCTAGGCAAAAGCAGTTAGATAGAAAGGAATAAAACAAGAATGTAAAAGTGGCTATGGTAACAATAATAAAATTAAACCAAATAAAATATATTAAGGTTAAAGTGCACAGCAGCAGGCCTAGTATGCTAAAGTAACGTGTATGGAGCTATGACTAAAATGGCTACACAACAGTATGAAGCAGATATCTTGTAGGTTACCCTACACTCTTTCCTCATGGCTTTCATGCAGTTGGACATGAAGTTGATACCTCTGTCAGATACGACCTCCTTGGGGAAACTCACATGGGTAAGGATCCCATCAGTGCCCTGGCCACAGCAGGCACAGCCACTGTTCTCGGAGTGATAGCCTCAGGGTTCCCGGGTGGCATGGTTCACCAACACCAAAAGAGATCTGTTGCCCATGGCTGTCTTGGGATCCAGAGGTCCCACAATGTTGATGCCATCCCACTCAAAAGGGGTGCTAATGACAGGTAAAGGTTACAGTGGGGCCTTGTACCTCCCCATGATTTGCCAATTGCCTGGCAGGTAGGACTGGACCTTCAAAATGCAGCTGAGGCCTTCCACATTTGAGGCCAATAAAAGTGGGTGACAAGCCTGTCAAAGATCTTATCTTGCCCCAAATGATCTGCCAGTGGAACATCATGAGCCAGACCCAGACCCAGACCCAGTAGCAAGGCCCTGTAGCACTGGGGACCACCAACACATGTAATGCACTAGGCTGAGGGTCCTTAGGCCCGCAATACAGAAGACCATTCTCCGAGTACATCAGGTGCTTGCCAAAGGTGTCACCAGCAGCCTGGGCATCAGCCTGCTGCCAAAGATCCACAAGAGTAGAGCACTCTTTTTATGCCTTGCAGAACTCCTCCCTGGTGGGAGCCCCTTCTTGCTGCTACATTTACAGTTCAGGCAGGTTCCCCAGTGTGGCTATATCTTTCCCAGTAGGTAGAGGGGCATCCCCATCACCGACAGCCTCCTCCTAGACCATGGGAATCTCAGGAATGGGGTTTCCATCCGGGTTGCCATTTTGCTTCCTGGCATGACACTGGACCATTTTCCCAGACTCCAGGCCCTTCTGACCAGCCTCTCGAGCTTCCATGGACCGTGTGGTCAGCTATACCCACTAAGGTAACCCCATCATCTCCAAGTTTGACCTAAGCAGCACCTCCTTCCAGATGATGTGCTCCAGGTCATGGTCCAGCAGACAATCCACAGGCATGGATGGACTGTCAATTACTTTCAGCAGATCTGAGCCCCCCCATCACTCAAAGGAAACGAGGGGTACTGGGTATTGACTCCCACATTTGTCAACAGCTGCAACTTGGTGGAATGTGTTAGGGACTACTTGCTTTGAACACAGCAGATGACACCAGACAGTAGTCATGCTGGCTCCTGTGTCTCTCAGAACCTCCACTCTCTGCCCATTGATGGATACCCACTGACTGTACTTTCTAGTATTGTCAGGTATATGTGTTCTTTGTACCACCTTTCCATCAACCAGGGATACTAGGGTCAATTGTACACCCCCTCAAAACTATCTGGTGAAATCTCCTCCCCAGGTGCCACAAAAAACCAACCCCAGGGACCCTCCAATGGGGGAGTGTACCCACTTGGGACACTTGGGGGCATATTTATACTCTGTTTGCGCCGAATGTGCGTCAAAATTTTTGCCGCACAATCTGCGCAAACCCTGCCCCATATTTATACTTTGACGTCCGACGCAGCGGGCGTCAAAGTTCCACCATGTGCGCCATTTTTTGGAAGGGGGAACCAGCCTTGCATTAATTATATGCAAGGTAGGCGTTCCCTTCCAAAAAATGACATTTTGACGCACAGGAGGGGGCAGGCCTTAAAAAACGACGCCCAGCCTGATGGGCGCCGTTTTTTAACGCCTGGGTCAGGGCAGGCGTTAAGGGACCTGTGGGCTCAGAAGGAGCCCAGAGGTGCCCTCCCATGCCCCAAGGGACACCCCCTGCCACCCTTGCCCACCCCAGGAGGACACCCAAGGATGGAGGGACCCATCCCAGGGAAAGAAAGGTAAGTTCAGGTAGGTATTTTTTCTCTTATTTTTTTTGTGGCATAGGGGGGCCTGATTTGTGCCCCCCTACATGCCACTATGCCCAATGACCATGCCCAGGGGACATAAGTCCCCTGGGCATGGCCATTGGGCAAGGGGGCATGACTCCTGTCTTTGCTAAGACAGGAGTCATTTCAATGGGGGTTGGGCGTCGAAAAAAATGGCGCAAATCGGGTTGAGGCCAAATTTTTGCCTCAGACCTGACTTGCCCCATTTTTTGACGCCCAATCTCCATTTTCCCCTACGCCGGCGCTGCCTGGTGTGAGTCATTGTTTTTTTACGCACACCAGTCCACAGCGCCGGCTAACGTCATTCAATAAATACGGCACCCGCATGGCGCTTTGGAATGGCGTTAGCCGGCGGTAAAGGTTTTGACGCACAACTGCATTGGCGCAGTTGTGCGTCAAAAAGTATAAATATGGGCCTTGGTATGTCCCTTGTAGTGCCCTTCCTACTGACACTCATAGCACATCACAGGAGCCTTCCTTGCAGACTTATTTATACTTGTTTTGTGCTGAATTTGCATAATGTTTTTACCGCAAATTCGGTGCTAAACTAACTCCATATTTATACTTTGGAGTTAGACCCTTCTAGTGCCAAATTTATGGAGTTAAAGTCACTTTTTGGACGTGGAAACCTACTTTGCGTCAATGAGATGCAAAGTAGGCGTTCCAGTGCAAAAAATGACTCTATGGCCTTAGCGCCATATTTAACCCCCTGTGTTAAAATCACGCACGGAGGGAGGAGGGGTAGAAAATGGTGCAAAGCTTGCTTTGCATTATTTTTTAACGCTTGGGTCAGGGCAGGTGTTAGGGGAACTGTGGGCCTATTTCCATGGTGGAACACCATGGAATAAGCCCACAGGTGCCCTCCCCAGGCCCCAAGGACACCCACACCAGAGGAACAGCGGAGGATGGGGGACCCCATCCCAGGTAAGTATAGGAAGTACAGTTAAGTATTGTATTTTATTTTTTAAAGTGCCATTTGGGGCCCTGAATTGGGCCCCTCTACATGGCACTGGGTGCAATAGCTATGCCCAGGGGATCCTGGTCCCCTTTGCTGGCCTTTGGGGTGATGGGCATGACTCCAGTCTTTTTAAGACAGAAGTCATGTGGTATGGGTGTTTTTGAGTCAGAAAATGACTCTAGGCAGGTTAGAGTCATTTTTTTTTTTTTACTCTAACCTGCCTATTGTCATTTTTTGGTGCAAACCCCCTTCTTCCATACCGCCAGTCCCACCGACTTACGTATATATTTATTTTTTACGCTAGCCTACCCTTTGCACTGGCTTGCACCATTCAATAAATATGGTGCCCAGCTGGTGCACAGAAATAGTGCAAGCCAGTGCTAAACTTTTTGGTGCTAAACTGTGTAAGTGCAGTTTTGCACCAAAAAGTATAAATCAGGGCCTAAGTGTTTTCTTTCATGCGTGTAAGTGCTGTGTGACTACAGTGGTATTGCATGAGCTTTGCATGTCTCCTGGATAAGTCGTTGCTGCTCATCCACAGCTTCTAGACACTGCCTACCCTTCACTAATATGGGAACCCTGGACTTGATGTAAGGTGCAAGTAACACAGGTACCCACCGCACACCAGGCCAGCTTCCTACAGAGTGCAAAAGCTGTGGTAACATAAATGGAAGCTGAATGTTTAAAAAATGTTGATCGTAGCACAGAAAAACTTGTATCAGTGCCATTTTGGGTAAAAGAAATATGCTGCCTTGCATAGCGCCTTTTGTTACTCTTTTTTTTTTATGTTGACACATTTTTGCTACATTCTCAGTTCCCCCAGGAGGATCCGCAACCCAGAGTACCTTTAGAATCCCCAAAGTATGAGAAAGTAGGACACAAATATGGCCTGGATACCTTTTGTGCAAAATACATTAGCTATAGAGACCTAAATGTAATGTTCCAAGCATGTAGGACAAACATCATTACCAACTTGACACTGGAAATATCTAGAGTCTCTTAATTAAAGGAGGAACCCCAGGGTTGCTGAAAAGAACTCTCACTCATCAGCATGGTTGGAGACATGCTTCAACATCCGGTTCCCACCCTGGAAGCTGAATGTCCCCAGGGTGTGCTACAACGTCAGAGTTACTGCAGAGCTGTAGTGCTTGAGGTGCTAGTGATTTAAAATTATCTCCAGGCCTACCACCCAGTATGGTTCTTTCTTTAATGGTGACCGTAGACAAGATTTATTATGTGAGGGATATTTCTTAGAAGATTCTATTATCCTCCTATATCCCTTTTTGTATAGTCAACATGTTTCAACCATCTTCCCTGTGCCCATCAGAGACAACATTGCTTTCGTCAGGACCATATTAAGTTATGCGCGTGCACCTTAAGGCATAATCGATAAGTGTCTTTTTCACTTACTTCCTTGTGTCAAAGGAGCGCCTCTTGTATCTGTACCTGTTGGAGAGTGAAAGATTTGAACATGCAGTAATAGAGACAGTGTTAATCATGTTGGTACATTCATATGGATTATTAGTGTAAGCACCCAGGGGGTGCAATAATAGGCCCACACCAGTCCATGCTTGTTGGAACTTCCAGCAAGTCTTTTTTTAGTTAGCCACTGCATGCCTTTCCCATCCAAGGCTACATTTAACACTGTGCCCTCCAGTGTGATAGTGATGGTATAAAATTCTTGTATTCTACTTGTTTGGGAATCAAAGATTTAGACATTGCTTAACTTAAAATGAGGATAGACAATTCCTGAGTTACGTATAAATAATTATTTGTGACCCACCTGATGTGCCATCTTTTCTGGCAATATGGGGGCTCTGAGGGCAGTGGACCCTATTGTCAAACACTAGCAATTTGAACATAAGTAGAGAGTAATATCAACAGAGCAGGGTTCAGTGTAAAGAACACCATTTGCTTCTTCATAAGGTCAGAAATCACATCCCTTTCTGTTCCCACTTACTTCATCAAGGTGTCTCGCTCCCTTATAAACCATTGAGGTTTATGAGAGGTTGACACACCTTGAACTGGTGTGGGCCAGCTATTTCCCTGGGGTTCCTCCTTTGATTAAGAGACTCTGGATATTTCCAGTATTAAGTTGGTAATAATGTCCGTCCTGCATGTTTGGAAGTTATGACTATAGAGAAGACAGACAAACTTCCCCTTCTGTTGTTGTTCCTGATACTGATCTGCCATGTGGGTGCGGCTCTGCAATATTTATCCTTGCTCCTGGGGTGAAAAGCAGTGGGGGGCAACTGTCCAATCACAGGCAGGCCACCACCCTCTTGGATGACCACTTCCTGGTTAGTGTGGCAAAAATCTATCTCAGGGAGCAACATTCTTTAAAAATCCAGAATGCCAGAAACTACATTTAGGAGATTAGGTCTGGCTGACTCCACCCACTGGTGTGGTTAAAAATCCTTAACACACCCCTTTCCTGCCCTCTCCTAATCTAATCAAGAGGGCACGTGGTTGTCTGGGTTTGCAGAAAATGGGGAGCTTCTGATCTGCTCCAAATGTCCCTCACCCCTTTGAAGACAATTTTGGCTGCTCTTCCCATCCTGTTTTCACCATCTGCTAAGGCAGATCTCTTCACCTAGGCACAGTCTTTGTCTTCATCCCAGGCTACTTCACACCTCATCAAGACAGCCTGGCCAGGCTGCCAGAGGCTGGCCAATCAGAGAAGGGCACTACAGAGCTGAAGTTGGCAACTTTCAGGTATAGTTCTGAAACTCTTTCCTTGAACTAGTTATAATAAATTCAACAATAGCAAGCTGTTAGATTTATCATAACAATAAGTGTGATGCCAAACTTGAAATATCTAGCTCCTTTTGGGACTTTGTTAATTAAAATAAAGTCTCCCCATTTTAGCCTACGGAGCACATTCATTACAATGAGGGAAAAACAAATGTGGCTATTTTTCCTCACCAGGGTTTATAAACCATTTTTATAAGGTCCCTGCTTATAGTTGCATAGCACCTTGCCCTAGAGGCACTTAGGGCACATCTTATGGGTGACTTATATGTAAAATTAAGGTGGTTTAGGACCTTGGAAGCACTTTTAATAGCAAAGTTGAATTTACATGTAACTTTAGTATAAGAACAGCCAGCAAGGCAAGCCTGACTTTAAAATGACACTAGGCATCTCAGCAGTGCACCTTTGGGTGCACTACCTGTGGTCGGGTCCTTAACCTTACTTGCCCTAGCATATACTTGGGATTTATAGGTAGGTTGATACTGGCAATTATAATTAGCCTAATGTGCATATTCACTTTACACAGAACACTGGCCCTGGGACTGGTTAACAGCACCTAGGGCACAGCCTAGATTCAATAACCACCAATATCTGTCCAAAAAGTTTGGGGGTGACCAGAGCAAAAAGGAGGACTTTCCTACAAACAACATACAAAGGATAGTCATAGAAAAAGTAGAAATATCAACTGGGAATGTAGAAAGATTGCTATTTGAAAAGGAAGAATTTTAGATTTACCGCATGTCCACCAATAAAAACAGACTAAATGATAATATCCTATGGAATGTGGTAGTCAACAGATGAATCAGGGGTCTACAACCATAAACTAACAATGGAAAGCAGCAGTGGCATGTTAAGAGTGAGGTTAACAATCAGAATCTATAACATATAACATTATGTATAAACTTTATATACATTGTGCTTGGTAAACATAAAAAGGAAGACATACTATTGACACAATTTGAAAGTTTATTCAGTGCCTTAGGTAATAAACTAATAACACCCTATTGAAAAATGTCTGAAGTAAGTGATGAATGTGCCAAGTCACAGTGATATTACTTTACTGTACAGAATGGGAGGTTTAAGTAAGTAGTTATTAGCAAAAGATGAAACATAAGAAAACAGAGCACCTTTAACAACTTTGTGCATTAACTTGTACACAATAAGTGCAAGTAAAACTGAGTAAAACATAATACAACTGAGAATACGTTATCACCTAATTAAACAGAACTGGGACCCAATGCCCCATGACGCAGCGATTTATGTAAGGTCCGTGTCGCCTTAGTGGCATTTATTTTAGCGCTAAAGTGGTGCTAACTTATCATAAGTCTAGCGTAAAAATATTGGAGGTAGTGCCATTTTTAGGATGTGCCCACCCACCTTGCGATAATGAGATGCAAGGTAGGCATTCCCTTCCTAAAAATGACGCTAGCCCCCAGCGCCATATTTAACTCCCAACGCAAAAACGACGTGCAACTGGGAGGCTGGCCTAAATAGTGGCGCTAAGCCCATTTAGTGTCTTTATTTAACACCTGGTCAGACCAGGCATTAAAGTGCAGGTAGGCACATTTCCAGAGGTATACAGCATGGAATGGGCACAAAGATGCCACCACAGGAATACTACAGGAGGAGGGAGCCAATCCCAGGTAAGTTGCAGGTAAGTGTCTGTGTATGTGTGTGGTATGCTATTGGGGGCCCCTTAAATGGGGCCTGCAGCCTGGCACTGGGTATGTAGGGCTTGCTCAGGGGACACTGGTCAGCTGTAGTGGGCTTTGGGGTAGGGGTAATGACTTCTGTCTATACTTAGACAGGAGTAATTTTTTGGCTGCTTGTGCTTCAATAAATGATGCCAGGCTGACTAGCAGCAGATATTTTGCTGCTAACCAGCCTAACGTAATTTCTGACCCACTAGCACCATTTCCCCGGACGCCATCCTTCACAGGCTAGTTTTTTTTTAAAGACGCTGGACATTCCTTAGTGCCATTGTGCATCATTTTATAAATATGGCACATGGAAGGCGTTAGGGGATGAAGTTAGCTGGCATTATAAAAAATTATGCACAACTGGGCTAGCGCAGTTGTGCGCCATTTTTCATAAATATGGGCCGAAGTGTTTGAGCCAATGCGAGGACAATATATTCAAAACAAAACAGCAGTTGTAAAACCTTCCAGGCATCAACACGGTAACCAGATATGGTGTCCAAGCCAGTGAGTATTGCGGCGAACATGTCCGGGGGAAGCCAATAGAAAAAGACAGAATCTTCCTGGTAGGAACAAGGCAACTAGTGAGCAGAGCTCATAGGATTTCCTGGGACCACAGATTCCATAACAAGGTAGTGGTGTTTGGGCCAATGAAGAGCAGAACAACACGTCCGTATGAAGCCAATAGGAGAATACTTTGACTTCCAAATACAGACACGACAAACAATAATTATCGCTAATAGCACGTCCCAGGACATCCAATAGCAGGTGATTTTGAGTGTCCTTGGGGACAAATGAGTCATAAGGAAGACATGATGGCCGAAGTGAATTAAGCTAATGAGAGCCTGGTCTAGCTCTCCGCTGATTGGCCGCCACAAGGGGGATGGGGTATACTTAATATGGAAATCCACATAACTGCACTAAGATACAGAGCCTGAGGAGACACCAAATGTTTATGACACATTGATGAAGTAAATGAGAACATAAAGGGATATGATTTCTGACCTTAACAAGGAGAAGCAAATGGTGTACTTTATACGAAACCCTGCTCTGTTGACATTACTCTCCAGTTACTTTCATATTGATAGTGTTTGATAATAGGGTCCACCCCCTCCTTGGAACCACCATGTTGCCAGAAAAGACGGCACAACAGGTCGGTCACAAATAGTTTTTTATGCTCAGGAATCGTTTATGCTCATTTTAAGTTAAGCAATGCTAAAATCCTTGATTTACAGACAGGTAGAATACAATTGTATACTGTCACCATTACACTGGAGGGCACAGTGTTTAATGTAGCCTTGAATCGGAAAGGCATATGATGGCTAACTAAAAAAGACATGCTGGAAGTTCCAGCCTGCACGGAACTGGTGTGGGCCTGTCATTGCGTCCCTGGGGGCTTACTCTACTATTTCCTAAGAATTCACCAACATGAATAACCCTGTCTCTATTATTGCATGTTCAAATGTTTTTCTCTCCAACAGATACAGATGCAAGAGGCGCTCCTTTGAAACAAAAAAATAAGTTGAAAAAGTGACCTACGGTGCATGCCTTAAGATGCATGTGTATTGTATAATAAAGTCCTGACGAAAGCCATGTTGACTCCAATCGGCACAGCGAAGTTGGCTGAAAGATGTTGACCACACAAAAAGTGATATAGAAGGACCATAGAATTCCCTAAGAAATACCCCCCATTTGTTTAATCTTGCCCAAGGTCACCATTAAAAAAAGAAACATATTGAGTGGTTGACCTGGAGATAATTTTACATCATTAGCACCTCATGCACTTAAATAAAACAGCTGCACAGTAAATCTGGCATTAAAGCACACCCTGGGGGCATTCGGCTGAAGTATGTCACCAACCAGGTTGATGAGAGAGGGTTTTCTTACAGCAACCCTGGGGTTCCTCCTTTGATTAACAGCATCTAGATATTTCCAGTGTTGAGTTGATAATCATGTTCGTCCTGCATGTTTGGAAGTTATGAATATAGGGAAGACGGACAAACTTCCCCGAAATTTGTTTTATGGCTAAATGTAAAAGTTCCCCAAACATCAGGAAAAAAGCCCAAGCACTGAAAGGAAGGTATGGGCAACAAGCATCAGCAGCTAAGGGGTTAAAGATGAGCTTTGATCACCAGCACGTTTTAGGATAAAATAGTGTGACTGAAGCAACGTAATGAGAAATGCTGCTATCATAAACACTACCAGTACCATCAACAACACAACCAATGTCGTACCACTACTAACAGTACCTCACTAGTCAAACCATCAATGCTACCAGTGCCTGACCACCACCGAACGACCACCAATACTTTATCGTCACTGATAGTACACCATCACAAATATCACATCACCACCAATAATTCACAAAGCTCCTGCCACTCACATGACCAATATCACTCCAACAATACCAACACCACAAATGCCATCAGCAATACCACAACCAGCAAATGCACCAATACAAGTATGAATAATTCAGAAAAAGAGCAACCAGGGCACTCCAAAGAGAAAAAAAGAGTCCAAAGTTGAGTAGCTTTGTGTCAAACACTTTAATCCTTTGTGATCGGTAGTCGATTCGCAGTTCTATGATGTTCAAGTCCACAAATAAAGAGATGTATACGGGTTTAGTCAATGTCTGAATACTCAGAATTAACAGGTATATAAGAGTAACAAGAAACAGCCAACACGTGTTTCGTCCTCATGGACTTTTTCAAGGCTCGAGACAAATGAGAACGGAGCTACAGTTGTTCTGTTTGAAATCCAAATGGTGAGACTAAGTCATGAGCTAGCATGGCAACACAGCAGCGTTATCAGGCGCTGCGGGACTTCGCGGACACGCTTTCATCTCTATTTAGCCAAACCCTACGGGCGTATAAGGTAGGGTCCACTTAGACCTCCAAATTATTCCATGTCCCTTATTGCGGACACACCGTTGGTTCCAGGATTGTCACACAGAAGTAGTACCTTTCCCATGCACAGTCGGAACACGCGAATAACTGTTCTGACCCCTTAGCTCATGACTTAGTCTCACCATTTGGATTTCAAACAGAACAACTGTAGCTCCGTTCTCATTTGTCTCGAGCCTTGAAAAAGTCCATGAGGACGAAACACGTGTTGGCTGTTTCTTGTTACTCTTATATACCTGTTAATTCTGAGGATTCAGACATTGACTAAACCCGTATACATCTCTTTATTTGTGGACTTGAACATCATAGAACTGTGAATCGACTACCGATCACAAAGGATTAAAGTGTTTGACACAAAGCTACTCAACTTTGGACTCTTTTTTTCTCTTTGGAGTGCCCTGGTTGCTCTTTTTCTGAATTTGTAACTTACAGTACATGACATAGGTGTTTTCTATATCCACCTCTGTTCATGTGCATTGTGAAACCCGTGGTGGTTGGGTTTCTTTGCACCAGGTTGGCACCCGCCACAGGACTCATTGATGTATGCTATTTTTGTTGCTACTGGTTTCAGATGTGCGTCGTTTAGCATCAACCACCTCTCTTAAATATTTTTTACGTTCTACAAGTATGAATAATACCACCATCAATACCATCAGTTACTCCAACACCACCCTCAGTAATACCAACATTAAAAACAATAACGCTACCACTAAACCACCAATATATGACCACTATTACCACCACCACCAGTACGAATACCAGAAGTATTACTTCCAATCACCAAAGCCACCACATATTTCACCTTCACTGATATCACTATCACCACTAATTACACTACCACCAATATCACCACCAAAATGACCAGATTTTTCACCACTGCAAGAAATAGCCTGATCAATGACACCATTATCCTCACTCACATCACCAATTTGTCCACCAACACCACCAGGGGTACCAATATAACAGAAGAAACTACAGTCAGTATTTCCATTGCCATTTTCACAAATACCACCACTGCTAATACAAAATGGTTCAATGGGAATATTGAGATCTGCTGAAACCCCCCCCCCCCACCCCCTGGGCACCAACACCACAAAGCACTGTATAGCAACGGCAGTGCAACTCCCTCTGCCGCCTTTCCCCCATAGTTGACATCTTGCTGGCCTTTGTTATTCTTGGCCCCAGGCCTTGCTGCCTTTGTTGTCTTCAGCTCCCCTTTCCCTGTCTCAGGGCCCCAGTGTTTCCCACCTTTTTCCTTCCGTCCTCCTGTGATGCTATTTACATTTAACCATCATTTGACTATTGACTCCATTTTGCTCAGATAACTCCATTTTGTGCCCTGCTGCAAGGCAGTGCAAGTATTTTTCCTTACAAAACATGTTTTTCACTTCACCTATGAAGTCGGACAGTGCTGAAACATATTATGTGAAATGTGGACTAGATACATGTTCACAAGCCTGAGACTGTTTTTAATCAGAGAAATGTACAAATCTGTCTCAGAACAAACATTGGGAGCCTGGCCAGCTCCTTTGGGTGTTTTTGACATAGACAAAGTACAGCAAGCATTTCATCACAGAGGAGGAGGGGTTCCTAGAACCTTCTTCTTGAGGTGGTTCAAGGTATAAAAGATAGGGATACTGGGTGCTAAGACAGGAACTTGCCTGTGGAATGGGTGCGCTGCCCAGGATCTGATTTGTGATCCCAATCGAGGGTTTCCTGCCTTGCTGATCAATGGGTTCCCTAGTCATGCTGACGAGGATGATGTCAACAACAACCCCATTAGTGATACATTTTAAATCTTAATCATTTAGCTTATGTATGCATTCTCTGCTAACACATTGCACATTTCTATTTCAGTCTTGACCACTTGATATATACATTTATCTTTGTATACACACGTTTTGCTGCAATTGAATTATATGCTTATTCTCATATATTTGTATGACTTTTATTTGATATTTTGGAAGTGCCTTTATATATTCATTATTTATACTAAGAGTACTGAATTGTTTTGGCATCGAGTCCTCTTAGTTTAAGTGAGAGTAAACCATTTTGGCGTCACTTGCTGGATAGGAAGTAAAAGAATAAAGTGAAAAATGTTTGGCAACAAGACAAAGGCAGATCCCAGATACCTAATGGAATCCTGGGGTGGGAGACAGCCCCGTTTGGTGCTTGTACATGATTGTTCTCACTGTGGTGGCTCAAGTGAAAACTGGAATGCGTTTATGACAGATGCAGAGCCAGCAAATGTATTCGTTTCAGAAAGTCCCAATTGAAAAAGAAAACTAACTTTCCACTTTAGGTCATAGAGGCTGGATCCTCTTATGTGCTTGTTGTAAAATGCATGAGAAACATGTTCAGTTAGAAAAGGAACTGAATAGATGGATAACAGTTAGGGGAAGCTAAAACTACCTTCACAATGTCATCAATGCTAGAATAAATTGTTACAGAATATTCTCAAAACTTATCAGACTGTGGCTGAGTGAGCCTCATTGTGTGTGGCACAGTATAAATACAAGAAGAGACTGGGAAGAGTTAATAAAAGGAAGGTTCATTTAGCAATTGCAAAAACAAGGTTAGACTGCAATCCTGAGGAATGGGATGGTAATATTTGCCATTCTTCTGAGTTTTCAGAGTCTGGGGAAGAGTGTTGTCAAAATAGTGGTGGGCAGTGTGAGCCAGAAGAGCAGTGGTCGATGCACAGCCCTAATTTAGGCATTAACTACAAGGCACCCGGCAAAATCCGGGGCGGGGTTTTGAGATGCACTCCCTAGAACATTACTCTAGACAGGAAATCAACAATATGATGGATAGGCTTCGTCAAAAACCTGGGGAAGCATTGCTTACATGGATGCTGTGATTGTTTGACACAGGAGCTTCTGGAGTGACTGGATGTGGGAGACACACGGAAGTTCTGAACACTTAGCACTGACCCCATTATACAGGAGCAATTTAGGGGTTATAAGGATGAAGGAGTGACATCTTTGTTACAATTAGCTGTTATAGGGTGTAATCACAAATATCATACAGAGTCCGACTGGCCACCAAATGATAAGCCCTGCTACACATTGAGACATACTATGTAGAGAATCAAGGAAGAAAGTATGAAAACTGCTATCCTCCTGAATGAGGCTCACACTTTGTTGAATGCACCACTACTGGTGTCAGTGTGAAACAACATAATTTGGTTAGCTCCCCCAGCTTAGAAGCAGATGATAATGACTCTTCTAATTAATCAGACAGGGCACTTATTGAAAGATGTACTTGAGGCAGTCCGTGAGCTGGGAGAGTTGGGAGAATGGATAAAACCTGAGGGAGCCTCTTAGCCTAAGAGCCGTACAGATAACAACAGAGTATCCAGGAGAGATATGTTCATGGCATTGTTGAAGGATGGTGTCAAGAAAGAACAAATAGATGGAATAGATACCAAGAGTGTGAGAAATGTATCAAAAACCAGGGCTGGACAAAAGGAGTGGAGCAGGATGGTGAATAAGCAGGATAATAAGCGGATCAATCAGGGCAAGTCGGAAATTAAGGAGGTGGACAGAGAGGAAGAGAAAAGCAGAGCCACAAAGGTGAAAGAAGAGGAAGATTGGAACACTGATTGGTTGATCGAGTTCAGTGGGGGGGAGAGGAGTTGCCTCACAGGTATTAGAACATGTATCCAGACTTGACCTACATGCAAGTCAGCAAGTTAGAATCATATTAGGAAATAGGCCAAGCTCTGAAACAGGGATGGGCTCACTAGGATAACAGACCCCATGTTGACTTTGAAATTTATTGGAAAAACAGGAATGTCTAGAAGGCCCGAGCCCTCATGGGCACCGAAGTGAAGGCCTCTTTGATCTTTGGACATCCTAAAAAGTTTAAAGGACAGCATTATACTATTACAGGGTAAGGTGAAAAAGAAACCCCTGCTGTGCAAACCAATGTCCATATGATAATAAGGAGAAGCCCAAAACGAGAATATACTGCCTTGATAGTGCCTACCGCTGTGTATATATTCATATTTGGAAGATGGCTGCTATCGATTAGGATCGAAGAGATACATCTCAGTTGTAGCAATGAGTGTGAGTCATTTAAAAATACCTCAGGTATGGGTGCCCCCAGACACCAAGATGGTACATTTGAAGCAGTGTCTGATCTTGTGAGGGCATGAGGAGATAAGTAAGACCATACAGGATTTGGTGGAAGCAGGGGTGGTGGCCCCGGTCACCACTGCAACTAATAATCCTGTGTGGCCTTTGCGCAAACCTGATGAGAACTAGAGGATTACAGTTGATTACCGCGAATTGAATAAACATACAGCCCCTTTGACTGCTGCTGTCTCAGATTCCATCACTTTGATTGAAAAGATACAGAGACATAAAGGGACTTGGTATGTGAAACTTGATATTGCCAGTGTTTTTTTCTCTATACCATTGGCCCCTGAGAATCAAGAGCAATTTTCATTTTGATTCTTTCGGAGACAATTTAAATATTTAAAACTTCCTATGGACTATGTACATAACTCTACTATCTGTCTCCGGCTAGTGGCAGAACACCTGGATGAAGTACCTGTCATACCAAGGGTACAGCTTTCTCATTATATTGATGACATGATGGTGCAGGGAGAAACTCAAGAACAGGTGCAGACTCAGTTGGACAAGATTGTGTAAACTTTGCAAAGCCAGGGGTGGGAGATAAATCCTGAAAAAGTTCAAGAACCTTCCAAAAATGTGAAGTTCCCAGGAATTCAATTGAATCAGGGATGTAGGGAGGTGTTGCTGCACGTGAGACAAAAAATACTAGAATTTGCTATACCCGGAAATAAGGAAGAAACTCAGTGGTTCATTGGATTGTTTGGTTTTTAGAGACATTCCTTCACTTGAGTCAGATTTTGGCCCCTTTGTACAAAGTGACTCAAAAGAAACATGAGTTTGAATGGGGAGAACAGCATCAGTGTGCGTTTGAATTGGCAAAGGTGGAGATTCCACATGCTTTAGATTTGTGGCCAGTACAGGAGGGAGACATTGAGTTCTGATAGGTCAGGGGCAATATGCTAATTGGAGTATGTGGCAAAAACAGGGAAGAAAGAGGCTGCTTCCAGGTTTCTGGACCAAAAAGTTATCAGATGCTAGAGAGTCGTATACTCCCTTTGAAAAGCAGTTACGGGCATGTTATTGGGCTCTAGTGAATACTGAGTAGATTAGAATAGGGCACAATGTGATTCTGAGGCCAGAGATCCCAATGATGCAGTGGGTGATGAGTTAATCCAAAACTCACAGAATAGGGCATGCACAAGAAGCAAGTGTCATTAAGTGGAAATGGTACATAAAGGAGAGGGCCTGAGTGGGACCAGCGGGAACCGCGGCCCTGCATGAACAGTTGGCGCAGGCCCCTGTGGAAGATGAGGAGGTGTTGCAGGAGGTACCAGAAGTAAGAGAGTCATCTGTGAAGTGGGGTGAGCCATTTAAATCCTTGTCCCCCGAGGAAGCATGTATGGTTCACCGAGCGTTCAGCAAATTATGAGGGGGCCAAGACACATTGGAAGGCAGTGTTATACAATTTAGTAACCAGGAAGTTGTTTTCTACTACAGGAAAAGGGAAGTGTAGTCTATATGCAGATTTGTATGCTGTGTATCAAGCTTGGAAACAAGAATTATCTAGTCAATGTCACATTTATACTGATTCTTGGTCTACTGCCAATGGGCTAGCTACCTGGCTCCCCATGTGGTATGCACGTAACTGGCAAATACATTATAAGGAGGTGTGGGGCAAAGAATTGTTGCAGGAAATTTGGGAAAGGTTACAGCAAAGTACCATCACAGTATATCATGTAGACGCCTACTGTCCCAGTGACTCATTAGAACAGCAGTTTAATTCCCTTACAGACAAAGAGCCAGAATCTTGAAACAGTAGTGGTAACATAGGATTTTGACATGGTGGGGATGGCTAAGTGGGCTCACCAAAAATTTGAACACCTGGGAAAGAAGGCCACTGTTAGACTTGGCATCCTTGGTGTGCCCTCCCCTAACTTTTTGCCTCTGTTACCCAGGTTGTTGATGTGTGCTGGACTCTATTTTTGCTGTTTTTGGTACTCTGGGCACTTCAACACTGCTATCCAGTGCTAAAGTGCAATTGCTCCTACACAAAATGTGTATGTAATTGGTTTATCCATGATTGGCATATTTGATTTACTGGTAAGTCCCTAGTACAGTGCACTGGAGGTGCCCAGGGCCTGTAAATCAAACACTGGTTGTTGCCACCCACATTAGTAGCCCTGTAATCATGTCTCAGGCCTGCCACTGCAGTGTCTGTGTGTGCAGTTTTAAACTGTCAATTCGACTTGGCAAGTGTTCCCACTTGCCAGGCCTAAACCTTCCCTTTTCTTACATGTCAGACACCCCTAAGGTAGGCCCTAGGTAGCCCCATCGGCAGGGTGCAGTGCATGTATAAGGTAGGACATATACTAATGTGTTTTATATGTCCTGACAGTGAAATACTGCCAAATTAGGTTTTCACTGTTGCAAGGATTATCCCTCTCATAGGTTAACATGAGGGCTGCCTTTAAATATGATTAAAGCGTAGATTCCCTTTGGGAGTGGATAGACAAATAGAGTTTGGGGGTCTCTGAGCTAACATTTTAAAAATACATATTTTAGTAAAGTTGATTTTAAGATTGTGTGTTTGAAAATGGCACTTTTGGAAAGTGAGCATTTTTTTGCGAATACCATTCTGTGACTCTGCCTGTTTGCGGATTCCTCTGTCTGGGTCAGTTTGACAGTTGGGCTGTTTGTACCTCCCTCTAGACAGTGACACAAAGGGAGCTAGGATGTAGCCTGCATATCCTGATGATCCATCTGTGCTAGAAGGGGAGGAGTGGTCACTCACACCTGAAAGGGCTGTGCCTGCCCTCACACAATGCAGTCTCAAGCCCACTGGTGTGTGTCTAGTGCCTGGGCAAGGCAGGATTTCACAAACAATAGAAACTTTCCTTTGAAGTAAGCCTACTTCAAAGGCCAAAATGGGTATAAGAAGAGCACCCAAAACTACAAACTTTAGATTACTTCTGGACATCAAGAGGAACCTCTGCCTGGAGAAGAGCTGAAGAGCTGAGGAAAAGTGCTGCCCTGCCTTTGACTAAGCTTTGTGGAGCTATCCTGCAGTTGTTGCTTCTGCCTGGTGAAAGGGGACAAAGACTGGACTTTGTTGTGTATTCCAGCTTGTGAAGAAACCTCCAAGGGTTTGTTCTGAGCTTGCCTCCTGTTGTTGAAGTCTCAGGGCCATCAAAGACTTCCCCTGCGAGCACCTGGACTCTCTGATGAGACTCCTGCCCTGCCAAGTAGTGTCCTATACAGTTCCTAGGGCCTTGACAGGTGAAGCTGGCAGACCAAGATTGAAAATCCACGCACCGACTGCCGTGCAGGGAAATTTCCAAAGCAACCTCAAGGATGCAGCTGAAGAAACGACACGCCGCCAGCTCCGCAGCTGAAATTGACGCACGGCTTGCACTGCAGCTGGAAGATCGACATTGGTGGCTGGAGAAACGATGCGCCCCATCGCTAACGGAAGCTGGCAACATTGCAACCCACACAGCGCAGTTTTGCTAACACCGTGAAGCAGGATTTTCTTGAAAGTTTTGCCCATCTTCTTGAAGGCATTGTGCACTTGCCTAATGTGCCTATAAAGTTCTTCTCTCAGCTGGTGCTGTTTTTCCTGGGTTGGGGTAATGATTTAATTGTATAATCAGAAAGAAAACATGTCATACAAAGGGTAGCCTGGTAAATAAACATCAACCATACCATGTAAATACTATCTTTAGACATTACATGTTGCACTTTACATATTCCAAATACATCTTGAAGTGCTCATACATCTGAACAATTTCCATAATCTCACAATTTACCATGGTCAAAGTACCAAGGCTAAGCTAATTTTGCTTAATAGCAATGCACTGTGTTAAAACATCTAGGCCTGACATGTCAGCATTGCGTATGCTTGGGAACAATGCTCTTTTGTGACCATGGTGAGGCATGCTGTTCATGTTATATTGATCATCAGTGTCTCTTCTGCATCCTGCAATGACATTGATTCCATTGGAATTAGCCAAAGTAGGTTGAGAAAGTACTGCATGTTACATGTATTTTGTCACAATATTGGGTGCCTGATATAGCGAGGACACATATCTGGACAGATTCCTCCATAGAATCTATAAGTGCCAGGCATCATAGATGAATGAAGGCTGTATTTCTCACTCACATCAAAGAGATGTATAAAACAACTGCTATATCAAATCCTGGTAGTACATGGTGAATTGTGCCATGGCTTCTTGCATACTCCCCAAGTAACTGCACATGTCCCACTATGCAGCCCATTGCCTGTACAAATGTGTCAGATATTCATGTCACCTTGCTGCACACCAGAACACAACACAACTATTTGATGTGTGTGTGCATGCATGCCCTAAATCCCATCTTCACTGGGATATTAGGATGGCAATGGTTTATGCTATTTCCAGTATAATCCTATTTGTAGTACATTTTGAAGAACATACATTTCTGTGCTGGTCCTGTGGCACACACAGCAGGAACATAATTTGAAAACTATATGATGCCACACTGCATAGCTTGTTGGAACCCTCTAGTTTTGGCACATGTCCTTACTGTCATTACTGTGTTGTGACTCATCCCCCCTGTGTGGGCTAGCCATACACATCGGACATAGATTGGACTGTGAGTAAGAATAGTATATCTGTGCATCTAAAATGCAATTGTTAGGTTTATCATCCCCTGCCATTTTCACCTATTGATTCACCACCACATATATTCACATATCCTGGCACTGTGTCCTTTGCTCTTTGGTCATACCAGTAAACATGTGACCCCTCAGTGATAGCAATCAGATCCTCCTTGACATTAGTCAGAGGCAACTGAACATCCAGAACACAACCTCTACCTTCTTGTCCAGATTCATATGCAACATATGGAGTTTGATTTGGAATAGATGCACATTGAACTTGTCATTGCACAAGGCATTCAACATCACATACGATCCTTTTACTACCCTTAGACCAAAAGTCAAACTTTACTACTAGTAAAGTTAAACTTTTTGTCTAAGTTCACACTTTTGGTCTAAACTTAGCCTTTTGGTCTACGTTTACCTTTGTGAATTAGGCCCTAAATGTTTGTGTTACAGCACCCCTTAGAATGGTTGCCCATATGCCAAATATGTACTGGCACCTGATTTAATTGCTTAGATTACCCCCAGGGTCGCCGTAAACCTGTCCTGGAATGGGGTCAGCACATCCACATCTGGAAAAGCGCAGACATCAGCTAATCTGTGCTGAGTCCTAAGGTGCAGACAGCAGGCTGTCAGTCAACTTTGGGGGTACAGTCTCCCATTCAGACAATTGTTGTGATAGTCTGTACACACATGTAAGGGGATGTATGGATTATGCCATATACCCATGTTCCCCACTCAAGGGGGATACCATCAGTGGAAATACTTCCAGTACACCTCCAGAAAATTACTTTTCCCCTGGCCCCACATCTTACAGTGTATAGTCCAAATCAGAATGGGGTTCTAATTGACAGGGGCAGACGCACCCCTGCAAAACAGTGTGCACCCTTTGCTGATGCCACAGCCACTGTGAGACTCCCTACACCACAGCTTTGTCATGAAGGTCAGCACATACATGTGCAGGACCTTCAGGCTTTTCCAGGGACCCCATTGGGGACCACAAAGTGTGTGCAAAGGGCCATTGTGCACCTGCAGGACTTATACCACACAGAACGTGATGTGGATACGGCTGCAATTAGGGTGCCATTTCTAAATGGGATAGCACGTGACTAGTCTTTTTCACCTGAATTGTGGTGCACATGATTTTCACTCATGCTGCAATTTTACCATACCATGCATGCCTTTGCATGACCTCTGACATACTAAGGACAGCAAGGCAGCATACATCAAATTGTTACTACACTCTGCATCAAGGTTTTGTTGCATGTCCATAGTAATGGGTGTACGCTTGCAATACCCATGTAGTTTAACAACTAATTGGGACTCATGTGGACCAGCCTCAGTCCCACGCTTGTCAGACATCCCCAATAGAGCATAAACAGGGATGTATCAATTGATGTGACCTTGGCACATCTGTTTTAATGTGCCCTCCATTATGTAGCTCATATTGGCCATGTTGGACTGAGCCATGGATGTTACATGTGCATGAAGTTGTTGAGTGGACTATGATACAAAATGACAGCAGATTGTGAGGATATGTGAGCCTCTTCTACAGCCCTATGTTGACACCCACATGTTTACATTGATCATCCAGGTTTTCCATGTGGGTTGTCCACCACTGATGCACCAACAATGTCCCTGCAATACACCCATTACAGTGAGTGACACTTGTGAGCCTTTTGGGGTGTGTCCAGTTACTCCTTCGCTATGACTCCTTGATGAGCCACACTTAGGCTCGTATCTGTTTGACTTTCCATCCTAGGAGAGGCCTC
The DNA here is from genome assembly GCF_031143425.1 of Pleurodeles waltl. Taxonomy (NCBI): domain Eukaryota; kingdom Metazoa; phylum Chordata; class Amphibia; order Caudata; family Salamandridae; genus Pleurodeles; species Pleurodeles waltl. The sequence goes on from NC_090440.1 coordinate 1,267,713,324, forward strand.
TAGCAACCTGGGATTTGGCTTACAGGAAAGGTAGTCTTATGTCGTCTTTCTTGTATTAGTTATGATAAATTCTATAGTGCCAGGTAGTTGGATTTTTCATTACCAATCTTTGGAGTCCTTTCATGACACATTAGCTCCTTCCTAGCAATATTTGTGCTCATGTTCGATATTCCCATATTAGCCTACGGGGCTCAGGGGCTCATTTTCAAGCCCCTTGTGTTACCGTCACACAATTTTTCCTGATGCTACAACTTCACTGCATCATTCTAGCATCATTTTGTAATTTAATGCCTGCTCAGGGCAGGTGTTAAAGTGATGCTAAACTGTTTTCAATGGGCTTCCCAGAGCTTTGCTGGACTAGCCTCAAAAGTTTTGATGCTATTCTAGCAAAGCGCCACAACTGAGTCAGAACGTCTGACACAGCTGTGCTATCGAGCACCATGGTGTGATGTATTGTAATAACAGCGCTACCATGATGTTGTTAGGGGGGCGCAGGGCAGCACAAGCAAACTGAAGCATCATGATAAATGTGCCAGTTTTTATTAAATGAGGGCACAAGTTTCTACAATGAAACATATTAGGCTGTGCAGTTTCCCCTCACCAGGGTCTAAAAAAACATTGTTTGAAATGTCCTTACTTATAGTTACATGGCACTCCATCCCTGTGGTACCTAGGGGAGACCTTAGGAGTGAATTTTCTGCAAAAATAGGTTAGAATAACACTTTGGAAGTACAATTTCTTCCAAAGTCGATTTGGTACACATTTACGTTTTTGAAGACAATTTGCAAGGCAGGACTGCCTTCAAAATAACAGCAGGCAACATAACAGTGTACAATCCATTGCTGGAAATCTACTGGGACTCTAAACTTCCCTGCCCTATTATATACTAGGGGCTTCGAGGCAGTTTGAATCCCTCTTGCCCTATTATCTACTAGATTACAGAAGTCTGTCATTGTCAATTGTAATTGTAACACTGTATCATACCTTGTATTCTGAGGGCTGATCCTGGGACTGGTAAGCAGACCCAGGGTACCTTTAGAGTAAGTTATCACCAGTATCAGTTATAAAAATTGGGATGAACATGCCAGGGTACCTTCAGAGTAAGTTATCACCAGTATCAGTTACAAAAATTGGGATGAACATGCTAAAAGGATGACTTTCTCACACTGTGACTGGGCATGTAAGGTTTTGCTTATATGTGTTGTTTTACATAGGTACAATGATTCACTTTGTCTTAAACTTGTGATATTGTGAAAGTCATTTACACGTGTTACACAGATTTTCTAGTACATGGTTCAACATCCATTTTGCTGCTACTGATGGTACATTTTGAGCTTGCTCCTCAGCTTGTTCATCCTCATCCTCCAGTTCTTCATGTTCTTCATTGCCATCAAGCCCTGGTATAATTGGGCATGCATATGTAACACACTGGTATTAGCTTATTAACCATTGGTGGCAAGTTGAGTAATTGACCCTCCCACATATCCTGACTCCTGAAGTAGTATTTGTGTACTCTGGAAGTCCTCTCCACAATGTACCTAGTTCTGTTAAGGACATGATTGTGCCTCTGCTAGCCTTCCATATGAGTGTGTTTGTGAGGAGTGCAGCTGAAGACTATGGTGGTCATTACAACCCTGGCGGATGGTGTTAAAGCGTCGGTAAGACCGCCAACAGGCCGGCGGTAAAAAAATTGCAATTACGACCGTGGCGGACACCGCCAACAAAGACAGCCACTTTAACACTCCGATCGCCACGGCGGTACAAACAAACAGCGCGGCGGACACCGCCAACAGACAGGCAGAGGACAAAGTACCGCCCGCACTATTATGACAGGCCAATCCGCCACCTTTTCCGGGGCAGATTCACTGCAGATAAAAAAATGGCAGAAACAGCAATTTTGAAGGGAAAACGCTCACCTGTACACACTCCATGAGGAACGAGGACACCATGGAACCGGAGCTCCAAATCCTACCTGCGATAGTCTTCCTGCTCCTCTACCAGGAGCACGAACGCCGGCGGCGAAGACCACGGTGAGTACTGCACCTACGACACAGGGAAGGGGGGAGGGAAAAAACAGGGACACACACACGCAACACCCCCACCCTCACCCCCTACACCACACACACTAATGCATTTCAATACATCACAGTTACACCCCCTAAACCCCGCGGAAGAATGCAACGACCAAAGAAAATGAGTGTAACCATCGGAATATATTACAAAGAAGTAGGCAGAAATATATATATATATACACCATGTACAAAATATATACCAGGCATAGTAGTCCAGGTACTGCACAAAGAAAGTCAGTGGAACACTGGGACCACACGGTATGGGCGAGGCCCACACAAGATCCCCAACCATGACGGAGAGAACACTGCAGGGGCATCAGACAGCAACTAAACAGGCACCTCAGGGGGAGGGAAACGGGGGGCACCTCAGCCGCTTCAATGCACCCCGCCAAATCCACGAGGGGGCCACATGCCCACTGTTCCATCCTGGTGAGTGCAAAGGCACAGTCTCTCAAGTCTCTACAGTGGGTGGGTTGCCCACTGTTCAATCCTGGGGAGTGCAAAGCCACAGTCCCTCAAGTCTCTACAGTGGGTGGGTTGCCCACTGTTCAATCCTGGGGAGTGCAAAGCCACAGTCTCTCAAGTCTCTACAGTGGGTGGGTTGCCCACTGTTCAATCCTGGGAAGTGCAAAGCCACAGTCCCTCAAGTCTTTACAGTGGGTGGGTTGCCCACTGTTCAATCCTGGGGAGTGCAAAGCCACAGTCTCTCAAGTGGATAACAGTCTCCACTGGTTCTGGAGGGGGCATGGTGCCCAGAGTGCTTCATCCTGTTTAAGACAGAGGTAGTGGATGGATGTCTCCACTGGTTCTGGAGGGGGACTGGTGCCCAGAGTGCTTCATCCTGTGAAGGACAGAAGTAGTGGATGGATCTCTCCACTGGTTCTAGAGGGGGACTGGTGCCCAGAGTGCTTCATCCTGTTTAGGACAGAGGCAGTGAATGGATGTCTCCACTGGTTCTGGAGGGGGACTGGTTCCCAGAGTGCATCACTCACCCCGTGACGGACCCAGTTGCGTCAGTGCCCCTGCCACTCATGGGCTAGTGGGGGTTGAGTTGGCAGTGCCCTGTTCAGGGGGGCTTGAGACTGCGGTCCTTCATGGCCCAGTGGGGCTTTTGCTGGCGGTCCTTCATGGCCCAGCGGGGCTGGTGCTGGCCTTTCTTCATGGCCCAGCGGGGCTGGTGCTGGCGGTCCTTCATGGCCCAGCAGGGCTGGCGGTCCTTCATGGCCCAGCAGGACTGGTGCTGGCGGTCCTTTATGGCCCAGCGGGGCTGGTGCTGGCCTCCTGGGCAGCTGGGCTGGGGCTGGCGGTGGCCTCCTGGGCAGCTGGGCTGGGGCTGTCCGTAGCCTCCTGGGCAGCTGTGCTGGGGCTGGCGGTGGCCTCCTGGGCAGCTGTGCTGGGGCTGGCGGTGGCCTCCTGGGCAGCTGTGCTGGCGGTGGCCTCCTTGGAAGCTGGGCTGGGGCTGAAGGTGGCCTCCTGGGCAGCGGGGATGATGGCGGTCTTCTCCGCCGTGCAGCTCTTCCCAGACTTGCCGGGTTTCTTGTGGCCCTTCCCCACCTTGGAAGGTGTCACAGCTGACTCCACACTCCCACCGGGACCCCTGGGAGCGGCTTTGGTGGCTGGAGTCTTCCCACTCTCCCGCCGGGCACTGGCCAACTTCTGATGCTTCACAGGTGGGGGACTGTCTGTGCTGTGGCTCCGTGCCACACTGCCTGTACTGGTGGCTGGTGCACTCCACATACCGGTGACTACAGGCACCACTGGTCCCGGAGATGTTTTGGCTGAGGTGCTACTTCGGGACCTATGAGATGGACGGGGTGGGGGAGGTGTGGGAAAAAGGTCAAGGGTGGACAGGAAAAGTTTTTGGGACACACTGGTACAGGTAGCTGGAGGGGGTTTGGGAGTGGAGGAAGAGGTGGTGGTTGTCGGAGGTGTTCGTTTGCTGACTTTGGGTGAAGGTGCATGTGCTGGAGCCTGTCGTGAGGTGGATGGCTGTTAGGTGGGTGTGTGCCTGCATTTGTGTATCGTGGGAGGGGGCGTCACAGACACACTGGGAGAGGACACAGGGGACGTGTGAATGGTAGTGGGCGTGGCGACTGCCCGTGAGCGGGGTGTGGTGGTGGGTGTGCTGGAGAGGGACGTAGTGGCTGTAGAAGTAGTGCATGCAGGTGTGAGTGTAGACGAGACTGGGAGGGAGGAGGGAGACTACGAGGAGGAGGACAGAGTGGAGGCAGTGGATGTTGGTGTGTCTGCATGTGTGTGTTGCTTGCGTGAGTGCCTGTGGGATGTGTGGTGCTTATGTTTGCCTGAGCTTCCCTTGTGTGTTGAGGTGTGTGCAGGCTGGTCTGATGGTGTGCTTGGGATAGGCAGAGGTACAGGGGATTGGGTCTGGGTGGAGGAAGTTGGAGGGGGTATGCTAGAGACGGGTACAATGGCTGCCATCAGTGCTGAGGCCAGAGTTTGAAAAGCTCGGTTAAGGGCCGCCTGATCAGAATGAATGCCCTCCAGGAATGCATTAGTTTGTTGCAACTGCCTTTCTACAGCCTGGATGGCATTCAAAATGGTAGACTGCCCAACAATGAGGGATCTGAGGAGGTCAATGGCCTCCTCCCTAAGGGCAGCAGGGGTGACTGGGGCAGGGCCTGAGGTGCCTGGGGCGAAGGTGATGCCCACCCTCCTGGGTGAGCGGGCACGGGGCGAAGGCTGAGGGGCTGCTGGGAGGGCGGTGCTGGTAGGGGGGTGGCGGCTGTACCTGTAGATGCGGGGGGCACAGATGTTGCCGCCACCACAAGGGAGCTCCCATCAGAGGACGAGTCTGTGTCGCTGGTGTCAGCTCCTGTCCCCGCCGTGGAGCTCCCCTCGCCCTCTGTCCCACTGGTGAAATCCGAGTCTGTAGTCTCGCCCTCCAGGGCCATGTGGGATGCAGCTCCATCCTGCTCCGCTGCCACTGCTCCTCCACCTGATGATGCTAATGTACACAAGAACAGGGAGACCACAAAAAGGGGGGGAACGACAGAAGAAAGACATGTTGAGTGCATGGATTACCGCTACCGTTGGCGGACACGACAGACACAGAAGCCCCCTGCACTACGCCGTGCTCTTGGGCTCCACTGTCCAATTCCTGGGAAATGGCCTACAAGGCTATGGACGACATCTGCACACATAGGTGACACAGGGGCATAAATAGCTGTACTTGGCACTCTACAGAGGTGGGGTGGGGTGCCACATGGCCTGCCTTACGGAGGGGCCTTGCCTACGGAACTCGCCCTGGCCTAGGGAAACCCACAGCCCTCCTCCCCCACCCAGACACCTCCACTGCGCGCAAAGTCAGCAGAAAGAGAGTGTACTCACCCACTTGTGTCTGCTGTGATGCCCTCAAGCGCCCATCTAACTCCGGGTAGGCCAACGCCAGGATCCTGACCATCAGGGGGGTCATGGTGCGACGGGCACCCCTCCCACATTGGGAGGCCATCCCCAGCTGAGCCTCCGCCGTCTTCTTGCTCCAGCAGCGAATGTCCTCCCATCTTTTCCGGCAGTGGGTGCTCTGTCTGTGGTAGACCCCCAGGGTCCGGACGTCCTTGGCGATGGCACGCCAAATATCTTTCTTCTGTTGGGCGCTGACCTACATGAAATGTACAGGGGAAGAAGAGAAGTCATTACCAACTGCACCGTCAAAGTGATTGTCCCCCATCCCTACCCTTGCCATGTGGCACTTGCATTCACCGTCTTTCATGCACGCAGCACTCCTTCCTTCTTACATCCAGCCCTCTCCACACAGGCATAGCCCATACAACATGCTCCCTGTGTACTTCCCTGTTTGTTTGCAGGACCGTAGAGTAGCGTGTACTGGGGGAGGACCCCGTCCACGAGCTTCTCCAACTCCTCCGATGTGAAGGCAGGGGCCCTTTCCCCAGACGCACGAGCCATTGTCTCTTCCAGACCGAGGTCACAGCAGCACTTGCAGTGTAGGTCCTCTCCTGTCGAAGATCAGGTATCGAGTGATTGAACAGATAGAAAATGGCGGTCACGTCCGCGGCGGTGCGTACCGTCACCGCCGGCGTACATCGTCATTGGATCCTGGGACCCATAGGGTCCAATGTTAACCAATGCAGCATTGCGCCCCGGTCTTCGACCGCCTACCGCAACGGTGTACAACGCCAGCGCAGTTACCTCACATCCCATTGTCCCACTTTAGAGGTCAGGCAGCCGCCATTTCAGGGGCCCACATGGCTTCATTTTCAACTGCGTCACACATACCTAGGCCTAGACTCAACACACATACAGGCCACCTTTTGGGTATGATTGGTGTTCTGGGTAAACTGTGGGTACGTACCTCGGAGTTGTTTGACTCTGTGCTCGCTGTTGTCCTTCATAGGCACCGTCCGCTGGGACATGTGAGGAGATGGCGGCATCCTCCGGTGTACCGACCGTTGGTGGACCTGTCGACAATGGAGGAGCGACATTTGATAATCACCTACAGGCTTGACCGTGCCACAATCCAGGAACTGTGTACCCAGTTGGAGCCAGACCTGATGTCAGCAATCCGCCATCCCACAGGAATCCCCCCTCAAGTGCAGGTGCTGTCAGTGCTCCATTTCCTTGCAAGTGGGTCATTTCAAACAGCTATGGCCATGGCATCAGGGATGTCCCAGCCTATGTTTTTCAACGTATTGTCCAGAGTGGTGTCTTCCCTTCTGAAACACATGTGGAGCTACATCGTTTTCCCACAGGTGGAGGATTTGCCTACAGTGAAAGGTGATTTCTATCTCCAGGGACATATCCCCAACATCATAGGTGCCATTGATAGGACCCATGTGGCTTTCGTCCCCCCCCACAGGAGTGAACAGGTGTACAGAAACCGGAAGAGTTATCATTCTATGAATGTACAGATGGTATGTTTGGCAGACCAGTACATCTCCCATGTGAATGCCATATTCCCTGGCTCAGTGCATGACGCCTACATCCTGCGGAATAGCAGTATCTCTTATGTGATGGGTCAACTCCAGAGGCACCGTGTGTGGCTATTAGGTGAGCACCTGGAAGCAAGTCAGTGGGAATGGTTGTCTGGGTCTGGGGTTATCCCTCCAGGTTAGTGTGTGTCTAACAGTTGCCCCTCGCAATTTGCAGGTGACTCTGGTTACCGCAACCTGTCATGGCTACTGACCCCAGTGAGGAATCCCAGGACAAGGGCAGAGGAACGCTACAATGAGGCCCACGGGCGAACTAGGAGGGTGATCGAGCGGACCTTCAGCCTCCTGAAGGCCAGGTGCCTCCATATGACAGGTGGATCCCTATTCTACTCACCAAAGAAGGTGTTCCAGATCGTCGTGGCCTGCTGTATCCTTCATAACTTGGCTTTGCGACGCCAGGTGCCTTTTCTGCAGGAGGATGGTCCAGATGGCGGTGTTGTTGCAGCTGTGGAGCCTGTGGACAGTGATGAGGAGGAAGCAGAGGAAGAAGACATGCACAACAGGGACTCAGTGATCCTGCAATATTTCCAGTGAGACACAGGTAGGAATACAAACCTGCCTACTACATGTACTTAGACACTACTATCTCTCTCCTGTCTGTCATTTTCACCCAGTGTATGGTCACTGAGTTTTCACTTTCCCTTACGATTTCACAGATGTGGGTCCCACTGTGTGACATCTGCTTAGATTCCTCATGGACTAGAGCTATGTGACAGAGGTATGTTGACATTACTATTGAAAGAGCATTTTGTCACTGTAATTGCTAATACACTATTTCGAAATCACAGACAGACTCCAGATCATTTTGTGCTTTAGGTGTGTTAATTTAAATGCTCAATATTGGAGGGGGTAGTGAAATGGTGAGGGGTGATGGCTGAGGAGTGTCCATGGCAGAGTCCAGTCTATTAGTCTCACAGGTGCTTTGCCCATATGGGGATAGGAAGTGGAGCTGGGGCAGTTTAATTATGGACAGGGTGACAAAGTGGGACAGTAGGATAACAATCAGGGTGGTCTCATTTCTTGGCGGGGGTCTTGGCATCGTTCTCTGTCTTGTTCCTGTATCTCAGGGACCGTTTGCGAGGTGGTTCTCTCTCTGCAGGGGGTGGGGTGCTGGTGTGGTGGTCCTGTGGTGGGGCGTCCTGTCCACTAGCGCCGGCGGAGGTGGTGGGCAGTTCATCGTCCCTGCTAGTGTCAGGGGCCCCTTGTAGTTCCACAGTGTCCCTCCTGGTGTTGAGGACTTCCTTCAGCACCCCCACGATGGTGCTCAGGGTGGAGCTGATGGTTCTGAGTTCCTCCCTGAAGCCCAAATACTGTTCCTCCTTCATGCGCTGGGTCTCCTGAAACTTGGCCAGTTCCGTTGCCATTGTCTCTTGGGAGAGGTGGTAGGCTCCCATGATGGAGGAGAGGGCCTCGTGGAGAGTGGGTTCCCTTGGCCTGTCCGCCCCCTGTCGCACAGCAGCCCTCCCAGTTCCCCTGTGTTCCTGGGCCTCCGTCCCCTGGACCATGTGCCCACTACCACTGACTCCAGGTCCCTGTTGTTGTTGGGGTGATGGGTTATCCTGGGTTCCCTGTAGTGGTGGACACACAGCTGATTGACATTTCCTGGGAACGGAGGTATGGGCCCGCTGGGTGGGTGCTGTGCTGGTGTTTCCAGAGGGGGGAAGGTCTGTGGTGGCCTGTGCCTGTGTGAGGGGAACCGACTGTCCAGAGGTCCTCGATGGTCCGGGCTGGTCATCTAGATCCAGTTGGACAGAGGTGCTGTCATCACTGTGGGCCTCTTCTGTTGGTGGTGTGGACATGTGTGGACCCTCCTGTCCGGTGACGTTGGATAGGGGTCCTGCAGGGGTATAAAAGGATGTTCATTAAATCTGTGTGTGTAATGGTGTGCAATGGGTGGGTGACCGTGTACCCCAGTGCTAGCATTCCTGTGTGGGACCTTGTGTGAAGAAGGTTTAGGGGGGTGTATGGGTCCGTGCAGTGGACATGCTTTGGTGATGGGTGTCCATGCTTTGTTGTTGCATGCAGGGCTTGGTGTTGGGATGTCTGGGTTGTGATGTTGGGACATATGTGATGAGTTGTGGTGCTGGTGGTGAGTGTGGGGGTATGTGATAGCATGCAGGTAGGGTGGGGGATGTAATAGTAAAGCTTTGTCTTACCAGAGTCCAGTCCTCCACCTACTCCTGCGAGGCCCTCAGGATGCAGAATCGCCAAGACCTGCTCCTCCCATGTTGTTAGTTGTGGGTGAGGAGGTGGGGGTCCGCCGCCAGTCCGCTGAACCGCCAGGTGGTGTCTTGAGACAACGGAACGCACCTTCCCCCGTAGGTCGTTCCACCTCTTCCTGATGTCCTCCCGATTTCTTGGGTGCTGTCCTACTGCGTTGACCCTGTCCACTATTCTTCGCCATAGCTCCATCTTCCTAGCTATGGAGGTGTGCTGCACCTGTGCTCCGAATAGCTGTGGCTCTACCTGTACGATTTCCTCCACCATGACCCTGAGCTCCTCCTCCGAGAACATGGGGTGTCTTTGCCGTGCCATGGGGTGGTGTAGGTGATGTGTGGGGTGGAGTGTGTGGTGATAAGTGTGGTGATATGTAGTGGTGTGTTGTGTGAGGTGTGTGGAAGTTGTGTGGGTGATGGTGTTGTGTGACTGTGGATGCTGTTGTTCTTGCTGGTGATGTCTCTCTCTGGCCTTCTTTCAAGAATTTTTGTCGTAGGGGTTTGTGGGTGATGTGGGTGTGTGTTTTATATTGTAATGGGTGTGTGTGAGTGGTGTGTATGTGTAGCAGGTGTGTGTATTTTGAATTGTCCAATGTGGCTGTGTTTGGTAAGAGTGTGTGTATTTTGAGCGCAGCGGTGTGTACGCCAATGGAATACCGCGGTTGAAAGACCACTGCGTGGATTCGTGTGTCGTGATAGTGTGGGCGTATTTCTGTTGGTGTGGCGGTGGAGGATTTGTTTTCGCCAGTTTATCACTGACCTATGGTGTGCCGGTCTTGTGTGGGTGCCTGACCTTTGGCGGATTCCGAGCTGTGGGTCATAATAGCTGTGGAGGAATTCCACGGCCGCGGCGGTGTGTTGGCGGTCTTCTGCACGGCGGTATGCGCCTTTTACCGCCAATATTGTAATGACCGCCTATATCCTTTTTCAATGCATAGTGACTAGGGGTGGATAGGGTATGACAGCTAATGGCCCCACATCCATGTACAAATTGTTCTGTGTCCTGCTTGACTCATACACTTTGCCAACAGTATGAGATGTGCTACAAGATTGTTTGGTGTACCTGCAAGATGATTACTGATTTGGCTGACACTGGGCTACACATACAGGTGTACTGTCCTCTGTGATACTGTTGGAAATGGACCTTTCTGCAGGGTTCTCACAGTCTCTTTTGCTTCTGACCTCCTGTTTTTATCCTTTCTGATTTTCATTTTTGCTGGCTTTCAGACTCTGGGCACTTTGCTACTGCTGACCAGTGCTAAATTGCAAAAATTGTATTGGTGATTGGGCTATCTTATTTAATGTACTAATAAGTCCCTAGTATAGTGCACCATGTGTGCTTAGGGCCTATAAATCAAACGCTACTAGTGAGCCTGCAGCACAAATTGTGCCCCTACAATAGTCCTGTAAACATGTCTCAGACCTGCCACTGCAGTGTCTGTGAGAGCAATTTTATGCTGCCATTTCATCCTGGCAAGTGCACACACTTGCCAGGCCTAAAACATCCCTTTTACTACATGTAAGTCACCCCTAAGGCAAGCCCGAGGCAGCCCCATGGGCAGGGTGCAGTATATTTAAAAGGTAGGACATGTATTAGTGTGTTTTATATGTCTCTATACTGAAATACTACTAAATTTGGTTTTCACTATTGCAAGTACTATTTCTTCCACAGTCTAACATGGGGATTGCCTTGAAATATCTTTAATGTGTAATTTCCCAAGGGGAGCAGACTGAGATATGAAGTTTGGGGACTCTGACCTTACAAATAATGTTTTGGTGAAGATGGTTTTTAGATTGTAAGTTTGAAAATGCCACGTTTAGAGCAAGAGCATTTTCATGCTTAACCATTCTGTGCCTCTTCCTGTCTGTGGAATACATGCCTGGGTCAGGATGACAGTTGGACTGTTTGTGAATTCACTCTAAATACTCACACAAAGGGAGCTGAGGTGTGCCCTGCTAATCCTGATGGGTCTTCCTTGGCGAGAGTGGAGGGAAGAACTGACACTTGCACCTGAATAGGGCTGTGCCTGTCCTTACACAAAGTGTCCCCAAACCCAGGAATGTGTCTGGGGCCAGGGCAGGAAGAGTAGGGTCTGGTGCACTACAACAACTTTCCTTGAAGTTTACCTACTTCAAAGGCAGAGATGACCTCTGAGACCACAACTTTAGAACAATTCTAGACTGAGGACATTCTGCCAGGAAGAAGAGCTGGATGCGCCGCTGGCGCACCAACGGCGCGCCAAAGGCAAGCCCGTCTGCACCCGTCCGCACCTAGTGCCAGAACCCCTGGCTCCTGTCCCCCTCGCCACGCACGTCTTCACAACGCCACCGCCACCCTCCGCACCCTCAACACCGGCTGCTCTCCCACCTCCCTTCAAGCCTCCCCGCAGACCACCCGCGGACCCTTCTCCTGCCGGAACTGCACCTTCACCAGCCTCCATGCCAATGACCCACCGACCAAGGCAGGACGCAGCTATTTCAGATGTATCCTCCTCAACACCCCCTCCGTCCACAAGCATGCAGTAGAGCTATGGAATCTACTAGACTCAGCCTCCCCAAACATTGCCTTCTTGACTGAGACCTGGATGAACCCCTTCTCAGCGCCTGACATCGCCATAGCCATCCCGGAGGGCTACAAGGTAACCTGCAGGGACAGCTCCAAGAAACCAGGATGCATTTCTATCATCCACAAGAACTACTCAGGATCACAACCAGCACTGAAGACACCCTCAGCATTGCCGAACACCTGCACTTCCAGATCCACACTGACCCAAACTCCACCCTCCGAGGGACCCTCATCTACAGGCCCCCCAGCCCCTGACAGCAGTTCAGCGACTCAATCACCAACGTCATCAGCACACACGCTCTCACATCCACTGACTACATACTCCTCGGGGACTTAAACTTCCACCTCGAGAACACCAACGACAACAACACCACCACCCTGCTTGACAACCTCTCCAACCTCGGACTCAAACAGCTCGTCATGACATCAACCCACTTCTCAGGCCACACACTCCACCCTATTTCTTCCACCAGCAATCACGTCACCTTCAGCCACACCAATGAAAACCATGGGACAGACCACCGCTGCATCCACTTCTCCTTCAAGAAACCCACAACACACCACCACCCGCAACAGATCCTCAACCACAGTTGGAACAAGGTCAACGAAAACCAACTTTTCGCGACCCTCTCCAGGAACCCACCCATTGACACCACCGACACTGATGAAGCTGCCCGCAACTTGAGGCAATGGGTCAACACCTGTGCAAATACTCTCTGCCCAATCAAGAATCCATCCAAAAGACGCACCAACAGAAAGGCCTTCTGGTTTACTGCCAACCTCCATGAATCTAAGCAAACCTTCCAAAGACTCAAAAGAAAGTGGCGCCAATATCAGACTTTGTACAACCACACATCCTTCAAAAACGCCATCCGCAGACACCACCAACTCATACGAACCGCCAAGAGTACCGCTTTCAAAGACCGAATCAACAACGTACACAGCCACAAGGAGCTCTTCAACATCGTGAAGGAACTCTCCAATCCCAGCTCCAACGCCAACTACATTGCGCCATCCCAAGACCTCTGCGACTCCCTAGCCTCCTACTTCCACGGCAAGATTGCAGACATCCACAACAGCTTCACTACCCAGACCCCCCGGCAACCACCAACACCACAGATTCACCTCCGACTAACATCCTGTTCTCCTGGACCCCCATCAACGACAACAATACCATCGAAATAATGAACACCATCCATCCTTCCCATGGGATAACTCCTGGTGGACTGCCACTCTCGTAGTCACTCCAACTCCCACCGACCATGCACGTAACCTAGGGTTCATCTTGGACTCCTCAACATTCATGACCCAGCAAGTCAACGCCATCTCCCCCTCCTGTTTCAACACCCTCTGCATGCTCCGAAAGATCTACAAATGGATACCCACCGAAATAAGAAGAACAGTCACCCCAGCCTTTGTAAGCAGCAAACTGGACTACGGCAATGCCCTCTATGCAGGAACCATGGCCAAACTCCAGAAGAGGCTGCAACGCATCCAGAACACTTCCGCACGCCTCATCCTGGACATCCCCCACAACTTGTCACATCACAGATCACCTGAGAAACCTGCACTGGCTCCCAGTCAACAAGAGAATCACATCCAAACTCCTCACCCACGCTCACAAAGCACTGCACAACACCAGACCAGAATACCTCAACAGATGGCTCTCCTTCTACACCCTGACCCAACCTCTCCGCTCCGCTGACCTCACCCTCGCAACCGTCCCACGTGTCTGCAGAACTACAACCGGCGGTAGATCATTCGCGCACCTCGCCACGAAAACGTGGAACACTCTTCCACCCACCTGTGCCAGACCAAATACCTTGTTACCTTCAGGAAACTTCTCAAGACCTGGCTGTTCGAGCAGTAGCAGCACCCTCCCCCCTTCGTCCACTGTTCTCAGCACCTTGAGGCCCTCACGGTTGAGCAGTACGTGTTACAAATTCCTTATTGGTTGAGCAGTACGTGTTACAAATTCCTTATTGATTGATGCCATAGGAGGGACTGCCACTCTGCCCATTGCTTTTTTGTGCTGGCCTGCTGATTTTCAAGGTTCTCCAAGGGCTTGAACTGAGATAACCTCCTGTTATAAATCTCAAGGTGATCTGAAAGTTCTTCTGCCAGAGCCTGGACTCTTCTGCTGAGAGTCCTGATTTGCCAAGTGATGCCAAATTCAGGCCCTGGGCTCTTGGAAGTGGAAACTGGTATCCTAAGGAAAAAACACATTGTTGCGCTATGGCTGAAAATCAATGCAATGCCTGACTTGCAGCAGAAGAATCGATGCAGTGCCTGCCTTGCGGCTGAAGAATCAATGCAGCTCCCGTCTTGCATTGGAAGAATCAACGCAGCGCCTGTAGGGTTCACACAGTGCCTGTTCCACTGAGGCTCCATCATAACAGCACCTCTGGTTTTTCACAAGCATCATTCATGGGTGTCACTTTCTCATCGACCCTGCACCGGTGCGAGGATTCGAGGCTGCATGACAGAAAACCGCTGCATCACCTCTCCTGTGAGGAGAGAACCAATGCATCCCCTCCCTTGCCAGTAAGGAACCAATGCATCACCTCCCCTGCCAGTAAGGAACCGATGTACTGCCTCTCCTGTGAGGAGAGAATCCATACATCACCTCCTCTGCCAGTAAGGAACTGACACATCACCTTGTTTTTCCAGCACCTCACCTCCTCTGAGGCCTGCATCATCTTTGTTTTAGGTGCATCCCAGGTACTGTGTGTTAAAAAGGATTCAACCATTGATTCCCCTGGAATAAGACTCATTTCAACTTTTAAAATGTGTCCTTTTGAACTGCTTTCACTTTGTTACTGTGTGAGTGTGTGTGTGTGTGTGTGCTTGAACAAATACTTCATACATTGCGTCTGAGATAAGCCTGACTGCTTGGGCCAAGCTACCAAGGGGGTGAGCAGGGGTTCTCTTAGCTGTGTGACTCCCTTACCCTAACTAGAGTGAAGATCCCTACTTGGAAAGGGTACATACCATTGCCAACTAGAGAACCAATTTCTAACAGATACACTTACCATTTGTAATACATTTGAGTGCAAATGATGTGGATGTTGTGAGTTGTCACAAGTGGAATTAGTCATTTGGCCCTTGAGTTGTCACATGTCTCACACTGATCTATTGTTGCAGGTTATGACTACTGTTTTCATACATAAGCATCAAGTTTGGGCCTAATGTATCACAGAGAGTTCAGATTGGTCTGTTTTTAATTTTTACTAACAAATATTTGGCTGATATGTGTTTTTTGTGTTTAACTTATTTGTTCAACAGGCAATACAAACATTTCACACCACACCTTTGAGAAATCGGTGCATTGTGGCTGGTACTTTGGGGATCAAGACAGTATTCACACTTGATTGATGAGTGTTGTGGCCTATTATTGGTTTCCTGAATGCGGGTTTATTATTTTTTTGCTTGGACTGTGACATACACTCTGAGACATCTGTTACATTAAATCATTTATTTACATGTTGAAGCACTATCACACATTCACTAACGTACTTATGTGAAGAAAGTCTGCACAACTTGTGTGCATTTACTTGCACATGCAGCTGTGTTTTGGATTTTACCATCATGTCTTGTCATCTCCTCTTCCTCGTCCCTTGGGTCCTCCTGTTGTTTTACCAGGGGACATTTGTGCACATACACATGTTTTGCAGTATGGCACAAACCAAAATAATTTTACAGACTAGGGGGAATATAACAGTCTACCCCTAGAAGCATCCAGGCAGCGAAACTGGGCCTTGAAAAGGCCAAAGGTCCGCTCAATGACATTACATGTGTGAATGTGGGCCTGGTTGAAGGCCTTTTCGGGCTCTGTCTGTGGGTTGGCATATGGTGTCATCACCCACTGCTGGATCCCATATCCTTGGTCAGCTGAAATGGAAAAATAAGACAGTATCAATGTTTTGATAGAATGTATTTGTTAAAGTCCTGCCCATATGTGTTGTCTGCAGTGGTATTATTATACACTTCTCCCAGTTATGATCACTAGAAGTGTGAATCATGCATGTGTAATGATGTTTACATTGGCCAGCTCAATCAATCTGATGTCAAATGCAGTGCATGAGCAGATACAACTGACAATTCAACATCTTGCCTGTCATAATTCTTCAGCAGATTTTAGTGGTGGCTGTTTCTCATTTCTCTAGTCCACTCGATGTTATGTGTTCATACTACATGTGTGGGAAGACAGAATGTGGATGTGATCTTTTTTGTAGCTCCTGCCTAGGTAGGTGGTAACATACTGGATTTGGCTCACACAGACACATGCATGGGTCTATGGTTATCCCAAGATTTTGGTGTAGGCCTACATTACATTTGCCCAGACCTCTGTTTTCTAAATATTGTTCAGGGCAGTTGACATGATGCCATCCATACAGTAGGCCCTCCCACACACACACTGAGTGACATGGGTGGTCATTACAACCCTGCCGGTCGGTGTTAAAGCGGTGGTAAAACCGCCAACAGGCCGGCGGTAAAAAAATATAGAATCACAACCGTGGCGGAAACCACCAACATAGACAGCCACTTTAACCACGGCGGTAGAAACAAACACTGCGGCGGTAACCGCCAACAGACAGGCGAAACACCATGTACAGCCCACAGTATTACAACAGTCCAATCCCCCACCTTGTCCGGGGCGGATTCACCGCGAACAAAAACACGGCAGAAACAGGACTTGGAACGGAAAACGCTCACCTCTGCACACCCCACGAGGAACCAGGACGCCATGGAACCGGAACTCCAGATTCTCCCTGCCTTTGTCTTCCTGCTCCTCTACCAGGAGCACGAACGCCGGTAGCGAAGACCACGGTGAGTACTGCACCTACGACACAGAAAAAAAAGTGACACACACACGCAACACCCCCACCCTCACCCACTACAACACACACACTAATACATCATGATACATTAGAGTTACACCCCCAAACCCCCCCCGGAAGAATGCAAAGACAAAAGGAAATGATTTGAACGTTTGTAATCTACTAAAATCCAGTACTCAAAAATACATATACACTATAAACAAATATATACACCAAGAATACAAGTCCAAGGTATTGCATCATTAAAGTCCATGGACCACTGGGCCCAAAATGCATGGGCGAGGCCTACACAAGATACACGATCAAAACGGAGAGAACACTGCTGGGGCATCAGATAGAAATACAACAGGCACCTCAGGGGCAAGGGAAGGGGAGGCACCTCAGCCGGATGAGTGCACAACGCCAGATCCACAATGGGGCTCCATGCCCACTGCTTTATCCTGGGGAGTGGAACGCCACAGTCCCTCAAGTCTCTCAAGTGGGTGGTTGGCCTTCTGCTTTATCCTGGGGAGTGCAAAGCCTCAGTCTTACAAGTCTCTCAAGTGAGTGGTGTGCCCACTGCTTTATCCTGGGGAGTGCAAAGCCATAGTCTCTCAAGTGGATAACAGTCTTCACTGGTTCTGGAGGGGGCTTTGTGCCCAGAGTGCTTCATCCTGCCAAGGACTGAGGTAGTGGATGTGAATCTCCACTGGTTCTGGAGGGGGCTTTGTGCCCAGAGTGCTTCATCCTGCAAGGACTGAGGTAGTGGATATGATACTCCACTGGTTCTGGAGGGGGCTTTGTGCCCAGAGTGCTTCATTCTGCCAAAGACTGAGGTAGTGGATGTCTTTCTCCACTGGTTCTTGAGGGGGCTTTGTGCCCAGAGTGTTTCATCCTGCTCGTGGCGGCCTCAGTACGTCGGAGCTTTCAGCGCTCATTGGCTGCGGTTCTGGTGGCGGCGGTGTCCTTGGCAGTGGTGCTGGCGGTGTCCTGTGAAGCGGTGCTTGTGGTGGCGGTGTCCTTGGCAGCGGTGCTGGTGGTGGCGGTGTCCTGTGAAGCGGTGCTTGTGGTGGCGGTGTCCATGGCAGCAGTGCTGGTGATGGCGGTGTCCTTGGCAGCGGTGCTGGTGGCGGCGGTGTCCTGTGAAGCGGTGCTTGTGGCGGCGGTGTACTGTGAAGCAATGCTTGTGGCGGTGTGTCCTTGGCAGCAGTGCTGGTGGCGGCGGTGTCCTGTGAAGCGCTGTTTGTGGCGGCGGTGTCCTTGGCAGCAGTGCTTGTGGCGGTCTTGTCCGCCGTTCAGGTTTTCGGCGACTTGCCTGTCTTTCTGTGCCCCTTCCCCAACTTGGATGGTGGCGCAGCTGTCTTTCCACTCCCAACTGTACTCCTGGGAGAGCCTTTGGTGGTAGATGTTTTGCCTTTCTCCTGCCGGGCAGTGGCCAACTTTTTATGCTTTTGAGGTGGGTGACTGTCCGTGGTCTGGCTCCTTGGCACACTGGCTGCACTGCTGCTTGGCGCACTCCAGAAGCCGTTTACTGCTGGCACCACTGTTCCCGCTGATGTTATGGCTGAGGTGCTGGGTTGGGACCTGGAAAGGTGGGCCTTGAGGGGAAGAGGTCAAGGTTGGACAGGAAATGTTTTTGGGACACAGTGGGACGGGTAGATGGAGGGAGTTTGGGAGTGGAGGAAGAGGTAGTGGTTGTAGGAGGTGTACGTTTGCTGACTTTGGGTGAAGGTGCATGGATTGGAGGCTGTCGTGAGGTGGATGGCTGTTGGGTGGGTGTGTGGCTGCGTTTGTGTACCTTAGGAGGTGGGCTCACAGACACACTGGGAGAGGACACAGGGGATGTGTGAATGGTAGTGGGGGTGGTGAGTGCAAGTGAGCGGGGTGTGGTGATGGGTGTGCTGGTGATGGACGTAGTGGCTGAAGATGTAGTGCATGAAGGTGTGAGTGGAGACGAGACAGGGAGGGAGGAGGGAGACGAGGAGGAGGGGGACACAGTGGAGGCAGTGGATGTTGATATGTGTGCATGGGTATGATGCTTGCATGAGTGCCTGTGGGATGTGTGGTGCTTATGTTTGCCAGAGCTTCCCTTATGTGTTGTGGTGTGTGCATGCTGGTCTGATGGTGTGCTTGGGATAGGCTGAGGTACAGGTGTTTGGGTCGGGGTGGATGAAGTTGGAGGGGGGAGGCTGGACACAGGGACAATGGCTGCCATCAGTGCTGAGGCCAGAGTCTGAAAAGCTCACTCTTGGGCTGCCTGACCAGAACGAATGCCCTCCAGGTATGCATTGGTCTGTTGCAGCTGCCTCTCTACACCCTGGATGGCATTCAAAATGGTAGACTGGCCAACAGTGAGGGACCTGAGGAGGTCAATGGCATCCTCACTGAGGGAAGCAGGGCTGACAGGGGCATGGGCTGAGGTGCCTGTGGCGAAGGAGATGCCCACCCTCCTGGGTGAGCAGCCACGGGGCACACGCAGAGGAGCTGCTGGGAGGGCGGTGCTGGTGGGGGGGTGGCGGCTGTACCTGTAGATGCGGTGGGCACAGAGGGGCCCGCCACCTCAAGGGAGCTCCCATCAGAGGAGGAGTCTGTGCGCTGGTCTCAGCTCCTGTCCCCGCCGTGGAGCTTCCCTCGCCCTCCGTCTCACTGGTGGCTTCAGACTCTGTTGTCCTGCCCTCCAGGGCCATTTGGGATGCAGCTCCCTCCTGCTCCGGTGCCACTGCTCCTCCGCCTGATGATGCTAATGCACACAAGAACAGGGAGACCACAAAAAGGGGGGGAGACAGAAGAAAGACATGTTAAGTGCATGCAATACCGCTACCGCTGGCGGACACTACAGACACAGAAGTCTCCTGCACTACGCCGTGCACTTTTAGTTCCCTAATTAATCACAGGGACATGGGCTACAAGGCCTATGCCCGATTGCTGCACACATGGAAATCACAGGAGCCTGACTAGGTGCAGTTGGCTCTGAACACAGGTGGGGTGGGGTGCCACTTGGCCTGCCTTATGAAGGGACCTTGCCTACTAAACTCGCCCTGGGCCTAGGGGAACCCACAGCCCACCTCCCCCACCCAGACACTTCCAATGCACACAGAATCAGCTAAATGAGAGTGCACTCACCCCCTTGTGGCTGCTGTGATGCCCTCAAGTGCCCATCCAACTCCGGATATGCCACCGACAAGATCCGGAACATCAGGGGGGTCATGGTGCGACGGGCACCCCTCCCACATTGGGAGGCCATCCCCAGCTGGGCCTCCGCCGTATTCTTGCTCCAGCGGCGAATGTTCTCCCATCTTTTCCGGCAGTGGGTGCTCTGTCTGTGGTGGACCCACAGGGTCCGGACTTCCTTGGCGATGGCACGCCAAATATCCTTCTTCTGGTGGGCGCTGACCTACAGGAATAGTACAGGGGAAAAGGAAAATATATAACTGTCCGCACCGTCACAGTCATTGGCCCGCATCCCTACCCTTGCCATGACGCACATGCACTCACCTTTGTTTCATGCACGCCTCATTCCCCCCCTCCCATCTTCCATCCACACCACTCCACACAGGCATTGCCCATTCGGCATGCTCACAGTGTACTTACCTGTTTGTCTGGAGGACCGTAGAGTAGCGTGTACTGGGGGAGGACCCCATCCACTAGTTTCTCCAACTCCTCCATGCTGAAGGCAGGGGCCCTTTCCCCAGACACATGAGCCATTGTCTCTTCCAGACTGAGGTCACAGCAGCACTTGCAGTGTAGGTCCTCTCCTGTCGAAGATCAGGTATCAAGTGAGTGAACAAAGAGAAAATGGTGGTGACGTCCGCGGCGGTGCCTACCGTCACCGCCGGCGTACATCATCATTGGCTCCTGGGACCCATAGGGTCCAATGTTAACCAATGCAGGATTGCGCCGCGGTCTTCGACCGCCTACCGCGTCAGTGTACAACGCCAGCGCAGTTACCTCATATCCCCTTGTCCCACATTACAGGTCAGGCAGCCGCCATTTCAGGGGGCCACATGGCATTAATTTTAAATGCATCACACATATCTAGGCCTTGCATACACACTAATACAGGCACATAACGGACTAAAAAAATTGTGGAATAAAGTTGTGTTTTCGTACCTCAGTGTTGGCTGACTCTCTGCTCGCTGTTCTCCTCCATAGAGCACGTCCGCTGGGGCAGGTGAGGAGATGGCGGCAACCTCCGGTGTACAGACCGCTGGTGGGCCTGTCGACAATGGAGGAGCGACATGTAATTGTCACCTACAGACTTGATCGCGCCACAATCCAGGAACTGTGTGCCCAGTTGGAGCCAGACCTGATGTCAGCTATCCGCCATCCCACAGGAATCCCCCTCTAGTGCAGGTGCTGTCAGTACTCCATTTCCTGCAAGTGGGTCTTTTCATACTACAGTGTCCATTGCATCAGGGATGTCCCAGCCTATATTCTCAAACGTGTTGTCCAGAGTGTTATCTGCCCTGCTGAAACACATGCGGAGCTACATCGTTTTCCCTCAGGTGGAGGATTTGCCTACAGTGAAAGGTGACTTCTATGCCCTGGGACATATCCCCAACATCATAGGTGCCATTGATGGGACACATGTGGCCTTGGTTCCCCCCGTAGGAGTGAACAGGTGTACAGAAACCAGAAGGGTTACCATTCGATGAAAATGCAGATGGTGTGTTTGGCCAACTAGTACATCTCCCATGTGAATGCCAAGTTTCCTGGCTCAGTGCATGACGCTTACATTTTGAGGAATAGCAGCATCCCTTATGTGATGGGTCAACTCCAGAGGCACCGTGTGTGGCTATTAGAAGAGGACATGGACCCTATACAGTGTGACTAGGTGTCTGGGTCTGGGGATGTCCCTAAGAGTTAGTGTGTGTCTAATAGTTGTCCTTCGACATTTGCAGGTGACTCTGGTTACCCCAACCAATCATGGCTACTGAGCCCAGTGAGGAATCCCAGGACAAGGGCAGAGGAACGCTACAATGAGGCCCATGGGCGAACTAGGAGGGTTATAGAAAGTACCTTGGGTCTCCTGAAGGCCAGGTTCCGGTGCCTCCATATGACAGGTGGTTCCCTATTCTACTCACCAAAGAAGGTGTGCCAGATCATTGTGGCCTGCTGTATGCTTCACAACTTGGCTTTGCAACAACAGGTGCCTTTTCTGCAGGAGGATGGTCCAGATGGAGGTGTTGTGGCAGCTGTGGAGACTGTGGACAGTGAAGACGAGGAAGCAGAAGAAGAGGACATCGACAACAGAAACACGGTGATTCATCAATACTTCCCGTGAGACACAGGTAAGAAGACATCACTGCCTGCTACATCTGATACACTTGTTCATCTGTCTGTCACTTTCACCCAGTGTATGGACCCTGAGTTGTCACTTTCCCTTTCAATTTCACAGATGTGGGTCTCACTGTGTGACATCTGCTTTGCTTCCGCATGGACTAGAGCTGTGTGACATAGGTACGTTGACAATACCATGGATATAGCAGTTTTCCACAGTAATTGCAAACACACATTTTCGAAAGCACAGACTGACTCCAGATTGTTTTGTGCTTTAAGGGTGTTTAGTTAAGTGCTAAATATTGGAGGGTGTTGTAAAATGGTCAGGGGTGATGGTGGAGGAATGTCCATGGCAGAGTCCAGTCTATTAGTCTCACAGGTGCATTGTCCAAAGGGGCATAGGAAGTGGAGCTGGGGCAGTTTAAGGATGGACAGGGTGACAAAGTGGGACAGAAGGATGACAATCAGGGTGGTCTCATTTTTTGGCGGGGGTCTTGGCATTGTTCTCTATCTTTGTACTGGATCTCAGGGACCGTTTGGGTGGTGGTTCTCCATCTGCAGGGGGTGGGGTGCTGGTGTCGTGGTCCTGTGGTGGTGCCTCCTGTCCACTAGCGCCGGCGGAGGTGGTGGGCAGTTCATCGTCCAGGCTAGTGTCAGGGGCCCCTTGTTATGCCACAGTGTCCCTCTTGGTGTTGACAAGTTCCTTCAGCACCCCTACAATGGTGCCCAGGGTGGCATTGATGGATTTGAGTTCCTCCCTGAACCCCAAATACTGTTCCTCCTGCAGCCGCTGGGTCTCCTGAAACTTGGCCAGTACCGTTGCCATCGTCTCCTGGGAATGGTGGTAGGCTCCCATGATGTTGGAGAGGGCCTCGTGGAGAGTGGGTTCCCTGGGCCTGTCCTCCCCCTGTCGCACAGCAGCCAGCCCAGTTCCTCTATGTTCCTGGGCCTTTGTCCCCTGAACCGTCTGCCCACTACCACTGCCCTCAGGGCCCTGGTGTTGTTGGGGTGCTGGGTTAGCCTGGGTTCTCTGTCGTGGTGGACACACTGTTGCTTGATGTGTCCTGGAAACAAAGGTATGGGCCCGCTGGGTGGGTGCTGTGCTGGTGTTTCCAGAGGGGGGAGGCTCTGTTGTGCTTGTGCCAGTGTGAGGGGAACCGACTGTCCCGAGGTCCTAGATGAACCGGGCTGGTCATCTAGATCCAGTTGGACAGAGCTGCTGTCATCACTGTGGGCCTCTTCTATGGGTGGAGTGGACATGCCTGGACCCTCCTGTCCGGTGATGTTGGGTAGGGTTCCTGCAGGGGTGTAAAGGCATGATTATTGCATCTGTGTGTGCCATGGTGTGCAATGGGTGGGTGACCCTCTACCCCAGTGCTTGCATTCTTGTGTAGGACCGTGTGTGCTAAATGTTTAGGGGTGTGTGTGGGTAGGTGCAATGGCCATGCATTGGTGCTGGGTGTCCATGCTTTGGTGTTGCATGCAGGGCTTGGTGTTGGGATGGGTGGGTTGTGATAGTGGGACATATGTGAGGAGTTGGAGTGATGGGGGTGAGGGCGAGGGTGGGGGTATGTGATAGCATGCAGGTAGGGTGGGGGATGAAGTAGTGAAAGATTTGCCTTACCAGAGTCAATTCCTCCAGCTACTCCTGCGAGGCTCTCAGGATGCAGTATAGCCAAGACCTGCTCCTCCCATGTTGTTAGTTGTGGGGGTGAAGGTGGGGGTCCGCCGCCAGTCCTCTGAACTGCAATCTGGTGTCTTGAGAGCATGGAACGTACCTTCCCCTGTAGGTCATTCCACCTCTTCCTGATGTCATTCCTAGTTCTTGGGTGCTGTCCCACTGCGTTGACCCTGTCCATGATTTTGCGCCATAGCTCTATCTTCCTAGCTATGGTGGAATGCCGCACCTGTGATCTGAATAGCTGTGGCTTTACCCGGATGATTTCCTCCACCATGACCCTGAGCTCCTCCTCAGAGAACCTGGGGTGTCTTTGCAGTGCCATGGGGTGGTGTGGATGATGTGTGTGGTGGTGTGTGTTGTGATGTGTAGGGTGATGTTTAGGGGTGTGTGTTGTTTTGTGCATGGATGTTGTGTGAGTGATGGTGTTGAGTGCCTGTGTATGATAGTTTGTAGATGGTGGTGTCTCTCTTTGGCTTTCAGTCGCAATTGTGGTCATAAGGGTTTGTGGGTGATGTGGGTGTGTGTTTTATATTATATTGGGTGTGTGGGAGTGGTGTGTGTATGTGTATCAGGTGTGTGTATTTCAATTTGTCCAATGTGGATGTGTTTTGTAGATGTGTGTGTATTTTGAGTGCAGCGGTGTGTACCGTCAATGGAATACCGCGTTTGAAAGACCGACGCGTGGATTCGTGGGTCGTGATACTGTGGGCGTATTCCTGTTGGCGTGACAGTGGATGTTTTGTCATCACCAGTTTATCACTGACCTTTGGTGTGGCGGACTTGTGTGGGTGTCTAAATTCTGGTGGATTCCGAGCTGTGGGTCATAATATCTGTGGTGGAATTCCACGGCAGCAGCGGTGTGTTGACGGTCTTCTGCACGGCGGTAAGCAGCATTTACTGCCAATGTTGTAATGACCCCCATGGTGTCGTAACAGCCATTTCTCGATCCATGGTTGCATATCACAACTGGGGAACATTGTGTACATTTATGATATTATTGTGCCCAACACATGGATCTTGAAGATTTGTGAGAGGTCCTCGGAAGACCAGCTGCATACCTTTCTGCACTGTGCAAAGTCTCTGAGAAGAGGAATTGGTAAACATTATTTGGGGCCTCCTGCACTTTATAGTTCCGTCCAACTAGAAATGCACACAAGTTGCCTAGCAAGTACACATTCACAGTTTCATCAGGGGTTGTAGGGTGCTTCTTTGCATGCAGGATTGTATTTGTGTGTGCAGGTGCACGTTCCAGCCAAGTCTTCTGCCTCAGAGATATGGTGAGTGACGAATTTGTGTAGCATGTGAGATATCAGTGATTTTGGTGAGTATTTACATTTGTTCAGTTACATGTCACCTGTCCATGAGCTGTGACTTGTCACCTTGCACCTAGCTCCTGGTGTGGGAGCCATGACATGGCTGATGGCTCATTTGTGTTGCATGAGAACACTTCCCCAGTGAATATGGTACAGATCCCTTGCACACAGTGATGTTGGCCAGATTTCCCGCCTGCCATGAGTGGCTATGTGCCTTTACATCAAGCAACATCTGAAAAACTGGCTTGAAATGTATTCCTATGTATGTGAGGGTGAAATGCATTACGTGTGTATTCTGTTGCATGTATGTGGAACGGCCCTCATCCTGCAGTCCCTGTCTGTGTAGGCAGACAGTGAGCTGTGTATTATGCCCTCCATATCTATTTGTTATTGTGACTGTTAGGTACTTGCTGCTTGTTCATCTACACTTAGGCCATTCCCATATTGTGCATCCTGGAATTGTTAACTGATGATGGATTCCTGGAATATGAGTGCATCATGCACACTGCCTGGTTAGTTTGCCACTACATTTGTTATCAACCTACAATGGTCAACAATGGCCAAGACATTGATGGAGTGGGTGTTTTTCCAGTTTCTGTATTGATGGGCAGTTGCAGCAGGAGGAACGCGTTGCACATACATGCAATTGATGGCACTCAGCACATGTTGGAGGCTAGGCATAGAATTCTTGTTTGATCTCCTGCTGTAGTTGCTGGGTGTTAAGGAGAGGATGTGCCAGGGTGTGAGCCGGATGATGGCATCCAGGACAGAGGGTATGAATGATGAAAATGATGGCTGTGAGATTCCAGCCAGTCAAGCTGCAGTTGTCTGGAAGGACCCCGAGGCCAGCATGTGTAGCATGACCAGGAGCTTTGTCTGTGGTGGGATGTTGGAGACCTGGTTGACGGTTGCCTGTAGGCTTGGTTCAATGTTGTGAAGTAGCTGTACGATGGACTCCTTCCTCAGATGGTAAAAGGTGATTACCTATTCCTCCTTGAGTCCAATTAGTGAGATACTCTGCAATATATGTACTTCCTTCTTTTGTGCTGCCTCTTTGGTGTTGGTGATTGTGGTAGTGATAGTGGAGATGATGGTGGTGGTGATTGTAGTGGTTTTGGGGGCCTTCTTGGTACTCCAAGCTGAAGTAGAAGTAGGTCCATGGTGTCCTGGAATTTGCCAGGATGGTTTGGTATGTTCTCCTTATGTACCTCTATTAAAGCGTCATTTTTATGCCTGGTATGACCAGGCGTTATTGTTTTGATGCACTGGAAACTCTGAACAACTTTTCCAAAGGGTGTGTAATTTTCCAAAAAGCTTGTAAATATGGCTATGTCAATCCTGCATGATTTTTTAAGAGGGAACGCCTACCTTGTATATCATTGTCGCTATCTGACGCTAAGGAAAAGTGACGCACGTCAGGGAAAAGTGACGCTAGAGGTCTCTAACATATAATATGGAGTTGTTATAGCGCTGCGGATGCATCAAAAAAATTACACAGTGGTGGCGCAAGGACCTTGTGAATGAGGCTTTTAGTACAGTGTGTTAAGTGACTTCAGCTGGTCAGCAAGCCACTGCTTCATTTCCTATGCCTGGGTTGAAGAGGCGTAGGAATTTTGACAGATTCCAGGCTTTGCGCGGCACATCTCAAACATGAGTCACACATTAAAACACTTAGAAATATCACTGCATCAGTTCTACATGGCATCTTATGAGGGAACACCTTTCCTACATACACTAGAAACTGCGTTGTACAGCCAGTTCCAGAACAGGTATTTTTCAATGCAGGCCTACAAAGACTGACACACTGGGCTAATGCTAGTTAGTTTGTAAATATGGGGCAATATGGAGCAGAGAATGCACTACTGATGATGCACTATTGCTGCGTAAAATAAAAAAAAGTCATTCCGAGCTAGTAGTAGGTGGAAATTTAAGGACCTAATTTACAATGACATGGTGCAGTGCAGTGGGACATTTTGCAGTGCTGCATAATTTCAGATATGCAGGGGTGTGCCATATTTACTACAATACGGTGCACCCCTGAGTTTCCCTAGCACCGGCCCTAAAATTAGCTGCCTAGCACCAATGCAGGTACCATTGCACCATAGTGCAAGAGTGCCAGCACTGCAGGGAATGATTGTTTATGTGCAGTAAGGTGTCCCTTCCTGCACATATGCAATCAATAAAAGCAATTTGTTCCTTCTATGTGTACTGCATAATGTGGCACACATAGAAGTAACACATCATCGTTATTTAATGATTTTTTCTGCGCATAACCATTCGTTAATGGCGTTTTGCTCTTTCTATGTATGCACCATGGCACAGGGTGGGGGGCAATAGCATCAACATTTTTTACACTGTTGCTGTACTGTTCAGGGTTAGCACCACATTTTTGGCACTAACCCTGAACAGTACATAGTGGCCCATTGTAACTAATGGTGTGGCCCTTTTAACACCTGCTCTGAGCAGGTGTTAAAAGTGTGGAAAAAAATGACACAAAGAAAGCTCGTAGAATTCTTTGCACCATTTTTTGCTCCCCCCTAACGAGGGAATTCCCCCTCTGCATACCTCATGCATGGCGCATGCATAATGTAGTGCAAAGAGTTACAAAGTGGTACAAGGCACGCATTGGGCCACTTTTTGGTGTAAAGAAAAGGCCACCTTAACATAAAAAAAATGATGCTAAGGCAGCGCTGAAGTGGCCCTATGCCCTCTTAAATCTGGGCCTAAGTGTGTAAGATCACTAAATGTAGATTTCCTTATGTGAATTTGGCCTTAGGAGTGCTCTTTGATTTCATTTAGATCTATGGCTCTTCTATATCAATCACTACCACAGCTGCAGAATAGCAGGTGCTTAGCATAGCGAAAATAGTACCCAACGCCCTTTCTGTATTGAAAAAAAAAAATCAACCTACCAGCTGAGGACAATTGGAGCTTCAACCAACTCTCCACATGCTTTACCAGCCATGCCATTAAGCACCAATATTTGTATTTCCAAATGTCATCCAGGTTTCTATTTAACCAAATCCCCAGGTATTTCACTGCCACTCGTATCCAGTGGAGCGGAAACTCAGAGACAAATTCCTCAGTTGTGTTCGTCAGGGGGAACAAAATTGACTTGGACCATTTGATATTGATGCCCGATAGGCCACAGAATTTTGGTAAACTCTCTTATCAATAGTTCCATGTTGTCCTGTGGGAATTCTCACATAAAGATTGACATACATTGAGGCAAGAATCTTGCGGAGCTTGAATGTCAGACCCCAGTGTGAGTGATGCTGCTGCAGCCATGCCACCAATAGCTCCATAGCTACAGGAAACAATATAGGTGGCCCCGGGCATGCCTGGGGGGTGCCCCTCGGCCATGGGAAGGGGGGCATAGTTATGCAATTCATTTGTAATTGAGTCACTGGTTGGGTATAGAGGAGACCCATTAATCTGATGAATTTAGTACTCACACCGAGGTGTGAGAGCAGCCCAAATAGGTAAGACCACTCAAGTGAATCAAACGCCATAGTGGTGTCTAAAAATACCACTGCAGAGCAGAAGTCAGGATCAATGGTATGTACAAGGGTAAAGGATGTGCACAAATTGTGAGCTGTTGACCTCCCTGGCACAAAGCACGATTGGTCTCATTGCATGATGTGTGGCAGAAGCAAAAGTATTTACGGGGCTATCAGCTTCACATTAATTTTTTTGTCCATGTTAATCATGGAAAGGGGGCAATATCACACATCGTTGGGGGTTCTTGTCAGACTTGAGTATTGTTACAAACAACTCCTCTCACAGAGATGGGGGAAAACACCAGCAGCAAGGGACTCCTCATATAGTGAGAGGAGATATGGAGCCAGGATCTGCCAATTCTCTTGATAGAAAGTCACGAGGAGGCTGTCAAAGCCAGGGGCCCTATCATCTGGTAATGCATTAATGACCCAGACAACCTCTTCCACTGTTAAATGTTCATCTAAGAACGACCTATCACCTTCCTCAAGCCATAACAGTTGAACCAATTCAAAATAAGACATGAGGTCAGAAGGAGTCAGACTGTGCGGTCGCGTGAAGGGTAGGAAAGAAAGCCTGCTGTACGGTGGAGGTCTCTCCATGCTCATGTAGCTGGTCATCCTGTAGGTTGCATATGTAATCGCTGGCAAAGGCTTGTGCAGCAAATTGGCTAGGGTCTTACCAGCGCTATCATCCTTGCCCTAATGCTGAGCTCTGGACTCCCTGTCCAGGTAATGAGTTTCTCTCAGTGCCTCCTCTTCGTATTCCACCAGCTTTCCCTGGATAGCAGCTGGTGTGAACAAAGAGCTGTTCTCAAAATTTGGGAGCTCTAGGGCACAAATCTCTCCCTCAAGGCATGCAAGCACGCCGTGCAGTGCTCCCAGAACACCCACCTGCTTTTCAAAGCAGGGCCCCTTAATACAACCTTAAAGGGCTCCCATAGGGCAGCCGGCGATGTTACTGAGTGCTTGTTATGCCTAAAATAGTACATTATAGCCATTCTAACTTACTCTAGAAATACCTGGTCCCTTAGGGCCCAAGAGGGGAGACACCATGTAAAGGCACATGCAATGCAATCCAGTGGCTGCATCTCCAACAGAATTAGAGCATGATTGGACAGCTTCCATGGCAAATATTCTACCCCCTAGTGGTCTATGCATCTATATCGCACGTGGCCAGCCAATAATCTATCCACACCAAGTGGTGTGTGGGCAGCAGCCGTACAAGTGCCTCTGCACTAGTAGAATGTCTAGCGCTCCAGAGGTCAGTGAGCTGATTGTCAGTCATTATTAGGTGCAGCTGCACAGATTCATTTGGGTATGGGCACCGGGAGTCGCTGGATCAGTCAGCCCCATGATCCAGTATTACATTGAAGTCCGTTCTCCACAGAAGTGCCCCTGGCACCATCATACCCACCAGCCTCCAAACCATCATAAAGAAGCAGGGTCATACACTAACAGCAATTAGAGGGGGAGGCCTTGCAATGTGCCCAAGAGGAGAGCATACCGGCCTTGCTGGGCACAAAAGGCTAAGTGCATATGCTATGGAAATCCCTTGCAAATTAAGATAGCCACCCCATGGATGTAATTTGAAAAATAGGCAGCATGGTGTTTGCCTATCCAACCCTCTTTCATGCGCATTTGAACACCCTATGTGAGTTGCAACTCCTGAAGCATGTATATATACATTTTGTGTCACTTCAGGTAAGCAAACAAATGACATGGTTTGCGTCTGTCATTGAGGCCACATATATTCCAGGTCACGCAAATCAGCTACATTGGGAACAAGTAGTAGGAGGGAAATTGGTAGCTGCACATGCAAAATACACCAAATGGGGGAACGCACAGAAATACACTGAGTGGATATCGAAATGACAGGGGAAGAACAAACATTTTGCATTCAAAAGTCTTCGAACATGGACTCTAGTCTGATAACCCCCACACCACCCACATCAACCCCCCAATTGGGCCATAATACACCATCTCACCCATTTTGCAACCCAAAGCTAGTAATCAATCAACCAGGGAATCATCCCAAGCGGGTGAGCCAGAGATCCCACTCTCCCCCAGCCAGGTCACAGCTGGGTGGCCAGAGAAACAACAGTCGAGAGCCCAGGGCCCACCTGGATGGGCCACCTCCGATAATCATCTCAGACACCATTACCGTCTATACTCAAGCTGCATTATAATGTCCAGGTGTGCAGCACTGTAACAAGGTCTAGGGGAATCACATAGGGGGTCATTCTGACCCTGGCGGTAATTACCGCCATGGCGGAGGTCGGCGGTAGCACCGCCAACAGGCTGGCGGTGCACTGCTGGGCATTCTGACCGGGGCGGTTCAGCCGCGGCCAGAAACGGAAAGTCGGCGGTGTACCGCCGACTTCCCGCTGCCCTTGAGAATCCTCCATGGCGGCGGAGCGCGCTCCGCCGCCATGGGGATTCTGACACCCCCTACCGCCATCCGGTTCCTGGCGGTTCTCCCGCCAGGAACAGGATGGCGGTAGGGGGTGCCGCGGGGCCCCTGGGGGCCCCTGCAGTGCCCATGCCAATGGCATGGGCACTGCAGGGGCACCCGTAAGAGGGCCCCACGAAGAATTTCAGTGTCTGCTTTGCAGGCACTGAAATTCGCGACGGGTGCAACTGCACCCGTCGCACCTTCCCACTCCGCCGGCTCCATTCTGAGCCGGCGTCCTCGTGGGAAGGGTGTTTCCCGCTGGGCTGGCGGGCGGACTTTCGGCGGTCGCCCGCCGGCCCAGTGGGAAAGCCAGAATGACCGCTGCGGTCTTTTGACCGCGGAGCGGTCTTTCGGCGGGAACCGCTTGGCGGGCGCCGACCGCCGTCCGCCGCGGTCAGAATCACCCCCATAGTGTTCTAAAGCAGTATTCCTAGGTGGTCATTCAGCGATCCCATGGCTCCTCATTCATTTTTACTGAGAGACCTCAAATCTGAGTCGCGTACCGTGGAAGACAACCACATCACAGCTTTCTGATAAACTTGGCAGCTGCTTTTAGGTCTTTGAAGTAATTTTTTTCCCCTTGTGATGGATAGATAAGCAAGGCGTTTATCCTCTGCAAAGAGTGTTTGATCTGCAGATATTTCCTCTGAGCGGCTTGGACAAAAGCAGTGAAATCTGGGAAGATGTTTCCTTGGTAATAAAGGGTCCTTTGATCCCTCACCAATGACAGGGCTGTATCCTGATTGCTAAAGTGTAATAACCGGGCTATGATCAGCTGGGCAGGTACACCCAAAGGGGTGTCTGTCCAAGTGATCAATGTGTGGAGCATTCTTTCACATAATCTTCCATGCAGTCCATTGCTGTTGATTCAGCACTCCAAGGATTTTCAAATTATTCCTCCTTGAGCAGGCCTCTGGGTCTTCATAATTGTTGTGAATTAGCTCAATTTTTTTTGCCATTTGAAGCAGTTTCTCCCCTTGCCAAATGGTGTCATTCTTCCACCTCTGAAGTGCGACCCTTGAGGTGATCAATTCGCTCGACATGTTTATCTACTTTTTCTTTTAGTCAATCAAATATGTCGGTCAGCAGGTCAATTTTGGTATCAACCGCCGTCAGACTATGCTAGAGATCTAAGAACATAGGGCCGGACTTAGATCTTGGTGGAGAGGAATACTTTGTCACAAACGTGAATGATATTCCATCTGCTGTATTACAATCCCATTATATTATATGGGGATTGCAATACGGTGGACGGGATATCCATCACATTTGTGATGGATTATTCCATCCGCAGAGCTCTAAACCAGGCTCATAGTGTGGATGTCTAATTGATGGCAGATGGGGAGCACATGCAGACCCCACTTATTTAATCACAGCGAGTGCACATAAATGTGTCCTGTCTAAATGACTGGCCAGCAACGTTAATGGCTTTAACCATGTACCAGGACCAAGCTCAGGAATATTGCACCCTGAAAGTTCAATGGTGGGCCCGTCTTTCTCAGGGGAGCAACAGCGGGTGGGGAACATGCAGGCCACATGGCACTAGGCATTCTAATTGCGGCAGTAGTCAGGCAACAATTCTTTCAATTCTCCCCCCAAACAAGAACAAAACGCCAAAAATCCAACATATACAAGTCAAGTTCTTAACGTAAAAAGCAAAAGAGTCTTAAATCCTTTAGAAAACAGTGAGAACGTTGTTAGCGTAAAAAAGTACCTGGGTAGCATCAAAAATAAACCTGTACGGCCGAGCGTGTGTCGGAAAAGGCCAGTGATGTGTTGATTTCTCACTCGCAAGCGAGAACGTGCGTCGTTCCTCCTCCGGTCAGGTCGGCGTGTGTCATTTCTTCTCTCCCGCAAGAGACCAATGGTTCAATCTTGACAGGCACCTCAGGTCTGGGCAGGATTTGCCTTTATTTTCTGCACCCAATGATGTTCCGTTGAAATCCAGTCGCCAGGTGTCAAGAAACCACTCTGCATGAGGGTTTGCATCATTAACAGCTGATGCTGTGGTTATTGCGCATCGTTTCTCCCGCTGCGCTGCGCTGTTTTCAGCCACGAGGCAGGTGGTGCGTCAAACGTTTCCCCGCACTGCAGTCTTTGCGTGGATTTCTGTCCTGTTCCACCAGCTGCCCGTCTCAAGGGCCCAGAGACAGGTTAGGGCACCGCTTGGCAGGCAGGAATCTCAGCAGAAAGCCCAAGTGCTGCCAGAGAGAAGTCTTTGATGTCCTTGAAACTTCAACAACAGGAGGCAACCTCAATTCAAGTACATGGAGATTCTTCACCAGTGGAAAGTCACACAAAAGTTAGTCTTTGTCCTCTCTCAGGTCGAACCAGCTACTGCAGGCCAACCCAGAAAAGCACAGTCACAGGCAAAGGAGCAGTACTCCTACTCCAGCTTCCAGCTCTTCTCATTGGCAGAGGTTCCTCTTGGTTCCAGAAGTAATCTGATTTTCAGGCATTTTGGGTGCTCTTCTTATACCCATTTCTGCCTTTGAAGTAGGCCTACTTCAAAGAGAAGTCTCTGTTGTTTTCAAAATCCTGCCTTGCCGAGGCCAGGCCTCAGACACACACCAGGGGGTTGCAGACTGCATTGTGTGAGGGCAGGCACAGCCCTTTCAGGTGTAAGTGACCACTCCTCACCTCAGCTCAGATGGCCCATGAGGATATGCAGACTACACCCCAGCTCCCTTTGTGTCACTGTCTAGAGGAGAGGTGCAAACAGCCCAACTGTAAAACTGACCCAGACAGGGATTCCACAAACAAGCAGAGTCACAGAATGGTTTAAGCAAGAAAATGCCTACTTTCTAAAAGTGGCATTTTCAAACACACAATCTAAAAACCAACTTCACTAAAAGATGTATATTAAACTTGTGAGTTCAGAGACCTCAAACTCCACATGTCAATCTGCTCACAAAGGGAATGTGAGCTGTAATAATATTTAAAGGCAGCCCCCATGTTAACCTATGAGAGAGATAGACTGTTCAACAGTGAAAACCGAATTTGGCAGTATTTCACTGTCAGGACATGTAAAACACATATAAGTATATTTCCCAACTTTAACTTACACTGCACCATTCCCTGCTACCTAGGGCCTACCCTAAGGGTGCCTTACATGTATAAAATGTGAAGGTTTAGGCCTGGCAAGTGGGTACAGTTGCCAAGTTGAATTGGCAGTTTAAAACTGGACACAGAGACACTGCTGTGGCAGGTCTGAGCCATGTTTACAAGGCTACTAAGGTGGATGGCCCACTAGTATAATTTGATTTATAGGCCCTAGGCACATCTAGTGCACTTTACTAGGGACTTACCAGTAAATCAAATATGCCAATCATGTAAAACCCAATCAACAATACAATTTCTACAGAGAGCATATGCACTTTAGCCCTGGTTAACAGTGGTAAAGTGCCCAGAGTCCTAAAGCCAAGAACAACAGGTCAGAAAAAATAGGAGGAAGGAGGCAAAAAAATTGAAGACAAACCTGCAAAGGGTAAAAAGTCCAACAGCGCCTGGTTTAGTAATCAGCAGAAGGGTTACTCTGTCACAATGGTGACGGACAGCCCATCCGCCAACATCTAAATCCCATAGACTATAACTGGATTTAGATTTTGGCGGAGGGGATACCTGTCACCATTGTAAAGGAGTAACCAATCCGCTAAGTTCTAAATCAGGCCCTATGCCTGGCAAAGAGCTCCTTCTCCTGTGGTGTCCCACATGCGGGCGGACACCCTCTAAGATGCTGTACAGGGAAGGTTCTAGTGTGATCCGTTATCTTGGCCAGGGCAGCCACAAATTTCTTCTCTCCGTCTCTGACATGCTTAGTCACTCCCCAACCAATGGCACAGCCAGCAGGGGGGCTCAGATTACTCACCCTGGACTCTCGAGAAGTCATTCCCCTTAGCGAGAAGAGCGTGATGTAGCTCAGGCGATTTCTTCCTCAATCAGGCAGCAGTCTGCACTTGCTCATTTCCTCTGCTCTGCTCTGACCAACGTCAGACAGCTCTTCTCTACCCATAGTCGTCTTTCTGTCAGTATCTGGCATACCTCCACTATGCTGTCAGCAGGCATTCTGACTGGATTGCAATCATCTTGAATCACTTGAATCTCACTGTGATCGAGACCCACTAAAAGTGATGTAGGGCACCAGTGCCGGGAGGCTGTCCAAAAGCCCTTAAACAAGCCAGGCCCAATATAGGCTGCAATCAGCTCTGCTGCTCTTATGATCCTCACATCAGCTCTCTTTCAGAAATACTGGGGGTCAGATTTAGGAGCCCCATGCGCCACTTAAGTTCCACCTTAGTGTCATTTGTTTATACTAAGGCAACGCTAAGGTGGCCTTTTCCCTGAACCATATTCACTAAGTGGTTCAATGCATGCATTGTGCCACTTTGTAACCCTTTACTCCACATTATGCTTGTGCCATGCATAATGTATGCAAAGGAGGAATTACGGCGCAAGGAGCCCCACAGAAATGGCGCAATGAAATCTGGAAGCTTTCATTGAGCCATTTTTGGTGTCATTTTTAACACCTAATGAGAGCAAGCATTAAAAGGACTCACCCATTATAATCAATGGGCCTCCTGGCACTTTGGCCCACTAGCATCAAAATCTTTGATACTAGTGGAGCAAAGCGCCATAATAGCATCAAAAATGTTGATGCTATTGTTCCTAATACTGCCATGGTGCGCCATACTATAAATATGGTGCATACATGGTGGCGTTAGGGGGGCACAAGAAAATTGGCGCTGCATTGGATGCAGTGCCTCTTTTCTTAAATTCGGCCCTCAGTTTCTCTGCTGCAGTAAGTCGAGAAGCACTCAGGCGACCCTGGGCGAGCCCCAATACCACCATAAAAGTCGGCTAAATGTCAGATGAAGCTCACTGGCTGACAGAGCCTCATTAAGTGGGGGCCATCTTGCGTTCAGGCTCTCTAGCGTCCTCCCACCTTATGGATTCTTATACACATTGAAAGATAGGGCCCAGAATGGACCTGTTTCAAAGTTTATTTTATAAATGTTGCTAGTGCTGAGCACCCACTCTATATAAAGTCCTGACCCACACACATTTATGCTCACATTTTTTTCTTGATCACTCTTTCAGTCTCTTCTCTTTCTTTACCTTTCATTTCTTCTACCTCTTTCACTTTCTCTTTCTCTCTCCGTAGTGAAAGAGACCCCATTTTTATTGTTTGAGCAGGAAAGCACCATTTTCACACTGTCTACACCATACTAATGTGCTGTAAAAAGCAGTTGTTTTAAGCATCAAACGAGTGCCAGTCTCTTAAATTAACTGCCGGTGGGGGCCATCGGTACCCATCTGGGTGAGGGTCGAATTACTTTCCTGAAACAGCAGAGTTCAGTTATGTGCAAGTTCAGCAAGGGACTTTAGTGAGCTGAGCAGAGGGGATTAAAGATATTTCCCACAGATAACAGGCATCAGGTTGCACAAACAGTATTGTGTGTAGAGATTTCCTTCATTCTATAGGAAAACATGCAATGACTACCATAAATAAAATTCATCAGCTTTTGTATATGTGTGTGTATTTTTGTCATTTTTGTCAGTGTGTGTTTGTGCGTATACTCTGAGATGCTCTTATCGGTCTGAAAAACAATAGCTAAAAACGGTTGCATGAGGGAACCATGGATTCTGCTGTAACAAATGCAGTTACAATGCGGCTGTTACATATCAAATTGACATTACCACGCATAACCTTTACCACACATTTTTTTAAACGATTATGCCTTCACCACACAAGCCTTTTACAATTAATTTAGTTGTAAAACCATGAATGGTAAAGGCATGTGTATGGTAAAGGTTTCCCCAGTAATATAAGTATTTTTTAAAGGTAAGCATAAACAGTCTGTATTTGTATTTGGTATTTATAAAGCACATTCTGCCCGTAGCATCGCAGCGCTGAGTATGAGACGAGTAAGTAACTGTAGGCCAGGAAAGGGCTCAATAAAGAAAGATTTATTGAGGAAAAAGCCAGGTTTTTACCAGCCTCCTGAAGGTCAAGGAATTTTGTTCCTTCCTTATAAACAGCGGGAGGGATTTCCAGTACTTGGCAGCAGCTACAGTAAAAGCTCTGTCACCCCATCTCATCCTATGAGTACAAGGAACCTGGATCAGGAAAGCTACTGCAGATCTAAGTTGCTGCCTGGGTCTGTACCTCTGTATTCTCAAGGATAAATATTCGGATCCAACTCCATGCGCAGACTTATAGGTTAAAAACAACGTTTTGAATTTGATGCGCTTCACAACTGGTAACCAGTGTAATTGTTTCAGACTACTACGGACAGACACCAAGAGAGGGAGATTTAATATGAAACGAGCTGCAGTGTTTTGGATCAGCTGGAGCTTCATAAGAGAACAATTGTCCAAATTGAGCAGCAAACTGTAAACTTTACACTTGTATAGCGCACTACTCACCTGTTAGGGTCTCAAGGCGCTGTACGCATACCGCTGTGGAACCCCTTCTGGCTTTTCCCTGTGAGGCACCCAATCCTGGACAGCCCCAGGGTGAAGCCAGGCATCCAAGCGCTGTGAGGGCCATTGTGGAGATTAAGCAAGTTACTGCCCAGAGTAACAGAGTGGGACCCATCAATTAGATTAGGCACCGAGGCGAGAATTATCTGGTTCAAGGGAATTGAACCCTGGTTCCGGGCCCGATCTCTGTATCAGGGTCTGCTACTCTTACTATTGTGCCACAATTCTCCTCAGCAGCGTCATTACAGTAATCCAATTTAGATATTACCAATGCCACGATGACTATAACTCTCCACTCCCTCTGTAAATAGGGGAAAATCTTTTTCAATATTTTCAAACTCCAGAAACTGATGGAATTAATATGCAATTTAAAGGAGAGGGAATTATCAAAAATAACCCCCAAATTTCTGGTAGCAGTAATAGAGGCAGGAGGCATGCCACACTCTAGAGGCCACCAACAAGAGTTCCACAACTCCTTGCCTGAGCCAAAGCACAAGATTTCAGTTTTATCACTATTCAACTTTAGCCAATTCAGGCCCATCCACCTATTCACTTCTCGCATACATCTATTAAAATGGTCAGCCACTTCCTCCCAATTTATTGAGACTGGAGCAATCAATTGAGTATCATCAACATAGGAGGAGGGTGTAAAACAAAATAAGCTAATTATTCTGGGTAAAGGAGCGACATATAGATTGAATAAGGTTGGGCTAAGTGAGGAGCCTTGTGGGACACCGCATGGCAAACAATATGCTGGTGCCCTAAAATCTCTGCAACTCACCGTAATAGATCTGTCTCTTAAAAAAGATTCCAGGATCTTCAAAGCAATATCTCTAATTCCTGCTTGATGGAGACGGGATACCATGATCTGAGGCGAGATGGTGTCAAATGCTGCAGATAAGTCCAATAGGACTAATAAGGCTCCCTGCCCCTCATCCACCAAACTACGAATCGTGTCAGAGGTAGTAATAAGTGCTGATTCAGTACTATGAGCTTTCCTAAAGCCATGTTGAGAGGAATCTAAGCCTCCTGAGCTATGTAGAAAGTTGGCTAATTCATTATTGATATGCTTTTCAAAAATCTTGGCCTGAAAAGGAAGTAAAGAAATAGGTCGTACGTTGCTCAAAATCATGTCAAGCTCCATCAGGTTTCTTTTTCAGAGGAACTACCGTCGCTTCCCTCCACAAAGGGAGGAAGACTCCAGTAGATAGAACTTCCGCAAAGACCGGGGCGAGAGCTGTTGAGATAAGTTTGGTAACCTGCTTTAAAATATGAGGAGGACAAGGATCATTAGGGGAACCTGACCTGATTCCTAACATCAGTTCTTCAATCCTTTCTGGGAGTAATGCCAGAAAATTGGTTAGTAGCGGACAGTCTGTGTCTGAGGTACTATTTGCAGTGTCAGGTGAACAATCTATCTGTACAGAATAGTTAAAACTCGAATGAATTTGTAAAACTTTAGTTTTTTTTAAAGTTGACACCTTATTGCAAAATTCTTGTGAATTTTCCAACTTGTCGGAGAAAGGGGATATCGTCAGGGAGCGTACAACTTTAAAAAGTTCTCTGGAGGTGTTTAGTGCCTCCCTAATCTTTTGGGTAAAATACTCAGATTTAGCTTTGGAACACGCCTCTTTATAAAGTTTCAAGATATCTCTTAACTTATCTTTCTCCACGGAGTTAGAGTCTAACCTCCATCGCCGTTCTTGTTGGCGATATTTCCTTTGAAGTTGCTTAAGGTCCTTAGTGAACCAGGGACAACTAGTTTTCTTCCTTCCTAATGAAATAGAGGTCTTATGTGTAGCAAGTTGGTTAATCAGAGTATTTATTCCATAATTAAAACTATCCATAGCTGACAAAGAGAGATTCTTAGCGGCTGCCCATCCTGCCACTAGTGCCAGACCTAGTTATTGCTTGTCAATGAGATTTCAATGTCTAATAGTTTTTGCATTGATGCTATAACTCTGGGATGAGTGAGCCCTCCTAAACCTAAAAATTAGGAGATGGTGGTCTGTCCAAACAAGAGGAGCATTTGTCTGCATCATCTGATCTTCCGGAAGGGTAAATATCCTGTCTAACAGATGGCCTGCTATGTGAGTAGTTGATGAAACTTTAAGTTCCCAGTCTAAGACTACCATTAGACTTGAACATTCTTCAATATGTGAGCTCTGGCTATTCTCAAAGTGAAGACTGATGTCTTCTAAGATGATACCTTTAGTAGACAAAGTTAGAGGTTCAATTAAATTTGGCCAGCACTGTAGGAAGTTGGAGTGTGGACCAGGAGGCCAATTGACCAGTAGTGCTTCCAATAATATAGAATTTTTTTGACGTATTTCAAAATACATTCCTTCACATATCTCTGATATGGGAGTAGGTCCATTCCATTGGCAAGAAAATATGATCTACAAATAATTGCTAATCCTCCACCTCTGCCAGCGGTTCCATCCAATCTATAATGTATATATCCCGGTGGCATAGCATTTATAAAATCTGGATTAGAGTCAGTTTTTGCCCAGGTTTCAGTGACAAATAAACAGTCTATATAATGATGGTCAATTAAGTCTTTAATTTCCGTTTGGTGTTTAATTAAGGAGCACCCATTAATTACAGCACAAATTGAAGGGTCCTTGACTAAATCAACATTATTGTTTGGCCTCTTATATCCCATAGCTAAAAGTTTACTAGGTGTCCAAACATCGCGGGAAGTCCAGGGTGACCAATCACAGTCTTTGCAGCAACACTCTTTCAGGTTATCTAGGACAATCTTATGCAAACACTTGCATAACAGACTTTCTGCTAAAAAATGGAGAGTTTGGGAGGAGTAGTAGAGGTGGCCTGGAGTTACCTGGTGAGGGTACCGGCCCCCGGTCAGTTGCGGACCGGCGCAGACGGGCTTGCCTTAGGCGCGCCTTCGGCATGCCAGCGGCGCAGTCGCAACAGGGCAGAATAAGAGTCACCGGCTCGAGAGCGTCCGAGCTCACTTAGCCATCAAGCAGCTAGACTGCTAACCTGAATTACACATGGTGGTAGTAAAAATGGCAGGAAAGGCTCTAACAGGCCCCTTATCTTAATGTGAGGAAAAGCAGCTTCTGCCATAAAAAGAGATTAGACAATAAAATAAAGAATTAAAAAACACAAAATGCCCCACAGACAAAGAAATTCCCAATATAATGCCAGCAGCACTTACGGTCACACGTCTGAGCAGCCACATCAGAGCAGAATAAGAATGACCGGCTCCAGGGCGTCCGAGCTCACATAGACGTCAAACAGCTAGACTATGGCCCTCATTATGACATTGGCGGTGAGTGATAAAGTGGCGGTAATACCACGAACAGACTGGTGGTAATTACAGCCAAATTATGACATAGACAGCCAATGTACCACACCAACCGCCAGGGTGTTAACACCACTGACCACAGCAGTAACCGTCAACAGCCAGACAGAAGACAAAGTACCACCCACCATATTATGACCCTGCAATCTGCCAGGATTTCCAGGGTGGTACCAACGCCATCAAAAGCCTGGCAAAATCAGAACACAGAAGATCAAAGACTCACCATCGGAGACACAGGGAAGAACAACACCACCATGGAACTGGAACTGCAAGTCTTCCCGATGCTCATCTACGTCATGCTCCACCTGGAACACCAACGCGAACTAAGACGACGACGGTGAGTACAGCCGCCTAGCACACAAGGGAGGAAGGGAGGAAAAGGAGAGTGACACACACATGCACGACACACACCAGACCCACACACACCAGACACACAACCAGCTGACAGATATGTACAAATGTACACAAAGGGCCAATGCCCAGTCCAAAGTACTAAGGGCCCACATGGGCACAGTCCAAGGCCCAACTTGAATCCTTGCTTCATCCGGATAGAACTCTGAAGGGGCATCAGTTTGCAAGTGGGCAAGCACCTCAGAGGGATAGGGGATGGAGGGCACCTCAGCTGAATGTGGGGACAAGCCCACTGGTTCTGTAGGGGGCTCCATGCCCATTTCTCTTTGCTGGGGAGTACAAGGCCACAGTCTCTGGGGTGGGTGACTTTCCCACTGGTTCTGGAGAAGGCTCCATGCCCATTTCTCTTTGCTGGGGAGCACAAGACCACAGTCTCTGGGGTGGGTGACTTCCCCTCTGGTTCTGGAGGGGGATCTCTGCCCATTTCTCTTTGCTGGGGAGTAAAAGTCTACAGTCTCTGGATTGGATTACTTTTCCATTGGTTCTGGATGGGGCTCCATGCCCATTTCTCTTTGCTTGGGAGTACAAGGCCACAGCCTCTCAGGTGGGTGACTTTTCCATTGGTTCTGAAGGGGGCTCCATGCCCATTTCTCTTTACTTGTAAGTACAAGGCCACAGTCTCTCAGGTGGTTGACTTGCCCACTGTTTCTGGAGGGGGCTCCTTGTATAGCAGTCCCTGGAGGGTGGCCTACATGGCTTCCACTGGTGGTGATGGCTGCTCTGTGTCATCTGGAGATGAGGGCTGCACTGTGTCAACAGGTAAAGGTGCCTCCTGGACAGCCTCTGCTGGAGGTGAGGGCTGCACTATCTCAGCAGGTGAAGGTGCAGCATCTGCAGGAGGAGTGGGCTGCCCTTCTTCAGCTGGCGGTGAGGGCCCCATGACCACTGGTGGTAGTGGTGTCACCCTGACAGCCTCCGTTGGAGTTGAGGGCTTCTTCCTCTTCATGGCAGGAGGCGTTGGATCCTTATCCCTCCTGGCAGTGGTTGAGGGCTTCCTCCCCATCATGGTAGGATGTGCAGGCTCCTTAGCTTTCCTGGCAGGAGTTGAGGGTTTCTTCCCCTGCATGGCAGGATATGCGGGCTACTTCCCCTTCATGCAGGAGGTGTGGGATCCTTAACATTCCTGGCTGGTGGAGTGGGATCCTTCACTGACTTGCCACCACGACTAGGTGGTGCCACCACTGTCCGTGTGGACTGTTTGATTGAGGTGCTGGGCTAGGTCATTGGGAACCTGCTCTTACGAGCAGGATCAGGGGAGGGGGAGGGAAGAGGTCAAGTTGGGTAAGGAAAAGCTTCTTTGGGACAGTGGGGCATGATGAGGGTGGTGGGCTGGGAGTGGAGGTTGAGGGAGTGGTTGTTAGAGGTGTATGTCTGCTGGACTTGGGTGCAGGTGCATGGGCATTGTGCTGATGGGAGGTGGATGGTGTAGGAAAGTACCATCTTGCCTGGCATGTTACCCCCATTTTTCACTGTATATATGTTGTTTTAGTTGTATGTGTCACTGGGACCCTGGTAACCCAGGGCCCCAGTGCTCATAAGTGTGCCTGAATGTGTTACCTGTGTAGTGACTAACTGTCTCACTGAGGCTCTGCTAATCAGAACCTCAGTGGTTATGCTCTCTCATTTCTTTCCAAATTGTCACTGACAGGCTAGTGACCATTTTTACCAATTTACATTGGCTTACTGGAACACCCTTATAATTCCCTAGTATATGGTACTGAGGTACCCAGGGTATTGGGGTTCCAGGAGATCCCTATGGGCTGCAGCATTTCTTTTGCCACCCATAGGGAGCTCTGACAATTCTTACACAGGCCTGCCACTGCAGCCTGAGTGAAATAACGTCCACGTTATTTCACAGCCATTTTACACTGCACTTAAGTAACTTATAAGTCACCTATATGTCTAACCTTTACCTGGTAAAGGTTAGGTGCAAAGTTACTTAGTGTGAGGGCACCCTGGCACTAGCCAAGGTGCCCCCACATTGTTCAGAGCCAATTCACTGAACTTTGTGAGTGCGGGGACACCATTACACGCGTGCACTACATATAGGTCACTACCTATATGTAGCTTCACCATGGTAACTCCGAATATGGCCATGTAACATGTCTATGATCATGGAATTGCCCCCTCTATGCCATCCTGGCATTGTTGGTACAATTCCATGATCCCAGTGGTCTGTAGCACAGACCCTGGTACTGCCAGACTGCCCTTCCTGGGGTTTCACTGCAGCTGCTGCTGCTGCCAACCCCTCAGACAGGCAGCTGCCCTCCTGGGGTCCAGCCAGGCCTGGCCCAGGATGGCAGAACAAAGAACTTCCTCTGAGAGAGGGTGTGACACCCTCTCCCTTTGGAAAATGGTGTGAAGGCAGGGGAGGAGTAGCCTCCCC
The DNA here is from genome assembly GCF_031143425.1 of Pleurodeles waltl. Classification (NCBI taxonomy): domain Eukaryota; kingdom Metazoa; phylum Chordata; class Amphibia; order Caudata; family Salamandridae; genus Pleurodeles; species Pleurodeles waltl. The sequence goes on from NC_090440.1 coordinate 1,267,756,802, forward strand.
CAGCCTCTGGAAATGCTTTGTTGGGCACAGATGTGCCCAATTCTGCATAAGCCAGTCTACACCGGTTCAGGGACCCCTTAGCCCCTGCTCTGGCGCGAAACTGGACAAAGGAAAGGGGAGTGACCACTCCCCTGACCTGCACCTCCCCTGGGAGGTGTCCAGAGCTCCTCCAGTGTGCTCCAGACCTCTGCCATCTTGGAAACAGAGGTGCTGCTGGCACACTGGACTGCTCTGAGTGGCCAGTGCCACCAGGTGACGTCAGAGACTCCTGCTGATAGGCTCCTTCAGGTGTTAGTAGCCTTTCCTCTCTCCTAGGTAGCCAAACCCTCTTTTCTGGCTATTTAGGGTCTCTGTCTCTGGGGAAACTTTAGATAACGAATGCATGAGCTCAGCCGAGTTCCTCTGCATCTCCCTCTTCACCTTCTGATAAGGAATCGACCGCTGACCGCGCTGGAAGCCTGCAAACCTGCAACATAGTAGCAAAGACGACTACTGCAACTCTGTAACGCTGATCCTGCCGCCTTCTCGACTGTTTTCCTGCTTGTGCATGCTGTGGGGGTAGTCTGCCTCCTCTCTGCACCAGAAGCTCCAAAGAAATCTCCCGTGGGTCGACGGAATCTTCCCCCTGCAACCGCAGGCACCAAAAAGCTGCATTACCGGTCCCTTGGGTCTCCTCTCAGCACGACGAGCGAGGTCCCTCGAATCCAGCGACACCGTCCAAGTGACCCCCACAGTCCAGTGACTCTTCAGCCCAAGTTTGGTGGAGGTAAGTCCTTGCCTCACCTCGCTGGGCTGCATTGCTGGGAACCGTGACTTTGCAAGCTACTCCGGCCCCTGTGCACTTCCGGCGGAAATCCTTCGTGCACAGCCAAGCCTGGGTCCACGGCACTCTAACCTGCATTGCACGACTTTCTAAGTTGGTCTCCGGCGACGTGGGACTCCTTTGTGCAACTTCGGCGAGCACCGTTTCACGCATCCTCGTAGTGCCTGTTTCTGGCACTTCTCCGGGTGCTACCTGCTTCAGTGAGGGCTCTTTGTCTTGCTCGACGTCCCCTCTCTCTGCAGGTCCAATTTGCGACCTTCTGGTCCCTCCTGGGCCCCAGCAGCGTCCAAAAACGCCAAACGCACGATTTGCGTGTAGCAAGGCTTGTTGGCGTCCATCCGGCGGGAAAATACTTCTGCACGACTTTCCAAGGCGTGGGGGATCCATCCTCCAAAGGGGAAGTCTCTAGCCCTTGTCGTTCCTGCAGTATTCACGGTTCTTCAGCCTAGTAAGAGCTTCTTTGCACCAACCGCTGGCATTTCTTGGGCATCTGCCCATCTCCGAGCTGCTTGTGACTTTTGGACTTGGTCCCCTTGTTCCACAGGTACCCTCAGTCAGGAATCCATCGTTGTTGCATTGCTGATTTGTGTTTTCCTTGCATTCTCCCTCTAACACGACTATTTTGTCCTTAGGGGAACTTTAGTGCACTTTGCACTCACTCTTCAGGGTCTTGGGGAGGGTTATTTTGCTAACTCTCACTATTTTCTAATAGTCCCAGCGACCCTCTACAAGGTCACATAGGTTTGGGGTCCATTCGTGGTTCGCATTCCACTTCTGGAGTATATGGTTTGTGTTGCCCCTATCCCTATGTTTCCCCATTGCATCCTATTGTAACTATACATTGTTTGCACTGTTTTCTAAGACTATACTGCATATTTTTGCTATTGTGTATATATATCTTGTGTATATTTCCTATCCTCTCACTGAGGGTACACTCTAAGATACTTTGGCATATTGTCATAAAAATAAAGTACCTTTATTTTTAGTATAACTGTGTATTGTGTTTTCTTATGATATTGTGCATATGACACTAAGTGGTACTGTAGTAGCTTCACACGTCTCCTAGTTCAGCCTGAGCTGCTTTGCTAAGCTACCATTATCTATCAGCCTAAGCTGCTAGACACCCTATACACTAATAAGGGATAACTGGGCCTGGTGCAAGGTGCAAGTACCCCTTGGGGCTCACTACAAGCCAGTCCAGCCTCCTACATTGGTTGTGCAGCGGTGGGATAAGTGCTTTGAGACTACTTACCACTCTTGTCATTGTACTTTTCATAAGAGAAAAATATACAAAACAAGGTCAGTGTATATACACATAGCCAAAAAGTTTTGCATTTCCTCTTTTCACTCTTTTCTAAGTGCTGAAAAGTACTTCTAAACTTTCAAAAAGTTCTTAAAAGTTTAAAAAGTTTTTTCTGTCTTTCCAAAAAGTTCTGAAAACTTTTTTCTCTTTGTCTATCACTTTAACTCTCTCTAAAAAATTTCTGGCACAGGCCAAAAAGTTGAACTGTCCAAACTTGCATATGATCACCTTAGCTGGAAAGGAGCAAGGAGTCTCTGCATAGAGAGAGGTTTGAGTGTAGGGAAGAATCCTTCCTTAGAACTGTTAATTAATATGCTTAGAGTACAGGATAAGGCCATAAGTGCCCAATCTGTAGAAAAAGTAGCTAATGGTTCTCAATCTGATCCAGGGACTCCCCCAGGAAAAGGTTCAGGAAAGAAACTTCTCAGCCTGCCCATTACTAGACAGTCTAGCATAGTTGGTACAGAGGTTGAATCACATCATACTGATGATGTGCTCTCACATTATGCTGGTAGCCAAGCTGTTAGGGTGCCCTCTGTAAGGGACAGGTCTCCTTCTGTTGATTCCCATCATACCTCTGTATCTAGAAATGTCCCTCCCACCCACCCTGATGACAGATTGTTAGAAAGGGAGCTCAATAGATTGAGAGTGGAGCAAACCAGACTGAAGCTCAAGAAGCAACAGCTGGATTTGGATAGACAGTCTTTAGAAATAGAGAGGGAAAGACAGAAGATGGGTTTAGATACCCATGGTGGCAGCCGCAGTATTCCCCATAGTCATCCTGCAAAAGAGCATGATTCCAGGAATCTGCATAAGATAGTTCCCCCTTACAAGGAGGGGGATGACATTAACAAGTGGTTTGCTGCACTTGAGAGGGCCTGTGCTGTACAGGATGTCCCTCAAAAGCAGTGGGCTGCTATCCTATGGCTATCATTTACTGGAAAAGGTAGGGATAGGCTCCTTACTGTAAAAGAAAATGATGCTAACAATTTCCAAGTTCTTAAGAATGCACTCCTAGATGGTTATGGCTTAACCACTGAACAGTACAGGATAAAGTTCAGAGATACCAAAAAGGAGTCTTCACAAGACTGGGTTGATTTCATTGACCAGGCAGTGAAGGCCTTGGAGGGGTGGTTACATGGCAGTAAAGTTACTGATTATGACAGCCTGTATAACTTGATCCTGAGAGAGCATATTCTTAATAATTGTGTGTCTGATTTGTTGCACCAGTACTTGGTGGACTCTGATCTGACCTCTCCCCAAGAATTGGGAAAGAAGGCAGACAAATGGGTCAGAACAAGAGTGAACAGAAAAGTTCATACAGGGGGTGACAAAGATGGCAACAAAAAGAAGGATGGTAAGTCTTCTGACAAGGGTGGGGACAAATCTAAAAATGAGTCTTCATCAGGCCCACAAAAACACTCTGGTGGGGGTGGTGGGCCCAAATCCTCCTTTAATCAGAACAAGGAAAAGAAACCATGGTGCTATTTATGTAAAATAAAAGGCCATTGGACAACAGATCCCAGTTGTCCAAAGAAAGGCACCACAGCTCCTACCACTACAACCCCTACTGCTACACCTAGTGTCCCTACTAATAGCAGTGGTGGTGGGAGCAAACCTACTAATAGCCAATCCAAGGGAGTAGCTGGGCTCACTTTTGGTAATTTAGTTGGGGTTGGTCTGATTAGGGAGACCACAGAGGCTACTTTAGTCTCTGAAGGGGCTATTGACTTAGCCACTTTGGTTGCTTGCCCCCATAACTTGGAGAAGTACAAGCAACTAACCCTAATAAATGGTGTTGAGGTCCAGGCCTACAGGGACACAGGTGCCAGTGTCACAATGGTGATTGAGAAACTGGTGCACCCTGAACAACACATACTTGGACACCAGTACCAAGTAACCGATGCTCACAACATAACACAAAGCCACCCCATGGCTGTTGTAAATCTCAACTGGGGGGGGGTATCTGGTCCAAAGAAAGTTGTGGTAGCTTCAGATTTACCTGTAGACTGTCTATTAGGGAATGATTTGGAGACATCAGCTTGGTCAGATGTGGAGTTGGAGGCCCATGCAGCAATGCTGGGCATCCCAGGGCATATTTTGCTTTGACAAGGGCTCAGGCCAAAAAGCAAAAAGGACAGGGAAGCTTGGATCCTGGAACAATGGACCAAGTGCTCCCTAAAGCTAGGGCTAGTAGAAGCAAACCACTTCCTACTATCCCTCCCTCTACAGTGGATTCTACTTCTGAGGAAGAAGAATTCCCTCCCTGTGCAGAACCTACACCAGAGGAGCTGGAAGCAGACACTGCTGAGCTTTTGGGTGAAGGGGGGCCTGCCAGAGAGGAGCTGAGTGTGGCACAGCAAACCTGTCCCACATTAGAGGGTCTCAGACAGCAAGCTGTCAAACAGGCTAATGGGGATGTCAGTGACTCTCACAGAGTTTACTGGGAGGACAACCTCTTGTACACTGAGCATAGGGATCCTAAACCTGGAGCTGCCAGGAGATTAGTGATTCCTCAGGAGTACAGAAAGTTCCTCCTAACACTGGCACATGACATTCCCTTAGCTGGGCACCTGGGTCAAATGAAAACTTGGGACAGATTGGTACCATTGTTTCATTGGCCTAGGATGTCTGAGGACACAAAGGAATTTTGTAAGTCCTGTGAAACCTGTCAAGCCAGTGGCAAGACAGGTGGCACTCCAAAGGCACCCCTTATCCCACTGCCTGTGGTTGGGGTTCCCTTTGAAAGGGTAGGGGTTGACATAGTTGGCCCCCTTGACCCTCCTACTGCTTCAGGCAATAGGTTTATCTTGGTGGTAGTGGACCATGCCACAAGATATCCTGAAGCTATTCCTTTAAGGACCACTACAGCTCCTGCAGTGGCAAAGGCCCTCCTGGGAATATTTTCCAGAATGGGCTTCCCAAAGGAAGTGGTATCAGACAGGGGAAGCAATTTCATGTCTGCATACTTAAAGGCCATGTGGAAGGAGTGTGGTGTAACGTACAAGTTCACAACACCCTATCATCCACAAACAAATGGACTGGTGGAGAGATTTAATAAAACTCTCAAAGGCATGATTATGGGTCTCCCTGAAAAACTCCGCAGGAGATGGGATATCCTTCTACCATGCCTCCTTTTTGCCTACAGGGAGGTACCCCAGAAAGGAGTGGGCTTCAGCCCCTTTGAACTTCTTTTTGGACACCCTGTTAGGGGTCCACTCACACTTGTAAAGGAGGGTTGGGAACAACCTTTAAAAGCTCCTAAGCAGGATATTGTGGATTATGTACTTGGCCTCAGATCAAGGATGGCTGAGTACATGAAAAAGGCCAGTAAAAACCTTCAGGCCAGCCAAGAGCTCCAGAAGCAATGGCATGATCAGAAGGCTGTTTTGGTTCAGTACCAACCAGGGCAGAAAGTGTGGGTCTTGGAGCCTGTGGCCCCAAGAGCACTCCAAGATAAATGGAGTGGACCCCACACAATTGTTGAAAAGAAGGGTGAAGTCACCTACTTGGTTGACTTAGGCACTGCCAGGAGTCCCCTTAGGGTGCTCCATGTCAACCGCCTGAATCCCTACTATGACAGGGCTGATCTCACCCTGCTCATGGCAACAGATGAGGGACAGGAAGAAGACAGTGATCCTCTACCTGATCTCTTCTCTTCCACAGAACAAGATGCTCTTGTGGAAGGTGTAGTTTTGGCTGATTGTCTTACTGCTGAGCAGAAAGATAATTGCATAAATCTCCTAGGACAATTTTCAGAACTCTTCTCCATTGTGCCAGGCACCACTTCTTGGTGTGAGCACACTATAGATACTGGAGACAGTTTACCTGTCAAAAGTAAGATCTATAGGCAGCCTGACCATGTCAGGGACTGCATAAAGCAAGAAGTTCAGAAAATGTTGGAACTAGGAGTGGTTGAGCACTCTGACAGTCCATGGGCTTCTCCTGTGGTACTGGTACCAAAACCCAATTCTAAAGATGGAAAGAAGGAAATGAGGTTTTGTGTAGACTATAGAGGTCTCAACTTGGTAACCAAAACTGATGCTCACCCTATACCCAGGGCAGATGAGCTTATAGATACACTGGCATCTGCCAAGTATCTAAGCACTTTTGATTTGACTGCAGGGTATTGGCAGATCAAATTGTCAGAAGATGCTAAACCTAAGACTGCATTTTCTACCATTGGAGGACATTACCAGTTTACTGTAATGCCTTTTGGTTTGAAAAATGCACCTGCCACTTTTCAGAGGTTGGTGAACACAGTCCTGCAAGGGCTGGAAGCTTTCAGTGCAGCATATTTGGATGATATAGCTGTCTTTAGCTCCAGCTGGGATGATCACCTGGTCCACCTATGGAAAGTTTTGGAGGCACTGCAAAAGGCAGGCCTCACTATCAAGGCTTCAAAGTGCCAGATAGGGCAGGGTAAGGTGGTTTATCTGGGACACCTTGTTGGTGGGGAACAGATTGCACCACTTCAGGGGAAAATCCAAACTATTATTGATAGGGTTCCCCCTACCACTCAGACTCAGGTGAGAGCCTTCCTAGGCCTCACTGGGTATTACAGGAGGTTCATTAAGAACTATGGCTCCATTGCAGCCCCTCTTAATGACCTCACATCAAAGAAAATGCCTAAAAAGGTATTATGGACAGCAAACTGTCAGAAAGCTTTTGAGGAGCTGAAGCAGGCCATGTGCTCTGCACCTGTCCTGAAAAGCCCTTGTTACTCTAAAAAATTCTATGTCCAAACTGATGCATCTGAATTAGGAGTAGGGGCAGTCCTATCACAACTTAATTCTGAGGGCCAGGATCAACCTGTTGCTTTTATTAGTAGGAGGTTGACCCCTAGAGAAAAGCGTTGGTCTGCCATTGAGAGGGAGGCCTTTGCTGTGGTCTGGGCTCTGAAGAAGTTGAGGCCATACCTGTTTGGCACTCACTTCATTGTTCAGACAGACCACAAACCTCTACTTTGGCTAAAACAAATGAAAGGTGAAAATCCTAAATTGTTGAGGTGGTCCATATCCCTACAGGGAATGGACTATACAGTGGAACATAGACCTGGGAGTAGCCACTCCAATGCAGATGGACTCTCCAGATATTTCCACTTAGACAATGAAGACTCATCAGGTAATGGCTAGTCTTATTGTCCTTCGTTTGGGGGGGGGTTGTGTAGGAAAGTACCATCTTGCCTGGCATGTTACCCCCATTTTTCACTGTATATATGTTGTTTTAGTTGTATGTGTCACTGGGACCCTGGTAACCCAGGGCCCCAGTGCTCATAAGTGTGCCTGAATGTGTTACCTGTGTAGTGACTAACTGTCTCACTGAGGCTCTGCTAATCAGAACCTCAGTGGTTATGCTCTCTCATTTCTTTCCAAATTGTCACTGACAGGCTAGTGACCATTTTTACCAATTTACATTGGCTTACTGGAACACCCTTATAATTCCCTAGTATATGGTACTGAGGTACCCAGGGTATTGGGGTTCCAGGAGATCCCTATGGGCTGCAGCATTTCTTTTGCCACCCATAGGGAGCTCTGACAATTCTTACACAGGCCTGCCACTGCAGCCTGAGTGAAATAACGTCCACGTTATTTCACAGCCATTTTACACTGCACTTAAGTAACTTATAAGTCACCTATATGTCTAACCTTTACCTGGTAAAGGTTAGGTGCAAAGTTACTTAGTGTGAGGGCACCCTGGCACTAGCCAAGGTGCCCCCACATTGTTCAGAGCCAATTCACTGAACTTTGTGAGTGCGGGGACACCATTACACGCGTGCACTACATATAGGTCACTACCTATATGTAGCTTCACCATGGTAACTCCGAATATGGCCATGTAACATGTCTATGATCATGGAATTGCCCCCTCTATGCCATCCTGGCATTGTTGGTACAATTCCATGATCCCAGTGGTCTGTAGCACAGACCCTGGTACTGCCAGACTGCCCTTCCTGGGGTTTCACTGCAGCTGCTGCTGCTGCCAACCCCTCAGACAGGCAGCTGCCCTCCTGGGGTCCAGCCAGGCCTGGCCCAGGATGGCAGAACAAAGAACTTCCTCTGAGAGAGGGTGTGACACCCTCTCCCTTTGGAAAATGGTGTGAAGGCAGGGGAGGAGTAGCCTCCCCCAGCCTCTGGAAATGCTTTGTTGGGCACAGATGTGCCCAATTCTGCATAAGCCAGTCTACACCGGTTCAGGGACCCCTTAGCCCCTGCTCTGGCGCGAAACTGGACAAAGGAAAGGGGAGTGACCACTCCCCTGACCTGCACCTCCCCTGGGAGGTGTCCAGAGCTCCTCCAGTGTGCTCCAGACCTCTGCCATCTTGGAAACAGAGGTGCTGCTGGCACACTGGACTGCTCTGAGTGGCCAGTGCCACCAGGTGACGTCAGAGACTCCTGCTGATAGGCTCCTTCAGGTGTTAGTAGCCTTTCCTCTCTCCTAGGTAGCCAAACCCTCTTTTCTGGCTATTTAGGGTCTCTGTCTCTGGGGAAACTTTAGATAACGAATGCATGAGCTCAGCCGAGTTCCTCTGCATCTCCCTCTTCACCTTCTGATAAGGAATCGACCGCTGACCGCGCTGGAAGCCTGCAAACCTGCAACATAGTAGCAAAGACGACTACTGCAACTCTGTAACGCTGATCCTGCCGCCTTCTCGACTGTTTTCCTGCTTGTGCATGCTGTGGGGGTAGTCTGCCTCCTCTCTGCACCAGAAGCTCCGAAGAAATCTCCCGTGGGTCGACGCAATCTTCCCCCTGCAACCGCAGGCACCAAAAAGCTGCATTACCGGTCCCTTGGGTCTCCTCTCAGCACGACGAGCGAGGTCCCTCGAATCCAGCGACACCGTCCAAGTGACCCCCACAGTCCAGTGACTCTTCAGCCCAAGTTTGGTGGAGGTAAGTCCTTGCCTCACCTCGCTGGGCTGCATTGCTGGGAACCGCGACTTTGCAAGCTACTCCGGCCCCTGTGCACTTCCGGCGGAAATCCTTCGTGCACAGCCAAGCCTGGGTCCACGGCACTCTAACCTGCATTGCACGACTTTCTAAGTTGGTCTCTGGCGACGTGGGACTCCTTTGTGCAACTTCGGTGAGCACTGTTTCACGCATCCTCGTAGTGCCTGTTTCTGGCACTTCTCCGGGTGCTACCTGCTTCAGTGAGGGCTCTTTGTCTTGCTCGACGTCCCCTCTCTCTGCAGGTCCAATTTGCGACCTTCTGGTCCCTCCTGGGCCCCAGCAGCGTCCAAAAACGCCAAACGCACGATTTGCGTGTAGCAAGGCTTGTTGGCGTCCATCCGGCGGGTAAACACTTCTGCACGACTCTCCAAGGCGTGGGGGATCCATCCTCCAAAGGGGAAGTCTCTAGCCCTTGTCGTTCCTGCAGTATTCACAGTTCTTCAGCCTAGTAAGAGCTTCTTTGCACCAACCGCTGGCATTTCTTGGGCATCTGCCCATCTCCGAGCTGCTTGTGACTTTTGGACTTGGTCCCCTTGTTCCACAGGTACCCTCAGTCAGGAATCCATCGTTGTTGCATTGCTGATTTGTGTTTTCCTTGCATTCTCCCTCTAACACGACTATTTTGTCCTTAGGGGAACTTTAGTGCACTTTGCACTCACTCTTCAGGGTCTTGGGGAGGGTTATTTTGCTAACTCTCACTATTTTCTAATAGTCCCAGCGACCCTCTACAAGGTCACATAGGTTTGGGGTCCATTCGTGGTTCGCATTCCACTTCTGGAGTATATGGTTTGTGTTGCCCCTATCCCTATGTTTCCCCATTGCATCCTATTGTAACTATACATTGTTTGCACTGTTTTCTAAGACTATACTGCATATTTTTGCTATTGTGTATATATATCTTGTGTATATTTCCTATCCTCTCACTGAGGGTACACTCTAAGATACTTTGGCATATTGTCATAAAAATAAAGTACCTTTATTTTTAGTATAACTGTGTATTGTGTTTTCTTATGATATTGTGCATATGACACTAAGTGGTACTGTAGTAGCTTCACACGTCTCCTAGTTCAGCCTGAGCTGCTTTGCTAAGCTACCATTATCTATCAGCCTAAGCTGCTAGACACCCTATACACTAATAAGGGATAACTGGGCCTGGTGCAAGGTGCAAGTACCCCTTGGTGCTCACTACAAGCCAGTCCAGCCTCCTACAGATGGCTGTTGGGTGTGTGAGTGCTTCAGTTTGTGTCCTTTAGGAGGTGGAGACAGACAGGGTGGGAGAGGACCAAGGGGACACGTGAATGGATGTTGTGGAGGTGTCTGCTAGTGAGGTGTGTGTGTGCTGCTTGGTGTGGTGATGGTGGTGGTGGATGTTGATGCAGTGCATGCATGTGTGAGTGTGGATGTGACTGTGAAGGAGGTGGAAGAGGAGGAAGAGGGGAGACAGTGGAGGCAGTGGAGGCAGTGGATGTGGTTTTGTCTGCAACTGTCTGATGTTTGCGTGAGTACTTGTGAGTTTTGTGCCTGTGTTTGACTGTGCCACTCTTGTGTGTTGTCTTGTGTGCATTCTCATCTGTATGTGTGCATGAGATGGGCTGGGGTGGAGGAGACTGGGAGGGGGTAGTTGGAGGGGGGGTGGTAGGAACAGGGACAATGGCTGCCATCAGAGAGGAGGCCTGAGCCTGAATTGATCTCTGTTGGACTGCCAATCCCCTGCACATGCCAGTCCAGGTCTTAAGTCCTGCCACTGCCATGTTCCCTGTCTCACCCCACCCCTCTTCAGAGGGCCCTGGAAAGGGAATATGTGTACCCAGATAATCCCTCATCTACACACACCCAGACTTGCATTCTGAATCCAGTGTGCTTCCCTCTTTAGTATGGTATGCCATAGTCACTGTTCTTCTGTCTGCATGGACTTCTGGTTGAATAATGCACTGCCTTGTAGTCTGTAGGACCTGTAATCACCTGTCCCTTGTTTCCCATGTAAAAGGTACTGTTGGCCCTTTGAACTTGATTCTCACCTACAGGACTTGTGAGAGACTGAAGCTGCACACACCTGTGAGTACATCCATGCAGGCCAGCGATTGGAACATGCACTGCCCTTGCAGCTGCCTGGAACAGCATAAAAGCTGCCATTTTATGTATAACACTGTTATGCATTGCCGTCTAAATCACTTGTGTAACACAAGCCTTGGGTTATTGTGTTACGTTCCAACACACAGGACAAACACAGTTTTCATTTTCCACAGTGTTGTTCCAGCTTTGACCAGTCTCAGTCTTCTCACTGTGTATTTGCCTTGTTAAATTTGTGATTCTGATTGACCCTGCATCCTGTTAGCCTGACTGGTTCCTGTCTTTGCATTACCATAAAGGTTCCCTGTGGCTACATTTGTCTCATAGTTGCATTCCAAGCCCTCACTTTCCTCCTGGGGTATTGTGTCAGGTGGGTCTACAATGAATACTCAAATACATTGTATAGCATAATCAGTTTACTTATCGTACCATGGGGTGGAACTTGTCTCCAAATGGGCCTAATCATGGGCCATCTCTTTTCTGGGTTTCATGTATGCATGAGTGACAAATAGTGACAGTGTACCATGGCTGTATGCGTGGATTGGGTATGGTGCCTCCTGCACAACAAACAACGTCAGATAATGTGCATGAAATGTCAACACATGTTAGGACCCTGATTCACATTGCCCCCAACATATTTTTGGGGCTTGCGTGGTGAATAGCTGTGAGATAAATCAGCACAGAGGCACTGATGTTCCCGGATGCAGTGGGAATATTAGAGGCCAACCTGTGTACAAATGTTGTGATGAAATCTGCCGGTTTAAAATTCCTGATCCATTAACTTTGTCAGCACACCAAGGTATGCCATTTATGCATATGCGTCAAAAAGATGCACATGCGTCAATAAAGGACACATATGTGTCGAAAAATGACGCTAATTGCCATGATACATCCATTGGCCCTGAGCGGTAATTCCCACACAGTACCCCATGAACTGGTTAAGTATGAAACATATTTGAAAATATAGATGCAGGGTTATTTCTAAGCATGTGCGTCAAAATAAAATGACGCACAGACTGTAAGCATTACAATATTTTGACGCATAAGAATAAAAAAGCCCCGCATTTGAGGCAGGAAGTGATGTAATAAGATATTCTGTTTACAGAATTGGTACAGTGGGTGTACTTTCACTTTGCAGTCTGTGATATTTGCTGATTGTGTGGCTGTGCTTTGACTTGTCTCTGTGTGCATTTTGTGATTTTGTCTACTGTGTGGTTTTTGAATTGTCTTTTTGTGTTTCCTAAGTGTCTGTGTTATCCTGTGTAACTGTATTTTTTGTCAATTCTGGTGTATAAATTTATATTTGTACTGTTGGGAGTCTGTTGTGGGTAGTGTTAGTTTGGGGGTAGTTGGGCTGTTTTCTGGTAATTGTTTTTCATTTCCCTCTCCTACTTTCCCTTCATTCTCCTCTGTACCCCTTTATTCCCTTTTATTGTGCAAACATGTTGGGTAGGCCTCGTTTTGGCAGGATGGGAGAGGAGGAGCTGGATGGATTTATTTGGCTGGTGTGCCACTTCCTGCCCTTAATGATCGAGGCAGGTGGGCGTGTGATACAGGGGTATCACACAGAGGCAAGGAGTCAGTCAGTCAGTCAAATAACTTTATTCGGCAATTGCCATAAAAGTACAAACCAAGACACATTTCCCAATCTATAAATAGTAAAATAAAACTTTAAAACCATTACTGGAAGCACCAGATGAACATCCAATCTGAAACCCCTTGACATACATAGATAAATATACTAGACATGATTAAAAATCACAAAGTCAGAAAAGTACAAATGTTAGCGTTAAAAAGATATACTATACGTACATAAAATATTTAAAAAGGAGTAGGCCTTTTCCTAATGCGTAAAGAAGCTGTGACAAAGTCTAATACATGGTGACAAATTTGGATATTAGGCAATCTCTGAAGGTATAGCAGGGCTTCCTTATAATGAATAGGTCTAAAAAGACGTAACGTGGGTAAAATAAAGGCCCCTCTAGGTGCAGCATATAAAGGGCAAAAAAGAAAAAAATGCAAAGTGCTCTGGGTTGATTTGGAGTCACAGGGACAAAGCGGTAAATCCTTTTTCCAGAAACATGGTTCAGGGAAAGCTACCTTAAAATGAATTAGATTAAGTCTAAAAAGTGTTAAAAAGTAAATTATTTTAAAACTTGAAAACCAAGACAAATAGGGTTCAAGGCATGGAACAGTCACAATCCGAGAATAAGAATCAAAAGATTTCAATTTCAGGGAACTATAAAATCTCAGCTCTGATATGTGCTTGGAATAAGTAGACTTCAAAACAGACCTAGAGTTTGTGGTTAATAGATGGGGATCATCAAACATATATCTAAGCCCTAGGTTCTCAAAGGAGTTTTGCAGAAACATAAGCCAGGGAATCCTATTTGAGTATTCCAATTGAAGACAATCAGTGATACAGTCTTGGACCAAACTTGCCATAGGGTTTGACCAACATTTGATCCACAGCAGTAGGGGAGCCATAAAGACCCTGTCCTCCAAAAAGCACTGACCCAGTTCTTCATGGCAGATTATGTTTGCGGTGCATTTTGGAACCAACAATAATCTGCGCAGGAATTTATTTTCTACACTCTGAAGAGACGGTATTTTATTATAGCCCCAGACGCCTGCCCCATAAAGGACTGATGCAGTGCATTTGGAATTATAAAGAGTTTTCAACTGAGCAGGGGGTCTGTGACCTAGTTTATTTGAAAAGCGAAAAATTGCTTCATTGTTCCTTATCAACTGTTGGAGCTTAAAATTAATGTGTGTCTTCCAGGACAAAGAAGAACTCATGTACATGCCTAGATAACAAAATTCTTTGACCTTATTAAGAGTGTGCCCTCCCATAGAAAATAGTTTAGACTTTGTATTGCGTGGGCCACAAGTCATAACAAAAGTCTTTGGGTAATTTACTTTCAGATCCAGATTCAGCATAAAATCGTAAAATACATCCAGTAGTCCCTGTAAACCGTCTGCAGTACGGGCAATTAAAACTGCATCGTCAGCGTATAATAAAACTGGAAGGTGTCTCTGACCCATCTTCGGTATGTCCTTTGCATGTTTTAAAAGTGAATCATAGAGCCCATTTATATAAATCAGAAAGAGAAAAGGGGCTAAGATACATCCCTGCCTTACGCCCCTAGTTGACGGGATGGGGGAGGTTCTCTGCCCATGTGAGCCGACCTGAACAGAAATTGTTAGGTCTGTGTGTAGGCGTTTAATAAGCTCCAATAGAGGCGGATCACAGCCTAAGGCTTCCAAAATTTGCCATAACTTTGACCTATTAACCATATCAAAGGCACTGGTTAGATCAATGAAAGCCATGTGAATAGACTCTTTTTTGACTGTCACATATTTGCTGAGTATCAGCTGCAAGTTTAAAACTTGCTCAACTGTGCCTACACCAGGTCTAAAACCAAATTGAATAGGGGATAAAATCTGGGCCTCGGACACCCAGTCTTCTAACCGGGACAAGATCACACTACCTAAAATCTTTGCCGTCGAATCAATAAGAGAGATTGGTCTGTAACAGGAAGGATCTTGTCTATTACCTTTTTTAAAGATAGGAACAATAATGGCCGATTTCCATGAAAGGGGCACGTTACTGTTTACCACACTATTCAAAACATTTGTAACTAGCGGACCCCAAAGATCAATTTCTGATTTAAAAAGATCAGCGGGAACCCCATCGGGGCCGGGAGCTTTTCCCTGCCTTTATCTATTAATAGCATTTTTGACCTCGTGGAGGTCAAAAATAATGTTTGGGGCCTTAGTTTTGGAATCTAAATTGAAAAGTGCAGAAGGATTTACATGCAAATTCTCATAGGTTCCTGAACAGAAGACTTTCCTAAAATGAGTTAACCAGACATCCTCAGTAATAAGACAGTCATCGGCCAAAGAGTGATGACCAGAAAAGTATGAGTGATTAATCACTTTCCAAAATTTAGAAGTGTCCTTCTGCTCAGATGCAGCCAAAAGATCGCCCCAGGCCCTGGACCTAATTTCTGATTTCCGTTTGTCAATGGCAGCCTTATAATCAACTCTGGCTATTTTAACTAATTGACGGGAGAGAGGAACTGCTTTAAGTGCATCTTTGAGTTTTTTGTGGGCAGATGAACACGCGGAGTCGAACCATCTGTGGGCCGCCGGCCCCTTCGCAGGCCTGTCCACCGCCAAGGCGCGTGAAATGTCAGTGCTTAAAAATTCAAATTCACGCACTATGCGGTCAGAATCTAACTGCTGGGAGAGACACATCTGAATCGAGTCCGACCTACTTCTTACAATTTCCTGGTTAAAAAGTTTTGGATCTATTTTGTCCCATTTTAAACGTATGCCACAGTTTGGATTATAAACAGTAGCAGCGCTCAAGCTTTTATTATTGGGTGCCTGAATAATTTTTAGGTCCAATATAATACTAAGGGGGTTATGATCACTCGCACAGTGGGGCGTAATCTTGAATTCTTGAATTACGTAAAAATCAGAGGAGCTGATAAGTATGAAATCGATAATACTCCCCCTCAAATTCCCTGTAAAGGTTAGTATATTGCAGGCGTCAGGGTCCAATTTCTCGGTAACATGGACCAAGTCAAATTTACAAGTAAAAAGGTTTAAGGCATCTCCTTCAGATGTATGGTTAAAATGAAATACTGACTCTCTGCCCTCATCAGGAAAGGCACACAGGTCCATGTGTTCTTTGCTGCACAGAGGAGTGTTGAAATCGCCCACCCATATAATAATTAGGTCACTATTCTGCAAAGCATGTGAAGAATCTATAAAATCCGTTACCTCTTCCAAATGACCCATAAGGAGGCCCCGAGGGATATTGTTATAAAAGTTTAAAATAAGGATATCCTTTTGGCCACAAATAGAGACTAGGACAACCATAAAATAAAGGGAAAACCAGATTAAAGACACTTTTAAAAGCGGGAGATGTACGGAAACGAGAACTAAGAGGCCGCCACTAGCTCTCCCCATCTGGGAGGTTAATGCCGGCTGACACAAAGAGGGGAAACCGTTCAGGAGGAACGTATCTTTGGACCAGGTCTCCTGTAGACAGATTATATCGTAGGAGGAAATGAAGCTCTTCCAGTCCGAATTGTCAGATTTAGATCGCAGCCCTGCTATGTTCCAGCTAAGCAGAGTTAATGGTCTAGACACAGGACATGACATTAGAACTTTAGTATTTATAGGAGCTTTCAGGTCCAAATCAGGCTTTCCTGTGTCCCAGATACATTCAGCGTGGACATTCCCAGCCTTTGGTCTCTCCTTTTTAGAAGAACAGGGGTGGGTCACCGATAGTCAATCGTTCACGTCAAGGTGACTGAGAGTCGAGAACCGGTTGCTAGAGGGTACATTTACCTGTAAATGAAGCCTTTCAAAATCTGGTCTGCGAATACTAGAATTAGTGACAATGCGGTTTGGTAGGAGCACAGGGTCGTAAAAATGATACAGGGGATGTATTTGAATCCTGTTAGTTGACATTTTACAGTAGTCCAAATTGGTCAAACAATTGTCTACTGAACGAGGATTAGCAAAATTTAAAACAACATAGTCTCCCTCCTCCAATACTTTGGAGTGTCCTACCCTCCTCACTCTTCGGGCCATGAGAATCTTATCATTGTGGAAACAATTGGATTTGAAATTGAAGTTCAACCAGTGACCAGCTTTTCTAATTAGGGAGTGGGTATCTTCTTGTTTGGAGCACTCCAGAGGAGGAACATTTGAGAGAACCAGAACGTACGGGTTGCAGGCAGGTGGTAAATGTAAAAAGTCTGCATGGTTAGTAAGTTTAGTAGGATCTTTGTCATGCGTTCTAGAGGAATAAACTTCCCTTATCGGCCCTGATGCAGGGTTGTCAGCGAAAGGTCCTTGACCAGAGACGGTTCGTGGATCAGGCAAAAAATTACTTACTCCTTGGGGTACCAAAGTAGGGGGAGGAGTAGACTGATGTGCTGGTTCGGGGCTATGAAGTATTCCCGTGCATAAAGGACCTGGTTTAAAAAAACTAGATAAAAACCTGGTCACATCGTTACAAAAGCAATCGAGCTTCCTAGCGATCAAGGTGGAAATTTTTGCCTCAAGAGTTGCACACAAGGATTTGAGTGTCAAGTCAATAAAACTAGAAAGATCTTCAGGAGCATCCTTACTCGGAGGGCATTCGGGGAAGGAGACCAGGGGGATTGGGGGTTGGTCACTATGGGCCAGGGAGGTAGGTAGATTCTTATTGGAGCCCAGGGCCTTTTTTGTATTTTTGAGCTTTTTCCCGGCTCTCCTCTTCTTCAAAGGGGGAGAATCGGCCTGAGAGCAAGAGCTTTCAGGAGGAGGAATAGCTAAAAGGAGAGAAGAATTAATTTGGTCGGTTGTGGGGAGTATATCGGCGCCCAACTGGCTGGTATTCAGAGGCGAGATCAGTGATGAAGGACCAGTCCTTGGAAAAGTGGAAATATGGATGGTAGGTTCCAAGGGGGGGTGTTGAACAGTACTTTGGACAGCCCCAATCCTTTCTTCTACATGTTCAAGTTCGGATTCAATGGCCCCCATCACAGAGGATAAATAACTAGTAATGGAGGACTGAAGGGAGCTGGACCCGGCTTCCCCCTTCTGAACATTAGACTTTCTTTTCCCCATATTTGGTAACAAACTCACACAGTATCTGAAACAGCACCCCTATGGAGATTCCACAGGCAGAAGAAGTAGACGTTAGGGGGGGGGGCCAGCCCGGCCTCTTCCGGTTGATGACGGGCGAAGGACGGGCCCGCCCTTGGCCCGGGCTTCGCCCGGGCGCCGCCCGCGCGCGTCCCGCGCAGCGGGAGCGCGGTACAGATTTAAAGGGCTCCTGCCCC
This sequence comes from Pleurodeles waltl, assembly GCF_031143425.1. Lineage (NCBI taxonomy): Eukaryota > Metazoa > Chordata > Amphibia > Caudata > Salamandridae > Pleurodeles > Pleurodeles waltl. The sequence goes on from NC_090440.1 coordinate 1,267,774,796, forward strand.
TCCTCCAGTCACAGCGCTTCCCGCGACGGCGGGAGCGCGATTTACAAAATTAAAGGGCTCCTGCCCCTCCTCCGGTCACAGCGCTTCCCGCGACGGCGGGAGCGCGGTACAGATTTAAAGGGCTCTTGCCCCTCCTCCAGTCACAGCGCTTCCCGCGACGGCGGGAGCGCGATTTACAAAATTAAAGAGCTCCTGCCCCTCCTCCGGTCACAGCGCTTCCCGCGACGGCGGGAGCGCGGTACAGATTTAAAGGGCTCCTGCCCCTCCTCCAGTCACAGCGCTTCCCGCGACGGCGGGAGCGCGATTTACAAAATTAAAGGGCTCCTGCCCCTCCTCCGGTCACAGCGCTTCCCGCGACGGCGGGAGCGCGGTACAGATTTAAAGGGCTCCTGCCCCTCCTCCAGTCACAGCGCTTCCCGCGACGGCGGGAGCGCGATTTACAAAATTAAAGGGCTCCTGCCCCTCCTCCGGTCACAGCGCTTCCCGCGACGGCGGGAGCGCGGTACAGATTTAAAGGGCTCCTGCCCCTCCTCCAGTCACAGCGCTTCCCACGACGGCGGGAGCGCGATTTCCAAAATTAAAGGGCTCCTGCCCCTCCTCCGGTCACAGCGCTTCCCGCGACGGCGGGAGCGCGGTACAGATTTAAAGGGCTCCTGCCCCTCCTCCAGTCACAGCGCTTCCCGCGACGGCGGGAGCGCGATTTCCAAAATTAAAGGGCTCCTGCCCCTCCTCCGGTCACAGCGCTTCCCGCGACGGCGGAAGCGCGGTACAGATTTAAAGGGCTCCTGCCCCTCCTCCAGTCACAGCGCTTCCCGCGACGGCGGGAGCGCGATTTACAAAATTAAAGGGCTCCTGCCCCTCCTCCGGTCACAGCGCTTCCCGCGACGGCGGGAGCGCGGTACAGATTTAAAGGGCTCCTGCCCCTCCTCCAGTCACAGCGCTTCCCGCGACGGCGGGAGCGCGATTTACAAAATTAAAGGGCTCATGCCCCTCCTCCGGTCACAGCGCTTCCCGCGACGGCGGGAGCGCGGTACAGATTTAAAGGGCTCCTGCCCCTCCTCCAGTCACAGCGCTTCCCGCGACGGCGGGAGCGCGATTTACAAAATTAAAGGGCTCCTGCCCCTCCTCCGGTCACAGCGCTTCCCCAGGCAAGGAGTCTTCGGTGGGCAAAGGTCCTGTACCATCTAAAGCGAATCTACAACACATCGCGCAACGACCACCAGCTGAAATACCGTTGGGCTGACCTGGTTGCCTGGGAGCAAGACCTGCTGGACCACCTGGGGATTGTGATTGGTGGCCCTGTTGGTGAGTTCAAATCAGAGTAATGTGCACATTTAAATGCTCTGTAGTGACAGTAGCATATTTGTTTACATGCTGCAGGCAATGTTTTTGGACATGTGGAATGCAAGTAAAACATACAGTTGCCTGTGAGTTATACAATAATTCCTACACATTACTGTCATTTGTTGATGCAACAACTGCACTAACTTACAAAACACAACTGGAGCTGTAAATTAGTGCTGCCTTCACGTCAATAGATGATGCAAATGTGGCTCTAACATATGTTTTATGCATGGTCTGTGAATGTACTAGGAAAGACATGTTTTTAATCCAGATTTTTCAAGAAATAATGTGTCTCTCAATTTTTTCGGATACATGTCTGAACAGGATTCTGACACATACGTAACAAGTTATAGCTGACCTCAGGTAACATCCTAGACTGATATTTGGACTTTGTTGTGCCACAATTAAATTAGGGATGGATGCCAAAAGTAATGCACACGGGTTCATATCTCTATGTTTGGTGCAACTTACCATAGTTGTGGCACATAAATAAAGCAAATTATACAAATTGAGGGGTAACAACTGTCCCTTGCCCTCGGTACATTGTATCTGTGTGTTTTACATTGGTCTTAGTCACAATAGGTGGGTGACTGGTATTGCAGTCCTCCAGGAAAGTGGCTTTGCATGTCTCTAATGGATACACATGATGAGAGGAATACACTCCATGAATGAGTCTGCAAACAAATGATGGAGAATGTTTGCCACCACATGATAGTTAGGGCCACTACATGGGTGCAGATATATATGTATCACTCACTGGAGTGCCCGGGTCTATACATGTTTGCAGTGGTATGTCGGATGCAGTATCATCATATCTGAGAGGCTTGACTTTCTAATTTAATCCTACACATAGTATATGTATTTGGAAGTGTTGTACAGTGTACAGACCTTGAGCACATTTCTCCCTTCCATGCCTTACAGGTGGACCTGCACCCTACACTATCAGAGAGGTGGCTCGATTTGCAGACCCAGACATCTCCAGTAAGTGTTGATATTTCTGTTCTGTGTTGTGTTTGCTGCTGTTTTGTGATTGACTCCTGTGTGTTGGACACATAGCAAGGTGTGATGCGCTGGTCAATGATCGGATATGTTCCTTGAGTGGAGTATCATTTTTTTCCCTTCTTTGAGTTGGGCAATCATTAGCGTATAGTCATAATTTGGGATTGTAGGGCAGTCCTGTAGGCAAGGCCATGTGAATAGGGATGACTTTTGTGAATAAAACTTAAATTCAGAAAATATAGCAGAGGACCATATTTGTTATTTAGTCAGCAAGTCAGACCCTGATTCTCACAGATTAGGGATGCCAAAGTCTTACCCAGAGACTTCAGCTTCCCTATTCACTAATGAACATGTTTGACTGTATGTTTGACTTCCTACCAACATGTAGCTCCACATGTTGTTCTACAAGTATGAGGCACTTGAGTACAATGGCCTAGGTGTGCATGCAGCTCATGGCCAGATGTGTGTTGCATATATCTGCTTGATGTAAGTCATGTGTTACTGGTAGGAAATGATGTTGACAATTGTCTGCATTTCCAAACGTGTGGATGGGATTGTCCAAGGTTTGAGTATATCCTAGTTGGACATCCTCCTTACCTGTGGTGGGCTGCCCAAGCCCATGTACAGCTGTCCAAAGCTTCCTGGGTGTCCTTGATGTTTGAAAGTATTTGTTGCTTGTCCCCCCCCCACCCCCTCAGGCACAGGTGTAGGGTTGTGAAAAATGTACCTAGGAATGATGATCCAAGTTTCGTACACAGACATGTAAATCTGTAAGTCACTTGTCCAAACCTAGGATACCCACTCATGATTAGCACCTACATTCTATCCTGGCAATTCCATTTACAACTCGCAGATCTTGTGGCCCTTGATTGTCATCAAGAAGATAGTCATTAGTTGGCCTGTCACTGGTGGAGGACTTGCAGCATTTATTTTATGTGACAAATGGCTGAACAATGATGCATAGGTCATTCAAGTTGTTACCCATCTTTTAGAGTATTGCTGTGCTGTTTGATAGGACACGTGTAGGCTGCATTGGCATGTACTTCCTCAGGGACAATCAGTGATCTGTATGATGATATGGGCTGTTTCTGGTACATTAGATGTATTGTCTGATTAACTTCTGGATCCATATCACACAATGAAGTATCTAATGCTTGGTTTTCTATTTGTTTTAACAGCTGCCAATATGAATCCTATCCAGATTCGTGAGTTTCAGCACAGGGTGATGCGTTACCGCCACATTCTGGATGTGGAGTCGGGGTTCACCATGAAAGAGCCTCTGGAGTGTGGAGTGCATTTGCCCAAGGGGGCCCTTCCATGTCCACCACAGCCACCACCACCAGCACCACAACTACCACCCAGGTGGCACAAACCTTAGCAGGCACCTTTACAGGACCGTCACCCTCCACTGCTGCAGGACCTATCACAGCACCACCTGCACCTCCTTCTATAGGCGTGGCACTGACAAGGGGACAGACTTCTTCAACTGGCACCCAGACCACTCTTGCTGCAGTCATTGACCCAGCAGAGTTTCAGCAGATGCAAATGAACTTGGACCGTATGTTGAGGAAAATGAACAGGCTGCAGCAGGAGGTAGCACAAGTAAATAGGAGGGTGCATGACAGTAAAAAGACCCTGCGGAGGGCGAACTTGTAGACAATATACCTTCAGCCGTGATTCCCTCCCTCCCTCCTCTCTCCTTGTTTTTTTCATTAGTGGGTTTAGGAGGCTTAATGTAAGGTTAGTATAGGCTGTTAGTTTAGTTAGTAGTAGTGGGTGGGAGGTATGATACTTTTAATATCTGTTTTTTATTATGTGGGTGGGTGGGTGTGTGTGTGGTGGATGATGTTGGGGATTCGGTGTTTAAAAAAAAAAAAATATATATATATATAAAAATACAAATAAATATATGTTTGTTTAGTATAAGATAATATGTGTTTAGGTTAGTATATGTTGTCCTCCATGTGTCCCATCTTATAAGGGGGGTGGGGGGTTGATGTCTAGATGGTTTCGTTAAATGTGACAAGTTTAGCTTAGGTTAGTTAGGGCCAGTTGTGGGTAATGTATAGTTAGGATAGGTTAGGTTAGGTAAGTTGTTTCCCGTGCTTTTAGCTTTTGTTTTTCCTGTTTAATAAATATTTAGGTAACCCTTTACAGTATGTGTCACATGCTTGGGGGTCAGGGCATTGGCATGAGAGAACAGTGTCTCTTTTGTATTAGCTTTTGTGTCCCATGCTGCAACCAAATCCCAACTGAGCTGTTACATTGGCAGCTACAGCAAAGCTACTTTGCTAAGATTCTGCCATCCATTGCACCCACCACTCATGGTTACTATGGATCCCAAATTGTTGTAAATTTTTGGTATATGTTTTCAGTGTCACATACCTGCTACCAGAATTGGTATTGAGGACACTGTATTAAGTCTGCCTGCAGCCTGATGTCCAAGCGAATCCTTATAAGGTGAGTGGTAGTATGCTCTCATGTAGTATGGTATACATTACTCACACCTATCATTTGTTACAATGTTTAGCCCGGTTACATATTTGTATGTAAACTCATACACATCCATTCATGCAGTATGGTGTGTGTTAGGTAAAATTTGGGTCAAATGTCACTTACGTACATTTTGGCCTGAAGGAAAATCTGAAGGCAATAATATTTGCCTTAGACATCCCTTGAGGCAGCGCTATTCTGTCCAACACATCATTATGGTGTATAGTTTCTATTTTCCTCAGAAATAACCCTCAGGAAGGGCACATGATGGTACAATCTAGACCACTGTGCATAGTTAGCAGCCAGCATTCTTTCAGGTCAGGTGTATTGACAATCTATAATCATTGAACTGAGGTAAACATCACGGATCTACCTCACGGTTGATGTATCACATTACACAGAGACAAAGTTGTTGTGTAAGTGCTATTTATTAGAAGTGCTGTAGTGCTATATGTACATTGTCCATGATTGTGAGTCCATTAGTGTGCCACCTTCCATTGTGATCCTACACAAGTGCAAAAGGACATGTCATTGGACATGCTGGGGTGAAGTGTCAGACAGTGCAGAGGGACAGGATTTGCCAATGAGTTAGTGAGAGACAATCACAGGGCAGGGTGACAAGATAAACAGTGGGCTAAAGAACAGTGCTTGAGAACAGTTGTTGCAAGACTGGCATGTTACAAAGCACAAGACCTTGGCAATAGGTGGCCATGTGGCAGGGACTAGTGCTACCGGGTAAACTTACGGTAAAGGTGATCTGTTCCACGTCTTCATCTTCTGATGTGTGTGTTGTCTCCTCTGCCCTATGTGGTGGTGGTTGTGAAGGGGCAACACACACCTCACTGTTTGAAGACGTGGAGTCAGACATCCCGATAGCTGCCAACTGTTGGGCTATTAAGGGCAGTACTGCAGCAAGGAGGAGCTGCTGGTTCTTAGGAATAGCAGCCACATCACTGTGCTAGGCAGCCTGGTCAGCCCTCAGGGGTTCAATATTGCATTCGTGCGCGCGTTGACAGGATTGTTGTTGTAAGTGATGTGTTGACTCTATTACAGCTGTGTTATTTTCCATCAACCTTTTTAAAAGTTCCTGCAAGTTTGATGTTCTCCCTTGCATGGCTGCTGCCTGTTCTACAGTTGACATCATGCACGAACGCACCCTGTCTAGGCTGGCTGCCATATTTTCCATCCCCACCCGCACCTCCTTGGCCAGCTCCCGCTGTAGTCCAACTACAGTTCTCTCAAAGCTTATGCCAGTGTCGTCAGAGTCCTCAGCTGTGTTGGAGCTAGCAGGTCATACAATGTGGAGGGTGGGGGGGTCCTCTGTGATGGCTGCTAGTTCTGTGCTCCTCCCTGTGACTAAAGGTGGGGTCTGGAGGGTTCCAAGGACATCTTGGAGGGTCTGCTGGCTGATGTTTGTCAGCTCATCATCCAGGTCATCAGGGTAGTCCTGGACAGGCTTATCCTCAGGAGAGCCATCGTCCTCTGCAATGTGATATGGTACAATTAGTGTGTTTGTTGTGGCATTTGTAATGTGACGTGCCTGCCTTCCTATTAGTTTCACATTGTGATCTTGGTTCCTGTTAATTGTTCCTGTCTTTCATATTAGCATTCTCCCAGGCCTATGCCCCACCTGCATGTCACATATATTGTGGTCAGTTTGTGGACTTGTCAGCATCACATCCTCTGGCTGGTTGGTTCTGGCCAAACTGTGAATTGCCACTTTCTTGTCCTACTCAACCCTCCATCTACTTTCATTCTCATGGTGAGTGTTGGAAAATGGGTTATTGGTAGGGCAGGTAGGTACCTACACCTAGCAACAAGCCACTAACCTCCACATAGGTACAGTTAGGTCTCAGTAAATTAATCCCAGCTCAACCCTTGGTAGCTTGGCAACCAGCGTCAAGGCTTAACTTAGGAGACAAAGGCCCTCATTCTGACCTTGGCGGGCGGCGGAGGCCGCCCGCCAAAGTCCCGCCGTCAGGTTACCGTTCCGCGGTCGAAAGACCGCGGCGGTAATTCTGACTTTCCCGCTGGGCTGGCGGGCGGTCGCCTTCAGACCGCCAGCCAGCCCAGCGGGAAAGAGGCTTCCACGATGAAGCCGGCTCGGAATCGAGCCGGCGGAGTGGAAGCTGTGCGACGGGTGCAGTTGCACCCGTCGCGTATTTCACTGTCTGCGCAGCAGACAGTGAAATACATGTAGGGGCCCTCTTACGGGGGCCCCTGCAATGCCCATGCCAGTGGCATGGGCACTGCAGGGGCCCCCAGGGGCCCCGCGACCCCCCCTACTGCCATCCGGATCTCGGCGGTCCGACCGCCGGGATCTGGATGGCGGTAGGGGGGGTCGGAATCCCCGCGGCGATGCAGCAAGCTGCGCCGCCGCGGAGGATTCAATGGGGCCGCGGTACACTGGCGGGACCCCGCCAGTGGTGCCGGTCCGACCGCGGCTTTACCGCCGCGGTCGGAATCCCCATTGGAGCACCGCCGGCCTGTCGGCGGTGCTCCCGCGGTCCTCCGCCCTGGCGGTCAAAGACCGCCAGGGTCAGAATGACCACCAAAGTGTAAAGCATTCAAATATCACAAAACAGTAATTAAATAAAACACAGGAAACAGTTTAAAAATCCAAAACCAATTTATAAAAATAGCTTATATTTTTATCTTTAAAATGACACAAAAACGATTAAAATCGGTTCAAGGGAACCGGAGATATGAATTTTTAAAGTATTATTATTTTCTAGCGCTTAGAAACAAAAAGCGCCAATCGGGTCATCTGGTTGCACCAGGACCGGGCCAAAGTCAAACTTTCAGGCCGACCGCGATGGAGCCCTGCTCGGCTACAAGTCGCGGGAGGCCTCGGTTAAAAAGTTACCTTCTGACTTAGGGGGTTATTCCAACTTTGGAGGAGGTGTTAATCCGTCCCAAAAGTGACGGTAAAGTGACGGATATACCACCAGGCGTATTACGAGTTCCATAGGATATAATGGACTCGTAATATGGCTGGTGGTAAATCCGTCACTTTTCCGTCACTTTTGGGACGGATTAACACCTCCTCCAAAGTTGGAATAACCCCCTTAGTCTCTTTTTTGATGTTTTTCTTCCCCGGGACGAACCTGCCAGTTGAATCCGACCTCCTGGAGCCCTTGTCCGGATACGCGAAGTCGGTTTCCTCGGTGGTGATTTTTACCTTCGGACTTAGTCGTTTTTTCAAGATGAAAATCCTTCGACCGGGGTAAACCTGGATCTTGATCCGACGTCCGTGGAGCCCTTCTCGGATTCAATGGCTGGGAGGTCCCGGTCAACTTTTTACCTTCGGACTTAGTCTCTTTTTTGGATGTTTTTCTTTACCGGGACGAACCACGAAGTCAGGCCGGGTCGCGGTTGAGGCAAGCCGGCTAGAATTTCCGCGTCGGGTCGGTCACTTTATGGAGCTTTTTTTCAAAAATTCTCCAATCTTTTCCAAACTTCTGGGGCTTCACTCAGATGTTCTTTTAAGGTTCTTTTGGGGTCCACAGCTCACCCCAAGGGTCCAGAAGTTCTGTGATGGTCCTTGGGAAGTGCGGACTTCAACTCCCAGAATGCACCTGGCGCAAACTCCTTTTTGGCCACTGGACAGTGGTCAGCTGGTCACTTTTTCAGGAGTTGGTGCAGGGGACTCTGGATAGCAATTTTTCACCTGTAGCAAACAGGGAGTCCCTCCTTGAACCAGTGGAAGCCAGGCAAAGTCCTTCTTGTGGTGAAGCCCAAGTGTGCAGCTGGTGCAGTCTTTCTGAGTGCAGGGTCCAGGTGCAGGCCAGGGGTCCAGCAGGGCAGTCCTTCTTCTCCTTGTAGTTCCTTCTTCTTGAAATTTGGTGGGGATCTGAGGTGTGGGGGCAGGTCTGCCAGTTTTATCCTTGCTCCTGGGTGAAAAGCAGGGGGGCCCTGGTTCTCCAATCAGGGACAGGGTCGTCCCCCTGTGATGACCACTTCCTGGGAAGTGTGGCAAAAATCCATCCCAGAAGGCAACAGTCTCTAAAAATCCAAAATGGATGAATCTGATTTTTGAAGGATAGATCTGGCTGAGCCCACCCACTGGTGTGGCTAAAAATCATAAACACACCCCTCTCCTGCCCTCTCCTAATCTAATTAAGGGGGCACCTAATTGTCTGGGGTTGCAGGATGTGGGGGTGTTGCTGGGTGCTCCAAATGTCCTTCTCTGCCTTTGAAGACCAGTTTGGCCGCCCTCCCCCTTCCTGCCTCACCATCTGCTGAGGGGAGATTTCTCTCCCCCAAGCACATTCCTTTGTGTGAAGTCAGGCCACTTCACACCTCATCAAGGTAGCCTGGCAGAAGCTGCTGCAGGCTGGCCAATCAGAGCACAGCAGCAAAAACAATGCAGAGCTGAAATTGGCAACTTTTTAGGTAATGTCTAAACTTTTTACCTGAACAAGTTATATTAGATCCAACAACTGGAAGTTGTGGGATTTATTACAACAATTAATTTGATACCAAATTCTTGGTATGTAACATTTAAGGAGACTTTAAAATTTAAAATAAAGTCTGCCCATTCTAGCCTATGAAGGCCATTTACTTCAATGAGGGAAAAACAAATTTGGCTGTTTTTACCTCACCAGGGCTTATAAATCTATTTTTATAAAGTCCCTGCTTATAGTTACATGGCACCCAGCCCCAGGGGCACATAGGGCACACCTTAGGGGTGACTTATATGTAAAAATAAGGTAGTTTAAGACTTTGGAAGTACCTTTAATTCCAAAGTCGAATTTGCATATAACTTTAATTTAAAAGCAGCCAGCAAGGCAGGCTTGCTTTTAAAATGACACTGGGCACCTCAGCAGTGCACCTAGGTGTGCACCACCTATGCTGTGGTCCCTAAACCTACATGCCCTACCATATACTAGGGACTTATAGGTAGGTTAACTTAGCCAATTATAATTAGCCTAATTTGCATATCCATTTTACACAGAGCACTGGCCCTGGGACTGGTAAGCAGTACCCAGGGCACAGCCAAGAGTCAGTAACCACCAGTACCTATCCAAAAAGAGTGGGGGTGATCAGGCAAAAAAAAAGGACTTTCCTACACTGCCCCCCCCCAGATGAAAGGTGATGGGTACTAACCTACACCCTGGTAGTCCTCATCAGCTAAGTGGAAAAACCTAGAAAGGCCATCTGAATTGGCATGAGCAGTCCCAGGTCTGTGCTCCACTGTGAAGTCCATCCCCTGTAGGGAAATGGACCACCTTAACAGTTTTAGGTTCTCCCCCCTCATCTGCATCAACCATCTGAGAGGTCTGTGGTCAGTTTGTACACGGAAGTGAGTGCCAAACAAGTAAGGCCTCAACTTCTTCAGGGACCAAACCACAGCAAAGGCCTCCCTCTCAATGGCACTCCATTTTTTCTCTCTGGGGAGTAGTCGCCTGCTGATGAAGGCAACTGGGTGATCATGGCCCTCTTCATTAACTTGTGCTAACACTGCCCCAATCCCTTCCTCTGAAGCATCTGTTTGCACTACAAATTCCTTGCTATAGTCAGGGGCCAGTAACACTGGTGCTGAAAACATAGCCTGTTTTAGGGTGTCAAAAGCTTTTTGACACTCTGGAGTCCAAATGACCTTCTTGGGCTGTTTCTTGGAGGTAAGCTCAGTTAGAGGGGCCACTATGGTCCCAAAATTTTGAACAAACCTCCTGTAATACCCAGTCAGGCCAAGAAAGGCCCTGACCTGAGTCTGGGTTTCTGGAGCCTCCCAATCCAGGATAGTCTGGATCTTGGGCTGGAGAGGTTGTACATGGCCTCCACCAACAAGGTGGCCCAGGTACACAACAGAACTTTGCCCTATCTGGCACTTGCTTGCCTTGATAGTCAGGCCTGCTTGAAGCAGGGCCTGAAGCACTTCCTTCAGGTGGACCAGGTGGTCCCTCCAGGTGGAACTAAATACAGCTATATCATCCAGATAAGCTGCACTAAAAGATTCCAACCCAGATAGGACTCTATTCACCAACCGTTGGAAGGTGGCAGGAGCATTTTTCTTCCCGAAGGGCATCACCTTGAACTGAAAGTGGCCCTCTGGTGTGGAAAATGCTGACCTCTCCTTAGCTCTTGGACTTAAGGCAATCTGCCAATATCCTGAGGCCAGATCAAATGTGCTCAGGAATTTGGCAGCCCCCAACCTGTCAATGAGCTCATCAGCTCTAGGTATGGGGTGAGCATCAGTCCTAGTGACTGCATTTAGACCTCTGTAGTCCACACAGAATCTTAATTCTTTCTTCCCACCTTGGGGATTAGCTTTGGGCACCAGTACCACTGGACTGGACCAAGGACTATCAGAGGGCTCAATTACCTTCAGGTCCAACATCTTAGCCACTTCAGCTTTGATGTTGGCCTTGACCTGGTCAGACAGCCTGTACAGCTTGTTCTTGACAGGCAAGCTGTCACCAGTGTCAACATCATGGACACACCAATTGGTGAGTCCAGGGGTCAGGGAGAACAGACTAGCAAACTGTCCCAAGACTTGCTTACAGTCTTGTTGTTGCTGATCTGTCAATTTGGGAGAGAGTACCACTCCCTCCACTGACCCATCTTTTGCCTTTGAGGACAGGAGGTCTGGCAGAGGTTCACCCTCCTCCTCCTTCCCTTCATCAGTGACCATCAGCATGGTCATGTCTGCCCTGTCCTGGTGGGGTTTCATCCTGTTTACATGTAGGATCCTGTGAGGATTCCTGGGGGTGCCAAGGTCCACCAAGTAGGTGACCTCACCTTTTTTCTCTAGGATTGGATAGGGCCCAGTCCATTTGGCCTGTAGTGCCCTAGGAGCCATGGGCTCCAAAACCCACACCAGCTGTCCTGGGTGATACTCAGGCATGGTAGCCTTTTGATCATGCCAGAGCTTCATGAGCTCCTGACTGGCCTCCAGGTTTCTGCTTGCCTTCTTCATATACTCAGCCATGCGAGACCGCAGGCCTAGTACATAATCCAGCACATTCTCCTTGGATTCCTTGAGAGGCTTTTCCCAAGACTCTCTCACCAAGCACAATGGGCCTCTTACAGGGTGCCCAAACAGTAACTCAAAGGGGCTGAATCCAACACCCTTCTGTGGCACCTCCCTGTAGGCAAACAGCAGGCATGGGAGGAGGACATCCCATCTCCTCCTGAGTTTGTCAGACAAACCCATGATCATGCCCTTCAGGGTCTTATTGAATCTTTCCACCAGACCATTGGTCTGTGGATGGTAGGGTGTGCTGAACTTATAAGTAACACCACACTCCTCCCACATGGCTTTCAGATAGGCTGACATAAAGTTTGTGCCCCTATCTGAGACCACCTCCTTTGGGAATCCCACTCTGGTGAACACACCAAGTAGGGCCCTAGCCACTGTGGGAGCAGTGACTGTCCGGAGGGGTATTGCCTCAGGGTACCTGGTGGCATGGTCCACTACCACCACAATGTACCTGTTACCTGAAGCAGTTGGTGGGTCTAGGGGACCAACAATGTCAATCCCCACCCTCTCAAAGGGAGTCCCAACCACTGGCAGTGGAATCAAGGGAGCCTTTGGCTTGCCCCCTGTCTTGCCACTGGCTTGACAGGTGACACAGGAGCTGCAAAACTCCCTGACTTTTTCTGATATTTCGGGCCAATAAAAATGGTTGACCAGCCTGCTCCAGGTCTTGGTCTGTCCCAAATGACCAGCTAAGGGGATATCATGGCTTAAGGTAAGGAGGAATTCTCTATACTTTTGGGGGACCACTACTCTCCTAGTAGCCCCTTCTTTAAGGGCCCTTGCCTCAGTGTAGAGAACTCCATCCTCCCAGTAAACCTTGTGGGTACCACTGGTATCCCCTTGTTCTTGCCTGGCAGCAGTCTGCCTCAGGCCCTCAAGAGTGGGACACTCTCTTTGTCCCTGGCACAAATCTTCTCTGGTGGGCCCACCTGCCCCTTGCAGTTCTGCCAAGTCAGGCAGAGTTTGCAGGGAAGGTGTCCCTCCCTCAGAGTTCAGATCCTCCCCCTCAGGGTTGGATTCTTCCTGACCCTCTGTACTTGTTGGGGCTGGCAAGCCAGACCCAGTGCCTTTTCTCTTTTTCTTGGAGGCTTGGCCCATTGTTCCAGGGTCCAAGTGTCCAGCATTCCCCTGTTGTGCCGCCTGTGACCTGGTCACAGCACACACCCATTCAGGGAGGTCCAGCATCTGTGCATGGACCCTTCTTTCCACTTCTGACCACTCAGATGCTTCAAGATCATTCCCCAGTAGACACTCTACTGGGAGGGCAGGAGCTACAGCTACTTTTTTAGGGCCAGTCACACCTCCCCATTCCAGACTCACCATAGCCATGGGATGGAGTTTGGTTCTGGTATCTGCATAAGTCACCTGGTGGAAGACACCAGGTAAGACCTGCTCTGGAGAAACCAGCTTTTCTGCGACCATTGTCACACTGGCTCCTGTATCTCTCAGAGCTTCCACTTCAGTCCCATTGACTTTAGGCCTCTGCCTATACCTCTCCATGATGGGAGGTAAGGTGGCCATAGTTGCAATGTCCACCCCACCCACGGATACTAAGGTGACCTCAGTGTACCCTGATTCCACCCCTGGGCCAACTTCCACCCCCAACCCTACACTAGCAATCCCCTGGGATTGCCCACCAGTGGGGGGCTTCTTGGAGCAGATAGCATCTCCTCTTTTATGTCCTGGCTGATGACAGTCAAAACACTTGCCGGCCTTAGCAAGCTCCTGAAACTTTCCTGCTTTAGCAGGATAATAATTCTTTCCCTGATACCCTTTCCCTTTAAAAGTGAATTGGCTCGGGGCTCCCCCTCCCTGAGAAGTTTTTGGGGACTCTTGTGAGGACTCTTTGGGTTTTTTGTCATCTTTCCCCTGGTTCTTCCCCTGAGAAGAACCATGTCCTCCCTTTTTCTGATCACCCCCTGGGGGTTTCTGGTTAACCCTAGTTCTTAACCAGTCATCTGCTGCCTCCCCCAGCTCTCTGGGGTTGGTCAACCTAGAGTCTACTAGATACTGGCGGAGCCTCTCTTGGACACAATTAGTTAGAAGGTGCTCCCTCATAATCAAATTGTACAGCCCCTCAAAGGTACTTACCCTGTTGCCCTGTATCCAGCCCTCCAGTGCTTTTACTGAAATGTCCACAAAGTCCACCCAGGACTGGGTGCTTGTCTTTTGGGTGTCCCTAAACTTAAGCCTATACTGCTCTGGGGTTAGACCAAACTTTTTAGTCAAGCAACTCTTCATACTGGGGTATGAGTCTGCATCCTCCCCACTCATGGTTAGGAGCCTATCCCTCCCAGAGTTGGGAACTAACTCCCAAAGGAGTGAACCCCAGTACTGAGGCTTGACTTTCCTCATCTGGAGGGCCCTCTCAAAGGCCCCCAGCCACTTATCTATGTCATCCCCCTCTACATAGGCAGGAACCACCCCTTTGGGTAATCTGGTGGGCAAAAACCCCACCCAGGGACACCTCAGTTTCTTTCTCGCTGCCTCCATCTTTTTTTTCTTTGCTTGCCCACTTTTTCTTTTCTAGGGCAAGCTTATCTGCTTCCAAAGCTATGTAGGCTAGCTGGGCTTCCAGCTCTCTTTCTCTGATGGATAGGTTCTCTCCTCCTGAAAGGACCCCCTTCCTACCACTAGCTTTGGGTCTGCCCCTAGTGACTGTATCCACTGAGGACCGTTCCTCCTCTTCCTCACTTGGGGTCTGATGCCTTCCCTCCCCTGAAAGGTTAGAGCTAGCATCTTCCCCTTTTTCTTCCTCCTCTGGAGCTTCCTCTGTCTCTACCTCTTGGGCCTCAGCCCATGCTGTCAGGGATTTAATCAGGATTTCCTTCCTGAGATTAGTGGTTGCAGGCAACCCTCTTTCAATACACAACCCCCTAAACTGGACTACTGTCAGTGTGGGTAGGCTAGCCAGATCAAGCTCCATGGTTCCCTAGTTTTGTGTCAACAAAAACTTTTTGCAAAAATTGGAAACAAGAATTTAGAAAAATTACAAAAATTCAATAATTGAAATTAATGCAAATTAAAAATTAAAAACAATTTTTGCACTAGGACAATTTAAAGGATTTTTAATTTGTTTTACCTAAAACTGTAACGTGATATTGAACACAAGTACAGGATCCCGTCGCTGCTTCCAATTATGTTGGAAAATGGGTTATTGGTAGGGCAGGTAGGTACCTACACCTAGCAACAAGCCACTAACCTCCACATAGGTACAGTTAGGTCTCAGTAAATTAATCCCAGCTCAACCCTTGGTAGCTTGGCAACGAGCGTCAAGGCTTAACTTAGGAGACAAAGTGTAAAGCATTCAAATATCACAAAACAGTAATTAAATAAAACACAGGAAACAGTTTAAAAATCCAAAACCAATTTATAAAAATAGCTTATATTTTTATCTTTAAAATGACACAAAAACGATTAAAATCGGTTCAGGGGAACCGGAGATATGAATTTTTAAAGTATTATTATTTTCTAGCGCTTAGAAACAAAAAGCGCCAATCGGGTCATCTGGTTGCACCAGGACCGGGGCAAAGTCAAACTTTCAGGCCGACCGCGATGGAGCCCTGCTCGGCTACAAGTCGCGGGAGGCCTCGGTTAAAAAGTTACCTTCTGACTTAGTCTCTTTTTTGATGTTTTTCTTCCCCGGGACGAACCTGCCAGTTGAATCCGACCTCCTGGAGCCCTTGTCCGGATACGCGAAGTCGGTTTCCTCAGTGGTGATTTTTACCTTCGGACTTAGTCGTTTTTTCGAGATGAAAATCCTTCGACCGGGGTAAACCTGGATCTTGATCCGACGTCCGTGGAGCCCTTCTCGGATTCGATGGCTGGGAGGTCCCGGTCAACTTTTTACCTTCGGACTTAGTCTCTTTTTTGGATGTTTTTCTTTACCGGGACGAACCACGAAGTCAGGCCGGGTCGCGGTTGAGGCAAGCCGGCTAGAATTTCCGCGTCGGGTCGGTCACTTTATGGAGCTTTTTTAAAAAAATTCTCCAATCTTTTCCAAACTTCTGGGGCTTCACCCAGATGTTCTTTTAAGGTTCTTTTGGGGTCCACAGCTCACCCCAAGGGTCCAGAAGTTCTGTGATGGTCCTTGGGAAGTGCGGACTTCAACTCCCAGAATGCACCTGGCGCAAACTCCTTTTTGGCCACTGGACAGTGGTCAGCTGGTCACTTTTTCAGGAGTTGGTGCAGGGGACTCTGGATAGCAATTTTTCACCTGTAGCAAACAGGGAGTCCCTCCTTGAACCAGTGGAAGCCTGGCAAAGTCCTTCTTGTGGTGAAGCCCAAGTCTGCAGCTGGTGCAGTCTTTCTGAGTGCAGGGTCCAGGTGCAGGCCAGGGGTCCAGCAGGGCAGTCCTTCTTCTCCTTGTAGTTCCTTCTTCTTGAAATTTGGTGGGGATCTGAGGTGTGGGGGCAGGTCTGCCAGTTTTATCCTTGCTCCTGGGTGAAAAGCAGGGGGGCCCTGGTTCTCCAATCAGGGACAGGGTCGTCCCCCTGTGATGACCACTTCCTGGGAAGTGTGGCAAAAATCCATCCCAGAAGGCAACAGTCTCTAAAAATCCAAAATGGATGAATCTGATTTTTGGAGGATAGATCTGGCTGAGCCCACCCACTGGTGTGGCTAAAAATCATAAACACACCCCTCTCCTGCCTTCTCCTAATCTAATTAAGGGGGCACCTAATTGGCTGGGGTTGCAGGATGTGGGGGTGTTGCTGGGTGCTCCAAATGTCCTTCTCTGCCTTTGAAGACCAGTTTGGCCGCCCTCCCCCTTCCTGCCTCACCATCTGCTGAGGGGAGATTTCTCTCCCCCAAGCACATTCCTTTGTGTGAAGTCAGGCCACTTCACACCTCATCAAGGTAGCCTGGCAGAAGCTGCTGCAGGCTGGCCAATCAGAGCACAGCAGCAAAAACAATGCAGAGCTGAAATTGGCAACTTTTTAGGTAATGTCTAAACTTTTTACCTGAACAAGTTATATTAAATCCAACAACTGGAAGTTGTGGGATTTATTACAACAATTAATTTGATACCAAATTCTTGGTATGTAACATTTAAGGAGATTTTAAAATTTAAAATAAAGTCTGCCCATTCTAGCCTATGAAGGCCATTTACTTCAATGAGGGAAAAACTAATTTGGCTGTTTTTACCTCACCAGGGCTTATAAATCTATTTTTATAAAGTCCCTGCTTATAGTTACATGGCACCCAGCCCTAGGGGCACATAGGGCACACCTTAGGGGTGACTTATATGTAAAAATAAGGTAGTTTAAGACTTTGGAAGTACCTTTAATTCCAAAGTCGAATTTGCATATAACTTTAATTTAAAAGCAGCCAGCAAGGCAGGCTTGCTTTTAAAATGACACTGGGCACCTCAGCAGTGCACCTAGGTGTGCACCACCTATGCTGTGGTCCCTAAACCTACATGCCCTACCATATACTAGGGACTTATAGGTAGGTTAACTTAGCCAATTATAATTAGCTTAATTTGCATATCCATTTTACACAGAGCACTGGGCCTGGGACTGGTAAGCAGTACCCAGGGCACAGCCAAGAGTCAGTAACCACCAGTACCTATCCAAAAAGAGTGGGGGTGATCAGGCAAAAAAAAAGGACTTTCCTACAGTGAGGCCTTTCACTGGCTGTGGGTGTTCTGATGGCACTTGCACCACACTTAAAATTCTGGAACTGCCCCTGTCTCAATAGTTCACATCCAGCTTTATATTTCTGAGACCTAGCATATACTATGTATTGCATTGGTATAACACAATACGGATGTCAGCATTGGTAGTGTGTACTGCTGATGTTGGGAAATGTGTGGTACATTGGATTGCACTGATAGTCCAAGCAGTGTTCCATTTCCTCGTCTGACTGTGATGGTGAATTTCACCAGCCGGTGACATATGTCCTCCCCCTCAATACTGTTGTCTGAGAAGTATGACATTTGGGATGTTGCATGGTGTCATTGGAGCTATTGTGACCCAGGCATAGGGTGGACCCTGAGATATGCAGCATGGGTATGACATTAGTTCTGTGTACCTCATAATGGTTATGACAATGGCTGATGTTTGTAGCAACTATGGACAATCACATTTGACATGATTGGAACATTTGTATTGATTTCAGGGGATTGATAAAGTTGTCATCCTGAACCCTCTAATTTGGGTGTGTTTGATCCATGGGGACGTTGCTGCCATTAGCTACTTGACTTGCACACACAGCAGAGGTGGTAATGGCAACTGTTGTCAATGTTAAATTCCACTTGCAGATATGGCCTGAGGTTGTTAATTGGGCCCTAGTTCATGCAGGGAGAATACTGGCTGACGTGTGACAGCATGCCATTTTATGTTGTACCCTACCCTCCTGGCCTGGCTTTACCTTTTCAACATCCTTGGCATGGCAGCATACCCCCATGCAAAGGTTGTTGGTGTAGTGTAGTACTATGCTCCAGGTTTCCTCTGAACGGGCCATGCCCCTGTACCGTGCCCCTTTAATCATGCCACTCCTTGAATATCATGACTTCCATGGATTGTGTAGTAGGTATGCCCCCCCGGTTGCAGTTAACAATTCGGCGTTTTAGTTCCCCATGCGACTTAGCCTGCATCTGTGTTGTCTCCTGGTAGTCTGCACTGTCCTGTCCTTGAATCCCTGTGACGATCTCCTCAAGGAGGACAGCTGCCACCATCTCCTCCATGTGGTCTACGGCCTCCTGTGGTGCTGGAATCCCATCTCCAGTTGGCAGTGCTTCCTTCCTATTCCTTGCCATCTTTTCCTTGGTCTTGCGCTTGCAGTCATGCCAACGTTTCTTGCACTCTATGACTGTCCTCCGTACTTCTGCCACACTGTTGATCTTGTCACCAATTTGTTGCCATATTGCCTCTATCCTACTAATTGGCAACTTTGAGGTGACAAACAGTTGATGCTGGTGTTCCGTCACCTCTTTCACCAGAATTTCCTGCTCCTCTGCACTGGAGGGACACTTTCTTTTCTTTTTCTGCCTGTCCTAGGTCTTGTGTGGGTCCTCCTGGATGGTTCCTGGTCTGTTGTCATCTTACTGGGGTCGGTGCAAGGATCTGGGATCCATTTTGCCTCTCCTTAGCACATTTTGCTGTGTTTGCGCCGCTTTTTGATGCAATTGTGTCAAAAAATGGCACGTATCCGGTTTGCAGCATAGTAAACCGGGTCACAGTCATTTTCGCCATGTTACCGTAGTTTTTCTTTATAAAGTGACACATTGGTTTGAGTAAAAAAAAATTACTCACACCTGTGGTTTGCGCCGCCGTGCGTCAAAGTATAAATTTGACGCCCACATGGCGCAAAGAAATGGCGTTAGCCGGCGGTAAAGTTTTTGATGCAAAACTGCGCCAACGCAGTTTTGTGTCAAAAAGTATAAATATGGCCCCAGGTTTCTGGCCCCTTTAAACTATGTTACGCAACCATTATGGTGTTCTCTAACTCTTCCAAACTTTGGGACAGGTTTAGAAGGCCCTTTCGCCTCTTTGCTCCACATTAGTGTAATTTTATTTATGCTATTGGGGCGTTAGGTACGCATTTCTGAAACTCCTTGTTTACAAAGTGGCATAATGCTAGCATTGCCCCACTTCGTAACCCCTTGTGCCACATTATGCCTGTGCCAGGCATAATGTATGCAAGGGGGGCCTTCCCCCGCAGGGAGGCCTGCAAAAAATGGTGCAGTGACATCGACACGATATCACTGCATCATTTTTTCTATAATTTTTTACCCCTGCACATTGCAGGCATTAAAATGACAGGCTCACATAAACCTATAGATCTCCCTACTGCTTTGCTGGACTAGTGCCCTAATTAATGGCACTAATCCAGCAAAGCACCACAATAGCGTCATAAATTCTGATGCAATTCTGCCAACGTGTGCCATGGTGCACTGTATTATTTAATACAGCGCTACCATGGTGACGTTAGGGGGACTGAGGGCTGCGCAAGAAAAGTGGCGTATCAGGACTGATGCACTACTTTCTTGTAGATTTGGCCCTGTGTATTAACACTGCTCCTGAACCTTTAAGGCTGTCATCAGTAATGTAAGTTTCCCAGGTTATTGATGTGTACTGGACTCTGTTTTTGCTGTTTTTGTTACTCTGGGCACTTTACCACTGCTATCCAGTGCTAAAGTACAAGTGCACCTATGTAAAATATATGTGTAATTGACTTTCCCTGATTGGCATATTTGATTTACTAGTAAATCCCTAGTACAATGCACTAGAGGTACAAAGGCCTGTAAATCAAATGCTACTAGTGGGCCTGCAGCACTGGTTGTGCAACCCACATAAGTAGCCCTTCAAACATGGCTCAGGCCTGGCACTGCAGTGTCTCTCTGTGCAGTTTTAAACTGCTAATTCAACATGGCAAGTGTACCCACTTGCCAGGCCTAAACCTTCCCTTGTTATATATGTAATGCACCTGTAAGATAGACCTTAGGTAGCCCCATGGGCAGGGTGCAGTGTATATTAAAGGTGGGACATGTACTTATGTGTTTTACATGTCCTAACAGTGAAATACTGCCAAATTCCGTTTTCACTGTTGCAAGCCCTATTTCTCTCATGGGTTAACATGAGGGCTGCCTTTAAATATTATTAAAGTGCAGATTCCCTTAGGGAGAAGATAGAAATATGGGGGTTAGGGTCTCTGAGCTCACAATTTAAAAATACATCTTTTAGTGAAGTTGTTTTTTAGGTTGTGTGTATGAAAATGCCACTTTCAGATTGTAGGAATTTTCTTGCTTAAACCATTATGTGACTCTGCTTGTTTGTGGAATCCCTGTCTGGGTCAGTTTTACAGTTTGGCTGTTTGCACCTCTCCTCTAGACAGTGACACAAAGGGAGCTGGGGTGTAGCTTGCATATCCTCATGGGCCATCTGAGCTGAGGAGAGGGGAGGAGTGGTCACTTACACCTGAAAGGGCTGTGCCTGCCCTCACACAATGCAGTCTGCAACACCCTGGTGTGTGTCTGGGGCCTGGCCTGGGCAAGGCAGGATCTTGAAATCAACAGAGACTTCTCTTTGAAGTCGGCCTACTTCAAAGGCAAAAAGGGGTAGAAGAAGAGCACCCAAAATGCCTAAAAATCAGATTACTTCTGAAACCAAGAGGAACCTCTGCCAAGGAGAAGAGCTTGAGGCTGGAGGAGGAGTACTGTCTCTTTGCCTGTGTCTGTGCTTTGTGGAACTATCCTGCAGTTGCTGCTTCTGCCTGTGAAAGGGGACAAAGACTGGACTTTGTGGTATATTCCTGTTTGAGAAGAATCTCCAAGGGCTTGGACTGATCTTTCCCCCTGTTCTGAAATCTCAGGGCCATCAAAGACTTCCCCTACCAGCACCTGAACTCTCTGCTGAGACTTCTACCCTGACAAGTGGTGCCCTAGCTAGTCCCTGGGCCCTTGAAAGGAGAAGCAGGTGAAAATCCAAGAAAAACGACTCCAGTCGATTCCAGACCAAGGCCGCTGCCGAATCTTGTGACGCCACCTGCAACCGACTCCGTGATCCTCGCTGGAGTGTGACGACCCTCAGAGGCCTGACATCGCTGTAGCCCCGCCGAAGTCCGCGACTCCGTGGAAGTCGCCACATCCGTCGAGACCGACGCCAGCCGAAGTGTGCTGATTCAATGCTTTGAACCAACACCTCCTCACCTCCACCACTCCACAACAAGGACCCGACACCTCTTCATGACGCCTCCGCTCCTTCACCCTGCATCACCGGAAACACCGCAGACTCGGATTCAGCAACACCGCGATCCCCAAATTTGCACACCCACTTGTTCTCACAGTTTACTAAGGTACTCTACGCGGAGGTCTGCGTGACTCTGCAACCAGTGCCACCAGCTTCGGATTGTTGGGAACGACTCTGTCATAATGCCGTGTTAACACCTCATTGAAGCATTTTGTGTTTCTTAGCGCTATATGTGAGTTTAATCTTTAAAAATTAATAACTTGACTTGTGTATGTCAGATTTTTTCATTTTGGTCTTGTTTTGTTTAGATAAATATTGGCTATTTTTCTAAACCTGTGTTGTGTCATTTTGTAGTGTTTTTACTGAGTTACTGTGTGTGTTGGTACAAATACTTTACATCTGGTCTCTAAAGTTAAACCTACCTGCTCATGCATAGCTACCAAGGGGGTGAGCGGTGGTTAACTGAGTGTGAGTCTCCTTTACCCTGACTAGAGTGAGGGTCCTTGCTTGGACAGGGGGCAACCTGACTGCCAACCAAAGACTCCATTTCTAACCACTTTTTATTGGGAATAAAACTTCATAAATTAGGAACCTTTGTCAGTTTGAAC
Organism: Pleurodeles waltl; assembly: GCF_031143425.1. Classification (NCBI taxonomy): domain Eukaryota; kingdom Metazoa; phylum Chordata; class Amphibia; order Caudata; family Salamandridae; genus Pleurodeles; species Pleurodeles waltl. The sequence continues at coordinate 1,267,796,917 of NC_090440.1, forward strand.
TTCATTGCTTTAACCCTTTCACAGCTAGCCCCCCTTCACCCTTGTGCTGAGACTTTTTTTGGCTTTTTGGGGTAGTTTGCGCTTAGGCCTCTATACCTTTTTGTGCACATAAGCTATCTCTGCCACATTTTTGTCATTTTTTTCCAACACCTTCGGGATTCTAAAGGTACTCAAGGTTTAATTATTTTCCTGGAGGGGACTAAAAAATAGACAAAATACAGTGAACTTCTGAGTTTTTAGAGAAAAGTGGAGAAACATGCTCCAGGTAAAAGTGTCTGCTTTTTTCCCTAAAAATGTCATCCATGAATAGGTTAACTGTACTAAAGTCACCATCTTTCACCATCTTCTCAGCTTTCATGAAAATGCAGTGGTGAATAAAAAAAAAAATGAATTTTATACCACACCTTTAGCATTTTTCTAAGATGTAGCCTATTTTCCCTACTTTATGTGCTCTCAACCTACTTTCAGTTTGTGGTGGATACCACGTGGTAAACCCATGGGTGGTTCAGAAAAGATATAGATTTCTTAAAAGGTGATAAAGTTCCAAATTCAGGACGGGGTCATCGAAAATGAGTAGGAAAAAACTGGCATTTCTGACAACATTTCCATCTGTAACTTTTTGTCAGGATGGCAGATTGATAAAAGAGATATACCATTATGTCGGCTAGAACATTTTTGTTGTGGGGATATGTAGGGTTTGAAGGTTCTCCAAGAACCCAAGGTACCTGGAGCAAACAACTGAGCTGCACCATTCAATGGTTTTTCATTGAGTATCAAGTATAGACCAATTCTTATAGCAAAATAGGCAAAGTGAAAAATGGGTATCAAGGAAACTTAAGTGTTTCTGAAATTGGTACAAGATACAAAGTTTAGGAGCGGTGGTTATTTCTACATCTCTGAATTTGTGAGTACCCATACTAGCGTATGATTTGGAGGCTATTTTTAAAAATGCCATCTTTCATACATACTGGCTTACATTTAAAAGGCACAAATGCAGTGAAATCCCATAGGTAATAACAAATGTTCTACTATTTTATGCTTCTGCTAGTCTCCCAATAAAAATGGTACCTCACTTATGTGGGTAGGCCTAGTACCTGCAACCAGAAATGCTCAAAACACAACATGGATGCAGCACATTTTTCCCCCGAAAACTGACCATCTTTTTCCATTGTGGGTAGCTCTAGGTTTTGGACCCCAGCACGTAGGAATACCTAGCCAACCTGTAAATTTTTAAAAACCAGACACTCAGGGGTATCCATGCTGATCTGACTGTTGTGGCTTTCACCATGTTATTACCAAGAATACCCTTTAAACCGCAAACATCGCTAAATTTGCAACTGCGCACCAACTCAGCCACCCTTGCACTGTAGTGGAAGGATAGCTGCGTTGATGGGGACATTGTTTTTGTGCAGGAAGGAGCACTTTCCTGCACAATAACAATCTTAATTGGTGATTTGCTCTTTCTATGTGTGCTGAAAAATGCAACACACATAGAAAGAGCAAAAACTGAGGAGAAATTAAAGCATTTCTCCTCATTGTGCTACTCTAATGCCATTCCTGGGGTGGCAATAGGTTTTGGAAGTACCTTAGGTTTACGAAAAATCCTATATCTAGTGCAGAGTAAAAATGCAATGGGATTTGCTGTGGCACGCCCACAGCAACACCCATTGCACGCCTCTTCCATGCAAAGTGCTGTGTGTGAAGGGGCCGTATTTACAAGGCGGTGTTAGGTCACAAAAAGTGGCTTAGAGCCACCTTATAAATACGGCGCAGGGCATAGCGCCACCAGAGCGTCACGAAAAAGTGATGCTCCTGTGGCATTAGGGGCTCTTAAATATGCCCCTTAAAAAGCTGTCTCCTGTAGGAGAAACATAAGCTTTTCTAGGTACATATCTATCTTTTTTTCAATTTATTTATTTATTTACAGTATTTGTAAAGTGCTACCATCATCCCCTAAAGGTTGTCCCAACACAGGATTGAAATTTTCCTCTCACCTGCCCAAACCATTATTGCGGGAATAGGCAGGTTTTCAACCTCTTTTGACATGTGAAGAGGTCAGAGTTAAGGCAGAGGTCAAGAGGCAGAGAATTCCAGTATATTGCTGGTGAATGGCTGAAAGAGCATTCTCAAATTCTTACTTATTTGTATTCTATAAGTCCTACAAAACCCCTTCAAATGTAGTAGATGATCCACCATATGCATAAGGTTTGATATCAGGCTTATGAAGCTTTACTCTATCTTCAATCTCTTCTAAGAAAACATTTTTTACATAAATGTATTTTGGAATAAGAATCAAACAAAAATGTGATGCTTCTCCCTTCAAATTATCATCTATGGGACTTTCCTCACCCCATCCATTAACCTGCAGCACAATTTGACTACATTCAACTTCAACATCACTTTCACCTTTTTCAATCTCAGTTTCTTTCATGATGGAGCAGAGATCTCGCTAGCTTAATAATTTAGAAAAAATACAAAAAAAGCAAATCATTTTTGTCTCAAATATTAATGTAAATTAATTTGATGTATGTATTTTAAAAGTGGAAAAACATACAAATATTCATTTAAAAATCCCACTTAAAGTAAATTGGCTGTGTATATTTATTATTATGTGTTAAAATTACAAAATGTTAAGTCCAGAATAATTTAAAATGTATTTATATTTAAAAAATAAAGATACATTTCTATTCAAATTAACAAAAAATAAAATATGTTTACATTATATAAGTATTTTTAAAATGTATGCAATTTCTAATAATCAGTATACTTTATATATTCTTTTGAAAGATTAGACTAAAATATTTGAATTTCAACTTTATTTCCTGTGAAAGAGTGTTGCAGTTTCAAAGGTTGGCCATGTATGGTGCGGTACTTATAAATGTTTTAATCTGGCAGTTGTAACTTTACTCTCTTAAATTTGGTTTCCACGGCCCTCTCTCCCTGGTTTCAGGGGTTAGAGACATGTACATTTACACTTTTGAGTAACTTTACACTTCTATGGGATTAATTGCAAAGAGTGCTATGGTATGTATCATTTATTTGAAACCACATTATAGAAAACATGTTGTGATGGGAGTATGGGGTTGAACAATATAATTATTAGTAGACAGGATATCACATTTTGGGGCATATTTACAGGCCCCTAGCGTCACCTTGAGCCACATTAATGTCATTTATTTTGACATTAATGTGGCCCAATGAGCCAAAATCCCTGTGCTGTATTTACAAGGTGGCGCAATGCATGCATTGCGCCACCCTGTAACCCTTTGCGCTACATTATGCCTGTAAGCAAAGGTGGCATTCCCCCGTTAGGGGAGCTGGTAAAATGGTACCAGGGAATCTATGAGATTTCTTTGTGCCATTTATTATTCTTTAGAATGAGCCTTTATGTACTCTGCAGGAGTAGTGCCAGTATTTTGGCACTACTCCTGCAGAGTAGGTCAATAGCGTCATAAAAATGACACTATTGCCCCCTACTCTGTGCCCTGGTGTGCCGTATTTTAAATACAGCGCACACATGGTGATGGTAGGGGGTTGCAAAGAGGCGCATGGAAAGTGGCCCTGGACTCGGTGCAGCGCCACTTTCCATAAATCTGCCCCTTTGTGATTTACAAATTATATATATATTTCTCAGGTTGCACATCTTTACGATTCACCACAAAGTAACTAAGCGATGTTCTTAAAATAGTAAAATATCTGGCTAAAGTCGAGAATTAAATTAATTTATCCAGGTTCAAAAGTTGGCAGCTTAGCCACTAGGTCCAAAGTCAGCAGACCTAATCATTAGACTTCAACTTTTCTCAAAGTCAATTGCTGCTTAAAATATGATCAATTATTTTAGTCTTCTCTGTTTGAGTGGAGCAGTGCTTATTCATAATGGAATGAGTGCTGATGCCCAAAGCTCCTTTCAAAACACCACGGATAGTGCTTTTAAACTAAGATGCACCGAATGCCAAGGCTACATAGTCCTGAGATGACCTCAAAGATCTTCCATCCTCTCTCACACATTCCCTCTCCCTTGCTCGTGCAAATTCCACGTTCTCTCTTTACATACCTTTTCTTGCCTTTCTCTTTCAACTTTTTGCCCCTTTGTGCATTTTCCGTCTTTGCTCACTGTCAATGTCTTATGAGAAAAGATGAGTGTTATTCCCAAAAAATGAATACCGGTGGCCCCTCCGGCAACCACCGAGTCGAATTAGGCACTGTCCTGGAGTTGTCCCTTCATAGTATGTTTTATATGTAAGACAACCAGGTCTGTGAAATCGACATTGGACACATCGTCCATTGAATCGTAGTGTTCTTTGTATTTTGCTAGAACGAGGACTCAATATACCTAATTAAATGGTGTGAGAATGGTGCATTATATTTCTGCTAATTATATGGTAATAGTCAAAACAGTGTGAGTTCAATTCATGCTTGAAAAAAAATTACTTTTGATTATTCGATTAACATACTACATTTTGTTATATGTGGTCAAAGGTTAGAGGACCGAATTTGATGGTTGTCTGGAAGTAAAATTCAATCGTTAGAAAATTGGATGGTATACTGGGGCAATCTGAGATTTTCTTTAGAAGAGGACCTTGATACAATATTGTGGCTAGGATTGTGGGTAGGTTGTGTATCGCAATGAAGTTATATATCTTGGAGGAGTTATACATGATCATCCTGTTGACATGTTTTTCTTTACTGAAACAGGGTTACAATCACCATCACTGGATTTGAATCTATTTAGTGATCTGTCCTCTCTTATTTTCTCCATCTCATTCCATTCCCCACTCTTATCCTTAGCCACTGATTCCCCCTTACCATTTATTCCTTGTTTCCACTCCTACACATACCCACAATCTCACCTAGTCTCCACTGATATAGCCATTCATATTTTACTTCTTATACATCTCTTTTCCTTTTACCAATCTACTCCAGTATTCCGTCACCTATTTGTGGTGAACTGTTACCCAATTTGGCCCTTCTTGACTCCCTTTGATTGTTCGCCTTTCAATTGAGACTTTCCTCTCATCCAATCTGAGTGAATCTATCTCACTCTGACCCTGTGCCATGCTTCTCATGTCATGTCATTTCATTTTCTGCTCTGGAATCACCAACCTGCTCCTAATATCTCACATATTACCCTCCTCCTGCAAACCTCACCTGCTCTGCATTGTACTCACCTTTTCCTTTCTCTTTCCCCCACACATTTCAACCACCCTCTACGCTTACTAACTTCCTCTTGATAGATGCAACTTCAGTCTCAGGCTTGCAGTACATTCTTCATCCAACCAATGCCCTCACTCACCACCTTACCATGGAGATAGACATTCTCATTGTTATAAAGTAACACCATATGATTTCAAATGTTTTCCACTTCCATCTATATTGCACGCAACTACCTGTAGGGATACCTGTGCTGATTAGTGTAAAACTAACTGGCTAGAGAAACACTAGGGGGCATATTTATACTCCGTTTGCGCCAGAATTGCGTCGTTTTTTTTTACGCAATTCCGACGCAAAACTAACTCCATATTTATACTTTGGCGTTAGACGCGTCTAGCGCCAAAGTCCATGGAGTTTGCGTAATTTTTTAGCGTGGACACCTACTTTGCGTTAATGAGATGCAAGGTAGGCGTTCCCGTCTAAAAAAGTGACTCCGAGGCATGTGCGCCGTATTTACACTCCCGGGCAAAATTCACGCCCGGGAGTGGGCGGGTCAAAAAAAATGACGTACGGCCGCTTTTGCGCCGTTCTTTAGCGCCTGGTCAGGGCAGGCGTTAAGGGACCTGTGGGCTCTGAAGGAGCACAGAGGTGCCCTCCCATGCCCCCAGGGACACCCCCTGTCACCCTTGCCCACCCCAGGAGGACACCCAAGGCTGGAGGGACCCATCCCAGGGACATTAAGGTAAGTTCAGGTAAGTTTTTTTTTTTTTTTGTGGCATAGGGGGGCCTGATTTGTGCCCCCCTACATGTCACTATGCCCAATGACCATGCCCAGGGGACAGAAGTCCCCTGGGCATGGCCATTGGGCAAGGAGGCATGACTCCTGTCTTTGCTAAGACAGGAGTCATTTCTATGGGGGTTGGGAGTAGAAAAAAATGGCGCAAATCGGGTTGAGGCGAAAAATTTGCCTCAGCCTGACTTGCCCCATTTTTTGGCGCCCAAGCTCCATATCCCCCTACGCCGGCGCTGCCTGGTGTACGTCGTTTTTTTTTACGCACACCAGGCAGCGCTGGCGGCTAACGCCGGCTAACGTCATTGAATAAATACGGCGCCCGCATGGCGCTTCAGAATGGCGTTAGCCGGCGCTAATTTTTTTTACGCAAAACTGCGTTAGCGCAGTTTGGCGTCAAAAAGTATAAATATGGCCCTAGGAGTGCAGTCAAAAAGCATGGTTGTAGAGGTTTACGAATGGTGTTCTGACTTAGCTGTCTGCAGGGAGAGGGGTAGGAAATTCCAGAGTTTTGCAACATTATATTTAGCCCCAGCTCTGGCTTTTTTAATTGATGGAATCACAGCACGGCAGGCAGCGGTGGATAGCAGACTTCTTCCTGAAGTATAGGATGCAATCAAGGGTCAAGAGATCTTGGGGCCTTTGTTGAGGAGTGCGCCTTGGGTATACAGAGGGATTTACATTTAACCCTCTGGGCCACTAGGAGCCATCGGAGGGAGGGCACAGCGTGCCGAGCTGACTCTTGCTTCAGGATGTTGTGAAGAGTCCTCACCATGGTTTTTTGAACAACCTGTAGTTTTCTATCCATCAATTTTGGAGCTCATTGGTATACTGAGTTTCCTTAGTCCAGACAAAAGAGGATAAGTGTTTGGACCACTATTCTTTAAGAGGAAGGGGGAAGCAAGTGCAAACGTTTTCTAAGCATCCTGCGGATGCCATGACATGTTGCTGTTAACTTTATAGACTGAGGGCCTTATTTGTACTTTTTGGGGCAATACTGCACTAACGCAGTTTTGCACCAAAATGTTTTGCACCGGCTTGCCCCATTTTTTAGCAGCAGCTGGGCACCATATTTATGGAATGGTGCAAGCCGGTGCAAAGGGTAGGCTAGCTTAAACAAAAATGACTTTAGGCAGGTTTGAGTCAAAATAAATGATTCTGACCAGATTAGCATCATTTTTTGACGCTAAGGGCCATATTTATACTCTGTTTGCACTGAATTAGCGTCATTTTATTTTTAACCTAATTCAGTGCAAAACTAACTCCATATTTATACTTTGGTGCTAGACCCATCTAGCGCCACATTTATGGAGTTAAAGTCATTTTTTTAAAGTGGAAACCTACCTTGCCTTAATGAGATGCAAGGTAGGCGTTCCTGTGCAAAAAATGACTCTATGGCCTTAACGCCATATTTATACTCCTATGCAAAAATGGTGCAAGGGATGGAGGAGGGGTCAAAAAATGGGGCAAAGCTTGCTTTGCCCCATTTTTTAAAGCCTGGGTCAGGGCAGGGGTTAGGGGACCTGTGGGCCTATTTCCATGGTGGAACACCATGGAATAAGCCCACAGGCGCCCTCCCCAGGCCCCAGGGGAACCCCCACCCACACCAGAGGGACTGCGGAGGATGGGGGACCCCATCCCAGGTAAGAACAGGTAAGATTGCATTTTTTTTTTTTTTTTAAGTGCCATGGGAGGCCCTGAAATGGGCCCCCATACATGGCACAGGGTGCAATGGCCATGCCCAGGGGACCCCTGTCTTCTGTGCTGGCCATTGGGGTGGTGGGCATGACTCCTGCCTTTTCTAAGGCAGGAGTCATGTGGCATGGTAGGTTTAGCACCATAAAATGATGCTAATCTGGTTAGAGTCATTTTTTTTACTCTATCCTGCCTAAAGTAAATTTTTGGTGCTAAACCCTCTTCTTCTATACTGCCAGCCCCACCCGACTAAAGTCATTTTTTTTTACTCTAGCCTACCCTTTGCACAGGCTTGCAGCATTCCATAAATATGGTGCCTGGCTGGTGCACAGAAATGGTGCAAGCCGGTGCTAAACTTTTTGGTGCAAAACTGAGTTAGTGCAGTTTTGCAGCAAAAAGTATAAATAAGGGCCAATATTTTGTACGTTTGTGCCACTATTGCGTCAAAAAATGACGTTAATGCGGCGCAAAAAAAGTATAAATCAGGGTCTTGGTGCTAGACGGACATAGCCCAGATGACATGTGGTGGGTGGTTCTCCAAACTAACTCACATAAGACTACCAACTCCCTTTTTGAGTTAGAACAACGATGGGTGTTTAAGCTATGCACCCACATCAAGGGACGAAATGATGATATCCCTTGGACTAGCCTAACCAGTTAACTTTACTCTTGTCAGCAGCAGACACAATCATTTCTGCGTCCCCTCCAGACATATGCCACTCACATAGTTAGTGTTTCCTTTACTCGTTCTGGTGTCTGATTCCTACTGCTTAGCTGAGCCTGTATGTAATATCTGCTTTTTCCTCCATAATTCGCAGGCTCTGCTCAATCAGCCCTGGCACTTTGAGATGATAATAAGTATCGCTTTGAGCCACATTTCGACTCTATGTATTTATTATAGAGGATTCGGTGCTTTCACCCCTCCTCTATTTCCATGCCCCTCCTTGGGTTCCTTACCCAAAAAAAAACCTACGTTGGTTTCTACGATCCTTGAGTGACGTGTGAGTCACGTGTAACTACGTGAACACACGCTCACCGGAAACACCTCTTCCTAACATCTGGGTCGGATGATATATTTTTTCCACTCCCCGGCGTCCGTTCATAACACAGGATTCACGGACCCGGGTAGGTTCCTTGACGGTCTCGGCAGCATTCTAAGTAAGTGCCTCAGCGTCTATGCTTATGACGGCCACTCGTCCGCTAATATGGGATTTGGCCCGTTTTTTGCTTTACGCGACTCAATACTGTTTCCTCTTGCTAGTAACGGTGTCGATTTTTTCAATGCAGCCGTATTTAATGATGCAGCCTTTGCTTTACGCTACTCGATAATGTTTCCTCTTTAAAGTAACAGTGCTGATTTTTTCAATGCAGCCGTATTTAATGATACCCTACCTGACTTCTGGGTGCCAGTACATTTCCATTGAGGTCTGAGGTCATAATTTGACCAGCAGTCCACAGTTTATACTACCATAAAAATCCGGCCATGTCATCATTACTATTCTCTGTGATCTATGTAAATGTAACATTATTTGGATACCATGGAGAATACATATTATTGACATACATTGAACATTTGAACCAAATTGGTTTACACCTTTATTGCTCAGGAGGAATTCTGATTGATGATATTTAACTCGATCATAACAAATATTTGTTGTTATGTTTCACGTTGATGCTGTTGTGCTTCTTTACTTAGACTTAAACTGCGCCCGACCATTGGTCTACGTGGTCCTATGGAGTGCACTCCCCTAATGGGGTCGGTAAGCAATGTCTGTATATAAGTCTACGCACTCTCCCACTTGTCAACACTTACAAAGGGTGGGCATCAACATTGTTGGTCCCTTGGACCCCAAAACTGCCTTGGGCAACAGGTTTATCCTGGTTTTGGTGGACAATGCCACCCACTATCCAGAGGCAATACCTCTGAGAACAGTGACTGCACTGGTGGTGACCAGAGCCCTGCTGGGAATATTTACCTGTGTGGGATTCCCTGAGGAAGTTGTGCCTGACAGAGGCACAAACTTCATGTCTGCATATATGAAGTCCATGTGGGATGAGTGTGGGGTGACTTACCGGTTTACCACCCCTTATCATCCTCAATCCAATGGGCTTGTTGAGAGAGGCGTAAGTGGGACGTCATCTTACCATGCCTGCTGTTTGCTTACAGGGAGGTGCCCCAGAAAGGGGTGGGCTTCAGCTCTTTTTTACTTCTCTATGGTCACCCTGTCAGGGGACCACTAAGCATAGTTAAAGAGGGCTGGGAGAAAGCTCCAAAGACACCTCCCCAGGGTGTGGTCAGCTACATGCTGGTCACCTGCAACCAAACCCAACGCCTCTGGAAGCAGGCCAAAAGTAACCTTGAGGTATGACCGGAAGGCCACTCTGGTTGAGTTCTCACCTGGAGACAAGGTTTGCTTGATGGAGCCAGTACAGCCTAGGGCTCTCCAGGTTTGCTTGTCTGGCCCGTTTTTGAATAAAGAGCAGAAGGGGGAGGCCACTTACCTAGTGGCCCTCAAGACCCCCAGACCCCCTACGGGTTCTCCATCACAACAGACTCAAGCCTCACTTTGAGAGGTCTGAGGTCAGTATGGTCCTAGTCACAGATGAGGGCATGGAGAGGAAAGTGAACCTCACCCCAACCTCCTCTTTGCCAAAGAAGGTGATGGGTCATTGGAGGGTGTCATTCTCTCTGACTCCCAGGCTCTAGACCAGAGAGGAGACTGCTATGAGCTGTTTTCCCTTACTCCTGGACTTACCCATCTATGTGCCCATGACATTGACACGGGAGTCAGTCCCCCTGTGAAGAACAACATTTACAGGTTGTCAGATAAGGTAAAGGCCAGCATCAAGGAGGAGCTCTCCAAGATGTTGACCTTAGGGGTTATTGAGAAATCCATCAGTCCCTGGGCCAGCCCAGTGGTGCTGGTTCCTGAGGCTGCCGCACCCGGTGCGAAGCCAGAACTCCGGTTCTGTGCAGACTACCGGGGTCTCAACTCAGTCACATGGACTGAATCTCACCCCATCCCCTGTGCTGATGAGCCTGTTGACAGGCGAGGCCCTGCCAAGTTCCTGAGTACATTTGATCTCACATCAGGGTACTGGTAGATCGCCCTGACTGAGGGGGCTAAAGAGAGATCTGCATTTTAAACACCCAATGGCCATTACCAGTTCCGGGTAATGCCCTTTGGGTTGAAAAATGCCCCCTCTACCTTCCAATGGTTGGTTAAAAGGGTCCTAGCTGGCAAGGATGTCTACTGCGCAGGCTACCTAGATGATATAGCTGTCTATAGTTCCAACTGGAAGGAAAACCTTCCCCACCTCATGGAGGTGCTTCAGGCTCTGCAATAGGCAGGCCTGACCATCAAGGCTAGTAAGTGCCAGATTGGTCAGGGTCCCGTGGTATACTTGGGACACCTAGTAGGTGGGGGCAAGGTGCAGCCACTCCAGTCCAAGATTGTAACTATCAAGGCCTGGCAACCACCTAGAACACAAACCGCAGTGAGAGCCTTCTTAGGCCTCACTGGATACTACTGTAGGTTTGTCAAGGGCTATGGTACCATTGTGTCACCCTTGACAGAACTTACCTCCAAGAAGCAACCTAAGTTGGTGAACTGCACAGAGGCAGGTCAGAAAGCCTTTGATTCTCTGTAGGAAGCCTTGTGCACGGCCACCATGCTCAAGGCCCCTGACTACTCCCCGGAATTTATTGTGCAGATAGACGCTTCAGTGCATGGCATAGGGGCTGTTCTAGCACAGCTAAATGAGGAGGGCTCAGACCAACCAGTAGTCTTCATTAGAAGAAGATTATTACCACGGGAACAGAGGTGGAGTGCAATTGAGAGAGAATCATTTGCTGTGGTCTGGGCACTGAAGAAGCTGAGACCATACCTGTTTGGGACTCACTTCCGGGTTCAGACAGACCACAGGCCCCTCAGATGGCTCATGCAGATGAGGGGTGAGAATCCTAAACTCTTGAGGTGGTCCATTTCCCTACAGGGGATGGACTTTACGGGGGAGCATCGCCCCGGGATTGACCACGCCAACGCTGATGGTATTTCCAGATACTTCTGCCTTAGCGATGAGAGCTCCCAGGAGGTTGGGTCTCCCCACTTTCACCTGGGTGGTCACATGTTAGAACTGACAGCCTTAGGGTGGTCACCCCTAACTTTTTGCCTGCCTCCCTCCACTTTTTAGATACTGTTTTTGCTGGTTTTCAGATTCAGCGCACTTTACCACTGCTGACCAGTGCTAAAGTGCATATGCTCTCTCCCTTTAAACATGGTAACATTGGATCATACCCAATTGGACTATTTATTTTACTTATAAGTCCCTAGTACAGTGCACTATGTGTGCCCAGGTCCTGTAGATTACATGCTACTAGTGGGCCTGCAGCACTGATTCTGCCACTCACTTCAGTAGCCCCATAACCTTGTCTCAGGCCTGTCATCGCAAGGCCTGTGTGTGCAGTTTCACTGCCAATTCGACTCTGCATTTAAAAGTACTTGCCAAGAATAAACCTCCCCTTTTTCTAAATATAAGATACCCTTAAAGCATGCCCTAAGAAAACCCATAGGGCAGAATGCTGTGTAGGCAAAAGGCAGGACATGTACCTGTGTAGTTTACATGTCCTGGTAGTGTAAAACTCCTAAATTCGTTTTTACACTGCTGTGAGGCCGTCTCCCTTCATAGGCTAACATTGGGGCTGCCCTCATACATTGTTTGAGTGGTAGCTTCTGATCTGGAAGGAGTAGGAAGTTCATATTTAGTATGGCCAGAATGGTGAAATAAAATCCTGCTGACTGGTGAAGTTGGATTTAATATTACTATTTTAGAAATGCCATGTTTAGAAAGTGAGCATTTCTCTACACTTAAATTTTTTTGTGCCGTACAATCCACGTCCGGCTGGGTTTAGTTGACAGCTCCTTGTGCAGTCACTCAGTCACACCCCAAACACAGGATACTCAGCCTCACTTGCATACATCTGCATTTTGCATGGGACTTTTTGGGCTGGGAGGGTGGAGGGCCTGCCCTCAGACAATGGACTGCCACACCCCCTACTTGGACCCTGGCAGACAGGATTGAACTGAAAGGGGGCCTGGTGCACTTCTAAGCCACTCTTTGAAGTCTTCCCTACTTCAAAAGCACATTTGGGTATATAAACAGGGCCTCTGCCCTATCAGTTCATACACTTCCTGGAGAAGAAACTTGTGACCAGAACCTGCATCCCTCCAAGAAGAACTGCCTGGCTCCCCAAATGACTCACCTGACTGCTTTCTTTGAAGGACTGCTGCCTTGCTGTTGCCCTGCTGCCTTGTTGCTCTCTGGCTGAGGTGAAGAAGTGCTTTCCAAGGGCTTGGATAGAGCTTGCCTCCCGTTCCCTGAAGTCTCAGGACCAAAAAGACTTCATCTCTTCAAGAAAGACTCCTTGTGCAATGAAATTCGATGCACAGCCTGCCAGAAATGACGCACACCCTGCACCGCAGTGAAAATTTCACTGCATGCCGAACCGGAACGGCGCAGCCCGACTTCGCAACTAGAAGATTGACACAGCGCCAGCATAGCGACCGGAACTTTGACGCATGGCCCACTGGATCAACGCACAGCCGACCCGGAACGATGCAGCCCGACTTCCAGAAAGGAATCGATGCAGCGCCTGCAGTGCATTATAAAATTTGCCGCTATGCCCACCGGATCTACGCAGCTCCTGTGACTTCATCCTGCCAGTGCAGGAAATTCTCGCACCATCCCCGAGGCGTCTGAGAACCCTGCAACCCGAAGAGGATCCATGACCGAGCACCAGAAATCGCTGCACAGCCGTCCCAGTGTGGAAAATAAACAACGCATCACTGTGTGCGGCCCGAGAAATCGATGTACACCCCCTTTGTTTCCAAGCTTCTCCTCCTCTGCGGTTCTTTGCAGAGAATTTTCACGCGAACCAGGTACTTTGTGCTTGAAATAGCCTTTGTTTGCTTTTAAAAGACTTAATACACTTTGGGGTCATTCTAACCCTGGCGGTAAAAACCGCCAGGGCGAATGACCGCAGTAGCACCGCCAACAGGCTGGCGGTGCACCAATGGGCATTCTGACCGCGGCGGTTCAGCCGCGGCCAGAAACGGAAAGTCGGCGGTGTCCCGCCGACTTTCCGCTGCCCTTGAGAATCCTCCATGGCGGCGGAGCGCGCTCCGCCGCCATGGGGATTCTGACACCCCCTACCGCCATCCTGTTCCTGGCGGGTCTCCCGCCAGGAACAGGATGGCGGTAGGGGGTGCCGCGGGGCCCCTGGGGGCCCCTGCAGTGCCCATGCCAATGGCATGGGCACTGCAGGGGCCCCCGTAAGAGGGCCCCAAAAGGAATTTCAGTGTCTGCCTAGCAGACACTGAAATTCGCGACGGGTGCTACTGCACCCGTCGCACTCCAGCAACTCCGCCGGCTCCATTCGGAGCCGGCTTCATCGTTGCTGGGTCTTTCCCGCTGTGCTGGCGGGCGGCCTTTTGGCGGTCGCCCGCCAGCACAGCGGGAAAGCCAGAATGGCCGGTGCGGTCATTTGGCAGTAACCGCATAATTTGGATTGTGTGTGACTTACCCTGACTAGAGTGAGGGTTCTTGCTTGGACCGGGGGTAACCTGACTGCCAACCAAAGACCCCATTTCTAACATGGTGACTCTTCTTTTGCACCTTCTTCTGGGTTGGCAGGGGCTCCTGTCCTTCCTGGAAATTCTTTTGACTTCTGGACTTGGTCTCCTTCTTTTGCAGGTCTTCAGGTCCAGGAATCCACTGTTTGTTTGGTTCTTGCAATAATTCCAATCACAAGGTGTAGTGTGTCCTAAGGAAACTTGCAGTACTTTACTCCTGCTTTTCTGGGCTCTTGGGTGGGGTAATGTACTTACCTTTACAGTATTCTTACTCTCCCAGTGATTCTGCACACACTACACTTGTTTAGAGGGGAATTTTGTGATTCGCATTCCACTTTCTTAGTGTATAGTTTGTGTTGCCCCTAGACCTATGTTCTCCCATTGAATTCTATAGCACTTCCTATTGTTTGCGCTGTCCTATGTCTAATTCCTTGCCTTATTTTGGTGTCTAGTGTATATATTGTGTATAATACTTACCTCCAGAAGGAGTATTGCCTCTAAGATAATTTTGGTACCGCGTCACCCAAATAAACTACCGTTATTTTTGGTAACAATGAGTATTGTCTTTATTTGTGTGTATGTACTGTATAACTATAAGTGGTATTGCATGAGCTTCGCATGTCTCCGAGTTCAGCCTAAGCTGCTCTGCTATAGCTACCTCTATCAGCCTAAGCTGCTAGAACACTACTACATTTCACTGATAAGGGATAACTGGACCTGGTATAAGGTGTAAGTACCCAAGGTACACACTACAAACCAGGCCAGCCTCCTACAATCATCGCCAGGCGTTAAACATCTATGTAAACCTGTGCGGATCCAAGGTGCCCCGTCGGGAAATCAATGCATCGCTCTCTTTCAGAGAGAAAAAGGCTGCATTGCCTACCCGACCGGAGAAGAAACGACACACAGCCTCACTTGCGTGTAAGGAATCAACACATCACTGAACTTTCAGACGCACACTCGCCCATGTGGCTTTATTTTTGATGCAAACCAGGTACTTTATGTAACAACAATGTTTCCATTGTTTTCAATGAAGTAGGACTCTTTTCACTTTACAGATTCATATCTTGACTTGCATATGTTGGATTTCTGTCATTTTGGTCTTGTTTGATTTAGATAAATATTGCCTATTTTTCTAAACTTGTGTGGTGTCCAGTTTGTAATGTTTTCACTGTATTACTTGTGTGTTGGTAAAAATACTTTACACATTGCCTTTGAGATAAGGCTGACTGCTGTGCCAAGCTACCAAGGGGGAGGGCAGGGGTTATCTTACGTGTATATCTCCATTGCCCTGACTAGAGTGAGTGTTCCTGCATGGACAGAGTGCAAACTGACTGCCAACCAGAGACCCCATTGCTAACATTGGGAATATGAACCTTTTTTTCTCCATCAGGTGCTATACTTATGCTGCCCCCATCAATTGTGGACTCAGACTGCCTAGCCCTGAGGTACAGATAATTTAGACTCAGTTCATGAGCTAGAAGTAATTTTTTTTTTCTGCCAAGGCTCTCTCAGACTTCCTCTCCTCTGCCTCTTTTTTTAATCTTGCCAACTGCAGCCTGAATTCTCTCCTTCCATCTGTGGCCATGCAGTGACTTGAGACACTGCTCCCTGGTCTCACAGGGGGCACAAATCTAGGGGTGCCACACCCTAGGGCTGCTGGCAGCTCCTCGGGGGAGCCCTTCTCTTGCTCCCCCACTCATCATGCTCTTCGGAGTGGGATTCTGCCCAGTCACTCAGAGCCTTTTGGTACTCCTCCTTCTTGAAGGCTCCATGGGTAAAAGCCCTTCAGCTGGTTAACTGTGTACTCCTTCAGCTTAGCCAGATCAAACACCCTACCTCCACTTGTAGACCCAGCCAGAGACATGATGTATAGGATTTAACAGATGCAAAGCAGGGAACGTCGCAGTAAAAGAAAATAGTCAGATTGACCTTTGAATGTGGGCAGGTAGTTTACACGTAGCTTTTGTATGGCACGGTACAAACACAAGTTCTATTCTCACCCTGATCACCAATGTTAGAAATTGGATCTCTAGTTGGCAGAAGTATACACCCTTGTCCAAGTAGGGACCACAATCCTAGTCGGGATAAGTCACAACACAACCTAAATTATCCTGTGCTCACCCTCTGGTAGCTTGGAACAGAGCAGTCAGGCTTGACTTGGAAGGCAATGTGTAAAGTATTTGTGCAATAACTCATTCTGTAACACAGTGAAAGCACCACAAAAATACACCACACAGGTTTAGAAAAATAGATAATATTTATATGAATGAAATACATTCAAAATGACAAAAAACCAATGTATACAAGCAAAGCTATGATTTGTAAAGATGACATTACACTAAAGCACCTAGAAGCACAATATCTACATATAGAGGTGTCACAGCGTTGTTGATGGAGTTGTGCCCAATAGTCCTATGCCACAGGCACCAGTCTCGGAGCTGCATTGACACCCAGGCACAATACCTTTGAAAACGAAGAAAAAATTATGTTGCACGGAGTTGTGGAGGTGATGCGTCACTGGAGCCGGTGCAGCGTCAGTCCCTTATTGCATCGGAGGAGGTGAGGTATTGGTTCTGCACTGTGAGGCAGGGGAGGCAAGGCATCAGTTCCGTCCAGTTGCAGGGGAAGCAGGTGCAGCATTGGAGGTGAGGCGTTGGTTCCTAGAGTCCAAGTGGGGTTGAGGCATCTAGTCAGTCAGGACGTGATGTGTTGACTTCACAGTGTCGGGATCACAGTGTGGGACATCAGCTGGGTTGCAGCTACATCAGACTTGCGTTGCAGGTCACGGTCATTGCGTTGCAGGCCATGGTCGTTGTGTGCAGTGAGGACCACGGAGCCAGAACCGGCAGAGGTGTGGTGTTGAGCAGCGGTGTCTGTTCTGGAGTCACTGGAGTCGCTGAAGTCAGTGAACTTGCTAGAATTTAGTAGGTGAAGTCTTTGTTGGACCTGTGACTTCAGAACAGGAGGCAAGCTTAATCCAAGCCCTTGAAGAGCACTTTTGGGAAAGGCAGAGTCCTTCCAGCAAAGTCAGAGGCCAGCAGGCAGCAGGACAACAAGCAGGGCAGCAGTGCTTCTCAGAAAAGCGCTCTACTTTAGTCCTTTAGGCAGCCAGGCAGATCCTCTGACAGAGTTCACGTGTAGATCCAGAAGTGTCTGATTTTTTGGGGTCAGGGACCCAGTTTATATACCCCAAAATGCCTTTGAAGTAGGGAAAACTTCAAAGAGAAGTGGTTTTGAAGTGCACATGTTCCCCTTTTAGCCCATTCCTGTCTGCCAGGATCACTGTGAGGGGGCTATCAGTCCTCTGTGTGAGGGCAGGCCACTGGCGTTAAAGTGTAAGAGAGAGCCCATCCACCCTTTCTGCCTAGGGAGATCCATTTAGTGTGCAAATGAATGCAGATGTGACTGATTATCCTGTGTTTTTGGGTGGAATGCAGAAGGAGAGATGTCAATCAGAATTGACCAGATATGGATTGGGGACAGGGGGTAAGGCACAGATGGCAGTAAGTACAAAGAAATGCCCACTTTCTAAAAGTGGCACTTCTAAAACAGTAATATTAAATCCAACTTCACAAGTAAGTAGGATTTTCTATTACCATTCTGGCCATACTAAACATGACATGGCTACTCCTTTCAGATCAGAATCCACCCCTAAAAAGTATATGTGGGCACTTCTAACGCCAGTCTAGCAGAGGAGCAAGCCTCACAGAAGTGGAAAACGAATTAGTGAGTTTTTGACTACCAGGACCTGTAAAACACATAAGCACATGTCCTGCCTTTTACTTACATAGCACCCTGCCCTATGTGTTACCGAGGGCTTACCTTAGAGATGACATATGTAGAAAAAGAGGAGTTTAAGGCTTGGCAAGTAGTTTTAAATAACAAGTTGAAGTATCAGTGAAACTGCACACATACACCTTGCAATGGCAGGCCTGAGACATGGTTAATGGGCTAATTATGTGGGTGGCACCATCAGTGATGCAGCCCACTAGTAGCATTTAGTATACAGGCCCGGGTACATGTAGTGTGCTTTACTAGGAACTTATATGTAAAAGTAAATATTCCAATTGGGTAGGAACCAATAATAACATGTTTAGAGGAGAGAGCTCATGCACAGGGTCCTAAAACCAGAGAAAACAGTGTCTGAAAAAAGGAGGGAGGCAGGCAAAAAGTTGGAGGATGACCACCCTAAGGCTGTCAGGTATAACACAAAACATCTTTGTTATAGAAACATGTGAGATACCAATGGAGAAATGATGACATGGAAGTGCTTTTTGCATACAATGGCAGAAATTCATATTGACCCATACCATACGGTACAGTTATTAGTGGAAAACTTTACTCTGTAAGCTTCATACATCTATATTCCTTTTCCTTGTGTGTAGCCAGCATGACAGTAGAAGAGCAGAAACAGTTTGCAACACGGAATATGCATTATCAGAAATCCAGAAGGTGGTAAAAGGATTCAGAAGAAAGGGCAAACATTATGGTGGTGAAAAGGCCACGGGCCTACACCCAACATGCCAAGCACATTTACTGGCACAAACACACCTGAGGCCACAGTTAATTGCTTTGCAGAATGAGCAACACTGCCACCAAGAAACAGAAAATGAGACTGAGAATGAAGGTACAAAAAAATTAGTTGTTAAAGCTTAAGTACATGATGTTGAGTCATGGAAGGATGCAGCATATGAAGGACAGTTTGAGAGACTAAGCTTGTGGATGCAGCAAATTCACAGAATGATGCGTGCATACCTCCGTGCCATTATGAAGAAGTAGTGGACTCACTGCCTTTCCCTATTTATATATTTTCTCTTCTCTCTTATTGTTTAAACTTGTTTTACTGTTTAGTTAGATAGGTATTATTGCTATTGCAGATGTAGTTTATGTATGCTGTTAGGTAGTATGTTATCAATATAGATTTTTAAGTAGAGCAGGTAGAGTTTTCATTCATGGGAGAGAGGATAATGTGGCATATTTCAATAAAATAATATCTAATAAATACATATTTGGATGAATGTGTTAAGCTAGTATATATATAGGACAGTGTATTTGTAGCTATTCTGTCTATCCAAGTATTGTAAGGTGAATGGAGCTCATGTTTAATAAGTCTTGTGTATTAGATAGTAAAGTTTAATTTGCATAGTTTTAG
Source organism: Pleurodeles waltl (assembly GCF_031143425.1). Lineage (NCBI taxonomy): Eukaryota > Metazoa > Chordata > Amphibia > Caudata > Salamandridae > Pleurodeles > Pleurodeles waltl. The sequence continues at coordinate 1,267,816,340 of NC_090440.1, forward strand.
TTATAGGGCAATGTAGATTAGAGTAGGTAGTATATTATTAGGATTAGATAGGTAGATTTTATCAGTGTGAGTACATTTGTTATAATAAGTATTTTACTATTTTACATGGATGATTGATATGTTTCTACACAATAAATTAGCTTGGAGTTCTTCATTGATGGAAACACATGTATTTTGTAAGGAGGTAGACTTTGATTGGGGACAACAGATAACTTTACATGAATATCTGCTGCCACAACAACATACCATGAAATGAGCTCTGAGGTTATATAGATCATACCATGGTGTATATACACAATGGTGATCATTACAACTCTGGCGGTCGGTGTTAAAGCAGTGGTAAAACCGCCAACAGGCCGGCAGTAAAAAAAATGGAATCACGACCGTGGCGGAAACGGCCAACATAGACAGACACTTTAACACTCAGACCGCCACGGCACTACAAACAAACACCGCGACGGTAACCGCCAACAGACAGGCGGAAGACAAGGTTCCGCCCACTGTATTACAACAGTCCAATCCGCCACCTTTTCCGGGGCGGATTCACCGCAAACGAAAACACGGCGGAATCAGGACTTGGAAGGGAAAACGCTCACCTCTACACACCCCACGAGGAACCAGGACGTCATGGAAACTGAGCTCCAAATAATCCCAGCCTTTGCCTTCCTGCTCCTCTACCAGGAACATCAAAGTCGGTGGTGAAGACCGCGATGAGTACTGCACCTATGACACAGGGGAGAGGGGAGGGAAAAAAGAGTGACACACACACACACACGCAACACGCAACACTCCCACCCCCACCCTCACCCACTACAACACACACACACAAGTACATGTTGATACATTATATTTACAACCCCCAACCCACCATGGAAGAGTTGAACGTTTGTAATCTATTAAAATACAGTAATCAAAAATATACATATATTTACACTATAAACAAATATATACACCAAGAATACAAGTCCAAGGTATTCCACTATTAAAGTCCGTGGACCATTGGGCCCAAAATGCATGGGCGAGGCCCACACAAGATACCTGATCAAAACGGAGAGAACACTGCTGGGGCATCAGATAGAAATACAACAGGCACCTCAGGGGGAAGGGAAGGGGGGGGGGGCACCTCAGCCGGATGAGTGCACGACGCCAGATCCAGGAGGGGACTCCATGCCCACTGCTGTATCCTGGGGAGTGTAAAGCCACAGTCTCACAAGTCTTTACAGTGGGTGGTTTGCCCACTGCTGTATCCTGGGGAGTGCAAAGCCACAGTCTCACAAGTCTTTACAGTGGGTGGTTTGCTCACTGCTGCATCCGGGGGAGTGCAAAGCCACAGTCTCACAAGTCTTTACATTGGGTGGTTTGCCCACTGCTGTATCCTGAGGAGTGCAAAGCCATTATCTCACAAGTGGATAACAGTCTCCACTGGTTCTGGAGGGGGCTTTGTGCCCAAAGTGCTTCATCCTGCCAAGGACTGAGGTAGTGGATGTGAATCTCCACTGGTTCTGGAGGGGGCTTTGTGCCCAGAGTGCTTCATCCTGTTAAGGACTGAGGTATGTGGATGCCTTTCTCCACTGGTTCTGAAGTGCTTCATCCTGCCAAGGACTGAGGTAGTGGATATATCGCTCCAATGGTTCTGGAGGGGGCTTGGTGCCCAGAGTGCTTCATCCTGCCAAGGACTGAGGTAGTGGATGTATCTCTCCACTGGTTCTGGAGGGGGCTTGGTGCCCAGAGTGCCTTATCCTGCCAAGGACTGAGGTAGTGGATGTGAATCTCCACTGCTTCTGGAGGGGGCTTGGTGCCCAGAGTGCTTCATCCTGCTTGTGGCGGCCTCAGTAGCGTCGGAGCTTTTGGCGCTCATTTGCCTGCGGTGCTGGTGGCGGCGGTGTCCTGTTTAGCTGTGCTGGTGGTAGCGGTGTCCTGTTCAGTGGTGCTGGTGGCGGAGGTGTCCTGTTCAGCGGTGGTGTCCTTGGCAGCAGTGCTTGTGGTGGCAGTGTCCTTGGCAGCGGTGCTTGTGGCGGGAGTGTCCTTGGCAGCGGTGCTTGTGGCAGCAGTGTCCTGTTCAGCGGTGCTGGTGGCGGTCTTGTCAGCCGTGCAGGTTTTCGGCGACTTGCCTGTTTTTCTGTGCCCCTTCACCACTTTGGATGGTGGCGCAGCTGTCTTCACACTCCCAACTGTACTCCTGGGAGAGGTTTTGGTGGTAGATGTTTTGCCTCTCTCCAGCCGGGCAGCGGGCAACTTTTTGTGCTTATGAGGTGGGGGACTGTCCGTGGTCTGGCTCCTTAGCACACTGTCTGCCCTGCTGCTTGGCGCATTCCAGAAGCCGGTTACTACTGGCACCACTGTTCCAGCAGATGTTGTGGCTGAGGTGCTGGTTTGGGACCTGGAAAGGCGTGCCCTAGGGGACTGAAGGGGTGAGGGATGTGAGGGGAAGAGGTCAAGGTTGGACAGGAAAAGTTTTTTGGACACACCGGGATGGGTAGATGGAGGGGGTTTGGGAGTGGAAGAAGAGGTAGTGGTTGTAGGGGGTGTACGTTTGCTGACTTTGGGTGAAGGTGCTTGGGCTGGAGGCTGGACCTCCGCCGTCTTCTTGCTCCAGCGGCGAATGTCCTCCCATCTTTTCCGGCAGTGGATGCTCCGTCTGTGGTGGACCCCCAGGGTCTGGACTTCCTTGGCGATTGCACGCCAAATATCCTCACATTGGACAAATCGAAATAAACACACCTGATACACATATACACAGCACTCCCACACACCCAATACAATATAAAACACACACCCACAAATCCCTATGACAACAATTGCGACAGAAGGCCAGAGAGAGACACCACCAGAAACAACACTAGCATCCACAGGCACTCAACACCATCACTCACACAACATCCACGAACCTCACACAACACACCTCTAAATATCACCCCACACATCACAACACACACCACCCCACACATCACCCACACCACCCCATGGCACCACAAAGACACCCCAGGTTTTCTGAGGAGGAGCTCAGGGTCATTGTGGAGGAAATCATCCGGGTAGAGCCACAGCTATTTGGATCACAGGTGCAGCACACCACCATAGCTAGGAAGATGGAGCTATGGCGAAGAATCGTGGACAAGGTCAAAGCAGTGGGACAGCACCCAAGAACTAGGGATGACATCAGGAAGAGGTGGAACGACCTATGGGGGAAGGTGCGTTCCGTGATCTCAAGACACCAGATTGCGGTTCAGAGGACTGGCGGAAGACCCCCACCTCCTCCCCCAGAACTTACAACATGGGAGGAGCAGGTCTTGGCTTTACTGCATCCTGAGGGCCTCGCAGGAGTAGCTGGAGGAATGGTCTCTGGTAAATCAAACCTTAAGCTACCATATCCCCCACCCTACCTGTATGCTATCACCTACCCCCACCCTTGCCCTAACCCCTATCACTCCAACTCCTCACACATGTCCCACTATCACAAACCACACATCCCAAACCCAAGCCCTGCATGCAACACCAAGGCATGGACACCGATCACCAAAGCATGTCCACTGGACATACCCATACACCCCCCTAAACCATCATCACAGAAGGTCCCACACAAGAATGGAAGCACTGGGGTACAGGGTCACCCACCCATTGCACACCATGGCATATACATATGCAATAATCATGCCTTTAGATCCCTGCAGGACCCCTACCCAACATCACCGGACAGGAGGGTCCAGACATGTCCACTCCACCCACAGAAGAGGCCCACAGTGATGACAGCAGCTCTCTCCAACTGGATCTAATTAACCAGCCCGGCCCATCTGGGACCTCGGGATAGTCGGTTCCCCTCACACTGGCACAGGCCACTACAGAGCTTCCCCCCTCTGGAAACACCAGCACAACACCCACTCAGCGGGCCCATACCATACCTCTGCCCTAGGACACGTCAAGCAGCAGTATGTCCACCACTTCAGGGAACCCAGGCTAACCCACCACCCCAACAACACCAGGGACCTGGGGGCAGTAGTAGTGGGCACACGGTTCAGGGGACAGAGGCCCAGGAAAACAGGGGAACTGGGAGGGCTGCTGTGCGACAGGGGGAGGGCAGGCCCAGGGAACCCACTCTCCACAAGGCCCTCTCCAACATCATGGGAGCCTACCACCATTCCCAGGAGACAATAGTAACGGTACTGGCCAAGTTTCAGGAGACCCAGCGGCTGCAGGAGGAACAGTATGTGGGGTTCAGGGAGGAACTCAAATTCCACCCTGGGCTCCTTTGTAGGGGTGTAGAGGGAACTCATCAACACCAGGAGGGACACTGTGGCACAACAAGGGGCCCCTGACACTAGCCTGGATGATGAACTGCCCACCACCTCCGCCGGCGCTAGTGGACAGGAGGCACCGCCACAGGACCACAACACCAGCACCCCTCCCCCTGCAGATGGAGAACCACCCCGCAAGCGGTCCCTGAGATCCAGGACAAAGATAGAGAACAATCCCAAGACCCCCGCCAAGAAATGAGACCACCCTGATTGTCATCCTTCTGTCCCACTTTGTCACCGTGACCATACTTAAACTGCCCTAGCTCCACTTCCTATGCCCCTTTGGGCAGTGCACCTGTGAGACTAATAGACTGGACTCTGCCATGGACATTCCTCCACCATCACCCCTGACCATTTTACAACTCCCTCCATTATTTGGCACTTAAATAAACACCCTTAAATCACAAAACAATCTGGAGTCAGTCTGTGCTTTCGAAAATGTGTATTTGCAATAACTGTGGAAAAATGCTATATCCAATGTAATGTCAACATACCTATGTCACACAGCTCTAGTCAATGCGGAAAACAAATTAGAGGTCACACAGTGGGACCCACATCTGTGAAATCGAAAGGGAAAGTGACAACTCAGTGTCCATACACTGGGTGAAAATGACAGACAGATGAGAGGTAGAAGAATTAAATCAGATGTAGCAGGCAGTGTTGTCTTCTTACCTGTGTCTCACTGGAAGTATTGTTGGATCACCGTGTTCCTCTTGTCTATGTCCTCTTCTTCTGCTTCCTCTTCTTCACTGTCCACAGGCTCCACAGATGCCACAACATCTCCATCTGGACCATCCTCCTGCAGAAAAGGCACCTGTCGTCGCAAAGCCAAGTTGTGAAGCATACAGCAGGCCACGATGATCTGGCACATCTTCTTTGGTGAGTAGAATAGGGAACCACCTGTCATATGGATTGACCTGAACCTGGCCTTCAGGAGGCCGAAGTTCCTCTCTATAATTCACCTAGTTCGCCCATGGGCCTCATTGTAGCGTTCCTCTGCCCTTGTCCTGGGATTCCTCACTGGGGTCAGTAGCCATGACAGGTTGGGGTAACCAGAGTCACCTGCAAATGTCAAGGGACAACTGTTAAACACACACTAACTCTTAGAGACATCCCCAGACCCAGACACCTAGTCACACTGTATTGGGTCCATGTCCTCACCTAATAGCCACACACGGTGCCTCTGGATTTGCCCCATCACATAAGGGATGCTGCTATTCCGCAGAATGTAAGCGTTATGCACTGAGCCAGGAAACTTGGCATTTACATGGGAGATGTACTGGTCGGCCAAACACACCATCTGCACATTCATAGAATGGTAACTCTTCCAGTTTCTGTACACCTGTTCACTCTCTACGTGGGGGAACCAAGGCCACATGTGTCCCATCAATGGCACCTATGATGTTGGGGATATGTCCCAGGGCATAGAAGTCACCTTTCACTGTAGGCAAATCCTCCACCTGAGGGAAAACGATGTAGCTGCGCATGTGTTTCAGCAGGGCAGACAACACTCTGGACAACACATTGGAGAACATAGGCTGGGACATCCCTGATGCAATGGCCACTGTTGTTTGAAAAGACCCACTTGCTAGGAAATGGAGTACTGACAGCACCTGCACTAGAGGGAGGATTCCTGTGCGATGGCGGATAGCTGACATCAGGTCTGGCTCCAACTGGGCACACAGTTCCAAGATTGTGGTACGATCAAGTCTGTAGGTGACAATTACATGTCGCTTCTCCATTGTCGACAGGTCCACCAGCGGTCTGTACACCGGAGGATGCTGCCATCTCCTCACCTGCCCCAGCGGACGTGCTATATGGATGAGAACAGCGATCAGAGGGTCAGCCAACACTGAGGTACATAAACACAACTTAATAGGAAAATGTTTGAAAATCGACATATGGCTGTATTAGTGTTTAAGCACTGCCTAGATATGTGTGACGCAGTCAAAATTAATGCCATGAGGCCCCCTGAAATGGCTGCTGCCTGACCTGTACTGTGGGACAAGGGGGTATGAGGTAACTGCGCTGGCGATGTACACCGTCGCTGTAGGCGGTCGAAGACCGCGGCGCAATCCTGCATTGGTTAACATTGGATCCTATGGGTCCCAGGAGGCAATGACGATGTACGCTGGTACGCACTGCCATGGACATCACCGCCATTTTCTGTCTGTTCGATCACTTGATACCTGATCTTCGACAGGAGAGGACCTACACTGCAAGTGCTGCTGTGACCTCAGTCTGGAAGAGACAATGGCTCGTGTGTCTGGGGAAAGGGCCCCTGCCTTAAGCACGGAGGAGTTGGAGAAACTAGTGGATGGGGTCCTCCCCCAGTACACGCTACTCTATGGTCCTCCAGACAAACATGTGAGTACACTGTGAGCATGCTGTATGGGCAATGCCTGTTTGGAGTGGTGTTGATGAAAGATGGGGGGGGGGGAGAATGAGGCGTGCATGATACGACGGTGAGTGATTGTGCGTCATGGCAAGGGTAGAGATGCGGGCCAATGACTGTAACGGTGCGGACAGTTATATCTTCTCCTTTTCCCCTGTACTATTCCTGTGGGTCAGCGCCCACCAGAAGAAGGATATTTGGCGTGCCATCTCCAAGGAAGTCCGGACCCTGGGGATCCACCACAGACGGAGCACCCACTGCTGGAAAAGATGGGAGGACATTCGCCGCTGGAGCAAGGAGACGGCGGAGGCCAGGCTGGGGATGGCCTCCCAATGTGGTAGGGGTGCCTGTCGCACCATGACCCCCCTGATGTTCCGGATCCTGGCGGTGGCGTATCCGGAGTTGGATGGGTGCTTGAGGGCATCAAAGCAGCCACAACACAAGGGGGTGAGTACACTCTCATTCTACTGATTCAGCGCGCATTGTAGGTGTCTGGGTGGGGAGGTGGGCTGTGGGTTCCCCTAGGCCTGTGTTCAGAGCCAACTACACCTAGTCAGGCTCCTGTGACTTCCATGTGTGCAGCAATCGTGCATAGGCCTTGTAAACCATGTCCCTGTGATTAATTAGGGAACTCTAAGTGCACTGCATAGTGCAGGGGGCTTCTGTGTCTGTAGTGTTCGCCAACGGTAGCGGTATTGGATGCACTCAACATGTCTTTCTTCTGTCTCCCCCCCTTTTGTGGTCTCCCTGCTGTTGTGCGCATTAACATCATCAGGCGGAGGAGCAGTGCCACCGGAGCAGGAGGGAGCTGAATCCCACATGGCCCTGGAGGGCGACACAACGGAGTCAGAAGCAACCAGTGGGACGGAGGGCGAGGGAAGCTCTACGGTGGGGACAGGAGCTGAGACGAGCGACATGGACTCCTTCTCTGATGGGAGCTCCCTTGTGGTGGGGGGCCCCTCTGTGCCCCCCGCATCAACAGGTAGAGCCGCCACCCCCCCTACCAGCACCGCCCTCCCAGCAGCCCCTCAGCGTGTACCCCATGGCCGCTCACCCAGGAGGATGGGGATCTCCTTCGCCTCAGGCACCTCAGCCCCTGCCCCAGTCAGCCCTGCTGCCCTCAGTGAGGAGGCCATTGACCTCCTCAGGTCCCTCACTGTTGGGAAGTCTACCATTTTGAATGCCATCCAGGGAGTAGAGAGGCAGTTGCAACAGACCAATGCATACCTGGAGGGCATTCATTCTGTTCAGGCAGCCCAACAGCGAGCTTTTCAGACTCTGGCCTTAGCACTGATGGCAGCCATTGTCCCTGTCTCTAGCCTCCCTCCTCCAACTTCCTCCACCCAGACCCAAACCCCTGTACCTCAGCCTATCCCAAGCACACCATCAGACCAGCATGCACACACGTCAACACACAAGGGAAGCTCAGGCAAACATAAGCAGCACACATCCCACAGGCACTCACGCAAGCATCATACACATGGAGACATAACAACAGCCACTGCCTCCACTGTGTCCCCCTCCTCCTCCTCTCCCTCCTCCCTCCCTGTCTCGTCTCCACTCACACCTGCATGCACTCCATCTTCAGCCACTACCTCCATCACCAGCACACCCACCACCACACCCTGCTCATGTGCAGTCACCACCCCCACTACCATTCACACATCCTCTGTGTCCTCTCCGAGTGTGTCTGTGAGCCCACCTCCCAAGGTACACAAACGCAGCCACACACCCACCCAACAGCCATCCACCTCACGACAGCCTCCATCCCATGCACCTTCACCCAAAGTCAGCAAAAGTACACCTCCTACAACCATTACCTCTTCCTCCACTCCCAAACCCCCTCCATCTACTCGTCCCAGTGTATCCCAAAAACTTTTCCTGTCCAACCTTGACCTCTTCCCCTCACTTCCCCCAATCCTTCAGTCTCCTAGGGCCCGCCTTTCCAGGTCCCAACCCGGCACCTCAGCCACAACATCTGCGGGAACAGTGGTGCCAGTGGTAACCTGTTTCTGGAGTGCGCCAGGCAGCAGGGCAGCCAGTGTGCCAAGGAGCCAGACCACGGACAGTCCCCCACCTCAAAAGCACAAAAAGTTGCCCAGTGCCCAGCGGGAGAGAGGCAAAAAATATACCACCAAAGCCTCTCCCAGGGGTACAGTTGGGAGTGTGAAGACAGCTGCGCCACCATCCAAGGTGGAGAAGGGGCACAGAAAAACAGGCAAGTCTGCGAAAACCTGCACGGCGGACAAGACCGCCACCAGCACCGATGAACAGGACCCCGCCGCCACAAGCCCCGCTACCAAGGACACCGCCGCCACTAGCACCGCTGAACAGGACACCGCCGCCACAAGCACCGCTGCCAAGGACACCGCCGCCACCAGCACCGCTGAACAGGACACGGCTGAACAGGACACCGCCGCCACAAGCACCACTTCACAGGACACCGCCGCCATCAGCACCACAGGCCAATGAGCGCCAAAGCTTCCGACGCTACTGAGGCCGCCATGAGCAGGATGAGTCACTCTGGGAACAAGGCCCCCTCCAGAACCAGTGGAGTAAGGCATCCACTACCTCTGTCCTTGGCAGGATGAATCACTCTGGGCACAAAGCCCCCTCCAGAACCAGTGGAGACTGTTATTCACTTGAGTGACTGTGGCTTTGCACTCCCCAGGATACAGCAGTGGGCAACCCACCCACTGGAAAGACTTGTGAGACTGTGGCTTTGCACTCCCCAGGATACAGCAGTGGGCATGGAGCCCCCTCGTGGATCTGGCGTTGTGCACTCATCCGGCTGAGGTGCCCCTCCTTTCCTTCTCCCTGAGGTGCCTGTTATACTTCTATCTGATGCCCCAGCAGTGTTCTCTCAGTTTTGATCGGGTATTGAGTGTGGGCCTCGCCCATGCATTTTGGGCCCAGTGGTCCACGGACTATGATGGTGGAATACCTTGGACTTGTATTCTTGGTGTATATATTTGTTTATAGTGTAAAAATATATATATATATATATATATATATATATATATATATATATGTATTTTTGATTACTGTATTTGAATAGATTACAAACGTTCAACTCATTTCCTTTTGTCCTTGCATTCTTCCAGGGTGGGTTGGGGGTTGTTAATGTAATGTATCAACATGTACCGTGGTCTTCGCCGCCGTCTTTGTTGTTCCTGGTAGAGGAGCAGGAAGATAAACGCTGGGAGTATCTGGAGCTCGGGTTCCATGGCGTCCTGGTTCCTCGTGGGGTGTGTAGAGGTGAGCGTTTTCCCTCTCAAGTCCTGTTTCCGCCGTGTTTTTGTTCGCTGTGAATCCGCCCTGGAAAAGGTGGCAGATTGGACTGTTGTAATACAGTGGGCGGAACCTTGTCTTCCGCCTGTCTGTTGGCGGTTACCGCCGTGGTGTTTGTTTGTACCGCCGTGGCGGTCTGAATGTTAAAGTGGCTGTCTATGTTGGCGGTTTCCGCCACGGTCGTGATTCCATTTTTTTTACCGCCGGCCTGTTGGCGGTTTTGACGCCGCTTTAACACTGACTGCCAGGGTTGTAATGACCCCCATAGTTTCTTTAAGGGAGTCAACCTCCTTTTGACAGTCCAAGGTCCAGTTAACTTTTCTGGGCATTTTCTTGGAGGTAAGTTCTGTGAAGGGTCTCACTATGGATCCATATCCCTTTACAAACCTCCTATAGTACCCAGTCTAGTGAAAGGAATGCCCTGACTTGAGTCTGGGTTTTTGGAGCTTCCCAGTCCAGAATAGTCTGGATCTTAGGTTCAAGTGGTTGAATTTGGCCTCCACCTTCAAGGTGTCTGTAGGAGGCTGGACTGGCTTGTAGTGAGTACCAAGGGGTACTTGCACCTTGCACCAGGCCCAGTTATCCCTTATTAGTGTATAGGGTGTCTAGCAGCTTAGGCTGATAGATAATGGTAGCTTAGCAGAGCAGCTTAGGCTGAACTAGGAGACGTGTGAAGCTACTACAGTACCACTTAGTGTCATATGCACAATATCATAAGAAAACACAATACACAGTTATACTAAAAATAAAGGTACTTTATTTTTATGACAATATGCCAAAGTATCTTAGAGTGTACCCTCAGTGAGAGGATAGGAAATATACACAAGATATATATACACAATAGCAAAAATATGCAGTATAGTCTTAGAAAACAGTGCAAACAATGTATAGTTACAATAGGATGCAATGGGGAAACATAGGGATAGGGGCAACACAAACCATATACTCAAAAAGTGGAATGTGAACCACGAATGGACCCCAAACCTATGTGACCTTGTAGAGGGTCGCTGGGACTATTAGAAAATAGTGAGAGTTAGAAAAATAACCCTCCCCAAGACCCTGAAAAGTGAGTGCAAAGTGCACTAAAGTTCCCCTAAGGACAAAAGAGTTGTGTTAGAGGAATAATGCAGGAAAGACACAAACCAGCAATGCAACAACTGTGGATTTCCAATCTAGGGTACCTGTGGAACAAGGGGACCAAGTCCAAAAGTCACAAGCAAGTCGGAGATGGGCAGATGCCCAGGAAATGCCAGCTGCGGGTGCAAAGAAGCTTCGACTGGACAGAAGAAGCTGAGGTTTCTGCAGGAACGAAAAGGGCTAGAGACTTCACCTTTGGTGGACAGATCTCTCTCGCCGTGGAGAGTCGTGCAGAAGTGTTTTCCCGCCGGAAGGACGCCAACAAGCCTTGCTACACGCAAATCGTGCGTTTGGCGTTTTTGGATGCTGCTGGGGCCCAGGAGGGACCAGGAGGTCGCAAATTGGACCTGAAGAGAGAAGGGACGTCGAGCAAGACAAAGAGCCCTCACTGAAGCAGGTAGCACCCGGAGAAGTGCCAGAAACAGGCACTACAAGGATGCGTGAAATGGTGCTCGCCGAAGTTGCACAAAGGAGTCCCACGTCGCCGGAGACCAACTTAGAAAGTCGTGCAATGCAGGTTAGAGTGCCGTGGACCCAGGCTTGGCTGTGCACAAAGGATTTCCGCCGGAAGTGCACAGGGGCCGGAGTAGCTGCAAAGTCACGGTTCCCAGCAATGCAGCCCAGCGAGGTGAGGCAAGGACTTACCTCCACCAAACTTGGGCTGATGAGTCACTGGACTGTGGGGGTCACTTGGACAGCGTTGCTGGATTCAAGGGACCTCGCTCGTCGTGCTGAGAGGAGACCCAAGGGACCGGTAATGCAGCTTTTTGGTGCCTGCGGCTGCAGGGGGAAGATTCCGTCGACCCACGGGAGATTTCTTCGGAGTTTCTGGTGCAGAGAGGAGGCAGGCTACCCCCACAGCATGCACAAGCAGGAAAACAGTCGAGAAGGCGGCAGGATCAGCGTTACAGAGTTGCAGTAGTCGTCTTTGCTACTATGTTGCAGGTTTGCAGGCTTCCAGCGCGGTCAGCGGTCGTTTCCTTATCAGAAGGTGAAGAGAGAGATGCAGAGGAACTCGGCTGAGCTCATGCATTCGTTATCTGAAGTTTCCCCAGAGACAGAGACCCTAAATAGCCAGAAAAGAGGGTTTGGCTACCTAGGAGAGAGGAAAGGCTACTAACACCTGAAGGAGCCTATCAGCAGGAGTCTCTGACGTCACCTGGTGGCACTGGCCACTCAGAGCAGTCCAGTGTGCCAGCAGCACCTCTGTTTCCAAGATGGCAGAGGTCTGGAGCACACTGGAGGAGCTCTGGACACCTCCCAGGGGAGGTGCAGGTCAGGGGAGTGGTCACTCCCCTTTCCTTTGTCCAGTTTCGCGCCAGAGCAGGGGCTAAGGGGTCCCTGAACCGGTGTAGACTGGCTTATGCAGAATTGGGCACCTCTGTGCCCAACAAAGCATTTCCAGAGGCTGGGGGAGGCTACTCCTCCCCTGCCTTCACACCATTTTCCAAAGGGAGAGGGTGTCACACCCTCTCTCAGAGGAAGTTCTTTGTTCTGCCATCCTGGGCCAGGCCTGGCTGGACCCCAGGAGGGCAGATGCCTGTCTGAGGGGTTGGCAGCAGCAGCAGCTGCAGTGAAACCCCAGGAAGGGCAGTTTGGCAGTACCAGGGTCTGTGCTACAGACCACTGGGATCATGGGATTGTGCCAACTATGCCAGGATGGCATAGAGGGGGCAATTCCATGATCATAGACATGTTACATGGCCATATTCGGAGTTACCATTGTGAAGCTACATATAGGTAGTGACCTATATGTAGTGCACGCGTGTAATGGTGTCCCCGCACTCACAAAGTTCAGTGAATTGGCTCTGAACAATGTGGGGGCACCTTGGCTAGTGCCAGGGTGCCCACACACTAAGTAACTTTGCACCTAACCTTTACCAGGTAAAGGTTAGACATATAGGTGACTTATAAGTTACTTAAGTGCAGTGTAAAATGGCTGTGAAATAACGTGGACGTTATTTCACTCAGGCTGCAGTGGCAGGCCTGTGTAAGAATTGTCAGAGCTCCCTATGGGTGGCAAAAGAAATGCTGCAGCCCATAGGGATCTCCTGGAACCCCAATACCCTGGGTACCTCAGTACCATATACTAGGGAATTATAAGGGTGTTCCAGTAAGCCAATGTAAATTGGTAAAAATGGTCACTAGCCTGTTAGTGACAATTTGAAAGTAATGAGAGAGCATAACCACTGAGGTTCTGGTTAGCAGAGCCTCAGTGAGACAGTTAGGCACCACACAGGGAACACATACATGCACACCTATGAGCACTGGGGTCCTGTGTGACAGGGTCCCAGTGACACATACATATAGGCCACAAACCTATGAGCACTGGGGTCCTGACCAGCAGGATCCCAGTGACACATAACAACCATACTGAAAACATGGTGTTTTCACTATGAGCACTGAGGCCTGGCTATCAGGTTCCCAGTGAGACAGTGAAAACAGTGACAAACACCCTGACATACACTCACAAACAGGCCAAAAGTGGGGGTAACAAGGCTAGAAAGAGGCTACCTTCTCACAGTGTCCCAAGTAAACCACAGTACCCTGCCCTATCTGATATTTAGATGCCTTGATAGGGAGGCCTGCTGCTTGCAGGGTCTGCAAAACCTTAAGGTGGACCAGGTGATCCTGCCAGTTGGAGCTAAAGACAGCAATATCATCTAGATATGCTGCACTAAAGGACTCCAAGCCAGCACGGACTTGATTCACCAACCTTTGGAAAGTGGCAGGGGCATTTTTTAAGCCAAAGGGCATAACAGTAAACTGATAATGCCCCTCAGGTGTAGAGAATGCTGTATTTTCTTTTGTTCCAGGTGCCATTTTGATTTGCCAGTACCCTGCTGTCAAGTCAAAGGTACTTAAGAATTTGGCTGCACCTAATTTGTCAATGAGCTCATCTGCGCTTGGGATGGGGTGAGTATCTGTCTTGGTGACAGAGTTGAGCCCTCTGTAGTCCACACAAATCCTCATCTCTCTCTTTCCACCTGGCTGAAACTCAACCATAGCAGCCTTTTGGTCATACCACAACTTCTGGAGTTGTTGGCTGGGCTCGAGGTTTTTGCTTGCCTTTTCCATGTACTCTGCCATCTTGGAGCAAAGGCCTAGCACATAGGGCCTGATTGCAACTTTAGCGGAGGGGGTTCATCCATCCCAAATGTGACGGATATCCCGTCCTCCGTATTACAAGTCCATTATATCCTATGGAACTCGTAATACGGTGGGCGGGATATCCGTCACATTTGGGACGGATTAACCCCCTCCGCCAAAGTTGTAATCAGACCCATAGTCCACTACATCTTGTTAGGGCTCATGGAGAGGTATCTCCCTGCCTTCTTTTAAAAGTGCCAGTGGTCCCCTTACAGGATGGCCAACCAGAAGCTCAAAGGGGGAAAACCCTACTCCCTTCTACTCCCTTCTGTGGCACCTCTCTGTAGGCAAAAAGCAGGCACGGCAAGAGGACATCCCATCTCCTTTTGAGTTTTTCAGGGAGCCCCATGATTATGCCCTTCAATGTCTTGTTAATCCTTTCTACAAGACCATTGGTTTGTGGATGGTATGGTTTGGCAAACTTGTAAGTCACCAGACACTCATTCCACATGTGTTTCAGGTAAGTTGACATGAAGGTGGTACCTCTGTCAGAAACCACCTCCTTAGGAAATCCCACTCTGTTAAAAATACCTATGAGTGCTTTACCTAATGCAGGAGCAGTAGTGGACCTAAAGGGAATTGCCTTAGGGTACCGGGTAGCATGATCCACTACTACCAGAATATATTGGTTCCCTGATACTGTGGGAGGTTCAAGTGGACCCACTATGTCCACTCCCACTCTCTCAAAGGGGACCCCCACCACTGGAAGTGGAATGAGGGGGGCCTTTGGATGGCCACCTGTCTTACCACTGGCTTGACAGGTGACACAGGAGATGCAAAACTCCTCATTCTTCTGGGACATATTGGGCCAATAGAAATAGTTGACTAATATCTCCCAAGTCTTGGTTTGTCCCAAATGCCCAGCAAGGGGAATGTCATGGGCTAAGGTCATAATGAACTCCCTAAACTCCTGAGGCACTGCACTCTCCTAGTGGCACCAGGTTTGGGATCTCTTGCCTCAGTGTAAAGTAGTCCATCTTCCCAATAGAACCTGTGGGTTCCACTGACATTGCCTTTTTCTTGCTCAGCTGCTTGCTGTCTTAGGCCATCAAGACAAGAGTGGGACAAGCTCAACCTGATAAGGCTCCAGCTCCATGGACTCAGTTCCCTCAGGGGATTGAACATCTTCCTAAGAAGAGAGGTTCTGCTTCTTTAGCTGTGAAGAAGCTGGTCCCCCGTCTTCTTTCCCTTCCTCTTGGAAGATTGGGCCATTATTCCAGACTCCAACACATCTTTCTCACCCTGTTCCCCTGCTCTGTGCACTTGTCTTGACACACACCAGTTCAGGGATCCCGAGCATGGCTGCTCTATGCACTTGTCTTGATACACACCAGTTCAGGGATACCCAGCATGGCTGCATGGGCCTTGAGTTCTACTTGAGCCCATGCTGAGGACTCCAGATCATTCCCTAGCAGACATTCTACTGGAATTGCAGAGGAGACTACCACCTGTTTCAGGCCAGTGACCCCTCCCCATTCTAAAGTTACCATTGCCATTGGATGAACTTTAGTTTGATTGTCAGCATTAGTGACTGGATATGTCTGTCCAGCCAGGTACTGTCCTGGGGAAACCAGTTTGTCTGTCTTCATAGTGACACTGGCACCTGTATCCCTCAAGGCTTCTACACTATTCCCACTTATCAAGAGCTGCTGCCTGTATTCTTGTATGTTAGGCAGCCAGGTAGCAAGTGTGGCTAAATCTACCCCACCCTCTGAGACTAGTGTAGCTTCAATGTGAACCCTGATTTGCTCTGGGCATACTGTTGATCCCACTTGGAGACTGGCTATTCCAATACTGTCGTAGTTTGGACTCTTGCTCTGGGCAAGACTGCTGTTTCAAGAATGACAGTACTTATATTTGTAGGCGACTATGCCTATCCTACAACAAGTTGCAACTTTAGTCCCAACCCTTCCGGCTCACTAGCAGTACCTCACCAACAACCCAAACAGTTAAAGGTGATTTGTGGAAGCCTTTACACATGGACTCAGAAGTATGACATCTCAGGGAGTGTTGTGGTTAAACTGAGATTACCCCTTTCTCACAGATATATCATGTCTCAACCAAACACAGGCAATAACAAAGATGCAGTATTGTTTCAATAGTTTTTATTTAATGCAATCTGCAATCTGCAATAAATCGGATGGGCTGCAATGATTAGGATAATAAACAGTGCAAGAAATAGAATTATAAAGGTGAGAGTCATGATTATGAAGACCCCCACCATCTTGCGTTAACATGGAAAGACATAAAGGCCCTCATTATAACCTTGGCAGGTAAATGCCACATACCACCGTGCTGACGGCCGCCAACATACCGTGACCGCGGCGGTATACCGCTATGGGTATTATGACCCACACTGACAAATCCGCCACTATACAGACACCCACACAAGTCCGCCAGACCAAAGGTCAGTGATAAACTGGCAGTACCAAAACCCACACCGTTATGCCAACAGAAATACGCCCACAGCATCAGGACCCACGAATCACTGCGTTGGACTTTCAACTGCAGTAAACCATTGGTGGTACACATCACCTCGCTCAAAATACACACACACTTACAAAACTACACCACTTTGGACAATTCAAACTACACACAACTGACACACATACACACCCAAACACCCATACCACTATAAAACACACACACAAACTCATTACCCACAACCCTTTCAATAACAAAAAAAAGATTCCAAACAGAGAGAGAGAGACAAGCCAGGAGCACCCACTCAATCTGAGCCACAAAACACCATCATCCATTCACCATCCACGCACCTCACAGCACACACCACAACACATCACCCCACACATCCTCACACACACCACTCACACCACATCCATGGCACCCCAAAGACACCCCAGGTTTTCAGAGGAGGAGCAAAGGGTCATGGTGGAGGAAATCATACGGGTAGAGCCACAGCTATTCGGATCACAGGTGCAGCAGAAGTCCATTGCAAGGAAGATGGAGCTATGGCAGAGAGTTGTGGACAGAGTCAACACCATAGTACAGCGCCCCAGAACAAAGGATGATATCAGGAAGAGGTGGAACGACCTACGGGGGAAGGTGCGTTCCGTAGCTGCAAGACACCAGGTAGCCGTACGGAGGACTGGCGGTGGACCCCCACCTACTCCCCCCCAACTAACAACATGGGAAGAGCAAGTCTTGGCAATAATGCATCCTGAGGGCCTCGCAGGAGTAGCAGGAGGACTGGACTCTGATAAGTCAAATCTTTACTATTATATCCCCCACCCTACCTGCATGCCATCACAAACTCCTACCCCTCCCTTTACCCCCATCACTCCACCACCTCACATATACCCCACTATCACAACCCACCCATCCCAATACCAAGCCCTGCATGCCACACCAATGCATGGACACCGATCACAGACCTGCATGGACACCCATCACCACAGCATGGCCATTAGAGATAATCACCTAGCCCACAAAATCACCACTCACACAAGACAAAGCTGACAGGGCAATCACAACCATACATGGAAACATACCCATGCACCAGATGGCACACGGAGATACAATAACACTGCATTTTCATCTCCACAGGACGCCTACTCAGCATCACCGGAGAGGAGGTGCCACAAACATCCTGTCTCCCCACAGAAGACAGTGATGACTGCAGCTCTGCACGCCTGGATCACAATGACCAACCTGGCCCATCAGGGAGTCCTGGACAGTCAGTTACCCTGCCACAGTCCTATACCACCACAGACCTTCCCCCTCAGGAAACACCAGCACAGCACCCACCCAGCGTGCCCATACCACTTTCCCCAGGTCACGTCAATCAGCAGTGTGTCCACCACTACAGGGACCCCAGGCAACCCCACAATCCCAAGAAAATCAGGGACCTGGGGTCAGTGGTAGTGGGCAAACGGTTCAGGAGACAGAGGCACAGGACAACAGGGAAACTGGGAGGACTGCTGTACGACAGGGGAAGGACAGGCCAAGGGAACCTACTCTCCACGAGGCACCTGCTGGGATCCTGGGAGCATACCAACATTTCCAGGAGACCTTGGGCCAGATACTGGCAAGTTGCAGGAGACCCAGCGGCTGTAGGAGGGACAGTACCTGGAGATCAGAGAGGACCTTAAACACATCCACACCATTGCACAACAACTGGCCCCTCCTACTAGCCACAACAATGAACAACCCTGCACCTCCACCGGCACTAGTGGACAGGAGGCCCTGCCACAGGAACAACAGGCCACCAGCACACCACCCCCTGCAGAAGGAGAACCACCCCGCAAACGGTCCCTGCGATCCAGGCACAAAACAGAGAACATTGTCAAGACCCCCGCCAGGAAATAAGACTCTCCTGATTGTCACCCTTGTGTCCCACTCTGTCACCCTGTCCACCTTGAACTGCCAGTGCTCCCCTTCCTATGCCCCATTGGACAATGCACCTGTGATACCAAGAGACTGGACTCTAACTGGACATTCCTCCACCATCACCCCAGCCCATTGTACCTCCCCCTCTAATTATTAGCACTGAAATAAACACCCTTGGAACAAGTACAAATCTGGAGTCTGTCAATTTATTGTAATATGTATTAGTACAACAATCTGAAAACATTGCAATTCATATGTACAGTTATATATACATTGTTATGACCTGTAGTGGGCAGCTGTAAACACACCAGGAGCCAGAGTGGGGCACAGAGATCTGAAAATAGAGATGCCAAAGGGTACAGTAAGTGGCCATAGACATAGGGAAATCATGCTGCCATGTCCAATGTCCAACAGAAAAATGAAATGTAAAGTGAAGTTACAGTGTCTTACCTGTGTGTCACTGGAAGTACTGCTGTATGAGAGAGCTTCTGTTGTCCACATCTTCATCCTCTGCCTCCTCTTCCTCACTGTCCACAGGCTCCACCGCTGCCACTAGACCATCTCCAGGCTCATCCTCCTGCAGAAAAGGCACCTGGCGTCTCAAGGCCAGGTTGTGCAAAATGCATCATGCAGCGATGATCTGAGTAGTACAGGGATCCACCTGTCAGATGGAGGCACCGGAACCTGGCCTTCAGGAGGACGAAGGTTCTCTCAATTATCTTTCTTGTTCGCCCATGTGCCTCATTGTAACGTTCCTCTGCCCTTGTCCTGGCATTCCACACTGGGGTCAGCAGCCATGAGAGGTTGGGGTAACCAGAGTCACCTGCAAATATCGAGGGATACCTGTTAGACACACACCAACCCAGACACCAACATATACTGGGTAGGGACGTTTGGATCACCTTTTAGCCACACCTGTTGCCTCTGGAGTTGGGCCATCACATATGGGATGCTGCTTTCCTCAAGATAAAGGCATCATGCACAGAGCCAGGATACTTGGCATTCACATGGGAGATGTACTGGTCTGCCAAACACACCATCTGCACATTCAGAGTAATAGCTTTTTCTATTCCTGAACACTTGTTCATTTCTACGGGGGTGGGGACAAATGCTACATGTGTACCATCAATGGCACCAATGATGTTAGGGATATGTTCCAGGGCATAAAAGTCAGCTTTCACTATGGCCAAATCCTCCACCTGGGGGAATACTTTGTAGCTGCGCATGTGTTTCAGCAGGGCAGACAACACTCAGGTCAACACGTTGGAGAACATTGGCTGAGATATCCCCGATGCCATGGCCACTGTTGTTTGGAAGGAACCACTTGCCAGGAAATGGAGCACTGACAGGACCTGCACTAGAGGGGGGATACCTGTGGGCTGGTGGATAGCTGACATCAGGTATGGCTCCAGTTTAGGCACACAGTTCCTAGATTGTGGTCCGATCAAGTATGTATGTTGGTATACATCCATTGTTGCAAGGTCCATCAGGGGTCTATACAGCGGTTGAAGCCTATGGAGGAAAACAGTGAGCAGATGGTCATATCCACACATCTATTGAAATAATGATGCATCTTTTCATTTACAGAACCAGTATGTAAATCCGAGAGTCAGTTGCTGTGCCAGTGTCTGCTGTGACACAGTTAGGTACCATGGTCTGTGCCCCCCTGACATGGCTGCTGCCTGACCTGTGAGGAGGGACAAGTGGAAATGAGGTAATTCCGCTGGCATTGTGCGCCATTGCGGTAGGCGGTCGATGACCGCTGCACAACTTCGCATTGGTTATCATGGGGCCCTATGGGTTCCAGGAGCCAATGTCGATGTACACCAGTGGTGACAGTATGCACCGCCGTGGACGTGACTGCCATTTTCTATCTATTCACTCACTTGCTAGCTGACCTTCAACAGGAGAGGACCTACACTGCAAGTGCTGCTGTGATCTGTGTCTGGAAGCGACAATGGCTTATGTGTCTGAGGAAAGGGCCCCTGCCTTCACTGCGGAGGAGTTGGAGAGACTGGTGGATGGGGTCCTACCCCAGTACACTTTACTCTACGGTCCTCCAGACAAACAGGTGAGTACACTGTGAGCATGATGCGTGGGACATGAATGTATGGAGTGCTGTGTGTGTAAGCCACATGTGGGGGGGCTGAGGCGTCTTGGGCAGAGTGCTGCATGTATGGTGGTCAATGTATGTGCGTCAGGGGATGGGAGGGATATGGTGGGCCATGAGTGTGATGGTCCGGACGGTATGACTAATCCCTTTTCTGCTATATTTTTCCTAAAGGTCAGCGCCCATCATAAAAAGGGTATTTGCCGTGCCATCGCAAAGGAGGTGCGGACACGGGGGGACTTTGACAGGCGGAGCACCTACTGCCGCAAACTGTGGGAGGACCTGTGCCGCTGGGCAAGGAAGACGGCAGAGGCCCAGCTGGGGACGGCCTCCCAGCGAGGAAGGGTTGCCCTTCGTACCATGACCCCCCTGATGTTCCGCATCCTGACAGTAGCCTATCTGGAGTTGGATGGGAGTTTGAGGGCATCACAGCAGCCACAAAGGGGTGAGTACAAAATCAGATTCATGACTTTGCGCACGTTAAGGTTTTCCCTGGGTGGGGATGTGGACTGTGGGTGCCCGCAGGCCAGGGCGAACATGGCAGGGTAGGTCCCTTGATGGGCAGGCTCTGAAGCACTCTAAATCCAATGGTGTTAGTGGGCATCTACTACTGGTCAGGGCCCTGCTTGTTTCAGGTGGGCAGCTGATGGCGTTATGCTATGTACCCCAAGGGCTGGTGACTAGCTTTGTAACTGGTAGTGCATGGCCTAGTGTATAGGGCTGATCCCTGTTTGTTGTGTATGCCAACGGTAGTGTTGTTGCTGGCATTGACCAAGTGTATCCTCTGTCTTTCCCCCCTTTTTGTTTTGTCACCCTGTCCTTGTGTGCATTAGCATCATCTGGTGGAGGAGCAGAGACACTGGTGACGGAGGGAGCTGCATCCCACATGGGCCTGGAGACCGAATCCACCAAGTGTGAGGGCACCAGTGGGACGGAGGGCGAGGGGAGCACCATGACGGAGACAGGAGGGGACACTACAGACAGCGACTCCTCCTCCGATGGAAGCTCCCTGTCGGTGGCAGACACCTCTGTGCTCACCCCAACAACAGGTACAGCCGCCCCCCCTACCAGCACCGCCCTCCCAGCAGCCCCTCAGCATTTTTCCAGTGCCCGCTCACCCAGGAGGGTGGGCATCTCCTTCGTCCCAGGCACCTCAGGCCCTGCCCCAGTCAGCCCTGCTGTCCTCAGTGAGGAGGCTATTGCCCTCCTGCGATTCCACACTGTTGGACAGTCAACCGATCTGAATGCCATCCAAGGTGTCGAGAGGCATTTGCAACAAACAAATGCATACCTGGAGGGCGGTGCTTGAGACGGCGGGGCCCAATTTAGCGGTGCTTGTGATGAAGGTGCCCTGTTCAGCGGTGCTTGATTGAAAGGGCCCAGTTCAGCGGTGCTTGTTTGAAAGGGCCCAGTTCAGTGGTTCCGGCCCAGGCATGGGTGTCACTCACCACCTGGCATGTGGCTGGCAGGGCCTTCCTGCCCATCTGTCTGTTGGCTTGCGGGCCCTCCTGGGCTGCAGTACCGGGCCTCTGGGTGTCCTCCTGCACACCTGGGAGGGGGCTGGTGGGGCACTCCTGGGCAGCTGGCCTGCTGCCGGACTTGTCGGGTGTGCTGCCCTTCCCACCCTTCCCTGGTCATCTGTGGCCCTTTGACCCCTTTGGCGGTGTGCTAGGTGGCACCCCACTTCCAGACGGAGCCAGGGTAGGGATTTTGGTCCCTGTTGTCCGTGGCCTCTCGCGCCGGGCACTGCTCACTTTTGGGTGCTTTTCCAGTGGTGGGCTGGGCGTGCCTTGGCTCCTCGCCGGAGTTGTTGCCCTTGAGGGTGGGGGACTCCACAGTCCTTGGACAACAGTCCTAATAGGTCCTGGTTTGGTGGTGGCTGAGGTGCTGATTGCAGTCTTATGAGATGGACGGGGTGGGGGAGTTGTTGGAAAGAGGTTAAGGTTGGCAAGGAAAAGCAATTTGGAAAGAGAGTGACGGGTAGGTGTAGTGGATATAGGAGTGGAGGAAGAGGATGTGGTTGTAGGAGTGTGAAGTCTGGTGTCTTTGGGTGCAGGTGCTTGGGCTGGAGGCTGTCATGAGGTGGATGGCTGTTGGGTGGGTGGCTGCTTGCGTTTGTGTGGTTTGGAATAGGGGGTGACAGACACACTGGGAGAGGACACAGGGGACGTGTACATGGTAGTGGGGGTGGTGACTGCACGTGTGCGGAGTGTTCTGGTGGGTGTGCTGGTGATGGACGTAGTGGCTGAAGATGTTGTGCATGCAAGTGTGAGTGGAGACGTCACAGGGAGGGAGGAGGGAGACGAGGAGGAGGGGGACACAGTAGAGGCAGTGGCTGTTGGTATGTCTGCATATGGATGTTGCTTGTGTGAATGCTTGTGTGATGTGTGGTGCTTATGTCTGGATGAGCTTCCCTTGGGTGTTGAGGTGTGTGCAGGCTGGTCTGTAGGTGTGTCTGGGATAGGCAGAGGTACAGGGGATTGGGTCTGGGTGGAGGAAGTTGGAGGGGGAGGCTAGAGACAGGGACAATTGCTGCCGTCAGTGCTGAGGCCAGAGCGTTGAACGATCGCTGATGGGCAGCCTGACCCGAATGAATGCCCTCCAGGTATGCATTACTCCGGTGCACCTCCCTTTCTACACCCTGGATGGCATTCAAAAGGGTAGACTACCCAACAATGAGCGTCTGGAGGAGGTCAATGATCTCCTCACTGAGGGCAGCAGGGGTAACTGGGGCAGGGCCTGAGGTGCCTGGGGCGAAGGAGATGCCCGCCTTCCTGGCCGAGCGGGCACAGGGCGAACGCTGAGGGGCTGCTTGGAGGGCGGAGCTGGTGCGCGGGGTGGCGGCTGTACCTGTTGTAGCGGTGGGCACGGATGTTGCCGCCACCACAAGGGAGCTCCCTTCCGAGGACGTGTCTGTGTCGCTGACGTCTCCACGGGTCCCCGTTGTGGAGCTCCCCTCGCCCTCCGTCCACTGGTGAACTCGGAGTCGGTTGCATGGCCCTCCGGGGCCATGTGAGATGCAGCTCCCTCGTGCTCCGATGCCGCTTCTCCTCCGCCTGATGATGCTAATGCACACATGAACAGGAAGACCACAAAAAAGGGGGGGGGGGAGAAATGAAGACATGTTGAGTGCATGGATTACCGCTACCGTTGGCGAACAAGACAGACACAGAAGCCCTCTGCACTACGCCGCGCATTTGGGGTCCACTACGCAATCCGTGGGACATGGCCTACAAGCCTATCGACGACAACTGCACACATAGACGAGACAGGGCCATGGATACCTGAACTTGGCACCCTACAGAGGTGGGGGGCGGGGGCACAGGGCCATGCCTTACGGAAGGGCCTAGCCTACAGAATTCGCCCTGGCCTAGGGAGACCCACAGCCCTCCTCCCCCACCCAGACACCTACACTGTGCACAAAGTCACCAGAATGAGACTGTACTCACCCCCTTGTGTCTGCTGTGATGTCCTCACGCGCCCATCCAAATCGGGGTAGGCCACCGCCAGGATCCGGGACATCAGGGGGGTCAATTGACGACTGGCACCCCTCCTGCGTTGGGAGGCCATCCCCAGCAGAGCCTCCGCCGTCTTCCTGCTCCCGCTTGTCATCACCTTCTGCATGCTCAATGTGAGTGGCCCCCCCATCCCCACCCTTGCCATGTGGCACATGCTCTCATCTGTCGTCTGATGCATGACTCAATCGCTCCCCTCCCCACCATCTTTCAACCACCCGACACAACCCAGGCATTGCCCACAAAGCATGGTCCCAGTGTACTTACCTGTTGGTCTGGAGGACCGTAGAGTAGCGCGTACTGGGGGAGGACCCCATCCACGAGTTTCTCCAATTCTTCAGAAGTGAAGGCAGGGGCCCTTTCCCCAGCCGCAGCAGCCATTGTCTCTTCCAGACCGAGGTCACAGCAGCACTTGCAGTGTAGGTCCTCTCCTGTGGAAGATCAGGTATCGAGTGATTAAGCTGATAGAAAATGGCGGTCACGCCCGCGGCGGTGCATACAGCGGCGGTGCGTACCGCGACCGCCGGCGCACATCGTCATTGTCTCCTGAAACCCATAGGATTCAATGTGAACCAATGCGGCTTTGCGCTGCGGTCTTCGACTGCCTACCGCCACGGCGTGCCACGCCAGCGCATTGACCTCACATCCCATTGTTACACTTCACAGGTCAGGCAGCCGCCATTTCAAGGGCCCACATGGCTTAAATTCTACTGCGTCACACATACCTAGGCCTTTCCTCCACACTCATACACACCATTCAATGCATAGTGAATCGTGTTGTGTGCAAGCTGTGGGAACGTACCTGTGGGTTGATTGACTCTGTGCTCCCTGTTGTCCTTCCTAGGCACCATCCGCTTGGCACTGCGAGGAGATGGAGGAATCTTCCCGTGTACAGACCGCTGGTGGACCTGTCGACAATGGAGGAACGACATGTCATTCTGACATACAGGCTTGACCGAGCCACTATACATGAACTGTGTGCCCAGCTGGAGGCAGACCTGATGTCACCCATCCGCCAACCCACAGGGATCCCCCCTCTAGTGCAGGTGCTGTCAGTACTCCATTTCTTAGCAAGTGGGTCATTTCAAACAACAGTGGCCATATCATCAGGGATGTCTCAACCTATGTTTTCCAAGGTGTTGTCCAGAGTGTTGTCTGCCCTGCTCAAACACATGCGGAGCTACATCGTTTTCCCTGAGGTGGGGGATTTGCCTACAGTGAAGGGTGACTTCTATGCCCTTGGACATATCCCCAACATCATAGGTGCCATTGATGGGACCCATGTGGCTTTGGTACCCCCCAGAGAAAGTGAACAGGTGTACAGGAACAGGAAAAGTTATCATTCGATGAATGTACAGATGGTCTGTTTGGCAGACCAGTACATCTCCCATGTTAATGCCAAGTTCCCTGGCTCTGTGCATGATGCCAACATCCTGAGCAATAGCAGCATCCCGTATGTGATGGGGCAAATCCAGAGGCACCGTGTGTGGCTATTAGGGGACTCTGGTTACCCCAACCTTTCCTGGCTATTGACCCCAGTGAGGAATCCCAGGACCAGGGCAGAGGAACGCTACAGTGAGGCCCATGGGCGGACTAGGAGGGTGATCGAACGCACCTTTGGCCTCCTGAAGGCCAGGTTCAGGTGCTTCCATATGACAGGTGGATCCCTAATGTACTCACCAAAGAAGGTGTGCCAGATCATCGTGGCCTGCTGTATGCTTCACAACCTGGCTTTGCGCCGCCAGGTGCCTTTTCTGCCGGAGGATGGTCCAGATGGTGGTGTTGTAGCAGCTGTGGAGCCTGTGGAGAGTGAAGAAGAGGAAGCCGAAGAGGACGACATAGACAATAGGAACACAGTAATAGAGCAATACTTTCAGTGACACACAGGTAAGAGTACACACCAGCATATTACATTTACTTAAAGACTCCTACCTCTCTACTGTCTGACTTTTTCCCCCAGTGTATGGTAACTGTGTTGTGACTTTCCCTTCCGTTTTCAGAGCTGTGGACCCCACTGCGTGACATCTGCTTAGTTTCCCCATGGACTACAGCTGTGTGACAGCGGTTTTTTGACATCACTATGTGAATAACAATTTTGGCACTGTCATGTCTAATACATTTGTTAAAATCACAGACAGACTCCAGATTGTTTATGTGCAATAAGTGTGTTTATTCAAGTGCTCTAATTTGGATGGGTGGTTGCAAATCGGTGAGGGGTGATGGTGGAGGATTGTCCATGGCAGAGTCCAGACTATCAGGTTCACAGGTGCATTGTCCAAATGCCTGTGGGAAGTGGAGCAGGGGCAGTTTAAGGTTGGACAGGGTGACAATGTGGGACAGTGGGATGACAATCAGGGCGGTATCCTTTGCTGGCGGGGGTCTTGACATGTTACTCTGTCTTCTTCCTGGATCTCAGGGCCCGCTTGCGGGGTGGTTCACCTTCTGCAGGGGGTGGGGTTCTGGTGGCCTGTTGGTCTTCTGTCGGGGCCTCCTGTCCACTAGCGCGGGCGGAGATGGTAGCCTGTTCTTGGTCCATGCTAGTGTCAGGGGCCCTTTGAGGTGCCATAGTGGTCCGCAATGTGGAGATTAACTCATTCAGGACCACTACGATGGTACCCAGGGCGGTACTGATGTTTCTCAGTTCCTCCCTGAACCTCATATACTGTTGTTCCTGCAGAAGCTGGATTTCCTGAAACCTGGCCAGGACCGTCGCCATCGTCTCCTGGGAGCGGTGGTATGCTCCCATGATGGAGGAGAGGGCCTCGTGGAGAGTGGGTTCCCTTGGCCTGTCCCCCCCCTGTCGCACAGCTGCCCTCCCAGTTCCCCTGTTTCCTTGGGCCTCCGTCCCCTGGACCGTGTGCCCACTACCACTGCCCCCAGGTCCCTGTTGTTGTTGGTGGGTTACCATGGGTTTCCTGTAGTGGTGGACACACCGCTGATTGACGTGTCCTGGGGACAGAGGTATGGGCCCGCTGGGTGGGTGCTGTGCTGGTGTTCCCAGAGGGGGGAAGGTCTGCTGTGGCCTGTGCCTGTCTGAGGGGAACCGACTGTCCCGAGGTCCCCGATGGACCGGGCTGGTCATCTAGATCCAGGGAGACAGAGCTGCTGTCATCACTGTGGGCCTCTTCTGGGGGTGGAGGGGACATTTGTGGACCCTCCTGCGCGGTGACCTGGCGTTCGGGTCCTGCAGGGGTATAAAAGTATGGTTATTGCTTCTGTGTGTGCCAATGGCGTGCAATGGGTGGGTGCCCGTGTACCCCAGTGCTGGCATTCCTTTGTGGGGGCTGTTGTGACGGTGTTTGGGGGGGGGGTGATGGGTACGTGCATTGGGCATGCTTTGGTGATGGGTGTCCATGCTTTGGGGCCGCATGCAGGGCTAAGATTTGGGATGGGTGGGTTGTGATGGTGAGACATTTGCAAGGGGTAGTTGAGAAGGGGGTGAGGGTGGGGGTATGAGTTGGCATGCAGGTGGGGTGGGGGGGATGAAGTAGTGAAGATGAGACTTACCAGAGTCCATTCCTCCGCCTACTCCAGCGAGGCCCTCAGGATGCAGGATGTTCAAGACTTGCTCCTCCCATGTTGTAAATTCGGGGGGAGGAGGTGGGGGTCCGCCGCCAGTCCGCTGTACCGCGATGTTGTGCCTTGATACCATGGAACGCACCTTCCCCCGTATGTCGTTCCACCTCTTCCTGATGTCATCCCGATTTCTTGGGTGCTGTCCCACAACGTTGACCCTGTCCACTATTCTGCTCCATAGCTCCATCTTCCTGGCAATGGTGGTGTGCTGCACCTGTGTCCCGAACAGCTGGGGCTCTACTCGTAGGATTTCCTCCACCATGACCCTGAGTTCAGCATCTGAGAACCTGGGGTGTCTTTGAGGTGCCATGGGGTGGTGTGGATGATGTGTGGGGTGGAGTGTGTAGTGATAGGTGGGGTGCTATTTAGTGGTGTGTTGTGTGAGGTGCGTGGAAGTTCTGTGGGTATTGGTATTGTGTGCCTGTGGATGCTTGTTTGTAGACTGTGGTGTCTCTCTCTGGTCTTCGTTCGAAATTTCTGGTCGTAGGGGTTTGTGGGTGATGTGGGTGTGTGTTTTATAATGTATTGGGTGTGTGGGAGTGGTGTGTGTATGTGTATCAGGTGTTTGTATTTCGAATTGTCCATTGTGGTAGTGTTTTGTAGGTGTATGTGTATTTCGACCGCGGCAGTGTGTACTGCCAATAGAATACCGCGGTTGAAAGACCGCCGCGTGGATTCGTGGGTCGTAATGGCATGGGCGTATTTCAGTTGGCGTGACGGTGGAGGTTTGGTCATCGCCAGTTTATCGCTGACCTTTGGTGTGGCGGACTTTTGTGGATGGCGGTATTTTAGCGGTTTGCCTAGTGTGTGTCAGAATGACCGTGGCGGTTTACCGCAACAGCGGCGGTGTTATGGTGGTCTTCTGTCTGGCGGTGAGCGCCTTTTACCGCCGAGGTTGGAATGACCACCTGTGTCTTTTCACTCCCCAGGAAAAAGCAGTGGGCAAACCACCCACTTGAGAGACTGCGGCTTTCACTCCCCTGGACATTGCTGTGGGCAAGGAGCCCCATCCAGAAGCAGTGGTGTTTTACCGTCTTCCGGCTGAGGTGCACCCCCCTTCATCCTCCCCCTGAGGTGCCTGTGTGTTTTCGACCTGATGCCCCTGCAGTGTTCTCTCCATATTGAGGCAGGAGTCAAGTGTGGGCTTGGCCTATGTGTTTTGGCCAGTAGGCCACGGACATTTTGAGTGGACATTGTCCCGCCTTTTGTAAATATTGTATATTTTGTAAATACTTTTTTTTTATATATTAATGTATTTCTGTCTATTTCTAATATAACACTCATTTGACTCCATTCCTTTTGTCCTTGAGTTATTCCAGAGGGTTATGGGGGGGTATATGTAATGTTGTTGCTTGTGTTTGTGTTTATGGTGTTGGGGGTGAGGGTGGGGGTGGGGATGTTGCGTGTTGCGTGGGTGTGTCACTCTCTTTTTCCTCCCACCCCTATTTGCTAGGTGCAGTACTCACCGTGCTTGTCGTCGTTGCCGTTGGTACATGAGAAGGTACACCAGCATGGGGAGGACCTGCAGCTGAGGCTCCATGGCGTCCTGGTTCTTCCTTGAGTGTCGAGAGGTAAGTGGTTTCCCTACAAATTACTGTTTTCGCTGTGCTGTTTCTGGCGTTGGTACCACCCTGGAAAAGCTGGCAGATGGGCGGGTTGTAATGGGGTGGGCGGTACATTGTCTTCAGCCTGGCTGTTGGTGGTTACCGCCACGGTATTTGTTGCTACCACAGTGGCGGTTGGACTGTTAAAGTGGCTGTCTATGTTGGCAGTTTCCGCCGTCTTCCGCCTGGCTATTGGTGGTTACTGCCACGGTATTTGTTGCTACCACAGTGGTGGTTGGAGTGTTAAAGTGGCTGTCTATGTTGCCGGTTTCCGCCGTGGTCATGATTCCATTTTTGTTACCGCCGGCCTGTTGGTGGAATTACTGACGCTTTAACACCGACCCCCAGGGTTGTAATGCTGGCCAAAGTGTATGATATGTCCTAGTACCCTATTGTGATATGCCTAACCTTCTACCTAGAGGAGAGCTGGGTATTTTAAACCTAATCTGCCAATGCAATGTCCCTGGAAGGAACCCCCAACCCTTATTACCTTGAAATGAGGTCTTGAGCTCAGACTTCGGAAGAACACGAAGTCCGGGACAGCGTCAAGGCGACGTGTGGCATTGATAGCGCAATGGTATCTGATCGGAATCCCTCTGATTATCTGTCTAAAGTGTGATGTATTTATGCAGATCTACTTGGACCCCTGAAGTAGGTTTTTCCAAAACAATAGATAACACAGAATGCTTGTCTTTGTCGCTTGAGTTGACGCCCTACCGCGGTGACACTGATAACATAACTCTAAACAAAAGGGCCTAACTGTAAATAAGGCAGCCATCTTAGATGAATTAATTAAATAATTGGTCTAAGACAGAGCAAGCTAAGTAGTTTAAAAGTCACTAGGTGACTGGGGCACGAGTCTGCAAGCCAAAGGCTAAGCTAACTCCTGTTATCCCATTAAAACAAACTAGAATTCACTACAGTACTAACTGGAGAAGTTGTTGTTGTGGGACTTTTCTTTGGACAGGCCTTGTCTCCAGTTTGTTTTCCATGCTGTTTACAGTTTTGACACCAGGCTTTCTTGGGATCAAAGTTTGTACCCTTATACCCATTTGTGGACTGTGAAGAGGCTTGGGGCTCACCCGCTTGAGCAGGTTTTTGGTGCCCTGTAGAAGATTCTTTACTTTTGTCCTTGGATATCTCACCACTCTTCCCCTGGGGAGGCTTTGTGACCCGTTTCTTTTGGTCACCCCCTGTTGAAGTCTTGCTCACCGTAGTCTTGTCCCAGTGGTCTGCCTTCTTTCCCAATTCTTGGGGAGAAATTGGTCCTAGGTCTACCAGATGTTGATGCAATTTGTCTTTGAAGCAATTACTTAACAGATGTTCTTTCATAAATACATTATACAGCCCATCATAATCACTTACACCACTGCCCGTTATCCAACCATCTAGTGTTTTGACTGAGAAGTCAACAAAATCAACCTAGGTCTTTCTTGAGGATTTGTGAGTCCCCTTGAACCTAATCCTGTACTCCTCAGTTGAGAATCCAAAGCCCTCAAACAGGGTAGCCTTCATGAGGTCATAGGATTCTGCATCTTTACCAGAGAATGTGAGGAGTCTATCCAGTGAACATTTCCCAAAGAAGAGCTCCACAGTGAGATCTACTTACTTTTCTGGTTGCACAAGCCCTCTCAAAAGCTGTGAAATACTCGGTGATGTCATCACCATTTTCATATTTAGTTACAATCCCTTTGGGGATTTTTAGGATGTTAGTGTTCTCTCTGACCCTATTTAAGTTGCTGCCACCATTTATGGGACTTAAGCCCATTTCTTTTCTTTCCCTTTCTATGGCTGCTTCTCCAAAATAAAACTGTAAACTTTGCACTTGTATAGTGCACTACTCACCCGTTAGGGTCTCAAGGCTCTGTACTCATACCGCTATGGAACCCCTCCTGGCTTTTCCCTGTGAGGTGCCCACTCCTGGGCACCCCCAGGGTGAAGCCAAGCATCCAAGCGCTGTTGGGGAGATTAAGCAAGCTATTGCCCAGAGTTGCACTCATTAATTAGATTAGGCACCGAGGTGAGAATTATCTGGTCCAAGGGAATTGAGCCCAAGACCTGCCGAAGCGGGACTTGAACCCAGGTCTTGAGCCAGATCTCTGCTTCAGGGTCTGCCACTCTAACCATTGTGCCACACTTCTCCACTTCTCCACAAGTCAATCTCTTGGCCATCCTTGTTAACAGGAGGTCCTCTTCATTGAGGCTGACCTCAATGCTTACAGAGGCACTGGTCTCCCCTGTGGAAGAACCAGGCTCTCTGACTATGATTTGTGGAGTCAGGGTTCTGAGAACCCTGTTCTCCATAATTAGGACAGGAAGGGTGAGTTCTTCCTCCTGTTCACTAACTTCCCCATCTGAAGGTGTATCCTCCACATCAGAGGAGTGGACCCTTGTGAACTCTGCCAAGACCTCCTGGAGCTTTGCCTTTGTAGGGTTGGACCCAGTCTTCATCTTTTTTATTTTACAGAGAGACCTTAATTCTGACATCCCTAGATGCAGGTAAGGGGTGAGGTTGAGTTCCATCACCATCTCATCTGTCTGACTCATTATCACTCTAAATGTTGGGATTACTTTTTAAGAATCTAAAAACTACTTCTAGGACTTAAATCCTAACTTTTACAAACTTATAAACTTCAAAAGAAATGCTAACAGGGACTTACACAAGGCCCTAGAAGGACTTTTACAATTTTTTAAAAATAGTCAGATTGCAAAAATCAATTTCTAGTGACAATTTTTGTTTAATTTTAGTTGTGTGATCAGGTATTGGCTGAGTAGTCCAGCAAATGCAAAGTATTAGACCCCACTGCTGATCCACCAATGTAGGAAGTTGGCTCTGTATATACTATCTCAAAGTGAGAGACAGTGTGCACAGAGCCCAAGGGTTCCCCTTAGAGGTTGATAGTGGCACAATTAGATAATACTAAAGCTCTATTTTGTGGTAGTGTGGTCGAGCAGTAGGCTTATCAAAGGGTAGTGTTAAGCATTTGTTGTATACACACAGGCAATAAATGAGGTACACACACTCAAAGACTTAACTCCAGACCAATAGGTTTTCATATAGAAAAATATATTTTCTTAATTTATTTTCAGAACCACAAGATTCAAATTTGAGGTAAGTACATAAACTGCAAGGTACTTCACACAGGTAAGTATAGAACTTTGATTTAAAACAGTAGTACACACAGTTTTGGTTAAAATGGCAAATAGCTATTTTAAAAGTGGACACTGCAAAAATCAACAGTTCCTGGGGGAGGTAAGTAAACATTAGTTTCTCTGGTAAGTAAAGCACTTACACAGTCAGTCTCCCGGACATAAGCAGCCCACCGTTGGGGGTTCAAGGCAACCTCAAAGCCACAGCACCAGTAACTCAGGGCCGGTCAGATGCAGAAGACAAAGGAGGGTCCAAAACACATAGGTGCCTATGGGAAAGTCATATTTAGTATGGCCAGAATGGTGATGCAAAATCCTGGGCAAAGGGTGGAGGCTATGCATGACACAGGAGCCAGTATGACTACTGTTGAGTCAGCTGGTGTCAGCAAAGCAGATACTCCCTAATACATTCCACGAGGTCATAGTCACTGACAATTGTGAGAGTCACCTACCAGTGGCTCTGGTTCCCTTTGAGTTGGGGAGTCTCTGGTACTCTGAAAGTAGCTGTGAGTCCTGCTATGCCTGTAGATTATCTGTTAGGCAATGATCTTGAGCATACTGCCTGGAAGGAAGTAGAGCTCAGATCCCACCTGTAGATGTTAGGTTTGCCTGAGGAGTGGTTCTGCATGACCACAAGGTCCATGGCTGCCCAGGAAGGGAATCAAGGGCGTCTGGATCCTGGAACAATGGCCCAGACAGCTGCAAAGAGGAAGGGCAAGAGGCGCTGGAATCCCACCTCAAATGTTCCCACGGTGGTGGACGGGGCCCCTGAGAAAGAGGAGGCCCCTGAGCCAACTGGTGAGGACACAGCTGACCTGGGCAACCTGCCTGAACTTTCTGGCTGGCAAGTAGAGGGTGGGCCAACCAGGGCAGAATTCTGCAAGGAGCAGAAGAAATGCCCCATCCTTGAGGGTCTGAGGCAACAGGCCACAGCCCAAGCAGCTGGTGAAGCCTCTGGTTATCACATATCTACTGGGAGAATGATCTCCTTTACAGTGAGCCTAAGGTTCCGGCCATTGGGGCAGCATGTGTGCTGGTGGACCCTCAGTATTATTAGGCCTTCCTGCTGGGTCTGGCTCACGACATCCCCCTGGCAGGACATTTGGGCCAAGACAAGAAATTTGCCAGGCTTGTCACCCACTTCCATTGACCTAGAATGTGGGTAGCCTCAGATAATTTCTGCAGGGCCTACCCCACCTGCCAGGCTAGTGGGAAGACAGGGAAAAGGCTTAAATCCCCCATGATCCCACTCCCGGTCATTGGCACCCCCTTTGAAAGGGTGGGCATCTACGTCACTGGTCCCCTGGACCTCAAAACTGCCTTGGGCAACAGGTTAATCCTGGTTTTGGTGGACCATGCCACCCGCTATCCAGAGGCAATTCCTCTGAGAATAGTGACTGCACCAGTGGTGACCAGAGCCCTGATGGGAATATTTACCCGTGTGGGATTCCCTAAGGAAGTTGTGTCTGACAGAGGCACAAACTTCATGTCTGCATACGTGAAGTCCATGTGGGATGAGTGTGGGGTGACCTACCAGTTTACCACCCATTATCATCCTCATTCCTATGGGCTTGTTGAGAGATTCAACAAGACCCTTAAAGGCATGATCACTGGCCTACCTGAGGCCATGAGGCGTAAGTGGGACGTCCTCTTGCCATGCCTGCTGCTTGCTTATAGAGTGGTGCCACAGAAAGGGGTGGAGGTCAGCCCCTTTGAGCTTCTCTATAGTCACCCTGTCAGGGGACCGCTAAGCATAGTCAAGGAGGGCTGGGAGAAAGCTTCCAAGAGACCTCCCCAGGTTGTGGTCAGCTACATGCTGGCCATCCGCAACCAAACCCAAAGCTTTTGGAAGCAGGCCAAGAGTAACCTTGAGGCCAGTCAAGAGGTGATGAAGGAGTGGTATGACTGGAAGGCCACTCTGGTTGAGTTCTCACCTGATGACAAGGTTTGGGTGATGGAGCCAGTAGAGCTTAGGGCTCTCCAGGACTGCTGGTCTGGCCCATTTGAGATCAAGGAGCAGAAGGGAGAGGCCACTTGCCTAGTGGACCTCAAGACCCCTAGACACCACCTAAGGGTTCTCCATCATAACCAACTCAAGCCTCATTTTGAGAGGTCTGAGGTCAGTATGCTCCTTCTGACAGATGAGGGCATGGAAGAGGAGAGTGAACCTCTCCCCGACCTCCTCTCTGCCAAAGAGAGTGATGGGTCAGTAGAGGGTGTTAATCTCTCTGACTCCCTGACTCTAGATTAGAGAGGAGAATGCTATGAGTTGGTGGAGCAGTTCTCTTCCCTGTTTTCACTTACTCCTGGACTCACCCATCTGTGTGTCCATGACATTGACACAGGAGACAGTCCCCCTGTAAAGAACAAAATTTACAGTTTGTCAGAGAAGGTGAAGGTCAGCATCAAGGCAGAGGTCTCCAAGATGTTGGCCCTGGGGGTTATTGAGAAGTCCAGCAGTCCCTGGGCCAGCCCTGTGGTGCTGGTACCTAAGGCTGCTGCCCAGGTGCTAAAACAAGAACTTCAGTTCTTTGTGGACTACCGGGGTCTCAACTCAGTCACATTGACTGACGCTCACCCCATCCCCCGAGCTGATGAGCTTGTTGACAGGCTAGGCGCTGCCAAGTTCCTAAGGGCCATATTTATACTTTTTGACGCAAAACTGCGCTAACGCAGTTTTGCGTCAAAAACATTTGCGCCGGCTAACGCCATTCTGAAGCGCCATGCGGGCGCCGTATTTAATCAATGACGTTAGCCGGCGTTAGCCGCCGGCGCTGCCTGGTGTGTGTGGAAAAAAATGACTTTTTCGCCTCAACCCGATTTGCGCCATTTTTTTCGACTCCCAACCCCCATAGAAATGACTCCTGTCTTAGCAAAGACAGGAGTCATGCCCCCTTGCCCAATGGCCATGCCCAGGGGACTTATGTCCCCTGGGCATGGTCATTGGGCATAGTGGCATGTAGGGGGGCACAAATCAGGCCCCCCTATGCCACAAAAAAAAAAGAACAAAACACTTACCTGAACTTACCTTAATGTCCCTGGGATGGGTCCCTCCCACCTTGGGTGTCCTCCTGGGGTTGGCAAGGGTGACAGGGGGTGTCCCTGGGGGCATGGGAGGGCACCTCTGGGCTCCTTCAAAGCCCACAGGTCCCTTAACGCCTGTCTTTTGCAGGCGCTAAAACACGGCGCAAAAGCGGCCGTATGTAATTTTTTTTGACCCGCCCACTCCCGGACGTGAATTTTGCCCGGGAGTATAAATCCGACGCACATGCCTCGGAGTCGATTTTTTAGACGTGAACGCCTACCTTGCATCTCAT
This sequence comes from Pleurodeles waltl, assembly GCF_031143425.1. Lineage (NCBI taxonomy): Eukaryota > Metazoa > Chordata > Amphibia > Caudata > Salamandridae > Pleurodeles > Pleurodeles waltl. The sequence goes on from NC_090440.1 coordinate 1,267,852,221, forward strand.
TAACGGAAAGTAGGTGTCCACGCTAAAAAATGACTCAAACTCCATGGACTTTGGCGCTAGACACGTCTAACGCCAAAGTATAAATATGGAGTTAGTTTTGCGTCAAAATTGCGTTAAAAAAAACGACGCAATTCCGGCGCAAACGGAGTATAAATATGCCCCTAAGTACTTTTGATCTCACATCAGGGTACTGGCAGATCGCCTTGACTGAGGGGGCTAAAGAGAGATCTGCGTTTTCCCCACCTGATGGCTATTACAAGTTCCGGGTGATGCCCTTTGGGTTGAAAAATCCCCCTGCTACCTTCCAACGGTTGGTTAACAGGGTCCTAGCCGGCAAGAATGCCTACTGCGCAGCCTACCTAGATGACATAGCTGTCTAATAGTTCCAACTGGGAGGAACACCTGCTCCACCTCAAAGAGGTGCTTCACGCTCTGCAACAGGCAGGCCTGACCATCAAGGCTAGTAAGTGCCAGATTGGGCAGGGTCCCGTGGTGTACCTGGGACACCTAGTAGGTGGTGACAAGGTGCAGCCTCTCCAGGCAAAGGTTGAAACTATCAAGGCCTGGCAACCACCTACAACACAGACCGGAGTGATAGCCTTCTTAGACCTCAATGGATACTACCGTAGGTTTGTCAAGGGCTATGGAACCATTGTGTCACCCTTGACAGAACTTACTTCCAAAAAGCAACCTAGGTTGGTGAATTGGACAGAGGCTTGTCAGAAGGCCTTTGATTCCCTGAAGGAAGCCATGTGCACAGCCCCGTGCTCAAGGCCCCTAACTACTCCCAGGAATTTATTGTGCAGACAGACGCTTCAGAGCATGGCATAGGGGCTGTTCTAGCACAGATAAATGAGGAGGGCTTGGACTAGCCAGTAGCCTTTATAAGCAGAAGACTAATACCACGGGATCAGAGGTGAAGTGCTATTGAAGGAGAAGCATTTGCAGTGGTCTGGGCACTGAAGAAGCTGAGAAAATACCTGTTTGGGACTTACGTCGGAATTCAGAAAGACCACAGGCCCCTCAAATGGCTCATGCAGATAAGGGGTGAGAATCCTAAACTCTTGAGGTGGTCCATTTCCCTACATGGGATGGACTTTACGGTGGAGCATTGCCTGGGATTGACCATGCCAATGCGGATGGTCTCTCCAGATACTTCCGCCTTAGTGATGAAAGCTCCCAGGAGGTTGGGTAGCTCTCCCAACTTTCAGCTGGGGGATCACATGTTAGATCTAACAGCCATAGGGTGGTCACCCCTAACATTTGCCTGCCTCCCTCCACTTTTTAGATACTGTTTTTGCTGGTTTTAAGACTCTGCGCACTTTACCACTGCTAACCAGTGCTAAAGTGCATATGCTCTCTCCCCCCCTTTAAACATGGTAACATCGGATCATACCCAATTGGACTATTTAATGTACTTATAAGTCCTTAATAGAGTGCGCTATATGTGCCCAGGGCCTGTAGATTAAATGCTAATAGTGGGCCTGTCGCACTGGTTGTGCCACCCACTTAAGTTGCCCCTTAACCTTGTCTCAGGCCTGCTATTGCAAGGCCTGTGTGTGCAGGTTCACTGCCAATTCGACTTGCCATTTAAAAGTACTCGCCATACCTAAAACTCCCCTTTTCCTACATATAGGTCACCCCTAAGGTGTGCCCTGGGTAACCCCTACGGCAGGGTGCAGTGCGGGCAAAAGGCAGGACAGGTACCTATGTAGTTTACATGTCCTGGCAGAGAAAAACTCCTAAATTCCTTTTACACTGCTGTGAGGCATGCTCCCTTCATGGGCTAACATTGGGGCTGCCTTCATACACTGTTTGAGTGGTAGCTGCTGATCTGAAAGGAGTAGGAAGGTCATATTTAGTATGGCCAGAATGGTGATACAAAATCCTGCTGACTGGTGAAGGTGGATTTAATATTACTATTTTAGAAATGCCACTTTTAGAAAGTGAGGGTTTCTCTGCACTTAAATTCTTCTGTGCCTTACAATTCACGTTTGGCTGAGTTTAGTTGACAGCTCCCTTGTGCATTCACTCAGACACACCCCAGACACAGGATACTCAGCCTCACCTGCATAAATCTGCATTTTGAATGGGTCTTCCTGGGCTGGGAGGGTGGAGGGCTTGACACTTGCATGTCAAAGGACAGTAGCCTGCCCTCACACAAAGGACTGCCACACCCTCTACTGGGACCCTGGCTGACAGGATAGAACTAAAAGGGGACCTTGTGCACTTCTAAGACACTCCTTGAAGTCTCCCCTACTTCAAAGGCACATTTGGGTATTCAAACAGTGCCTCTGCCTCTACCAACTTAGACACTTCCTGGAGAAGAGAACCTGAACCAGAACCTGCATCCTGCCAAGAAAACATGCCTGGCTGCTCAAAGGACTCACCTATCTGCTTTCTGTGAAGGACTGCTGCCTTGCTGTTGCCCTGCTGCCTTGCTGCTCTCTGGCTGTGGTGAAGAACTGCTGTCCAAGGGCTTGGATAGAGCTTGCCTCCTGTTCCCTGATGTTTCAGGACCAAAAAGATTTTGGCCCTCATTACAACCCTGGCGGTCGGTGTTAAAGCGGCGCTAATACCACAAACAGGCCGGCGGAAAACAAAATGGGATTACGACTTTGGCAGAAATCGCCAACATAGACAGCCACTTTAACACTCCGACCACCACGGCGGTAGAAACAAACAGCGCGGCGGACCCCACCAACAGACAGGCGGAAAACACCCACTGTATTACAATAGGCCTATCCGCCACCTTTTCCGGGGCGGAACCAACGCTATCAAAAGCACGGAGGAAACAGTACACAGAAGGGAAAACACTCACCTCTCGACACCCAACGAGGAACCAGGACGCCATATAGCCCGAACTTCAGGTGTTACCCATGTTGGTTTACCTCCTCTTCTACCAGGAGTACGAACGGCAGCGGCGGCGACCACGGTGAGTACTGCACCTACAACACAGGGGAGGGGTGAAGGAAAGAGAGTGACACACACACGCAACACGCAACACCCCCACCCTCACACACAACAACATACACACAAATACATACAGCAACATTACATATACACCCCCCACCCCCTGGAAGAACGCAAGGACAAAAGGAAATTATTGTAACAATTGTAATCATTAAAAATCCATTAGTCAAAATTCCAAATTCAGTATATACCAATATGTACACCGACTACACAAGTCTGGATAGTGTACTAATCATTGTCCTTGGACTACTGGGCCCAAAATGCATGGGCGAGGCCCACACATTACTCTAAACGGAGAGAACACTTCTGGGGCATCAGATCGAAAATACACAGGCACCTCAAGGGGGGGGGGAACCTCAGCCTGATGAACGCACGATGCCACTGCTGCACACGGGGGCTCCATGCCCATTGCTGTAGCCTGGGGAGTGCAAAGCCACAGTCTCTCAAGTCTTTCCAGCGGGTGGTTTGCCCACTGCTTTATCCTGGGGAGTGAAAGCCACAGTCTCTCAAGTCTCTCCAGTGGGTGGGTTGCCCACTGCTTTACCCTAGGGAGTAAAAAGCCATAGTCTCTCAAGTCTCTCCAGTGGGTGGTTTGCCCACTGCTTTATCCTGGGGAGTGCAAAACCACAGTCTCTCAAGTTTCTCCAGTGGGTGGTTTGCCCACTGCATTACCCTGGGGAGCGCAAAGCCACAGTCTCTCAAGTGGATAACAGTCTCCACTGGTTCTGGAGGGGGCATGGTGCCCTGAGTGCTTCATCCTGCCAAGGACTGAGGTAGTGGATGTGATACTCCACGGGTTCTGGAGGGGGCTTTGTGCCCAGAGTGCTTCATCCTGCCAAGGACTGAGGTAGTGGATGTGATACTCCACTGGTTCTGGAGGGAGCTTTGTGCCCAGAGTGCTTCATCCTGCCAAGGACTGAGGTAGTGGATGTGATACTCCACTGGTTCTTGAGGGGGCATGGTGACCAGAGTGCTCCACGTGCAGTGTGGCTGGTACAATTCCCTCACCTGGGTGTGCGTGCCACGAGATTTGCGAGGTTCAGGTAGCATGATACACCATGGAGGCAACGACATACCCCACACTGCTGCGGCTGCGCCTTCCACCTGCAGGTGCAAATAGTGATGGAAGTCATGCCTCATGGAAGCTGACCAGGGTCCAGGAACTCTCCTCCAGCCTCAGACGACTGACCACTGGGGATGGTAGCAATGTCAGCGGTGGTGCCTTTGTCCGAGGAGGACGAGGGCCAGTGACGGTGCTTGTGGCGGTGTCTGTGGCGGCGGTACTGGAGGCGGTGCATGGGTCAGCACCTGCTGAGGGACACAGCAGGATGTCTCCTGCAGCCTCGGACAGCTGCTCACTGGGGAAGAGGCCGGGGACTGCTGTTGAGGCTGAAGACATGCCGGTGGCGGCGCAGGTGGCGGTTGTGGTGGCGGGGCAGCTTGCGTTGTTCGCCACCGTACAGGTTGGCGTGGTTGTGGACAGAAAGTGTGACACTGGTCCATCAGTCGGTGCCACCGTGCCCTCTCCTGACCTGCTCTTCAGCTTTTGGCCCTTCCCCAGCTTTGATGGTGCCGCAGTTGTCTTGCCACTATCCCCTTTGGTTTTTGCTGAGCCCTTGGTGGCTGGTAGTTTCGGCTTCTCCCTCTGGGATGTGGGCACCTTTTTCACCTTGGCAGGTGGCGGAATGTCCTTGCCCTCGCTACGTGGCACACTGGCAGCCCTGATGGGTGGCGCTCTCGATGAGCCCGCAGTTGCTGGCACCACTGTGCCTGGGGAAGTGGCGGCTGAGGTGCTGGGCTGGGACCTGGAAAGCCTGGCCCTAGGGGCAGGATGGGGGGAGGTGTAGGGAAGAGGTCAATGTTAGCCAGGAAGAGTTTTTTAGACACACTGGGACGGGAAGATGGGGGGGTTAGGAGTGGAGGTAGAAGTAGTGGTTGTAGGATGTGTACATCTGCAGAATTTGGGTGAAGGGGCATGGGCTGGAGGCTGTTGTGAGGTGGATGGCTGTTGGGTGGGTGTGTGTCTGTGTACTTTGGGAGGAGGGCTCACTGACACACTGGGAGAGGACACTGGGGATGTGTGAATGGTAGTGGTGGTGGTGAGTGCACATGAGCGGTGTGTGGTGATGGGCGTGCTGATGATGGAGGCAGTGGCTGAGGATGTAGTGCATGAAAGTGTGAGTGGAGACGAGACAGACAGGGAGGAGGAGGACCTGGAGGAGGGGGACACAGTGGAGGCAGTGGATGTTGCTGTGTCTGCATGGGGATGGTGCTTGTGTGAGTGCCTGTGGGATGTGTGGTGCTTATGTTTGCCTGAGGAACTCTTGTGTGTTGATGAGTGTGCATGCTGGTCTGATGGTGTGCTTGGGATAGGGTGAGGTACAGGGGATTGGGTCTGGGTGGAGGAAGTTTGAGGGGGGAGGCTGAACACAGGGAAAATGGCTGCCATCAGTGCTGAGGCCAGAGCCTGAAATGCTCTCTGTTGGGCTGCCTGCCCAGAATGAATGCCCTCCAGGTATGCATTTGTTTGTTGCAAATGCCTCTCTACACCCTGGATAGCATTCACAATGGTAGATTTCCAAACAGTGAGGGATCTCAGGAGGTCAATAGCCTCCTCACTGAGGGCAGAAGGGCTGACTGGGGCAGCGCCTGTGGTGCCTAGGGCGAAGGAGATGCCCACCATCCTGGTTGAGCGGGCATGGGACACACACTGAGGGGCTGCTGGGAGGGCAGTGCTGGTAGGAGGGGTGGCGGCTGTACCTGTTGATGCAGTGGGCACAGAGGTGCCCGCCACCGCAAGGGAACTCCCATCAGAAGAGGAGTCGCTGTCAGTGTTGTCTGCTCCTGTCCCCGTCTTGGAGCTCCCCTTGCCCTCCGTCCCACTGGTGGCTTCAGACTCAGTTGTTTCGCCCTCCAGGGCCAAGTGGGTTGCAGCTCCCTCCTGCTCCGGTGCCAATGCTCCTCCGCCTGATGATGCTATTGCACACAAGAACAGGGAGACCACAAAAAGGGGGGGGGGGACAGAAGAAAGACATGTTTAGTGCATGCAACACCACTACCGTTGGCGGACACAACACACAGGGAGCATCCCTCTGCACTACGCCATGCACTGAAAGTTCCTAGAAATTTCAGCTGACCATGGGGTACGAGGCCTAAGACCAATTGCTGCACACCTGGAAGTCACAGGAGCCTGACTAGGTGTAGATGTCTCTTACCACTGGTGGGTTTGGGGTGCCACATGGCCTGCCTCACAAGGGACCTTGTCTACCAAGTTCGCCCTGGCCTAGGGGAACCCACTGCCCACCCGCCCCACCCAGACACCTCGTAATGCGCGCCGAGTCTGCTGAATGAGAGTGTACTCACCCCCTTGTGGCTGTTGTGATGACCTCAAGCGCCCATCCAACTCCGGATAGGCCACCCCCAGAATCTGGAACATCAGGGGGTTATGGTGCAACGGGCACCCCTCCCACGTTGACCATTGTTACTTCCAGACTCAGGTCACAGCAGCACTTGCAGTGTAGGTCCTCTCCTGTTGAAGGTCAGGTATCAAGTGAGTGAACAGACAGAAAATGGCGTTGACGTCTGCAGCAGTGCGTACCGTCACTGCCGGTGTACATCGTCATCGTCACTTTGTACATCGTCATTGGCTCCTGGGAACTATAGGGCCCAATGTTAACCAATGCAGAATAGCGCTATGGTCTTCGACCGCCCACCGCTACGGTGTAAAACGCCAGCGCAGTTACCTCATATCCCCTTTTCCCACCTTACAGGTTAGGCAGCAGCCATTTCAGGAGGCCACATGGGATGGATGTTAACTGCGTCACACCTATCTAGGCCGTGAATATAGACAGATACCGGCACATTGCGGATTAATAACATTTCTGCAAATAACAAATTGTGATACCTCAGTGTTGGATGACTCTCTGCTCGCTGTTCTCCTCCATAGGGCACGTCTGCTGGGGCAGGTGATGAGATGGCAGCATCTTCCGGTGTACAGACCCCTGTTGGACTGTCGACAATGGAAGAGAGACACATCCTAGTCACATACAGACTTGATCGTGCAACAATCCAGGAACTGTTTGCCCAGTTGGAGCCAGGCCTGATGTCAGCTATTCGCCATCCCACAGGAATACCCCCTCTAGTGCAGGTCCTGTCTGTGCTCCATTTCCTGGCCAGTGGGTCTTTTCAAACAACAGTGGCCATGGCATCAGGGATGTCCCAGCCAATGTTCTCTAACGTGGTGTCCAGAGTGTTGTTTGCCCTGCTGAAACACATGCGCAGCTACATCGTGTTCCCTCAGGTGTAGAATTTGCACACAGTGAAAGGTGACTTCTATGCCCTGGGACATATCCCCAACATCATTGGTGCCATTGATGGTACACATGTGGCATTTGTACCCCCCACAGGAATGAACAAGTGTACAGAAACCGGAAGAGCTACCATTCGATGAATGTGCAGATGGTGTGTTTGGCAGACCAGTACATCTCCCATGTGAATGGCAAGTATCCTGGCTCTGTGCATGATGCTTACATTTTGAGGAATAGCAGCATCCCTTATGTGATGGGGCAACTCCAGAGGCACCGTGTATGGCTAATAGGTGAGGTCAAGGTCCCAATACAGTTGACATAGGTGTCTGGGTATGGCGCTGTCCCTAAGGGTTAGTGTGTGTCTAACAGTTGTACCTCGACATTTGCAGGTGACTCTGGTTACCCCAATCTGTCATGGCTCCTGACCCCAGTGAGGAATCCCAGGACAAGGGCAGAGGAACGCTACATTGAGGCACATGGGCGAACTAGGAGGGTGATCGAATGCACCTTCGGCCTCCTGAAGGCCAGATTCCGGTGCCTCCATCTGACAGGTGGCTCCCTATACTACTCACCGAAGAAGGTGTGCCAGATAATCATGGCATGCTGTATGCTGCACAACCTGGCTTTGCGACACCAGGTGCCTTTTCCGCAGGAGGATGGGCCATATGGTGGTCTTGTGGCAGCTGTGGAGCCTGTGGACAGTGAAGAAGAGGAGACAGAAGAAGAGGATATCGACAACCGAAACAACGTCATCATGCAATACTTCCAGTGAGACACAGGTAAGAAGATGTCACTGCTTCCCACATCTCATACCGTTGTTTGAGCTAGCATAAGTCTGTCATTTTCATTTAGTGTATGGACCCTGACTTGTCACTTTGACTTTCCATTTCACAGATCTGGGTCCCACTTTGTGCCCTCTGCTATGTTTACTGCTGGCCTACAGCTGTGTTACATTGGTATGTGAACAAGTAAATTGACATTGCTATGTTCCATAGTTATTGCAATTACACATTTGTGAAAGCACAAACTGACTCCAGATTATTTTGTGATTGAAGTGTGTTTATTCCTGTGTTAATAAGCGGAGGGGGTTGTAAAATGGGCTGGGAAGTGGAGCAATGGCAGTTTAAGGATGGACACGGTGACAAGGTTGGACGGAAGGGTGACATTCAGGGGGGTCTTATTTCCTGGTGGGGTCTTGGCAATGTTCTCTGTCTTGTTGCTGGATCGCAGGGACCGTTTGCGGGGTGGTTCTCCATCTGCAGGGGGTGGGGTGCTGGTGTCCTGTTGTTCCTGTGGCGGTGCCTCCTGTCCACTAGCGCCGGCGGAGGTGGAGGGCTGTTCATCGTCCAGGCTAGTGTCAGGGGCCCCTTGTTGTGCCACTGTGTCCCTCCTGGTGTTGAGAAGGTCTGCCAGCACCCTTCAATGGTGATCAGGGTCGTGTTAATGGACTTCAAGTCCTCCCTGATCCCAAGGTAGTGTTCCTCCTGCAGCCGCTGGGTCTCCTGAAACTTGGCCAGTACCGTTGCCATCGTCTCCTGGGAATGATGGTAAGTTCCCATGATGTTGGAGAGTGCCTCGTGGAGAGTGGGTTCCCTGGGCCTGTCCTCCCCCTGTCGCACAGCAGTCTTCCCAGCTTCCCTGTTATCCTGTGCCTCTGTCCCCTGAACCGTGTGCCTACTAACCCCAGATCCCTGATCATCCTGTGTTAGGGGAGTTGCCTGGTTTCCCTGTAGTGGTGGACACACTGCTGATTGACGTGTCCTGGGGACAGAGGGATGGGCCCGCTGGGTGGGTGCTGTGCTCGTGTTTCCTGACGGGGGAGGCTCTGTGGTGGGTTGGGACAGTGGCAGGGAACCGACTGTCCCGAGGTCCCAGATGGGCCGGGCTAGTCATCTTGATCCAGGTGTGCAGAGCTGCTGTCATCACTGTGGGCCTCTTCTGTGGGGGGACTGGATATGTCTGGCACCTCCTGTCCGGTGACGTTGGGTAGCGGTCCTGTTGGGGTGTAAATGCATAATTATTGTATCTGTGTGTGCCATTGTGTGCAATGGGTGAGTGACCCTCTACTCCGGTGCTTGCATTTTTGGCTTGGTCCTTGTGTGATTGGTGATTTTGGGGCATGAGTGAGTCTCTGTACTGGATATGCTTGGGTGATGGTTGTCCATGCATTGGTGATACATGCAGGGCTTGGTTTTGGGATGTGTGGGTTGTGTTGGTGGGGTAACTGTGGGTTGTTGGGGTGACGGGTGTGAGGGCAAGGGTGGGAGTATGTGATGGCATGCAGGTGGGGTGGGGGGGATAAGGTAGTAAAGATTTGCCTTACCAGAGTCCCGTCCTCCGGCTACTCCTGCGAGGCCCTCAGGATGCAGTATTGCCAAGACTTGCTCCTCGTATGTTGTTAGTTGTGGGGAGAAGGTGGGGGTCCACCGCCAGTCCTCTGTACAGCAGTCTGGTGTCTGAAGACCACGGAACACCACTTCCCCCATAGCTCGTTCCACCTCTTCCTGATGTCACCCCGTGTTTTTGGATGCTGTCCCACTGCGTTGACCCTGTCGACTATCCTGCTCCATAGCTCCATCTTCCTTGCAATGGATGTCTGCTGCACCTGTGATCCAAATAGCTGTGGCTCTACCCGGACGATTTCCTCCACCATGACCCTGAGCTCCTCCTCAGAGAACATGGGGTGTCGTTGAGGTGCCATGATGTGGTGTGGGTGATGTGTGAGGTGGTGTCTGTTGTGATGTGTGAGGGGATGTGTTGGTGTGTGTTGTTTGAGGTCCGTGGATGTTGTGTAAGTGATGGTGTTGTGTGTCTGTGGACCTCCGGCGGTAACATGACCCCGCATACCGCCATGGATTTCGTGGGGTTTTCTACTGCCACGAAATCTATGGCGGTATGCACCATCAGTGCCAGGGAACTTGTTCCCTGGCACTGATTGCGGTCTCCACCTCACCCCTCGCCCTCCCCTGAGTCCTCCCCCAACATCCACGACCCCCCTACCACCCCAAAAAGGTAGTAGGACCCCCCACCCCCATTGACACCTCCCTACACGCATGCTTACACCACTCACACACATACATGTGCACATACATGCACACATACATACACGTTACATTTCCCTTACACATACTACACCCCCACATGCATACACGCCCTCACACAACCCCTCTACACACTCACACGCACATACCACACAACTCAACCCCTCCCCTAACGGACGATCGCCTTACCTGTTCCGGTGATCCTCCGGGAGGGAACGGGATCCATGGGGGTTGCTCCGCCGCCAACACCCCGTTACCAGAACACCGCCATGCCGAATACTGAGCCGTAATACGGTGGGCGGTCTTCTGATGACATGGCGGTGACGGTGGAGCAGCCTCCACTTCACCGCCGACCGCCAGTATGGCTGCTGGCGGCTCTCCATCCAAAAAAGGGCGGAGGGTTGCCAGCAGTCATAATATGGTTGGCAGAAGACCGGTCTTCGGCCTGGCGGAACAAGGTTGAAATGAGGGCCTTTATATCACTTTTACAGAGATATCTGAACATGTACTTACTGCATGTTAATTGTTTTGACCTGCATCTTATCAGATAAATATTATATATTTTTCTAAACACTGTGTGGTGTATTTTTGTGGTGCTATATGTTGTTAGTGTATGATTTATTGCACAAATACTTTACACATTGCCTTCTAAGTTAAGCCTTACTGCTCAGTGCCAAGCTACCAGAGGGAGGGCACAGGATATTTTGGATTTTGTCCGAGTTACCCTGAGCAGAGTGAGGGTCCTTGCTTGGACAGGGGGTAACCTGACCACCAATCAAAGACCCCATTTCTAACAATAGCACTTTAGGAAACAACCATTCAAAACTCATAATATTTTTGAAAATCTGTTTTAATTCCAAATGTGCAGACCTCAAATTACAACATGTGAATAGTTGATTTGTTACTCCAGTCAACATGTATTTTCAATTATGAGGTTTTGTGCATAGGAATATTTAATTTTTTGACACGTGAATTCACATTACGTGTGGTGTTTATGATCATTGAGGAGTTAAAAACTGCCATTATCAAGCGTTGCTTAGTATTTAGGGGCACAAGTGGGCAAGATAAACTACTACACAGAGAGTACTATCCTGGGTTCCAAAGAGGGTGGCATGATGTCCATAACAGGAGAGATGGTAAAACTGGTCAGCGGCATTCACAATTGTTTATTGGGGTGTTCTTTGAAAACTGGGGAACTGTACTCTCTTCCTCCTCTGATGCGTGTTCTGCCACTCCTTGAAGGTGTGGTGTTTGAATGGGAGGCAGGTGAGAGATGTTACTAGCCTCGGGCACACACACATCAGAGGCAGAGGATCTAAATCCCATGTTACCAACAACATTTGTGAGTACCAGTAAGGCAGCATTGTAGTCCCTGGCAAGGGATTGCAAGTTAGTCAACAAAACAATGGTGTTATTATAAAGGTCACTCATTGATGCTATGAAGGAGTCAATTTCTGTCTCAAGGGACTGGATGGATGTATTAATGGCTCCCAGCTGCCTGACGACTTCACTGATGCCAGATGTAGAAGCTGTTGTTTTTTATCCTTCTGCATCATGAAGCCAGTGATGTCTGCTAGGGATTCAGCTATCCCATGTAACCAAGAGTAGGTGTCAGTGATTGCCTTAGTCAATCCCTGATTAGGACAAAGGCATATACAGACTCCTTGTCGAGTGCCAGCTATAGTCTCCATCCCTAACCAGATTTCATTAGCCATTCGCTGCCGTACTCCTACCACTCTCCATTGAAAAGAAACTTGGGGGTCCTCAGAGACCTCAGCTGTTATGTGAACAAGTGATGGTCCAAGTCCAGTTTGTGTTGGTTCATTTGGAGACACAACATCAACTTCACTTGTCAGTGACTGATGAAAAGTTTCAATACTGTCTAGGAGCTGTCAGAAGGTGTTTTCATCAATCGGGGTAACATAGGGGGTCATTCTGACCTCAGCGGTAAAAGGCGCTTACCGCCGGTCAGAAGGCCGCCACAACACTGCCGAGGTCGCGGTAAACCGCCACGGTCGTTCTGACCCTCAAGAGGCAAACCGTCAAAAACCCGACATCAACAAAAGTCCGCCACACCAACGGCCAGCGTTAAACTGGCGAAGACCAAACCTCCACCGTCACGCCAACAGAAAAACGCCCATGCCATTACGACCCACAAATCCACGCGGCGGTCTTTCAACCGCGGTATTCCATTGGCGGTACACACCGCTGCGCTCAAAATACACATACAGCTCCAAAACACAGCCACATTGGACAATTTGAAATACACACATCTGAGACACATACACACAACACTCCCACACACCCAATTAACTATAAAACACACACCCACATCACCCACAAACCCCTACGACCACAAATCAGAGAATAAGCCCAGAGAGAGACAGCACAGAATAGAGAACACCATCACACAGAGGCACACTACACCATCACCCACACAACAACCACGCACAAAACACCACACACCACTACACTCACCACACTCATCACCGCAAACACCACTCCACACCTCATCCACACCACCCCATGGCACCCCAAAGACACCCCAGGTTCTCAGACGCAGAACTCAGGGTCATGGTGGAGGAAATAGTTCGGGTAGAGCCCCAGCTCTTCGGGACACAGGTGCAGCACACCACCATTGCCAGGAAGATGGAGCTATGGCAAAGAATAGTGGACAGGGTCAACGCTGTGGGACAGCATCCACGAAATCGGGACGACATCAGGAAGCGGTGGAACGTCCTACGGGAGAAGGTGCGTTCCATGGTATCCAGGCACAACATTGCGGTGCAGCGGACTGGCGGCGGACCCCCACCTCAACCCCCAGAATTTACAACATGGGAGGAACAGGTCTTGAACATCTTGCATCCTGAGGGCCTTGCAGGAGTATCTGGAGGAATGGACTCTGGTAAGTCTCATCTTCACTACTTCATCCCCCCCACCCCACCAGCATGCCAACTCATACCCCCACCCTCCCCCCCACCACCATCACACATCCTCATTGCTAATGTCTCACCATCACAACCCACCCATCCCAACACCAAACCCTGCATGCAACCACAAACTATCGACAACCATCACCTAAGCATGCCCACTGCACATACCCATCTCCCCCATAAACCGCTGTCACAACAGCCCCCACAAAGGAATGCCAGCACTGGGGTACACGGGCACCCACCCATTGCACGCTATGGCACACAGCAATAACCATACTCTTATACCCCTGCAGGACCCGAACGCCACCACACCCCCCAGGAGGGTCCAGAAATGTCCATCCCACCCCCAGAAGAGGCCCCCAGTGATGACAGCAGCTCTGTCTCCCTGGACCCAGATGACCAGCCCGGCCCATCGGGGACCTCGGGACAGTCGGTTCCCCTCAGACAGGTGGCATGGTGAGCAAAATAATGGATGGATTAAACCCAGATCTGTGACTGGGGGTGAATGTTTGATTGGTTCCGCATTCCGTCCATCCAGTTACGCTATCCCACAGCGTTTGTATTTTGCTTTGCTTTTGCCGCCCTAAGTGCGCCGGGTATGCCCAGACGTGGGTCCCGGGCTTACTGTGCCACTGGATTCAAGCTAGCCTGGCTGAGGAGGGGTGAAACCCTGAAACCGGTCCCAGGATGCTTGTTTCCGGTCCAGGGAGAACCTGGCCTGGCAGTTCGGGCTGGACTGTTCCCATGTGGAACAGGGTCAAGACTGATTTGCTTATGGCTGGGTTCAAACTGGGGTGGCATGGTGAGCAAAATAATGGATGGATTAAACCCAGATCTGTGACTGGGGGTGAATGTTTGATTGGTTCCGCATTCCGTCCATCCAGTTACGCTATCCCACAGCGTTTGTATTTTGCTTTGCTTTTGCCGCCCTAAGTGCGCCGGGTATGCCCAGACGTGGGTCCCGGGCTTACTGTGCCACTGGATTCCAGCTAGCCTGGCTGAGGAGGGGTGAAACCCCGAAACCGGTCCCAGGATGCTTGTTTCCGGTCCAGGGAGAACCTGGCCTGGCAGTTCGGGCTGGACTGTTCCCATGTGGAACAGGGTCAAGACTGATTTGCTTATGGCTGGGTTCAAACTGGGGTGGCATGGTGAGCAAAATAATGGATGGATTAAACCCAGATCTGTGACTGGGGGTGAATGTTTGATTGGTTCTGCATTCCGTCCATCCAGTTACGCTATCCCACAGCGTTTGTATTTTGCTTTGCTTTTGCCGCCCTAAGTGCGCCGGTGTAGGAGGCTGGACTGGCTTGTAGTGAGTACCAAGGGGTACTTGCACCTTGCACCAGGCCCAGTTATCCCTTATTAGTGTATAGGGTGTCTAGCAGCTTAGGCTGATAGATAATGGTAGCTTAGCAAAGCAGCTCAGGCTGAACTAGGAGACGTGTGAAGCTACTACAGTACCACTTAGTGTCATATGCACAATATCATAAGAAAACACAATACACAGTTATACTAAAAATAAAGGTACTTTATTTTTATGACAATATGCCAAAGTATCTTAGAGTGTACCCTCAGTGAGAGGATAGGAAATATACACAAGATATATATACACAATAGCAAAAATATGCAGTATAGTCTTAGAAAACAGTGCAAACAATGTATAGTTACAATAGGATGCAATGGGGAAACATAGGGATAGGGGCAACACAAACCATATACTCCAAAAGTGGAATGCGAACCACGAATGGACCCCAAACCTATGTGACCTTGTAGAGGGTCGCTGGGACTATTAGAAAATAGTGAGAGTTAGCAAAATAACCCTCCCCAAGACCCTGAAAAGTGAGTGCAAAGTGCACCAAAGTTCCCCTAAGGACAAAATAGTCGTGTTAGAGGGAAAATGCAAGGAAAACACAAATCAGCAATGCAACAACGATGGATTCCTGACTGAGGGTACCTGTGGAACAAGGGGACCAAGTCCAAAAGTCACAAGCAGCTCGGAGATGGGCAGATGCCCAAGAAATGCCAGCGGTTGGTGCAAAGAAGCTCTTACTAGGCTGAAGAACTGTGAATACTGCAGGAACGACAAGGGCTAGAGACTTCCCCTTTGGAGGATGGATCCCCCACCCCTTGGAGAGTCGTGCAGAAGTGTTTTCCCGCCGGATGGACGCCAACAAGCCTTGCTACACGCAAATCGTGCGTTTGGCGTTTTTGGACGCTGCTGGGGCCCAGGAGGGACCAGAAGGTCGCAAATTGGACCTGCAGAGAGAGGGGACGTCGAGCAAGACAAAGAGCCCTCACTGAAGCAGGTAGCACCCGGAGAAGTGCCAGAAACGGGCACTACGAGGATGCGTGAAGCAGTGCTCGCCGAAGTTGCACAAAGGAGTCCCACGTCGCCGGAGACCAACTTAGAAAGTCGTGCAATGCAGGTTAGAGTGCCGTGGACCCAAGCTTGGCTGTGCACACAGGATTTCCGCCGGAAGTGCACAGGGGCCGGAGAAGCTTGCAAAGTCGCGGTTCCCAGCAATGCAGCCCAGCGAGGTGAGGCAAGGACTTACCTCCACCAAACTCGGGCTGAAGAGTCACTGGACTGTGGGAGTCACTTGGACGGTGTCGCTGGATTCGAGGGACTTCGCTCGTCGTGCTGAGAGGAGACCCAAGGGACCGGAGATGCAGCTTTTTGGTGCCTGCGGTTGCAGGGGGAAGATTCCGTCGACCCACGGGAGATTTCTTCGGAGCTTCTGGTGCAGAGAGGAGGCAGACTACCCCCACAGCATGCACAAGCAGGAAAACAGTCGAGAAGGCGGCAGGATTAGCGTTACAGAGTTGCAGTAGTCGTCTTTGCTACTATGTTGCAGGTTTGCAGGCTTCCAGCGTGGTCAGCGGTCGATTCCTTATCAGAAGGTGAAGAGGGAGATGCAGAGGAACTCGGCTGAGCTCATGCATTCGTTATCTAAAGTTTCCCCAGAGACAGAGACCCTAAATAGCCAGAAAAGAGGGTTTGGCTACCTAGGAGAGAGGAAAGGCTACTAACACCTGAAGGAGCCTATCACAAGGAGTCTCTGACATCACCTGGTGGCACTGGCCACTCAGAGCAGTCCAGTGTGCCAGCAGCACCTCTGTTTCCAAGATGGCAGAGGTCTGGAGCACACTGGAGGAGCTCTGGACACCTCCCAGGGGAGGTGCAGGTCAGGGGAGTGGTCACTCCCCTTTCCTTTGTCCAGTTTCGCGCCAGAGCAGGGGCTAAGGGGTCCCTGAACCGGTGTAGACTGGCTTATGCAGAATTGGGCACATCTGTGCCCAACAAAGCATTTCCAGAGGCTGGGGGAGGCTACTCTTCCCCTGCCTTCACACCATTTTCCAAAGGGAGAGGGTGTCACACCCTCTCTCAGAGGAAGTTCTTTGTTCTGCCATCCTGGGCCAGGCCTGGCTGGACCCCAGGAGGGCAGCTGCCTGTCTGAGGGGTTGGCAGCAGCAGCAGCTGCAGAGAAACCCCAGGAAGGGCAGTATGGCAGTACCAGGGTCTGTGCTACAGACCACTGGGATCATGGAATTGTACCAACAATGCCAGGATGGCATAGAGGGGGCAATTCCATGATCATAGACATGTTACATGGCCATATTCGGAGTTACCATGGTGAAGCTACATATAGGTAGTGACCTATATGTAGTGCACGCGTGTAATGGTGTCCCCGCACTCACAAAGTTCAGTGAATTGGCTCTGAACAATGTGGGGGCACCTTGGCTAGTGCCAGGGTGCCCTCACACTAAGTAACTTTTCACCTAACCTTTACCAGGTAAAGGTTAGACATATAGGTGACTTATAAGTTACTTAAGTGCAGTGTAAAATGGCTGTGAAATAACGTGGACGTTATTTCACTCAGGCTGCAGTGGCAGGCCTGTGTAAGATTTGTCAGAGCTCCCTATGGGTGGCAAAAGAAATGCTGCAGCCCATAGGGATCTCCTGGAACCCCAATACCCTGGGTACCTCAGTACCATATACTAGGGAATTATAAGGGTGTTCCAGTAAGCCAATGTAAATTGGTAAAAGTGGTCACTAGCCTGTCAGTGACAATTTGGAAAGAAATGAGAGAGCATAACCACTGAGGTTCTGATTAGCAGAGCCTCAGTGAGACAGTTAGTCACTACACAGGTAACACATTCAGGCACACTTATGAGCACTGGGGCCCTGGGTTACCAGGGTCCCAGTGACACATACAACTAAAACAACATATATACAGTGAAAAATGGGGGTAACATGCCAGGCAAGATGGTACTTTCCTACACAACCCCCCCCCAAACGAAGGACAATAAGACTAGCCATTACCTGATGAGTCTTCATTGTCTAAGTGGAAATATCTGGAGAGTCCATCTGCATTGGAGTGGCTACTCCCAGGTCTATGTTCCACTGTATAGTCCATTCCCTGTAGGGATATGGACCACCTCAACAATTTAGGATTTTCACCTTTCATTTGTTTTAGCCAAAGTAGAGGTTTGTGGTCTGTCTGAACAATGAAGTGAGTGCCAAACAGGTATGGCCTCAACTTCTTCAGAGCCCAGACCACAGCAAAGGCCTCCCTCTCAATGGCAGACCAACGCTTTTCTCTAGGGGTCAACCTTCTACTAATAAAAGCAACAGGTTGATCCTGGCCCTCAGAATTAAGTTGTGATAGGACTGCCCCTACTCCTAATTCAGATGCATCAGTTTGGACATAGAATTTTTTAGAGTAACAAGGGCTTTTCAGGACAGGTGCAGAGCACATGGCCTGCTTCAGCTCCTCAAAAGCTTTCTGACAGTTTGCTGTCCATAATACCTTTTTAGGCATTTTCTTGGATGTGAGGTCATTAAGAGGGGCTGCAATGGAGCCATAGTTCTTAATGAACCTCCTGTAATACCCAGTGAGGCCTAGAAAGGCTCTCACCTGAGTCTGAGTGGTAGGGGGAACCCAATCAATAATAGTTTGGATTTTCCCCTGAAGTGGTGCAATCTGTTCCCCACCAACAAGGTGTCCCAGATAAACCACCTTACCCTGCCCTATCTGGCACTTTGAAGCCTTGATAGTGAGGCCTGCCTTTTGCAGGGCCTCCAAAACTTTCCAAAGGTGGACCAGGTGATCATCCCAGCTGGAGCTAAAGACAGCTATATCATCCAAATATGCTGCACTGAAAGCTTCCAGCCCTTGCAGGACTGTGTTCACCAACCTCTGAAAAGTGGCAGGTGCATTTTTCAAACCAAAAGGCATTACAGTAAACTGGTAATGTCCTCCAATGGTAGAAAATGCAGTCTTAGGTTTAGCATCTTCTGACATTTTGATCTGCCAATACCCTGCAGTCAAATCAAAAGTGCTTAGATACTTGGCAGATGCCAGTGTATCTATGAGCTCATCTGCCCTGGGTATAGGGTGAGCATCAGTTTTGGTTACCAAGTTGAGACCTCTATAGTCTACACAAAACCGCATTTCTTTCTTTCCATCTTTAGAATTGGGTTTTGGTACCAGTACCACAGGAGAAGCCCATGGACTGTCAGAGTGCTCAACCACTCCTAGTTCCAACATTTTCTGAACCTCTTGCTTTATGCAGTCCCTGACATGGTCAGGCTGCCTATAGATCTTAGTTTTGACAGGTAAACTGTCTCCAGTATCTATAGTGTGCTCACACCAAGAAGTGGTGCCTGGCACAATGGAGAAGAGTTCTGAAAATTGTCCTAGGAGATTTATGCAATTATCTTTCTGCTCAGCAGTAAGACAATCAGCCAAAACTACACCTTCCACAAGAGCATCTTGTTCTGTGGAAGAGAAGAGATCAGGTAGAGGATCACTGTCTTCTTCCTGTCCCTCATCTGTTGCCATGAGCAGGGTGAGATCAGCCCTGTCATAGTAGGGTTTCAGGCGGTTGACATGGAGCACCCTTAGGGGACTCCTGGCAGTGCCTAAGTCAACCAAGTAGGTGACTTCACCCTTCTTTTCAACAATTGTGTGGGGTCCACTCCATTTATCTTGGAGTGCTCTTGGGGCCACAGGCTCCAAGACCCACACTTTCTGCCCTGGTTGGTACTGAACCAAAACAGCCTTCTGATCATGCCATTGCTTCTGGAGCTCTTGGCTGGCCTGAAGGTTTTTACTGGCCTTTTTCATGTACTCAGCCATCCTTGATCTGAGGCCAAGTACATAATCCACAATATCCTGCTTAGGAGCTTTTAAAGGTTGTTCCCAACCCTCCTTTACAAGTGTGAGTGGACCCCTAACAGGGTGTCCAAAAAGAAGTTCAAAGGGGCTGAAGCCCACTCCTTTCTGGGGTACCTCCCTGTAGGCAAAAAGGAGGCATGGTAGAAGGATATCCCATCTCCTGCGGAGTTTTTCAGGGAGTCCCATAATCATGCCTTTGAGAGTTTTATTAAATCTCTCCACCAGTCCATTTGTTTGTGGATGATAGGGTGTTGTGAACTTGTACGTTACACCACACTCCTTCCACATGGCCTTTAAGTATGCAGACATGAAATTGCTTCCTCTGTCTGATACTACTTCCTTTGGGAAGCCCACCCTGGAAAATATTCCCAGGAGGGCCTTTGCCACTGCAGGAGCTGTAGTGGTTCTTAAAGGAATTGCTTCAGGATATCTTGTGGCATGGTCCACTACCACCAAGATAAACCTATTGCCTGAAGCAGTAGGAGGGTCAAGGGGGCCAACTATGTCAACCCCTACCCTTTCAAAGGGAACCCCAACCACAGGCAGTGGGATAAGGGTTGCCTTTGGGGTGCCACCTGTCTTGCCACTGGCTTGACAGGTTTCACAGGACTTACAAAATTCTTTTGTGTCCTCAGACATCCTAGGCCAATGAAACAATGGTACCAATCTATCCCAAGTTTTCATTTGACCCAGGTGCCCAGGATCAAGTTATACAGGCTGTCATAATCAGTAACTTTACTGCCATGTAACCACCCCTCCAAGGCCTTCACTGCCTGGTCAATGAAATCAACCCAGTCTTGTGAAGACTCCTTTTTGGTATCTCTGAACTTTATCCTGTACTGTTCAGTGGTTAAGCCATAACCATCCAGGAGTGCATTCTTAAGAACTTGGAAATTGTTAGCATCATTTTCTTTTACAGTAAGGAGCCTATCCCTACCTTTTCCAGTAAATGATAGCCATAGGATAGCAGCCCACTGCTTTTGAGGGACATCCTGTACAGCACAGGCCCTCTCAAGTGCAGCAAACCAATTGTTAATGTCATCCCCCTCCTTGTAAGGGGGAACTATCTTATGCAGATTCCTGGAATCATGCTCTTTTGAAGGATGACTATGGGGAATACTGCTGCTGCCACCATGGGTATCTAAACCCATCTTCTGTCTTTCCCTCTCTATTTCTAAAGACTGTCTATCCAAATCCAGCTGTTGCTTCTTGAGCTTCAGTCTGGTTTGCTCCACTCTCAATCTATTGAGCTCCCTTTCTAACAATCTGTCATCAGGGTGGGTGGGAGGGACATTTCTAGATACAGAGGTATGATGGGAATGAACAGAAGGAGACCTGTCCCTTACAGAGGGCACCCTAACAGCTTGGCTACCAGTATAATGTGAGAGCACACCATCAGTATGGTGTGATTCAACCTCTGTACCAACTATGCTAGACTGTCTAGTAATGGGCAGGCTGAGAAGTTTCTTTCCTGAACCTTTTCCTGGGGGAGTCCCTGGATCAGATTGAGAACCATTAGCTACTTTTTCTACAGATTGGGCACTTATGGCCTTATCCTGTACTCTAAGCATATTAATTAACAGTTCTAAAGAAGGATTCTTCCCTACACTCAAACCTCTCTCTATGCAGAGACTCCTTGCTCCTTTCCAGCTAAGGTGATCATATGCAAGTTTGGACAGTTCAACTTTTTGGCCTGTGCCAGACATTTTTTAGAGAGAGTTAAAGTGATAGACAAAGAGAAAAAAGTTTTCAGAACTTTTTGGAAAGACAGAAAAAACTTTTTAAACTTTTAAGAACTTTTTGAAAGTTTTAGAAGTACTTTTCAGCACTTAGAAAAGAGTGAAAAGAGGAAATGCAAAACTTTTTGGCTATGTGTATATACACTGACCTTGTTTTGTATATTTGTCTCTTATGAAAAGTACAATGACAAGAGTGGTAAGTAGTCTCAAAGCACTTATCCCACCGCTGCACAACCAATGTAGGAGGCTGGACTGGCTTGTAGTGAGTACCAAGGGGTACTTGCACCTTGCACCAGGCCCAGTTATCCCTTATTAGTGTATAGGGTGTCTAGCAGCTTAGGCTGATAGATAATGGTAGCTTAGCAAAGCAGCTCAGGCTGAACTAGGAGACGTGTGAAGCTACTACAGTACCACTTAGTGTCATATGCACAATATCATAAGAAAACACAATACACAGTTATACTAAAAATAAAGGTACTTTATTTTTATGACAATATGCCAAAGTATCTTAGAGTGTACCCTCAGTGAGAGGATAGGAAATATACACAAGATATATATACACAATAGCAAAAATATGCAGTATAGTCTTAGAAAACAGTGCAAACAATGTATAGTTACAATAGGATGCAATGGGGAAACATAGGGATAGGGGCAACACAAACCATATACTCCAAAAGTGGAATGCGAACCACGAATGGACCCCAAACCTATGTGACCTTGTAGAGGGTCGCTGGGACTATTAGAAAATAGTGAGAGTTAGCAAAATAACCCTCCCCAAGACCCTGAAAAGTGAGTGCAAAGTGCACCAAAGTTCCCCTAAGGACAAAATAGTCGTGTTAGAGGGAAAATGCAAGGAAAACACAAATCAGCAATGCAACAACGATGGATTCCTGACTGAGGGTACCTGTGGAACAAGGGGACCAAGTCCAAAAGTCACAAGCAGCTCGGAGATGGGCAGATGCCCAAGAAATGCCAGCGGTTGGTGCAAAGAAGCTCTTACTAGGCTGAAGAACTGTGAATACTGCAGGAACGACAAGGGCTAGAGACTTCCCCTTTGGAGGATGGATCCCCCACGCCTTGGAGAGTCGTGCAGAAGTGTTTTCCCGCCGGATGGACGCCAACAAGCCTTGCTACACGCAAATCGTGCGTTTGGCGTTTTTGGACGCTGCTGGGGCCCAGGAGGGACCAGAAGGTCGCAAATTGGACCTGCAGAGAGAGGGGACGTCGCGTAAGACAAAGAGCCCTCACTGAAGCAGGTAGCACCCGGAGAAGTGCCAGAAACAGGCACTACGAGGATGCGTGAAACGGTGCTCGCCGAAGTTGCACAAAGGAGTCCCACGTCGCCGGAGACCAACTTAGAAAGTCGTGCAATGCAGGTTAGAGTGCCGTGGACCCAGGCTTGGCTGTGCACACAGGATTTCCGCCGGAAGTGCACAGGGGCCGGAGAAGCTTGCAAAGTCGCGGTTCCCAGCAATGCAGCCCAGCGAGGTGAGGCAAGGACTTACCTCCACCAAACTCGGGCTGAAGAGTCACTGGACTGTGGGAGTCACTTGGACGGTGTCACTGGATTCGAGGGACTTCGCTCGTCGTGCTGAGAGGAGACCCAAGGGACCAGAGATGCAGCTTTTTGGTGCCTGCGGTTGCAGGGGGAAGATTCCGTCGACCCACGGGAGATTTCTTCGGAGCTTCTGGTGCAGAGAGGAGGCAGACTACCCCCACAGCATGCACAAGCAGGAAAACAGTCGAGAAGGCGGCAGGATTAGCGTTACAGAGTTGCAGTAGTCGTCTTTGCTACTATGTTGCAGGTTTGCAGGCTTCCAGCGCGGTCAGCGGTCGATTCCTTATCAGAAGGTGAAGAGGGAGATGCAGAGGAACTCGGCTGAGCTCATGCATTCGTTATCTAAAGTTTCCCCAGAGACAGAATCCCTAAATAGCCAGAAAAGAGGGTTTGGCTACCTAGGAGAGAGGAAAGGCTACTAACACCTGAAGGAGCCTATCACAAGAAGTCTCTGACGTCACCTGGTGGCACTGGCCACTCAGAGCAGTCCAGTGTGCCAGCAGCACCTCTGTTTCCAAGATGGCAGAGGTCTGGAGCACACTGGAGGAGCTCTGGACACCTCCCAGGGGAGGTGCAGGTCAGGGGAGTGGTCACTCCCCTTTCCTTTGTCCAGTTTCGCGCCAGAGCAGGGGCTAAGGGGTCCCTGAACCGGTGTAGACTGGCTTATGCAGAATTGGGCACATCTGTGCCCAACAAAGCATTTCCAGAGGCTGGGGGAGGCTACTCTTCCCCTGCCTTCACACCATTTTCCAAAGGGAGAGGGTGTCACACCCTCTCTCAGAGGAAGTTCTTTGTTCTGCCATCCTGGGCCAGGCCTGGCTGGACCCCAGGAGGGCAGCTGCCTGTCTGAGGGGTTGGCAGCAGCAGCAGCTGCAGAGAAACCACAGGAAGGGCAGTATGGCAGTACCAGGGTCTGTGCTACAGACCACTGGGATCATGGAATTGTACCAACAATGCCAGGATGGCATAGAGGGGGCAATTCCATGATCATAGACATGTTACATGGCCATATTCGGAGTTACCATGGTGAAGCTACATATAGGTAGTGACCTATATGTAGTGCACGCGTGTAATGGTGTCCCCGCACTCACAAAGTTCAGTGAATTGGCTCTGAACAATGTGGGGGCACCTTGGCTAGTGCCAGGGTGCCCTCACACTAAGTAACTTTGCACCTAACCTTTACCAGGTAAAGGTTAGACATATAGGTGACTTATAAGTTACTTAAGTGCAGTGTAAAATGGCTGTGAAATAACGTGGACGTTATTTCACTCAGGCTGCAGTGGCAGGCCTGTGTAAGATTTGTCAGAGCTCCCTATGGGTGGCAAAAGAAATGCTGCAGCCCATAGGGATCTCCTGGAACCCCAATACCCTGGGTACCTCAGTACCATATACTAGGGAATTATAAGGGTGTTCCAGTAAGCCAATGTAAATTGGTAAAAGTGGTCACTAGCCTGTCAGTGACAATTTGGAAAGAAATGAGAGAGCATAACCACTGAGGTTCTGATTAGCAGAGCCTCAGTGAGACAGTTAGTCACTACACAGGTAACACATTCAGGCACACTTATGAGCACTGGGGCCCTGGGTTACCAGGGTCCCAGTGACACATACAACTAAAACAACATATATACAGTGAAAAATGGGGGTAACATGCCAGGCAAGATGGTACTTTCCTACAGCCGGGTATGCCCAGACGTGGGTCCCGGGCTTACTGTGCCACTGGATTCAAGCTAGCCTGGCTGAGGAGGGGTGAAACCCCGAAACCGGTCCCAGGATGCTTGTTTCCGGTCCAGGGAGAACCTGGCCTGGCAGTTCGCGCTGGACTGTTCCCATGTGGAACAGGGTCAAGACTGATTTGCTTATGGCTGGGTTCAAACTGGGGTGGCATGGTGAGCAAAATAATGGATGGATTAAACCCAGATCTGTGACTGGGGGTGAATGTTTGATTGGTTCCGCATTCCGTCCATCCAGTTACGCTATCCCACAGCGTTTGTATTTTGCTTTGCTTTTGCCGCCCTAAGTGCGCCGGGTATGCCCAGACGTGGGTCCCGGGCTTACTGTGCCACTGGATTCAAGCTAAGCTGGCTGAGGAGGGGTGAAACCCCGAAACCGGTCCCAGGATGCTTGTTTCCGGTCCAGGGAGAACCTGGCCTGGCAGATCGGGCTGGACTGTTCCCATGTGGAACAGGGTCAAGACTGATTTGCTTATGGCTGGGTTCAAACTGGGGTGGCATGGTGAGCAAAATAATGGATGGATTAAACCCAGATCTGTGACTGGGGGTGAATGTTTGATTGGTTCCGCATTCCGTCCATCCAGTTACGCTATCACACAGCGTTTGTATTTTGCTTTGCTTTTGCCGCCCTAAGTGCGCCGGGTATGCCCAGACGTGGGTCCCGGGCTTACTGTGCCACTGGATTCAAGCTAGCCTGGCTGAGGAGGGGTGAAACCCCGAAACCGGTCCCAGGATGCTTGTTTCCGGTCCAGGGAGAACCTGGCCTGGCAGTTCGGGCTGGACTGTTCCCATGTGGAACAGGGTCAAGACTGATTTGCTTATGGCTGGGTTCAAACTGGGGTGGCATGGTGAGCAAAATAATGGATGGATTAAACCCAGATCTGTGACTGGGGGTGAAAGTTTGAATGGTTCCGCATTCCGTCCATCCAGTTACGCTATCCAACAGCGTTTGTATTTTGCTTTGCTTTTGCCGCCCTAAGTGCGCCGGGTATGCCCAGACTTGGGACCCGGGCTTACTGTGCCACTGGATTCAAGCTAGCCTGGCTGAGGAGGGGTGAAACCCCGAAACCGGTCCCAGGATGCTTGTTTCCGGTCCAGGGAGAACCTGGCCTGGCAGTTCGGGCTGGACTGTTCCCATGTGGAACAGGGTCAAGACTGATTTGCTTATGGCTGGGTTCAAACTGGGGTGGCATGGTGAGCAAAATAATGGATGGATTAAACCCAGATCTGTGACTGGGGATGAATGTTTGATTGGTTCCGCATTCCGTCCATCCAGTTACGCTATCCCACAGCGTTTGTATTTTGCTTTGCTTTTGCCGCCCTAAGTGCGCCGGGTATGCCCAGACGTGGGTCCCGGGCTTACTGTGCCACTGGATTCAAGCTAGCCTGGCTGAGGAGGGGTGAAACCCCGAAACCGGTCCCAGGATGCTTGTTTCCGGTCCAGGGAGAACCTGGCCTGGCAGTTCGGGCTGGACTGTTCCCATGTGGAACAGGGTCAAGACTGATTTGCTTATGGCTGGGTTCAAACTGGGGTGGCATGGTGAGCAAAATAATGGATGGATTAAACCCAGATCTGTGACTGGGGGTGAATGTTTGATTGGTTCTGCATTCCGTCCATCCAGTTACGCTATCCCACAGCGTTTGTATTTTGCTTTGCTTTTGCCGCCCTAAGTGCGCCGGGTATGCCCAGACGTGGGTCCCGGGCTTACTGTGCCACTGGATTCAAGCTAGCCTGGCTGAGGAGGGGTGAAACCCCGAAACCGGTCCCAGGATGCTTGTTTCCGGTCCAGGGAGAACCTGGCCTGGCAGTTCGGGCTGGACTGTTCCCATGTGGAACAGGGTCAAGACTGATTTGCTTATGGCTGGGTTCAAACTGGGGTGGCATGGTGAGCAAAATAATGGATGGATTAAACCCAGATCTGTGACTGGGGGTGAATGTTTGATTGGTTCCGCATTCCGTCCATCCAGTTATGCTATCCCACAGCGTTTGTATTTTGCTTTGCTTTTGCCGCCCTAAGTGCGCCGGGTATGCCCAGACGTGGGTCCCGGGCTTACTGTGCCACTGGATTCAAGCTAGCCTGGCTGAGGAGGGGTGAAACCCCGAAACCGGTCCCAGGATGCTTGTTTCCGGTCCAGGGAGAACCTGGCCTGGCAGTTCGGGCTGGACTGTTCCCATGTGGAACAGGGTCAAGACTGATTTGCTTATGGCTGGGTTCAAACTGGGGTGGCATGGTGAGCAAAATAATGGATGGATTAAACCCAGATCTGTGACTGGGGGTGAATGTTTGATTGGTTCCGCATTCCGTCCATCCAGTTACGCTATCCCACAGCGTTTGTATTTTGCTTTGCTTTTGCCGCCCTAAGTGCGCCGGGTATGCCCAGACGTGGGTCCCGGGCTTACTGTGCCACTGGATTCAAGCTAGCCTGGCTGAGGAGGGGTGAAACCCCGAAACCGGTCCCAGGATGCTTGTTTCCGGTCCAGGGAGAACCTGGCCTGGCAGTTCGGGCTGGACTGTTCCCATGTGGAACAGGGTCAAGACTGATTTGCTTATGGCTGGGTTCAAACTGGGGTGGCATGGTGAGCAAAATAATGGATGGATTAAACCCAGATCTGTGACTGGGGGTGAATGTTTGATTGGTTCCGCATTCCGTCCATCCAGTTACGCTACCCCACAGCGTTTGTATTTTGCTTTGCTTTTGCCGCCCTAAGTGCGCCGGGTATGCCCAGACGTGGGTCCCGGGCTTACTGTGCCACTGGATTCAAGCTAGCCTGGCTGAGGAGGGGTGAAACCCCGAAACCGGTCCCAGGATGCTTGTTTCCGGTCCAGGGAGAACCTGGCCTGGCAGTTCGGGCTGGACTGTTCCCATGTGGAACAGGGTCAAGACTGATTTGCTTATGGCTGGGTTCAAACTGGGGTGGCATGGTGAGCAAAATAATGGATGGATTAAACCCAGATCTGTGACTGGGGGTGAATGTTTGATTGGTTCCGCATTCCGTCCATCCAGTTACGCTATCCCACAGCGTTTGTATTTTGCTTTGCTTTTGCCGCCCTAAGTGCGCCGGGTATGCCCAGACGTGGGTCCCGGGCTTACTGTGCCACTGGATACAAGCTAGCCTGGCTGAGGAGGGGTGAAACCCCGAAACCGGTCCCAGGATGCTTGTTTCCGGTCCAGGGAGAACCTTGCCTGGCAGTTCGGGCTGGACTGTTTCCATGTGGAACAGGGTCAAGACTGATTTGCTTATGGCTGGGTTCAAACTGGGGTGGCATGGTGAGCAAAATAATGGATGGATTAAACCCAGATCTGTGACTGGGGGTGAATGTTTGATTGGTTCCGCATTCCGTCCATCCAGTTACGCTATCCCACAGCGTTTGTATTTTGCTTTGCTTTTGCCGCCCTAAGTGCGCCGGGTATGCCCAGACGTGGGTCCCGGGCTTACTGTGCCACTGGATTCAAGCTAGCCTGGCTGAGGAGGGGTGAAACCCCGAAACCGGTCCCAGGATGCTTGTTTCCGGTCCAGGGAGAACCTGGCCTGGCAGTTCGGGCTGGACTGTTCCCATGTGGAACAGGGTCAAGACTGATTTGCTTATGGCTGGGTTCAAACTGGGGTGGCATGGTGAGCAAAATAATGGATGGATTAAACCCAGATCTGTGACTGGGGGTGAATGTTTGATTGGTTCCACATTCCGTCCATCCAGTTACGGTATCCCACAGCGTTTGTATTTTGCTTTGCTTTTGCCGCCCTAAGTGCGCCGGGTATGCCCAGACGTGGGTCCCGGGCTTACTGTGCCACTGGATTCAAGCTAGCCTGGCTGAGGAGGGGTGAAACCCCGAAACCGGTCCCAGGATGCTTGTTTCCGGTCCAGGGAGAACCTGGCCTGGCAGTTCGGGCTGGACTGTTCCCATGTGGAACAGGGTCAAGACTGATTTGCTTATGGCTGGGTTCAAACTGGGGTGGCATGGTGAGCAAAATAATGGATGGATTAAACCCAGATCTGTTTCTGGGGGTGAATGTTTGATTGGTTCCGCATTCCGTCCATCCAGTTACGCTATCCCACAGCGTTTGTATTTTGCTTTGCTTTTGCCGCCCTAAGTGCGCCGGGTATGCCCAGACGTGGGTCCCGGGCTTACTGTGCCACTGGATTCAAGCTAGCCTGGCTGAGGAGGGGTGAAACCCCGAAACCGGTCCCAGGATGCTTGTTTCCAGTCCAGGGAGAACCTTGCCTGGCAGTTCGGGCTGGACTGTTCCCATGTGGAACAGGGTCAAGACTGATTTGCTTATGGCTGGGTTCAAACTGGGGTGGCATGGTGAGCAAAATAATGGATGGATTAAACCCAGATCTGTGACTGGGGGTGAATGTTTGATTGGTTCCGCATTCCGTCCATCCAGTTACGCTATCCCACAGCGTTTGTATTTTGCTTTGCTTTTGCCGCCCTAAGTGCGCCGGTGTAGGAAAGTACCATCTTGCCTGGCATGTTACCCCCATTTTTCACTGTATATATGTTGTTTTAGTTGTATGTGTCACTGGGACCCTGGTAACCCAGGGCCCCAGTGCTCATAAGTATGCCTGAATGTGTTACCTGTGTAGTGACTAACTGTCTCACTGAGGCTCTGCTAATCAGAACCTCAGTGGTTATGCTCTCTCATTTCTTTCCAAATTGTCACTGACAGGCTAGTGACCATTTTTACCAATTTACATTGGCTTACTGGAACACCCTTATAATTCCCTAGTATATGGTACTGAGGTACCCAGGGTATTGGGGTTCCAGGAGATCCCTATGGGCTGCAGCATTTCTTTTGCCACCCATAGGGAGCTCTGACAATTCTTACACAGGCCTGCCACTGCAGCCTGAGTGAAATAACGTCCACGTTATTTCACAGCCATTTTACACTGCACTTAAGTAACTTATAAGTCACCTATATGTCTAACCTTTACCTGGTAAAGGTTAGGTGCAAAGTTACTTAGTGTGAGGGCACCCTGGCACTAGCCAAGGTGCCCCCACATTGTTCAGAGCCAATTCACTGAACTTTGTGAGTGCGGGGACACCATTACACGCGTGCACTACATATAGGTCACTACCTATATGTAGCTTCACCATGGTAACTCCGAATATGGCCATGTAACATGTCTATGATCATGGAATTGCCCCCTCTATGCCATCCTGGCATTGTTGGTACAATTCCATGATCCCAGTGGTCTGTAGCACAGACCCTGGTACTGCCATACTGCCCTTCCTGGGGTTTCTCTGCAGCTGCTGCTGCTGCCAACCCCTCAGACAGGCAGCTGCCCTCCTGGGGTCCAGCCAAGCCTGGCCCAGGATGGCAGAACAAAGAACTTCCTCTGAGAGAGGGTGTGACACCCTCTCCCTTTGGAAAATGGTGGAAAGGCAGGGGAGGAGTAGCCTCCCCCAGCCTCTGGAAATGCTTTGTTGGGCACAGATGTGCCCAATTCTGCATAAGCCAGTCTACACCGGTTCAGGGACCCCTTAGCCCCTGCTCTGGCGCGAAACTGGACAAAGGAAAGGGGAGTGACCACTCCCCTGACCTGCACCTCCCCTGGGAGGTGTCCAGAGCTCCTCCAGTGTGCTCCAGACCTCTGCCATCTTGGAAACAGAGGTGCTGCTGGCACACTGGACTGCTCTGAGTGGCCAGTGCCACCAGGTGACGTCAGAGACTCCTTGTGATAGGCTCCTTCAGCTGTTAGTAGCCTTTCCTCTCTCCTAGGTAGCCAAACCCTCTTTTCTGGCTATTTAGGGTCTCTGTCTCTGGGGAAACTTCAGATAACGAATGCATGAGCTCAGCCGAGTTCTTCTGCATCTCCCTCTTCACCTTCTGATAAGGAATCGACCGCTGACCGCGCTGGAAGCCTGCAAACCTGCAACATAGTAGCAAAGACGACTACTGCAACTCTGTAACGCTGATCCTGCCGCCTTCTCGACTGTTTTCCTGCTTGTGCATGCTGTGGGGGTAGTCTGCCTCCTCTCTGCACCAGAAGCTCCGAAGAAATCTCCCGTGGGTCGACGGAATCTTCCCCCTGCAACCGCAGGCACCAAAAAGCTGCATTACCGGTCCCTTGGGTCTCCTCTCAGCACGACGAGCGAGGTCCCTCGAATCCAGCGACACCGTCCAAGTGACTCCCACAGTCCAGTGACTCTTCAGCCCAAGTTTGGTGGAGGTAAGTCCTTGCCTCACCTCGCTGGGCTGCATTGCTGGGAACCGCGACTTTGCAAGCTTCTCCGGCCCCTGTGCACTTCCGGCGGAAATCCTGTGTGCACAGCCAAGCCTGGGTCCACGGCACTCTAACCTGCTTTGCACGACTTTCTAAGTTGGTCTCCGGCGACGTGGGACTCCTTTGTGCAACTTCGGCGAGCACCGTTTCACGCATCCTCGTAGTGCCTGTTTCTGGCACTGCTCCGGGTGCTACCTGCTTCATTGAGGGCTCTTTGTCTTGCGCGACGTCCCCTCTCTCTGCAGGTCCAATTTGCGACCTTCTGATCCCTCCTGGTCCCCAGCAGCGTCCAAAAACGCCAAACGCACGATTTGCGTGTAGCAAGGCTTGTTGGCGTCCATCCGGCGGGAAAACACTTCTGCACGACTCTCCAAGGCGTAGGGGATCCATCCTCCAAAGGGGAAGTCTCTAGCCCTTGTCGTTCCTGCAGTATTCACAGCTCTTCAGCCTAGTAAGAGCTTCTTTGCACCAACCGCTGGCATTTCTTGGGCATCTGCCCAGCTACGAGCTGCTTGTGACTTTTGGACTTGGTCCCCTTGTTCCACAGGTACCCTCAGACAGGAATCCATCGTTGTTGCATTGCTGATTTGTGTTTTCCTTGCATTCTCCCTCTAACACAACTATTTTGTCCTTAGGGGAACTTTGGTGCACTTTGCACTCACTTTTCAGGGTCTTGGGGAGGGTTATTTTGCTAACTCTCACTATTTTCTAATAGTCCCAGCGACCCTCTACAAGGTCACATAGGTTTGGGGTCCATTCGTGGTTCGCATTCCACTTCTGGAGTATATGGTTTGTGTTGCCCCTATCCCTATGTTTCCCCATTGCATCCTATTGTAACTATACATTGTTTGCACTGTTTTCTAAGACTATACTGCATATTTTTGCTATTGTGTATATATATCTTGTGTATATTTCCTATCCTCTCACTGAGGGTACACTCTAAGATACTTTGGCATATTGTCATAAAAATAAAGTACCTTTATTTTTAGTATAACTGTGTATTGTGTTTTCTTATGATATTGTGCATATGACACTAAGTGGTACTGTAGTAGCTTCACACGTCTCCTAGTTCAGCCTGAGCTGCTTTGCTAAGCTACCATTATCTATCAGCCTAAGCTGCTAGACACCCTATACACTAATAAGGGATAACTGGGCCTGGTGCAAGGTGCAAGTACCCCTTGGTACTCACTACAAGCCAGTCCAGCCTCCTACATTGGTTGTGCAGCGGTGGGATAAGTGCTTTGAGACTACTTACCACTCTTGTCATTGTACTTTTCATAAGAGAAAAATATACAAAACAAGGTCAGTGTATATACACATAGCCAAAAAGTTTTGCATTTCCTCTTTTCACTCTTTTCTAAGTGCTGAAAAGTACTTCTAAACTTTCAAAAAGTTCTTAAAAGTTTAAAAAGTTTTTTTTCTGTCTTTCCTAAAAGTTCTGAAAACTTTTTTTTCTCTTTGTCTATCACTTTAACTCTCTCTAAAAAATGTCTGGCACAGGCCAAAAAGTTGAACTGTCCAAACTTGCATATGATCACCTTAGCTGGAAAGGAGCAAGGAGTCTCTGCATAGAGAGAGGTTTGAGTGTAGGGAAGAATCCTTCTTTAGAACTGTTAATTAATATGCTTAGAGTACAGGATAAGGCCATAAGTGCCCAATCTGTAGAAAAAGTAGCTAATGGTTCTCAATCTGATCCAGGGACTCCCCCAGGAAAAGGTTCAGGAAAGAAACTTCTCAGCCTGCCCATTACTAGACAGTCTAGCATAGTTGGTACAGAGGTTGAATCACACCATACTGATGGTGTGCTCTCACATTATACTGGTAGCCAAGCTGTTAGGGTGCCCTCTGTAAGGGACAGGTCTCCTTCTGTTCATTCCCATCATACCTCTGTATCTAGAAATGTCCCTCCCACCCACCCTGATGACAGATTGTTAGAAAGGGAGCTCAATAGATTGAGAGTGGAGCAAACCAGACTGAAGCTCAAGAAGCAACAGCTGGATTTGGATAGATAGTCTTTAGAAATAGAGAGGGAAAGACAGAAGATGGGTTTAGATACCCATGGTGGCAGCAGCAGTATTCCCCATAGTCATCCTGCAAAAGAGCATGATTCCAGGAATCTGCATAAGATAGTTCCCCCTTACAAGGAGGGGGATGACATTAACAAGTGGTTTGCTGCACTTGAGAGGGCCTGTGTTGTACAGGATGTCCCTCAAAAGCAGTGGGCTGCTATCCTATGGCTATCATTTACTGGAAAAGGTAGGGATAGGCTCCTTACTGTAAAAGAAAATGATGCTAACAATTTCCAAGTTCTTAAGAATGCACTCCTGGATGGTTATGGCTTAACCACTGAACAGTACAGGATAAAGTTCAGAGATACCAAAAAGGAGCCTTCACAAGACTGGGTTGATTTCATTGACCAGGCAGTGAAGGCCTTGGAGGGGTGGTTACATGGCAGTAAAGTTACTGATTATGACAGCCTGTATAACTTGATCCTGAGAGAGCATATTCTTAATAATTGTGTGTCTGATTTGTTGCACCAGTACTTGGTGGACTCTGATCTGACCTCTCCCCAAGAATTGGGAAAGAAGGCAGACAAATGGGTCAGAACAAGAGTGAACAGAAAAGTTCATACAGGGGGTGACAAAGATGGCAACAAAAAGAAGGATGGTAAGTCTTCTGACAAGGGTGGGGACAAATCTAAAAATGAGTCTTCATCAGGCCCACAAAAACACTCTGGTGGGGGTGGTGGGCCCAAATCCTCCTTTAATCAGAACAAGGAAAAGAAACCATGGTGCTATTTATGTAAAATAAAAGGCCATTGGACAACAGATCCCAGTTGTCCAAAGAAAGGCACCACAGCTCCTACCACTACAACCCCTACTGCTACACCTAGTGTCCCTACTAATAGCAGTGGTGGTGGGAGCAAACCTACTAATAGCCAATCCAAGGGAGTAGCTGGGCTCACTTTTGGTAATTTAGTTGGGGTTGGTCTAATTAGGGAGACCACAGAGGCTACTTTAGTCTCTGAAGGGGCTATTGACTTAGCCACTTTGGTTGCTTGCCCCCATAACTTGGAGAAGTACAAGCAACTAACCCTAATAAATGGTGTTGAGGTCCAGGCCTACAGGGACACAGGTGCCAGTGTCACAATGGTGATTGAGAAACTGGTGCACCCTGAACAACACATACTTGGACACCAGTACCAAGTAACCGATGCTCACAACATAACACAAAGCCACCCCATGGCTGTTGTAAATCTCAACTGGGGGGGGGTATCTGGTCCAAAGAAAGTTGTGGTAGCTTCAGATTTACCTGTAGACTGTCTATTAGGGAACGATTTGGAGACATCAGCTTGGTCAGATGTGGAGTTGGAGGCCCATGCAGCAATGCTGGGCATCCCAGGGCATATTTTTGCT
Source organism: Pleurodeles waltl (assembly GCF_031143425.1). NCBI lineage: Eukaryota > Metazoa > Chordata > Amphibia > Caudata > Salamandridae > Pleurodeles > Pleurodeles waltl. Next base: position 1,267,886,330 of record NC_090440.1, read on the forward strand.
TTGACAAGGGCTCAGGCCAAAAAGCAAAAAGGACAGGGAAGCTTGGATCCTGGAACAATGGACCAAGTGCTCCCTAAAGCTAGGGCTAGTAGAAGCAAACCACTTCCTACTATCCCTCCCTCTACAGTGGATTCTACTTCTGAGGAAGAAGAATTCCCTCCCTGTGCAGAACCTACACCAGAGGAGCTGGAAGCAGACACTGCTGAGCTTTTGGGTGAAGGGGGGCCTGCCAGAGAGGAGCTGAGTGTGGCACAGCAAACCTGTCCCACATTAGAGGGTCTCAGACAGCAAGCTGTCAAACAGGCTAATGGGGATGTCAGTGACTCACACAGAGTTTACTGGGAGGACAACCTCTTGTACACTGAGCATAGGGATCCTAAACCTGGAGCTGCCAGGAGATTAGTGATTCCTCAGAAGTGCAGAAAGTTCCTCCTAACACTGGCACATGACATTCCCTTAGCTGGGCACCTGGGTCAAATGAAAACTTGGGACAGATTGGTACCACTGTTTCATTGGCCTAGGATGTCTGAGGACACAAAAGAATTTTGTAAGTCCTGTGAAACCTGTCAAGCCAGTGGCAAGACAGGTGGCACTCCAAAGGCACCCCTTATCCCACTGCCTGTGGTTGGGGTTCCCTTTGAAAGGGTAGGGGTTGACATAGTTGGCCCCCTTGACCCTCCTACTGCTTCAGGCAATAGGTTTATCTTAGTGGTAGTGGACCATGCCACAAGATATCCTGAAGCTATTCCTTTAAGGACCACTACAGCTCCTGCAGTGGCAAAGGCCCTCCTGGGAATATTTTCCAGGGTGGGCTTCCCAAAGGAAGTAGTATCAGACAGGGGAAGTAATTTCATGTCTGCATACTTAAAGGCCATGTGGAAGGAGTGTGGTGTAACTTACAAGTTCACAACACCCTATCATCCACAAACAAATGGACTGGTGGAGAGATTTAATAAAACTCTCAAAGGCATGATTATGGGACTCCCTGAAAAACTCCGCAGGAGATGGGATATCCTTCTACCATGCCTCCTTTTTGCCTACAGGGAGGTACCCCAGAAAGGAGTGGGCTTCAGCCCCTTTGAACTTCTTTTTGGACACCCTGTTAGGGGTCCACTCACACTTGTAAAGGAGGGTTGGGAACAACCTTTAAAAGCTCCTAAGCAGGATATTGTGGATTATGTACTTGGCCTCAGATCAAGGATGGCTGAGTACATGAAAAAGGCCAGTAAAAACCTTCAGGCCAGTCAAGAGCTCCAGAAGCAATGGCATGATCAGAAGGCTGTTTTGGTTCAGTACCAACCAGGGCAGAAAGTGTGGGTCTTGGAGCCTGTGGCCCCAAGAGCACTCCAAGATAAATGGAGTGGACCCCACACAATTGTTGAAAAGAAGGGTGAAGTCACCTACTTGGTTGACTTAGGCACTGCCAGGAGTCCCCTTAGGGTGCTCCATGTCAACCGCCTGAAACCCTACTATGACAGGGCTGATCTCACCCTGCTCATGGCAACAGATGAGGGACAGGAAGAAGACAGTGATCCTCTACCTGATCTCTTCTCTTCCACAGAACAAGATGCTCTTGTGGAAGGTGTAGTTTTGGCTGATTGTCTTACTGCTGAGCAGAAAGATAATTGCATAAATCTCCTAGGACAATTTTCAGAACTCTTCTCCATTGTGCCAGGCACCACTTCTTGGTGTGAGCACACTATAGATACTGGAGACAGTTTACCTGTCAAAAGTAAGATCTATAGGCAGCCTGACCATGTCAGGGACTGCATAAAGCAAGAAGTTCAGAAAATGTTAGAACTAGGAGTGGTTGAGCACTCTGACAGTCCATGGGCTTCTCCTGTGGTACTGGTACCAAAACCCAATTCTAAAGATGGAAAGAAGGAAATGAGGTTTTGTGTAGACTATAGAGGTCTCAACTTGGTAACCAAAACAGATGCTCACCCTATACCCAGGGCAGATGAGCTAATAGATACACTGGCATCTGCCAAGTATCTAAGCACTTTTGATTTGACTGCAGGGTATTGGCAGATCAAAATGTCAGAAGATGCTAAACCTAAGACTGCATTTTCTACCATTGGAGGACATTACCAGTTTACTGTAATGCCTTTTGGTTTGAAAAATGCACCTGCCACTTTTCAGAGGTTGGTGAACACAGTCCTGCAAGGGCTGGAAGCTTTCAGTGCAGCATATTTGGATGATATAGCTGTCTTTAGCTCCAGCTGGGATGATCACCTGGTCCACCTTTGGAAAGTTTTGGAGGCCCTGCAAAAGGCAGGCCTCACTATCAAGGCTTCAAAGTGCCAGATAGGGCAGGGTAAGGTGGTTTATCTGGGACACCTTGTTGGTGGGGAACAGATTGCACCACTTCAGGGGAAAATCCAAACTATTATTGATTGGGTTCCCCCTACCACTCAGACTCAGGTGAGAGCCTTCCTAGGCCTCACTGGGTATTACAGGAGGTTCATTAAGAACTATGGCTCCATTGCAGCCCCTCTTAATGACCTCACATCCAAGAAAATGCCTAAAAAGGTATTGTGGACAGCAAACTGTCAGAAAGCTTTTGAGGAGCTGAAGCAGGCCATGTGCTCTGCACCTGTCCTGAAAAGCCCTTGTTACTCTAAAAAATTCTATGTCCAAACTGATGCATCTGAATTAGGAGTAGGGGCAGTCCTATCACAACTTAATTCTGAGGGCCAGGATCAACCTGTTGCTTTTATTAGTAGAAGGTTGACCCCTAGAAAAAAGCGTTGGTCTGCCATTGAGAGGGAGGCCTTTGCTGTGGTCTGGGCTCTGAAGAAGTTGAGGCCATACCTGTTTGGCACTCACTTCATTGTTCAAACAGACCACAAACCTCTACTTTGGCTAAAACAAATGAAAGGTGAAAATCCTAAATTGTTGAGGTGGTCCATATCCCTACAGGGAATGGATTATACAGTGGAACATAGACCTGGGAGTAGCCACTCCAATGCAGATGGACTCTCCAGATATTTCCACTTAGACAATGAAGACTCATCAGGTAATGGCTAGTCTTATTGTCCTTCGTTTGGGGGGGGGTTGTGTAGGAAAGTACCATCTTGCCTGGCATGTTACCCCCATTTTTCACTGTATATATGTTGTTTTAGTTGTATGTGTCACTGGGACCCTGGTAACCCAGGGCCCCAGTGCTCATAAGTATGCCTGAATGTGTTACCTGTGTAGTGACTAACTGTCTCACTGAGGCTCTGCTAATCAGAACCTCAGTGGTTATGCTCTCTCATTTCTTTCCAAATTGTCACTGACAGGCTAGTGACCATTTTTACCAATTTACATTGGCTTACTGGAACACCCTTATAATTCCCTAGTATATGGTACTGAGGTACCCAGGGTATTGGGGTTCCAGGAGATCCCTATGGGCTGCAGCATTTCTTTTGCCACCCATAGGGAGCTCTGACAATTCTTACACAGGCCTGCCACTGCAGCCTGAGTGAAATAACGTCCACGTTATTTCACAGCCATTTTACACTGCACTTAAGTAACTTATAAGTCACCTATATGTCTAACCTTTACCTGGTAAAGGTTAGGTGCAAAGTTACTTAGTGTGAGGGCACCCTGGCACTAGCCAAGGTGCCCCCACATTGTTCAGAGCCAATTCACTGAACTTTGTGAGTGCGGGGACACCATTACACGCGTGCACTACATATAGGTCACTACCTATATGTAGCTTCACCATGGTAACTCCGAATATGGCCATGTAACATGTCTATGATCATGGAATTGCCCCCTCTATGCCATCCTGGCATTGTTGGTACAATTCCATGATCCCAGTGGTCTGTAGCACAGACCCTGGTACTGCCATACTGCCCTTCCTGGGGTTTCTCTGCAGCTGCTGCTGCTGCCAACCCCTCAGACAGGCAGCTGCCCTCCTGGGGTCCAGCCAGGCCTGGCCCAGGATGGCAGAACAAAGAACTTCCTCTGAGAGAGGGTGTGACACCCTCTCCCTTTGGAAAATGGTGTGAAGGCAGGGGAAGAGTAGCCTCCCCCAGCCTCTGGAAATGCTTTGTTGGGCACAGATGTGCCCAATTCTGCATAAGCCAGTCTACACCGGTTCAGGGACCCCTTAGCCCCTGCTCTGGCGCGAAACTGGACAAAGGAAAGGGGAGTGACCACTCCCCTGACCTGCACCTCCCCTGGGAGGTGTCCAGAGCTCCTCCAGTGTGCTCCAGACCTCTGCCATCTTGGAAACAGAGGTGCTGCTGGCACACTGGACTGCTCTGAGTGGCCAGTGCCACCAGGTGACGTCAGAGACTCCTTGTGATAGGCTCCTTCAGGTGTTAGTAGCCTTTCCTCTCTCCTAGGTAGCCAAACCCTCTTTTCTGGCTATTTAGGGTCTCTGTCTCTGGGGAAACTTCAGATAACGAATGCATGAGCTCAGCCGAGTTCCTCTGCATCTCCCTCTTCACCTTCTGATAAGGAATCGACCGCTGACCGCGCTGGAAGCCTGCAAACCTGCAACATAGTAGCAAAGACGACTACTGCAACTCTGTAACGCTGATCCTGCCGCCTTCTCGACTGTTTTCCTGCTTGTGCATGCTGTGGGGGTAGTCTGCCTCCTCTCTGCACCAGAAGCTCCGAAGAAATCTCCCGTGGGTCGACGGAATCTTCCCCCTGCAACCGCAGGCACCAAAAAGCTGCATTACCGGTCCCTTGGGTCTCCTCTCAGCACGACGAGCGAGGTCCCTCGAATCCAGCGACACCGTCCAAGTGACTCCCACAGTTCAGTGACTCTTCAGCCCAAGTTTGGTGGAGGTAAGTCCTTGCCTCACCTCGCTGGGCTGCTTTGCTGGGAACCGCGACTTTGCAAGCTTCTCCGGCCCCTGTGCACTTCCGGCGGAAATCCTGTGTGCACAGCCAAGCCTGGGTCCACGGCACTCTAACCTGCTTTGCACGACTTTCTAAGTTGGTCTCCGGCGACGTGGGACTCCTTTGTGCAACTTCGGCGAGCACCGTTTCACGCATCCTCGTAGTGCCTGTTTCTGGCACTTCTCCGGGTGCTACCTGCTTCAGTGAGGGCTCTTTGTCTTGCTCGACGTCCCCTCTCTCTGCAGGTCCAATTTGCGACCTTCTGGTCCCTCCTGGGCCCCAGCAGCGTCCAAAAACGCCAAACGCACGATTTGCGTGTAGCAAGGCTTGTTGGCATCCATCCGGCGGGAAAACACTTCTGCACGACTCTCCAAGGCGTAGGGGATCCATCCTCCAAAGGGGAAGTCTCTAGCCCTTGTCGTTCCTGCAGTATTCACAGCTCTTCAGCCTAGTAAGAGCTTCTTTGCACCAACCGCTGGCATTTCTTGGGCATCTGCCCAGCTACGAGCTGCTTGTGACTTTTGGACTTGGTCCCCTTGTTCCACAGGTACCCTCAGACAGGAATCCATCGTTGTTGCATTGCTGATTTGTGTTTTCCTTGCATTCTCCCTCTAACACAACTTTTTTGTCCTTAGGGGAACTTTGGTGCACTTTGCACTCACTTTTCAGGGTCTTGGGGAGGGTTATTTTGCTATTTTCTAATAGTCCCAGCGACCCTCTACAAGGTCACATAGGTTTGGGGTCCATTCGTGGTTCGCATTCCACTTCTGGAGTATATGGTTTGTGTTGCCCCTATCCCTATGTTTCTCCATTGCATCCTATTGTAACTATACATTGTTTGCACTGTTTTCTAAGACTATACTGCATATTTTTGCTATTGTGTATATATATCTTGTGTATATTTCCTATCCTCTCACTGAGGGTACACTCTAAGATACTTTGGCATATTGTCATAAAAATAAAGTACCTTTATTTTTAGTATAACTGTGTATTGTGTTTTCTTATGATATTGTGCATATGACACTAAGTGGTACTGTAGTAGCTTCACACGTCTCCTAGTTCAGCCTGAGCTGCTTTGCTAAGCTACCATTATCTATCAGCCTAAGCTGCTAGACACCCTATACACTAATAAGGGATAACTGGGCCTGGTGCAAGGTGCAAGTACCCCTTGGTACTCACTACAAGCCAGTCCAGCCTCCTACAGCCGGGTATGCCCAGACGTGGGTCCCGGGCTTACTGTGCCACTGGATTCAAGCTAGCCTGGCTGAGGAGGGGTGAAACCCCGAAACCGGTCCCAGGATGCTTGTTTCCGGTCCAGGGAGAACCTGGCCTGGCAGTTCGGGCTGGACTGTTCCCATGTGGAACAGGGTCAAGACTGATTTGCTTATGGCTGGGTTCAAACTGGGGTGGCATGGTGAGCAAAATAATGGATGGATTAAACCCAGATCTGAGACTGGGGGTGAATGTTTGATTGGTTCCGCATTCCGTCCATCCAGTTACGCTATCCCACAGCGTTTGTATTTTGCTTTGCTTTTGCCGCCCTAAGTGCGCCGGGTATGCCCAGACGTGGGTCCCGGGCTTACTGTGCCACTGGATTCAAGCTAGCCTGGCTGAGGAGGGGTGAAACCCCGAAACCGGTCCCAGGATGCTTGTTTCCGGTCCAGGGAGAACCTGGCCTGGCAGTTCGGGCTGGACTGTTCCCATGTGGAACAGGGTCAAGACTGATTTGCTTATGGCTGGGTTCAAACTGGGGTGGCATGGTGAGCAAAATAATGGATGGATTAAACCCAGATCTGTGACTGGGGGTGAATGTTTGATTGGTTCCGCATTCCGTCCATCCAGTTACGCTATCCCACAGCGTTTGTATTTTGCTTTGCTTTTGCCGCCCTAAGTGCGCCGGGTATGCCCAGACGTGGGTCCCGGGCTTACTGTGCCACTGGATTCAAGCTAGCCTGGCTGAGGAGGGGTGAAACCCCGAAACCGGTCCCAGGATGCTTGTTTCCGGTCCAGGGAGAACCTGGCCTGGCAGTTCGGGCTGGACTGTTCTCATGTGGAACAGGGTCAAGACTGATTTGCTTATGGCTGGGTTCAAACTGGGGTGGCATGGTGAGCAAAATAATGGATGGATTAAACCCAGATCTGTGACTGGGGGTGAATGTTTGATTGGTTCCGCATTCCGTCCATCCAGTTATGCTATCCCACAGCGTTTGTATTTTGCTTTGCTTTTGCCGCCCTAAGTGCGCCGGGTATGCCCAGACGTGGGTCCCGGGCTTACTGTGCCACTGGATTCAAGCTAGCCTGGCTGAGGAGGGGTGAAACCCCGAAACCGGTCCCAGGATGCTTGTTTCCGGTCCAGGGAGAACCTGGCCTGGCAGTTCGGGCTGGACTGTTCCCATGTGGAACAGGGTCAAGACTGATTTGCTTATGGCTGGGTTCAAACTGGAGTGGCATGGTGAGCAAAATAATGGATGGATTAAACCCAGATCTGTGACTGGGGGTGAATGTTTGATTGGTTCCGGATTCCGTCCATCCAGTTACGCTATTCCACAGCGTTTGTATTTTGCTTTGCTTTTGCCGCCCTAAGTGCGCCGGGTATGCCCAGACGTGGGTCCCGGGCTTACTGTGCCACTGGATTCAAGCTGGCCTGGCTGAGGAGGGGTGAAACCCCGAAACCGGTCCCAGGATGCTTGTTTCCGGTCCAGGGAGAACATGGCCTGGAAGTTCGGGCTGGACTGTTCCCATGTGGAACAGGGTCAAGACTGATTTGCTTATGGCTGGGTTCAAACTGGGGTGGCATGGTGAGAAAAATAATGGATGGATTAAACCCAGATCTGTGACTGGGGGTGAATGTTTGATTGGTTCCGCATTCCGTCCATCCAGTTACGCTATCCCACAGCGTTTGTATTTTGCTTTGCTTTTGCCGCCCTAAGTGCGCCGGGTATGCCCAGACGTGGTCCCGGGCTTACTGTGCCACTGGATTAAAGCTAGCCTGGCTGAGGAGGGGTGAAACCCCGAAACCGGTCCCAGGATGCTTGTTTCCGGTCCAGGGAGAACCTGGCCTGGCAGTTCGGGCTGGACTGTTCCCATGTGGAACAGGGTCAAGACTGATTTGCTTATGGCTGGGTTCAAACTGGAGTGGCATGGTGAGCAAAATAATGGATGGATTAAACCCAGATCTGTGACTGGGGGTGAATGTTTGATTGGTTCCGGATTCCGTCCATCCAGTTACGCTATTCCACAGCGTTTGTATTTTGCTTTGCTTTTGCCGCCCTAAGTGCGCCGGGTATGCCCAGACGTGGGTCCCGGGCTTACTGTGCCACTGGATTCAAGCTAGCCTGGCTGAGGAGGGGTGAAACCCCGAAACCGGTCCCAGGATGCTTGTTTCCGGTCCAGGGAGAACCTGGCCTGGCAGTTCGGGCTGGACTGTTCCCATGTGGAACAGGGTCAAGACTGATTTGCTTATGGCTGGGTTCAAACTGGGGTGGCATGGTGAGCAAAATAATGGATGGATTAAACCCAGATCTGTGACTGGGGGTGAATGTTTGATTGGTTCCGCATTCCGTCCATCCAGTTACGCTATCCCACAGCGTTTGTATTTTGCTTTGCTTTTGCCGCCCTAAGTGCGCCGGGTATGCCCAGACGTGGGTCCCGGGCTTACTGTGCCACTGGATTCAAGCTAGCCTGGCTGAGGAGGGGTGAAACCCCGAAACCGGTCCCAGGATGCTTGTTTCCGGTCCAGGGAGAACCTGGCCTGGCAGTTCGGGCTGGACTGTTCCCATGTGGAACAGGGTCAAGACTGATGTGCTTATGGCTGGGATCAAACTGGGGTGGCATGGTGAGCAAAATAATGGACGGATTAAACCCAGATCTGTGACTGGGGGTGAATGTTTGATTGGTTCCGCATTCCGTCCATCCAGTTACGCTATCCCACAGCGTTTGTATTTTGCTTTGCTTTTGCCGCCCTAAGTGCGCCGGGTATGCCCAGACGTGGGTCCCGGGCTTACTGTGCCACTGGATTCAAGCTAGCCCGGCTGAGGAGGGGTGAAACCCCGAAACCGGTCCCAGGATGCTTGTTTCCGGTCCAGGGAGAACCTGGCCTGGCAGTTCGGGCTGGACTGTTCCCATGTGGAACAGGGTCAAGACTGATTTGCTTATGGCTGGGTTCAAACTGGGGTGGCATGGTGAGCAAAATAATGGATGGATTAAACCCAGATCTGTGACTGGGGGTGAATGTTTGATTGGTTCCGCATTCCGTCCATCCAGTTACGCTATCCCACAGCGTTTGTATTTTGCTTTGCTTTTGCCGCCCTAAGTGCGCCGGGTATGCCCAGACGTGGGTCCCGGGCTTACTGTGCCACTGGATTCAAGCTAGCCTGGCTGAGGAGGGGTGAAACCCCGAAACCGGTCCCAGGATGCTTGTTTCCGGTCCAGGGAGAACCTGGCCTGGCAGTTCGGGCTGGACTGTTCCCATGTGGAACAGGGTCAAGACTGATTTGCTTATGGCTGGGTTCAAACTGGGGTGGCATGGTGAGCAAAATAATGGATGGATTAAACCCAGATCTGTGACTGGGGGTGAATGTTTGATTGGTTCCGCATTCCGTCCATCCAGTTACGCTATCCCACAGCGTTTGTATTTTGCTTTGCTTTTGCCGCCCTAAGTGCGCCGGGTATGCCCAGACGTGGGTCCCGGGCTTACTGTGCCACTGGATTCAAGCTAGCCTGGCTGAGGAGGGGTGAAACCCCGAAACCAGTCCCAGGATGCTTGTTTCCGGTCCAGGGAGAACCTGGCCTGGCAGTTCGGGCTGGACTGTTCCCATGTGGAACAGGGTCAAGACTGATTTGCTTATGGCTGGGTTCAAACTGGGGTGGCATGGTGAGCAAAATAATGGATGGATTAAACCCAGATCTGTGACTGGGGGTGAATGTTTGATTGGTTCCACATTCCGTCCATCCAGTTACGGTATCCCACAGCGTTTGTATTTTGCTTTGCTTTTGCCGCTCTAAGTGCGCCGGGTATGCCCAGACGTGGGTCCCGGGCTTACTGTGCCACTGGATTCAAGCTAGCCTGGCTGAGGAGGGGTGAAACCCCGAAACCGGTCCCAGGATGCTTGTTTCCGGTCCAGGGAGAACCTGGCCTGGCAGTTCGGGCTGGACTGTTCCCATGTGGAACAGGGTCAAGACTGATTTGCTTATGGCTGGGTTCAAACTGGGGTGGCATGGTGAGCAAAATAATGGATGGATTAAACCCAGATCTGTTTCTGGGGGTGAATGTTTGATTGGTTCCACATTCCGTCCATCCAGTTACGCTATCCCACAGCGTTTGTATTTTGCTTTGCTTTTGCCGCCCTAAGTGCGCCGGGTATGCCCAGACGTGGGTCCCGGGCTTACTGTGCCACTGGATTCAAGCTAGCCTGGCTGAGGAGGGGTGAAACCCCGAAACCGGTCCCAGGATGCTTGTTTCCGGTCCAGGGAGAACCTGGCCTGGCAGTTCGGGCTGGACTGTTCTCATGTGGAACAGGGTCAAGACTGATTTGCTTATGGCTGGGTTCAAACTGGGGTGGCATGGTGAGCAAAATAATGGATGGATTAAACCCAGATCTGTGACTGGGGGTGAATGTTTGATTGGTTCCGCATTCCGTCCATCCAGTTATGCTATCCCACAGCGTTTGTATTTTGCTTTGCTTTTGCCGCCCTAAGTGCGCCGGGTATGCCCAGACGTGGGTCCCGGGCTTACTGTGCCACTGGATTCAAGCTAGCCTGGCTGAGGAGGGGTGAAACCCCGAAACCGGTCCCAGGATGCTTGTTTCCGGTCCAGGGAGAACCTGGCCTGGAAGTTCGGGCTGGACTGTTCTCATGTGGAACAGGGTCAAGACTGATTTGCTTATGGCTGGGTTCAAACTGGGGTGGCATGGTGAGCAAAATAATGGATGGATTAAACCCAGATCTGTGACTGGGGGTGAATGTTTGATTGGTTCCGCATTCCGTCCATCCAGTTACGCTATCCCACAGCGTTTGTATTTTGCTTTGCTTTTGCCGCCCTAAGTGCGCCGGGTATGCCCAGACGTGGTCCAGGGCTTACTGTGCCACTGGATTCAAGCTAGCCTGGCTGAGGAGGGGTGAAACCCCGAAACCGGTCCCAGGATGCTTGTTTCCGGTCCAGGGAGAACCTGGCCTGGCAGTTCGGGCTGGACTGTTCCCATGTGGAACAGGGTCAAGACTGATTTGCTTATGGCTGGGTTCAAAGTGGAGTGGCATGGTGAGCAAAATAATGGATGGATTAAACCCAGATCTGTGACTGGGGGTGAATGTTTGATTGGTTCCGCATTCCGTCCATCCAGTTACGCTATCCCACAGCGTTTGTATGTTGCTTTGCTTTTGCCGCCCTAAGTGCGCCGGGTATGCCCAGACGTGGGTCCCGGGCTTACTGTGCCACTGGATTCAAGCTAGCCTGGCTGAGGAGGGGTGAAACCCTGAAACCGGTCCCAGGATGCTTGTTTCCGGTCCAGGGAGAACCTGGCCTGGCAGTTCGGGCTAGACTGTTCCCATGTGGAACAGGGTCAAGACTGATTTGCTTATGGCTGGGTTCAAACTGGGGTGGCATGGTGAGCAAAATAATGGATGGATTAAACCCAGATCTGTGACTGGGGGTGAATGTTTGATTGGTTCCGCATTCCGTCCATCCAGTTACGCTATCCCACAGCGTTTGTATTTTGCTTTGCTTTTGCCGCCCTAAGTGCGCAGGGTATGCCCAGACGTGGGTCCCGGGCTTACTGTGCCACTGGATTCAAGCTAGCCTGGCTGAGGAGGGGTGAAACCCCGAAACCGGTCCCAGGATGCTTGTTTCCGGTCCAGGGAGAACCTGGCCTGGCAGTTCGGGCTGGACTGTTCCCATGTGGAACAGGGTCAAGACTGATTTGCTCATGGCTGGGTTCAAACTGGGGTGGCATGGTGAGCAAAATAATGGATGGATTAAACCCAGATCTGTGGCTGGGGGTGAATGTTTGATTGGTTCCGCATTCCGTCCATCCAGTTACGCTATCCCACAGCGTTTGTATTTTGCTTTGCTTTTGCCGCCCTAAGTGCGCCGGGTATGCCCAGACGTGGGTCCCGGGCTTACTGTGCCACTGTATTCAAGCTAGCCCGGCTGAGGAGGGGTGAAACCCCGAAACCGGTCCCAGGATGCTTGTTTCCGGTCCAGGGAGAACCTGGCCTGGCAGTTCGGGCTGGACTGTTCCCATGTGGAACAGGGTCAAGACTGATTTGCTTATGGCTGGGTTCAAACTGGGGTGGCATGGTGAGCAAAATAATGGATGGATTAAACCCAGATCTGTGACTGGGGGTGAATGTTTGATTGGTTCCGCATTCCGTCCATCCAGTTACGCTATCCCACAGCGTTTGTATTTTGCTTTGCTTTTGCCGCCCTAAGTGCGCCGGGTATGCCCAGACGTGGGTCCCGGGCTTACTGTGCCACTGGATTCAAGCTAGCCTGGCTGAGGAGGGGTGAAACCCCGAAACCGGTCCCAGGATGCTTGTTTCCGGTCCAGGGAGAACCTGGCCTGGCAGTTCGGGCTGGACTGTTCCCATGTGGAACAGGGTCAAGACTGATTTGCTTATGGCTGGGTTCAAACTGGGGTGGCATGGTGAGCAAAATAATGGATGGATTAAACCCAGATCTGAGACTGGGGGTGAATGTTTGATTGGTTCCGCATTCCGTCCATCCAGTTACGCTATCCCACAGCGTTTGTATTTTGCTTTGCTTTTGCCGCCCTAAGTGCGCCGGGTATGCCCAGACGTGGGTCCCGGGCTTACTGTGCCACTGGATTCAAGCTGGCCTGGCTGAGGAGGGGTGAAACCCCGAAACCGGTCCCAGGATGCTTGTTTCCGGTCCAGGGAGAACATGGCCTGGAAGTTCGGGCTGGACTGTTCCCATGTGGAACAGGGTCAAGACTGATTTGCTTATGGCTGGGTTCAAACTGGGGTGGCATGGTGAGAAAAATAATGGATGGATTAAACCCAGATCTGTGACTGGGGGTGAATGTTTGATTGGTTCCGCATTCCGTCCATCCAGTTACGCTATCCCACAGCGTTTGTATTTTGCTTTGCTTTTGCCGCCCTAAGTGCGCCGGGTATGCCCAGACGTGGTCCCGGGCTTACTGTGCCACTGGATTCAAGCTAGCCTGGCTGAGGAGGGGTGAAACCCCGAAACCGGTCCCAGGATGCTTGTTTCCGGTCCAGGGAGAACCTGGCCTGGCAGTTCGGGCTGGACTGTTCCCATGTGGAACAGGGTCAAGACTGATTTGCTTATGGCTGGGTTCAAACTGGAGTGGCATGGTGAGCAAAATAATGGATGGATTAAACCCAGATCTGTGACTGGGGGTGAATGTTTGATTGGTTCCGGATTCCGTCCATCCAGTTACGCTATTCCACAGCGTTTGTATTTTGCTTTGCTTTTGCCGCCCTAAGTGCGCCGGGTATGCCCAGACGTGGGTCCCGGGCTTACTGTGCCACTGGATTCAAGCTAGCCTGGCTGAGGAGGGGTGAAACCCCGAAACCGGTCCCAGGATGCTTGTTTCCGGTCCAGGGAGAACCTGGCCTGGCAGTTCGGGCTGGACTGTTCCCATGTGGAACAGGGTCAAGACTGATTTGCTTATGGCTGGGTTCAAACTGGGGTGGCATGGTGAGCAAAATAATGGATGGATTAAACCCAGATCTGTGACTGGGGGTGAATGTTTGATTGGTTCCGCATTCCGTCCATCCAGTTACGCTATCCCACAGCGTTTGTATTTTGCTTTGCTTTTGCCGCCCTAAGTGCGCCGGGTATGCCCAGACGTGGGTCCCGGGCTTACTGTGCCACTGGATTCAAGCTAGCCTGGCTGAGGAGGGGTGAAACCCCGAAACCGGTCCCAGGATGCTTGTTTCCGGTCCAGGGAGAACCTGGCCAGGCAGTTCGGGCTGGACTGTTCCCATGTGGAACAGGGTCAAGACTGATGTGCTTATGGCTGGGATCAAACTGGGGTGGCATGGTGAGCAAAATAATGGACGGATTAAACCCAGATCTGTGACTGGGGGTGAATGTTTGATTGGTTCCGCATTCCGTCCATCCAGTTACGCTATCCCACAGCGTTTGTATTTTGCTTTGCTTTTGCCGCCCTAAGTGCGCCGGGTATGCCCAGACGTGGGTCCCGGGCTTACTGTGCCACTGGATTCAAGCTAGCCCGGCTGAGGAGGGGTGAAACCCCGAAACCGGTCCCAGGATGCTTGTTTCCGGTCCAGGGAGAACCTGGCCTGGCAGTTCGGGCTGGACTGTTCCCATGTGGAACAGGGTCAAGACTGATTTGCTTATGGCTGGGTTCAAACTGGGGTGGCATGGTGAGCAAAATAATGGATGGATTAAACCCAGATCTGTGACTGGGGGTGATTGTTTGATTGGTTCCGCATTCCGTCCATCCAGTTACGCTATCCCACAGCGTTTGTATTTTGCTTTGCTTTTGTCGCCCTAAGTGCGCCGGGTATGCCCAGACGTGGGTCCCGGGCTTACTGTGCCACTGGATTCAAGCTAGCCTGGCTGAGGAGGGGTGAAACCCCGAAACCGGTCCCAGGATGCTTGTTTCCGGTCCAGGGAGAACCTGGCCTGGCAGTTCGGGCTGGACTGTTCCCATGTGGAACAGGGTCAAGACTGATTTGCTTATGGCTGGGTTCAAACGGGGTGGCATGGTGAGCAAAATAATGGATGGATTAAACCCAGATCTGTGACTGGGGGTGAATGTTTGATTGGTTCCGCATTCCGTCCATCCAGTTACGCTATCCCACAGCGTTTGTATTTTGCTTTGCTTTTGCCGCCCTAAGTGCGCCGGGTATGCCCAGACGTGGGTCCCGGGCTTACTGTGCCACTGGATTCAAGCTAGCCTGGCTGAGGAGGGGTGAAACCCCGAAACCGGTCCCAGGATGCTTGTTTCCGGTCCAGGGAGAACCTGGCCTGGCAGTTCGGGCTGGACTGTTCCCATGTGGAACAGGGTCAAGACTGATTTGCTTATGGCTGGGTTCAAACTGGGGTGGCATGGTGAGCAAAATAATGGATGGATTAAACCCAGATCTGTGACTGGGGGTGAATGTTTGATTGGTTCCACATTCCGTCCATCCAGTTACGGTATCCCACAGCGTTTGTATTTTGCTTTGCTTTTGCCGCCCTAAGTGCGCCGGGTATGCCCAGACGTGGGTCCCGGGCTTACTGTGCCACTGGATTCAAGCTAGCCTGGCTGAGGAGGGGTGAAACCCCGAAACCGGTCCCAGGATGCTTGTTTCCGGTCCAGGGAGAACCTGGCCTGGCAGTTCGGGCTGGACTGTTCCCATGTGGAACAGGGTCAAGACTGATTTGCTTATGGCTGGGTTCAAACTGGGGTGGCATGGTGAGCAAAATAATGGATGGATTAAACCCAGATCTGTTTCTGGGGGTGAATGTTTGATTGGTTCCGCATTCCGTCCATCCAGTTACGCTATCCCACAGCGTTTGTATTTTGCTTTGCTTTTGCCGCCCTAAGTGCGCCGGGTATGCCCAGACGTGGGTCCCGGGCTTACTGTGCCACTGGATTCAAGCTAGCCTGGCTGAGGAGGGGTGAAACCCCGAAACCGGTCCCAGGATGCTTGTTTCCAGTCCAGGGAGAACCTTGCCTGGCAGTTCGGGCTGGACTGTTCCCATGTGGAACAGGGTCAAGACTGATTTGCTTATGGCTGGGTTCAAACTGGGGTGGCATGGTGAGCAAAATAATGGATGGATTAAACCCAGATCTGTGACTGGGGGTGAATGTTTGATTGGTTCCGCATTCCGTCCATCCAGTTACGCTATCCCACAGCGTTTGTATTTTGCTTTGCTTTTGCCGCCCTAAGTGCGCCGGGTATGCCCAGACGTGGGTCCCGGGCTTACTGTGCCACTGGATTCAAGCTAGCCTGGCTGAGGAGGGGTGAAACCCCGAAACCGGTCCCAGGATGCTTGTTTCCGGTCCAGGGAGAACCTGGCCTGGCAGTTCGGGCTGGACTGTTCCCATGTGGAACAGGGTCAAGACTGATTTGCTTATGGCTGGGTTCAAACTGGGGTGGCATGGTGAGCAAAATAATGGATGGATTAAACCCAGATCTGTGACTGGGGGTGAATGTTTGATTGGTTCCGCATTCCGTCCATCCAGTTACGCTATCCCACAGCGTTTGTATTTTGCTTTGCTTTTGCCACCCTAAGTGCGCCGGGTATGCCCAGACGTGGGTCCCGGGCTTACTGTGCCACTGGATTCAAGCTAGCCTGGCTGAGGAGGGGTGAAACCCCGAAACCGGTCCCAGGATGCTTGTTTCCGGTCCAGGGAGAACCTGGCCTGGCAGTTCGGGCTGGACTGTTCCCATGTGGAACAGGGTCAAGACTGATTTGCTTATGGCTGGGTTCAAACTGGGGTGGCATGGTGAGCAAAATAATGGATGGATTAAACCCAGATCTGTGACTGGGGGTGAATGTTTGATTGGTTCCGCATTCCGTCCATCCAGTTACGCTATCCCACAGCGTTTGTATTTTGCTTTGCTTTTGCCGCCCTAAGTGCGCCGGGTATGCCCAGACGTGGGTCCCGGGCTTACTGTGCCACTGGATTCAAGCTAGCCTGGCTGAGGAGGGGTGAAACCCCGAAACCGGTCCCAGGATGCTTGTTTCCGGTCCAGGGAGAACCTGGCCTGGAAGTTCGGGCTGGACTGTTCCCATGTGGAACAGGGTCAAGACTGATTTGCTTATGGCTGGGTTCAAACTGGGGTGGCATGGTGAGCAAAATAATGGATGGATTAAACCCAGATCTGTGACTGGGGGTGAATGTTTGATTGGTTCAGCATTCCGTCCATCCAGTTACGCTATCCCACAGCGTTTGTATTTTGCTTTGCTTTTGCCGCCCTAAGTGCGCCGGGTATGCCCAGACGTGGGTCCCGGGCTTACTGTGCCACTGGATTCAAGCTAGCCTGGCTGAGGAGGGGTGAAACCCCGAAACCGGTCCCAGGATGCTTGTTTCCGGTCCAGGGAGAACCTGGCCTGGCAGTTCGGGCTGGACTGTTCCCATGTGGAACAGGGTCAAGACTGATTTGCTTATGGCTGGGTTCAAACTGGGGTGGCATGGTGAGCAAAATAATGGATGGATTAAACCCAGATCTGTGACTGGGGGTGAATGTTTGATTGGTTTCGCATTCCGTCCATCCAGTTACGCTATCCCACAGCGTTTGTATTTTGCTTTGCTTTTGCCGCCCTAAGTGCGCCGGGTATGCCCAGACGTGGGTCCCGGGCTTACTGTGCCACTGGATTCAAGCTAGCCTGGCTGAGGAGGGGTGAAACCCCGAAACCGGTCCCAGGATGCTTGTTTCCGGTCCAGGGAGAACCTGGCCTGGAAGTTCGGGCTGGACTGTTCCCATGTGGAACAGGGTCAAGACTGATTTGCTTATGGCTGGGTTCAAACTGGGGTGGCATGGTGAGCAAAATAATGGATGGATTAAACCCAGATCTGTGACTGGGGGTGAATGTTTGATTGGTTTCGCATTCCGTCCATCCAGTTACGCTATCCCACAGCGTTTGTATTTTGCTTTGCTTTTGCCGCCCTAAGTGCGCCGGGTATGCCCAGACGTGGTCCCGGGCTTACTGTGCCACTGGATTCAAGCTAGCCTGGCTGAGGAGGGGTGAAACCCCGAAACCGGTCCCAGGATGCTTGTTTCCGGTCCAGGGAGAACCTGGCCTGGCAGTTCGGGCTGGACTGTTCCCATGTGGAACAGGGTCAAGACTGATTTGCTTATGGCTGGGTTCAAACTGGGGTGGCATGGTGAGCAAAATAATGGATGGATTAAACCCAGATCTGTGACTGGGGGTGAATGTTTGATTGGTTCCGCATTCCGTCCAGCCAGTTACGCTATCCCACAGCGTTTGTATTTTGCTTTGCTTTTGCCGCCCTAAGTGCGCCGGGTATGCCCAGACGTGGGTCCCGGGCTTACTGTGCCACTGGATTCAAGCTAGCCTGGCTGAGGAGGGGTGAAACCCCGAAACCGGTCCCAGGATGCTTGTTTCCGGTCCAGGGAGAACCTGGCCTGGCAGTTCGGGCTGGACTGTTCCCATGTGGAACAGGGTCAAGACTGATTTGCTTATGGCTGGGTTCAAACTGGGGTGGCATGGTGAGCAAAATAATGGATGGATTAAACCCAGATCTGTGACTGGGGGTGAATGTTTGATTGGTTCCGCATTCCGTCCATCCAGTTACGCTATCCCACAGCGTTTGTATTTTGCTTTGCTTTTGCCGCCCTAAGTGCGCCGGATATGCCCAGACGTGGGTCCCGGGCTTACTGTGCCACTGGATTCAAGCTAGCCTGGCTGAGGAGGGGTGAAACCCCGAAACCGGTCCCAGGATGCTTGTTTCCGGTCCAGGGAGAACCTGGCCTGGCAGTTCGGGCTGGACTGTTCTCATGTGGAACAGGGTCAAGACTGATTTGCTTATGGCTGGGTTCAAACTGGGGTGGCATGGTGAGCAAAATAATGGATGGATTAAACCCAGATCTGTGACTGGGGGTGAATGTTTGATTGGTTCCGCATTCCGTCCATCCAGTTATGCTATCCCACAGCGTTTGTATTTTGCTTTGCTTTTGCCGCCCTAAGTGCGCCGGGTATGCCCAGACGTGGGTCCCGGGCTTACTGTGCCACTGGATTCAAGCTAGCCTGGCTGAGGAGGGGTGAAACCCCGAAACCGGTCCCAGGATGCTTGTTTCCGGTCCAGGGAGAACCTGGCCTGGAAGTTCGGGCTGGACTGTTCTCATGTGGAACAGGGTCAAGACTGATTTGCTTATGGCTGGGTTCAAACTGGGGTGGCATGGTGAGCAAAATAATGGATGGATTAAACCCAGATCTGTGACTGGGGGTGAATGTTTGATTGGTTCCGCATTCCGTCCATCCAGTTACGCTATCCCACAGCGTTTGTATTTTGCTTTGCTTTTGCCGCCCTAAGTGCGCCGGGTATGCCCAGACGTGGTCCCGGGCTTACTGTGCCACTGGATTCAAGCTAGCCTGGCTGAGGAGGGGTGAAACCCCGAAACCGGTCCCAGGATGCTTGTTTCCGGTCCAGGGAGAACCTGGCCTGGCAGTTCGGGCTGGACTGTTCCCATGTGGAACAGGGTCAAGACTGATTTGCTTATGGCTGGGTTCAAAGTGGAGTGGCATGGTGAGCAAAATAATGGATGGATTAAACCCAGATCTGTGACTGGGGGTGAATGTTTGATTGGTTCCGCATTCCGTCCATCCAGTTACGCTATCCCACAGCGTTTGTATGTTGCTTTGCTTTTGCCGCCCTAAGTGCGCCGGGTATGCCCAGACGTGGGTCCCGGGCTTACTGTGCCACTGGATTCAAGCTAGCCTGGCTGAGGAGGGGTGAAACCCCGAAACCGGTCCCAGGATGCTTGTTTCCGGTCCAGGGAGAACCTGGCCTGGCAGTTCGGGCTAGACTGTTCCCATGTGGAACAGGGTCAAGACTGATTTGCTTATGGCTGGGTTCAAACTGGGGTGGCATGGTGAGCAAAATAATGGATGGATTAAACCCAGATCTGTGACTGGGGGTGAATGTTTGATTGGTTCCGCATTCCGTCCATCCAGTTACGCTATCCCACAGCGTTTGTATTTTGCTTTGCTTTTGCCGCCCTAAGTGCGCAGGGTATGCCCAGACGTGGGTCCCGGGCTTACTGTGCCACTGGATTCAAGCTAGCCTGGCTGAGGAGGGGTGAAACCCCGAAACCGGTCCCAGGATGCTTGTTTCCGGTCCAGGGAGAACCTGGCCTGGCAGTTCGGGCTGGACTGTTCCCATGTGGAACAGGGTCAAGACTGATTTGCTCATGGCTGGGTTCAAACTGGGGTGGCATGGTGAGCAAAATAATGGATGGATTAAACCCAGATCTGTGACTGGGGGTGAATGTTTGATTGGTTCCGCATTCCGTCCATCCAGTTACGCTATCCCACAGCGTTTGTATTTTGCTTTGCTTTTGCCGCCCTAAGTGCGCCGGGTATGCCCAGACGTGGGTCCCGGGCTTACTGTGCCACTGGATTCAAGCTAGCCCGGCTGAGGAGGGGTGAAACCCCGAAACTGGTCCCAGGATGCTTGTTTCCGGTCCAGGGAGAACCTGGCCTGGCAGTTCGGGCTGGACTGTTCTCATGTGGAACAGGGTCAAGACTGATTTGCTTATGGCTGGGTTCAAACTGGGGTGGCATGGTGAGCAAAATAATGGATGGATTAAACCCAGATCTGTGACTGGGGGTGAATGTTTGATTGGTTCCGCATTCCGTCCATCCAGTTATGCTATCCCACAGCGTTTGTATTTTGCTTTGCTTTTGCCGCCCTAAGTGCGCCGGGTATGCCCAGACGTGGGTCCCGGGCTTACTGTGCCACTGGATTCAAGCTGGCCTGGCTGAGGAGGGGTGAAACCCCGAAACCGGTCCCAGGATGCTTGTTTCCGGTCCAGGGAGAACATGGCCTGGAAGGTCGGGCTGGACTGTTCCCATGTGGAACAGGGTCAAGACTGATTTGCTTATGGCTGGGTTCAAACTGGGGTGGCATGGTGAGAAAAATAATGGATGGATTAAACCCAGATCTGTGACTGGGGGTGAATGTTTGATTGGTTCCGCATTCCGTCCATCCAGTTACGCTATCCCACAGCGTTTGTATTTTGCTTTGCTTTTGCCGCCCTAAGTGCGCCGGGTATGCCCAGACGTGGTCCCGGGCTTACTGTGCCACTGGATTAAAGCTAGCCTGGCTGAGGAGGGGTGAAACCCCGAAACCGGTCCCAGGATGCTTGTTTCCGGTCCAGGGAGAACCTGGCCTGGCAGTTCGGGCTGGACTGTTCCCATGTGGAACAGGGTCAAGACTGATTTGCTTATGGCTGGGTTCAAACTGGAGTGGCATGGTGAGCAAAATAATGGATGGATTAAACCCAGATCTGTGACTGGGGGTGAATGTTTGATTGGTTCCGGATTCCGTCCATCCAGTTACGCTATTCCACAGCGTTTGTATTTTGCTTTGCTTTTGCCGCCCTAAGTGCGCCGGGTATGCCCAGACGTGGGTCCCGGGCTTACTGTGCCACTGGATTCAAGCTAGCCTGGCTGAGGAGGGGTGAAACCCCGAAACCGGTCCCAGGATGCTTGTTTCCGGTCCAGGGAGAACCTGGCCTGGCAGTTCGGGCTGGACTGTTCCCATGTGGAACAGGGTCAAGACTGATTTGCTTATGGCTGGGTTCAAACTGGAGTGGCATGGTGAGCAAAATAATGGATGGATTAAACCCAGATCTGTGACTGGGGGTGAATGTTTGATTGGTTCCGGATTCCGTCCATCCAGTTACGCTATTCCACAGCGTTTGTATTTTGCTTTGCTTTTGCCGCCCTAAGTGCGCCGGGTATGCCCAGACGTGGGTCCCGGGCTTACTGTGCCACTGGATTCAAGCTGGCCTGGCTGAGGAGGGGTGAAACCCCGAAACCGGTCCCAGGATGCTTGTTTCCGGTCCAGGGAGAACATGGCCTGGAAGTTCGGGCTGGACTGTTCCCATGTGGAACAGGGTCAAGACTGATTTGCTTATGGCTGGGTTCAAACTGGGGTGGCATGGTGAGAAAAATAATGGATGGATTAAACCCAGATCTGTGACTGGGGGTGAATGTTTGATTGGTTCCGCATTCCGTCCATCCAGTTACGCTATCCCACAGCGTTTGTATTTTGCTTTGCTTTTGCCGCCCTAAGTGCGCCGGGTATGCCCAGACGTGGTCCCGGGCTTACTGTGCCACTGGATTAAAGCTAGCCTGGCTGAGGAGGGGTGAAACCCCGAAACCGGTCCCAGGATGCTTGTTTCCGGTCCAGGGAGAACCTGGCCTGGCAGTTCGGGCTGGACTGTTCCCATGTGGAACAGGGTCAAGACTGATTTGCTTATGGCTGGGTTCAAACTGGAGTGGCATGGTGAGCAAAATAATGGATGGATTAAACCCAGATCTGTGACTGGGGGTGAATGTTTGATTGGTTCCGGATTCCGTCCATCCAGTTACGCTATTCCACAGCGTTTGTATTTTGCTTTGCTTTTGCCGCCCTAAGTGCGCCGGGTATGCCCAGACGTGGGTCCCGGGCTTACTGTGCCACTGGATTCAAGCTAGCCTGGCTGAGGAGGGGTGAAACCCCGAAACCGGTCCCAGGATGCTTGTTTCCGGTCCAGGGAGAACCTGGCCTGGCAGTTCGGGCTGGACTGTTCCCATGTGGAACAGGGTCAAGACTGATTTGCTTATGGCTGGGTTCAAACTGGGGTGGCATGGTGAGCAAAATAATGGATGGATTAAACCCAGATCTGTGACTGGGGGTGAATGTTTGATTGGTTCCGCATTCCGTCCATCCAGTTACGCTATCCCACAGCGTTTGTATTTTGCTTTGCTTTTGCCGCCCTAAGTGCGCCGGGTATGCCCAGACGTGGGTCCCGGGCTTACTGTGCCACTGGATTCAAGCTAGCCTGGCTGAGGAGGGGTGAAACCCCGAAACCGGTCCCAGGATGCTTGTTTCCGGTCCAGGGAGAACCTGGCCTGGCAGTTCGGGCTGGACTGTTCCCATGTGGAACAGGGTCAAGACTGATGTGCTTATGGCTGGGATCAAACTGGGGTGGCATGGTGAGCAAAATAATGGACGGATTAAACCCAGATCTGTGACTGGGGGTGAATGTTTGATTGGTTCCGCATTCCGTCCATCCAGTTACGCTATCCCACAGCGTTTGTATTTTGCTTTGCTTTTGCCGCCCTAAGTGCGCCGGGTATGCCCAGACGTGGGTCCCGGGCTTACTGTGCCACTGGATTCAAGCTAGCCCGGCTGAGGAGGGGTGAAACCCCGAAACCGGTCCCAGGATGCTTGTTTCCGGTCCAGGGAGAACCTGGCCTGGCAGTTCGGGCTGGACTGTTCCCATGTGGAACAGGGTCAAGACTGATTTGCTTATGGCTGGGTTCAAACTGGGGTGGCATGGTGAGCAAAATAATGGATGGATTAAACCCAGATCTGTGACTGGGGGTGAATGTTTGATTGGTTCCGCATTCCGTCCATCCAGTTACGCTATCCCACAGCGTTTGTATTTTGCTTTGCTTTTGCCGCCCTAAGTGCGCCGGGTATGCCCAGACGTGGGTCCCGGGCTTACTGTGCCACTGGATTCAAGCTAGCCTGGCTGAGGAGGGGTGAAACCCCGAAACCGGTCCCAGGATGCTTGTTTCCGGTCCAGGGAGAACCTGGCCTGGCAGTTCGGGCTGGACTGTTCCCATGTGGAACAGGGTCAAGACTGATTTGCTTATGGCTGGGTTCAAACTGGGGTGGCATGGTGAGCAAAATAATGGATGGATTAAACCCAGATCTGTGACTGGGGGTGAATGTTTGATTGGTTCCGCATTCCGTCCATCCAGTTACGCTATCCCACAGCGTTTGTATTTTGCTTTGCTTTTGCCGCCCTAAGTGCGCCGGGTATGCCCAGACGTGGGTCCCGGGCTTACTGTGCCACTGGATTCAAGCTAGCCTGGCTGAGGAGGGGTGAAACCCCGAAACCGGTCCCAGGATGCTTGTTTCCGGTCCAGGGAGAACCTGGCCTGGCAGTTCGGGCTGGACTGTTCCCATGTGGAACAGGGTCAAGACTGATTTGCTTATGGCTGGGTTCAAACTGGGGTGGCATGGTGAGCAAAATAATGGATGGATTAAACCCAGATCTGTGACTGGGGGTGAATGTTTGATTGGTTCCACATTCCGTCCATCCAGTTACGGTATCCCACAGCGTTTGTATTTTGCTTTGCTTTTGCCGCTCTAAGTGCGCCGGGTATGCCCAGACGTGGGTCCCGGGCTTACTGTGCCACTGGATTCAAGCTAGCCTGGCTGAGGAGGGGTGAAACCCCGAAACCGGTCCCAGGATGCTTGTTTCCGGTCCAGGGAGAACCTGGCCTGGCAGTTCGGGCTGGACTGTTCCCATGTGGAACAGGGTCAAGACTGATTTGCTTATGGCTGGGTTCAAACTGGGGTGGCATGGTGAGCAAAATAATGGATGGATTAAACCCAGATCTGTTTCTGGGGGTGAATGTTTGATTGGTTCCACATTCCGTCCATCCAGTTACGCTATCCCACAGCGTTTGTATTTTGCTTTGCTTTTGCCGCCCTAAGTGCGCCGGGTATGCCCAGACGTGGGTCCCGGGCTTACTGTGCCACTGGATTCAAGCTAGCCTGGCTGAGGAGGGGTGAAACCCCGAAACCGGTCCCAGGATGCTTGTTTCCAGTCCAGGGAGAACCTTGCCTGGCAGTTCGGGCTGGACTGTTCCCATGTGGAACAGGGTCAAGACTGATTTGCTTATGGCTGGGTTCAAACTGGGGTGGCATGGTGAGCAAAATAATGGATGGATTAAACCCAGATCTGTGACTGGGGGTGAATGTTTGATTGGTTCCGCATTCCGTCCATCCAGTTACGCTATCCCACAGCGTTTGTATTTTGCTTTGCTTTTGCCGCCCTAAGTGCGCCGGGTATGCCCAGACGTGGGTCCCGGGCTTACTGTGCCACTGGATTCAAGCTAGCCTGGCTGAGGAGGGGTGAAACCCCGAAACCGGTCCCAGGATGCTTGTTTCCGGTCCAGGGAGAACCTGGCCTGGCAGTTCGGGCTGGACTGTTCCCATGTGGAACAGGGTCAAGACTGATTTGCTTATGGCTGGGTTCAAACTGGGGTGGCATGGTGAGCAAAATAATGGATGGATTAAACCCAGATCTGTGACTGGGGGTGAATGTTTGATTGGTTCCGCATTCCGTCCATCCAGTTACGCTATCCCACAGCGTTTGTATTTTGCTTTGCTTTTGCCACCCTAAGTGCGCCGGGTATGCCCAGACGTGGGTCCCGGGCTTACTGTGCCACTGGATTCAAGCTAGCCTGGCTGAGGAGGGGTGAAACCCCGAAACCGGTCCCAGGATGCTTGTTTCCGGTCCAGGGAGAACCTGGCCTGGCAGTTCGGGCTGGACTGTTCCCATGTGGAACAGGGTCAAGACTGATTTGCTTATGGCTGGGTTCAAACTGGGGTGGCATGGTGAGCAAAATAATGGATGGATTAAACCCAGATCTGTGACTGGGGGTGAATGTTTGATTGGTTCCGCATTCCGTCCATCCAGTTACGCTATCCCACAGCGTTTGTATTTTGCTTTGCTTTTGACGCCCTAAGTGCGCCGGGTATGCCCAGACGTGGGTCCCGGGCTTACTGTGCCACTGGATTCAAGCTAGCCTGGCTGAGGAGGGGTGAAACCCCGAAACCGGTCCCAGGATGCTTGTTTCCGGTCCAGGGAGAACCTGGCCTGGCAGTTCGGGCTGGACTGTTCTCATGTGGAACAGGGTCAAGACTGATTTGCTTATGGCTGGGTTCAAACTGGGGTGGCATGGTGAGCAAAATAATGGATGGATTAAACCCAGATCTGTGACTGGGGGTGAATGTTTGATTGGTTCCGCATTCCGTCCATCCAGTTATGCTATCCCACAGCGTTTGTATTTTGCTTTGCTTTTGCCGCCCTAAGTGCGCCGGGTATGCCCAGACGTGGGTCCCGGGCTTACTGTGCCACTGGATTCAAGCTAGCCTGGCTGAGGAGGGGTGAAACCCCGAAACCGGTCCCAGGATGCTTGTTTCCGGTCCAGGGAGAACCTGGCCTGGAAGTTCGGGCTGGACTGTTCTCATGTGGAACAGGGTCAAGACTGATTTGCTTATGGCTGGGTTCAAACTGAGGTGGCATGGTGAGCAAAATAATGGATGGATTAAACCCAGATCTGTGACTGGGGGTGAATGTTTGATTGGTTCCGCATTCCGTCCATCCAGTTACGCTATCCCACAGCGTTTGTATTTTGCTTTGCTTTTGCCGCCCTAAGTGCGCCGGGTATGCCCAGACGTGGTCCAGGGCTTACTGTGCCACTGGATTCAAGCTAGCCTGGCTGAGGAGGGGTGAAACCCCGAAACCGGTCCCAGGATGCTTGTTTCCGGTCCAGGGAGAACCTGGCCTGGCAGTTCGGGCTGGACTGTTCCCATGTGGAACAGGGTCAAGACTGATTTGCTTATGGCTGGGTTCAAAGTGGAGTGGCATGGTGAGCAAAATAATGGATGGATTAAACCCAGATCTGTGACTGGGGGTGAATGTTTGATTGGTTCCGCATTCCGTCCATCCAGTTACGCTATCCCACAGCGTTTGTATGTTGCTTTGCTTTTGCCGCCCTAAGTGCGCCGGGTATGCCCAGACGTGGGTCCCGGGCTTACTGTGCCACTGGATTCAAGCTAGCCTGGCTGAGGAGGGGTGAAACCCCGAAACCGGTCCCAGGATGCTTGTTTCCGGTCCAGGGAGAACCTGGCCTGGCAGTTCGGGCTAGACTGTTCCCATGTGGAACAGGGTCAAGACTGATTTGCTTATGGCTGGGTTCAAACTGGGGTGGCATGGTGAGCAAAATAATGGATGGATTAAACCCAGATCTGTGACTGGGGGTGAATGTTTGATTGGTTCCGCATTCCGTCCATCCAGTTACGCTATCCCACAGCGTTTGTATTTTGCTTTGCTTTTGCCGCCCTAAGTGCGCAGGGTATGCCCAGACGTGGGTCCCGGGCTTACTGTGCCACTGGATTCAAGCTAGCCTGGCTGAGGAGGGGTGAAACCCCGAAACCGGTCCCAGGATGCTTGTTTCCGGTCCAGGGAGAACCTGGCCTGGCAGTTCGGGCTGGACTGTTCCCATGTGGAACAGGGTCAAGACTGATTTGCTCATGGCTGGGTTCAAACTGGGGTGGCATGGTGAGCAAAATAATGGATGGATTAAACCCAGATCTGTGACTGGGGGTGAATGTTTGATTGGTTCCGCATTCCGTCCATCCAGTTACGCTATCCCACAGCGTTTGTATTTTGCTTTGCTTTTGCCGCCCTAAGTGCGCCGGGTATGCCCAGACGTGGGTCCCGGGCTTACTGTGCCACTGGATTCAAGCTAGCCCGGCTGAGGAGGGGTGAAACCCCGAAACCGGTCCCAGGATGCTTGTTTCCGGTCCAGGGAGAACCTGGCCTGGCAGTTCGGGCTGGACTGTTCCCATGTGGAACAGGGTCAAGACTGATTTGCTTATGGCTGGGTTCAAACTGGGGTGGCATGGTGAGCAAAATAATGGATGGATTAAACCCAGATCTGTGACTGGGGGTGAATGTTTGATTGGTTCCGCATTCCGTCCATCCAGTTACGCTATCCCACAGCGTTTGTATTTTGCTTTGCTTTTGCCGCCCTAAGTGCGCCGGGTATGCCCAGACGTGGGTCCCGGGCTTACTGTGCCACTGGATTCAAGCTAGCCTGGCTGAGGAGGGGTGAAACCCCGAAACCGGTCCCAGGATGCTTGTTTCCGGTCCAGGGAGAACCTGGCCTGGCAGTTCGGGCTGGACTGTTCCCATGTGGAACAGGGTCAAGACTGATTTGCTTATGGCTGGGTTCAAACTGGGGTGGCATGGTGAGCAAAATAATGGATGGATTAAACCCAGATCTGAGACTGGGGGTGAATGTTTGATTGGTTCCGCATTCCGTCCATCCAGTTACGCTATCCCACAGCGTTTGTATTTTGCTTTGCTTTTGCCGCCCTAAGTGCGCCGGGTATGCCCAGACGTGGGTCCCGGGCTTACTGTGCCACTGGATTCAAGCTGGCCTGGCTGAGGAGGGGTGAAACCCCGAAACCGGTCCCAGGATGCTTGTTTCCGGTCCAGGGAGAACATGGCCTGGAAGTTCGGGCTGGACTGTTCCCATGTGGAACAGGGTCAAGACTGATTTGCTTATGGCTGGGTTCAAACTGGGGTGGCATGGTGAGAAAAATAATGGATGGATTAAACCCAGATCTGTGACTGGGGGTGAATGTTTGATTGGTTCCGCATTCCGTCCATCCAGTTACGCTATCCCACAGCGTTTGTATTTTGCTTTGCTTTTGCCGCCCTAAGTGCGCCGGGTATGCCCAGACGTGGTCCCGGGCTTACTGTGCCACTGGATTCAAGCTAGCCTGGCTGAGGAGGGGTGAAACCCCGAAACCGGTCCCAGGATGCTTGTTTCCGGTCCAGGGAGAACCTGGCCTGGCAGTTCGGGCTGGACTGTTCCCATGTGGAACAGGGTCAAGACTGATTTGCTTATGGCTGGGTTCAAACTGGAGTGGCATGGTGAGCAAAATAATGGATGGATTAAACCCAGATCTGTGACTGGGGGTGAATGTTTGATTGGTTCCGGATTCCGTCCATCCAGTTACGCTATTCCACAGCGTTTGTATTTTGCTTTGCTTTTGCCGCCCTAAGTGCGCCGGGTATGCCCAGACGTGGGTCCCGGGCTTACTGTGCCACTGGATTCAAGCTAGCCTGGCTGAGGAGGGGTGAAACCCCGAAACCGGTCCCAGGATGCTTGTTTCCGGTCCAGGGAGAACCTGGCCTGGCAGTTCGGGCTGGACTGTTCCCATGTGGAACAGGGTCAAGACTGATTTGCTTATGGCTGGGTTCAAACTGGGGTGGCATGGTGAGCAAAATAATGGATGGATTAAACCCAGATCTGTGACTGGGGGTGAATGTTTGATTGGTTCCGCATTCCGTCCATCCAGTTACGCTATCCCACAGCGTTTGTATTTTGCTTTGCTTTTGCCGCCCTAAGTGCGCCGGGTATGCCCAGACGTGGGTCCCGGGCTTACTGTGCCACTGGATTCAAGCTAGCCTGGCTGAGGAGGGGTGAAACCCCGAAACCGGTCCCAGGATGCTTGTTTCCGGTCCAGGGAGAACCTGGCCTGGCAGTTCGGGCTGGACTGTTCCCATGTGGAACAGGGTCAAGACTGATGTGCTTATGGCTGGGATCAAACTGGGGTGGCATGGTGAGCAAAATAATGGACGGATTAAACCCAGATCTGTGACTGGGGGTGAATGTTTGATTGGTTCCGCATTCCGTCCATCCAGTTACGCTATCCCACAGCGTTTGTATTTTGCTTTGCTTTTGCCGCCCTAAGTGCGCCGGGTATGCCCAGACGTGGGTCCCGGGCTTACTGTGCCACTGGATTCAAGCTAGCCCGGCTGAGGAGGGGTGAAACCCCGAAACCGGTCCCAGGATGCTTGTTTCCGGTCCAGGGAGAACCTGGCCTGGCAGTTCGGGCTGGACTGTTCCCATGTGGAACAGGGTCAAGACTGATTTGCTTATGGCTGGGTTCAAACTGGGGTGGCATGGTGAGCAAAATAATGGATGGATTAAACCCAGATCTGTGACTGGGGGTGATTGTTTGATTGGTTCCGCATTCCGTCCATCCAGTTACGCTATCCCACAGCGTTTGTATTTTGCTTTGCTTTTGTCGCCCTAAGTGCGCCGGGTATGCCCAGACGTGGGTCCCGGGCTTACTGTGCCACTGGATTCAAGCTAGCCTGGCTGAGGAGGGGTGAAACCCCGAAACCGGTCCCAGGATGCTTGTTTCCGGTCCAGGGAGAACCTGGCCTGGCAGTTCGGGCTGGACTGTTCCCATGTGGAACAGGGTCAAGACTGATTTGCTTATGGCTGGGTTCAAACTGGGGTGGCATGGTGAGCAAAATAATGGATGGATTAAACCCAGATCTGTGACTGGGGGTGAATGTTTGATTGGTTCCGCATTCCGTCCATCCAGTTACGCTATCCCACAGCGTTTGTATTTTGCTTTGCTTTTGCCGCCCTAAGTGCGCCGGGTATGCCCAGACGTGGGTCCCGGGCTTACTGTGCCACTGGATTCAAGCTAGCCTGGCTGAGGAGGGGTGAAACCCCGAAACCGGTCCCAGGATGCTTGTTTCCGGTCCAGGGAGAACCTGGCCTGGCAGTTCGGGCTGGACTGTTCCCATGTGGAACAGGGTCAAGACTGATTTGCTTATGGCTGGGTTCAAACTGGGGTGGCATGGTGAGCAAAATAATGGATGGATTAAACCCAGATCTGTGACTGGGGGTGAATGTTTGATTGGTTCCACATTCCGTCCATCCAGTTACGGTATCCCACAGCGTTTGTATTTTGCTTTGCTTTTGCCGCCCTAAGTGCGCCGGGTATGCCCAGACGTGGGTCCCGGGCTTACTGTGCCACTGGATTCAAGCTAGCCTGGCTGAGGAGGGGTGAAACCCCGAAACCGGTCCCAGGATGCTTGTTTCCGGTCCAGGGAGAACCTGGCCTGGCAGTTCGGGCTGGACTGTTCCCATGTGGAACAGGGTCAAGACTGATTTGCTTATGGCTGGGTTCAAACTGGGGTGGCATGGTGAGCAAAATAATGGATGGATTAAACCCAGATCTGTTTCTGGGGGTGAATGTTTGATTGGTTCCGCATTCCGTCCATCCAGTTACGCTATCCCACAGCGTTTGTATTTTGCTTTGCTTTTGCCGCCCTAAGTGCGCCGGGTATGCCCAGACGTGGGTCCCGGGCTTACTGTGCCACTGGATTCAAGCTAGCCTGGCTGAGGAGGGGTGAAACCCCGAAACCGGTCCCAGGATGCTTGTTTCCAGTCCAGGGAGAACCTTGCCTGGCAGTTCGGGCTGGACTGTTCCCATGTGGAACAGGGTCAAGACTGATTTGCTTATGGCTGGGTTCAAACTGGGGTGGCATGGTGAGCAAAATAATGGATGGATTAAACCCAGATCTGTGACTGGGGGTGAATGTTTGATTGGTTCCGCATTCCGTCCATCCAGTTACGCTATCCCACAGCGTTTGTATTTTGCTTTGCTTTTGCCGCCCTAAGTGCGCCGGGTATGCCCAGACGTGGGTCCCGGGCTTACTGTGCCACTGGATTCAAGCTAGCCTGGCTGAGGAGGGGTGAAACCCCGAAACCGGTCCCAGGATGCTTGTTTCCGGTCCAGGGAGAACCTGGCCTGGCAGTTCGGGCTGGACTGTTCCCATGTGGAACAGGGTCAAGACTGATTTGCTTATGGCTGGGTTCAAACTGGGGTGGCATGGTGAGCAAAATAATGGATGGATTAAACCCAGATCTGTGACTGGGGGTGAATGTTTGATTGGTTCCGCATTCCGTCCATCCAGTTACGCTATCCCACAGCGTTTGTATTTTGCTTTGCTTTTGCCACCCTAAGTGCGCCGGGTATGCCCAGACGTGGGTCCCGGGCTTACTGTGCCACTGGATTCAAGCTAGCCTGGCTGAGGAGGGGTGAAACCCCGAAACCGGTCCCAGGATGCTTGTTTCCGGTCCAGGGAGAACCTGGCCTGGCAGTTCGGGCTGGACTGTTCCCATGTGGAACAGGGTCAAGACTGATTTGCTTATGGCTGGGTTCAAACTGGGGTGGCATGGTGAGCAAAATAATGGATGGATTAAACCCAGATCTGTGACTGGGGGTGAATGTTTGATTGGTTCCGCATTCCGTCCATCCAGTTACGCTATCCCACAGCGTTTGTATTTTGCTTTGCTTTTGCCGCCCTAAGTGCGCCGGGTATGCCCAGACGTGGGTCCCGGGCTTACTGTGCCACTGGATTCAAGCTAGCCTGGCTGAGGAGGGGTGAAACCCCGAAACCGGTCCCAGGATGCTTGTTTCCGGTCCAGGGAGAACCTGGCCTGGAAGTTCGGGCTGGACTGTTCCCATGTGGAACAGGGTCAAGACTGATTTGCTTATGGCTGGGTTCAAACTGGGGTGGCATGGTGAGCAAAATAATGGATGGATTAAACCCAGATCTGAGACTGGGGGTGAATGTTTGATTGGTTCCGCATTCCGTCCATCCAGTTACGCTATCCCACAGCGTTTGTATTTTGCTTTGCTTTTGCCGCCCTAAGTGCGCCGGGTATGCCCAGACGTGGGTCCCGGGCTTACTGTGCCACTGGATTCAAGCTGGCCTGGCTGAGGAGGGGTGAAACCCCGAAACCGGTCCCAGGATGCTTGTTTCCGGTCCAGGGAGAACATGGCCTGGAAGTTCGGGCTGGACTGTTCCCATGTGGAACAGGGTCAAGACTGATTTGCTTATGGCTGGGTTCAAACTGGGGTGGCATGGTGAGAAAAATAATGGATGGATTAAACCCAGATCTGTGACTGGGGGTGAATGTTTGATTGGTTCCGCATTCCGTCCATCCAGTTACGCTATCCCACAGCGTTTGTATTTTGCTTTGCTTTTGCCGCCCTAAGTGCGCCGGGTATGCCCAGACGTGGTCCCGGGCTTACTGTGCCACTGGATTCAAGCTAGCCTGGCTGAGGAGGGGTGAAACCCCGAAACCGGTCCCAGGATGCTTGTTTCCGGTCCAGGGAGAACCTGGCCTGGCAGTTCGGGCTGGACTGTTCCCATGTGGAACAGGGTCAAGACTGATTTGCTTATGGCTGGGTTCAAACTGGAGTGGCATGGTGAGCAAAATAATGGATGGATTAAACCCAGATCTGTGACTGGGGGTGAATGTTTGATTGGTTCCGGATTCCGTCCATCCAGTTACGCTATTCCACAGCGTTTGTATTTTGCTTTGCTTTTGCCGCCCTAAGTGCGCCGGGTATGCCCAGACGTGGGTCCCGGGCTTACTGTGCCACTGGATTCAAGCTAGCCTGGCTGAGGAGGGGTGAAACCCCGAAACCGGTCCCAGGATGCTTGTTTCCGGTCCAGGGAGAACCTGGCCTGGCAGTTCGGGCTGGACTGTTCCCATGTGGAACAGGGTCAAGACTGATTTGCTTATGGCTGGGTTCAAACTGGGGTGGCATGGTGAGCAAAATAATGGATGGATTAAACCCAGATCTGTGACTGGGGGTGAATGTTTGATTGGTTCCGCATTCCGTCCATCCAGTTACGCTATCCCACAGCGTTTGTATTTTGCTTTGCTTTTGCCGCCCTAAGTGCGCCGGGTATGCCCAGACGTGGGTCCCGGGCTTACTGTGCCACTGGATTCAAGCTAGCCTGGCTGAGGAGGGGTGAAACCCCGAAACCGGTCCCAGGATGCTTGTTTCCGGTCCAGGGAGAACCTGGCCTGGCAGTTCGGGCTGGACTGTTCCCATGTGGAACAGGGTCAAGACTGATGTGCTTATGGCTGGGATCAAACTGGGGTGGCATGGTGAGCAAAATAATGGACGGATTAAACCCAGATCTGTGACTGGGGGTGAATGTTTGATTGGTTCCGCATTCCGTCCATCCAGTTACGCTATCCCACAGCGTTTGTATTTTGCTTTGCTTTTGCCGCCCTAAGTGCGCCGGGTATGCCCAGACGTGGGTCCCGGGCTTACTGTGCCACTGGATTCAAGCTAGCCCGGCTGAGGAGGGGTGAAACCCCGAAACCGGTCCCAGGATGCTTGTTTCCGGTCCAGGGAGAACCTGGCCTGGCAGTTCGGGCTGGACTGTTCCCATGTGGAACAGGGTCAAGACTGATTTGCTTATGGCTGGGTTCAAACTGGGGTGGCATGGTGAGCAAAATAATGGATGGATTAAACCCAGATCTGTGACTGGGGGTGATTGTTTGATTGGTTCCGCATTCCGTCCATCCAGTTACGCTATCCCACAGCGTTTGTATTTTGCTTTGCTTTTGTCGCCCTAAGTGCGCCGGGTATGCCCAGACGTGGGTCCCGGGCTTACTGTGCCACTGGATTCAAGCTAGCCTGGCTGAGGAGGGGTGAAACCCCGAAACCGGTCCCAGGATGCTTGTTTCCGGTCCAGGGAGAACCTGGCCTGGCAGTTCGGGCTGGACTGTTCCCATGTGGAACAGGGTCAAGACTGATTTGCTTATGGCTGGGTTCAAACTGGGGTGGCATGGTGAGCAAAATAATGGATGGATTAAACCCAGATCTGTGACTGGGGGTGAATGTTTGATTGGTTCCGCATTCCGTCCATCCAGTTACGCTATCCCACAGCGTTTGTATTTTGCTTTGCTTTTGCCGCCCTAAGTGCGCCGGGTATGCCCAGACGTGGGTCCCGGGCTTACTGTGCCACTGGATTCAAGCTAGCCTGGCTGAGGAGGGGTGAAACCCCGAAACCGGTCCCAGGATGCTTGTTTCCGGTCCAGGGAGAACCTGGCCTGGCAGTTCGGGCTGGACTGTTCCCATGTGGAACAGGGTCAAGACTGATTTGCTTATGGCTGGGTTCAAACTGGGGTGGCATGGTGAGCAAAATAATGGATGGATTAAACCCAGATCTGTGACTGGGGGTGAATGTTTGATTGGTTCCACATTCCGTCCATCCAGTTACGGTATCCCACAGCGTTTGTATTTTGCTTTGCTTTTGCCGCCCTAAGTGCGCCGGGTATGCCCAGACGTGGGTCCCGGGCTTACTGTGCCACTGGATTCAAGCTAGCCTGGCTGAGGAGGGGTGAAACCCCGAAACCGGTCCCAGGATGCTTGTTTCCGGTCCAGGGAGAACCTGGCCTGGCAGTTCGGGCTGGACTGTTCCCATGTGGAACAGGGTCAAGACTGATTTGCTTATGGCTGGGTTCAAACTGGGGTGGCATGGTGAGCAAAATAATGGATGGATTAAACCCAGATCTGTTTCTGGGGGTGAATGTTTGATTGGTTCCGCATTCCGTCCATCCAGTTACGCTATCCCACAGCGTTTGTATTTTGCTTTGCTTTTGCCGCCCTAAGTGCGCCGGGTATGCCCAGACGTGGGTCCCGGGCTTACTGTGCCACTGGATTCAAGCTAGCCTGGCTGAGGAGGGGTGAAACCCCGAAACCGGTCCCAGGATGCTTGTTTCCAGTCCAGGGAGAACCTTGCCTGGCAGTTCGGGCTGGACTGTTCCCATGTGGAACAGGGTCAAGACTGATTTGCTTATGGCTGGGTTCAAACTGGGGTGGCATGGTGAGCAAAATAATGGATGGATTAAACCCAGATCTGTGACTGGGGGTGAATGTTTGATTGGTTCCGCATTCCGTCCATCCAGTTACGCTATCCCACAGCGTTTGTATTTTGCTTTGCTTTTGCCGCCCTAAGTGCGCCGGGTATGCCCAGACGTGGGTCCCGGGCTTACTGTGCCACTGGATTCAAGCTAGCCTGGCTGAGGAGGGGTGAAACCCCGAAACCGGTCCCAGGATGCTTGTTTCCGGTCCAGGGAGAACCTGGCCTGGCAGTTCGGGCTGGACTGTTCCCATGTGGAACAGGGTCAAGACTGATTTGCTTATGGCTGGGTTCAAACTGGGGTGGCATGGTGAGCAAAATAATGGATGGATTAAACCCAGATCTGTGACTGGGGGTGAATGTTTGATTGGTTCCGCATTCCGTCCATCCAGTTACGCTATCCCACAGCGTTTGTATTTTGCTTTGCTTTTGCCACCCTAAGTGCGCCGGGTATGCCCAGACGTGGGTCCCGGGCTTACTGTGCCACTGGATTCAAGCTAGCCTGGCTGAGGAGGGGTGAAACCCCGAAACCGGTCCCAGGATGCTTGTTTCCGGTCCAGGGAGAACCTGGCCTGGCAGTTCGGGCTGGACTGTTCCCATGTGGAACAGGGTCAAGACTGATTTGCTTATGGCTGGGTTCAAACTGGGGTGGCATGGTGAGCAAAATAATGGATGGATTAAACCCAGATCTGTGACTGGGGGTGAATGTTTGATTGGTTCCGCATTCCGTCCATCCAGTTACGCTATCCCACAGCGTTTGTATTTTGCTTTGCTTTTGCCGCCCTAAGTGCGCCGGGTATGCCCAGACGTGGGTCCCGGGCTTACTGTGCCACTGGATTCAAGCTAGCCTGGCTGAGGAGGGGTGAAACCCCGAAACCGGTCCCAGGATGCTTGTTTCCGGTCCAGGGAGAACCTGGCCTGGAAGTTCGGGCTGGACTGTTCCCATGTGGAACAGGGTCAAGACTGATTTGCTTATGGCTGGGTTCAAACTGGGGTGGCATGCTGAGCAAAATAATGGATGGATTAAACCCAGATCTGTGACTGGGGGTGAATGTTTGATTGGTTTCGCATTCTGTCCATCCAGTTACGCTATCCCACAGCGTTTGTATTTTGCTTTGCTTTTGCCGCCCTAAGTGCGCCGGGTATGCCCAGACGTGGTCCCGGGCTTACTGTGCCACTGGATTCAAGCTAGCCTGGCTGAGGAGGGGTGAAACCCCGAAACCGGTCCCAGGATGCTTGTTTCCGGTCCAGGGAGAACCTGGCCTGGCAGTTCGGGCTGGACTGTTCCCATGTGGAACAGGGTCAAGACTGATTTGCTTATGGCTGGGTTCAAACTGGGGTGGCATGGTGAGCAAAATAATGGATGGATTAAACCCAGATCTGTGACTGGGGGTGAATGTTTGATTGGTTCAGCATTCCGTCCATCCAGTTACGCTATCCCACAGCGTTTGTATTTTGCTTTGCTTTTGCCGCCCTAAGTGCGCCGGGTATGCCCAGACGTGGGTCCCGGGCTTACTGTGCCACTGGATTCAAGCTAGCCTGGCTGAGGAGGGGTGAAACCCCGAAACCGGTCCCAGGATGCTTGTTTCCGGTCCAGGGAGAACCTGGCCTGGCAGTTCGGGCTGGACTGTTCCCATGTGGAACAGGGTCAAGACTGATTTGCTTATGGCTGGGTTCAAACTGGGGTGGCATGGTGAGCAAAATAATGGATGGATTAAACCCAGATCTGTGACTGGGGGTGAATGTTTGATTGGTTTCGCATTCCGTCCATCCAGTTACGCTATCCCACAGCGTTTGTATTTTGCTTTGCTTTTGCCGCCCTAAGTGCGCCGGGTATGCCCAGACGTGGGTCCCGGGCTTACTGTGCCACTGGATTCAAGCTAGCCTGGCTGAGGAGGGGTGAAACCCCGAAACCGGTCCCAGGATGCTTGTTTCCGGTCCAGGGAGAACCTGGCCTGGAAGTTCGGGCTGGACTGTTCCCATGTGGAACAGGGTCAAGACTGATTTGCTTATGGCTGGGTTCAAACTGGGGTGGCATGGTGAGCAAAATAATGGATGGATTAAACCCAGATCTGTGACTGGGGGTGAATGTTTGATTGGTTTCGCATTCCGTCCATCCAGTTACGCTATCCCACAGCGTTTGTATTTTGCTTTGCTTTTGCCGCCCTAAGTGCGCCGGGTATGCCCAGACGTGGTCCCGGGCTTACTGTGCCACTGGATTCAAGCTAGCCTGGCTGAGGAGGGGTGAAACCCCGAAACCGGTCCCAGGATGCTTGTTTCCGGTCCAGGGAGAACCTGGCCTGGCAGTTCGGGCTGGACTGTTCCCATGTGGAACAGGGTCAAGACTGATTTGCTTATGGCTGGGTTCAAACTGGGGTGGCATGGTGAGCAAAATAATGGATGGATTAAACCCAGATCTGTGACTGGGGGTGAATGTTTGATTGGTTCCGCATTCCGTCCATCCAGTTACGCTATCCCACAGCGTTTGTATTTTGCTTTGCTTTTGCCGCCCTAAGTGCGCCGGGTATGCCCAGACGTGGGTCCCGGGCTTACTGTGCCACTGGATTCAAGCTAGCCTGGCTGAGGAGGGGTGAAACCCCGAAACCGGTCCCAGGATGCTTGTTTCCGGTCCAGGGAGAACCTGGCCTGGCAGTTCGGGCTGGACTGTTCCCATGTGGAACAGGGTCAAGACTGATTTGCTTATGGCTGGGTTCAAACTGGGGTGGCATGGTGAGCAAAATAATGGATGGATTAAACCCAGATCTGTGACTGGGGGTGAATGTTTGATTGGTTCCGCATTCCGTCCATCCAGTTACGCTATCCCACAGCGTTTGTATTTTGCTTTGCTTTTGCCGCCCTAAGTGCGCCGGATATGCCCAGACGTGGGTCCCGGGCTTACTGTGCCACTGGATTCAAGCTAGCCTGGCTGAGGAGGGGTGAAACCCCGAAACCGGTCCCAGGATGCTTGTTTCCGGTCCAGGGAGAACCTGGCCTGGCAGTTCGGGCTGGACTGTTCTCATGTGGAACAGGGTCAAGACTGATTTGCTTATGGCTGGGTTCAAACTGGGGTGGCATGGTGAGCAAAATAATGGATGGATTAAACCCAGATCTGTGACTGGGGGTGAATGTTTGATTGGTTCCGCATTCCGTCCATCCAGTTATGCTATCCCACAGCGTTTGTATTTTGCTTTGCTTTTGCCGCCCTAAGTGCGCCGGGTATGCCCAGACGTGGGTCCCGGGCTTACTGTGCCACTGGATTCAAGCTAGCCTGGCTGAGGAGGGGTGAAACCCCGAAACCGGTCCCAGGATGCTTGTTTCCGGTCCAGGGAGAACCTGGCCTGGAAGTTCGGGCTGGACTGTTCTCATGTGGAACAGGGTCAAGACTGATTTGCTTATGGCTGGGTTCAAACTGGGGTGGCATGGTGAGCAAAATAATGGATGGATTAAACCCAGATCTGTGACTGGGGGTGAATGTTTGATTGGTTCCGCATTCCGTCCATCCAGTTACGCTATCCCACAGCGTTTGTATTTTGCTTTGCTTTTGCCGCCCTAAGTGCGCCGGGTATGCCCAGACGTGGTCCCGGGCTTACTGTGCCACTGGATTCAAGCTAGCCTGGCTGAGGAGGGGTGAAACCCCGAAACCGGTCCCAGGATGCTTGTTTCCGGTCCAGGGAGAACCTGGCCTGGCAGTTCGGGCTGGACTGTTCCCATGTGGAACAGGGTCAAGACTGATTTGCTTATGGCTGGGTTCAAAGTGGAGTGGCATGGTGAGCAAAATAATGGATGGATTAAACCCAGATCTGTGACTGGGGGTGAATGTTTGATTGGTTCCGCATTCCGTCCATCCAGTTACGCTATCCCACAGCGTTTGTATGTTGCTTTGCTTTTGCCGCCCTAAGTGCGCCGGGTATGCCCAGACGTGGGTCCCGGGCTTACTGTGCCACTGGATTCAAGCTAGCCTGGCTGAGGAGGGGTGAAACCCCGAAACCGGTCCCAGGATGCTTGTTTCCGGTCCAGGGAGAACCTGGCCTGGCAGTTCGGGCTAGACTGTTCCCATGTGGAACAGGGTCAAGACTGATTTGCTTATGGCTGGGTTCAAACTGGGGTGGCATGGTGAGCAAAATAATGGATGGATTAAACCCAGATCTGTGACTGGGGGTGAATGTTTGATTGGTTCCGCATTCCGTCCATCCAGTTACGCTATCCCACAGCGTTTGTATTTTGCTTTGCTTTTGCCGCCCTAAGTGCGCAGGGTATGCCCAGACGTGGGTCCCGGGCTTACTGTGCCACTGGATTCAAGCTAGCCTGGCTGAGGAGGGGTGAAACCCCGAAACTGGTCCCAGGATGCTTGTTTCCGGTCCAGGGAGAACCTGGCCTGGCAGTTCGGGCTGGACTGTTCCCATGTGGAACAGGGTCAAGACTGATTTGCTCATGGCTGGGTTCAAACTGGGGTGGCATGGTGAGCAAAATAATGGATGGATTAAACCCAGATCTGTGACTGGGGGTGAATGTTTGATTGGTTCCGCATTCCGTCCATCCAGTTACGCTATCCCACAGCGTTTGTATTTTGCTTTGCTTTTGCCGCCCTAAGTGCGCCGGGTATGCCCAGACGTGGGTCCCGGGCTTACTGTGCCACTGGATTCAAGCTAGCCCGGCTGAGGAGGGGTGAAACCCCGAAACCGGTCCCAGGATGCTTGTTTCCGGTCCAGGGAGAACCTGGCCTGGCAGTTCGGGCTGGACTGTTCCCATGTGGAACAGGGTCAAGACTGATTTGCTTATGGCTGGGTTCAAACTGGGGTGGCATGGTGAGCAAAATAATGGATGGATTAAACCCAGATCTGTGACTGGGGGTGAATGTTTGATTGGTTCCGCATTCCGTCCATCCAGTTACGCTATCCCACAGCGTTTGTATTTTGCTTTGCTTTTGCCGCCCTAAGTGCACCGGGTATGCCCAGACGTGGGTCCCGGGCTTACTGTGCCACTGGATTCAAGCTAGCCTGGCTGAGGAGGGGTGAAACCCCGAGACCGGTCCCAGGATGCTTGTTTCCGGTCCAGGGAGAACCTGGCCTGGCAGTTCGGGCTGGACTGTTCCCATGTGGAACAGGGTCAAGACTGATTTGCTTATGGCTGGGTTCAAACTGGGGTGGCATGGTGAGCAAAATAATGGATGGATTAAACCCAGATCTGTGACTGGGGGTGAATGTTTGATTGGTTCCGCATTCCGTCCATCCAGTTACGCTATCCCACAGCGTTTGTATTTTGCTTTGCTTTTGCCGCCCTAAGTGCGCCGGGTATGCCCAGACGTGGGTCCCGGGCTTACTGTGCCACTGGATTCAAGCTAGCCTGGCTGAGGAGGGGTGAAACCCCGAAACCGGTCCCAGGATGCTTGTTTCCGGTCCAGGGAGAACCTGGCCTGGAAGTTCGGGCTGGACTGTTCCCATGTGGAACAGGGTCAAGACTGATTTGCTTATGGCTGGGTTCAAACTGGGGTGGCATGGTGAGCAAAATAATGGATGGATTAAACCCAGATCTGTGACTGGGGGTGAATGTTTGATTGGTTTCGCATTCCGTCCATCCAGTTACGCTATCCCACAGCGTTTGTATTTTGCTTTGCTTTTGCCGCCCTAAGTGCGCCGGGTATGCCCAGACGTGGTCCCGGGCTTACTGTGCCACTGGATTCAAGCTAGCCTGGCTGAGGAGGGGTGAAACCCCGAAATCGGTCCCAGGATGCTTGTTTCCGGTCCAGGGAGAACCTGGCCTGGCAGTTCGGGCTGGACTGTTCCCATGTGGAACAGGGTCAAGACTGATTTGCTTATGGCTGGGTTCAAACTGGGGTGGCATGGTGAGCAAAATAATGGATGGATTAAACCCAGATCTGTGACTGGGGGTGAATGTTTGATTGGTTTCGCATTCCGTCCATCCAGTTACGCTATCCCACAGCGTTTGTATTTTGCTTTGCTTTTGCCGCCCTAAGTGCGCCGGGTATGCCCAGACGTGGGTCCCGGGCTTACTGTGCCACTGGATTCAAGCTAGCCTGGCTGAGGAGGGGTGAAACCCCGAAACCGGTCCCAGGATGCTTGTTTCCGGTCCAGGGAGAACCTGGCCTGGCAGTTCGGGCTGGACTGTTCCCATGTGGAACAGGGTCAAGACTGATTTGCTTATGGCTGGGTTCAAACTGGGGTGGCATGGTGAGCAAAATAATGGATGGATTAAACCCAGATCTGTGACTGGGGGTGAATGTTTGATTGGTTCCGCATTCCGTCCATCCAGTTACGCTATCCCACAGCGTTTGTATTTTGCTTTGCTTTTGCCGCCCTAAGTGCGCCGGGTATGCCCAGACGTGGGTCCCGGGCTTACTGTGCCACTGGATTCAAGCTAGCCTGGCTGAGGAGGGGTGAAACCCCGAAACCGGTCCCAGGATGCTTGTTTCCGGTCCAGGGAGAACCTGGCCTGGCAGTTCGGGCTGGACTGTTCCCATGTGGAACAGGGTCAAGACTGATTTGCTTATGGCTGGGTTCAAACTGGGGTGGCATGGTGAGCAAAATAATGGATGGATTAAACCCAGATCTGTGACTGGGGGTGAATGTTTGATTGGTTCCGCATTCCGTCCATCCAGTTACGCTATCCCACAGCGTTTGTATTTTGCTTTGGTTCCCCTCAGACAGCCACAGGCTACAGCAGACCTACCCCCCTCTGGGAACACCAGCAAAGCACCCACCCAGCGGGCCCATGCCTCTGTCTCCAGGACACGTCAATCAGCGGTGTGTCCACCACTACAGGGCACCCAGGTTAACCCACCACCACAACAACAACAGGGACCTGGGGGCAGTGGTAGTGGGCACACGGTCCAGGGGACAGAGGCCCAGGGAAACAGGGGAACTGGGAGGGCTGCTGTGCGACAGGAGGGGGACAGGCCCAGGGAACCCACTCTCCACGAGGCCCTCACCTCCATCATGGGAGCATGCCACCTCTCCCAGGAGACGATGGTGACGGTCCTGGCCAGGTTCCAGGAGATCCTGGTACTGCAGGAGGAACAGTTTATGGGGTTCAGGGAAGAACTGAGAAACATTAGTTCCGCAATGGGCACCATCGTTGTGGCTCTCAACCAGATTGTCACCACATTGCGGGACCATGTGGCACCACAAAGGGCCCCTGTCACTAGCATGGACCACCTCCGCCGGTGCTAGTGCACAGGAGGCCCCGACACAGGAACAACCGGCCACCAGAACCCCACCTCCTGCAGAAGAGGAACCACCCCGCAAGCGGTGCCTGAGATCTAGGAAGAAGACAGAGTAGGATGCCAAGACCCCCGCCAGGAAAGGATACCCCCTGATGTCATCCCACTGTCTCACATTGTCACCCTGTCCAACCTTAAACTACCCCTGCTCCACCTTCCACAGGCATATGGACAATGCACTTGTGAGACTGAGAATCTGGACTCTGCCATGGACATTCCTCCACCATCACCCATCACCGATTTTCAACCATGTCCCAAAATTGAGCACTTTAATAAACACACTTATTGCACACAAATAATCTGGAGTCTGCCTGTATTTTGGGAAATATGTATTAGACATAAACGTGCCAAAATGACCAGTTACATTGTGATGACAACATACCAC
Source organism: Pleurodeles waltl (assembly GCF_031143425.1). Lineage (NCBI taxonomy): Eukaryota > Metazoa > Chordata > Amphibia > Caudata > Salamandridae > Pleurodeles > Pleurodeles waltl. The sequence continues at coordinate 1,267,928,605 of NC_090440.1, forward strand.
TGTCACACAGCTGTAGTCCATGGGCAAACAAAGCAGAGGTCACGCAGTGGGGCCCACATCTCTGAAATTGGAAGGGAAAGTCACAACTCTGTTAGCATACACTGGGTGAAAAGGACAGACAGTAGAGAGGCAGGAGACTGTAAGTAAATGTAAAATGCCGGTGTTGATTCTTACCTGTGTGTTATTGAAAATACTGCTGTATCACTGTGTCCCTGTTGTCTGTGTCGTCCTCTTCGTCTTCCTCCTCTTCACTCTCCGCAGGCTCCACAGCTGCTACAACACCACCATCTGGACCATCCTCCTGCAGAAAAGGCACCTGGCGTCGCAATGCCAGGTTGTGAAGCATACAGCAGGCCACGATGATCTGGCACACCTTCTTTGGTGAGTACATTAGGGATCCACCTGTCATATGCAGGCACCTAAACCTGGCCTTCAGGAGGCTGAAGGTTCTTTCTATAATCCTCCTAGTTCGCCCATGGGCCTCATTGTAGCGTTCCTCTGCCCTTGTCCTGGGATTCCTCACTGGGGTCAGTAACCACGACAGGTTGGGGTAATCTGAGTCACCAATTAGCCACACACGGGTCCATATTTATACTTTTTGACGCAAAACTGCGCTAATGCAGTTTTGGGTCCAAAAAATTCGCGCCGGCTAACGCCATTCTGAAGCGCTATGCGAGCGCCGTATTTATTCAATGACGTTAGCCGGCGTTAGCCGGCGGCGCTGCCTGGTGTGCGTGAAAAAAAACGACGTACTCCAGGCAGCGCCGGCGTAGGGGGATATGGAGCTTGGGCGCCAAAAAATGGGGCAAGTCAGGCTGAGGCAAATTTTTTCACCTCAACCCGATTTGCGCCATTTTTTTCGACTCCCAACCCCCATTGAAATGACTCCTGTCTTAGCAAAGACAGGAGTCAGGCCCCCTTGCCCAATGGCCATGCCCAGGGGACTTATGTCCCCTGGGCATGGTCATTGGGCATAGTGGCATGTAGGGGGGCACAAATCAGGCCCCCCTATGCCACAAAAAAAAAAAAAAAACTTACCTGAACTTACTTTAATGTCCCTGGGATGGGTCCCTCCAGCCTTGGGTGTCCTCCTGGGGTGGGCAAGGGTGGCAGGGGGTGTCCCTGGGGGCTTGGGAGGGCACCTCTGGGCTCCTTCCGAGCCCACAGGTCCCTTAACGCCTGCCCTGACCAGGCGCTAAAAAACGGCGCAAAAGCGGCCGGACGTCATTTTTTTTGACCCGCCCACTCCCTGGCGTGAATTTTGCCCGGGAGTGTAAATACGGCGCACATGCCTCGGAGTCAATTTTTTAGACGGGAAAGCATACCTTACATTTCATTAACGCAAAGTAGGTGTCCACGCTAAAAAATGATGCAAACTCCATGGACTTTGGCGCTAGACGCGTCTAACGCCAAAGTATAAATATGGAGTGGTACGCACCGCCGCGGACGTGACCGCCATTTTCTATCTGCTTAATCACTCGAGACCTGATCATCCACAGGAGAGGACCTATACTGCAAGTGCTGCTGTGACCTCGGTCTGGAAGGGACAATGGCTGCTGCGACTGGGGAAAGGGCCCCTGCCATCACTTCTGAAGAATTGGAGAAACTCGTGGACGGGCTCCTCCCCCAGTATGCGCTACTCTACGGTCCTCCAGACCAACAGGTAAGTACACTGGGAGCATGCTTTGGGGGCAATGCCTGTGTTTAGTCGGGTGGATGAAAGATGGTGGGGAGGGGAGCGACTGAGGCATGCATCAAACGACGGATGAGAGCATGTGCCACATGGCAAGGGTGGGGATGGGGGGCCACTCACATCGAGCATGCAGAAAATTCTAATAATGTTATTTCTCCCCCTGTACATGTCACATAGGTCAGCGCTCATCAGAAAATCGACATTTGGCATGCCATCGCCAAGGACGTCCGGACCCTGGGGGTCCACAACAGACGGGGCACCCACTGCGCAAGAGGTGGGAGGACATCCGCCGCGGAAGCAGGAAGACCGCGGAGGCTCTGCTGGGGATGGCCTCCCAACGTAGTAGGGGTGCCACTCGTCAATTGACCCCCCTGATGTCTCAGATCCTGGCGGTGGCCTACCTAGATTTGGATGGGCGCATGAGGACATCACAGCAGACACAAGGGGGTGAGTACCAGCACATTCTGCTATCTTAGCGCGCAGTGGAGGTGTCTGGGTGGGGGAGGAGGGCTGTGGGTATCCCTAGGCCAGGGCGATTTCTGTTGGCTAGGCCCCTCCGTAAGGCATGGCACTGTGCCCCCGCCCCCCACCTCTGTAGGGTGCCAAGTACAGCTATCCATGGCCCTGTGTCACTTATGTGTGCAGTTGTCGTCCATAGGCTTGTAGGCCAAGTCCCAATGATTGAGTAGTGTACCCCAAGTACGCGGCGTAGTGCAGGGGGCTTCTGTGTCTGTCCTCTCTGCCAACTGTTTTGCCAATGGATGCACTCAACATGTCTTCATTTCCCCCCCCCCTTTTTTGCTGCTCTTCCTGTTCATGTGTGCATTAGCATCATCAGGCGGAGGAGAAGTGGCATCGGAGCACGAGGGAGCTGCATCTCACATGGCCCTGGAGGGCCATGCAACCGACTCGGAGTTCACCAGTGAGACGGAGGGCGAGGGGAGCTCCACAACGGGGACACGTGGAGACATCAGCGACACAGACACGTCCTCGGAAGGGAGCTCCCTTGTGGTGGCGGCAACATCCGTGCCCACCGCAACAACAGGTACAGCCGCCACCCAGCGCACCAGCTCCGCCCTCCCAGCAGCCCCTCTGCGATCGCCCCGTGCCCACTCGCACACGAAGGCGGGCATCTCCTTCGCCCCAGGCACCTCAGGCCCTGCCCCAGTTACCCCTGCTGCCCTCAGTGAGGAGGTCATTGACCTCCTCAGGACGCTCATTGTTGGGCAGTCTACCCTTTTGAATGCCATCCAGGGGGTAGAAAGGGAGGTGCACCGGAGCAATGCATACCTGGAGGGCATTCATTTGGGTCAGGCTGCCCATCAGCGATCGTTCAACGCTCTGGCCTCAGCACTGACGACAGCCATTGTCCCTGTCTCCTGCCTCCCTCCTCCAACTTCCTCCACCCAGTCCCACTCCCCTGTTCCTCTGCCTATCCCAGACACACCTACAGACCAGCATGCACACACCTCAACACCCAAGGGCAGCTCATCGAGACATAAGCACCACACATCACACAAGCATTCACACAAGCAACAGCCACATGCAGACATACCAACAGCCACTGCCTCCTCTGTGTCCCCCTCCTCCTCGTCTCCCTCCTCCCTCCCTGTGACGTCTCCACTCACACTTGCATGCACAACATCATCAGCCACTACGTCCATCACCAGCACACCCACCAGAACACTCCGCACACGTGCAGTCACCACCCCCACTGCCATTTACACGTCCCCTGTGTCCTCTCCCAGTGTGTCTGCCACCCCCTCTTCCAAACCACACAAACGCAGGCAGCCACCCACCCAACAGCCATCCACCTCACGACAGCCTCCGTCACAAGCACCTGCACCCAAAGACACCACACTTGACTCTCCTACAACCACATCCTCCTCCTCCACTCCCATACCCACTGCACCTACCCTTCCCACTGCTCCTAAAAAGTTTTTCCTGTCCAAAATTAACCTCTTTCCATCACCTGACCCACCCCCTCCATCTCGTAAGAGTCCAATCAGCACCTCAGCCACCACAACCCCTGGACCTACAAGGTCCATAGTACAGGGATATTGGAGTCCACCACCTTCAAGGGCAGCAACATCGGCCAGCAGTAAAGGGACAGCCAGCCCACCCCCTGGGAAGAAAACCAAGAAAGGCAAGGCCCGGCGCGAGAGGCCAGAGACGGCAGCCTCCAAAGGCACTACCCTGGCACCGTCAGGAAGTGGGGTGCCACCTGGCACATCTACAAAGGGAGGCAAGGGCCACAGAGGATCACGGAAGGATGGCAAGGGCAGCACGGCTGACAAGTCCGGCAGCAGGCGAGCTGCCCAGGAGGGCCCCACCAGCCCCATTCCGGGTGTGAAGGAGGACACCCACGGCCCCGGGACTCCAGCACAGGAGGGCCCCGGAAGCGAGAAGTCGGATGGCGAGTGAACTCCATATATTGGCCGGATATGGTGCCCTGGAGACACATGTCAAGAACCGCTGAACAGGGCCCTTCAAGACAAGCACCGCTGAACAGGGCCCTTCAAGACAAGCACCGCTGAACAGGGCCCTTCAAAACAAGCACCGCTGAACAGGGCACCGCCGTCTCAAGAACCGCTGAACAGGGCCCTTCAAAACAAGCACCGCTGAACAGGGCACCGCCGTCTCAAGAACCGCTGAACAGGGCCCTTCAAAACAAGCACCGCTGAACAGGGCATCGCCGTCTCAAGAACCGCTGAACAGGGCCCTTCAAGACAAGCACCGCTGAACAGGGCCCTTCAAGACAAGCACCGCTGAACAGGGCCCTTCAAAACAAGCACCGCTGAACAGGGCACCGCCGTCTCAAGAACCGCTGAACAGGGCACTTCAAAACAAGCACCGCTGTACAGAGCACCGCCGTCTCAAGAACCGCTGAACAGGGCCCTTCAAAACAAGCACCGCTGAACAGGGCATCGCCGTCTCAAGAACCGCTGAACAGGGCCCTTCAAGACAAGCACCGCTGAACAGGGCCCTTCAAAACAAGCACCGCTGAACAGGGCACCGCCGTCTCAAGAACCGCTGAACAGGGCCCTTCAAAAAGAGCACCGCTGAACAGGGCACCGCCGTCTCAAGAACCGCTGAACAGGGCCCTTCAAGACAAGCACCGCTGAACAGGGCCCTTCAAGACAAGCACTGCTGAACAGGGCCCTTCAAGACAAGCACTGCTGAACAGGGCCCTTCAAAACAAGCACCGCTGAACAGGGCACCGCCGTCTCAAGAACCGCTGAACAGGGCCCTTCAAGACAAGCACCGCTCCGCTGGGCCCTTCAAGACAAGCACCGCTCCGCTGGGCCCTTCATCTCAAGCACCGCTCCGCTGGGCCCTTCATCTCAAGCACCACTCTGCTGGGCCCTTCAAGACAAGCACCGCTCCGCTGGGCCCTTCATCTCAACCACCGCTCCGCTGGGCCCTTCATCTCAAGCACCGCTCCGCTGGGCCCTTCATCTCTGCACCGCTCCGCTGGGCCCTTCATCTCAAGCACCGCTCCACTGGGTCCTTCATCTCAAGCACCGCTCCGCTGGGCCCTTCAAGACAAGCACCGCTCCGCTGGGCCCTTCATCTCTGCACCGCTCCACTGGGCCCTTCATCTCAAGCACCGCTCCGCTGGGCCCTTCATCTCAAGCACCGCTCCGCTGGGCACCGCCGTCTCAAGCACCGCTCCGCTGGGCCCTTCATCTCAAGCACCGCTGGCCCATTGGCAGAAGGGGCAGGCCCGGATCTGTGTCGGGCAGGGCTGCACGATGCACTCTGGGCACCATGCCTCCTCCAGTACCAGTGGAGTCTGTAATCCACTTGAGAGACTGTGGCTTTGCACTCCCCAGGATTGCACAGTGGGCAAGCCACTCACTGTAGAGACTTGTGAGACTGTGGCTTTGCACTCCCCAGGATGGCACAGTGGGCAAGCCACCCACTGTAGAGACTTGTGAGACTGTGGCTTTGCACTCCCCAGGATGGCACAGTGGGCAAGCCACCCACTGTAGAGACTTGTGAGACTGTGGCTTTGCACTCCCCAGGATGGCACAGTGGGCAAGCCACCCACTGTAGAGGCTTGGGAGACTGTGGCTTTGCACTCCCCAGGATGGGACAGTGGGCATGGAGGCCCCTCGTGGATCTGGCGTCGTGGACTCATGTGGCTGAGGTGCCTCCCCTTCCCTTCCCCCTGAGGTGCCTGTAGTTTTTCTATCTGATGCCCCTGCAGTGTTCTCTCCAATGGCTTCGGGTCTCCTGTGTGGGCTTTGCCCATGTGTTGAGGCCCATCGGCCCACGTACAATGACTGAAACCCAATTTGGACAGGACAATTTACATATGTGTATATAGTTATAGATGTTTGAATTTTTTTTTTACGTAGCCTTACAATACATTTGAATTTCATGATCATTTTATTTTGTCTTTGCATTCTTCCGGGGGGTTTGGGGGGTGTCACTCTAAGTTGTTGCTCTGCATTGATGTGTAGGTAGTTGTGGGTGAGGGTGGGTGTGTCGCGTATGTGTGTGCCCGTAATCTTTTCTCCTCCCCCCTCCCCTGTGTCGTAGGTGCAGTACTTACCGTTGTCTTCTGCGCCGGCGTTCGTGCTCCTGGTAGAGGAGCAGGTAGTCAATAGCTGGTAGGATGTGTAGTTCTGGTTCCATGCTGTCCAGATTCCTCGTGGAGTGTGTAGAGGTGAGCGTTTTCCCGTTTGTAGTCTGTTTCCGCCGTGTTTTTATCGGCGGGGGTCCCGCCCCAGAAAAGGTGGCGGATTGGTGAGTTGTGATAGGGTGGGTGGTACATTGTCTCCCGCCTGTCTGTTGGCGGTCACCGCCGCGCTGTTTGTTTGTCCCGCCGTTGCGGTCGGAGTGTTAAAGTGGTGGTCTGTGTTGGCGGTTTCCGCCAGGGTCAGAATTCCATTTTTTTGACCGCCTGCCTGTTGGCGGGTTGGCCGCCACTTTAACACCGACCGCCAGGGTTGGAATGACCCCCATAGTGTGTCCTCAGGAGGTTGAGCATCATGGAAAAGTTGTTTCATTATGCTGTTGATCAACACGGCTAACTCTATGTGAGATTAGTAACTCATACTTAACATGACAAGGTAGTAGTGATGATATTCTGCAATATAAGCTCACCCCGGTGGCCCACAGAACTAGGTCCAAAGCCATCACCCGCCAACCACCCCAGTTACATGCCCATCATCCTAGACACTATACTCAACATTAAAGTTCAAATTGGCCCTGTCACCTCCACCTACTTTCACACATTTTTCACACTCAGATATTTCTTCAGATGGTTGCCTCCTGACACCTGTGAGACCATCACACAGACCGTCATCACTTGTAAAGTGTACTACACTAATGCACTGTACTAGAGCATCTCTGAAAACCTGCTACACAAAAGGCAAACTGTCCAACATGACAATGCTAAACTATATTTCACCCTACCTTGTACAGGCACATCACACCTCACCTCAGAAAAATACAATGGTTGCCCGTTCAGACACACTCCCAATTGAAGATACTCAGTCACACCTACAAGGCACTACACTACCAGGAAACCACCTAGCTCACACACCATCTATACTTCTACCAACCAAATATGAACCATTGCTCTGCATCGCTTCCATCGGGTGTTCTCTTACATGGCAGGCTACACCTGGAACAGCCTCACCCAGCATAACAGGGCTGGTGTGTTAAATTAAGATTTGTAAAAGGAACTGTAGACCTGACTCTTTATGTGATCCTACTTGCACATCACACATGGACCAGGGAATCTTGTCAGGGCTGGACTGGGCTGGAAAAATTGTTCCTCCCCAAAGAAAGGGCTGTTATGCGATAGATGACTTCACATGTGGGGCATTCCTGCACTTTCCTATTCACATAGCTTAGGACAGCAAAGTGTCTTGCTGCATTGCACTGCATGACAGTTTGTACAATATTGCCCCTTGTTTTGACTCTTCCTGTAGTTCTTGCTGGTGCTCCACTTCAGTGCTGTGGAGACATTGCACTCCTGATGCCTACCCTTTTGGGATAGGGGATGCTACATACCTCTCCTGTGAGTCCAACTTCTCCTGGACATCAGGGCCTCCTCCAGTACTCATGGTTGCCTTACTCTTCCTGCACAGTTTTCCTTTTGTCCTACACTTGTACTCATGCCACCTCTTCTTACACTCCAGGATTGCCCTCTATGTACAACACATTTTATGTTGTCCACTACAGATTGCCATAGTGCATTGTTCCTTGGTAATGGCAATTTTGAAGTGGCAAATAACATGGGTTCATTTTTGGTCATCTCACTGATTAGAATCTGGTTGTCCTCACTGAAGTAGGCGTAAACATGTATCAATCATGTTGTCAGACCCTTTGAGCGACATGGGGCCATGGCTCCAAATATTTAATCAAGCAGTGCAGCAATGCATTATAATTGCACTGTACTGTAGGAAAGGGACAGACCAGGCTTGCCACATATCCACATCTGAATAGTACATATCTGTCCTCATGCTCTTGACAGAGCAGTGCTACACAGCTAGCGGTCTTGCTGTCTTCTGCAGCAGCTAAGTGTGTTCCATATGGCACTCTATGAGTGTTGCAACACTAGTCAGCCAATATGTCTATACTTGAAACAAATCATTCATTTTAGTGTGTCTCACCAATGTGGTTAATGCAGAATGTCTGTAATTATCAGGAGCAAATGTTATAGCATATACCATCACAGATCATGAGTGACAGTTGGCGGGGACAAACCCAAGTATGATGTGTACAAGTCAAAATTTTGTTTGTACAGAAGGAATGCATGGATGTGTTGGGATTCTCAAAAAACTGCACATGTAAGTCAATTCCTGGCCAGATTGTAATTTCATATCACTTCAGGCCACATTTATCAAAATACTAATTTAACAGGCATTGCACAGTAATGTGATGATACTCAAAGTCCTGTAACAATACTATATGAACTGATGACATAGCAATGTGATGAATTACCCAGAGAAGTAAGACAATGGAGATGTTTTTGCAAGCGTCACAACACCTGAAGAATACAGAGATATCAAGAGTGAGAAGTGTCCACGTCAAAGGTCACACAAAAATATGTGTTTACATACAATAACTCATTGAACATAGTGGAATGGTGGAATCTGGATATGAACTTACCTCTGCATGGCAAGAGTAGTTTTCTTCTGCCCTGAGTGCACAAGTGCATAGTTGAGGGGATCACAAATCTTGAATAATTGCAAAGGGGAAATGGCATTTAAGTGTGTGCCTTTACATAGGCCTGTGTAATTGATTGTGTTTTTCTTAGACCATGAGGGCCACAGAAATACCTGCCCTAGGAGTAGATGTACTGCTACTGCTTTTGACTGAAGTAAGACACAGCTCACGTGGGTTTGGCAGCCTGATGTTTATTTAAGAGTAATAGTGAACATGACCATGTGACCTTGGTTCACTGTAGTGAGGCCTACAGTGTCACTCACCTATTCGAAAGGTCTGTGTGTTACACTCATCCCTGCCCAACAATGATGATCAAAATATGTGTGCTTGATAAAATCATGTGCTGAACGCCTGTCCCTTTGTAACACATACATAGGTCAAAGGTTGCAAAGTGGGACAGTGTGCATGTGGTGAGTGTGTTACCTGGTAGAATGTGTTCACCTTCAGACACTCTGGCACAGTCCAAAGGGAGTGTAGATACAAACAGTATGCAATGCCTGAGTGTGTGTGCTGCATGTCATGATGTATATTTTTGGCGAACATGTGAATCACATCTTAGTTCTCCTATTGTCCTGTGACTGTAAAAAGAGAAGCATATATTGATCATGGCCCCACAGTGCAGCATAGATAGTCTCCCAGCAGCTCTGCTATTTGTAAAACCAAAAGGCAAGTAATGTGCAGTAGCTAATAAAATACACATCAGTTCTTCTTTTTCCCCTGCACCAGTACTGTTTGGCTGGCTAGGGCCAACAAAGGCACACTTGCACCATGGAGAAATAATGCTTATATTGCATGCAGGAATATATGTGTGCATGAAGGTGCATCTTCCTGCTAACCAAAATATCCTGTGGGAAATGTTCCACCATCTACGTGAGCTGCAGAATGCAGCACACACTGAAAAATTAAGTAACATAGAGATTTAGAGTTCTAAGGCCCTCATTACAACCCTAGCGGTAAATCCCGCTTAACGCTGTGCTGAAGGCCACCAACATACCGTGGCCACTGCCGAAATCCGCTACAGGTATTATGACCCACATCTCGTAATCCGCCACAATACAGACACATACACAAGTCTGCCACACCAAAGGTCAGTGATAAACTGGCGATACCAAAACCCACACCGTCACGCCAACAAGAATACGCCCACACTATCACGACCCACGAATCAACGCAGTGGTCCTTCAACCGCGATAATCCATTGGCAGTACACACCTCCACACTCAAAATACACACACACTTACAAAACTCAACCACATTGGACAATTCGAAATACACATACCTGATACGCATACACACACCACACCCACACCATCACAACACTATAAAACACACACCCACATTACCCACAACCCCTTACAACGACATTTTTGTGAAGAAGCACAGAGAAAGAATAGCAAATACTACACCAGCATCCACAAGCACACAACACCATCACTCATACAACATCCACCCACCTCAAAGAACACACACCAACACAACACATCCCACAGCACAACAAACATCACCTCACACATTACGCACACCACATCATAGCACCTCAAAGACACCCCAGGTTTTCTGAGGAGGAGCTCAGGGTCATGGTGGAGGAAATCATCCGGGTAGAGCCACAGCTTTTTGGATCACAGGTGCAGCACGCCTCCATTGCTAGGAAGATGGAGCTACAGCAGAGAATCGTCAACAGGGTCACCGCAGTGAGACAGCATCCAAGAACACGTGATGACATCAGGAAGAGGTGGAACGACCTACGGGGGAAGGTGTGTTCCGTGGTTTCAACACACCAGATTGCTGTACAGAAGACTGATGGTGGACCCCTACCTCCTCTCCCACAACTAACAACATGGGAGGAGCAAGTCTTGGCAATACTGCAACCTGAGGGCACCGCAGGAGTAGCAGGAGGACTGGTAAGTCATATCTAAACTACCATATCCCCCCACCCCACCTGCATGCCATCACATACCCCCACCCTCACCCCATCAACCCAACACCTCACATATTCCCCACTATCACAACCCACCCATCCGAATACTAAGCCCTGCATGCAACACCAAAGCATGGACACCCATTACCAAAGCATGTCCAGTACAGATACCCACACAGACCCCAAAACACTAATCACACAATGGCAAACACAACAATGCAAGCACAGGAGTAGAGGGTAACTCACCAATTGCACAAGATGGCACACACAGATACAATAACTATGCATTTACACCCCAACAGGACCCCTACCCAACGTCACCGGACAGGAGGTGCCAGACATATCCAGTCTCCCCCTGAAGAGGCCCACAGTGATGACAGCAGCTCTGCATGCCTGGATCAGGATAACCAACCTGGCCCATTATGGGCCTCTGGACAGTAGGTTCCCCTGCCACAGTCCCAACCCACCACAGAGCCTCCACTCTCAGGAGACACCACCACAGCACCCACCCAGCGGGCCCATCCCTCTGTCCCCAAAACACGTCAATCAGCAGTGTGTCCAGCACTACAGGGACCCCAGGCAACCCCACAAACCCAGGACGATCAGGGACCTGCGGTCAGTGGCAGTGGGCACACGGTCCAGGGGACAGAGGCACAGGACAACATGGAAGCTGGGAGGACTGCTGTGCGACAGGGGGGGGACAGGCCCAGGGAACCCACTCTCCACAAGGCTATCTCCAACATCCTGGGAGCATACCACCATTCCCAGGAGACAATGGGCCAGATACTGGCCAAGTTGCAGGAGACCCAGTGGCTGCAGGAGGGACAGTACCTGGGGATCAGGGATGACCTCACAAAAATATACACCATCCTGGTCACCATTGCAGGGTTGCTGGCTGACATGGGCAAGACCATGAGGGAGGCAGTGGCACAAAAAAGGGCACCCGACATTAGCCAAACCGAGGAACAGCCTTCCACCTCCGCTGGCGCTAGTGGACAGGAGGCCCCACCACAGGACCAACAGGCCACCAGCACCACATCCCCTGCACAAGGAGAACCACCCTGCAAACCGTCCCTGCGATCCAGGCAGAAGACAGAGAACATTGCCAAGACACTCGCCAGGAAATAAGACTCTCCTGATAGTCACCCTTGTGTCCCACTCTGTTACCCTGTCCACCTTGAACTGCCATTGCTCCCCTTCCTATGCCCCCTTTGACAATGCACCGGTGATACCAAGAGACTGGACTCTACTCTGGTCTTGACTCCACCATCACCCCACCCTCTTGCACATACACCTATACTTATTAGAACCTAAATAAACACCCTGGAAACAAATACCAACTGGAGTCAGTATAATGATTCACAAATTTATTAGTACAACACATTATCAAAAACATTGCAACGTATGTGTACAGTGAAATATACTACAGGATGACCTTTGGTGGGCAGCAGTACATATAGCAGGAGCCAGAATGGGGCACAGAGAACTGAAAATAGAGAATCCAAAGGGAACAGTCAGTGGCCATAGACATAAGGTAAGAGGCTGTCTTGTACAATGTCCAACAGCTTACTGAAATGTTAAGTGGAATTACAGTCTCTAATCTGTGTGTCACTGGAAGTACTGATGTATTATATTTGTTCTGTATTAAACATATTCTTCCTCTGCCTACCTTTTGTCACTGTCCACAGAAACCACTGCTGCCACAAGACCATCTCCAGGCACATCCTCCTGCAGAAAAGACACCCGGCGTTTCAAGGCCAGGTTGTGCAACATGCAGCATGCAACGATGATCTGGCACACCTTCTTGGGTGAGTAGTACAGGGAGCCACCTGTCAGATGGAGGCACCGGAACCTGGCCTTCCGGAAGCCAAAGGTTCTTTCTATAATCGTCCTTGTACGCCCATGTGCCTCATTGTAACGTTCCTCTGCCCTTGACCTGGCATTCTTCACTGGGGTCAGTAGCCATGAGAGGTTGGGGTAACCAGAGTCACCTGTAAATGTAGGGTGTCAACTGTTAGACACACACTGACCCTTAGGGGCAATCCCATACCCAGACATCAACATATACTGGGTGGGGACCTTTGGTTCACCTATTAGCCATACCCGGTGCCACTGGAGTTGGCCCATCCCATGTGGGATGCTGCTATTCCTCAAGATAAAGGTGTCATGCACAGAGCCAGGATATTTGGCATTCACATGGGAGATGTACTAGTCTGCCAAACACACCATCTGCACATTCAGAGAGTGATACCTTTTTCTATTCCTGCAAATCTGTTTGTTTCTCCGGGGGGGGGGGGACAAATGCTACATGTGTACCATCAATGGCACCAATGATTTGGGGATATGCCCCAGGGCATAAAAGTCAGCCTTCACTGTGGCCAAATCTTCCATCTGGGGGAATATGATGTAGCTGCGCATGTGTTTCAGCAGGGCAGATAACACTCAGGTCAACACGTTGGAGAACATTGGCTGAGACATCCCTGATGCCATGGCCACTGCTGTTTGGAAGGAACCACTTGCCAGGAAATAGAGCACTGACAGGATCTGCACTAGAGGGGGGGTTCCTGGGGGCTGACGGATAGCTGACATCAGGTCTGGATCCAATTGGGCACACAGTTCTTGGATTGTGGCACAATCAAGTCCGTATGTGATAATTATGTGTCTGTCCTCCATTGTTGCAAGGTCCACCAGGGGTCTGTACACCAGAGGATGCCGCCATCTCATATGCAGCCACAGCAGTTGAAGCCTATGGAAGGGAACGGTGAGCAGAGGATCATATTTCCACATCTTTTGCACTAATGTTTAACAATTTACTTTACAGAAGCAGTATGTGAACTCGAAAGTCAGTTGATGTGCCAATGTCTGCTGTGACGCAGTCAAGTGCCATGCCCTGTGCCCCCCTGAAATGGCAGCTGCCTGACCTGTGAGGAGGGACAAGTGGAAATTAGGTAATTGCGCTGGCATTGTGCACTGTTGCGGTAGGCGGTCGATGACCGCCGCGCAACTTCGCATTGGTTATCATTGGCCCCTAAGGGTTCCAGGAGCCAATGGCGATGTACGCCGGCAGTGACGGTACGCACCGCTGCAGACATGACCTCCATTTTCTAGCTATCACTCACTTGCTACCTGACCTTCAACAGGAGAGGACCTACACTGCAAGTGCTGCTATGACCTGTGTCTGGAAGGGACAATGGCTCATGTGTCTGGGGAAAGGGCCCCTGCCTTCTCTGCAGAGGAGTTGGAGAAACTGGTGGATGGGGTCCTACCCCAGTACACGTTACTCTACGGTCCTCCAGACAAACAGGTGAGTACACTGTGAGCATGATGCGTGGGCCATGAATGTATGGATTGCTGTGGATGTCAGCCACATGTTGGGGGGTGCTGAGGCGTCCTGGCCAGAGTGCAGCATGTCAGGCGGTCAGTGTATGTGTGTCAGAGCATGGGTGGGAACTGGTGGACAATGAGTACGACGGTCCAGACGGGTGAGTGATTACCTTTTCTGCTTTCTTTTCCCTCCAGGTCAGCACCCACCAGAAAAAGGGTATTTGTCGTGCCATTGCCAAGGAGGTGCGGACCCTGGGGGTCTTTCACAGGCGGAACACCCACTGCCATAAGAGATGAGAGGACCTGTGCTGCTGGTCAAAGAATACGGCGGAGGCCCATTTGGGGCTGGCCTTCCAACATGGAAGGGGTGCCCGTCACACCATGACACCCCAAATATTCCGGATCCTGGTGATGGCCTATCCGGAGTTGGATGGGCGCTTGAGGGCATCACAGCAGCCACAAGGGGGTGAGTACAGATTCAGGATCATGACTTTGCGCGTGTTAAGGTCTTACCTGGGTGGGGGATGTGGGCTGTGGGTGCCCCTAGGCCAGGGCGAACATGGCAGGGCAGGTCCCTTGTTGGGCAGGCTCTGGAGCACTCCTACCCCAATAGTGTAAGTGGTCATCTACTACTGGGCAGGGTCCTGTGGGTTTCTGGTGTGCAGATGCTGGTGTTAGGCTCTGTACCCCATGGGCTGGTGACTGGCTGTGTAACTGGTAGTGCATGGCCTAGTGAATAGGGAAGCTTCCTGTGTGTAGGGTACACCAACTGTGGTGTTGTTGCTGGGATTGACCAAGTGTATCATCTGTCTGTACCCCCCCTTTTTTTTGTTATCTTGTCCTTGTGTGCATTGGCATCATCTGGCGGAGGAGCAGAGGCACTGGTGACGGAGGGAGCTGCATCACACATGGGCCTGGAGGGCAAATCCACCGAGGGTGAAGGCACCAGTGGGACGGAGGGCGAGGGGAGCACCACAACGGGGCAGGAGGGGAGACCACAGACAGTGACTCCTCCTCCGATGGCAGCTCCCTGGCGGTAGCTGACACATCTGAGCCCATCCCAACAACAGGTACAGCCGCCACCCCCCCACCAGCACTCCTCATCGTCCACCTCCCTCCCAGTATTGTCTCCACTCACACCTTCATGCACTACATCCTCATCCACTACCTCCATCACCAGCACGCCCATTACAACACACCCCTCACTGGCAGTCACCACCCCCACAACCATGCACACGTCCCCTGTGTCCTCTCCCAGTGTGTCTGTGGCCCCTCCTCCCAAAGTACACAAACGCAAGCAGCCGCCCACCCACCCAACAGGCATCCACCTCACAACAGCATCCAGCCCATGCACCTTCACCCAAACTCAGCAGACACCTCCTACAACCACTCCCACTTCCTCCACTCCCAAACCCTCTCCATCTTCCATTCCCAGTATGTCTAAAAAACTTTTCTTGGCTATCGCTGAACTCTTCCCTACCCCCCTCCCTCCTCGGGCCAGGGTGTCCAGATCCCGGGCCAGCACCTCAGCCACCAAGTCTAAGTCCGCTGTGGTACCTGCAACTCCCAGGGGATCAAAGGGGGCACCCATCAGGCCAGGCAGTGTGCCACCGACCCCTGCAAAGGACCAACCCATTGCGCCACCTGCCAAGGTGAAGAAGTGGCCAGCATGCATCACAGCCAAGGTGCACAACCCACTCGGCAAGGCCTCCTCCAAAACTCAAGCTGCCAGTGCCAAGGTCCCAGCAGCATCTGTCAAGGTGAGGAAGGGGCAGAAAAGCCAAGGAAAGGCACTTCAGGCCTCGGAGGCTCCAGGTGAGGGCCTGGTGCCCAACATCAAAACCGACAGCCCGCCCACATGTACCGCGCCAAGCACCACCATAAGCACCACCACAAACAGCACCACAAGCACCGTCCCCTGCACCGCCGCTGCCACAACGACTGTCAGCAGCAGCAGCATCACCAGTGGGCAGCCGTCCGAGGCTGCAGGAGATGGGCTGGTGCCTCCCTCCACCTCTCCCAGTGCCTGCACCATGGACAGCACCGCCAGCATCCCACTACAGGCCCCGCTGCAGGCACCGCCACCTGCACCGCCACCTGCACCGCCACCTGCCCCGCCGCTGCCACAACGACTGTCAGCAGCAGCATCCCTAGTGGGCAGCCGTCCAAGGCTGCAGGAGATGGGCTGGTGCCTCCCTCCACCACTACCAGCACCTTCACCACCGAAAAGCACCACCAGCATCCCCGCCGCAGGCACCGTCACCTGCCCCGCCGCTGCCACAACAACTGTCAGCAGCAGCATCCCCACCACCACTGGAAACACCCCCACCAGCACCGGCTCTACCACCAGTATGCAGCCTTAGTCGCCAAAGAATAGAGTTTGGCCCTGCCTCCATGGAGTATGATGTTACCTGTTCCCTGCAAATCTCGTGCCTCAGACACCCAGGTAAGGGACTCTGACCTGGCACCCCCCAAGTGCAGCATTACTGGGCACAAAGCCCCCTCCAGAACCAGTGGGGAAATGCATGCACTTCCCCTATCCTTGGCAGGATGAAGCAGACTGGGCACAAAACCCCCCTCCAGAACCAGAGGAGAAATGCATCCACTCCCCTATCCTTGACAGGATGAAGCAGACTGGGCAGAAAGCCCCCTCCAGAACCAGTGGAGAAATGCATCCACTGCCCCTATCCTTGGCCGGATGAAGCAAATTGGGCACAAAGCCCCCTCTAGAACCAGTGGAGAAATTCATCCACTCCCCCTATCCTTGACCGGATGAAGCAGACTGGGCAGAAAGCCCCCTCCAGAACCATAGGAGAAAGGCACCCACTCACCCATTCCTTGGCAGGATGAAGCACACTGGGCACAAGGCCCCCTCCAGAACCAGTGGAGATGCCACCCCCTTGAGAGACTGTGGCCTTGCCCTCCCCAGGACCAAGCAGTGGGCAACCCACCCACTATAGAGACTGTGGCCTTGCACTCCCCAGGACCAAGCAGTGGGCAACCCACCCACTTGAGAGACTTGAGAGACTGTGGCCTTGCACTCCCCAGGACCAAGCAGTGGGCATGGAGCCCCCTCGAGGAGCAGTGGCTTAGTACCATCTTCCAGCTGAGGTCCTCCCATCCCCCTGAGGCGCCTGTGTGTTTTCGACCTGGTGTCCCTGCAGTGTTCTCTCTGTATTGAGGCAGGAGTCAAGTGTTGGCTTGGCCCATGATTTTTGGCCCAGTGGGCCACGGACATTTGCGAAGGACAGTGTACGGCATTCTGTACATATTGTGAATATTTGTATATACTGTTTTTCTGTTCGTTAAGTATATCTGCCTATTTCCAAAATATTAATGATTTAACTCAATTCCTTTTGTCCTTGCATTCTTCCAGGGGATTACGGGGCGTAAATGTGATGTTGAGGCATGTATTTGTGTGTATGGTGTTGTGGGAGGGGGTGTTGCGTGTTGCATGTGTGTGTGTGTCACTCTCTTTTTCCTCCCCCCTCCCCTGTGTGCTAGGTGCAGTACTCACTGTGGTCGTCGCCACCGCCTCCTGTGACATTCCTCATGTATGAGGAGGTAGACCAGCATGGGGAGGACCTGCAGCTCGGGCTCCATGGCACCCTGGTTCTTTGTTGATTGTCGGAAGGTGAGTGGTTTCCCTTCCAAAGACTGTTTCCGCCGTGCTTTTGATGGCTTTGGTACTGCCCTGGAAAAGCTGACAGATTGGCGGGTTGTAATGGGGTGGGTGGGACATTGTCTTCCACCTGTCTGTTGGCGGTGACCATCGCAGTGTTTGTTGCTACTGCCGTGGTCTGTGTTGGCGGTTTCCGCCGTAGTCATGATCCCATTTTTGTTACCGCCACCCTGTTGGCGGTATTACCCCCACTAGGGCATTCTGCAGCATACATAGAAAGAGGAACAATCCTCCCAGGATTTATTTTGTGCAGAGAGGTGCCCCTTCCTACACAAAACAATCCAACATGCAACACAGGCACCCTTGCTCTATGGTGAGAGGGTGCTTGCATTGGTGATAGGGTAAGGAAATGGGGCCAGAGCAGTGGGAAAGGATAGGAGTGTGGCGTATGCTATAGATACAGCACATTTCTGCCCTTTCCCTGTGCTGCAAGGCAGTGCAGAAATGTAGCTTGCTACTCTGCCCTGCCCTGTGCTGCAAATCCATAAATATGCACTTGGGTATACTAACCCATTTAAGACAAATTTCCTGCATCACCATGTGGGAAAACTGGGCTGATTGCAGAAGCCCCTAAATTGTTGCCCCCATTTTTCACTTATGCTGGGGTTTTCCTGACTCTGGTGGTTCTGCTAACCAGTCCCAGGTTCTGTGCTCTAATTAAAATGCAAATTAGGCTAATTGTAATTGGCTGTGCCAGACCACCTATAGGTCCATAGTATATGTTAGGGCAGGCAGGTTTGGTGGTGCCAGCAAAGGTAGTATACCCATAGGTGCACTGCTGTGGTGCCCAGTGTTTTTGTAAAGGCACGCCTGCCTTGCTGGCTGCTTTTATATTAAAGTTTTCCCCAAAGTCGACTTTGGAATTAAAAGTACTTCTGTAGCCTTAAACTACCTTATTTTTGCATATAGGTCACCCCTAAGGTGTGCCCTAAGTGCCTCTAGTGTTGGGTGATATGTAACTATAAGCAGGGACTTTATCAAAGATGTTTTATAAGCCATGATGATGGAAAAATAACCCAATTTGTTTTCCCTCACTTTAGTGAATGGGCTCCATAGGCTAACATGGGGAGACTTCATTTTTAATTAATAAAGCCTCAAAAGGAGCTACATATTTCAAGTTTAGTATCAAACTGATTGTTATAATAAATCCAACAACTTGCCATTGTTACATTTATTATAATTAACTCAGGGAAAGAGTTTTAGAACTGTACCTGAAAGTTACCAGTTTCAGCCCTGTAGTGCCCTTCTCAAATTGGCCAGCCTCTGGCCAGGTTGCCTTGATGAGGTATAGGTAGCCTGGGCTGAGTACAAAGGAAGTGCCTGAGTATGGAGAACTGCCTTAGCAGGTGGTAAAACAGGATGGGCGAGAACAGCCAAATTGGACTTCAAGGAGGGAAAGACATATGGGGCTGCTCTGGACCCCCATCATTTCCCACAAACCCATACAACCAGGTGCCCCCTTGATTAAATTAGGAGAGGGCAGGACAGGGGTATGCTAAGGAACTTTAGCCACACCATTGGGTGGGATCAGTCAGATCTAACCTCTGAAATAGAATTTCTGCCTGTTTAGCTTCTTGAAGAATGGTACTTCCTGGGATTGATTTTTGCCACACTTCCCAGGAAGTGGTTATTTAAGAGGTTGGTGTTTTGTCCATGATTGTACAGTTGCCCCTCCTGCTTTCCACCTCAGGAGCAAGTATGAATATGAGAGAGCTGCTCCCACACTTAAGATTTCTACCAGGAACAAGGACAAGAGGAAGAAGGACTACTCTGCTGGACCCCTGACCTGCACCTGAACACTGCACTCTGAAGGACTTCACAAGCTGCACACTTAGGCTTCACCACAAAAAGGACTTTGCCTGTCTTCAACTGGTTCAAGAAAGGGCTCCCTGTTTGTGACAGGTAGAAAATAGCTGATCAGAGACCCCTGCATCCAGCCCGGAAGAAACTGACCATTGGCTAGTGGTCATTTTTGGATTCGAACCAGGTGCATTCTGGGAGTTAGAGTCCTGTCCCTCAAGGAGCAACTCAAAGCGTCTGGAACCTTGGGATGAGCTGTGGACTCCTAAAGGACCATCAAAGATCTTCTGGATGAAGACCCAGAATTTTAAGAATATTGGAGAACTTTCAGAAAAAAGCTCCATAACTGGACTGATCTAACACCGTGAGTCAAGCCAGCTTTCGTCGACCCAGCCTGACTTGCAGGTTCATTCTCCTGAAAAGTTCCAGAGCCCCAGACTTCCAGGAATTCACCAGGGGCTCCTGGAAATAAAATCTGATGACGTTGACTCGAAATTGGTTTGCTGTGGACGTCTCAGAGAAAAAGCTCCCCAAAAAATGTCTAACGTAAAAAGTTGACTGAGGCTTCCCGCACAGCATATCCGAGGAGGGCTCCAGGGAGGTCAGATTAATTTATGTTTGACCTGGACAAAGATTTCCATCACAAAAAATCATCTAAGTCCGAAGGTAGAATTCTTCACAGAGGTCTCCTGCGACACGTATCTGAAAAGGGCTACTTTGAGGTTGGATCTGACTTGCGACTTAAGCCCGGTGAAGAAAATCTTCAAGAAAAGACTAAGCCTCATTCTGACCCTGGCGGTCTTTAGACCGCTGGGTTGCAGGTGTCAGTCTGTCCCACGCCAGAGAGGTGGTCCGACCCCTTTGGCGGCAGTCTGACTGCCACATTACGATCGTGGCAGTTGCGTCACGGATGGACCACCAGAACCACCAGTCTACCTCCCCAGGGGGGACTGGTGGTGCTGGCGGTCCTAATCCTAATCAGGCTTTAAGCAGTGCTGCCCTGTGGATTACTACCCCCCTCACCACCAGCTTTTACATCACAGTATCACTGCCATGTAAAGGCTGGCGGAGTCAGGGTGCAGGGGTGCCCAGGGGGCCAATGATCTTGGCATGGGCAGTGCAGGGGCCCCCATAGCCAGCATTGTTGCAGCACGATTGGTGCTGGTGCACCCTAAGCATGGCAAAATCGGCGCCACCGTCAATGTTGTAGGCTGGTCCCTGCTGGGCCAGCGGGCAGAAACACCATTTCCGCCTGCTGACCCAGTGGGGAACTCCTAACGGGACCCAGAGGAAGGGGGCTGCACTGGCGGCAACCTGTCCGCAGGAGTTTGGCAGTCAGCCTTTTCCAACCGCCAAACTCATAATGACCAACAAAGTCTGAAGGTAAAACTTTGACCAACTCACTGTAGCCGAGCAGCACTCCATTGCAGTCGGCCTTAAATTCTGACTGTGCCCTTGTCGAGTGCGACCAGATTGCGAGATTGGCTCTTTTAGAGCCAGATGTATCAAAGAATTTTGCCTTCGCAAACGGTGCGAATTGCAAAATTCGGCCGTTTGCAAATGCAATATCACCTTTCTCAATGTAAGAAAGGCATTCTCAGTGCAATTTGAAGGAATTGCTAAAATAGCGATTCCTTAAAATTGTGACCCCATTTAGAGAATCGCAATTTGCCATTCTCTAAATGCGGCATCGCAAATAAGGAATCCTTCTTTGCGATTTCTTAAGCACATGTATGAAGCAATTCCTTAATGTGAATTGGGCATTAAGTAATCACTATTACCACCAAGTTAAACTTGGTGGTAGCCATGTGCAAATTTTAAAAATGCATTAAAAATGCATTTTGAAAATTGACATTTAACGCACACATACCCTTTTGGTATGTGTGCACCTTACATGTCTTCCAAAATTGTTTTGGAGTGCAGCAGAGGGGGCCCTAGGCCACCAGCACCTGGAATTTGCATTTCCCAAATTGTGAATTCCAGTTAGGAATTTGCATTTTGGGAAATGCAAAAAATTTGCAAATATGGGCCGACAGGCCCATAGGTGCGAATGGGGGCTGTATCGCAATTTGCAATTCGGTAATAGCATTTGCGATTTTTATGAAATCGCTATTACCGAATCGCAAATATGATACATAGCATTTTGCGACTCAGAAATAGCGATTTCTTAAAAATCGCTATTTCGGAATCGCAAAAGGCTTTTTTGATACATCTGGCCCCTAGTTTCTACGTACTAAAAAACGTTTATTCTTTAAAAACTCATATCTCCGGTGCCCTTTATTTAATTTTTCTCGATTGAGTGTCATTTTAAAGATAAAAATATAATCTATTGTTATACATTGAAGATGGATTATTAGTGTGTTTTCCTTATTTACTCTTTTGTGATTTTTAAATGCTTTACACACGTCCAATTTCCAACACACTGCAGTAACCTAACTCCACCCAGGACTACTGCAAACCACAAAAGAAAGTGGTTTTGAAAATTAGTCTCATTGTATGACAATAATTACTTTGTTCCTCTCAAAATAAAGTGACACTTAAAATGGCACACTTAAGAATTTGAAATGGCATAGATAAGCATACTATGACCACAGAAATGTCATACATAAGCAAAATTAAAACTTGGCAGCTGTAAATCTAGGACCAATGGAAGCGTGCCCAAGGTATGATTTCCTGCATTTCACAGTCCATTACATTAGATCTCACACAGTAGGACAGTTGCGTGAGTCAGAACCCACGCATTGCCCCTGTTGTGCTGTGCATCTCACAGTTGCACCAGTCCTAAGTCGAGCATTGACGACAATGTGTAGAAGTGACTGCAGAAGTGCCAAAGTTACGTGCATTCATCAGGCAATGGCCATTTCCATAGCAATGCGTCATAAAAAATGACACAGCTGTCAAAAATGGGCGGGATAAACCCAGAAAATGATGCAATGAGTGTGGCAGGCTGCTTACTAGGAAGTGTGAATTTAATTTCACTTTCTCTTACTTTCTGTTAGTTTATGGTGGGTATTGGAGGTGTTTCTAAGAGTGTCTATGGTGAACTTTTGGTCTTGTCAGTGTTGTGATCTGTCCTTGTGTTTTGTGTTTGTAATACTTTTTTTGACCATTGATATGTGGTTTTGTCTATATATTTGTCTGTATTGTTGGGAGTCTCTCTTTTTGATGTTTAATCTTGTAGGAGTTGTTACAGTTATAAGGGGCATTATTTTGGGTTTTACTATGACAGGGAGGGAGAGGGACATGTCAGGCAGGGGGAAGAACTTTTCTGAGGCAGAGTTGGGTGGACTTATCTGGCTCATAGTCCATTACCTGCCTAGGATGCTAACCTCTGGTTGATGGCTCAGCCAGGGACACCCACCAAAGGACAAAAAGGATAGGTTTGAGTGTGTGTGCTAGCATCACAAGAAGACATTTGGGGTGGATCAGACCGTTGTCTAGATAAAACTTTTATGGGCTGACATGATGACCCGTGAGGCTGATATCATCAACCACCTTGGACTGCAGATTGGTGAATCATGGGTTTGTATGTATGTTCTATCTGCTTATAGTGATGTAGCTGTATCAATAATGCAAAACATAAACTTGCACTGTACATCATTTGTTTAGTTGTTTTTTCGCATTGCAACATGTACACACAATCACTTTAATGTAAGGAAATGAAGTTACCTAGGAGAACTGTGTGTGCTTCAGAGGGGCTACATTAAGCAGGTGTAAATCAGGCACAGTTGGTATAGCTTCATTGCCATATCCTGGCACAAAGGGCTGTTCAACGGTGTTGGACCTGACCTTTTTTGTAGGGTTATCCTCAAACCTTTTGCCTTCTTCCTCCTATTTTTTCAGACTTGTTTTGTTTGGCAGTAGGACTCTGGGCACTTTAACACTGCTAACCAGTGTTAAAGTGCATATGCTGGCTGTCTAAAATGTATTAGTGATTCGTTTATCCATGACTGGCATATCAGAATTATCTACTAGTAAGTCCCTAGTATAGTGCACCAGGTGTGCCCAGGGCATGTAATTCAAATGATACTAGTGGATCTGCAGCAATGATAGTGCCACTTACATGAGTAGCACTGAAAACATGTCTCAGGCCTGCGATTGCAATGCCTGTGTGTGCAGTTTTATACTGCCATGTCATCTTGGCAAGCACACCGACTTACCAGACCCAAACCTCTCCTTTTATTACATGTAAGTCACCCCTGAAGAAGGCCCAAAGCAGCCCAATGGACAGGGTGCAGTTGTTTTAAAAGGTAGCACAGGTACTGGTGTGTTTTACATGTCCTGGTAGTGAAATACTGTTATATTTGGTTTTCACTGTTGGAGGGCCTATCTCTCCCATAGGGTAACATGGGGATTGCCTTGAAATATCTTTTAAGTGTAATTTCTACTTGGGAACAGATATAGATTTGGAGTTTGTTGTCTCTAAAGCCCCATTTTAAAAATACTTTTGGTGAAGTTGTTTTTTTAATTGTAATTTTGAAAATGCCACTTTGAGAAAGTGGACATTTTCTTGCTTAACCATTGTCTGCCTCTGTCTGTCTGCTGAATTCATGTCTTGGTCAGGATGGCGGTTGGGCTGTTTGTGCATTCACTCTAGAGAGTCACACAAAGGGAGCTGAGGGGTCGTAAGGAACCAACACCTTGCCACTGATGCCACATCACCTCCCCTGCAACCGTAAGAACCAACGCTCATCTCCCCTGCCTAGCAGTAAAGAACCCCTGCCTCGCCTCCCTGATAGCAGAAAGGAATTGACGCAGCACCAGCAGTGCCTCACCTCCCTGAATCCGTGTAACGTCTTTGTTTCCTCATCATTTTCCAACGTACTGTACCCCGGGCCTGTGCGGTTCGGTAGCTGACCCGCACTTCCTCATGAGTGGCGTCACACTGTTCGAAGCGACTCTGTCATGATGCTGTGATAGACCCAATTGGAACTGATGTGTTTCTAAGCCCTATACCAAGGTTTTTGTTTTTTTGGTCTTTTTTACTCATACAAATATTGGCTATCTTTCTAAACTGTTATGGGGTACTTTTGTGGTGTTTTTATTTTGTTACTGTGTGTGTGTGTGTGTGTGTGTGTGTGTGTACAAATACTTTACATATTGCCTCTCAGATAAGCCAGGCTGATCATGCCAAGCTACCAAAGGGATGAGCTTGCTACCCTGACTGGACTGAGGGTCCCTACTTGGAGAGAATACAAAGCACTGCCAACCCTGAGACTTAATTACTAACAAATGGTTTGTGGGTAGTAGTTTTCAATGAAAATGCATGAACTTATGAGCATTCCCTTATGTATCATAAGAGAATGACCAGGGGATGCTCTAAAATAGCCAGAGCATCACTGTTGAATGCTAAGCCGGAACTATATGTCTAAACTCTATTTATGTGAAATGTTCCTTGTGTGCTGCATTATGCTACACAAGTACCAGACTAATATGCCTTATAAAGATCTACATGTGCAGAATTGTGGGTATTTCAAGGCAACATAAACACATAAAACCTGCCGACAAGGAATTCATCCTTGCACAAAAATTGAAGGTATAAATATTTACCACTAGTCAGCACTCTTTGCACCAGTGCCTGTAAACCCTTATATGGTTTTTAAGATGTCACATACGGTGTGTGCCTGTCCTTTCCCATCAAAGCACTGTTTAATTCTGCTGATGGTCAATGGTGTCATGGTACGATGGAGTCTGACATGATTCTGGCCAGCACTACTGAATACATCACATACCTGAGGCATGCTTCAGGCATGTGATGATGGATACTTCTGACCTTCATCATTTAGCCAGCTCAGGTCAGCAGGCTGACTAACTGCATCTAATAATATTGTCATATGTAGATATGTGTGTCAAAGTTGTGGTGTAAATCTGAGATACTGGGATAAAAGTTTGCAAGTTATACATTTAAATATATGTAAAAACACATTTTACAGTGCAATGTCCAAATTCTTGTCTTCCAGGTGAAACTCTCCCATCCACATGTCATAAGTACCTCTATGTAGCATTTTGATGTCTGTGTGTGAACTATGATAAATGTAACATTATGATGTGTTATGGGAGGTATCAATCACCTACTATCATTTTGCTGTCAGTGGGGCAACACAATAGAACTTGACCACAGATTCATTTGGTATGAAGAAGGAGGAATGTCTTTGTGAATGTAGGGTGTATGTAAATAGACCAATAGGATCTAAGAATCTTTACTTTTCCGTTAATGTTCACACATCCATATTCATGCAGCTTTGGGCACAGTAAGTGTGAGAAGCTGGCCTGGTTTGTAGTGGGTACCAGAGGTACTAACACCTTATACCAGGTCCAATGATCCCCCTTAGTGAAAAGTAGGCAATGTCTAGCAGCTTAGGCTGTCTAGGGGTAGCTGCAGCAGAGCAGCCAAGGCTGAACTAGGAGCCATGCAAAGCTCTTTGCCAAACCACTATAGTCACACAGTACATATACACAATAAAAGACAATACACAGTGTTACCAAAAATAAAGGTACTTTATTTTAGTGACACAAGGCCCAAAATACCTTAGAGGCAATACTCCTTCTGGAGGTAAGTATTATACACAATATATACACTAGTAACCAAAATCAGGTAAGTAAACAGTCATAGAATTGTGCAAACAGTGAAAAACACAATAGATTGCAATGGGCTTAGGGGAAACACAAACCAGATACTAAAATAGTGGAATACGAAAGTCAGATTCCCTCATCGGAAAATGTAGTGTGTTGAGGGGTACTGGGAGTGTAAGAAAACACCAAAGGTAAGTAAAGCACACCACCCCACAGCCCAGGAAAACAGGAGTAAAGTACAGCAAGTTTCCTCAGAACACACTAGAAGTCGTAGAAAAGGATTATGTAAGAACCATGCAAGACTGCAAGAAACCAATGATGGATTCCTGGACCTGAAGAACTGTGGAGCGAGAAGACCAAGTCCAGAAGTCGATGAAGATTCCAGGAAGAACAGGAGCCCCTGCCAACCTGGATGAAGGCGCAAAAGTGGATTCTCCGGTTAGAACAAAAGTACAGAGATGCGCCAAAGAAGATAGCTGTGGGTTCCTTCTTGGTGCAAGAGATGTCACACGTTGAGTCGTTGGATGCAGGCTGTTTGTGTCGCTGGATTCCGCCAACAAGTCTTGGTTCACGCAAGAACACATTTTGCGTCAAAGAGCTGCTGCCCGGATCCAGGAGGGACCTGAAGTCTCAACCCAGACTGGGGAGACAGAGGGGGGTCTCAGCACCTCAGAGAGCCCTCAAAAGACCAGGCAGAACCCACAGGAATCCAAGGACATGGGGCCAAGGAGTTGCAAAGTGCAGTCATCGCAGCACTACACAAACAGATCCCACACCACCGGAGAACAACTCAGGGAGCTTCGCTTCGCAGGATAGAGTGCTGGGGACTTGAGCTACGCTGTGTATGAAGAAATTTTGGAAGAAGTGCACAGAAGTCCAAGGAGCTGCAGAAGACACAATGCATAGGGGTACTGTCTGGCATGGGGAGGCAAGCCCTTACCTCCACCAAATTTGGACAGCTGGACCTTTAGACAGTCAGGATCACTTCAGTCCACCACCTGTGATCCACGCTCGTTGACAGGAAAGGAGTCCTAGAGTTCCTGTCGGTGTTGCAGAGAGGTGCCTGCTGAAGCAGGCAAGTGACTCCGGCACTCTACGGGAGATTCCTTTGGTTCTTCTGGTGTAGAATGAAGACAGACAGTCCTCAGAGCATGCACAACCTGGAAACTGTTGCAGCTGCTGGCTGGAGCTGAAGTTGCAGGTCACAGTAGCATTCCTGGATACTTTGTTGCAATTACAGCAGTTCCTGGTACAGTCTGCGCTTGACCTGACAGTCAGAAGCTGAAGCAGAGGATGCAGAGTCCTGGTGGAGTCTTGCAAACCGAATCTGAGGAAACACCCAGAGGAGAAGCCCTAAATAGCCCTGAGAGGGGGATTGGCTACCTACCCAGGTATGCACCTATCAGGAGGGGTCTCTGACATCACTTGCTGGCACTGGCCACTTAAATGCTCCCAGAGGGTCCCCACACCTTGGAATCCAAGATGGCTAACACCAGGGACACTCTGGAGGAGCTCTAGGCACCACCCCTGGGGTAGTGATCGACAGGGGAGTGGTCACTCCCCTTTCCTTTGTTCAGTTTTGTGCCAGAGCAGGGAATGGGGTCCCTGAACTGGTATAGACTGGATCATGCAAGGAGGACACCATTTGTGCCCTTCAAAGCATTTCCAGGGGCTCTGGGAGGATACCCATCTCATGCCTGTAATACCTATTTCTAATGGGAGAGGGTGTAAAACCGCTCTCCTAAAGGAAATGCATTGTTCTGCCTTCCTGGGATTGAGCTGCTCAATCCCCAGGAGGGCAGAAACCTTTCCTTGAGGTGGCAGCAGCTGGGGCTGCAGTGGAAACCTCAGAGAGCTGGTTTGGCAGGACAGGGAGCCTATGGTGGAGCCCCCAGGGTGCATGAAATTGGCCCCTCAATGCCAGATTTGGATTGGGGGTTACATTTCACAATTTTAGACACCACACATGGCCATATTCTGGGTTACCAATGTGAAACTACATATATGTATTGACATATATTTAGTACACACTTATAATGGTGTCCCCGCACTCAAGTCCAGGAAATTGGTCCTGGACAACGTAGGGGCACCTTTGCTAGTGTAAGGGTCCCCTCACACACAGTAACTTTGCACCTAACCTTCAGAAACTTAAGGTTAGACATAAAGGTGACTTATAAGTTACCTGGTGCAGTGAAAATGGCTGTAAAATAGTGTGTGAACTATTTCACTCAGGCTGCAGTGGCAGTCCTGAAGGAGTGTTTGTATGAGCTCCTTATGGGTGGCAAAAGAAATGCTGCAGCCCATAAGGATCTCCTGGAATCCCAATGCTCTGGGTACCTAGGTACCATATACTAGGGACTTATGAGGGGGATCCAGTGTGCCAATCAGAACTGGAATATGGAGTCACTAAACTATAGTGACAAATTTGGCAAACAGAGAGAGCATAAGCACTGGAGTTCTGGTTAGCAGAACTCCAGTGACGCAGTCAAGCATGCTGACAACACACATAGGCCACAAACTATGAGCACTGGGGTCCTGACTTGCAGGATCCCAATGAGACGGTAAAAACACACTGACAAACAGGCAGACATTGGGGATAACATTCCAAGAAAGGTGGTACTTTCCTACAGTAAGGGGCATATTTATGTTTTTTGACACAAATCTGTGTTAACGCAGTTCTGCGCCAAAATCCTTAGCAACTGCTAGCGCCATTCCATAGCGGCAGTCAGGTACCATATCTATGGAATTGTGCAAGCAGTCTAAAGAATGGCGTTAAGTTTACGCCATTTTAGCATCAAAATAAATTTAGCTAAAACAGCACAAACAGACCGTAAATATGGGCCCAATAATCACCTGATGCATAATCTGCATGTGTTCATCGCAAACATATTAGGTCATACAATAAATGGCACAAACCAAAAGAATCATGTTTCTACGTATGTATCAGCACAGTGAAATGTGTGTTGCTAAGCATGTCTGGACAGGGTTCTGTTGCATTTGCCCAAAATTGTGTTTTACACTGTTACAGGTAGGCATCATGGAATCCCAGACCCACACAATGTGTGATTATGCCATATATGTTCCATCAACATGTAGTATACTTTGTTCAGATATTTTGTATACTTTTGAGCTCTCCTGCAACACCATTTCAGTGTGACTGACTATAAGCGTGGCCAAACATACCTGCTGTGTTACACTTAATTGGTTTGTAGACACCATACCTGTCCCTGTGGCAGTATGTCAAATCAAACGCAAAATTGTGAAAACATATGACAGTGTCACAATCTACCAAGTTTCTAATATGAAAGATGCTGCATATGTTTTTGTGATGGGCCAAATGTTTCTGACTTAATGGATTTGATCCATGACAGACTACAAAAGACATGTGTATCTGTTTGTGTGTTTGTACATTCTCGTACGGACATCTAGATCTTCAATTTCTTAGCCTACCACGAGGTATGACTGTTTTAATCCAGTCACAGGGGTTTCAAGCCTCTCTGAGTCAAGGTGCAAGGGTTCCTGCATTATCTGCAACAACGTTCTTGGTCATATGAGTACTCTAACATGCATACAAACACTAGTGAGATTCATTGTGTAATTTATCATGTTTGCAGACAAATGCAGCCTTTGGATGATGTGTGTACAGAAACAAGTGTGAGTAAGACTCACATTGTCATCATCATCATCAGCTTTATTCGATCAATGACCATAAAAGCACATAAAAACAAAGATAATAAGTAATACTTAAGTAAATAAATAAATATAAATCTATAAATTGGTATAAAAACATTAAAAAAATAACTTGAATTACACATAAGACTCTAAAACTTATCTATAAAAGAAATGGGGCCTTAGATTACTTTTTGAAGATGGCATCGTATGCGCCAAGCTGTTACTAAATACTTGCTTACTAAAAGAATTACGTCGGCTGAATTATGGCTTTTTAGAACCCGTAGAGCCAAAGAGCAGTTCTTAAATCCCATAGCCCTGCAAATATTGCGAATCCATTTTGATCGCGGAATCGCATAGGCTGGGCAGAAGAACATGAAGTGCTCAATGGTTTCAAAAGTACTGCCACAGGCAGGGCATATATCGGGAAGATTAATCGATCCCCACCTATGGATCAATGACATCAAGGGCAAAGAGCCAAAACGAAACCTTGCATATAAGCTCTTGCCCTGCAAATCCGGTATAATATCCAGATAGGCTTCAAACTTTGGGGACCATTTAATATCAATGAAGGAATTAATTAAGCGACCATGGGATTTGTGGGTTATGTAGTTATCCCTAACATAAGACCAATAGGTTAACTTTAAAACATTTTTATGCCGTCTCTCTAGTTTAGGGGATTTTCCCAATAATCACCCAGGCCCAATAGCCGAAGCCAATGGGCCACATGGCGAATCCAGGGAAGAGTGATAGCGTTTTGGCATTTTAATAGATCGAGTAATGAGGTCTTATGTATATCTAGTTCGGGGGTTATCCATAACCTGATCCAATAAAGGAGAGGTCTTAAAGTAGCTAGATCTGCTTCTCGGCTTAACCCCAGATCTAGAAATAATGGAAGCAGGGGTGTGGTGCGTGGACATGCAGTTAAAGCCCTTGCAAAATTGTTTTCCCCCACACTAATCTTGTTACAGTTAGCGTAACCCCATACCTCCGCTCCGTACAGGGCTGCACCTTGAGCCTTAGCTGTATACATTTTTATTGCTGGGGAAACAACTTTTGTAGAGGTGCTTTGATAAAAACGCAATATGGATGAGGCTTTGTGTTGTAGGAGCCCTGCACTTTTTGTAATCTGCTCTTCCCATGATAGTTTACTAGTTAGCCTGACTCCCAGGTAATAAGACTCACATTGTTTTTGGCTACAAGTGTGAACCAGAAGCTACATGTCACATTTCAATACATTTGTCTGAGGGTTAGTTATTGTAATGTAACTAAGTCGCAGTTTGCAGGAGCTAAATGGTAACCCCTTTTCTATCTTTTGGCTATCTGACACTAAGGGGGTTATTACAACTTTGGAGGAGGTGTTAATCCGTCCCAAAAGTGACGGTAAAGTGACGGATATACCACCAGCCGTATTACGAGTCCATTATATCCTATGGAACTCGTAATACGGCTGGTGGTATATCCGTCACATTTGGGATGGATTAACACCTCCTCCAAAGTTGTAATAACCCCCTAAGTATCTGAAGTCAACAATGTGTGCTGCGTTCGGTGACTCCAGATGGGTTATGCAGTGCAGAGACACGCTTCCTGGACTGTATCACCTTAATCAATTTTGCTTATGTTGACGAGCAAGGATCAGCCCAGTGACATGGTGAAATCCCAAAATCCATATTTTCTATTTCTGGACGTGTGTCCAATGTAAAACTTGCACATCATCATGAGTGTGCTTCATTGTTCTGTACGATATGATTGTAATCTCACTGTGACTACATTTCCATATTGTGCACCTACAAGACGATACCTGACTCAATTTTACTTTCTCATGTAGAGAATGTCTATGTAGTGACAGTATATTGTCCATATATCCCTCTCTATTTCTGCAGTTGGTATGCTCAGGCACATAAGATTGTGTTACAAGGTCAGCCTATTTTCACACACATCGTGTACATGTATAACTTGAGCTAAGATAGCATGACAGCTGAAGAGGCCAAGACCTTCAAAATGCTTAGGGACCATCATCACACCTCAGAAATGTCTCCAAGGCTTACAGGAAGATGGGCAAACTGTACGAGCGAGCAACATTATGAGGTCCTGGAATGTTCATTGCAAATCTACATCTGCCACCTTTATATCTGCCACATGCCCAGCTATGGGTGGCCCAAGCCAGCAGCTTCCACCCCAGCCACAGGTTCTAGCGGCTACATCTGAGCCACACAGCCCCCAGCTACATGGGCCCAGAGGTCTGCATTGAAATACTGTATCCTTCGAGAGTTGTGAAAAACTACAAAGAGGCTGGATGGGATATAGAAGGAGCAGGCCATCCTGCGTGAGCGTGTAGACGATGGAGGAGGCTCTCATTCAAGTGTTCCAACTTTTGTATTCTGCCTTTGGAGAATTCCCTTCCTTTGTTACCTTTCATATTTGGATTTTAAGATGTTAGGCATAGAGTAAGTTAGTAATTAGGATAGGTTTAGTTTACTTAGATTTTAGTTTTTGAATATTTTTATAGGTAGTTGTTTTCAAATCTATTTTTCTGCTTTTATAGTTTGTACTGGGTGGGGGGTTGATGTGTACTATTTGTATAAAAAATATAAAAAGAAAGTACCAAAACATTTAATAATTTTTAGCTATACTTGTGTAGTTAGTGTATGTTTAGGTATAGTTGCTATTTGTATTGTACCAATTTATGTGTGCTAAGAGGGATGGAGGTTTGATGCCTAAAATGTTATTTGTGTTTAGTGTTTATGATTGTTTAGGATAAGTTAAGTTACGGTAAGGTAGTGTTTTGGTTAGTCAGTGTAGGATAGGCAGATGTTGTTAGTTTAGGGTATGTTTTGGTAGTTTAAGTTAGTGTTTAGGTTAGTTAGTGTAGGATAGGTAGTTGTAGTTTGTTTACTTAGATTTCATAGTATTACTTTGTTTTTACTTCCTCAACATTGCAATCATTGCATGTTTAAGAGTTTTTATCATTCAGTAGGTTGATTTGAGTACATGATTGTTTGCTGGCTACGTGCAGCCTCACCTGTGACCTGGTGAATTTGCTAATAGTGATGTAATTTAGGGCCAGATGTATCAAGCTTTTTTACATTCGCAAACGGTGCGAATCACACAATTCGGCCGTTTTTGAATGCAAAAATGCCTTTCGCAATATATGAAAGGCATTCGCTGTGCAATTGTAAGAAATCGTTAAAATAGCAATTCCTTAAAATTGCGACCCCATTTAGAGAATAACAGATAGAGAATTCCTATTTGCGATTTCCAAAGCACATGTATCAAGCATTTCCTAAATGCGAATTGGGCATTTAGGAAATGCAATTACCACAAATTAAAGATTTGTGGTAACCATGTGCAAATTTTAAAAATGCATTATAAATGCATTTTTTAAATTGGCATGTAGTGCACACATGCCCCTAAGGCATGTGTGTTCTTCACATGTCCTTAAAAACTATTTTGGGGTGCAGCAGAGGGAGCCTTAGGCCCCCAGCACCCTGGGATTTGCATTTCCTAATTTGCAAATTCCTAACTGGAATTCGCAATTTGGGAAATGCAATAACATTTGCAACTATGGGCTTACAGGCCCATAGGTGTGAATTGGGTCAGATTCTCTATTTGCGATTCGGTAATAGCATTTGCGAATTTTAAGAAATCGGTATTACTGAATCGCAAAATTCATACATACCATTTTGCATTTCTTAAATAGTGATTTCTTAAAATTCGCTATTTAAGAAATATAATTCGGTTTGTTGATACATCTGGCCCTTAGTTCTTATTTATGAACGTATCATGATGAACATTGACAATGATTTTTCCAATATGACCATTCCTCCCCTGTAGGTGAATTTTCAGCTACACTATCTAACCCATACTTCATGACAGTCACATTGTTGGGGGCTTCTTGTTCTACATTCCTAGCCACTTGCATTCTACCCAATTTGAGGACTGCGGAAACCATACAAAAACAATGACAATATGAAAACGGGCAACAATGATGTGCACAGACTGGCCAGCCACCGGGGAGCCAGGAAAACCAGTTCTTGAACCACTCCTGCTCAGAGGCACCTCCCTCTTCACACATGTTTTTTTTCAATCGGTGCAATTCTTGGATGGCAAGAGTCAGAGTCCCATTGTCCGAGTCATTGCCTGGCATAAACGTGCAGCAGTATACACCGATCTTCGCACACACCCCACCCTCCATTGCGGTCATTAAGTCCAACACATACTGATGTTGCATCACCATGAGGCGGGTCACTCTAAATTTTTCCTTGATCGCATTAAGGCAGAGGTCAGTGCTGTTCATCGTCTTGAGCATTTCTCACCTGATTATCTATAAGGAGTGGGCATTCGCTTTTGTCTACATTGTGAAGAAGGTTATGGACACTCCCGCTGATACTTGTGCGTCAGATAACAGTATGAATTCTTCTCAGATGGCCTTGTACTGAGCCCAACCAAAATAATAAGCAGTTCTTTTGTCACAAGCCTGATGCAATAGAGTTGTCTTTTTCCTTAGGGGGTGTTGGTAGAGCTCTTACAGGTCTTCTCCAGTAATGTCCAGGTTCGGGGTGTGTATGGTGCTGAGGGAGCAGTGGCCACACCAGCTGGGGATGAGTTCAGTGTAGGCAAACTCACCGCTTTGCCAGTAGGTGTCCAATGTGAAGGTGCCCCATTGCATGTCCGAAATTTTCAGGATTGTGTCACAGTTCTCATTTGTTCCTAGCTGAACTATTCCTTTACCTCTGAAACATAATGAATACAGTGTGAGTCTGCATGCAGTTAGGGGTTGCCCCTTCCCTCTATATAAATATATCTATCTATCTCAGAATCCTAAATTTCCTGACATGGGGTCTCTATGCTGTCATTGAAACTTCCCCTATTGGTGCCCTTCCTATGCTTCCTATCTAGCTCAGTTTGGATATCGCAAGGCTTGGTGTAAAGGTACATTGGGTCAGAATTACTACTACTCTATGGGATTCAACTCTGTTGGGTTGCATCTTGGCCCTAATCCCACATAGCTATAGATGGAGGAGGCCTTTTGATTTTTCATGGGACATGACCCGACTGATGTCTTGGAGGCCACGGCGATCATGTGCTGATACAATGTGTTGTGTAAAAGGGAGCTGTGCAGTGCATGTGGAATACTGGTGTTACACATGGTGTAATTGTAGGTGACATGGAAGAGGTCCCTACACAAGTGCAGTGAAAATTTCTGGATAGACTCCATTAGACTAGACCACTCTTCGGTGATGAATGGATGCTGCAGTACCCATTGTAAACAGAGCGTATACATATGAGCAATAATACATAACTTTGTGAACATTGCAGGTCTTGAGATGAATCCAGGGGAGGCATCTGTAGTTGGGTGGTGATGTGGGATTCTTGGTTATGACAGTTAAAAACATTTCTCAGAGCAGTTTGTAGATCTAAATCCTGTTGGGAGTATTGAAGTAGCCTCTGAAAAAGTGATGGGCCGCTGTAAAGGTGGTGCACTTGGAAGTTCAATTGCAGACCTGTTGGAAAAGAGCTAGGTTTGGCTAGGTATTTGAAAAAGAAGCATTGCATTCTTGCATGTATTGTCACCAATTATTCCTTATGGGTTCCTGTGCTTTTCTTTTGGGGGGGGTATTTCTTCCACATTTCATTCGTACCTATTTTTATTGAGGCACTGGAGGGTGACCAGACTCGGGATACTTATTTTGGGTGAAATAGTTTATTGTTTATGATTTTGTTAATTTTCTGGGTTGTTGGGCCTCCCTCCTTGCGTGCCTAACTAGGTGTACCATGGGAAAGCATTTCAATTATTTAATTGGTGATCTTGGAACAAGTGTCTGCTTTTAATTATTAACTAGCTCTCTGTGGCCGTTGCCAGCTCTCCAATTTCCTAGTGTGGGCATAGGGATGTCATTGGTTCAAGCGGTGTCCTTCGACCTACAGGCGGGCGGGGTGATTTATAAGGCAAGGCGTGTCGCAACTTAACAATGTTTGGCAATCACAACTTGCCCTAAGGTCACTTGTAATCCCCTCTGGTCTCGACATACAGTCTGCAATGTGACCCTCCTAAATGGCGGCCGGTGTCTTGACTATGCCCTTTTCCTGGAGACCTGAGCTAGTTTTGCGCTTCCTTTTATTGTTTTCTTGGGTGCTTCCCTAGATCTTCACATGTTCTCTTATTTATGTGCCTCTGATGTTGCTGTGTCTGACATTGGGACTATTGCTTCATTCACCCAGTGTGTGTTGGCTGATTGCTAGACCTGATTCAGGGGTGAGCTTATTACTCTGTTGTACTCTGCTCAGAGCAGTGATAGGCCCTTTTAGAATCCCTTCTTCCTGGTACCCCCTCTCCAGCAGAGGAAAAGGAGGAGGGAAAATATCCTGACCTGATGAGTCCAGTGCAAGGCCAAGAACTTGTCAACTTTTGCCCAAATGACGGCAACAGACTGTGATGGCTGGTTGTTCTGGTGAACCCACTCCCTACTGGTTTTGTGCCACGTGGTACTTCGGAGGCTGTCGGATTTTGTGTGCTGTGGAGGTTATGGGATCTTCACTATCCCAGGCATATGGGAAACCTGGCTCCCGACACTGGAGGACAGCATTGTTTTGGAACTAAAAAGATGGCCTCAATTTGGCTGGAGGCTGTTTAGCTTTCTGGGGACACCATTGCTGTTGGGGCTACATGCCATAAGGAAAGTTCAGTCCCAGCTGCCAGGGTTTTGTGTCTAGCCCCACTACCCTGCCAGTCCATTTTGTATTTCAGTGGGCAGCCACTTTTTGAGGATATTGTAAAAGAATGCAACTTGGGGACCCCCATCAGTCCATGACTGTCCTGTCTCTTGCCCCCATTGCTTTCTCATCCTATCCAGTATCCCCAGGTTTCATGGTTTCTGCCATTAGTCCTTCTACATCTGGGCAGTCAGGGAACATTTTCCTCAGGGCCGCACACATTTGGTCGCTGTACAAATTGGATGAGGCACCATAATGCTTGATGTTTGTCAGCGTGATTACTGGGATGCTAGCTTGGGCGAACACTGTGATAGTCTGTCCTCCGATAAGATTACTTAACAGACTTTTCAAATTGCCTATCGCTAGGTATATTCCTGTGGTTTTCTTCTCAAAGCAGGAGATACATTTCCCTGCCCCATCCAACACTGGTTGCAACTTGGTCCTTAGCCTTTCTTTACCCATCCGAGCCCGTGGCACATAGATGGTCTTTGACTTGCCCTTCAGCAGTAATGGGTAACTTTAGGCTGTGGGTAGCTCCACTGGTTTCTTCCTAACATACAATTCACATCTTCTTAGATAATCCTGCATGTAGGGGAAATTTCAGTTGGTGTCGTCCCTCCATGTAGCGTTTCATAACAGCCACACCCTCTGGTTCGAATGATCCCTCCTCAAGCAAAGCTCTATTATAGTGGCTAGCAGGTGATAAAATGGTCCCACCAAGATCCCACCTTCCTCTTGGGTCACTAAGGCCCTCATTAAAACCTTGGCGGTAAATCCCACCTACTGCTGTGCTGGCGGCCACCAACATACCCTGACTGTGGCGGTATACCGCTACGGGTATTATGACCCACATTGACAAATCCGCCACTATACAGACACCCACACAAGTCCGCCAGACCAAAGGTCAGTGATAAACTGGCGGTACCAAAACCCACACCGTTACGTCAACAGGAATACGCCTACAGTATCAGGACCCACAAATCACTGCGGCCGACTTTAAACCGCAGTAAACCATTGGCGGTTCATACCGCCGCGCTCATGATACATACACACCAACAAAACCCCAACACATTGGACAATTCAAACCACACACACCTCACACACATACGCACACCACACCCACATACTCACAACACTATAAAACAGAGACCCACATTACCCACAACCCTTTCAATGGAAAAAAAGATTGTAAACAGAGAGACACAAGCCAGGAGCACCCACTCAATCAGAGCCACAAAACACCATCACCCATACACCATACACACACCTCACAGCACACACCACAACATATCATCCCACAAATCCTCAAATGTACCACTCACACCACATCCATGGCACCCCAAAGACACCCCAGGTTTTCAGAGGAGGAGCTAAGGAAATCATCCGGGTAGAGCCACCGCTATTCAGATCACAGGTGCAGCAGATGTCCATTGCAAGGAAGACGGAGTTATGGTGGAGAGTCGTGCACAGGGTCAATGCCGTGGGACAGCACCCCAGAACTAGGGATGACATCAGAAAGAGGTGGAATAACCTATGGGGGAAGGTGCGTTCCGTGGTTGCAAGACACCAGGTAGCCATACAGAGGACTGGAGGTGAACCTCCACCTTGCATGCCATCACAAACTCCTACCCCTACCCTCACCCCCATCACGCCACCATCTCACAAATACCCCAATATCATAACCCACCCACCACTATACCAAGCCCTGCATGCAATACCTTTGCATGGACACCCATCACAGACTGGCATGGACACCCATCGCCAAACATGCCCATTACAGAGAATCACCTAGCACACAAAATCACCACACACACAAGGTAAAGCTGACAGGACTATAACAACCATACAGGGAAACACACCCATGCACAAGATGGCACATGCAGATACAATAACACTGCATTTACATCCCCACAGGACCCCCACTCAACGTCAACGGAGAGGAGGTGCCACCAACATCCAGTCCCCCCACAGAAGAGGCTCACATTGATGACAGCAGCTCTGCACGCCTGGATCACGATGACCAACCTGGCCCATCAGGGACCTCTGGACAGTCAGGTACCCAGGCACAGTCCCATACCACCACAGACACTCCCCCTCAGGAAACACCATCACAGCACCCCACCCACCCAGTGGGCCCATACCACTGTCCCCAGGACATGTCAATCAGCAGTGTGTCCACCACTACAGGGACCCCAGGCAACCCCCCAAACTCAAGACAATCAGGGACCTGGGGTCTGTGGCAGTGGGCACACGGTTCAGGGGACAGAGGCACAGGACAACTGGGAAGCTGGGAGGACTGCTGTGTGACAGGGGGAGGACAGGCGCAGAGAACCCACTCTCCACGAGGCACTTGCAGGGATCCTGGGAGCATACCAACATTCCCAGGTGACCTTGGGCCAGATACTGGCCAAGTTGCAGGAGACCCAAGGGCTGCAGGAGGAACAGTACTTGGGGATCAGGGAGGACCTTAAACACATCCACACCATCCTGGTCACCCTGGCAGGGGTGCTGGTTGACATGGCCAACACCATGAGGGAGGCAGTTGCACAACAACAGGCCCCTCACACTAGCCACAGAGATGAACAGCCCTCCACCTCCGCCAGCACTAGTGGACAGGAGGCCCCACCCCACCCCCTGCAGAACGAGAACCACCCCGCAAACGGTCCCTGTGATCCAGGCAGAAGCCAGAGAACATTGCCAAGACCCTTGTCAGGAAATAAGACTCTCCTGATTGTCACCCTTCTGTACCACTCTGTCACCCTGTCCACCTTGTACTGCCATTGCTCCCCTTTCTATGCCCCCATGGACAATGCACCTGTTATACCAAGAGACTAAACTCTAACTGGACATTCCTCCACCATCCACCAGCCCATTGCACATTCCCCTCTACTTATTAGCACTTAAATAAACACCCTTGGAACAAATACAAATCTGGAGTCTGTCAATTGAGTGGAATATGTATTAATGCAACAATCCGAAAACATTTAACTTCATATGTACGGTTCTATATACATTGGTATGACCTGCAGTGGGCAGCAGTGAACACACCAGGAGTCAGAGTGGGGCACAGAGATCTGACAATAGAGATGCCAAAGGGTACAGTAAGTGGAAATAGACATAGGGAAATCATGCTGCCATGTCCAATGTACAACAGAAAACAGAAATGATAAGTGAAGTTACAGTGTCTTACCTGTGTGTCACTGGTAGTACTGCTGTATGATAGTACATCTTCATTCTCTGCCTCCTCTTCCTCACTGTCCACAGGCTCCACCGCTGCCACAAGACCATCTCCAGGCCTATCCTCCTGCAGAAAAGGCACCTGCCGTCTCAAAGCCAGGTTGTGCAACATGCAACATGCAACGATGATCTGGCACACCTTCTTGGGTGAGTAGTACAGGGATCCACCTGTCAGGTGGAGGCACCGGAACCTGGCCTTCAGGAGGCTAAGGTTCTCTCAATTATCCTCCTTGTTGGCCCATGTGCTTCATTGCAACGTTCCTCTGACCTTGTCCTGGCATTCCTCACTGGGGTCGGTAGCCATGAAAGGTTGGGGTAACCAGAGTCACCTGTAAATATCGAGGGATACCTGTTAAACCCACACCAACCCTTAGGGACAATCCCATACCCAGACACCAACATATACTGAGTGGAGACCTTGGGCTCACCTATTAGCCTCACCCAGTGCCTCTGGAGTTTGGGCCATCACATATGGGATGCTGCTATTTCACAAGATAAAGGTGTCATGCACAGAGCCAGGATACTTGGCATTCACATGGGAGATGTACTGGTCCGCCAAACACACCATCTGCACATTTGAGAGTAATAGCTTTTTCTATTCCCGAACACTTGTTCATTTCTCCCTGGGGAGGGGATAAATGCTACATGTGTACCATCAATGGCACCAATGATGTTGGGGATATGTCCCAGGGCATAAAAGTCAGCTTTCACTGTGGCCAAATCCTCCACCTGGGGGAATACTACGTAGATGCACAAGTGTTTCAGCAGGGCAGACTGTTGAAGTAAGCCTCAGCAAGGCCTACTAGTGCAAGGGGTTCACCTTTCTCTGCACAAAGTCCTCAGACCATATAGGAAGAAGTTGGCACAGAAACTGAAATAAAAGACAAAGTTTATTAACCTCATGAGGTGGTACTACAGTTCAAACAGCACCCTTCGGTAATGTTTGAAGTAGCACACTGAACTGAGAGAGCATGGTCCTTTTATACCCACGCAGGGGCTAAAAGGAGGTGGTACAATTATAGAAGCAAGACTTGCATACATGTAAGGTCATGTGGAAATGCACAGTCGACAGGTAGGAGGAGCTGACAGTTTTCAAGGACTAACAGCTGCAGACCTTACTGAGCATGTGCGAAGTGGGAGATGCTAAATATAACTTGTCACTAGGCAGATTTTCAAGAGTAGTTAACAGAAAGGTAGGACAGAGCACATGGTGAGCACATGGCAGCATGTGGCAGAGAAAATGGCTGCCATGAATACAAAATGGATTCCGTGAAATGTTCACAAAAGTTACTAAATACAAGATGTCTTCTGCTAATGCTTAATCTAATCGCTGCTAAACTACAACAAGACAACACTCTGGATTGTGGCCCGATCAAGTCTGTATGTTCGTATAATGTGTCTGTCCTCCATTGTTGCAAGGTCCACCAGGGGTTTGTACATTGGAGGATGTCTCCATCTCATATTCATCCTCAGCGGTTGAAGCCTATGAAGGAAAACGTGAGCAGAGGGTCATGTTCACACATCTATTGCAATAATGATGCATTTCTTCATTTATAGAACCAGTATGTGAATCCGAGAATCAGTTGATGTGCCAATGTCTGCTGTGACGCAGTCAGGTACCATGGCTTGTGCCCCCCCTAAAATGGTGGCTGCCTGTCTTGTGAGGAGGGACAAGTTGAAGTGAGGTAATTCCGCTGGCGTTGTGCGCCCTTGCGGTAGGCAGTCGATGACTGCCACGCAACTTCGTATCGGTTATCTTTGGGCCCTAAGGGTTCCAGAAGCCAATGGCAATGTACACCGGCGGTGACGGTACGCACCACTGCAGACGTGACCGGCATTTTCTATCTATTCACTCACTTGCTACCTGACATTCAATAGGAGAGGACCTATATTGCAGTGCTGCTGTGACCTGTGTCTGGAAGCGACAATGGCTCATGTGTCTGGGAAAAGGGCCCCTGCCTTCACTGTGGAGGAGTTGGAGAGAGTGGTGGATGGGGTCCTACCGCAGTACACTTTACTCTACGGTCCTCCAGACAAACAGGTGAATACACTGTGAGCATGATGCATGGGCCATTAATGTATGGGGTGCTGTGTGTGTAAGCCACATGTAGGGGGCTGGCTGAGGCATCCTGGCCAAGGTGCTGCATATATGGTGGTCAATGTATGTGCGTCAGGGGATGGGAGAGATATGGTGGGCCATGAGTGTAACGGACCGGATGGTTAACTAATCCCTTATCTGCTGTATCTTTCCTGCAAGTCAGCGCCCATCAGAAAAAGGGTATTTGGTGTGCCATTGCCAAGGAGGTGCGGACCCTAGGGGTCTTTGACAGACGGAGCACCCACTGCCGCAAATGGTGGGAGGACCTGTGCCGCTGGGCAAGGAAGACAGTGGAGGCCCAGCTGGGGCTGGCCTCCCAATGAGGAAGGGGTGCCCGTCGTACCCTGACCCCCCTGATGTTCCGCATCCTGGCGGTGGCCTATCTGGATTTGGATGGGCGCTTGAGGGCATCACAGCAGCCTCAGGGGGGTGAGTACAAAATCAGATTCATGACTTTGCGAGCGTTAATGTTTTACCTGGGTGGGGATGTGGACTGTGGGTGCCCCTAGGCTAGGGCGAACATGTCAGGGTAGGACCCTTGTTGGGCAGGCTCTGAAGCACTCCAACCCCACTAGTGTTAGTGGGCATCTACTACTGGTCAGGGCCCTGTTTGTTTCAGGTGTGCAGCTGATGGTGTTAGGCATTGTACCACATGGGCTGGTGAATAGCATTGTAACTGGTAGTGCAGGGAATAGTGCATAGGGCTGTTCCCTGTGAGTTGTATATGCCAACGGTGGTGTTGTTGCTGCCATTGACCAAAAGTATCCCCTGTCTCCCCCCCTTTTTGTTTTGTCACCCCGTGCTTGTGTGCATTAATATCATCTGGCGGAGGAGCAGAGGCACCAGTGATGGAGGGATCTCCATCCCACCATGGGCCTGGAGGCCGAATCTACCAATGGTGAGGGCACCAGTGGGACGGAGGGCGAGGGGAGCACCATGACGGAAACAGGAGGGGACACTACAGACATCGACTCCTTCTCCGATGGAAGCTCCCTGGTGGGCACCTCAACAACAGGTACAGCCCCCACCCCTGTACCGGCACTGCCCTCCCAGGAGCCCCTCAGCGTGTTTCCCATGCCCGCTCACCCAGGAGGGTGGGCATCTCCTTCGCCCCAGGCACATCATTCCCTGCCCAAGTCAGCCCTGCTGCCCTCAGTGAGGAGGCTATTGACCTCCTGATATCCTGTTGGGCAGTCAACTATTTTGAATGCCATCCAGTGTTTCGAGAGGCATCTGAAACAAACAAATGTATACCTAGAGTGCATTCACTCTGGCGTGGCAGCCCAACAGAGAGCATTTCAGGCTCTGGCCTCCGCACTGATGGCAGCCATTGTCCCCGTCTATAGCCTCCCCCTCCAACTTCCTCTACCCAGTCTCTTCATTTGTTTGATTATTTTAGTGTCAAAGGTTCCCTCTTTTGGCCAGGGAAATGTGTGTGTGTCCAATTCATGGCAAAGCTTGTTACTTTTTTTAGCATGTGTGGGGAACCTGGTTTCC
Source organism: Pleurodeles waltl (assembly GCF_031143425.1). Classification (NCBI taxonomy): domain Eukaryota; kingdom Metazoa; phylum Chordata; class Amphibia; order Caudata; family Salamandridae; genus Pleurodeles; species Pleurodeles waltl. Next base: position 1,267,971,998 of record NC_090440.1, read on the forward strand.
ATGTGTTTTAGTGGGGATTCCATAATAAGTTGGGCAGTTTTTTGGGGGACTGATACACTTCTTAGCTTTTCTGGTTTTAGGGAATCTTAAGTTATACACGGCTAGCTTTTCTGGCTTTAGGGAATCCTAAGGTCTACTCTGGGCATGGGAAAATATATACACATGGGGATTGATAGTTCTAACTACTTTATTAATTTACTATGAGCTCACTGTTATTTACAGATGCATCAACAGCGTTCCAAGCAAAGAACACCTCTCACTTCTTTCAGATACCAAAATTGTTAAGAAACCGATGGCACTGAGAAAACTTTTTAGACAAAAAATAAGATTGAGGTATCAGCCCCATATCACAACAAGAGCCCATGTGTACCATCTGTGTCACTCCTAGCGATCCAATCGATCAACCCGGTATCACACCTGAGGGCAAGCGATCAACCTGGTATCACACTCAAGGGAAAAGCCATCAACCCTGTATCACACCCTTGGAACAAGCATACGAACTGTGTCATGCCCCGCAGTCCAAGCGATAGACTGAGGTGCCAGCCCTATATCACATCCAGGGCCTATGCGTACCATCTCTGCCATGCCCAGTGGTCCAAGCAACAGGACAATATTTAAAACAACATTCACCTTTCCTAGTGTGCTGAGTATCGAGAAAAAGTGACTTCAGCAGGTTACGCCTTTTCCGAGTTTGCCAAACGCCAAATCCTGGGACTAAGGTTCTGATGTTGTCTCTTACCCTTCTGACAGTGGCTAGAGACTGGACCTCAGCCCAGTAGATTCAGCTGAACTTCCAATCATTCAAGATGTCTGCTCACCTTTCTTGTGGTGCAAATGTGACTCAATCTGGGCAGGGTCTCCTTCCTTTGGTCTCAGTTGGGTCTGAAGAACCAATCGGCTCCTGGTTGACTCACCAAAATGTTGCTTGAATGTGAATTTACCTTGCAAAAAAATGAAAGACAAGAGACGGTTGGCAAAGTAGGAATGGTTTGTTTGATTAAACATTATAACAGGGGGAGCAATTATTGAAATGGGATCTGGGGGCTGTCTCTCAATGTACAATTGATGAGTGGTGTTTTATACATTTATTTGAGTGCCATAAAACAATTGCACCATTCCTTTTCAGGTGAAGAATGTGAACAGTTGTCTTGGAGTAATAAATAAGGTCCTGATAACATATGCATGTGGGCCTTGACCTTGCATGGACACAATGAAGGCCAGTGGGCAACGTGTCTACATGTCAGTCTTGAGGAGCGAGTAATCATGGTGTGCTACTGTGCGTGCTGTGTTCTAATTGGCTGAGTTTACCTAACTATGTGTGGCATCTCACTTTATGATGTTTTGGAATGTGCACACATGTGATGTGACACACAGGTCATGTGGGTATTATTGAGGCCAATCTCTTGTGATGTCGATGCACCTATCTGTGGGACCGATCTTGAGTTTCCTGCTCGCACGTTTGCTGGCTAAGTGCTGCCCCACCTGTGACCTGTCAGTCAGTAACCTCAGGCCTAGGTCTCAGAGTCTGCCTAACCACATACACTAGAGTCGGGTTAAAGGACAGTTCATGACGGGTAAATTTGCTAATAGTGATGTGATTTCGTTCTTATATGCAAAGGTATCATGGTGTACATCAACATCAATGTTTCCAATATTAACATACATCATAATGTAGCACAGGTATGATGCAAATCCAAGAGGAGTCTGGGCATGATTATCTGCAGATTATCAGTGCAAGCATAATCATTTATGTACTTTAGGATCTGTTCAGTGTGATGTTTGATCATGTTGTCATGTTTACTGACCTATATATATTTGGATGAGAAAAACAGTGTTTTTTTCATGGAGTAGCCATTTGTGTGATTATTAGGGGCTTTTCACTGTGTGCCAATCAAATGACTGAAGATTATTGTCACATTGCGACAATACATGCCGCATAATGCCATCACAATGGATTAACATAATGGTGGTGAATATACAAAGAGAGCAGATGATAGTGATTTTAGCTCAATCTCCTTGAGATGCTAAGAATTGGGTGTGTTACTATACAGCCACCATGTTTTAAGCTGTCTTTTCTGCAAAATACCTAAAAGACTTTGGTTGGTAGGAGTGAATTTATTTACAAATGTTGGTGGGTCAGTATGAGCATTTTTTCAATGTTTGGGGCAACAACACCAATATTGATTGAGAGAAAAGGATGTCCAGACAGAGTCCATTTCTGAGACATTTCATGTGACATGTAGAGATAAGGAGAGTTTCAGTGAGAAGGTATAAATTGACAAAATGGAAGGTATGAGTGTTTCAAAGTCCAAAAGTTAATAAAATACACAGTACAGTACTGGGTGACAAGAGAAGTGGAATGAGATCAAACACAGGGCCACTATGAAACTGACCTGGGGGCACTGACAAACGCCATTAGGCCGATCTCTGCTGGAAACGGGTGAAGTCCATGGACTCACTATCGTTATGCCTCACTTCTTAGCACTCTAAACATCACAATGTCTTTGCCTTCCTTTGTTTAAAATTGCACTTTATTTTCTTTATACTTTTGTTTTGAAACACACTGTAATTTCACTTGCTGTGCAGCCATTTTCCTGGGATTCTGTCTGTGCATTCTCTGACTGCTCAGTGGGCACAACAAGTGCCATGTATTATTTTCTGTCTGCCAAGCAATCCTTCCCAGGCTTCTATAGACAAAACATAGTAGCTCTTCCCTATATGAAGCTAATGTTATAAATTAAGTCCCTTAGTGTTTATTTTTAGAGACAAGGATTCCGGCAGAGTTCTCACATCTGGGGAACAGATGCCCTCCGGGGTATGCAGCCTTTGTCAACTGGGTTTACCCTTCCTTATGAAGACCACTTGACTACAGAGGTATGGGGTTCACCGCTCCCAGAGATCATAAATGACAAAATAAGCCTTCCTGCACATACAATTGCAGGGTAGGCTCAGGCCACTCGATTTGCATTATGGTGGCACTATTTGTGTTATACAGGTTCCTAACTGCCATTCTGATTTTCAGAATGATTGCCAGTATTATAATCACATCTAATTTGCTTCATAATAGACTATGTTAGTTGCAATAAATATATTGTCTACTTTCATTGTGCCTTTTTTTACTATTGCTATGGATATGTAGGACTGAGATAATGTATGCAAAGGACTGACATGTTTTCCAATGTTCCCTGAGAGATGGGCCTAGTGTGGTGTGCTTTTTGGGTTGCCACAATTGCTTGTCACCCTGTAATGTTAGGAGTGCAAGTAAGGCACTGTGAGCTAGTCAGTTATTTTGGTAGGATTGTACTGTTTTGGCAGAAGTGGCTCAGCCCCTGCATTCTGTTGTCCCAAGGCATAGTTCTGCAAAAGCAGACTCCCTGCGACATGGCATCACTAACAATGTGTCTGGTCCTTATATAATGGGTCATCTGAGTAGTAGTCCTCAGTGTCCATAGTACTCTCACCTATACCAAAGGTGTCCATGGAGTGTGGGATTTATCCTCCACAGTATTTTTTAATACAGGTCGTTGTTTGAGCTCAGACTTTTAAAAAGGACTTACCCATTTTTGGTGTTACCACTCTGGTTCCACTTCTGCTTTTAAAATGGCGAATCAGCCACAACCGCTTCAAATTACAGTAAACTTCAGTCCGGCTGTTCATGTACATTTAACATTTCATGGGCTCACTAATGCAGGGGGTGATTAATTCTTGTGGTGGAGTCACACCATGCTTATAGAATAGAAGTTATTTTGTATTCTTGGGTCAATTTTCCAGCTGTGGATGCTAATACAAATTATTTTGATGAATACACTAGTATTGCACCACACAATACATAAAGGGCATATACACTCGTAGAAATACCATTTACGAACATACTGATTGGTTCTGAGGCACCCTCCAGCAGGCACTTGCTCCAGTACGCATGAGACCCCTTAGTAATGAAGGGGCCATTCGGCCAGCCTTAGTTGGTTATACACCTTATCCTGATTTACGTAACTTGACTGTTTCTGAAGTTCAACGATTATATATTACCCTTGTTTGACTCTACTGACTCTTGGCTCAATCTGTTAGGCGCACTTTGATGGCTTCTCCTGTGCAAGTGGCAGCAGCGGGTGCACCACAGTTGCCTGCTGCTCCAATCATTTGTCCTGTGATTATCAATGCGATTATGGGTAAAGTACCCAGTATGTGAGGGAATTCCATTTTGATTGCCAAAAAATAGACCAAATTGAGGCTCTTTTTCCCCTTATGGGACCACAGGACAAACATAAAATACTAACCATGTGTTTACTACATGGGATGGTAGCCAAGATAGCGAACTGTAACATATGGGGTACAGTCTTTGCAGCTGTCTATACCCTGACTCATGGCACACCATCTTTGGCAGTGTTACTGGATGTCCTGAAGCAAGTGCAGCATTGAGTGGGGCCGACCCGTCCCTAGATTTGGGTATGAAATTGATGGGAAATATTTCTGTTGTTTCTGAGATTATTCTCTCCAAAATCAGAGGTGAAACTGCATTTCTGTCTATACGTCAGAGGCTCACTGTGGTCGCTGCTGCCAACCAGAAACATGAGCTGTCGAGCAATATAGCTGAGGTTTATACTTCACTTGGTCGCAATAATTTGGGGAGCAGACCAACTAAACCACTACATGGCAAACAGTACAATCAAGGACACTGCCAAGAGAACACGGAGTTTGTTAAAAAAACAATGGGACAAATCTAAGTCTAAAATAAAAGGCTAAATCTCGAGGCACTTCTCTTCCACCAGAGATCTTTGAGGGAAATAATTTACGTGATCACACACAACTTAAACCACCTGAGAGATATCAGCGGTCTGATACATGTCCTTCTCTTTCCTTCCAGAACTTGTCTGACAGACAGTACGAGAGTTGAGGGTGTCCTCACCTCATACAAGAATGGTACGTGGAACCGAGAAAAGGCTCACTACGGTCATCTGGCATGCAGATCAGGCAAGAGGAAAAACCTCCTCAGTTCAAAAAACAAATTCAAAAGAAGAAGGTTGAGGCCATCACTGCCAAACATGCACCAAATCCTGGGAACCCTTCTCCTGAACGGAAAATGGGTGGTAGCTCTCCTTGACAGCGCGCAGAGGTCACCATATACAGCAAGACTCTCCAGGTGTTTCTGGCAGTGAAAGCAACTGATCAATATGTGACAGTTGAGACCGCTGAGAGGCACATGGCCCATCCAGATTAGCACAGTGGTTTAGACATCCAAATTGAGGGTGATATACCACCCACTATTTGTGTAATTATTTGGAACAGTTCAACATTATACTTTGACATTCTCTTAGCGGAGGTTGATTGGCCCCCAGAGTTTGTCCATCCTTCCCCGCAGGGTGAAGTAGTAATCGTTCCTTCTTTCTCTGCCATTGACCTTGAGGAAATCTAACAGCATTTGCAGTGAAATGGGTTCCTGCTCAAGCCCCAGCATTATAATGCAATCATGTATGCTGGAGAAAAGGACTCTCTTTATCACATAATACCTTTTAGGTCCAACCCGCAAGCACAACCTTAATATCCTATGAAGCACCTGTTAGGAACATACTCTCCCAGTTAGAGTACCAGTGAGTAATTGAACCCTGTATCTCACAAATGAACAATCCACTTTTTCTTATTTTGAAACCAGATCATTCCTATAGAATAGTCTTAGACTATAGACATTTGAATATTCATGCATGCACTTCTGCAATACAAAACACGCACAGTATGTCACTTATTAATAATATTGTCCATAAAAAATACAAAACAACCTTGGATCTTTCCAAAGTTTTTTTTCAGTCAAAATCTAGTGCCCAAGAGTAGGGACTTAACTGCCTTCTCCATGTTTGGCTTCCAGCGCCACTTTGCATGACTGGCTATTGGGTACAAGAACAGTCCAGGACTGTTTGCTGCCCATATAGCATCAATTCTTCATGATATTCACCCAGATATATTGTCTTATGTAGGTTATATCTACCTTCTGGATGATGAGTTGAAAGCACAGCTAGCCAGAGTAGATTGCATGATTTGGGGATTTGCTGCAATTGGCTACAAATTCAATTAAAAAAAATCTTGCAATGCATTTTTCAGGGTCATATTCTTAGATATGAACTCACAAATGAAGGCAAACGCTTTGCTCCTCACTTCTTAGAGACGTGTGCACTCTTACAACCACCTAATACTCTTTGGAAGCTTCAATTGAACCATTGTATGAATTAATACATCCCAATTTTTCTAGTTCACGTTGGACATCTGACCACACTGACATACTCAGATCACTGCAACCTAACTTACATGCTACACCACATTTACATACATGTGTCAATACTATAAACCTTGGCCCATATTTATACTTTTTGACGCAAACCAGCGCCAACCCTGGTTTGCGGCAAATTTTTTACCGCTGGCTAACGCCATTCCTACATGCCATGCGGGCACCTTATTTAAGGAATTACGTTAGCCGGTGCTGCGGACTGGTCAGAGTAAAAATCATGCCTCAAACCAGACTTGCGCCATTTTTTGACACACAACCCCCATTGAAATGACTCCTGTCTTAGCAAAGACAGGAGTCATGCCCCCTTGCCAAATGGCCATGCCCAGGGGACTTCTGTCCCATGGGCATGGTCATTGGGCACAGTGGCATGTAGGGGGGCCCTAATTAGGCCCCCCTATGCCACTTTAAAACAATTAAAAAAAATACTTACCTCAGCTTACCTGTACTTACCTGGGACGGGTTGTCCCATCCATAGGTGTCCTCCAGGGGTGGGTGAGGGTGGCAGGGGGTGTCCCTGGGGGCAGGGAAGGGCACCTCTGGACTCCTTCCATGGTCAGAGACCATGGAAGTGAGCCCACAGGTCCCTTAACTCCTTCCCTCACCCAGACGTTAAAAAACGGCGCACATCAGGCTGTGCGCCATTTTTTAAGGCCCGCCCGCTCCTGTGCGTCAAAATGACGCAGGAGTATGAATAAGGTGCACAGGCCTTAAAGTCATTTTTTGGGCGGGAACGCCTACCTTGCACGTCATTAACGCAAGGCAGTTTCCCGCATCCAAAAAATGACGCACACTGAGGAATTTTGACGTCCACGGCTCGGGTGTCACAGTTTAAATATTGTGCACGGTTTGCGCCGAAAGAGCGTCAAAATTTTTGACGCACATTCGTCGCAAAAAGAGTATAAATATGCCCCCTTGTCATTTGCATATATGCTGGTGCCATTGTTTTTTTTTTTACATTTCCTTCCACAAGGGTGGAACACTGCTGATTGCATATAAATTGCATTTCTATTCCAATGCGGAAATGTGTTGGCATGCACTGGGAAAATACTGACTGAATTACAGAAAAGAGTGGCCTCTTGAACAAGGAAAATGCTTAATTGTTATTCCACTAATTCCATCCTAAGAAGCTGTTACAAAAGCTAGCTTTCCAAATGCTAAGGTCCTGCATCCTAGGTGGATTCAGTGGGCAACATTCTTAACAGCAACGGATGTAGGCTTTGTCTTTGACTAGTCTTTGCAGACACAAGAGTTTTTGCAATATTACCATGTTTACCCCATACCCACTGACATTTTGCCTCTTGAACAGTGTAAATGTATAGTTTATACTGATGGTTTGGCTCAACCTGCTATGTGTACTAAACACCAGTATCCAGTGGTATGCACCTTCTTTTATGATGTTATGTTGGAAGGTAAGGACCAACCCCAAAAAACTCAAATTCAATCTCTAGGGGACTGTGCTGCATTTTTCGCTGAGTTGAAAGCTCTGATTTTGCCACTTGAAAATATGGATCCAGTATTACCCACTTACTGTGGGTGATTCGTATTATTGTGTACAGTCCTTTAATGAAAATCTACATTATTGGCATCAAAATGGTTCACAGGCTCTAAAGATAAGATTATAAAGCATAAAACGCTTTAGGTGAAGGTGGCAGACCTCAAACACAGGTTGCTATAGACTCATGTTGTACATATATTGGGTCATCAACATGTGGAAACACGCTGTATGGAATTCATTGCCTGATGAAGCGACTAAATTGGCAGTTGCAACTGCTACTGTAGCTGTGATTACACATTCACAAACAGGCATTGACAAAGATATACTGGCCACCATAAACGCTACGAGCAATGGCAGTACCTTACCTAAGGGCCTTCCAGCTAAATATACATACCACTTAAGTGAACATAATATACCCTATGTTACTCTCTCTGGAGTTGGTGATTGATTCCTAACTTTGACCGCAGGCTAGCTTTAGTCAAACCTGTGCATGAAGGTGTTGCTTCTGCTCACACTAGTGTGGTTGCTACAATCTTGCTTCTGCAGCAGCATTATTGGTGGCATGGCTTATACAAGCAGGCCAAGAAATATGCCCTTTGTTGTAACATCTGTAAATAAATTGAGTGCTCCACAGGAGCGCGCCCACCGCAGACATTTCAAATAAACCTTTCCGTTGCATTTATTTGGACCATGCACATCCTCTTAGTTCGGATGGTGCATTTATCCTTCTTGCAGTTGACTCTTGCTCTAGATTCCTCTTGGTGTGGCCACAGCGTTCGGCTGATGCTCAAACTGTCATTAAAGATTTGCAAGTCTTTGTATAGATTTATGCATGCAGTATTATCTACTCAGACCAGGGCCCTGCTTTTGCTTCCAAAGCGTATAGGGACTCCATGGCTTTTTTAGAGGTACAGGTGCATCATTCTTCACTATACAGGTCTGAGGGCAAATCTGCTGTGGAACAAATGGACCATGACTTAAAGTAGTCCTTGACAGCTAGAGTATTAGGCTCAGGATATAGTTGGATCCACCACCCCTATGAGGTCCAAAATACACTTAATAGTATCCCAAAACAATCATTGAGGGATGGACTCAATACCACATCCTCTTTGGCATAAATACGTATGTTCCAGACCTAGAAGGTCCAGACAGTGTGGTGGCTGCCACGCCCTTTCAGGTAAATGATCATTGTACTGTTTGATTTGCAACACTTCTGTGACTCGCACACAAGCGTTATTTTTTCAACAGACTGGTTCTGAGTATTTTGTGGGTACGGATGACTTTTCATCACAACCTTTTGACTCTTCTACCATCTGAGAGACTACACCTATGAAAGTTTGTATTTTCTTTTCCTGGCTAAAATGTATTTATTTGGTTCCACCTTGGATATACATTTGGATTATCCTAGCCTTGATTATTTTTTCCTTTGGATTGGATTTGTGACTTTGTTTTTCTCGTTAATCAATGGCTGCTATCTCCTAGAACGTTCAGCCACGTAAAGGGAGGAGGTGCTGATGCCTCATTCTTCTTCCCATAGACTGACAAGAGACTTGCCCTATGTGAACATTTCAGCTGTGCTGGGAACGGATGGAATTGTTTGGGATAAAGTCGCCTTCGATGTCTTCAGCCCCACTGAGATTCTGCAGATTCCATGTGTATTCAAAATAGTCATGGGTGATGTCATTGTACCTGGTTTACATTCTGATGACTTGGGATATTGATGCTGTTTTTAATGAATATTTGTGTTGGATTTATAAATACAAAACAATTGTTACATGAGCATATGTCCAAGGCATAACAGAAGGCAACAAAGGAGGCCAAGGTACATTGGAAAGCATCACAGGGGCATACACAGGGACAACATCTTGCACATGGATATAGGCACACAACCAAATCAGATTATTGGCATCAGTTAAGTCATTCTGAATTGACACCATCTTGAGGGTCAAGGTTATAATATGTAATCCAGGCACCCCATATTTTATTAAATTTACACTGGCATCCTCTGCTCATACATACCACCGTCTCACCATCCCTTGCTTCTATTCCGTTATTGTTGGTGCCTCTGGACCCCCCAATACTTAGCCAGGTCTCTTTAGGAAATCACCAGGCCCAGATTGCAGGACAGTCATTTCATTCGGGGGAGATCTATGTCACAAGGGATGCCAAGGAGGATATATTTGGGGTCGTCCGGTATTGTGATTTCAAGTATCTTCCCTAATTCATTTGCCAGTAAGGGCATATGACTGGGCAGGACCAGAGTGTGTGAAAAAAGTCCCCCCCACCCCCCCCCATGCATCATAGACAATTGGAGGAGGCAGCAAGTCCCATATTATATAGACTTGTTCTATTGTAATAGATCCAATGTAGGATCTTCCGTAGAATAAGTTGTAGTCTGCATTTAATCACCACTTCTTTAGAAAGCATAAGGGCCTTTCCCCAATCTATTTCCTCCAACTCACCTATCTTAGCTTCCCATTTGTGTCTATGTTTCTGTAGGGTGTTGGGCATGTTATTGATAAGGGTTCTATGTATGGATGAAACCAGCTTCACAGTAATTTCCCCTACCAACAACTAGTTGGGATTGATTCTGCTCCCCATGCATTTTGAGTTGAATGTATCTATGGTGTTGTATATCATGGAGCTGATATTCTTGTTGTAGAGAGGAAAAGGACATCAACTCCCCCTCCAATAAATCTCCCACCCTAGAGATTCCTATGTGAACACGGTCATGAAACCTTCTCAATTTACAAATTCCTTTGAAAGTATTTCTTACCCATAAGGGAGTTTCCTGAGTGATCTTTCCCGCCAAACCCATACGTCTGTTCACCCTGTGCCATACCTCTATTACAACTTGTGTTGCGGTTAGGAATCACCTGGCTCCTCTACCCCATAGAGATAGTGAAGATAAGGAAGATCCCTAAACTGCGCTCTTTCCAGTGCATAGGTGGAATGGCCCCCTTCAGTGTGACACCAGCTATCTATCACAATCAAGTGTAAGGCCCAGTACTATGCCCGAATATTAGGTGGGGCAAAACCTCCATTGTAGCAACTCCATTGCAATGTCTGTAGGCTTATTCTAGGGTGCATCTCATTTTGCAAGAGGCTCCATGGCTCTCTTTCAATTTGGCTTCAAATTTCATCTGGGAGTTTATAATAACAATTTTGCAGTGCATAGAACAGTGCATAGAACAATTATAGAAAAATAAGGAATTTTACAGCCGCCCTCCCTTACCTCAATGAGGGATATCTCATCTTCTAGGGATGCTCTGACTATTCAACATTGTGCTATTGATCCACCCTGCTGCTTAGGGCTCTCGGTAAAGTAGAGATATCCAAGCCAAACATTTTTGCTCAAATTCCATTCTTTGAAGGGCTTACATCATAAAATGTCAAAGGACACTGTCCAAGGCCTTTCCTGCATCCAACCACACAAATAAATGAGAGTCAGGGAGGAACTTCACTGTTGCCATCCAGTTATGGATCCTGCAAAGGTTACCCCAGGCAAAGCGTTTCAGCATAAACAAGGATTGGTCCTTGTGAACAAAGGGAGAGATAACCCTTGAGAATCTAGTAGCAAATATTATGGCCAGGACCTTAGTTTCAATATTAAGTAGGGAGATCAGGCGGTAAGATCTACACTCAGTAGGAGGTTTCCCTGGTTTATGGATACTACTATTGTAGCTCTGCGCAGGTCAGGTGGAAGTATTTATTTCTTGATGGCTGTCACATATACGTTATGGAGGTGAATCACTAATAGATCTTTTGAAGCCACCTTCCTTACCTCAGTGAAGGATATCTCATCTTCTAGGGTCTCTCTATCCACCACAGGGAGCTTTGGGACATCTATGACATTCATATACACTTCTATCTGGTATCAATGAACTCAAGGGCTCTCCCTATAAAGGGCTTTGTAGAATCAAGCAAATTTATCTGCAATTTCTTTGTCAGTCATTCTAAAAACTCACTGAACACTCACATCAATTTAGGAAGAGGGAAAGATGCGAGAGAGGAAGAAAAAGGAGTACGAAAGAAGGAAGTAAGAGATGAATGGTCAGGGGGACAGGGAAGAATAGGGGACCAAAGAAGAGCTCTCACACCAGGGACTTCCATGCCCATCAAGCTAACCAGTGGCCTTCAGGAAAACTGAAAAATGCTACCTGTTTGAACATCAATGTTCAGTGTCTCCAGCTGTCTCTCTATTTGGATCAATGGTGTCTGGTCTGGTCAGTCGGTTGGGGCTCAGTTGACGGGCTTGCCTGACTATGGTCTGCTCTGTCCTCTCATGCCAACAGTGCATGGGGTGCCATCATCTTCCATCTGCCAGTGTCCGACTCAGATGATTGGTCACCCAGTCGGTCTTGTGTGGAGGCAGCCCCACAAGACCTCTCTCTAGTACCCCTCGGATGATTTCCTTACTTGCGCTTGGAGGCCCAGATTTTCGGTCTGGTTCCCCGTGCTTTTTCCCTGGGCATCCCTGTCATGGTTGTCTGGAGTGGGTGTGGCAGGGGTCTTTCCTCCACTCATCTCCAAGAATCCTCTGATATTTTTAAAGAATTATGCTTTATCCTTTAAGATAACTTTCAACTTCACCAGGAAAAGCGGTATGTATCAAAGCTGCATCACACAAAGTTTCACTTTAACTGTATCGAAGTAGTGGCTCTGCTTCTTTGCTTCGCAGGAGTAGTCTGGGGAAAGGAATATGGTAGAAGAGTCACAGATGATTTTGACCAGCCGACGTGCCTTCCTGAGGATAACATCTCTTTCAAGGTAATTCAAAAAACACACGATGAGGGCTCCCGGAGTGGCCCCAGCCAGTGCTGCCAATGCCCTATTGACCCTCTCTACCACAAAACATGTAGAGAAATTAGCGGAAGTTAAGTGATCTTGGAGCCAGTGCTCAAGGAAATTAGGTGCGTTGTTACCCTCTGTTAACTCAGGAATCTCCACAAAGCAGAGATTACTGCACAGAGAGTGGTTTTTGGCATCATCCACTCTCCATAGGAGATCTTTAGTGAGCACTTTAATATGAGCCAAATCTTTACCTTGGGTGTGAGTCGCATCTTCTAGCTCCGATATCTTCTCCTCTGTAGCTGTCACTCTATCAGCAACATTGCAGATGTACTGTCTTAACAGGGAGACCTCTACAGCTACCTCCCCCACTTTGATTCCTAATGCCTCTCTGGGTTACTTGATTGCAAGTATTAGGGCAGCATTATCTGGTAACGAGACAGCAGCATTACCTGGGAAGGAAGATTCCACAGCTTTAGTGTTCCTGTCTATTTCCTCTGTTTGGGAGGTCACAGGTCTTTTTTCCCTAGCCATGGTGAAGTTGGGATCATTGAGCACCTATATCTGATCCTCTGGTTACCTCTCAAGGCTGCCTCTGTGAAATTGATCACCAACCCAGCCCCCATTGTTTAGAGATCATACAACCATGTTAGCACTGGCCCTGAAAGAATGTCTCTCTCTCTCTCTCTCCATCAGGCTCTACAGGGAGGACACCCCAACTCTACAATGTCTAACAAAGGAGTGCTTATTTATTAGTATGTCCCCCTTCCTCTGCCCTGCTAGACAACAGTATCATATAGGACTACCACCAACACTCTGATTACTATGGGCTGTGAGGATGCTGTGGGGTGGCCCGCATCTGCTGCAGTCATCTGTACACATCGAATCCATTGGTCAGTTCTTTGATCCTTCAAGAAATGTCCCAACCATGGGTCTCACCCACGGGCCACAGAGGGCAGGAACGAAAAAAGGGGAGCCAATCAGAAGAAATAAAGGGTCCTGACTCGTGATGTAAAACTGTACACTATATCATAGAGACCCCGTTGTGGAAGGGTGTCTGGGAAGCAAGACCTTCACTGTTGTCACCACGCAAAAATGTGTTGAGAGATTAAATCACTCAGTAGGGATCCATTCAACTGCATGATGTCCATATTTAATAGTTTGCTGTCAAGGAATCAAGCAAGCAACCCCTTTAGGTCTCACAGACCCAGTGGAATCTTCTGAGGCATGCCACGTACTTCTCATCTCCCTCGCCACCATCGAGTACAGGGCCGCTCCATTCCAGCCTCAGAGGTAGGGTCAATTTGGACAGGACCCAGCACACTAGAGGGACAGGTCCGCTGCAGTCAGATCTGGCGAGTACACCTCGGGCTACAACCCTTTGTGCGCTCCTCACCCCAAACACTGGCACACTGGGGCGCAGGCATCAGCAGGGGAGCATTCATCTCTAAGGGCAGGCCAGTCACAAGATCCTAGTTCCCCCAAGGGTAAGCAACTTCATCAGCCGGGCAGGACAGGACACAGCTTTCACGGTTTATTGGAAAGGTGGTAGTGCTCCGCTCACTGTCCGGTGGACCACAGTGTGCTTCAAGGGCATATACCATTCTGGTTCTTGCTCATGGTGGTGTCTGACTCGCATCTCTCAGCTCAAGACTGTCTCCCCCACACTGAGGATGTCCTCTCTCAGGTCAGCTATCAACTCTGAGACCCCATAAACAGGATTGCGGGACAGCTGAAGATCAGGGATAAAGATTCAAGCAGGGTGTAATTGGGCTCAACTGGAGCTCTGCTCAGGCATGGCTAGCCCACCATGACCCCCCCCCCAGATTATTGCAATGTTGTCTGAGTAAGAATGCAATACTGTCTTCTAAGATGAGGATCTTTATTTAAATTCAGCCAGTTATGGAGATATATTCTGTTGCCACCATTATCGAAGTCGCTATTTAAATAGACCTTAGAGCTAACACTAAGCACACAATTTTCAATTATACACCATGAGAACATTGCCCAGCTCCCCCCAAAGGACAGTTCTCAAAAATACCAAGCTAAATTTACACATTTTTCCAGTCACAATATAACTGACCTGACTCCTTCTATTTTAAATTAGCCTGTACACCTGAAAAGAAATATGTTATGACACAAACCAAAGTCATATATACAGACTCCTTTGTTAACACATTAGTTGTACAAGGCTATGAACATTGGAAGGAAATCATAAATATGAAATCTATTTGGGGAACCTAACTCTGGCAGATTTAGGAAGCAAACACTTTGTTTAGAGCATGCTTAATGATTTGTCTGAACGATACAGTTCAACAGAATGCAGGTCTACGATTTGTGAAGGTTAATGACATGAATGGCCCCAACATTCCCTGTATTGCCCTCTTTGACAATTGCCAGAATATATTAAATTGCTCTGAAAAAGTGCTGAAAAAAATGGTCCAAAATGGCACATTTAATTCTACACTTGCAGGTCCAAATGGGTGGTTATTGTGGCCACAGGACACAAATGGTTGCCATGTTCATTTTCTGAATTCCTCATAGGGGTTGAAGGCATGCAGGCCAGTCCCTTGTTATTCTCCATCTCAACACTCAGACCTAGTTACCACATGTTCAGTGGGGAAGTTATTTCAACAATGGTAAGAACATTTCACACTGTGTGCAGTAAAACAACATCTTTCTCTCCTACCAGAGGACTTGTTGAGTCCTTGGTCACCACGTTCAAAAAGATTTATTTATGCAACCTGTAATGAAATTTGGAAATTGTTGTAAATGGAACAAATTTAAGACAAATTGATCGAGACAATTTGGATACAGTACTTGCTGTTGTTGATAATAGCATTTACACATTGTCTTCTCAAATTTACAGTTTGAATAATGTTGTGTCAGCTGTCATGGATATTATGCAAAATGATATGTCTGTATTGTACCAAGGATGATGTTAGCTTAGAACAATTATACAATTTAGCTGGATACTACTAAACAAAACTAATAAAATGGTTGCCTACCTTGGCACTACCTTAATTCGAGTCACCTATTTCTGTCATTTAACCTGATCAGTAACCAACGACTCATGGCTCAAAAAAACGCTACATACACAATGTTACATATTCCTAAGTTAGAAAAGCTACCCTTCACCACTGCAGAAACACAATTGACAGTTTGGCTAATACATGAGTAATATCGCTCCCTATTACAACATTCCAGCTCACTTCTCGTATGAAACATTTCTCAGTGGGTTGATATGAAGCCCTGGGAGGGAGTTTTATCCACTAGACATGGTCACTCCTCTTTGAATATCGTTGTGAACTGCTTGGTCGGGAAATGTTCCTTACTGAAAAGGAGTGTTGTTCTTTTGTTTAGATAGATGTGGGTTCCTGGTTGGTGTAGAAGATGTCCCATGCCGGATGGTTTGATACAGTCTGGTTTGCGAAGCAAAGCTCGTGGTTAGCAGAAAATGGCACTGCTTAGGACCAGGAGGGACCTCGTGGACTCTACCCAGGAGGGGGAAACAGAGGGGGCTCTCAACAACTCAGAGAGCCCGCCGAAGACAAAGCAGCACGCACAGGAGTCCCACAGCATGGGGAAAAAGAAGGTGCAAATGGAGGCCCTTGCAGCACAACACAAAGGATTCCCACTCCGCTGGAGAACCACTCAAGAAGCTGTGAATCACAGGATGGAGTGCTGGGGACCTAAGCTGTGCTGTGCATGAAGAACATCTTGGAAGGTCGCACACAAGCCTTGGCAACTGCAAGTCACTTGGTGCATGGGGGTACTGTCTTGCGTGGGGAGGCAAGCTCTTACCTTCACCAAAGTTCGACAGCTGGATGTTGGGACTGTCAGAGTCACTTTATTCCACCAGCCGTGTTGCTGGATCCAGGCTTGTCATCTGGAGAGCGGACCCAAGTCATCAGTCGTCACTGCAGAGTGGTGCCTGCTGAAGCAGGGAAGTGACTCCATCACTCTACAGGAGATTCCTTCGGTTCTTCTGGTGCAGGCTAAAGACAGGCAGTCCTCAGGGGATGCACAACCTGGAAACTAGTGCAGTTGCTGGTAGGGGCTGAAGATACAATGTTGCAGAAGTCACCTTTGCTTATTTGTTGCAGTTTTGTAGAGTTCCTAGAGCGGTCAGCTGCTGTTCCGTTGGTAAAAGATGAAGTAAAGGATTCCTGCTGGAGTCTTGCAATCCGAATCTGAAGAAACACCCAGAGAAGAGACTCTGAATAGCCCTGAGAGGGTGATTGGTCACCTAATTAGGTAAGCACCTATTAGGAGGGGTCTCTGATGTCACCTGCTGGCACTGGCCACTCAGATGGATTCTGCAAGGAGGGCACCATCTGTGCCCTTCAAAGCATTTCCAAAGACTCTGTGAGGATACCCTCCCATGCCTGTAACACCTATTTCCAAAGTGAGGGCCCGACGCGATGTGGAGGCACCTCTACTAGTGCAGGGGTGCCCTCACACACAGGTACTTTGCACCCAGCCTTCAGGGTTGGAAGACCTGATATATAGGTGACTTATAAGTGACCTGGTGCAGTGAAAATGGCTGTGAAATAGTGCATTCACTATTTCACACAGGCTGCAATGGCAGTCCTGTAGAAGTCTTTGCATCGGCTCCCTATGGGTGGCAAAAGAAATGTTGCAGCCCATAGGGCTCCCCTAGACCCCCAATGCCCTGGGTACATAGGTACCATATGCTAGGAACTTATAAGGGGGGACCAGTATGCCAATTTGGAGTGAAATACTGTATGGAGTGACAAATTAGGAAACAGAGAGAGCATGAGCACCGGGGTCCTGATTAGCAGGACTACAGAGACAATATAGAAAACAGTGAAACACACTGACAAGCAGGCCGTAAACCATAAGCACTGGGGCCCTGGCCAGCAGGTGGGTTTACACTTCCTTATGAGGACCACTTGACTACACAAACAGAGATATGGGGTTCTCCACTCCCAGAGATCATAAATAATAATAATAATAATAAGCCTTCCTGCGCATACAGTTAAAAGGTGGGCTCAGGCCACTAGATTTGCATTATGGTGGCACGATTTGTGTTATACAGTTTTTTAACTGATAATTTGATTTTCATAATTATTGCAAGTATTGTAATTGCATCTAATTTTCTTCATAATAGACTATGCTTTTTGCAATATGTATAATGTGTACTTTCATAATGTCTTTTTTTACTGTTGCTATGGATATGTCTGGCTGAGATAATGTGTGAAAAGGACTGACCTGTTTTCCACAATTTCCTGAGAGAGGTGGTTAAGAGGGCAAGTAAGGCACTGTGAACTAATCAGGTATTTTGGTATGACGGTACTGGTTTGGCAGAAGTAGCACAGCCCTTGCATTCTGATGTTCTGTTGTCCCAAGGCATAGTTTTGCAAAAGCAGACTCCCCTTGCAACAACATTACCCCTTGCCTCCTTGAGATACAATAATGTGCCCACATTCAAAGACACTGTCTGTCAATCTGCTCCATCACACTTACAAGGCACTACAATACCCAGGCCCCAGCTGGCACATACACCACCTACAAAAAATCATAGACCTCTGCTGTGTATCACTTGCATTAACTTCCACCCCCAAACTCTATCAGTAAGACAGGGCATAGGGGGTCTCCTACATGCCGCCAGCCAACTCCTGTAACATTCTCACCCAGAAAAAGATGATTGGAAGTTAGCAGAGCTGGTGATAACCACGGTGACAGGTCAATTGTTTTAGAGTTATGTGATGCATGTATTAATATGTGAGAAATGACAGCCCTTTCAAATGTATATAGTACAGTGTTGTACAGCCAAACCAGCGCAGCATATTGACACGCTGTGTTGCATCACATAACAAGTTACTTTAATATGCACTATGCTCCCTTGCTGTCATTTACCATGTAGTTGTTCCTGGTCCTCAACCGCAGACTGGCCTGTCCTTCGACTTCTGCCACCAAGTCTGTAGGGATAAGTGATAACACCTGCTCCTCCAATGGTTCCAAGTCCTCATGGGCATCAGGTCCTCCTCCGGCTTCCATGGTTGCCCTGAGGTTCATGGTCAGTTTCTCTTTTGTCCTGCGCTTATCCATGCCACCTAATTTTCAGCTCCAGCCCTGTCATCTTTGTTTGCCCTACACTGTTGATTTTGTCCAGTATAGATTTGTAAATGGCTTTCTTCTTCCTTAATAGAAATTTGGAGGTGACAAAGAGAAGGTGTTCATTTTTTGTCACCTCATCTATTAATATTTGGTTCACCTCCTCACCAAAATTGGTCTTCCTCTGATTGTATGACAGAACCACACATGGTAGAACCATGCATGGCTGAACAACATGGTCAGAACCACAACCGCATCTCTACTACACATGCCTTCACAATGAATTTAGTTGTAAAAGGATGCCTAGTACGGGTATATGTGATAAACACATGCAGAGCTCAGCCATACAACCCTCCCCCTTAAATAAAAAATCTACTTACCCACCCACCCTGAGGCTTAAACGCATCCCCCAAAAAACCTCTCCTAAGCCAAAACCTAAGCCCCTCCCTGCCCTAAGCCCTAAAGCCCTTACCACTGCAAAAAAAAGTACCCTGATCCTCCTCCCCAAAACCCTCAGCCTTGGGAAGAAAATACCCAAGCCCCCCACCCGCCCTGAGGCCTACAACCTTTTCCTAAACAAAAAGCAAAATAACCCCACTACCCCCACCCATCCTAAGCCCTAAAACATTCCTCATCCCGAAAAACATAACCACCCCGAAACATGGCCCTCGACCTTCCTTGCCCTGAGACCTAAAACCTTCCATCACCCCATAAAACTAAAGTAGCTGAAAGAGGCCTAAAATTGGTCTTCAAAACTACCCCCTTACCCTCAGCCTTGCACCCCCACCCTGCCCTAAAACCTACCCTGTCCTCCCCTCACCATAAGCCCTAACAATGACCCCTAAAAAAAAATAACTCCCACAAAACTGCCCTCATTCCTCTAACCCCACCTTCTCCTTAAAAATACCCCTGCCTATCCCCAACCTGCCTCACACTCACTTAACTAGCCACCATGTTACTCTCTTCCCCATCCCCGCACTCAAGCCCTCCAGCCCCACTCTGCCCTAAAACCTACCCCAGCCTCCCCCACCTTAAGCCCTAACACTAACCCCTTTAAAAAACAAAATGACCTCCCAAAAACTGCCCCTCCACCAGCCCTCCGACCTCACCCTGTCGTCAAAAATACCCCACCTACCTCCAAACACCTCCATCCCTACTTGCCCAGCCACCTCATTTCTTTCCCCACTGTGTGTCTGAACCATGCATATCCTCGGTGCCTTAACCACGCATTTGCATGGTTCAGGCACCTGGGCAATTCAGGGCAAGCATGGTAAATCTTGCGTCATTACGGTCTGCATTGCTCTAGCTGCGTTGTAACGGTTGTTTCATGTCTTCCTCTTTCTCCTCAAATGGCCTGCTGTTTGATCATTTTGGCTGAGGTTGGGATTGTTGTCCTTCTGACTAGTAGATGGTGCTTTCTCCATTTTGTGCATTGATTTTAGTCTGCTGTTCAGATTTGAAATGCATCTTTTTTGATGCATCCTGTGGTGCAACTTGGTCCTGAGTGACACAGTGCTGATTTGAGGCACTCACGTGCTTTATGACACGCACATCAGCTTTGTGTCACATAGGGGCCACTTGCCTTATGAGTCGTTGAGTCATTTCTTTTAATGATGTGTGAAAGTTTTTGACACACCTTCAGACCTTAAAACATGGTGCGCTATTCCATAAGTTTTGCACATCCATGTGGCAGGGAAATGGTGCTCCACAGCTCGTTTTTTTGATGAAATGTTGTAAGACAGAGTTGCATCATTTCCCATAAATAAGGTCCCAAGTCAAGGAATATCCACAACATTTCTGATGCCACACTAAAGACAACAAGAATAGTGAAGTTGGAGCTCTCTGTGAGAGGATCCAAGCTTTACCTCACTGATTAAGTGTAACAAGGCCAAAACCAGTCTGGAATTGCTTGTGATCCCTTTGGGGAAGACCTCACTTGGTAGTTTGGGATGGACTGTTTCATGAGGAACAGGGTCAGTACCAATTTGAATATTTTCAAAATGTGCTCATTCTCTGTCTAGAGTGGCACCATGGGTGAAAAACAATAGCTTTGAATGCTACCATATGTTTAAGCTATTTGCAAGCTTCTCTCCCATCACATTTTGTGTGGCTGAAACTTTGGGCGAAATTATTGAATTTGCTCACATTTCTGTCAGGAAAATTTCCAGAGTCTCTGGGTTACAGCAAAAGTCTTACAATTCAGCATTTCTACTGTTCTCCCTGTAAAAACAGAACCCCAACTAAATGAGGGTCTAACAGCCGGGATAGGAAAGTCCCAAAAATGGAGTTTGAAAATGTCAAGAATTTTGCTTTGAAATGAGGATGATTCCTGGAATGTAGGAAGCTGTAGTATTTGCTACTGTAGTCATTAAACAGCCAAGAAATCCTATGAATTTTGAGCTTTTTTTAAAAAGACATGCAAGGGAAACCAAAATAGTCTTATTTCCATTAATCCCAGTGTATTTTCTTCCCCAAAATGCATATAAAAGGCCAAACCTATGTCTAAAACACCCAGGGCCTCATTTACAAGAACTAGCAAATTGCAGTGTTGTGGCAGCGATGTGTTAAAAAAACTTGCCCTGTTTCAAAAAAGTTTACGACATTATGGATGTGTTGTAATTAAAATATGGCACTCCATGGCGTAGCGTTCCAGAATGCGTCAGAAATGCTGATGCATCCGAGGGATGGATGGTGCAATGCATCCATTGAAAAAGTTATGCATTACTGAAGTTGGTATTGGAATTGACACAACTTCAGCAATGCATCAAAAATGTAGGCGATGCATCAGTACAGATTGGCGCAAGGAGCCTAATGTGTGGGGACCAGTGCACAAAAGACTGTAAAATGGCTGAATATCACCTTCTACACTTTTACATTGGTCCTGGATGTAAGAGGTAATTTATGCAGTATGGCTATGTGTCACATTACAGTGGGCATAGTCTACTGATGTGTATATGCAGAGCAGAGTATGTGTGACATAGTGAGTGACAATATAATGTAAGTGAATACAAGTATGTGCTGAAATGTGAAGTGGCAGTACATGCATTACCTACCGTATGTGTGTACTTACCTGTTGTCCTTTAGAGTATGCAGGCCTGGATGTGGGGACCCCTTCCTCCATGGAGAAGTGAAAACCCTTGCCTCTCCCTTACAAAAAGTGCACAATGTCACATAGCCTTGCTGCAGTGGATGATGATATCTTAGGTGCCATTGTCCTAACTTGGTCAAGGGGCCCTACAACATGGGTTCCACATGTGTGGGCCTACTACAACTAGTGGCAATGTGAAAACAGACATCTTTCAGGATGTGAGGTGACTTCAAATGACCAGGTTCCTTTTTTAAAGCCACTGCATCCATCCTTACTCCTGAGTTTTGATGACATGGGAATTCTGACACATTGCAGGCTATGCGTGATGCATCTGACAGATGTGTCAAATTAGGAAAATGTTGTATATACCACTGTGTCAGTTCTAAGTGACCTTTTCCGACAGAACACCCACTCTTCATACATTAAGTTCAACGTGACACAGCTGGATCCCACACAGGTTTTTTTCTTAGCCAGGGCCAGGAAAAGTGACACATTTGGCCAAATGCAACACATTGTAAATATGGAGCTAGCACAGTGCTGCTGCTGTGTTAAAAAAAGGCTCAGTGGGGCACAAGCTCTTTGTGAATAAGACCCCCAGTTTCCATTACCCAGCCAAAAGAGATGGCTTCCACATTTGGCCTGGGGTAATAGTGAACCAATAATTGGGCAGATGATGAATTCAGAGATGGAAGGACAAGTGAATGAGAGCATAGATATAGGGTGAATGTGTCAATTGATTCATGAATTGTTAAATGAGTAAGTGCCCTGGAGGAAGTCTTGTTGAATTGTTGCGAGCAAGAAAGGATTAACTAGAGAGCGCACTAATGAATGTAGAGAGATTACACCTATCGTACAGGATGAGGTCTCATATAGCAGTAGTAAAGATTTACAAACATAACAAGAATGACCAATAGTAGGTAGGTGTAAACATTACATTAGGGCTTGGCGCAATTGTGTCTGAAATAGAAGCAGTGTATAGAACTAGCATTTCAATGCAATAGGTCTCGCGTTTGCTCGCATTAGAACTATTAGCTTTGTTGTGAACTCCTACCCGGACTTTTCTTGCCACATAAACTAATAATGAAAAGTAAAACAGTTTCACATATGCAAGCCGATGGTCACCATGACCTTGAAGGAGACACAGAAAAGGAAACAGAAGTTTGCTACCAGTGAAAATTATCGCCAAAAGTGCAATTATCGATGTAACCAGCAAAAGTGCAATTACCCATGTAACAGGGTCGATGTCATGCAACACACTCAACTTCTGCCCAGCGAGATCATGCTGCGCAGGAATTGAAAAGATAAAGTACTCCAGAAACCAGCTGAAAACGCAGAGCCTCGTATGTTTTCAGTAGTTTACCAGTGCGCTTGAGGAGGAATAAACACCGGAAAAGGCATGACGTATGCATGCCTTTCACAAATGGAATCAATCGATTTTTAAAAGGCAAGCCCACGAACTAATGAAAGTGACGAGCGTGACAGGGGCGTGGTTAGAAGCCCACAGAGAGATTCCGACATGGTCCAGAGAGCTTGCGCGGGCTAGACTCTAAAAAATTATGACAATTATGAGCAAACGTGCCGAAATTTCTTAAGAAGTGCCGAAATTTCTTAAGAAGTGCCGAAATTTCCTACAATCAATGTTCCCTGTAAGGTGCGGGTGCACGCGCACCCTTCCTTCCCGCACAGTGCAGGCCTCTCTGCCAAGCGAGCACCAAAACTTGAAGCACTAATTACAGTCATTGTCCTCTCAATAGTTCATCCAGCCAACCGGGTAAACACAGGTACAACAGCTCTTATATCTCTGTGCAGCAGCATATTAACCCCTTCGCTGCCAGGCCTTTTCCCCCTCCTGTGCCGAGCCTTTTTTTGGCTATTTGGAGCAGTTCGCGCTTAGGCCCTCATAACTTTTTGTTCACATAAGCTACCCACGCCAAATTTGCGTCCTTTTTTTCCAACATCCTAGGGATTCTAGAGGTACCCAGACTTTGTGGGTTCCCCAGAAGGAGGCCAAGAAATTAGCCAAAAAACAGTGAAAATTTTGTTTTTTTCAAAAAAATTGGAAAAATGGGCTGCAGAAGAAGGCTTGTGGTTTTTTCCCTGAAAAGGGTATCAACAAAGGGTTTGCGGTGATAAAATCACCAGCTTCCCAGATTTCAGGAACAGGCAGACTTGAATCAGAAAACCCAAATTTTCAACACAATTTTGGCATTTTACTGGGACATACCCCATTTTTATGATTTTTTGTGCTTTCAGCCTCCTTCCAGTCAGTGACAGAAATGGGCATGAAACCAACGCTGGATCCCAGTAACCGCAACATTTCTGAAAAATAGACAAAATTCTGAATTCAGCAAGGGGTAAGTTGTGTAGATCCTACAAGGGTTTCCTACAGAAAATAACTAAAAAAGAAATATATTGAAATTGAGGTGAAAAAAACATCACTTTTTCTCTACGTTTTACTCTGTAACTTTTACCTGCAATGTCAGATTTTTTAAAGCAATATACCGTTACGTCTTCTGGACTCTTCTGGTTGTGGGGATATATAGGGCTTGTAGGTTCATCAAGAACTCTAGGTACCCAGAGCCAATAAATGACCTGCACCCTGCAGTGGGTTTTCATTCTATGCCGGGTATACAGCAATTCATTTGCTGAAATATAAAGAATAAAAAATAGCTATCAAGAAAACCTTTGTATTTCGAAAATGGGCACAAGATAAGGTGTTGAGAAGCAGTGGTTATTTGCACATCTCTGAATTCCGGGGTGCCCATACTAGCATGTGAATTACAGGGCATTTCTTAAATAGACGTCTTTTTTACACACTGTCTTACATTTGGAAGGGAAAAATGTAGAGAAAGACAAGGGGCAATAACACTTGTTTTGCTATTCTATGTTCCCCCAAGTCTCCCGATAAAAATGATACCTCACTTCTGTGGGTAGGCCTAGCGCCCGTGACAGGAAATGCCCCAAAGCGCAACGTGGACACATCCAAATTTGTGACGGAAAACAGAGGTGTTTTTTGCAAAGTGCCTACCTGTAGATTTTGGCCTGTAGCTCAGCCGCCACCAAGGGAAACCTACCAAACCTGTGCATTTCTGAAAACTAGAGACCTAGGGGAATCCAAGATGGGGTGACTTGTGTGGCTCGGACCAGGTTCTGTTACCCAGAATCCTTTGCAAACCTCAAAATTTGGCTAAAAAAACACATGTTCCTAACATTTCTGTGGCAGAAAGTTCTGGAATCTGAGAAGAGCCACAAATTTCCTTCCACCCAGCGTTCCCCCACGTCTCCCGATAAAAATGATACCTCACTTGTGTGGGTAGGCCTAGCGGCCGCGACAGGAAACACCCCAAAGCGCAACGTGGACACATCCAAATTTGTGAAGGAAAACAGAGGTGTTTTTTGCAAAGTGACTACCTGTAGATTTTGGCCTGTAGCTCAGCCGCCACCTAGGGAAACCTACCAAACCTGTGCATTTCTGAAAACTAGAGACCTAGGGGAATCCAAGATGGGGTGACTTGTGTGGCTCGGACCAGGTTCTGTTACCCAGAATCCTTTGCAAACCTCAAAATTTGGCTAAAAAAACACATGTTCCTAATATTTCTGTGGCAGAAAGTTCTGGAATCTGAGAGGAGCCACAAATTTCCTTCCACCCAGCGTTCCCCCACATCTCCCGATAAAAATGATACCTCACTTGTGTGGGTAGGCCTAGCGCCCGCGACAGGAAACGCCCCAAAGCGCAACGTGGACACATCGAAATTTGTGACGGAAAACAGAGGTGTTTTTTGCAAAGTGCCTACCTGTAGATTTTGGCCTGTAGCTCAGCCGCCACATAGGGAAACCTACCAAACCTGTGCATTTCTGAAAACTAGAGACCTAGGGGAATCCAATATGGGGTGACTTGTGTGGCTCGGACCAGGTTCTGTTACCCAGAATCCTTTGCAAACCTCAAAATTTGGCTAAAAAAACACATGTTCCTAACATTTCTGTGGCAGAAAGTTCTGGAATCTGAGAGGAGCCACAAATTTCCTTCCACCCAGCGTTCCCCCACGTCTCCCGATAAAAATGATACCTCACTTGTGTGGGTAGGCCTAGCGCCCACGACAGGAAACGCCCCAAAGCGCAACGTGGACACATCGAAATTTGTGACGGAAAACAGAGGTGTTTTTTGCAAAGTGCCTACCTGTAGATTTTGGCCTGTAGCTCAGCCGCCACGTAGGGAAACCTACCAAACCTGTGCATTTCTGAAAACTAGAGACCTAGGGAAATCCAAGATGGGGTGACTTGTGTGGCTCGGACCAGGTTATGTTACCCAGAATCCTTTGCAAACCTCAAAATTTGGCTAAAAAAACACATGTTCCTAACATTTCTGTGGCAGAAAGTTCTGGAATCTGAGAGGAGCCACAAATTTCCTTCCACCCAGCGTTCCCCCACGTCTCCCGATAAAAATGATACCTCACTTGTGTGGGTAGGCCTAGCGGCCGCGACAGGAAACGCCCCAAAGCGCAACGTGGACACATCCAAATTTGTGAAGGAAAACAGAGGTGTTTTTTGCAAAGTGACTACCTGTAGATTTTGGCCTGTAGCTCAGCCGCCACCTAGGGAAACCTACCAAACCTGTGCATTTCTGAAAACTAGAGACCTAGGGGAATCCAAGATGGGGTGACTTGTGTGGCTCGGACCAGGTTCTGTTACCCAGAATCCTTTGCAAACCTCAAAATTTGGCTAAAAAAAACACATGTTCCTAACATTTCTGTGGCAGAAAGTTCTGGAATCTGAGAGGAGCCACAAATTTCCTTCCACCCAGCGTTCCCCCACGTCTCCCGATAAAAATGATACCTCACTTGTGTGGGTAGGCCTAGCGCCCGCGACAGGAAACACCCCAAAGCGCAACGTGGACACATCCAAATTTGTGAAGGAAAACAGAGGTGTTTTTTCCAAAGTGCCTACCTGTAGATTTTGGCCTGTAGCTCAGCCGCCACCTAGGGAAACCTACCAAACCTGTGCATTTCTGAAAACTAGAGACCTAGGGGAATCCAAGGTGGGGTGACTTGTGTGGCTCGGACCAGGTTCTGTTACCCAGAATCCTTTGCAAACCTCAAAATTTGGCTAAAAAAACACATGTTCCTAACATTTTTGTGGCAGAAAGTTCTGGAATCTGAGAGGAGCCACAAATTTCCTTCCACCCAGCGTTCCCCCACGTCTCCCGATAAAAATGATACCTCAGTTGTGTGGGTAGGCCTAGCGGCCGCGACAGGAAACGCCCCAAAGCGCAACGTGGACACATCCAAATTTGTGAAGGAAAACAGAGGTGTTTTTTGTAAAGTGACTACCTGTAGATTTTGGCCTGTAGCTCAGCCGCCACCTAGGGAAACCTACCAAACCTGTGCATTTCTGAAAACTAGAGACCTAGGGGAATCCATGGTGGGATGACTTGTGTGGCTCGGACCAGGTTCTGTTACCCAGAATCCTTTGCAAACCTCAAAATTTGGCTAAAAAAACACATGTTCCTAACATTTCTGTGGCAGAAAGTTCTGGAATCTGAGAGGAGCCACAAATTTCCTTCCACCCAGCGTTCCCCCACGTCTCCCGATAAAAATGATACCTCACTTGTGTGGGTAGGCCTAGCGCTCGCGACAGGAAACGCCCCAAAGCGCAACATGGACATATCCAAATTTGTGAAGGAAAACAGAGGTGTTTTTTGCAAAGTGACTACCTGTAGATTTTAGCCTGTAGCTCAGCCGCCACCTAGGGAAACCTACCAAACCTGTGCATTTCTGAAAACTAGAGACCTAGGGGAATCCAAGGTGGGGTGACTTGTGTGGCTCGGACCAGGTTCTGTTACCCAGAATCCTTTGCAAACCTCAAAATTTGGCTAAAAAAACACATGTTCCTAACATTTCTGTGGCAGAAAGTTCTGGAATCTGAGAGGAGCCACAAATTTCCTTCCACCCAGCGTTCCTCCACGTCTCCCGATAAAAATGATACCTCACTTGTGTGGGTAGGCCTAGCGGCCGCGACAGAAAACGCCCCAAAGCGCAACGTGGACACATCCAAATTTGTGAAGGAAAACAGAGGTGTTTTTTGCAAAGTGACTACCTGTAGATTTTGGCCTGTAGCTCAGCCGCCACCTAGGGAAACCTACCAAACCTGTGCATTTCTGAAAACTAGAGACCTAGGGGAATCCAAAATGGCGTGACTTGTGTGGCTCGGACCAGGTTCCGTTACCCAGAATCCTTTGCAAACCTCAAAATTTGGCTAAAAAAACACATGTTCCTAACATTTCTGTGGCAGAAAGTTCTGGAATCTGAGAGGAGCCACAAATTTCCTTCCACCCAGCGTTCCCCCACGTCTCCCGATAAAAATGATACCTCACTTGTGTGGGTAGGCCTAGCGGCCGCAACAGGAAACGCCCCAAAGCGCAACGTGGACACAGCCAAATTTTTGAAGGAAAACAGAGGTGTTTTTTGCAAAGTGCCTACCTGTAGATTTTGGCCTGTAGCTCAGCAGCCACCTAGGGAAACCTACCAAACCTGTGCATTTCTGAAAACTAGAGACCTAGGGGAATCCAAGATGGGGTGACTTGTGTGGCTCGGACCAGGTTCTGTTACCCAGAATCCTTTGCAAACCTCAAAATTTGGCTAAAAAAACACATGTTCCTCACATTTCTGTGGCAGAAAGTTCTGGAATCTGAGAGGAGCCACGAATTTCCTACCACCCAGCGTTCCCCCACGTCTCCCGATAAAAATTATACCTCACTTGTGTGGGTAGGCCTAGCGCCTGCGACAGGAAACGCCCCAAAGCGCAATGTGGACACATCCAAATTTGTGAAGGAAAACAGAGGTGTTTTTTGCAAAGTGCCTACCTGTAGATTTTGGCTTGTAGCTCAGCCGCCACCTAGGGAAACCTACCAAACCTGTGCATTTCTGAAAACTAGAGACCAAGGGGAATCCAAGATGGGGTGACTTGTGTGGCTCGGACCAGGTTCTGTTACCCAGAATCCTTTGCAAACCTCAAAATTTGGCTAAAAAAACACATGTTCCTCACATTTCTGTGGCAGAAAGTTCTGGAATCTGAGAGGAGCCACGAATTTCCTACCACCCAGCGTTCCCCCACGTCTCCCGATAAAAATTATACCTCACTTGTGTGGGTAGGCCTAGCGCCTGCGACAGGAAACGCCCCAAAGCGCAACGTGGACACATCCAAATTTGTGAAGGAAAACAGAGGTGTTTTTTGCAAAGTGCCTACCTGTAGATTTTGGCTTGTAGCTCAGCGCCACCTAGGGAAACCTACCAAACCTGTACATTTCTGAAAACTAGAGACCAAGGGGAATCCGAGATGGTGTAACTTTTGTGGCTCGGACCAGGTTCTGTTACCCAGAATCCTTTGCAAACTGCAAAATTTGTCTAAAAAAACACATGTTCCTAACATTTCTGTGGCAGAAAGTTCTGGAATCTGAGAGGAGCCACAAATGTCCTTCCACCCAACGTTCCCCCACGTCTCCCGATAAAAATTATACCTCACTTGTGTGGGTAGGCCTAGCGCCCGCGACAGCAGACACCCCAAAACGCAACGTGGACACATCACATTTTTTCATTGAAAACAGTGCCTACCTGTAGATTTTGGCCTCTAGCTCAGCAGGCACCTAGGGAAACCTACCAAACCTGTGCATTTTTGAAACCTAGAGACCTAGGGGAATCCAAGATGGGGTGACTTGCGGGGCTCTGACCAGGTTCTGTTACCCAGAATCCTTTGCAAACCTCAAATTCTGTCTAAAAAAACACATTTTCCACACATTTCGGTGACAGAAAGTTCTGGAATCTGAGTGGAGCCACAAATTTCCTTCCACCCAGCGTTCCCCCAAGTCTCCCGATAAAAATGATACCTCACTTGTGTGGGTGGGCCAGGTGCCTGCAACAGAATAAGGCCCAAAACTCGTAGAGATAGAGGGGATAGCACAGCAAGTTTATAAGGACATATTCTTTTATACATCTTTAGACTGACTCTGCTTTGGGGACCAACATAAGTGAGGTGTCATTTTACTTGACACCTCACGTAACCAGGGGGGGCAGAAATGGCCAACAGGTCAATGCTCCCCTTGGGGGGGGCGCCCCGTGACCAAGGGGACGCCCCCCCACAAAAATAAACAAATAAAAAAAAAACCCTGGCGTTCTAGTGGTTTCTGCCCACCTTGGGGGCAGACCAGCCTAAAAATAATAGGCTGATCTGTCTCCAAGGGGTGCAGAAATGGCCTGGGTACATGAGCCCCCAAAGTGGGGGGCGACCCTTGCCCAAGGCCCCCTCCCATCCACTAACACACACACACACACTATCCCTGGTGTCTAAGTGGCTTCTGCCCCCCTTGGGGGCAGGTGGGCCTAACATAATAGGCCCATCTGCCCCCAGGGGGTGTAGAAATGGCCAACAGGTCAATGCCCCCCTTGGGGGGGCGCCCCGTGCCCAAGGGGACGCCCCCCACAAAAATAAACA
Source organism: Pleurodeles waltl (assembly GCF_031143425.1). NCBI lineage: Eukaryota > Metazoa > Chordata > Amphibia > Caudata > Salamandridae > Pleurodeles > Pleurodeles waltl. The sequence continues at coordinate 1,268,002,214 of NC_090440.1, forward strand.
AATAAAAAAAAATCCCTGGCGTTCTAGTGGTTTCTGCCCCCCTTGGGGGCAGACCAGCCTAAAAATAATAGGCTGATCTGTCTCCAAGGGGTGCAGAAATGGCCTGGGTACATGAGCCCCCAAAGTGGGGGGCGACCCTTGCCCAAGGCCCCCTCCCATCCACTAACACACACACACACACGATCCCTGGTGTCTAAGTGGCTTCTGCCCCCCTTGGGGGCAGGTGGGCCTAACATAATAGGCCCATCTGCCCCAGGGGGTGTAGAAATGGCCAACAGGTCAATGCCCCCCTTGGGGGGGCGCCCCGTGACCAAGGGGACGCCCCCCCACAAAAATAAACAAATAAAAAAAAAACCCTGGCGTTCTAGTGGTTTCTGCCCACCTTGGGGGCAGACCAGCCTAAAAATAATAGGCTAATCTGTCTCCAAGGGGTGCAGAAATGGCCTGGGTACATGTGCCCCCAAAGTGGGGGGCGACCCTTGCCCAAGCCCCCCCCCCATCCACTAACACACACACACTATCCCTGGTGTCTAAGTGGCTTCTGCCCCCCTTGGGGGCAGGTGGGCCTACAAAAATAGGCCCATCTGCCCCCAGGGGGGGCAGAAATGGCCAACAGGTCAATGCCCTCCTTGGGGGGGCGCCCCGTGCCCAAGGGGACGCCCCCCCACAAAAATAAACACATAAAAAAAAATCCCTGGCGTTCTAGTGGTTTCTGCCCCCCTTGGGGCAGATCAGCCTAAAAATAATATGCTGATCTGCCCTCAAGGGGGACAGAAATGGCCCTAAAAGACATGCCCCCCAAAGGGGAGCGACCCTTGCCCAAGGGGGCGCCCCCCCATCCACTACACACACAATCCCTGGTGCCTAAGTGGCTTCTGCCCCCCTTGGGGGCAGATGGACCTAAAAAAAATAGGCCGATTTGCCCCCAAGGGGGGGCAGAAAAGGCCAACAGTTCTCTGCCCCCTTGGGGGGGGGGCCCTTGCCCAAGGGGGCACCCCCCCCACATAAATACACATAAAAATAAAAAACCCTGGTGATCTAGTGTTTTCTGATCTGGCTAAAAAGTAGCCAATCTGCCCTCAAGGGGGGCAGAAATGGCCCTAAAAGACATGCCCCCCAAAGGGGAGCGACCCTTGCCCAAGGGGGCGCCCCCCCATCCACTACACACACAATCCCTGGTGCCTAAGTGGCTTCTGCCCCCCTTGGGGGCAGATGGACCTAAAAAAAATAGGCCGATCTGCCCCCAAGGGGGGCAGAAAAGGCCAACAGTTCTCTGCCCCCTTGGGGGGGCGCCCCTTGCCCAAGGGGGCACCCCCCCACATAAAATGAACATAAATATGTAACACCCTGGTGATCTAGTGTTTTCTGCCCCCCTTGGGGGCAGATCCGCCTAAAAAATAGGCCAATCTGCCCCCAATGGGGGCAGAAATGGCCGTAACGAATTGCCCCCCAAAGGGGAGCGACCCTTGCCCAAGGGGCCGCTCCCCGCCAACAAGAAACAGGTAAGTAAACAAAAAAAAAGAAATCCCTGGTGTCTAGTGGGCATTCCTGCTGCCCGATCGCAATGAAATCGGGCAGCAGGAATGCTCAAAGAGACACCGGGGGAAAGGAAAAGCCTTTCCTTTTCCCCGGTGCATCTTTAGCTCAAACCCCCCACCCACCGGGAAGAGGAACTCACCTTTTCTCCGCTCGCCGCACAGGAAGCAAATGGCTTCCTGTGCGGCGAGAACCCCATAATGAAGTCAGCGCGCGATCGCGCGCTGATGTCATTATGGGGGGGGGGGGGTCGGGGGTGGAAGGGGAAGGGCTTCCCCTTCCATCCCTGACTTTGGGGGGTGGGGGGAAGCACACAGAGGGAGCGAGAGCGCTCCCTCTGGGCTGTGTGCCGAGGACGTAGTGGTTACGTCCTCGGCACAGCAGCACTGTGCCGCGGGACGTAACCACTACGTCCGCGGCACAGAAGGGGTTAAATTAACTAGTAACGTCAAATTTATGTGACAGAGCTACGCCTCAGGAGTGTGAATAACAGTAACTTGAACATGCGCCCACTTGTTTTTTGGTGTTGCTTTCATGGACAGTTTGCGATGTTTTAGCGTCACCTGCTGCCTCATTAACAAAATACTGCTAAACGCCGCAGTATAATTCTCTAAACACCTTCTTTCTTCATTGTGGATTTATATATATTTATCATCTGAATATCCATATTTTGAGTTTACTGACAAGAGAGAAGGGCAAAATATAACATGACATTTATGAGTAATCACATCTTTTCCAAAATTGAGAATAAATGTCATGAGCACGACCCCGATGAGCACTTCATGGGACGGGCCAGAAGGCTGGACCCATGTGTTGAATGTTTAAATGAAGACATGCTCAGAGAAATCAAAAGGAGAAATCAATAACATAAACAAGCACCATAATGGCCACGTGCACATGAGATTTACTCCATTTAAATGTTTGAGATTTTACTAATATGTTAACCTGTAAAAAGAATCATTGCCCTACTGTGAAAAAATACATTAAGTTCTAACCGAAGACCAATTTGAGCAGCATGCACAGAGCAAAAGTAATTAGCAAGGGAAAGACAGATGCCTAGATTTACAGAACTGTCACCGAATGCAGTGCAGCACCCGAAGCTGCTGCGTTGTGTGACAGGGAGAGAGCAGGAAAGTATCATATTTACAGATAAATTACAGTATTCTTCTCTCTCTTAGGGACCGGCGCACAATTAGACAGTGGAGCGCCACACACATACCTTTGCATCATAGTTCAAAGGTGTCTCCATGAGTCTAGCTTAGGTTTTGTACTGGCTGGACTGATTTTAAAATGTTTTCCACTTTGTACCTGTGCTGTACAGTACAGCACACATGCAATGTCGAAAAGAAATGAGAAATGAAAGTGTCTCCCTTTTAACACCTGCTTTCAAGTGGCATTAATTTTTAGAGCAAAACCCTGTCTACTATTGTTATCAGCCACGGTTTTGTGTAAAAACCATGGGGGCTTAGACAGGCATATCTATGTACTACCTATGGAACGTCCCTTCGAGGCAGAATAACGTAAAGCAATGCTTTGTGCTGGTTTGTGTTTTTTTTTCTTAAAAACCAATGCAAATACCAATTTGCTTTGGTTTGTAAATCCTGAAAGCGATTTTGCATCGGGCTTGTGTTGTAAAAGTAACACAAAGCAGGAGCAAAGTCTTTGGACATCTGACCCAGAATTTGCTAAGTAGTGGCATCTCCAGAAATATTATGGGGGCACTGATAAAAGTGGTGGGGCCACCTACCATGGGCAATTAGGAAGACTATGCCCATGTTTCTAATATAATAAAATGTAATATAATGCTTGAAAATAAACACACCGTAGTAAATATTTTCTCACATATACTTACACAGGATGAACGTACTGTATTGGAATTTGGACTATCTTTTTGCCCAATGGCTAAATTTAATTACACTAAAACTCACATTGATTTGTTCCATTTTGTGAGGAAACTCAAGTTACTGAAAATCTTTACACAGCAGACAAATATTCACTCCCCATCGTGCATTGAGAATAACACTGAGGAAACGGATGCGTCCTCTGTGCTAACTATAGGTGACATTGAGGGATTATTGTCCCCTTATGAATTGGAGACGGGGAAGGCCTTGGGACACAGAGATGGATCTACTGAGAGATATGCAGTTAACAACAAGTGATACGAGTGGTAGCAAGTTCAAGCCTAAATCAAGATCTAATCCCACAACACCCCATGACAATATAGACGCTTTCCACGCAGCAGTGACCTTTGATCTGATGGAAATATGGAAAATTAGCAGGACAAGGTTTGCCAATAATTTAACACTGGGACAGAGAGCTGCCTTGGTGTCACTTAGTAAGGCAACTTCCTTTGTGATTAAACCAGCTGACAAAGGTGGTAATGTAGTATTATGGGATTTGGCGAAATATCAAAAGGAAGCAAGAAGACAATTACTACTCTCGGGATGTTATGAGAAGTCAACATTGCTAGCCTATCGGACATCAGTTGTTTTATTCCATGACTTGTTAATGGAAAATTACAATTTGGGCTTATTGACAGATGATGAGTTAAGATTTTTAACAGTGAAAAAGCCGGTTGCGCCTTTCTTTTACATGTCGCCAAAGATTCATAAGGACATAGATAATCCTCTGGGCAGACTAATAGTATCAACAAGGGGTAGTCTCTTGGAAAATGCTTCAATCTACACTGATAATTTTCTTCATCTGTATGTATTCAATTTGGCATCATATTGTAGAGATAGTAAGGATTTAATTACAAAGATACAGAATATACCATTGAAGGTTGACTACATCATGGTCACAGAAGATGTGGTTTCTTTGTACACCTTTATCCCACATGACTTAAGCATTCAAGCCTGTGAGCACTTTTTTAGGGACAAACCTATAAGAGTCTATGAGCACTCCAAATTACTTTTGAAAATATTATGGTTTTGCCTGGAAAACCATTTTTTCTTATTTGAAGATCAATGGTATAGGCAGACTATGGGGACTGCGATGGGAAGTTCCTTTGCTCCAAGCTATGCTTGTCTTCTTATGGGATGGTGGGAGACAAGACATGTGATGACAGATGAAAATGAAAAATGGTGGAGACATATAGGCCCATATTTATACTTTTTTTGCGCCGCCTTTGCGTCGTTTTTTTACACAAAAGCGGCGCAAACTTACAAAACACAATTGTATTTTGCAAGTTTGCGCCGTTTCTGCATCAAAAAATTACGCAAATGCGGCGCTAAAAAAGTATAAATATGGGTCATAATTTTTTGGACGAGATACATTGACGATATCTTTATGATCTGGGATGGCCTGGAGCAAATCTTAAAAGATTTTCTAACTTGGCTTCCTAATAATAATTGCAACCTACAATTTACACATAAATTCCACAGACAAGTCATGGAGTTTCTTGATGTAGAAGTTGGAATTGAGGACAATAATTTACAAATTAAACTGTTTAGAAAGAGCACGGCAGGAAATAGTATTTTACATGCCCTTAGTCACCATCCACCAAGTTTAAAATGGAGTATACCATATGGGGAGTTATTAAGAGCCAAAAGGAACTGTAGTACACAAAGGAGTTTCTAGAGTGAACAAAGTGACATGATCAAGAGGTTTCAATCTAGAGGTTATCCGAATCAGGTAATTCACAATGCGTGTCAAAAAGTGACCAAAGTGCACAGAGATGCCCTCCTGATTACAAATAAGAAAAGGAAAGAACAGTGCAACACCTTGAGATTTATTACAACTTATAATGCGTACTCACACCAGGTCAGAAAGGTCTTAATGAAATACTGGCATCTAATAAAAGCAGACAGAGTTATTGGTCAAATAGTTACTCCTAATCCACAACTCACATATTGGAAAAGTAGTTCCTTACAGGACATTTTGGTACACAGCTATCAGATAAGAAATCAGGAGACCTTTCTTGGAAAACAACAAGGTTTCTATAGGTGTATGAAATGTAAGGCCTGTAAGAACAGTCCAAACTGTAAATAATATGTGTTACCTACAGGAGAGTTAGCAAGGATCAAGAAGTTTTTGAATTGCAACACTGAGTTTGCCATTTATGTAATAAGATGTCCATGTGGCCTACAATATGTGGATAGCACGATCTTTCCTTTAAAGAAACGGATCCTGGAACATTGGCGAGCTATTAGAAATAATGATGTAAAATATCCGGCAGCACGTCATTGTAATTTGGTACATGAAGGAAAGGTTGAGAATATGGTGTTCTTTGGAATTGACAAGGTATTATCAACACCTAGAGGGGGCGACAGGGAACGAATCTTGAGAAGGATGGAATCTGAATATATAATTAGATCAAATAGTAGACACCCATGGGGTTTGAACAAGGATGAGGAACTCTTTGTACACTTAGGCTAAATTGAATGGTTTTGGATTTGCCTAGAGAATGTTTTTATTGTGGTTCAAAGAAGGAAACTGTTTTGAAACTATAAAGAAGCTGATGATCTGTTTTTAGATTTTAGATTTAAATTTTTTAATTTTGTTGGTCATCCCCAATCATAGAATAATTGGATGTGAATGGCCACTTGGCCAGTATGAGGTGTTTTAAAAATTGAAAAAATGAAAAAATGAATAATATCAAAAAGCAAATAAGAAAACAAAAAAATAACACAACAAAAAAATCAGTTATGGAATTGATGGAATAATTTGATAAGGTAGATGAATTTAGACAATAGTTTATATACAGGTGGGATGTTAGAAAATGTATGATAATTTAGAGAGAGAAGTAAAATTGTTTCTGAGAGAGGAATGATAGTTGGATTTTGAGAATGTTTGTAGAATGGTTTATAATTGTGTTGAATTGCATCTTTTTTTCACGAATTTATTTTTGTATTGATTGACTGAACATGGTAAGAAATAGTGGAAAGACTTTAACATGTAATGTAAATTTCTCTAAGGAGGAGCTTGTTAGTATTTCTTCCATGTTTAGTAAATTGAAGGGTATATTATACTGGGAAAAGAGTAGGGGCATTTGTAATAACTGAAGCTTTCGAAGAAGACCGTTTGGTTGAAATGCGTTAGCCGCTGAAAGCAAGCTTTTTCTGTTGACTATTATGTTGAACATTATGAGTTAAAGACTACAGTTGTTTGGAGTGCCGCTTGGATTTCCTTTTCATTAACAATACGATTTACGGGTCCTGCGCCCGTAGCAGTGCCCCTACCTCGTTAGGTGGAACCAGGAAGAAAATCAGGGATTGTTTGGATGATATATATATCTAAATATATATATATATATATATATATATATATATATATATATATATAGGGGGGTCTCCCACGTTTTCTGAAGTAAGAGCTCCTAATGGTCAAAGAAAATCTTTCCCAATTACTAAAAATTCCTAATATATTAGAGTTGTAAAGATATGTAAATGTTACCACATCAAACAAGATTACATTAGTGGCCACCATATGCAAAGACTATCAGCGGTGATCACACCAATGCATCAGGCACAATTGCTAGAAGAAATGGAAAAATACATTGTCATTGTGGAATGCCTTGACATGAGTACCACATAGCTGCCATAGCTACAATGTCCATAAATATTAGTAACAAGTTTCCCAAGACAGTTTTTTTTAATCACTCAAATATGAGATTTAAATATAGTTGTTTGGAAATGTCACAATTTTTCTGCAAACCTCAGTTGAGCTCTGAAAATACACATATTTCCGTCTTTAATACAAGTGTTCCAATTTTGGTATACATATATTAATTAAATATAGTAAAAATGCTTAATTTAGTTGACTAGGCTACACAGAGGGGTGTGCCACCGGGTCACAAAACTGCCTTATTTCCATATTACGTGGAGCAATGTTTATAAAAAAATATCCCTTTTTTGCTTTAGTGGTAAAACAAAGCTATGGGGAGGCAAATGCCAAAGATTTTGGTAGTTATGCGCTGCGCACGCATGAATGGTCAATTTCTTGGCGCACATATCCTTGGCTGCAGCGCACAGAGACCTTACACTGCCGCACACAGTGGAAAGAAATTAAGAGGGAACATTACCTACAATATTTCAAGAATAACTGCCATTGTGCAAGTCCATTTGTTTACGCAGGCACAACCACCATCACCCACAGAATTACCATAATATTTCAACATTAAGCATAATTAAAAGTGGCGTTTTACTCATAAACCTCAACAAATGTTCATATTTGTGTCATCACTCATTAATCCTAATTGAAAGCTTATAATGTTCCCTTTAATCAGGAATTATTATTTTATATTTAAATATATTAAGCAATCATTAATTCGTGTTCAGATTTCCACTGTAGTAACTGAGTGGAGGACCATCAAGGAATTCCTGGCGCAGGTAGCTGAGGAATTTGGACCTGCATGAAAAAATGCATGCATTTGCAAATATGCTCTATAAGAAAACAAGCCTTTATGGAGTATCACAGCAGATAAGGCTTAAATGTAGTAATAATCCAATTTATTAAGGAATATGATTCCAATTGCAAAAAAGAGTGGAACTACTTGATACTGAACAGAAAGGGAATGGTAGTTGTGAGAGGGGACAAGTGTAGTCATGACTATACATCAGCACATCCACAATATTTTTTAATGGTACTTTAACATACCCCCAATTTCTTTGTACACTCACGAACTCGTCAGCATGGTATTTAGTGGATCAGAAAATAAACTTTGATGTTTGCTGTGCGAAATGCTCTGTGTAAAGTGGTATTCCCTTTTGTCATTTACGGCTATGGTTCACTGTTCCAACTTTGATCATAATGAATAACTTTCTCTAAATTGAATTGTCCTTTGCGTGGCAATGCAGGAATAATGAATTATTGCTGAGCTTACGAACATACAGTGATACACAAGTCTTGCACCAATAATTTTTTAGAGGAAAGTCATTGATGAATGTAGAACTGTATTATGCATCAGCTGTGTTTTGGCAACATTTACTTTGGAAGCAACACCTATTGTTTTTGTGTTCCAACATGAATGGACTGTACTTATAACGAATGTGAAGCAATGTTTATGAAATCAGCATTAGGGGTGTGTAATTTGTACTATTATGCAAAATGCCTGGAAGATTTTTCAAATAGATGCGAACCACAAACCAAGCATTTAGGGCCAGATGTACGTCCCATTTTTCTTGTCACAAACAGCCCGATTTGCAGAATCGGGCCATTTGCGATAGGAAAAACCATTTTGGTATGTACAGACCCTATTTTGCGATTCGGTAATCTATTTACCGAATCGCAAAATAGGTTTGCGAGTTGTGATCAGGAAGGGGTGTTCCCTTCCTAATTGCGAGTCGCAGTGCAATGTAGGATTCTTTTGTGGCTGTGAAAACAATAGCAGATAGCACCAGTTTTTAATTGGTGCTAACCCATTTGAAAATGGGAAGGGGCCTGAGGGGACCCCTTCCTCTTTGTGAATGGTAGCGTAAATATTTTTTCAGAACAGGCAGTGGTCCCATGGACCACTGCCTGCTCTGAAAAAATGAAAGGAAAACTTTTCATTTTCGTTTTTGAAATGCATCCCGTTTTCCTTTAAGGAAAACAGGCTGCATTTTTTTTATAAAACTGCTTTATTTAAAAGCAGTCACGGACATGGTGGTCTGCTGTCCCCAGCAGGCCACCTTCCCTGTGAGGGCGGCCCTTTCCAATGGGGTCGCAAATTGAGACCTACCTCATGAATATTTATGAGGTAGGACATTTGTGACCCCATTGGGAATCGCAAACAGTGTCAATTTGCAAGTCGCAAAACCTAATCTTCGCACATGTGACCCTTAGTGCTATTTTTTGCAGAAAATGGGAAAAAGGAAGCAAGGACACATTTTGTGCTGAAAAATCACTGATGGTAAATTGCATCTAATATGAGAAGGAGCTGCTCGAGTTCTGTTTGTTTGTTGTTCCTGTGCCCCCATGATAGGATTTTTATCCAACTAGGTGCAAAATTCCATTAAAAAATGGCACACCACCATAGTTTGAGGCATTTCACATAGTAAACATAATATGAAATGCTGGAAATCTTACAAGATTATGGCAGTGTAAAAAATGTGGTTGTTGGTTGAATGGAGTGTTAACCCTGCTCAAGCAACAGGCACACTCCTTGCCAGGGAAAACCAGAAATATCACTAATCTAACTTGTGCTTCACCCTCTGGTAATGTGGCACAAAAGCAGTGAGGCTTAACTTAGAGGCAATGTGTAAAGTATTTATGCAGCACACAAACAGAAATAATGTGAAAACACAACACAAAAAAAATCCCTCACCCATTAAGAAAGATAGAGTAAATCTTCATAAATTATTAGACACCATAACAACAAAAATCCAGTCAGTAGAGACAAAGTTATGTCTAAAGTTCAAGGTAAAAACTAGCATCTAAAATGATCAAAGCATCAACTCCCACATTTAGTAACACATGACTGGTTCAAAGTTGAAAAATATGACAGACTGCAAGGCAGATACAAAAAGTGGATTGGGCCCAGTCAGTGGTTACCTTTAGACTTTTGACACAAGTTAGCTTGAGATTGTAAAGTTCAGTGGGGAAAAGCTACAGGTGGTGACAGAGATAGAAGTGTTGTTTTAGTTTATTTCATTGGAAGTCAAAATCTCCAGCGGGCGATCCTATAACTGATGAGAATTCCACGAGGCCGGATATCCCTTTGGAAAAGCTGAACTGAATTTGCTGGTTCGGAGAAGAAGATAGGGTGAGCCGCCGTGTAGTCAGGCCAATCAGCATTGTACCATGTGACATATGTTGCCTGCACAGAGCCTGGTGGGACTCCAAGTCCCAGGCTCCTCTTCCCTGATGTCTGCTGTCTGCTGCCCTTCACCTGGGTACAGCCTAAAAGGGGGGTATCCTATAACCCATGCCTGCTTAGGATACTATCCAAATCACATACACAACAGTTAGCAGGCAAGGGACGAATTCAATCATAATTTCTAATAACCAATATTAACTCTTGGTTTCAGGGGGTAAATTATTTGCCCTTATTTATTTCATAAATTCACAGTAATGCAACATCAGGCTCATTGGAGAGACACCTGTCTCTATCTCTATACACAAATCTCCATACAAATATTTACATCTAGCATATAAAACATAAATACATATTCATATAACATTCTCATATAACAAAAATCATAACAATAATACAAACAAATAATACACAAAATACAAAAAATGCAAAAAAGGTGTGCCCGTCTTAAAAGCTTAAACAAATAGTCACTATAACACAGTTCACAATGTGATCTAGTATCAAATGGTAACCAAGGGCCTAACACCCAGCTGAACAATACCTAGATGTTTTTTGGGTAGGTGTTGTGTAGTGTTCACCCATTTATACGTCTCAGTTCATTATAATACAAGACCCTTGATTCCATTAAAGAGATGTCGACGCGTTTCGGCCTAGCACTCAAGGCCTCTTCAGGACTGTCAGGGGGCACTGGCAACACTACAAGAATTAACACATATTACAATCATCCTGATTCAATAAATACTTCTGCCATCCTCCACCAAATGTGTATAGTATTAATACCAAGCTGTCACCACTCAATCCATGTGTATCTTAATTAAAACAATTATCATGCTCTTAACGAAAATCAAGCAATACCGTTAATCGTCCTATACCTGTATTTAATGCTGCTTCCTAATCATAACACCGTAGTCAAAGAGTCTTTTAACAAAAGTGTCACCAAAAGTAACCCTTAACCCCTTACTAGTGGGGCAAAAAAATGCTCAATTGCACTATGGGTCATACCTTTCTTAACGTTTTAATTACTATCCAACCTTCCAAATTAATGTCCTCTTCCTTTGTTGGTTTAACTCCTAAGACCAAAGGTAGAACAGGATCAAATTAAAGAGCCTGTATCTCCTATGTTTCAAAAACACCACAGTGGGCTCCAAGTGAGCTGATCTACCCAAGGATCATGTTCTTACCTAATTAGCCGTGCTACTCAATTTTAGGTAAATCCAAGGAATGTTGGGGCCTGAAAACAACATAGGTAACTTTAGATGAAAACGTCCTGGTCTATGGACTAATCCATTATCCTTATTAATGAAACTGCTCAGATCACCAAGCTCGATAATAGTTTACTTACTAGTGCTGGGTAGTATTCTAAAAATCCTGTTTTACATTGTGCTGTAGTTCTACTCCTCAATGGGGAAGCGCAAGGCGAAATGCAGCCCTGCATTTGGCTCTGTCAAATCCAAAATACCTAAAACCAATAAGGCCATGCTACCACACACCAATTGTGTTGCTAAGGAAATAGACGACCTGATTGAAGAGGTAGAACAGATCTTAAATAATGAGCGGGTCTGACGAAAGGAGCCGAAATCCGGTACTCTCATTCCGTTTTTAACTTCTAGATCGCATACTGCTCCCAATTCGCAAACTGTTGCTTCACCACATCAGGTGCCAGCCTGCCAAGGCCCCATTAACATTAGCAGTTCTTCTACTCTCTCCGCAATTCACCTCGATTCCGAAGCATTAAAAGCCAACGCAACATACCCTACAATTCCTTACTCTAATCGTTTTTCTTCTTTGGCCCCCCAAGATCTGGAAAATCCTCGACTAACTTCCATGACTTCGCTACCCACGGAGAGTGCTCCCCTGCAAAATGACTTGCTAGCACTGGTGTCTAGCCTTAAGAGCGAAGTAGGTGAGCTGAAATCTTTACTGCTTGAAAGAACCACTCTTCTCAAAAGCAAACATCTTCTCCCTACTTGTGAGCCCAAGCCAAATCCTGCGACAAGCAAACATTCATTTGCAAAAGGCGTTTAGTCAACTGGGCCCCTGCCACCGCCAGCAAGTGCAGCAGGCTTTATGGAAGGGCAGTGTCCCCATAGCCGGTATATGTCTCCTCTCGAAAGTAATATTCCTCTTCCTTCTAATGTCCTTCTTAAATGGGACACTACTAAAGCTTCCCGCCAAAATTCTAATCTAACTAATAATAACTATATATACATGTGCAATGTTCCATTTTTGCCTCCAAACACGCGAGAAGATAAAGCCTCACTAGTCAACAAGGTCTCACACTGGCTGAGATACGTCATAGGCTGTGGTTCAGTCATTCATGATGACATTTTATCTGCCAAATATGTAAATGGTCTTCCTGGTTGCCGGGACTTCATAAAACTCAATTTCAAAAATCCCCATCTGGTAACAGGTCTCCTAGATATGGAAGCACGCAATACAAATAGGAAGTCTTCTGCTATTTTTCTCAGCGTTAGCCGCCCCACTGCCGGTCACATGCAGCCAAATTCTTCCTTCAGATCAGCCAACCTGGTCTTGAGCCGTTCTGCAGACTACCAAGACCAGGTCTTCAAAGGCTTACCATCTGATCTAGCTCCTACGATCAGCTCCGGTCCTGTCTCTAGTGGCCAAACAGTACGTGATCTCGATTTCCAGGGGGCTACTTCTGACATTGATTGACTATGTTTCACTAATCCTTGCATTTCCATTTTAAGCCCAGATTCACCGGCTATAGGTTCTTCACCCAATTTACCTAGTCCAGGTGTCGTCCCTTCGCTGGATCTACAATCTGATACCATTAATAATTTTACAAATCCACTCATGGTGAAGTTTATTGACAGCCATCCTACAGACGACATTCTCCTGAAATCAAGCTGCTCCACTGCCCAGACAACAGGCAAATTTCTGTCCTGGAACGTGGCTGGCATTAATGGCAAACTTGCTGACACTGAGTGGGGGGCATTTGTCGAAAACTTTAATGTCTGTATGTTTCAGGAAACTTGGGCAAAACACTGCAAGTATAGTCAGGGATTTAGCTCCTTTTTTAAACCAGCTAAGCCATCTTTAGCAGGTAGGGCAGTAGGGGGCTTATGTACCTGGGTAAAATTGACAGAGGTGGGAGGAACAAAGGAGATATATGTGGATTCCTATGGTATTTTGGCTATTGCCATCCAACCATACTCAGGCTCCCCTGTTCTCTGTATACAGATCTACAGTAGGCCGGGACCCTCCAACCATCGCTCAACTACTATTGAGCTATTGAATACTTTAATCCCGGACCTCCGTCTTAAATACCATATTATAATAGCAGGGGATTTTAATGTCCAACTCAAATTTAATTCAGACCTCATAGAGGTTATGCAGCCTGAAAATAGTGTATGGAACATTCCTCCCAATTCCATTCAACAAAATTCATATAAACCTTGTGTTAGGGCTACGCAGATATTAGACCATATGACATCTCATGGTCTCCGTCTTGGTAACGGCCGCTTTCCAGCTGACACTCCCGCCAGACCAACCTTCTTCAGGGGTCTATATAGCAATAAACTGGATTACATTTTCTTTGATTTAAGAGTTTGGCACGACATATTAGACGTGGAAGTAGGTAATCCACATACTAGTGATCATGCCCCTCTCCAGATCACGTATAAGAGATCTCTCTTAGCAGGAGCTGTATTTCCTGCTTCTTCTGTTGTTATGGAGCTGTCTAGCAATAGGCGCACGGAAAGATGGGACTCCTTTGAGAGATCGAGCAAGCTTCGAGAAAAACTGTGTGCTTTAATTTCTTCCCACCAGTTATTTGATGATAGCCTTATTTTTGCTCCAACCGAAGTTACGTCTCTCCATTTGGACCTCTTTGCTACCCTGAAAGAGTTGTTTTCCAAATGTGCTAGGCCATCGACCAACTCTTGTGCCCAACCCTGCTCTAAATGGTTTAACAAGAGGTGTGGAGAGGCAAAAAATACCTTGGTTAATGTGTTAAGGACAAAGGACAGACTAGGTATTATCAATGCTAGATGCCATTATGCTTCTACATGCAATAAGAGCAAACATGAGTACGAAGAGGGGCTTTGGAGTGATCTATTTGAGGCAGCTAGGGCCCACGACTCCAAAGGTCATCTCACTCGCCCACGTCCTCCTTGCCTCCCTTCACATTGAATGAAACTGCGCTGGCCATCACTGCTCAAAAAGCAGCGAAGGCCCCAGGGTCGGATGGGATCCCTTCTGATATGTTTAAAGCGGATCAGAACACCTGGAGTCCGTACATTAACAGGCTTTCTAACACCATTTTGACTACTAGATCCTACCCTGACTCATGGAAAGAGGCAATTATTGTGCCCATCTATAAGAAAGGAGAGAGGAATTCCCCGGGAAATTATAGACCCATCAGCCTTCTCGACAACCTTCAAAAAATATTTTGCCATTAACTGTTGGGCAGGCTGAGCAAATGGATAGTGGAAAACCAAATCCTAAACCACCTCCAAGCGGGCTTCAGAGAAAAAATCAGTACAATAGACCAGATATTCCGCTTTATTTCCATCAAATGGAAAGTTGTCGATGGGGACTTGGGTCATCTATTCGTAGCATTTGTTGACCTAAAATCAGCTTTCGATTTAGTACCCCGCTACAAATTGTGGGAGGTCTTGTCTAAAATGGGAGTCCCTTGCTCTATTTTAAATATCATTAGAGATCTCTATACTGGTAATTATGGCAGAATTAGATGGGGTCGGCAAGGTGAATTAACTGAAAAATTCCCTACTGCTCGTGGCGTGAGACAAGGCTGTGTACTCGCCCCTACCCTATTTCTTCTTTTCATAAATGCATGCATTCCCTATCTCATGGAGTGTTCCACCGATGCCCCCAAATTAGGAGGGCAGAAGATCCCCTGCCTCCTATTTGCTGATGACACCTTGTTGATATCCCAAACAGCCACAGGTCTTTCAACCCTGCTTTCGAGGTTCATGGACTTCTGTAACGACCATGGCCTGGAAATTAACCGACTAAAAACTAAGTGTATGGTGTTTGGGGACAAAAAAGGCAGGATGCGGCGACCCATTTACTTAGAGGGCGCCGCGTTGGAAAGAGTTGGCAATTTCGATTACCTAGGCCTGAAACTAGAAGACTTGCACAAGTGGTATTCTCATCTTCAGAAAGCAAACTTCCGCTTGAAACAACGGGCGAGTGGTATTGTAAGATTTGCAGCTAGATCTCCTAGCTTTGCCATGACGCCCGCTATTGAAATTTATAAATCACAAGCAAGGGGGGGGGCCTTTATGGAGCCAAACTGTGGGGCCACTGCAATTTAGACGATCTGACAAAGGTGGAAAACTCTTTTTTAAGGTCGTTGTTAAGAGTTCCTTCCAGCACCCCAATGCTCCCTATTCGAATGGATCTAAATCTGCCTCCCATTAGTCAGATCGCTGCTCTCAGGCCTTTATTGTTTTGGATTCGCCTATGGTCACTAGACTCTCTTATTCCCTATAGATGTGGGCTAGTCACCCTGATGGCCAATAACACTAGTTCAAAAATCAAGTGGTGTGCGTATGTAGAACGGACCTTCACACTACTTGGTTTGGGGTCTTATTGAAAGGATCCGCCATCTATTCCAAAAAATGCAATACAGACATTGAAGGATGCATTTTGGCTCTATGTCCAACTTTCACAATTGTCTGCTGTTTCATCATCTTCCATGACGGGCAGTTTTTTACAAATCAAATGCCACTATGAATCTGCGCAATATATGGACATAGTACTCTCTCCACGTGCACGTGCATTGTTTATTAGATTTAGGATAGGCTCTCTTCCTCTGCGCATCCTAACACACAAATAGACTAACACTAGTTGCACTTCTAAGATGTGCCCGATGGGCTGTGCAGGGAAGAATCCATAACCCATGTCCTCTTCCAATGTCCTGCATACCATAAACAGAGAGTCAGTTGGATTATTCCTTTATGTAGGAAAATGGGTTTTAAGAGCTGCTCACTGGCTTTGAGAATTCTTAAATCTGATTCATCTGTTTTAGTGGCTTGTTGTCTGGCAAAATATTTAGATTCTATTTGGCACTGTAGACAGAACACGCTTAAAAAAATAGAGGAAAACTTAACAATAGACGTGGGGAGTGGCTACTGACGAACCCATCCGTGAATCTTAATGTATGCACTTATCACTTTTCAAATGTATTTTTTATGTTTAGATACTTTTATATTTTTATATAGAAATGTTTTATTTTATGTGATATGTCTGGTTAGTTTTGTATTTGACTTTTGATACCTATCATGCAAAATCCTGCATTTTTAAACGATCATATAATCATATAATACGGTATGAATTTTCAAAGGGACAATGCTTACGCTTAACATTTTTTATATAGTTCAATTTTTTATGTCTGAAATTTTTTATACATAGCTTGTTGCCTTGTAAAACTATGAAACTGTGAATTGTGGTGTGCTTTTATGGTTTTTACTTTTACCGAAAAAAAAGCTAACGAACGAACAGACATATGTATTAAAAAGGAAATTTTAGGTCTGGCAAGGGTTTTATTTTGACAATTTAAAAAGGCAGTTTAAAACTACCCACAGGCTGCAACTACACAATAAGTGCTGTGGACGGACTAGTAGCATTTAATTTACAGGCACTGGGGACAGGTAGTACCACATTTACTAGGAACTTATAAGCAAATGAAATGTGCCAATTGGGTGTAAGCCATTTTTACCATGTTTTAGGGAGTGAGCACAAGCACTTTAGCACTGGTTAGCAGCCATAAAGCACACAGAATACGAAGGCCAGCAAAACTAGGCTCAGAAAGCAGGAGGCGTGAAGGCAAAATGTTTGGGGGACTATCACCCAAGGATGTCCGATGTAACACCTAATGTCATAATACACTCTACATCAGCACTTTATACAAACCAAAAAACAAGTTCTCACCTAAACCAAGTATGAATTTCGCATAGTTGTGATTTTTTCCTTTGTTGTGGTTTTGCTTCTGGTTAAAGCAAATTCTCAGTAGAGCATGCAGCGTTTCACTTTTAGTATATTTTCACTCCCTTGATGAAGGGAGTCAAACAATCTAGTGACACAAAATGTAAACGTCTGCTCAAGCATTACCTGTATCAATTCACTGGAACAGTACGTCACACTCAAATCTTCATAAAACAAAACAACAACACTTTTCAAACCATGGAATACACCAAACCGCACAACCATCACTCTGCAGCTGTATTATGTCTTATGCCACTGCTCCTAGGTCCCCAGGCACAGGTCACTCTCACTGTCGCTGATAGCAAACTTCTAAGTAACATGCAAGCACATAGTTTCTAGTCTCTCCTACATATTTTCTCAAATGAAGAAAGTATTCAGCCTGCAGAGCCCCATTAGATTAGGTGATAGACTTTGTGGCTGCAATTGCATGCAGCCACCTCCTCACCAAATCATCCCATGGAAACACAATGGTGCCCTTTCTAAAAATGCCTGCTTACATTTGAAAAACATTGTCAGGACTTCCCATTGTTCACTACCACCAGTGTCTCCAAGTTGTAAGAAGCTAGGCTGTATGAAACAGTGTGTGATAGCAATAAGATAAGGCATCCTGCTGTCATGTGTGTCCAATTTTAGCAGTGCCTTCAGTAGCAAACTCTGCACCCCCAGCTCCAGATGAAACACTATATCAGCCTTGCGTTATCAATGCGCCAAAGTGCACAGTGACACACACAGTGACACAGAGTCACTACTTCCCATGGGGGAGCTGAGAAGACTGTGATTAGATTTATGGCCATGCGTACCCAGTGTCAAAGTATTCCTCTTTAGTACTGGGAATGTGAGGTGATGCCAAAGTTACTGGACTCTGTCTTAGTGGAAGGATTTATCAAGTTGGAGAGTTACTAGAATGTTAATTTGTTAACTGCTGAAGGCACACTTTGACATAAATGCACTGCCTCCTTGCTGTTGCTCAGAGTGGACATGCACAGATGCTGTAGTATTTAAACATAGGAGACACATACATGTTACAGATGAGGAAAGGAGGGGCTACTCTCAATAAACATCAAATCCAGCTTTGTAGAAATGCTGCAGAAGAAGTCACTGCTGTAAATAAATGGGATCTCATGTTTGGATGAAGCTAAAACACAAATTCAAATTCCTGTCAAACACTTATTTTGCAACAGATGCAGTATTCATTGGTTGTTTAAATATCCCACCCTTACTAGCGTGCTGAAAAACCCAAAGTCATCGTGAGAGACTCTGCAGCTGACTGGGGACGGTGGGGCTAGATGTACTCACAGGCCCAAGTATTGTCATCAAAGCACAAGAGCTGCTTGGCCAAATAGGGCTTGCATGACCCTGGAAGATGCTCCCTTGGCTGGTTACTTATTGCTTTTCCAGGCTACAGGCATCAAGTATAAAAGGCCTCAACACCTGGGCCCAGACACCCCAAAGCATGGAGTTTCACTGCTGGCTCAGTAAACATCGGAAACAGTATTGAGGAACTGTAATTGTGTATTTCAAAAAGTTATCAGAATAACACAGATTAACACCTCTGTCGTAAGAGCACAAAAGTCCATAAATCTAAAAAGAAGGGGTGATGGATGGGGGGTTGGCTAATAGATGATGAAGTCCACTCCCATGTAAATTAATACTAACTTGACAGGCTTTGTTGTGTTCATAAAGGCCACTATTATTGATGCCTTTCTGTGCCAGATGAATCATACTAGTTTTCTGCTGGCATTGGCACGTTTATTAGGATGCCTATGGTCTATAGCTGTGGTGTTTTGATGCATGGGTTGTGGTCTGGATTTTTGACAGCTGCACATTAGTGCTATTGCTACCACCTACTCAGACTTCCCGCCATGTGTGCTACAGCACAGACATGTCTTTATTACACAGGCTGCAATCTCTCCCTGTGCTGTGGTCTCCTGGTCCATGCACCTGAGTAGCTGCTATAGAATGTGCCAAACATAGCTTCATTCTACCCTCCAAGCATACAACTATCTATAGACCACCATCAATACTTTCCTCTTCTTGCATTCTATTCTAAGCACCCGAGATCACTGTCCTATGTCCTCCCTCTTGATCTTGCCAAACATTGCTTCCACGGTTGCTTTCCCTGCTAGTTTATATTACCACTCTGAGTTCTAGTAACCCTGTGCTCACTTACTGCCCTCATGTACAGACTCATCTCCACAGGGGGTGTTGGTCTGGCTGCTGGATTTACTGCTCATAGTTTGAATAAGATAAACCTTGTAGAATTGATTAGGTTCCACTCTCAACTACTGCACCACCTCATCCCTTCCACATTGCAATTCCATCTCTATCAGCAACCTTATTAATCCACATCTAAAAGAGTGCAATCAACATGGCCCTCTTTCCCAAGATCCTCCTACCACCCACCAGCAATCTTCCATACCCTTCTGGGCCTATCTTTTCTCCACGCTGTAATGTTGACTTGGCTTTGTCACAGCTGACTACATCCCTCAGTGTTCATTCTCCACTTTCAGTCGGCTACCTTGGCCACTGCGTACACTACTAAAATTTATCTTTCAAAGCAGGAATATGCTGGCTATGCTTGTCAACTTGATACCTATCTTGTTATGTCACACACAAAAGACTCTTAAAACTTAGCCATAAAATACTCCTCTATTGTCTGCAGAAGAAGACCTATCGTTCATCAACTCAAACAGAATGGTTGAACCAAGACTGGAAAGTAAAAGCTCTTTTTGCATGCATAACAGCTGAGTCAAGCAGCAGCGCCATTGCTTCCTAGTGAACCCAAGATTAGAAACATTCTAATCTTATGTCGCAAGCCTACCGCTGTACATCATGAAAACAGGGTCTCAGGCTGTTTCTCTTTCAAAAGCTCATCTCACAAATGGACTTCTCTGGTTACCTCTATATATGCTCTAAAAGTATGCAAAATCTGATTTTCCTAAATGCTACAAAACATTAATCAAATTAGGTATGGCTAGGCAGTGCTTGTTGGGGTGTAGAACAAAATCATGAACCCTGTTAGGGATATGACTGGAGATAGAGGGATCCTCAAAGAGTTATTTAAAGATGATGCTCTGGTTGACCCACGTGGAGTAGCTCACACTGGGGTCTATAAACACACCTTTGTTTAGAGTGTGCATCAACTGGTACCTGTATTCATTGTTATTTCTAACTTCCAGCTCTCTTCTCAAGAATGTCTTATTAATCTATATACTCAAGGGTGGCCTTTCAGACAATTCATCTGTTTAGTTGCTACTGGATTTTAGATGTGTTTTTGTGCCCATGAAGTGAAGGTACATGCACATTTCTAAATATAAACTGCATATGAAACATGTAACAAGAAAACATATCAATACTAGCTGACCAAGAAGGAGGGCTTTGTGATCTTTGGTGAATTTTTTTGAAAGTCAGTATAACTGCAGAAGAAGTACTAACGTTGTGCATGATATGATGACTGGAAATGCATATGGTTGGGAGACTTCCCCATAAAGTTCTAGAAGCTCAACAAGCCCTGTTGTCATGGAGGGAACTATGATGGGTATATCCATACAGACTCCAATAGGATTACTATCAAGCTACTCCCTAAGTGGGAGTAACACCTACTGCTATGGCCATTGACTCTGTTTTTTCCCGACCACGGACAATGCAAGTTTGAGCGATCAGTGTCATCATTCATGCATCCACCAGGTTTATTGTCTTAAAGACTGTTTCTTTCTCCTTCTGAGAGCCAAGACGGTGTGTGCAGGAATCGGTTCACCATATGTGTTAGCATGGGAGTCACATGTTTAAACCGTAGCATAGGCTATTTTAATTCTCCATTATGACTGTGAGCTGACTCATTACATCATTTTCCTTTTTGAACCCTGGTTGGGAGTAGTTCCATTCAAAGCCCATTCTTTCTGTGTTTTTAAGGGATCTTTCCAACAATATTCCATATCCCAAATGTGTGGTCTGAAGAGGGTGGCTCCTGCTGTCCGGTTCCATAGAAAGGTGCATCGGCATGCCCCAGGGAAAGGAAGGATCACAATAGGAATATTGGATGTTAGTTGATTCATAAATGTCACTTGTAGATATCTTGTAACATTTGCCTTGTTATCATCTCAGCTGGATTGTTTTCAGGAAACCAATGTGCCAGAATTTGAATACATCTCTTTCTTGACATTTTGTGGAAAGTGGTATATTTGTTCTAATGTGATAGAAGTGACCTTTTTTTCATCTGTTGCTTCTTGAGCAGAAGCTGTGAATGGATTAATAGTGTGTGCGTGGCTAATAGTGATTGTGGGGGTGATTCTAAATTCGGCGGGCGGCGGAGGCCGCCCGCCAAAGTTCCCCCACCAAAATACCGCTCCGCGGTCGAAAGACCGCTGAGGGTATTTTGGGATTTGCCCTGGGCTGGCGGGCGGCCGCCTGCCAGCCCAGGGCAAATCTACCTTCCCACGAGGATGCCGGCTCAGAATTGAGCCGGCGTAGTGGGAAGGTGCGACGGGTGCAGTGGCACCCGTCGCGTATTTCAGTGTCTGCATAGCAGACACTGAAATACTTTGTGGGGCCCTCTTACGGGGGCCCCTACAGTGCCCATGCCATTGGCATGGGCACTGCAGGGGCCCCCAGGGGCCCCGCGGCACCCCCTACCGCCATCCTGTTCCTGGCGGGAGACCCGCCACGAACAGGATGGCGGTAGGGCGTGTCAGAATCCCCATCGAGACGGAGCGCGCTCCGCCGCCATGGAGGATTCTGCAGGGCAGCGGGAAACCGGCGGGAGACCGCCGGTTTCCTGCATCTGACCGCGGCCGAACCGCCGCAGTCAGAATGCCCTGCGGGGCACCGCCGGTCTGTCGGCGGTGCTCCCGCCGACCCTGGCCGGGGTCAGAATGACCCCCTGTGTGTTTGAATGAAGGTTTCTAATAGTGTGCACGGCTTGTGACCCAGTTATGCACTTTAAGTCATACTTCAAAGTATGAACTATGGTTTACAACCACTTGCGCATCCATAACGCCATTTGTTTTACACTGTGGCTGCACAGAGAAGTCCCCCACCCTGTGCCATATTTACAAACTGGACCAATGGTACCATTTCGCCAGTTTGTAAACCCTTGCACTACATTTTACCTGTGCCAGGCATAATGTGTGCAAGGAAGGTGTTCCCCTGCAGGAATGGCCCTGTGAAATCTACAAAATTTCACTGCATCTTTCCAGCGTCATTTTTTAACACCTGCTCAAGGGCAGGTGTTAGAGTGACACTTAACTGTTTTAAATGGATCTCCCTGAGCTTTTCTGGACTAGCGCCAAACTTTTTGACGTTAGTCCAGCACAGCGCCATGACTGCATCAGAAATTCTGACACAGCTGTGCTAATGAGCATCATATTGCACTTTATTGTTAATACAGCACCACCATTGTGTCGTTAGGGGGCTCCGGGAGGTGCAAGCAAACTGGTGCATTGTGATCGATGCACCAGTTTGTTGTAAATGAAGCCCTATGTTTGACAATTTTACGTGTTATCATATTATGAATTATGAATATTGATTTATTGTGTACAATCGCTAAAAGTAAAAAACTTTTTTCTCATGCATGTTTGGCTATTTCGTACCCATTATGCTCAAATGGGCGTATTAAATACTTATCCTAGTGTGGTTGTTAATTATTTTCTTAGATTATAGGCATCCATTTTGTAGTTGTTCTACACTGACTCTGAATCTCCATGATCAGCATGGATGTTAAGATCTTGGCAAAGCTGCTCGCCGACAGACTGAACCCTGTGGCTTCCAAGTTTTCCATGTTAACTTTGTTCTCTGATACTCTTCAAGGAAAAATAGGCACAATTATTCACTGGTTTTGGTGAGTTAAAGATGACCTTAGCAGCAAAATTGTACTTTTGTTGCATGTGGAGCAGTGTTCTACTATGTGGAGAGTGTCTAACTTTTATAGACCAGGGAAAGAAAGGATTACAGCTTTGGATTCATTGCTAGGGTAAGGTAGCTGTACATGTACCAAACCACATCCATGAAATGTAAAGAGGGTTTGACTCTGACGCATTTAAGATTAGAAGAGTCAGATGCCAGGGTTGATCATTATTACTCCTCTTCATTTTGCTTGTGTTACACCCTTTAATCACAACCATTTTACATTTGCAGAGCATATCAGATATCTACTTCAAATGTTTAAATGCTGTGAAAGATTACATACGCTAAAACATTATAACCATAACAGGTAAACAGAATAATTGATGAAGACTAGCATGGTCAAAACTGGTATTGGGTTCTCTATGTTCCTGTTCAGAGGGGTCTTTGCCCGGTGATTTGGGATGGACTGTTCGTTTGTTGTAAGATCAAGCCGGTTCCTGATTTACATTTGCCTGGTTCCTTCCTGGAGTAAAATGCAGCCTGACAGATTGCTAGTGGTTTAGGCTTGAGATTGCTAGTGGTTTAGGCTTTGGAAAGCCTTCCACCTACACGTTTTCTGTTTTCTCTAGGTATGATCATAGAAGAATTCTCTGTGTATGATTTTGTCCCCTCAGTGAAGATGTTGCTCCTCCATGATGTGTCTGATGTACCAAGAATAATGTCTCAATGGAGGAGATGGTCTGTCAGTTTCCTAACTGCATCAAATCCCCAACATTTACAAGCTGGAATACTAACATTCCCCTCTCACTTGGAGAGTGATTCAAGAAATCCAATGTGGATTTTGGTCACGTGTGAGAAACCAATCTATAATTTGACTTAATTTAGTATTTGAACCAATCTGGGGCCCCTTTGTATGGGACAGACCTCTGACTTCCTATAGACAGTGGAGTGATATGTTTCACTATTGCGATTCAGTCTTCCTGTTTGTGTGTATGTGTGGCCTACCTCATCCCCACAGCCTTTTTATGGACGTGAGATGCAATATATTTCAAAATGTTTTTGATGCTGTTTATCAGTCCTTGCTCTTTACCACTCTTCCCTTTTTATTCATGTTATCACTAATGTTAATCTGTTTTTTCCAAAACTGGTGCATCATGTGCAAACCACTTTATTCCCCTCTTTCCAAGGGAGTAGCCCAAAAAATGCTTCAACAAAGAAATTCTGAAAAGAATGTGAGCAGATGGTGCACCATTCCACATCTCCATCTTAATATTCTATTATAGTGATATTTATGACCTTGTGTTTAAGGACCCTTAAAGTCTAGGAACCATAAACAACATTTTAAGAAGCTTATGTTCCACTAACACAATGGCACCCCCACATTAACTCAAGCTGCTAAACCACAGGGGAGGGGTTCATCATATTGGTGTTGCATCCCACCCCTTGTCTTCTTTACTATAAACTCAGCATTATCTGAGTTCAATCTGCCCCTTTGGGGATATTGCTCCCTGTAGGGAATCTTCCTTTTCTGTGTGTCGGCCCCAACTTTTCACCTTTTTCAGTGCCCTATTTTTGCTGGCATCAGAATTCCCCCTTTATAAAATGATTACATTGGCTTTTCCTGATTGACACATTTATCTTGCCTGTACGTACCTAGCACATGGTTAGAAATCACACCTAGGGTCTGATAGTTAAATGCCACTTGAAGACTGCAGCACCTATTGGGCTTGATTCAAGAAAAGTGGTGCTGCATCCACTGTTACTCCACTTTTCTTGCATCCTTTAGCGACTCTCTCCCGCCACCATGTGTGCTCCGTATTTGGCATAAGGTGCACCATGGTGTAGGGTAGGGTCAATAGCATAGACATTTTTGATGCTATTGATATACTGTGTAGGATTAGTGCCAAAATGTTGGCTCTAATCCTGTACAGTACATAGGGGCCCATTAAAAGCAATGGTATGCCCTCTTTTAAGGCCTGCTGTATGCAGGCTTTAAAAGTAGCTGCAAGAAATTATGCAGTGGAATCTCTTAGATTCTACTGCACCATTTTTGTGGTCCCTCTAATGGGGGAACACCCACCTTGCATACATTATGCCTCGCGCAGGTATAAAGTGGCGCAAAGGGTTACAAAGTGACTCAATGCATGCATAGCGCCACTTTGTAAATCTGGCACTGCGATTTTGGCTTAGGTGGGCGCCACATTGGTGTAAAGAATTGTGCTAATGTGGTGCAAGGAGGCACTAGGCCCTCTTAAATCTGGGCCATTGTGTCTTGCACTATAGTAGCAATGCAAATGTTACTTCAGGCCTATCCTGTGTAGCTTGGTTGCTGCAGTGTAAACTTGCAGCATGACCTGTCAACATCTCTCTTTTGGATAGTTAAAGATATCCGTATTAAATATTGCCAAACCACCCCTATGTAGTCCTTGTAGCCCACAAGTTCATGGTATTTAAAAGTGGTACTTGTAGAAATTTCATCTTGCTATGTCACTACAGAGACAAGGCTCCAAAAATTATTTTAATTGTGACAGAATTAGGTGTGCTACATAAAAAAAAACAGGAACAGATTAAACCAATAATGCTGCATCTCTGGAATGGGACCAGGTGAATAATAATTAAACCACTATTTTATTAGTCATTACAATCCAATTAAATGGTGAAGTCTGAGTTTTTTTGAATGGCAAGGGAAAGTAACTTTTTGAAAGTTGTGTTTACCCTACATGGAGCTCCTGGAGACTAATATGCGTTCATGCGTCAGAACTCTAGGCCTGTATTTGGCCTAAATGAGGTGTGAAATAACTCCCAGGAGCTAAATAATAGGTTGAACTGTATGGGCAGGGATAGCTCCTGTGAGCTCAGCAGAGTATTCTGGATAGTAGCTGTGAGCATCCTTTTGCCACATCGGATTTGAATCCTGTCAACAAAACTGTCAGTAGCCCTTGTACCCAGAACAAAGAATTGGACACTAAGGGTCAGTTGGCTGTTCTCCTGTGTTGCTGCAGGGACAAAACAAGCTTTCAGAGGCTTTTACCCTAAAATGCCCTTCTCACCAATGCCAACTAGACATGGACTGGACTATTTTAAACTCTTTGACTTGTATACTTTCACCGGGATCAAAGGCCCCATTGTGAGGCACACAAAAGATGATAGGAGGATGCTTGCAATAGGTCTTACCACTGTTAATCACTCGGAGCACCATTAAAGCCCACTGTTCTTTTGCCCATCATGCTACCTCAGTTTGGACCCAGCCATATGCAAATCAGTTTTTATCCTGCTCAATAGGAACAGTCAAGCTAGAACTGCCAAGCCCATTCCTCCCTGAGCCAGAACACAAGCAACTCAAGACTAGTTTTGCCCTGATTGGGGCTTTTCAGTTGGGTGTAGCTTGGTTCCAGTCGTACAGTGAACACAGGACACACATTTCTTAGATCATTAAATGGAACACACAAAAGGTGATGGAAGGGTGTTTGCAATAGTTCTAACCACTGGCAATCGCCTGACGTGGCATTCCAGACCATTGTTCTTTTGCCCATAATGTCACCTTAGTTTGGACACAGCCAAGGGCAAATCAGTCTTAACCTGTACTTCAATATAGCCAGCCTAAAATTGTGTCTAGGTCCTAGTCTATCACTTTCATTAACTATCATTGGTGCTTTCTGCTTTTTGGCACTATTTCCAATTTAAAATTTTAAAATTAATATCTCCAGTTCTCCTTATTGGATGTTTGTCATTTTGTTTATTAAATGTTACTCTACTTTGGTTTGGGATTTATTGAGGTTAATTTAATGAATTTGAGAGTTCATCCTGACAACAGTTGTGGGTTTTCTTTAAGATGGGGAGTCTCCTACCCCAAATAATAACCCAGGTCCATATTTATGAGGCCCTTGAGCCATGAATGCATCACTTTTTGTGACACCATAGTTGTGCAAAACCTCTACATCATATTTATGAGGTCATACAAAGCAGCTTTGTATGGCTTTGAGTGGCCTCATAAACATGGAGTAACTCTCTATGTTCGAGAGACATTCCATGGGCTTTGTGGTGGGTGTTCCCATGCAATAGACTCATAAAGATGGAGTACGGCAAGGGAGCGCAAATTGCTGCGTTGCCTTACCCTGCATTAGGGAGGCATTCCATGGGCTTTGCGGTGGGTGTTCTCATGCAACATCCATAAATGTTGATGCATTCCCAGATGTACAATACCTTGCAAAACTGTGGATGTGCCTAAACCTTAAGACCCTCCAGGGGAGGTGCAATGAGGAGAAATAACACAATTTCTCCCTATTTATTTGCTCTTTCTATGTGTGCTGAAGAATGCAGCACATACAGAAAGTGGAAAACGCCTCCCAGGATAGATTTTGTGGAGGAATTTTTCCCTTCTTGGCAAAAAAGCAATCCTACATGCAACACAGGCACCCTTGCACCAAGGGTGCCTGTGTTGGTGTTAGACTGCCGAAATGGCACCAGGGCATGGGTAAAAGACAGGAATGTGCTGTATGCCATAGATGCTACACATTTCTGACCTTCCCCTGTGATACAGGGCAGCTCACCAAGGTAACTTGCTGCACTGTTCTGCGCCACAAAACCGTGAATACACCTCCCAATATCTTATACTGTCCTTTTGGTGTTATATCTTCGAATGATCCTTTGACCTGTGGTAGTCTCTCTCACTGCCTTTCCACTTCTTCTGCATTCTTAGTAATTTATATAAATCTGATTATTTTCTGTAGCCTGCATGAGAATATGTGCTCTTCTCTCCGGTGCAATTGATGGGGCTAGGCTTTAAATAGTGGTGGTGACACTGTTTATGGAGCTCCTATTATTTATGTCTTGTTTTGCTAAACTTCCCTGCACGCCCACCGCAGGAATGCTTGAATACTGCCAGGCGATGCCTGCATTGTGATACTACACTCCCTTTTGGATCATTTTACTCTTTCGAAAATAAAGAATGATTTCGGAAAATGCATCACAAGTCACCGCAAAGGAGAATGCTTATTTTGTTAGTACCAGATATTACTAAAATAATTATATTTTTGCTTAGTATTAAATTATTAGGAATTAAAAATGCATATGGGCTAATCATCAAATAATTTAAAAATGATCATGACACACGAACCAAATGTCTTTTTTTCTGATCAAAATGAGCACAAAATTCGGTTTTACACTCATGTCCCCGAGGGGAAGCACTTCATTTTATGACTTTGCTTCCAATTATCAAAATGTGCCAATCTCAAACCATTTACCATCTGTCTCTACTCGATTGCTCTCCTCGTCCTATACCCAGTGCTGTACTTAGCAATATAAAATATGGACATTCAGAAAGTTACGCCAGACATTGTCTGTAAAAGTGAAAGATGCTAAACCCAACAAGAGCTAGACGGTTAAAATTCAAGTAATCTCATACCAAATGCCTGGCACGGAGGTAGAACATAATGACACTTAACACATTAATCGCTGAACTAGAAGTAACTCTTTTGTTCGATCTTTTTGTTTAATTTGAATTCGTATAGCACACCGGGCCTGATGCACAAAGGTCAATATACACGTGTATATATGGTCGTGTGTTTAATTTCTCCTACACCGAGGTGAAGCACTGGACTTTTTTTTACTATTCACCATTTCCGAAAGGAGAGTTATACAGTTGTGGCCCGCTTTGCTCGAAAGAAGCAAGGCGGTTGTGGCGCGTGTGGGGGGAGGGGAGCATCTAAAATTTAAATAAATTAAATAAAAAATAAAAAACTCTTACCTTTTTGGCGCTGTCCCGCTCCACGCTCCTCTTCCCTGCTGGCTGCACGCAGGCACAGGTTCCCAGCCTGCCCTGCGGCCAATCCTTACGCTGCCCGAAGCAGCATCAGGATTGGCAGGGAGCGCCCTGGCTGGGCACTCCCAGGCAGACTGGGAGCCTATGCAGGCTCTCTCCAGCCCGGCAACTGTGTAGCCAGGCTGGAGAGAGCCTACCAGGCATGTGTGTTTGGCCGGCCTAAGCCGGTCAGCCAAACATGCATGCAGTGTGAGTGGGAGTGTTAAGCACTTCCCTAACAGCTCCTCACCCCAGATGCCCCGCCATTTTCACAACGAGGGTATAATTAACATAGTTTATTATCCCCTCATTATGAAAGTTTTGCCGCTTCTGCTGCTGGTGGGGAGGGGGGATGATGCTTCTCCACCCTAACGGAGGAGCTGCCCCTGGAGTTATACCTAAGTGTAGTATTACATGTCTTAGGGTCCTCAAAAGAGCTGGTGGAGCCTCTTACGATAGAATGTAAGAGTGCAAAATTACTACTAGTAACTTTTCATTTCTTGGTGGAGGTCTCCACCACCCGGATATAAGGAAGAAATAATAAAAATGTATTCATGTATATAATAAATGTAAATTTATTAAACATATTTACTGATCACCAGCAAATAATAAATCAAAATTTTACAGCACATTAATTCTTCTAATAGATGGGCATTCAAAAATTAATTATTTCGATATATTAATTTAATCTACATAATTTAATATTTATTCATGTTTAGAAAAATACCCACTCACTAATATGTTTACATATAATATACAGTACATTTGGTTAAAAGTGATGTCCTTAATTAATTCAAAAACATTATTTAAAAACAAAATGTTATCTTGTCAATGTATATTTAAAAAAATAAATGTATTATTAAATGAAAAAACGATCTTTCAATCACTGAAATAAAGCTGTATATAATTATATATGTATAACAGTACACATACATAATAAATATTTATTTATATAGTTACATACATACATATAAATATCTATACACACACACATATATATTTTCACTTACCTAATCAAATGTTTCAGGGACGTTACATTTAGGTTTTGAATTTACAACCACAAAACCTTAGAAATTGATCAGTTATAAGTATGGTTATCTCAAATACCTTTAATTATTGCTCTAAGATAAATATAACTCAATGCCCCACGATGTACAGTTTTCTTCTCAATAATTTTACTGCAAATGTTACACTGATATTATCAATGATGTCATCAAAGATGTCAATAGCAATGTAAAATGAGGGGTAATTAGCAGTGCAGGGTTAGGCTGTGAGCTAGCTAGCTAGTTACCTTAGGGCATAATTTATAGTTACTTGAGTTAACCATAATTATAACTGCTGAATTTCGATGGTTTTGTCCGTGTAAATTCAGAACCTAGCTATAAAGTCCCTGTAACATTTGTTTTTTTAAGTGAATTCCTTTTTTTTTTTAATGTTAAGTAATTTGAATTACTTTACTTTAAATAAACCACTGTTGCCTGCAGCCAGGCCCTACGTCTAACCCCTTATAAGCATCAAACCCCATGGCACTCATGGCCTTCGGCCGTGTGCAGTGGAGATTGACTGGAGGGCCTGGTCTGCAGCCAGGCCCTGCAGCCTACCCTCTATATGAACGCAACCCTGCGGCCAACCCTCCATGAGCACCCAATCCCACGCCAAGAACGCAGCCTTCGGCCATGTGTCAGCATAATTTACAGCTTACGATGTGGAACAGCTAAGAGGTTGGAGAGACTACACGAGTCCTGTTAAGATTTCAGCTGGAAGGATATTTCATTCTCTGCACAAAAGAGTCACCTGAGTAAAAGCAGACTTTTATGAATACTACATTATTATGACATAGAAATTCCTGGTCTCACCTACGGTCCTGAAGAGGCCCATAATTATAAGGGGCCGAAACGTGTCAACCTATTCTTTATTTGGCAGGTTGCTAGAATTGCTAAATAATACCTATAAGGAGTTATCTTGGTACACATCTTTTAGAAATGGATGATCATATTGGTTTGATGTGACTATGATGCAATCATCTCCTTTGTTGATTAGTGGAGAATGCAGACATTAAAGCCACATTTTCAATGTAAAAGGACAAATGAAGTACAGATTTAATTAATTGAAATGGTTGAATAATTGTTTGTGTCAATTTATGTACAATTTTGTGCTCTATGTGTTGTGTAATATTTGTCAATATTTTTTCCACATGAATTATGTTTTTTGATTTTGGCTCTTATAACATTTGTAAAAAATAATTATATTCATTATATAACTTGGTTGTTTTTTTCAGTGATAGATTTAGAGCTTTACTGATGTACTAATGATGAAAAATGTTCCCTACTAGTTTACTATATTGTTTATATATTGTATCTATGAGATACAGCGCATTCCTATCTTTTTCCTCTGTGCTGGCACACAATGGGCTGTGATGCATCAATGCAGGCACCCTTGCACCATGATGCAGTGGTGTCTGCATTGCAGGGATGATTGTTTTTTTGCAGGAAGAGACACCATCCAGCACAAAACACACTGGTGCAACGAGGGGAAATGTTGCAGCACACATAGAAAGAGCAAAACTGCCATGAATGATTGTTTATGTGCAGGAAAGAATACCAGATTCCAAGATATCGTAGAAAGGGTCACTTCCGTAGGGAAACCATTAGTATCTACAAGGAGACCTGAACTTCGCTCAGTGGGAGACGTTCCTGCGCATTTTCCCACTTCAGCTATTTCAGCTATTCCAGCCACCCTAGAGCAATCTGGGGTGGGATCTCTCATTCCCAGTGATGGCATAGTGTGAACACTTTCACAAGCAGCCAGTAGGCCCACACAGTCAGTTATTTTGATTCCCTCATGAACAAAAAAAAAGGTCTATTATCCCATCGCCCCAGTCAATCATTTAAATTTGGACTAAACTCATCTACTCCTCTGTTTCTTTCTGCTTCTGGCAGGGATTGATTGTGAAAAGATCTTATATTATTAGAGTCTTAGCAATTGGATAGGGTATACAATCACAATCTGATAGCAGAGTGGGTGGGCCCTCCTAAGCGGGAAGTGAACAATTCAACATTGATAAGTCCTTCTACCAGTGACTCATAATCATATTTTGTGGAACTCTGATGACAACGTGTAGCATACAGAAAAATGGTGCTTACTACTGACAAACAATTATGTTTTGACCTGATCCAATGTATAACTTTGTTAATTAGGCACTCTGAATCTTCCTAGGACCAGGGCACATTTACGGGCAAGTAAATACCAGAGTGAGTCATGGTAGCTAATCCATCACAAGATAAACAGTGTTTTTCAAGTAATTTTATAATAAGGGCTGATCCAGCCCTATCAAGGGCCTGGTTAATCTGATGTCTAGTGGGACGACTCAGCAGAGGTGGATGAGATGGCGGTTTAATGATGTTCATGGATAAATTGTTATTATCTGCAAACTGATATATATTGGAAGCTCTTCTCCACGGAGGCGGCCTCCCCTGTATGGTCCTAGTAGTGGAGGACACAGCTGCTTTAGCAGTGTCAGTACTAGTAACCAGTGTGAGAGGGTACAAGGCGGGGCAATGAGCTTTGTAGACTAGCCAGCAAAGATTTCCCCACCCCACAAGTGCAAATAAAATTAGCTGCTGCATTGAACTGCGTTTTCATGAGGACACCAATTCTTTCTCTTAACTTTGCGATTAGACAGTTCATTTCCAGCAGCTGATGTCTTAAAAAACAAACGTCTCCATATTCAGCAGGCACTAGGTGTCTGCTGGCAGATATATCAATTGATGCATCATTATCCAATGTTTTAGACTACTAAGAAGTTGCAGAAAGAGACTGGGAGCAAGATGCTCAAATATTCAGCATAAAAACCTATTGTAACAAGGATGATTTTGGAGAATAATAATTTCAGGATTATCCAGCAGACATTTAGACACTGAGACACAATTAGGGGCATATTTTCATAAATTGACGCATTGCTGAGGTAACGCAGTGATGCATCAGAGAACCTTGTGCTTCCATATGTTTTTTTTCCTACACCATGGATGTGTCCTCTTTATGAGACAGTGTGAAGGTCCATGGTGCATGAAACAATATGACACATTCACGGGAGGAATGTCGTAGGGATAACTGGAGCATGTGCTACAAAAATGACACATGGCTGATTTACTACACATAAAGCAAGACAAATCAGCCTTGCGTCACTTTTGAGTGATTAACACATCAAATATCCTTCAAAAACTGACAAATTTAAACGTTTAGAAAGGAAAAGACGGAGCAGGCAGGAGCAGCCAGGGCAACAACCCTAACAACCCAAGCACCAACCAGGATGTCCAGGCAGAGCCTCAGGGGAAGACAAAGAAGAAGCGTGATTTTAGTGAGGTGGGGAATCAGATACTCATGCCATCTTAAAATTGCCATTAGGGAAGAAAGAGGCCATATGGAAGTCCATAGTGAATAAAATCAACTCTTAAGGGCAAGTCAAAAGGACACTGACAGACTGCAAGAAGGGCCAGCACAATTACATGTGCGGGGCCTAGGAGAAACTGGCCAGCAACTTGAAGGCAGCCATGCGAACTGGAGGAGGAAAAGGACGTGATGTCCAGGAGGAGCTGATGTTGTTGGAGGAGCAGGTGGTATTAGTCATCCCAGCCGGGTTGGTGGCAGGAGTGTGAGAACCTGACAGTGCAGCATATGAGGACCAACAAATCCTACAGGTTAGGTGGCAACAAGGGAAAATATCACCAAATATATCAGGCTCAGCAGCGCACCATGCTATGGTTCTGTGCTGCACTGCAATGAGAGTAATGAAAAATCATAGAAATGTAACTTAAGATAATCACTTGCATGTTACACATCCATGTCCACATCCGTCATGTGTTCATGGTTCATGTGTGGTGTGCTGCACCAGTCCAGCTTCACAGCTGGATCTTGGGATTTGTTCGGCAATGTAACATCAATGTCCAGTATAAGTTCCACAATACCAAGCAGAAGATCAGGACTGGAACACCACAAAATGACAAGACACTGGAACCCTGGCTACCTTGACTTGGATGATGCGTACCCCCTTGCACCATGAGGCTAGTCATGCAGCCAAATCTGGTCTGCAAAGCAGTGTAGTATAATGGGGTTGTCAGAGAATCAATTACTCACCTCAGAGTGTAGTCAGGTGTTGAGCATGTGAAGTATCACCACATAGGAACATGTGAAGAGCCACGTCTGGATGGGCATAAGTACAACAATAATGGACCAGGACAGCACAGCACATGACCATGTAGTGCTGCTCTGCACCACAGAAAAGGGGCGGAAATACACCATATTTAAAAAAAAACAATGCATTCCTGTTCCTTCCCCCAACGCTGATGCCCTTTCGGCTGCCTTGCATCAATGAAGGCACACTTGTAGCATGTTTCGTGGCTGCATACATTGCATGCAGGATTGTCTCTGTGCAGGAAGGCTCACCTTCCTGTATATTTCTGCCCTGTTGAGGCTTATGGTTTTGACACATTTCCATGTTTATCAGCCTTGTAAATCTGAGATTGAGTGAAAACCCATGGAGGATGTGTAAGAAACCCCACCACAATGCCCATGGAATTCCCCCGATGCAGTTTAAGGCAACACAGCCATTTTCCCTGCCTTGCCTTACACCATATCTATGATGCTAATCAAATCCACGCAAATAGCCTTTACATGACCTCATACATATGGGTCTACCCCCTGTGCCACTGGAGCATCAAAACAACTGTTGCACTGGTGGCTCATGAGGCTAGTAAATATGCCCCTTAGTCCCTAGCATGAAACGTCATTGCACTCAGCGGCACTGATATGTTGTGTGTAAGCACACAGCTGTAGCCTGCCATGATAACCAACAACCTAACTCCTGGTAGGTACAAAATCTCAAGGGGGGTGATGTAAGTGATGCATAAAATAGGTAGATCTGCGTTTCATCAAACAATAGATTGCATGTGAGACTGTTGAACCCCTGGTAGTGCTGTGCAATGTAGGTGTGGCTGAGCACATTGAACTGGCACTGTGTTTGAATGAGGGCACATTGAATAGAAAGGAAGTGAGCCGTGACATGTGTACTGCAAGATAATCTGAGCTATACACATGCACTGCTGTGTTTGGTAGTGTCACACATCGGTTGAAGCTGGAAAGGGATGACATAGAAGAGAGCATAGGTGTTCTACATCCTTCATGTGTTGTGCACCAGTGGGAAAATGTAGCACATGTCAGGAGAAAGATGGAAGAAGAAATCCTGTTCCAGGCTACATTTGTCAAAGCAAGATGATGGTAAACAGTGAATTTGGAAATTATAGGATAAGCTAGGTTGCCATAACTATGGGCAGGAATCTGTGATGGTTAGGGGCTGAGTAGTATTGGTAAAGTTGTGTGGCAAACAGGGGTAGGTAAGCCAAGCACTATCAACACTACTAGCATGTGTGGGTACTGCCTGATACATAGCTCACAAATACAGGCCGCCATGTTAGGCGATTAAAAGTGGTGAATGTAATTGTATGCTTTGGCGTCACATGTGTGTCAATATATAAGCAGGCTTCCATCTGTGTGTGAGAGTAAGTGGAGTCACTGACCCTAAATGGTGATTGCTAGAGGAGTCATATGCACGTTCAAGTGAGTGGCGCTGAGTCTAACAATGTGTGATACTCAACAGATAACCAATTCTGGCAATGAAGAAATAGGGTGAATGTCAGTGCTAGCTATCTACCTAATTTGAGTTTGACTGTGCATATCCCCTTAGAGGTAGCACACACTGGCCACTGCTTTCACAGATTGCACACCCACGATAAGTACATGCACTTACACATTCCTGCAATATAGCAAGTTGCTAGCTTTGTAGAGCAGTGTGGATGCATGACCTATATGAACCTTGGCCATATGAATGCACAATGTGCATGCAAAACAGCACAACAGGGCATACTCTTATGATGTACCGTGTGAAGGCTGACAGCAGATTCAAATTGAATACATTAACAAACCCAGTTCACTTCCACAGCAGCTATGGCCTGAATAGTGGCGGCAGGGAATTCTTGGGAACCTGGAGACTTGGGACTATGTTGTTGTATGTGCACAGGAGTTCTGTAAATACATGAAAAAACATGAAACATAGCCATCATGAAAAGAAGTGCTAATCTCCAAAATCTATGTGTACCTTATCTCAAACTATCTGCACTGGCAGGGCAGGCCAGCAAGCTCTGTAACTGTATTGCAATGTGTGGTACAAATAAACACCCATGTCACACAGTGGCATATAAAAATGCACAGATACTGCCATCTGAAAGGCAACTACAGTGCCCTTTTCCTCAATACACACAAATCACATAGGTACTACACATCAATGTTGAGATGAAAGTGGGGGGACGTTCCACACTTCATCTTCGGCCTGTATAGACTCAGAAAAAACTGAGTCAAGGTCAATTTGAGCGTTAAAGTCACCTGCGATGATGACATGATATCTCGAATGGGATTCAGATAGAAGATTGTGCAGAAGGTGGATGGTATCAAACTGAAAATTTGAAGGACCTGGTCCATTATAAATGTTGATACAAATTACAGGAACACCTGAAATTGGCCATATTACTGTTGCTAATATATCACAGGAATCAATAGCAATTTCCTTAACCCTACCCACCTCAGTCAACTTGACCCAAGTACATAGACCCCCAATCGCCCTTCCCCTAGTAGATTGGGTTGCCTTTTTAGTAAAACAGCAATAGCCTTGCCTATACACACAGTCCTTGGACCAAGTTTCCTGGAACATGCATATGGAAAAGGAATCAACATGGGCCCCCCACTCTGGGTCGGATAATTTTCTCTTAATGCCCGCTACGTTCCAAGACAGTAGTTTCCCAGGGGCAATGCTGCAACCCAGCTTACACGAGTCAACATTAAAAGATGGTTTAGGGAACGCATTAATAGTACAAGGTGGGGCCCCTGAAATATTGATCTCCGTGACCAGTTGAGATCCTAGAGGAGGGACTTCTTGACAGTGAGGAGCGCAGGGTTTGCCACAAGAATAGTGGCGTAGTCAGTCCACATCAGATGTATCCCCTAGACAAGTAGGATCTCGGATATTAAGAGCTTTAATGGTGCGAACCATAGCAGCCCCATCACAAAAAAAAGGCAACAAACCAGGGGGGCAGCAGAAGCAGGAACGTTACAACGAACGGTCATAGCCCTAGAAGGGCAAGAGAACAAGGACTTGGCATCCATGACGGGCAAACTTACTCTAAAAAAAATATCTAGATCTGTTCTTAGTGGATTGCGGGCTTCCATCTGCAAAAGCCCCTTAACTAAAGCGGGATTAGCAAGATTGAGTTTGATGGTATCCCGCCCCCCAGTGCAACCTCGAACACGAGAGGCAAAGACAATGTCGGCATGAATAATAGAGCCGCAGCCCCTCTTATGGCGAATCCAATACGACACCTTGTTGATAAGAGAGGAAGTATCTTCCCTCTTGTGGGGTGTAAGTTGAGGAACGTTGCACATGTCAATACAATTTTCGTCAGGCACAAATGTAGAGCAGGCCCTAGAATAATCCGAGCAAAGAGGGGCTGGAGCTGAAAACGAATGGTTTCTGTAATAAGGTCTATGACTAAACCCCTTGTCAACTTCTCGTAGCAGTGGCAAGACTACTGGGGGAGGAGCAGGAACCGGAGAAGAAACAACTTGCGCTGAAACAAGGGGCAGAGTGCACTGGGAAGTTGGTTCGGGTTTTTGGAGAAGTTTTAAAACTTCAAACAGTAAACTCTTCAGTTCCCCAACTTCACGTTTCAGACTAGACACCAGTGTTAAGACATCTTCACTAGGAGGATCATGGATGGAGTTAGAGACTGAAGAAGACAAAGGCTGGATGACATCCTCCAGTTCTGGGAGAGCCAGAGCAGAGAAACGATTTGCACACGAAATCCCATTGAGAAAGGAGTCGGGAGAAGCAACCTCCAAATTGGAACGGGATCAAGGATGAGGAGAGGGGGAGTCCAAACAAGGTGGGGGGGAGATAGCGGGGCAGGAGGCAAAGGTTGGCAAAAACTGGGCATCAGAGGATTTATTTGGACCGGTAATCAAAAATGGGAGCAAAGATCCAGATTTCATTCTCTTTCCGGCGTTGCTCTCTTTTTCCTCAAGAATAGATTCCACTTCCTCAATTAAGTTATCGATTTCTCTAGAGACACAATTAGAGTGAATTTGCGTTTCTCTATTGGATTTAGAAGATTTGGACTTAATTGAAGCTGGATCGGGGCTAGCGCGTGCCTTACGCTTCCACATATTGAAGAAAAAAGGAAAAGCTCGCTCAATACCACTAACAGGACAAAAAGCAAAAATTAAGAGGTATGGCCCAGCCCACCCTCATCCGGTCACAGACGGGCACAGGACGGGCACGCCCTTGGCCCGGGCTTTGCCCGGGCACGTCCCGCGAGCGGGAGGGCTATGAAGTTTTTAAAGGGCTCCTGCCCTTTGCGTCTTGCTGCTCCGCCCAGGGCCCCAGGTGAGAGGAAACAAAGATCGCGTCCCGCGAGCCCGCGAGCTGGAGCGCTATGAAGTTTTTAAAGGGCTCCTGCCCTTTGCGTCTTGCTGCTCCACCCAGGCCCCCAGGTGAGAGGAAACAAAGAGCGCGTCCCGCAAGCCACACTTTCATCCCACTCAGTTTCTTGTATCCCCCCTCCCAGGGTGATGCAGATAATAGACCTTGCTGTCACATATGGCCTCCGTTTTGGAAATGGTTGATTTCCAAATGATAATCCCGCCAAACCTACCTTCTTTAGAGGCTCTTATACCAGTACTCTGGATTATGTCATTCTTGATCTACGTGTCTGCCATTTCATAATCGATGTGGAGGTTGGCTCGAGGTGTACCAGTGACCACGCCCCCTTACAAATTGTATACAACGCAACGCTCTTTAAAGGGTACACTCCTCTTCCTACTTTGGTCGCTCCCAAAGTCCCACTGGAATTATCCAGTAACAGGCGTGCGGTTAGATGGTCTTCGTTTGCGAAATCCAATCACCTTTGCGACAAGCTTCGCGCCCTAGTTTCCTGCCACCAGCTTTTCGATGATTTTACTGTATTTTCTCCCTCAGAAGTCATGTTTTCCCATGAGGCTCTTTTTGAGGATCTTAAGGAGCTTTTTACTAAAACTCCTCCAATACATAAGAAACCTCTTGTATCTAATTGCAATTGGTTTGATAAGGAGTGTCGGGAGGCCAAGAGCCTTCTGTCCAAAGCCTTAAAGTTAAAGAATAGGGATGCCTTTGTACATGCGAGACGTAATTACGTTTCTACTTGTAAGTCATCTAAACTTAAACATGAGGAAAATCTCTAGAAATGCCTGGAGGTGGCGGCCAGTGCTTGTGATATCAAACTTTTTTGGTCTCTGGTTTCCCGTAGAGATCCTGCACTTTTACCCACTCCTGAGTGTCACATTGATGCAGAAACCTGGTTCTCTCACTTCGGGGATCTGTATGGGTCCTGCCCGGATCTGGACAACACTCTCTCTAATTTTTCATTGTGCCTTTCTGCTGTCCCCCCTTTTACATTAAAAGAAACAGAGTTGGCTATTTGTGCCCAAAAAATAGGGAAGGCTCCTGGTCCAGACGGCATCCCTTCGGATTTGTATAAATCAGACTTATCCGTTTGGACCCGGTACATTAACATGGTTAGCGTCCTGACAACTCGTTCTTATCCGGACTCGTGGAAGGTGGCAATTATCGTTCCCATCCACAAAAAGGGAGACAAGAGCTCCCCAGGGAACTATAGACCCATTAGTCTATTAGATAACCTCCAAAAAAATTTCTCTTTCCAGCTCCTAGCCAGACTGAAGTACTGGATACCGAAAAATCAGGTTTTAAGCCATCTACAGGCTGGATTTAGGGACAAGGTCAGTACCATCGACCAGGTCTTCCGATTTACTACCATCAAATGGAAGATCGTAGACGCTGACCGAGGCCACTTATTTGTGGCCTTTGTTGATTTGAA
This sequence comes from Pleurodeles waltl, assembly GCF_031143425.1. Classification (NCBI taxonomy): domain Eukaryota; kingdom Metazoa; phylum Chordata; class Amphibia; order Caudata; family Salamandridae; genus Pleurodeles; species Pleurodeles waltl. The sequence goes on from NC_090440.1 coordinate 1,268,042,073, forward strand.
ATCTGCGTTTGACCTTGTCCCGCGTGCTAAGCTCTGGGAGGTTCTGAGCTCTACTGGAATTCCGGGCTCTATGTTTAACATTATCAAAGATCTTTACTCTGATAACTATGCCAGAGTTCGTTGGGATTTGGCTGGTGAATTGTCCTCAGCTTTTCCTACAGTCCGCGGTGTGAGGCAGGGGTGCGTTTTGACGCCTACTTTATTTTTACTGTTCATCAATGCATGTATCCCATATCTTTCAGATCCTTATGGTGATGCTCCAAGTTTGGGTGGGCAAAAGTTCCCTTGTCTTTTGTTTGCGGATGACACTCTGTTACTTTCGCGAACTGCAATGGGCCTCTCAAGATTGCTCTCCCGTTTTATGGACTTGTGCAAGGACCACGGGTTGGAAATTAACTCAGTAAAAACTAAGGGGCATATTTATACTCCGTTTGCGCCGAATTAGCGTCGTTTTTTTCGACGCAAATTCGGCGCAAAACTAACGCCATATTTATGCTTTGGCGCTAGACGCGTCTAGCGCCAAAGTATGAGTAAAGAGCGTCATTTTTTTGTGTGAACGCCTTCCTTGCGTTAATGAGATGCAAGGTAGGCGTTCCCGTCCAAAAAAATGACTGCGACGCAAATGCGTCGTATTTATACTCCCGGGCAAAAATCACGCCCGGGAGTTGGCGGGGCAGAAAACCCCGCATTTGCACCACTTTTTAACGCCTGGGTCAGGGCAGGCGTTAAGGGACCTGTGGGCTCAAAATGAGCCCACAGCTGCCCTCCCATGCCCCCAGGGACTCCCCCTGCCACCCTTGCCCACCCCAGGAGGACACCCAAGGATGGAGGGACCCACCCCAGGGACATTCAGGTAAGTTCAGGTAAGTATAAAAAAAAAATTTCTTTATATTTTTTTGTGGCATAGGGGGGCCTGATTTGTGCCCCCCTACATGCCTCAATGCCCAATGACCATGCCCAGGGGACATAAGTCCCCTGGGCATGGCCACTGGGCAAGGGGGCATGACTCCTGTCTTTACTAAGACAGGAGTCATGTAAATGGCGTCTGGGCGTCGTTAAAAATGGCGCAAATCGGGTGGGGGCGATTTTTTGCGTCAACCTGACTTGCACCATTTTTAAGACGCCCTAGGGCCATTTTTCCCTACGCCGGCGCTGCCTGGTGTACGTGGTTTTTTTCCACGCACACCATGCAGCGCCGGTCTGCTTGCGCCGGCTAACGCCATTCAATAAATACGGCGCCCGCATGGCGCTTCAGAATGGCGTTAGCCGGCGCAAAATTTTTTGACGCTAAACTGCGTTAGCGCAGTTTAGCGTCAGAAAGTATAAATACGGGCCTAAATATATGGTCTTTGGGGACAATAGGTGCAAAATGAAGAGGCCGGTGTACTTAGAAGGTGTTCCTCTGGAAAGAGTGGGCACCTTCGATTACTTGGGCATCAAACTGGAAGATTCACATTTTTGGCACGCTCAGCACCAGAAATCCTTACTGTGCTTGAAGCAAAGGGCGGGCGGCATTGTTAGATTTGCCTCTAGATCGCCCAAATTTGCAATGTCTCCTGCCCTTAAAATATACAAATCTCAAGCTAGGGGGGGGGGGCTTTTATGGCGCCGAGCACTGGGGCCATTGTATCCTGGTGAACTTGGCAAAGGCAGAAAATCAATTTTTGAAAATGCTGCTCAAAGTTCCCTCTAGTACTCCATCCTTGCCCATTCGAATGGATCTAAACCTTTTTTCTATCTCGCAGATTGCTGCTTTAAGGCCCTTGCCATTCTGGATTAGGCTTTGATCAACATATGCCCTATCCCCATTTCGCTGCTGGCTTCTACCTCTCGTGGGTCACAACACTATCATTAAAACCAAATGGTGTGCTTATGTTAAACAGACTCTAACTCACCTAGGTTTAGGGTCCTACTGGATGGACCCATCCTCCATTCCCAAAAATGCTGCACAGGTACTGAAGGATGCTTTTTGGCACAATGTTCAGACTATGCAATTTACTAAGACTGTCCCGCTCTCCATGTCGGACAAGTTCTTATCAATCAAATGCAATTATGAACTTGAGCCCTTCATGGATATTGCACTATCTCCATTCGCTCAAGCTCTTTTTGTTAGATTCAGAGTAGGGTCTCTCCCTTTATGTTCTTTGATGCATAATTGGCCTAGTTCTACTAATAGTTCTAAGTTTTGCCCCATGGGTTGTAAAAGGGAAGAGTCTGTTTCACATGTTTTTTTTTTCTGTCATGCATACCTCAAACAAAGAGCCCTTTGGATTATCCCGCTTTGTAAATCTATTGGTGTCAGGTCTCATCTTCATGCTGAGAGAATTCTAAAATATGACCCATCTGTCCAAGTAGTTTTTCCAGTGGCAAAATTTCTCTAAGCAATCTGGCGCCTCAGATTAGTTATTTTAAAGAAAAATACAGGGTAGTTAATCTTTATATTTATTTATGCACATTTATTCACTTGTGATGATTAACTTTACATTTTTTCCTTTTAGCATAAAGTTATTTTTCTATTATATTATTGAGTATTTATGGATCTTGGGAAGGGGTCCCTTGTTGAGGGGACCCCTTTTACTGTTAAAAGTCTTATTCTTGATTCTCTGGTGGGATTTTAACCCTTTTGTATTTTTTAATTCTCTACTGTGCATGTATTTTTAGCGTTTTATAATATTCAATTGTTATTGCTTGTACTGCACTTTTATGGTATGTTTTCTTACTTACCGAAATAAAGTAAAAGTTAAAGTTAAAAGAGATGAAAGTGAATGAGAAGAAATACTGTATATCAGTCAGATTACTTCTGCAACATCTAGCATTGATCAACATTGACATGTATTCATTTGGATGCAGAGGAAGAATCAACTCCTCCTGACCAGCTGCCTGTCCAGGATGACCAACATGCTGCTAATGACATCCTGGCCCCTATGGATGAAGACACGTTGCAGCAAATTCTAGACTTCGTGTCTCATCTTCCGAGCCTACCCTATCAGGAAGTCCCAGGCCAGCTCTTGACTGTGAGGACCCACAGATTGTATTTTAATGCCAAGCTGTAGGAGTCTAGCTGCAGATGTTGGATGAGGTGCGGGTGTGGATGGAGACCATTGTGGGCATCCTGGAGGCAGTATGTAGGTGCCACAGTCAGAAATAAGGACATCTTTGATGCAAGTAGAGGCACTTACAGTCTGCTCCAATGATTGGAACAGTCTCTGGCTGTCATCCCTGGTGTCATTATGCAGAGGCAACAGCCCTGCAAATGTGACACCAATGAGGTTGCCTCCCAGCTGGGTAGTGTACGCACCATACTTCAATCTATGGAGAAGAAGCAGGATTCCTACATTACCACAATGGGTGTTTTTCACTGTGATGTTGTTGCTGTGCTGACAATCTGTGTGTTCTATGTCTGTTGATGATTGGACTAGGTAGACCATGGTGGATATTCTGACCCTAAAGACACTACCTACTCTCTAAAGGGAATTGTGTTCATAGACCATTTGTAAAATCTACACAGGTCAAGGGGAATAGTTAGTGTAAACCCTATGTGCATCTAAACTAGTGAGTAATTACCCAAAGGCACAAGCATAAATTGCAACAATTAGCAATCAGTCAATTGTAAGGGTGAATGAAGTTTCTGCCCAGGTGGGGGCCACTTCCATGGATACTAGCCAGTAAACAACATTGATGTGACAATGAAATGGTGCAAAGTTGAGTGTGTAAGTGGCTAGGATCAGTGTGTGACCCAACACATCCTTGATTAGTGACAATGGTTTGACATAATCATCCATAAAATGCATGTAGCATCATTTACACCCACAGTGCAAAAGTAGCTGAATACCTGTTTTGGGCTGTGTGTCCATTCACAGCAGGAGTGCAACTTAAAGTGCACAATCATGTTTGACGATCCCTTAACCTCTTAGCTGTTGGGCCTTCCCCCCTTCCCCCAGTGCTGAGCCCTTTTTTGGCTATTCGTGGTAGTTCGCGCTTAGGCCTTCATAACGTTTTGTCCACATAAGCTATCCACGCCAAATTTGCGTCCCTTTTTTCCAACATCCTAGGGATTCTAAAGGTACCCAGAGTTTCTGGGTCCCCCTGGAGGAGACCAAGAAATTAGCCAAAATACACCTAAAACTTATTTTTATTCAAAAAAATGGGAAAAAAGGGCTGATGAAGAAGGCTTGTGGTTTTTACCCTGGAAATGGCATCAACAAAGGGTTTGCAGTGCTAAAATCACCATCTTCCCAGCTTTCAGGAACAGGCAGAGTTGAATCAGAAAACCACATTTTTCAACACAATTTTGGCATTGTACTGGGACATACTTCATTTTTACTATTTTTGGTGCTTTCATCCTCCTTCCAGTTAGTGACAGGAATGGGTGTGAAACCAACACTGGATCTCTGAAAGCTAAGTATTTCTGAAAAGTAGATCAAATTCGGAATTCAGCAAGGGGTCATTTGTGTAGATCCTACAAGGTTTTCCTACAGAAAATAACAGCTGAAAAAATAATATTGAAATTGAGCTGAAAAAAACAGCCATTTTTCCCAGCGTTTTACTCTGTAACTTTTTCCTGCAATGTCAGATTTTTTAAAGCAAAATACTGTTACGTGCTTGACTCTTCTGGTTGCAGGGATATATAGGGCTTGTAGGTTCATCAAGATCCCTAGGTACCCAGAGCCAATAAATGAGCTGCACCTTGCAGTGGGTTTTCATTCTATACCGGGAATACAGCAATTCATTTGCTGAAATATAAAAAGTGAAAAATAGGTATCAAGAAAACCTCTGTATTTCCAAAATAGGCATAAGATAAGGTATTGAGCAGCAGTGGTTATTTGCCCATCTATGAATTTCGGGGTGCCCATACTAGCATGTGAGTTATAGGCCATTTCTCAAATAGACGTCTTTTTTACACACTGTCTTACGTTTGGAAGGAAAAAACGTAGAGAATGACAAGGGGCAATAACACTTGTTGTGCTATTCTGTGTTCCCCCAAGTCTCCCGATAAAAATGGTCCCTCACTTGCGTGGGTAGGCCTAATGCTCATGACAGGAAAGGCAACATGGACACATCACATTTGCATTGAAATCTGATGTGTTTTTTGCAAAGTGCCTAGCTGTGGATTTTGGCCTCCAGCTCAGCCAGCACCTACGGAAACCTACCAAACCTGCACATTTTTGAAAACTAGACACCTAGGGGAATCCAGGATGGGCTGACTTGTGGGGCTCTGATCAGGTTCTGTTACCCAGAATCCTTTGCAAACCTCAAAATGTGGCCAAAAAAACACTTTTTCCTCACAGAAAGTTCTAGAATCTGAGAGGAGCCACAAATGTCCTTCCACCCAGCATTCCCCAAAGTCTCCCGATAAAAATGGTACCTCACTTGTGTGGGTAATCCTAGTGCCCGCCACAGGAATAGATCACACAATGGTCAATGTTGGTACTCACATGAGGCAACTGTTGACCCTGGGGTGATCCATTCCTTACGCAGGCACTAGGTATAGGCACTCAAGTGGGGTAGTGTTTTTATCAGGACAGGTGAGGAATCATTGGGTGGTAGGCATTTTGTGGATCACAGCATATTCCTGTAGTTTGTGTGACACAAATACAAGAAAAATAGAGTTTTTATTCAACATTTCAGCTTTGCAGCGTATTCTGGGTAAGAAACCTTTGGGGAACCCACACAAGTCACACCTCTGTGGACTCCCCCGGATGTCTAGTTTCCAGAAATGTTTGGGTTTAGTATGTTTCCCTATATAGCCACCGAACCAAGGACCAAAAACACAGGTGTCTGCCTCACAAAACCAGTTTGTTTTGTGATAGATTATTTAGATGTCTCCACAATACAATTTGGGTAGTGGAATTTGGGGCTGAACTAAATTGGGGAGCTCCCAAGAGAGCACCCTCTCTGTGCTTGCCCCCGCGTTCACCTGCTTTCTGGGTTGGGCTTACCCACTATTGCCCTGTTGCACAGACTGTGCTTGCGAAGGGACAACAGGACTGCCTCATCACCTCCCTCCCAATTTACTGGAAGGAGTTATCCAAATGGGACTCCTCCAACTGAAAGATCACTCCCAGAGTCTGCGCCATTGTCCTATCCCTCAGATGCTGTCTCAGTATCTGCTGTCTCAGTCTCTGATCCTATGTCAGAGCTGTCCTCTATAACCTGAGTGACGTCAGCAGCAGTCATCCATCAAGATGCCATCTCTGCTATTGGCTAAACTGTTGCTCTAAAACACTAGCCTACATAGACAGTCACAAAATTGCTGGTGTGTGTGTGTGATACGTGCAACAGTAGAAGCCACCTTACCTGCGCTTCTTCCCTCAATCAGCACGTTCTTTCAAGACACTAAAACACCTTGTCACATACCATTCGTCACACTCTTTAGCACCTCCTGCATCCAGTCCAACAATCATTATTGGTGCTCCCACCCCCATGTCCTCCTCCTCGGATTCCCTCATTACCACCCAGCAAACGTGCTCTTCATCTCTCCATAGCCACTCCCCACCCCGCACATACATTTAATTTGTATTATAGCACAGGTAGTGGCTGACTTTACTAATGTACTCAGCTATTTACATAAAATACAGATTTGCTGTTTGCAGTAGTCATATAAACCTTCTGCGCTTTTTTATGGCACTAAAAATGCCACTAGACAAAAGTCTGATCCTTTTGTAGCAGAAACATAATCACAAGACTTACTTGACTTTTTTATTGCTGCCTAAAAGCTACAGTTGAAATGCGTCAGTTGAAGTATGTGCACTGCTTTGAAGACGCAAGCTGCAACTGTCAGACAACTGGTGGCAAATATATATATATATATGATATATATATATATCACTTTTATATGTGGGTCTGGTTTGCCTGCGGGCCGATTGCAGCTCCCAGGGAAACCACACATGCACTGACAAAAGTGATATATATGTATATATATATATATATATACATATATGTATATGTATATGTAGATCTCTATATAGATATATCTATCTACATGGATATACCTATAGAAAGATCTATATATATATATATATATATATATGTATATATATATATACATATATATATATTTTCATACATATATATATATATATATATATATATCTATAGATATATCCATGTAGATAGATATATCTATCTACATGGATTGATATATCTATATATAAATATATATAAAAAACAAGATTCTCTTTCTGTTTTAGCAAGAGAAAACCGCACTCTGTCGTTGTGCCAAAAATACCTTAACTTTTAATACATTAGTGAGATCATAAACAAACAAAAAGGAATCCCCTGACGCGTTTCGGTCTCACCAGACCTTGTTCACAGGTGTTTCCTGTGTGCTAATTTCGGCGCTTAAAATTAAAAACTAATGAGGGCCCCTATATTTTGTTAACACACCTCAGAAATTGTTTTGAAGTCTCCATTAGTCGCTGAAACAAGATTTTATGACATATATTTAAAAATAATTTGATTTAATGAAATGCTATAAACTACATATACCAGAATGCAATGTGGAACTCAGTGAAAAACACCTTGGATTGTAGTCAAAACACTGTTACAATTTGGTAAATATGTATATAGAAAAACGTTTAATTTTTCTTTGTTAAAGTATATATATTTAGTCATGTTATGGAGTAACTCTTGATAAGTGGTGTAACTTGAGTATTTTTTCTGTTACTTTGGAGTACTTTATTTTAAAATGGCCCCCAGGGAAACCCTACAACTACAAAAAAAAGATTGCCCCCACAGGGGGTCGCCCTGCCCACGGGTGACCCCCAGCCTTGAAATTAAAAAATATGGCCCCAGGGGGGGGCTGGCCCGTTTTCCCAAGAGGGGCCGACCCCCCCAAGTGAAATCCCTGGTGTCTAGGGGCATTTCCTGGCCCTGTGCTGCAATCGAGCGCCAGGAAACGCGTTCAGGAAGGCCTCGTATGAAATGGGAGAGACTCCCCTTTCATACGAGGCCTTCCCGAACGTGGGGAAGGCCGTTTGGGGCAGTTTTCCCCATCGGAGCAGGAAGCGGCCCTACGGCTGCTTCCTGCTCCGATGGGGAAAACAACACTGTGACGACATCACAAAAGGGCAGGTGGGGGGCGGAGGGAGACACGGAAGCTCTTCTGTGTCTCCCAGGGCTTTTATAAAAAAAAAAAGAAAATCGATTTTCGAACCCACTCCATGGTGTCGGCCACTGGTCGTGACCCGCACCAGGGAGGTAGTGCGGGCATCGGCCAGTGGCCTACGCCTGCACTAAAGGGGTTAAGTGATCCCATTGAAAACTTGACAAGATCTTCTACGAAGGTGTTTCACCTAGTTACACTGCCTGGAAATCCTACAGCAGATGCTTAACCCAACCTAAGCATATATTACAACTCCTACTCAAGAAATCATCAAGCAGTCATGAAAGTTGAAAAACATTGTTTATTATCATCATTATAAAATTATTAACATCTAAAAGTAACTACACTACACTTACTAACATCTTATCTAAACAATGACTAAACTATCTTATGCTAATTAACCTACACTACCTTAACTTTAATCTATACTAACCTACCTAACCTTAACTTAGACTCTCACAACAGACATGTTAAATATCAACTCCCACCCCTTTAATACATATATTTACCCAATACAAACATAAACTACACCTATACACAAACTAGCTAAATATTGAAACCTAAACAAATATATATTTTTTTATTTTGGATTTTTTTTTATTTGTATAAACATATCCTAAACATCGACCCCCAACCCACTTAATAACCTACTCACCCATATCCCCACCTACCAACTCACTCCTAAAATGTTAAAGTTACTAATGCTTTTCTAACCTATGCCCGTGCTACACCCTATTCTAACCTATGGTGAAATAGTAATTTAGGAAACCAAGATATAAAAAACAGGGAAAAGGGTAAATGTTCGAGGGAGAGCTCCATCTGTGCAGCAATCTGATCCAATGACTGCTGCTGCCATCTGCATTAATGTGTCTAGTTGTAACTCAATCCCAGCCACCCTTAGTTTAAGGTCTGCAAGGTCTTTAAGAGCCTGTTTCTTAAATGTGGATTGCTGTCCTGGGGTTGTGGTGCTTGTGCCAGCTGAGGTGTTGAGGTGCTTGGAATTGCAACTGCCGCTTACCATGGTACACAACAACATCTTGCTTGGTGCTTGCCTTGGCCGGTCCTTGTTGGCCCTGAAGTCCAGACCTTCAGATTCTGGTAGCCTTCCATATAATGTACAACCTTGCCATTCACCTGTAGGCCCGGACAAAGTGCCTGTTGTGTCATTATCTCTCCAACCTGATGGTATAGGCCTTTTCCTGTTCTGGCGTCATGTTGTCTGGTAGAGAGGAAGGAAATATGTATCAGATGAAGCTGAACTTGTACATTGTGTCTTAATTTTCTAAAAACATCACATGTGGTATGTTCAGTCCAACATTTCTTCAAAAATGACCAATCATCCTATGATATATATACTTCTCCTAATGTAACAATCCAACATTTCTCAGGTGTTGGCATTGTAAGTATATGAAATGGCAGTGTCTGCCCAAATAAAAGTATAACATAATAATACTCAGACTGATTAGGAGCTTTGATGTTGTGTACATGCAGAATGGTACACATGGTCCACCTGGCGACTCTCTGGTTTTTGTTATGCAGCATACAACAGTGTCTATACTATGACTGATACCCTATGTGAAATGAGTAATGTTCACAATACCCTACAATTCGGCAGCTTTGCCTGAAATCACACAGTTTCCCTATATTTTGGTGATGGAAACTTCTGGAATCCTCGGGAATCCGCAAAATCCCTACCACCCACCATTGCTCATCTGTTCTTATAAAAACAGGGCCCCACTTGTGTGGGTGCCCAAAGCAGAGTCAGCCTAAAACCATATGAAAAAAACTGCCCTTTTGGACCCACATTGGTTCCCCCTCAATTTCTACATATTTTTGGGCTTTCCCTGTCAAAGGCACTGGGCCTACCAACACAAGTAAGGTATCATTTTTATTGGGGAACTGAGGAGAGTGCTGGGTGGTGGGAAATTCATGCTGGTATGGTGATTCCATGCAGAAATGTTGGGAAAAAGTGATTTTTTTTACCTAAGTTGGAGGTTTGCAGGGGATTCTGGGCAATAAAACTTTGGTGGATCCACCCATGTCACACCTCCCTAGACTCACTCAGGTGTCCAATTTTCAGAAAAGTCCGGGTTTGGTCAGTTACCCTAGTTGGCTGCCAACCTGGGACCAAAAAAGCAGATACCTCCCTTGCAAAAACAGGTCATTTTGAGATAGATCATTTTGATGCCTCCATAATGTGTTTTGGGCCCTTCCGTGTCTTGGGCAATTGCACACCCACAGAAGTGAGGTAGCATTTTTATCTGGAGTCTTAGGGGAACGTTGGGTGGTAGGAAATTTGTGGCTCCCCACAGATTAAAGAACTTTCCATCTCATAACTGTTAGGAAAATGTATTGTTAGACATATTTTGAGGTATGCAAGGAATTTTGGATGACAGAACCTGGTGAAAGCCACACAAGTCCCCCCATCCGGGACGCCCCTGGGTGTCTAGTTTAAAAAAATCTACAGGTTTACTAGATTTCCTATAGTTGCCGACTGAGCTAGGGCCCAAAATCCTCAGCTAGGCACATTGCAAAAAAAGCGTCAGTTTTGGATGGAAAAATTTGATGGGTCCATCTTGCGTTTTGGGCCATGTTCTGCAATGAGCACTAGGCCTATCCCCACAAGTGATGTACCATTTTTATCGGGAAACTTTGGGGAATGCTGGGTGGAAGGAAGTGTGTGCCTCCTCTCAGATTCCACAACTTTCCATCACATAAATGTGAGGTAAATATGTTTTGCAGACAAACTTTGAGGTTTGCAAGGGATTCTGGGTAACAGAACTTGGTGAGATCCACACAAGTCACCCCATCCAGGATCCCCCAGGGTGTATAGTTTAAAAAATGTACAGGTTTGCTAGATTTCCTATAGTTGCAGAGTGAGCTAGAGACCAAAGTCCACGGCTAGGCACGTTGCAAAACAATTTTGGCCATTTGCTGTCACGGACACTAGGCTACCCACACAAGTGAGGTACTATTTTTATTGGGAGACTTGCTAGATTTACTTAGGTGGTGGCTGAGCTAGGGCCCAAAGTCCACAGCTAGGCACATTGCAAAAAAACAGTCAGTTTGGGGTGGAAAAATGAGATTGGTCCATGTTGCATTTCCCGCCATTTTCTGTCACAGGCACTAGGCCTACCCACACAAGTGAGGTACTATTTTTATCGGGAGACTTGGGGTAAAGCTGGGTGGAAGGAATTTTGTGGCTCCTCTCAGATTCCAGAACTTTCCATCACAGAAATGTGAGGAGAATGAGTTTTGTGAGACACATTTTGAGGTTTGCAAGGGATCCTGGGTAACAGAACCTGGTGAAGGTCACACAAGTCATTCCATTCTGGATTTCCATAGGTGTCTGGTTTTCAAAAATGTACAGGTTTGCTAGGTTTCACTAGGTTCTGGCTGAGCTAAGGCCCAAAATTCATAGCTAGGCACATTGCAAAGAAAGTGTTAGTTTTTAGTGGAAAAATGTGCTATGTCCTTGTTGCGTTTTGAGCCATTTCCTGTCGGGTGGCACAAGGCCTACCCACACAAGTGAGGTACCATTTTTATTGGGAGACTTAGAGAAGCACAGAATTGTAGAACAAGTGTTATCACCACTTGTCTTTCTCTGCATTTGCACCTTAAAAATGTAAGACATTGTGTAAGAAAGAAGCCATTTTGAGAAATGGCCTCTAATTCACAAGCTTTTATGGGTACCTCAAATTCAGAGATGGGGAAATAACCACTGCTTCTAAACTCAATATCTTGTGGCTAGTCTGGAGAGACATAGGTTTCCTTGATACCTATTTTTCACTATTTATATTTTACCAAATTTTACCAAACCAAATGAACTATTGTATACCTGGTACACAATGAAAAACCATTGCAAGGTGCAGCTCAGTTATTGGCTCTTGGTACCTCAGGTTCTTGGTGATCCTACAAGCCATATATATCACTGCAACAAGTAGGGCCCAGCAGACATAACAGTATATTGCTTTTGAGAATATGCCATAGTTAGTAGAAATTGTAGATGAAAACATGGAAACAAATGGCTGTTTTATGCAACTCAATATTATTGTATTTCAACTGTTACTTTCAATAGGAAAACCTTGAAAGATCTACTCAAATGACCCCTTGTTGAATTCAGAATTTAGTCTAATTTTCAGAAATGTATAGACTTTCAGGTTTCACACTCATTTCTACCACAAACTGGATGGAGGTAGAAAGCACAAAAAATAGAAAAAATGGCCTACCTCTCAGTAAAATGCAAAAACTGTGTTGAAAATGTTGTTTTCTAATTCAAGTCTGACTGCTGCTGGGAAGATGGTGATTTTAGCACCGTGAACCCTTTGTTGATGCCATTTGCAGGGAAAAAACGGATGCTTTCTTCTGCAGCACTGTTTTCCCATTTTCCCCCCAAAAACCAAAATGTATCTGTATTTTGGCTACTTTCCCTGTCCCCTCCAAGGGAATTCTCGAGCCCTGGGAACCTTTCGAATCCTAAGGATGTTGTTAAAAAAAGGTTGCAAGTTTGGCATGGATACTTTATGTGGTCAAGACATTATGGGGGGGCCTAAGCGTTAACTACCCTAAATAGCCAAAAAGGGGCTCAGCATGGGGGTGAGGAATTGTGACCAAGTTTCAAAATACATGTATGTTAACTTGTTTGGGGTGAACCAAACACCCTGTCCAACCTGTGACATGATGATATGTGAGTGTGCTCCCCTGCAACATAAATTGTGGGTGGCCCCCACAGTTTGGAGTCAGTGATGACCTCACAGGGCAGATGACAACACTCCCTGCACAATTCCGGATAGGTCTCCCAGCACCTCTGGGCCTCCCCTCCACTGCATGGTCTGTTTATGCTTTTGTTATCCCACTGTAAACAGGCCCTTGTCGCATGGTTTTTGCTAAAGACACATAGCTACAAGCCTTTGGAAAATAGGTACTTACCAACAGGCTCACCAACTTCCTTTCCAAGATAATCTATCAGAGCTGCCTCCCGGCTCACCACGTTTGTACATCTGTGCTTGAGTTGGTAAAAAGTGCATTGGAATATAAGCACGCAGCTCATGTGGAACCGGACCATCTTTCACTACTCCTTTCTCTCTCAGATAGGGTGAGCTTGGCTTACCCTACTCCTCATCAAGATCATGTTGGAGAGACAGTGGATCAACAGACACTGTAGGCCCCCAAACATCTCCTCAGACAGATTCTTTGCTCTTCCCTCCCCCAACATATCCTAGCTAAACTCCCCACCCTTAATTGCAACTAAACTAAAACTAATCCGTCTCCTACCCCTGACACTACAAAGCCCTAGGTAGACCTACACCCAGCAATACAGTAAACAAAACAATACACAAACACCAATATTTGAACACAACAGGGGCAGTACTGACACCAACAAGGACAAAAAACGCAATCATTCACCAGAGCACACAGCAAACATATTCACCAGCCAGAATAGACAAAAAGACTGTGGGGCATATTTAAGAGCCCCTAGTGCCACCGGAGTGTCACTTTTTGTGATGCTTTGGTGGCACTATACCCTGCACCGTATTTACAAGTTGGCCTTAAGCCACTTTTTATGGTTTAACACCACTTTGTCAATATTGTCCCTTCACAAGCAGCACTTTGCGTGTGCCACAGCAACACCCATTGCATTTTGACGCTGCCCCAGAATTATGAGTCTTCGTAAACCTAAGGCAACGCCAAAATCTAACAACACCCCAGAAGTGGCATTACCGTGGCACAACAAGGAGAAATGCTTTTATTTCTCCTTGTTTTTTGTTAATTCTTTGTGTGCTGCATCCTGAAAGAGCAAATCACTATTTCAGATTATTTTTGTGCAGCAAGATGCCCCTTCTTGCACAAAAACAATCTCCCCCTCAATGCAGCCATCCATGCACCATGTCGCAAGGGTGGCTGCGTTGGTGCTTAGCTGCAAATTTTGCGCATCGCAGAAGACAACACAGGGGTGCACTGTATTCTATTCAATACGGTGCATCCCTGTGTTGTGATAATGACAGAGTGCGGCGCTGCCACTTTTGTCGCAGCGTCGCGCTCCGTCATTTTCTGTTAAATATGGGCCTGCATGTGAAAGGGAAAGTAACGTCACACTTCTTGGTTTGCAGCATGGCAGAGTCATTGCATCATTTCCTGGCTGGATGTGACATGTTTTCTACAAATGCATTGTTTTTCCTGGCACATCATTAGAGGAATACACAATGTGTGATTAACGGACAACTCATGCCAATGCACAATGCATTGTCTTTGATGCATGGAGGTTGATGCTTGGCTTCTGACAAACACTCCCAGTGCAGTGCGTTACACAAAAGACCAGTGCATGTGTTTTGATTGAAGCAAGTAGCCTATTGTGTATTGTAGAGTATAGTGGATTGTGCAGTGCAGGTAAACATTCCCAAAGCACAATTTTCCTGCTCGCATTTTCTTGGCTGACATGCTGGAAGACTTAGGAAGTATTGCATGTGTAGGTTAACAGTGTGCCTATGTGTGAATCACTGTGTTCATGGTGTGGACATTAGGACAGGAAATATATTTCTGTGGACTACAGATACATATTGTGAATTTGTGAGACCTTTACATTGTTAACATGTATTACAGTTTGTGTTAAACTTGGCTGAACGTAGCTAGCTGCTTAGTAGGCCTTTTTTACTCCACAGATATTACATTCCTATGCAAATATAATACACATTGTTATACATGATTAAGCACAAACTTGAAGATCATGCTATCTGTCTGCATTCCTGACGTGATGTTTTACAGAAGTAATACACACTCAAGAATTGACATGCACTGGCTGTTTTAGCCAGTCTACAGTGTATGTGGCATCCATCTAGTACACATACTGATTGTATAGATATGAAAGATATGTGGCTAAGCCAAGATGACACCTGTTATTATGTGTGAAACATTATTTACCAGCCTAAAATACCCAACAACCACCATATATCATGGTACACACACATCTCCAGCATGGGCTTGGTGTCTGGCAAAATATGTGTGGCACATGCGAATTACACCTGGGGAAAATGTTTGCCAAAGATGTTAGCCTATATTTTGATCATCACGAGGCAAGCTTGAGTAGCCCAAACAACTGTGGTGACTTCCACGTAGGAATATGTTTAACATTTCCATGCATCACATTATTCAGCAATGGAGAAGGCTTGCATAAACTAAGAATGTGGGTAGGCATTCACACCATATGGTCTTTTGTACATTTACTGACAGATTATGCCACTCTAACCTTGAATGAGTCAGAGCATGCTACTTTGGTTGAAGTGGTATTGCATGTTTGATTTTCTTTGAGTCCTGTTTTTATCAGCACACATAGATGGAGCTATAGGAGTCACAACATTGATTGTTTCAGAGTAAGACACTAACACAGTCCCACCCATTCCTGCAAATAATAGTTGCATCCTTGCCTAGTGGGGCAAATGTGCCTGCATTGGGCCTAGGTAGCCAATCTGCCACCGGCACAGGTAAGGACTCAACATTTGTATGTTTCACCCGGAATCCCTCCAACAGAGCTGCTCACAAAGCAGCCCTTGGCAACACCCACCCGCCCATCTAGGAAGCCAAAAGAGCAGCCATCACAGCCAGTATCGAAACAGCAGCCAACCATGTGAAAGACCTATTCAAAATAGTCAAGGAATACTCCAACCTAGCAGCCACAGAGAACACAATCCACCCTTCCCAAGATCTCTGCAACACTCTCTCAGACTATTTCCACAGCAAGATTGCCACCCTCTACAACAACTTTGATCCCCAACCCACATATCTCAACCACAGAAGCCTCGGTCAACCAACACACACCAGCCGAACAATTACTACATGGACCCAGCTCACCACTCAGATCACCATGGCCATCATGTCACCACCAGAACAAACTTCTGCAACACCATGACCAGTATGGCCAACTCGATGAGAGCCAATTGCCTTAAACTCAACTCCAACAAGAGAGAAGTACTACCTTTCGTGAGAAATACATCCATTGTGTCAGCTGATGACTAGCTGAACTCAGACCCACAGCCACTCCAGCACACCACGCACACAACCTCAGCATCATCCTTGACAGCGAACTGACCATGAACTGACAATTCAACTGAGTCATCTCCTCCCGCTTCCACACCCCCCGCATGCACCACAGAATCTTTAGATAAATCCCAGTCAACACCAGAAAGACCATGTCCCAGGCTCTCAACACCAGCACCTCAACTAAGGCAATGCACTTTACTCCGACATCTCCACCCCACTCCTCGAAAGACTCCAGACCACACAGAATGCTGCAGCCACATTCATCCTGGACCTGTCCAATTGGACCCACATCACTCAAACCTCAGAAACCTCCACTGGTTCTACATCCAGAAAATATGCCAGTTCAAGATCCTCTCACACACCTACAAGGCCTTACATGACCAATGACTGGCTTACATCAACAACTGGCTGAACTTCCAATAACCCACCACACACTTGCGCTCCTCGTCACTGGCCCAAACACCCCAGATCCTTTGCAGTCACAGCAGTGGCCGTTCCGTCTCCTACATCACCACCAGGACCTGGAACATCCTGCCCGTCTATCCCTGAAGAGCTCCCTCCCTTCCGGACATCAGACTGAAACTCAAGATCAGGCTTTTCCAAGACAGACCTCGCATCCTAGTGCCCAGATACGCCCAGGGGTGTCAGTGTTGTGCTCAACAAATACTGATTGATTGACTGATTTAGTATGTAGAATACCACACTGATTTGCCATGTCTTTGCAAATGTTACTGTAGCATAAAGGGAATACCTGGGTTGTACTGTTCCTGCACATCATATGGGCCTCTGTTCACAGCCATAGGACTATAAAGTCACTGTACTGGCCTCCACAAGTCTCAGGCAGTAAAAAACTGTCAAGACATTTACACTCACTTTGGATTGTGGTATGTTGTCTGACGGTCAGTACACTTTAGCAGCACACTTACAAACAACCTGTGCACACTCTTCCCCATTGCTACCTTTGATTGATGTATGTCTTCTTGAAGCACATGGAATTGGCACATGTTGTTGATATGCACAAATATCTTGGTATAGATTATGTTGTCCTGGGTGAGTGTAAGACCTACCTACAAACTTTTATGATGGGCCAAATTCTATTAGGAGAGATCTGAATGTTTTGATGTTTACATTGACAGTGAAATTAAATTGCATACAGAAGGGTAGTGTTCATACAGTTATTTACATTTTTGACCAATCTTTCAAAACAAGAAATAGATTTATGGCCATCAAGCGACTTGACATTTCAGTGAAAAATGTCTGTACAATTAGGTTTCTTCACGGGGTACCTGCAATTTTGGCTACATTTTCCCATCTGTCCTCATCTTCATCTTCATCCTCATCTGGTGCCTCCTGGACCTCATGGCCCACATTCCATGGGACATTTGTCCTCACACAGTTGTTGTGCAATAAGCAACACACTAAGAGCCATATTTACTAACATCGTATGTCATGGTTGCATGACTTTTGTGGTGCATCCATGATGCAAAAAGCTATTTATAAAGCCAATCAAGGGGCAATTTGCACTGCCTTGCGTGGATTTGGAAAAAAAAATGTAACGCAATGCTGTGGCTTGCACAGCATTGCATTACATTTCATTCTGGGAGGCGTTGCATGGGTGGAACATGGATGTTCCCATGCATCCACCCATGGATTTCACACAATTCCACATTTACAATTGTTTGTAAACCTCGGATTGAGTGAAATTGCAATGCCTCTCAAAGGATGGCGTAATGAGAAGAAAAGTATTTTTTCCTCCTTATTATTTGATCTTTCTATGTGTGCTGCAATCTGCAGCACACATAGAAAAAGTAAAATGCCACAAGAGATTGTTTTTGTGCAGGCGGGTATGCCATCCTGCACAAAAACAAATCTTCTTGCAACGCAGGCACCCTTACACCGTTGAGCAAAGGTACCTGTGTTGGGGCTATAGTTGCCTGAAGTGCACCAGAGCAAGGGGAGACGAAATGGTCCATATCTTTGTAAAGCTTATGCAGCATTTCTGCCCTCTCACTTTCATACAATGCAGTACAGCAACTTACTGCCCTGCATGAAAGTTTAGTAAATATGCCCCTATGGTCATTTTGCACTCCATCGGAGGGGAGCATAGGAATCTCCCCTCAGACATCTCCAAGCAGCGCAAGCGCGACTTCAGTACCCCGAATGTTTGTTCCACAATACCCCTGATCTTGCCCAGTGCCCGGTTGTAGTTGTGCTCTGCCTCTGTCTGGAGATGTACAAATGGGGGTTATGGCTTATGGCTGCAGACCATATTCTTGTTCAGTTGAAAAGACAAAGAAAGAAAGGTCATTCAGTGATCATGGTGAATGATCAACCCACAATGAAGTGCATGTCTGTTATGTGTACTGAATGATGCATACACAACACATTGCTACCAGTTTGTTAGGTTATTTGTGTAAAAAAATAGGAACATGCAACGTACAAAACAGGCGGCGATACAGATGAACAGATGAACAATTGCAAGAGGTAGACATGCCATTCTCTGACTGTATGATACATCACTGGATTATCCGGTAAATATCAAGGGGGTATAATACAAGTTGACAGGACCAATCAGTTCAGGGACTTGTCTTCCTGTGTCTAGTGTGATCTGCTAGGGACTCAGGTCATATCACTAATATTCCATGTATTGCGACTAACTGGAATGTAAGGAAAATGTATAACCAGCAAACAGTGGAGGGCATAGAGGGCAGGTAAGTGGGGTGGGTGGTCACAGTGAAAATGTGATAGGTATGGAAGTTGACTCCTAAGGGGGTGTGAGAGTATTCTGCATGTCTGCTTGGGTGGGGTGTTCTCAACATGTTCTATAAAGTGGTCTAAAGTGGGCCTGATTGAAATCAAGGTCTTGGGTGTGCCAATACATTTATATTGTGTGCTCATCTGAGGTATGTCATCCAGGCCCACCATGTGTGAGGGGAGATGTAGTTGTAGGATCTCCACTGTGAGAGAATAACTTTGATCACTATTGATAGAAGATCTAGTAGTGCCATATCATTCTTGTTAAGAGTATCGGGGCTGCTCCACGGCCTCAGCACAACTAGTGAAAAGCTTAAGGTGAGTTTTATCCCAAACATGGAGTTGAGCTGGTTTTGGATAAAGAACCAAAAAGAGGTCAGAAGGGGACAGTGAAATAGCATGTGTGCCTATGAACCAGGCGCAGAGTCACAGTTCCAGCATGTATAATTCTCTTTAGCTTCATCTTGTTCACTGGGGTCCAATGTTAGAAGTTTATTGAGAATAATTTTCAATAATGGATGTGTTATTTGTCCATTACAATTTGGATAATTTAATATTAAGTTTTAGGACTCTCTAAAAGTCGATGGCAGAGAGGTCAAATTTAGCTGCCAAGACTGCAAAACAGATTGGTTCCATGTTTTCATTATATATGTCTCAAGTTATATGAATGCCTTTTGTGGCCCATGATTGGGTCATGTTATCAGGGTCGTCTATTTTGAGATTGGGATGATTCCAGAGTGAGGTAGCTAAGGATTTGTGGCATGGAACTTGTGAGTGTTTATCTAGTGATTTGCAAGCAGAGGCGGTGTCAGCAATTATCGTCTTTGAGTGTGGTGGTTTGAACATTGACATACTGAGGTATGCTGTGTTATTGAAGGGTGAGCAAATGGAGCTTTCAATTTCGAGCCATTGAGGTGGGTCATTCTGACCTTGAAGTAGCCAACAAGCACCCTGCGTAGAGAGGAAAGCTGTTTGGTATAAAGCCCCTCCTGGAAGTTTCGTCTTAGAGCTTTGAAGGAAATTCTAGCTCTCTTCCCGCTCCATAAGAGCGATGATGTCAGTTTATCCATAGTGTGGTAAAAGTAGTGCAGCATGATCAAATACCAAAAAGGAGTGGATTTTAGTCACAGTGGTGAATAGAAGGAGAGGGCCACAGATCAGAAGATAATTAATGCAACAGAAACTAGAGTGTGGGCCAGAAGAATGTAAAATCATTACTGATGAGATTGTGTATTCTCCAGACATCTCTAAGGCAATATGTGTGGCAGAAGTTAATCATTTGTTTATGTGATTTGGGGTTTTCAATTGGAATGCAGAGTTGCGATGTAAGATGGGGTCCATTGGGAGAATGAGGTTTCCTCCTACGATCAGTTTGGAGTTAGGAGATAATTAAGTTAATTTTTTTGTTAATATGAGCCCAGAATGTAGTATCGTCAGCATCAGGGGCATAAATGTTCATTGTAAATATGCCCTGGTTTACATCGCTCAGTCTAGTAAATAACAACGTTCCCAGTGTGTCGTGCGCGGATGAAATCACTGACAGGATATATGTTGTGATAGTTGTTGGCAGTTGTGGTCTGGATCCTTGGGGCAGGGTCAACCCATAGACTATGTGAGTGTGTTGTTGGGTGCACTTCTCCACTGGAGGAGAGGATGGTAGGGGGTGTATGAAATAGGGAGAGGATAATGTGGTTGAACAACAATGAATACAACAAGCAGGTATTGCTGCCATGTGGGCTACTGTTGCAACCCGTCCCACCATGGGGAGTCTGTAGGAGACAGTATTTATGAGTGGTGGAGAAAATGAGGAGCACGGCTAAGAGTCCTGCTCGCATGAGACCCATACTAAAAACTAGGGAGATGTTCTTCCAAGATCTTGATGAGGAGGGAGCACAAAAAGCAGCCACTGGTCCCCATCCATGACATGTGGGGCAGGAACAATTGGATCCTTACTTAGATGATAAGCTCCCAGTCTAGTGAATATCATATGCCCCCCGATTTATGTGCATAGATATAAGCATTAGGAAAGCTTGATTCATTTGAGTTGATTACAACATTGTAGTGGTACCTGTGAATAAGGTAAGTTAGGCAGCATAGGAGTATAATCATCTCTCTATTCTTCCCCATCCACTCAAGCCATTGCAGAAATGGAAATTGCATAGAGCACATAATGATGGTACAGTAACGGAGCATTTGGCAAGCAGCGCATTAGATATGTTTCTTAATTATGAAGCTGAAGACCTAAGGGTGAACTCCTAAGGGAATCAAAATAGTTTCAAACATGTTATGCACAGCATTAGATGTGTTCCTTGTACTGGAGGTGAACTTCGAATGATAAACTTTTAAACTCACAGATGGTAAAGAACATGTTTGTGAAATCTAAGTGCCATAGCAACATGGGTATTAGATATAGAACAGTATCAGTAATGCTGAAAGGATATGTCAATGGTTGTAACATGAGGAAACTTTAGAGTGAACAGTCATGGAGGAGTGTAGTTCACTGAGGGGGTTATTCCAACTTTGGAGGAGGTGGTAATCTGTCCCAAATGTGACGGATTTACCACCAGCCGTATTACGAGTTCCATAGGATATAATGGACTTGTAATACGGCTGGTGGTATATCCGTCACTTTACCGTCACTTTTGGGACGGATTACCACTTCCTCCAAAGTTGGAATAACCCCCTGAGTCTTTTACAAAAAACTCAGTGTCCATCTGTGTCTCTAATTTGTTGTCAAGGAAAGTAGCAAAGTCCACCGGATCTGAAAAGAGTTTAGTCTGACCTCTGTAGTTGATGGGGAATTTGGATGGTCCGGCAAAAGGAAGTGGGATCTCCATCGTTGTGAGTCGTTTCCTTAATGCTAGAAAACCCTTGCAGAAAATGACTGTTTTTTTTCGTAGTATTGTGAGATAGAGATTCTCTGGTGCTGCCAGATGACCACCTTGATCTTCCTCATTTGTGCCAGGATTTGTTCCGTATGTTGGTGCCTTACCTGTTTAAAAATCAGAGCTCTTGGTGTTGCTGTGCTGCTTGATTTGTATGTGGGGACCCTACGAGCCCTTTCGATCTCAAATTCTTTGATGAAGGATATTTGCAAAGCAGATGGGGTCCAAAAGATAAGAAAGTCAGCAACAGCCATGGAAGACCTTGCTTACACACAGTGATGTAGCACTGAATTCTTCCTAGTGTTACATTGCTCTAGATCTTGCCACCATTGAAAGACACACACATTAGCCTAGCATGTCTTAAAATGTGTGACTTGTGGAGTTGCAATGCACATGTGCCATGATGTATGATACAAGTATTTTGGTCTGTCATATACTTCATATATATTTACTAACCAGTAGGCCATTCCCACATTGCCCATTCTGGAAGTGCTCATTGATGATGGAGTGCCTGAACATGTAGGCATCACGAGCACTCCCAGGGTACTTGGCCAGCACATTGATGAAGATCCCCAGATTGTCCACACATGTCTGTACGTCAATAGAGCATGTGTGCTTCCTATTGCAGTACAGGTGGGATGTTGCAGCAGGAGGCATCAGTTGCACATGTTTACAATCCATAACCCCAAGACATGTGTGAAAGCCAGCTATGGCATGAAAGCTTTGCTTTGTGTCCAGTTGTTTTTGCTGTGTCTTAGGGGACATGAGGTACTGAAGAATCAGGCAAGTAATGGCATCCAGGACAGAGGGTAGAAAGGCAGACAAAGATGGCTTGGAGATTCCCGTAACTCTGGTTGTGATGGTCTGGAATGAACCTGATGACAGCATGTGGAGGACTGCCATCAGCTTGACCTGCAGAGGGAAGTTAGTGGACCTCTGAGATGTTGCCTGCAGCCTTGGTACAATCTGGTTCAGAAGCTGTATGATGGACTCCCTCCTGAGTCTGTATTAGGTGATGACCTCTTCCTCCTCCCTGAGGTCTATGAGGGTAGTCCTTTGGGGGTACCCATGTTCCCTTATCCTGAACTGTGTACTTGGTGGTCCTGGTGGTGGTGGTGGGGGTTTTGGTGGTAGTGGTGATCTCTTCGCTACTCCGAGTTGAAGTATTAGCACCTCCATGGCACACTTGAGCTTGCCAAACTGCTTTGGGTGTGTTCTATTTATGTACCAGTGCCAATGGTTCAGTTCTTTAGCCTGGGTTGCCGATATGCAGAAATGTTGAAGCATTTCAGGCTCTGCACGCCACTTTTCGATGATGTGTAACTTTTGTCTAAACTTGCAAATATCACTGCAGCAGTTTTATGTTAGAATTTACAATAGGATGCCTAATTTGTATGTTTTAAAATCTGCGTGGCACAGCTGGTGCAGTTACAAGAATATTGTGATGTAGTCCTACAAAAAGTGATGCATTGGCCTAGATGTGTCACCTTGTATATACAGAATAATGGCTGTGTCCCTGAAGTGTCAAAAATAATGAAGCAACAACGGGGCAAGCTCCTTGTAAATATGCCCCTAAGTATCCGCTTTCCCATCTATGGTGTCAGGGCCTGAGGTGGATTCATATAGTTCTCCATACATATGGTGATTAATGCCTTTCTGTGTTTCTCCCTCCTAATCATATTAGGCACAGTCACAGGGTCTTATTAATAAACTGGTTTCAGAACATTAGATTTAAGAATAGTCTCCACCTCCTCAAATAAGTGTTTAGGTGTTTATATATACTTTTCATGGCTTAACATGGCCTTGTAAATATGGGTACCCCAATGCAGTTTTTTGCGGCAAAGGGGCATGCAATGGGCGTTGCTGTGGGTGTACACATGTAACTTCTATTGCTTTTTGACACTTCCCCAGATTTACAAGGAAATGTAAATCTAAGGCAGCACCAAAACTATCGTCAGGGGTGGCGATAGAGTGGTGCAACAAGGTGAAATACTTTCATTTCTCCTTGTTTTTTGCTCTTTCTATGTGTTCTGAATTCTGCAGCACACATAGAAGGAGCAAAATGCCATTAATGATTGTTTTTGTGCAGGAAGGTGCCCCTTCCCGCACAAAAATAATCACCCCGCAATGTAGGCATTCTTTCACAATGGTGGAGGGGTGCCTGGGTTAGTGCTTTCCTGCTGATTTAGTGTTGGTGCAGGGGTGTGCCGCATTCTGGTAAATAAGGCACATCCCTCAGTTTTGAAAATGATGCAGCTCGGTGCAGCAAAATGTTTGTGGCACTGCACTATTTCTTTGTAAATGAGACCCCATGATTATAAATTTGATTACTTATGTCAACATCTAGCAGAGCTCAACTTCAATATACATCCATTTCATTGAAGAGGATGACACCATACTTCCTGGACAGCTGCTTGTTCTGGACTTCTTCAGTGGTGTGGATGACCAGCTGCAAACCATATATCCAGATACCCTCCATCAAGTCCTGGGTGCCATCCAAACACCATTTCCAGTCACAGGAATGCTAGACAGCGTTGCGGGATCTCCAGATGACCCACCCAAAATCCAACAAACACCGGAGGAATGTGCATTTCACAGCACAAGACACCAGCTTGTTGTACAGAGGACTGGTGGTGGACCCCCACCTCCTCCCCACAACTAACATCATGGTAAGAGCAAGTCTTGGCAATAATGCATTGTGAGGGCTTGGCAGGAGTAGGAGGAGGACTGGACTCTGGTAAGGCACCTCTTTACTACTGTCACACCCTCTACCTGCAAGCCATCACATACCCCACCATTACCCTCATTCCCATCACTTCACCACCGCCCACATACCCCACCATCACAACCCACTCATCCTAATACCAAGCCCTACAGGTAACACTAATGCACGGACCCCCATCACAGACCTGCATGGACCTGCATGGACACCCATCACTAAAGCATGCACATTAGAGAGAATCATCTAGCTCATAAAATCACTACTCACAGAAGGCAAAGCTGCTAGGGCAATAATAATCATAGAGGGCAACACACCCATGCACAAGATGACACACACAGAAACAATAAAACTGCATTTACATCTCCACATGTCCCCGACACAACGTCACCAGAGAGGAGGTGCCAGCAACTTCCAGTCCACCCACAGAAGAGGCCCACAGTGATGACAGCAGCTCTGAACGCCTGAATCTGGATGATCAACCTGGCCCATCAGGGATCTCCGGACAGTCGGTAACCCAGGCACCGTCCCATACCACCACAGGGCCTCCCCCCTCAGAAAAAACCAGCACAGTACCCACCCAGCAGGCCAATACCTCTGTTCCCAGGACAGGGTCCCCGGGCCACCTCACAAACACAGGACGATCAGGGACTTGGGGCCAGTGGCAGTGGGCACACGGTTCAGGGGACAGAGGCACAGGACATCAGGGAACCTGGGAGGACTGCTGTGCGACATGGGGAGGACAGGCCCAAGGAACCAACTCTCCAGGAGGCACTCACCAACATCCTGGGAGCATACCACCATTCCAAGGAGACGATGGGACAGATTCTGGACAAGTTGCAGGAGACCCAGCGGCTGCAAGAGGGACAGTAACTGGGGATCAGGGAGCGCTTGAAGGACACCAACAGCACCCTGATCTCCATTGCAGGGGTCCTGGCAGACATGTCCAACACCATGAGGGAGGCAGTGGCACACCACTGGGCCCCTGACACTAGCCAAACCAATGAACAACCTTCCACCTCCGCTGCCGCTAGTGGACAGGAGGCCCCGCCACAGGAACAACAGTCCACCAGCATC
Source organism: Pleurodeles waltl (assembly GCF_031143425.1). Classification (NCBI taxonomy): domain Eukaryota; kingdom Metazoa; phylum Chordata; class Amphibia; order Caudata; family Salamandridae; genus Pleurodeles; species Pleurodeles waltl. The sequence continues at coordinate 1,268,067,646 of NC_090440.1, forward strand.
TCACCCCTGCACAAGGGAAAAAAAACACAAATGGTCCCTGCGATCCAGGCAGAAGCCAGAGACCATTGCCAAGACTCCCACCAGGAAATAAGACTCACCTGATTGTCACCCTTCTGTCCCACTCTGTCACCCTGTCCACCTTCAACTGCCATTGCTCCACGTCCTATGCCCACTTGGACAATGCACCTGTGATACAAATAGACTGGGATCTAACCTGGACTTCCCTCCATTGTCACCCCAGCCCATTGCACATCCCCCTCTAATCATTAGCACTTAAATAAACACCAATTGAATAAATACAAGTATGGAGTCTGTCAAATCATTTAACCATGTATTTGTTTAACAAGTTTTAATCACTGCAATATAACTGTACAGTAATGTATACATAGGATGACCTGTAGTTGGCTGCAGTCAACACACCAGGAGCGATAGTGGGGCACAAATATCTGAAAATAGAGATGCCAAAGGGTACAGTAAGTGGCCATACAAGTGGGAAATTCAGTCTGCCAGTGACAATATCATACACAAAACTGTCAATGTAAAGTGTAATTACAGTGTGTCATTGGAAGTACTGTGGTATTATTACACCTCTGTTGTCCTCATCCTCATCCTCTGCTTCCTTATCTTCACTGTCCACAGGGTCCACTGCTGCCACACGCCCATCTCCAGCCTCATCCTCCTGCACAAAAGGCACTTGGTGACATAAGGCAAGGTTGTACAACATACAGCATGCCATGATGTTCTGGCACACCTTCTTGGGTGAGTAGTACACCTGTTAGATGGAGGCAATGAAACCTGGCCTTCAGGAGGCCGAATGTCCTTTCTATTCTTCTTCTTGTCTGCCCATATGCCTCTTTGTAACGTTCCTCTGTCCTTGTCCTGGCATGGCTCACAGGGGTCAGTAGCCATGAGAGTTTGGGGTAACCAGAGTCACCTGCAAATATCGAGGTACAACATTTAGACACACACTAATCCTAAGCGCCCACACCATACCCATACACCAACATCCTCTGGGTAGGAACCAGGGCTCACCTATTAGCCACACCTGGTTCCTCTGGAGTTGAGCCATCACATATGGGATGCTGCTATTCCTCGGGATAAAGGCATCATGCACAGACCCAGGATTAACATGGGAGATGTGCACACCATCTGCACATTCATGGAGTGAAAGCTCTTTCTATTTCTGAACACCTGTTCATTTCTCCGGGCGGGACAAAGCAATATGTGTACCATCAATAGCCCCAATTATGTTCGGGATATGTCCCATTGCATAGATATCAGCTTCCACTGTGGCCAAATCCTCCGCCTGGGGGAAAACGTTGTAGCTGCGCATGTGTTTAATCAGGGCAGACAATATTTGGTCAGCACTATTGAGAACATTGGCTGAGACATTCCCGCTGCCAAGCCCACTGTCACTTGGAAGGAGCCACTCGCCAGGAAATGGAGCACAGATAGGACTTGCACAAGAGGAGGGATCCCAGTGGGCTGACGGATAGCAGATATCAGGTCAGGCTCCAATTGGGCACACAGCTCTGTGATTGTGGCCCTGTCCAGTGTATAGGTGAGGATAATGTGCCTGTCCTTCATTGTTGCCAAGTTCACCACGGGCCTGTACATGGGGGATGTCTCCATCTCCTATTCATCCGCAGCAGTTGCAATCTAGGGGGCAAACTATGAGTAGCTATTCAGAATTCCATATTTCCAAACACTACACTGCATTGCATGTTGTGACTGTAACATAATATTGTTGTCTAGTCCCAAATGGTGCCTATGTTAACTGTGACACAGTTAGGTGCCTTGGCCTGCCCCCACCCTGAAATGGCGTCCGCCTGTCCTGTATGAAGGGACAGGTAGAAATGAGGTAATTCCGCTGATGTTGCCTGCCGTTGCGGGAGGCGGTCGAGAACCGCCTTGCAACTCCTCATTGGATACCATTTGGCCCTATGGGTTACAGTGGCCAATGGTGATGTACGCCGGCTGTGACGGTGTGCACTGCCATGGACGTGACCATCATTTTCTATCTGTTCACCCACTTGCTACCTGACCTTCAACAGGAGAGGACCTACACTGCAAGTGCTGCTGTGACTTGTGTCTGGAACCGACCATGGCTCGTGTCACCTGGGAAAGGGCCACTGCCTTCACCGCTGCGGAGTTGGAGAGACTGGTGGATGGGGTCCTGCCCCAGTACCGAATGCTGTATCAGCCTCCAGACCAACAGGTGAGCACGAAACATGGGGCATGAATGCATGGAGTGCTGTGTGTGAGGGCCTCTTGTAGGGGGGGTTGGGATAAGGGCCTTGGGCAGCATGCTGCATGTATGGTGGGCAATGTCTGTGCTTAAGGGGATGTGAGGGCTATGGTGGGCCATGAGTGTAACAGGGTGGACGGTCTGAATGACACCTTTTCCTATCTGTATTTCTCTGCAGGGCAGCGCCCATAAAAAAAAAAAGGGTATATGGTATGCCATCTCCAAGGACGTGCAGACCCTGGGGATATACGGCAGGCGGAGCACCCACTGTCGCAAACGGTGGGAGGACCTGACATGCTGGGCATGGAAGAAGCTGGGGATGGCCTTCCAATGAGGAAAGGATGCCCATTGAACCCTGACCTCCCTGATGGCCTGCATACTGGTGGTGGCCTTTCGGGAGCTGGATAGGCGCTTGGGGGCATCGCAGCAGCCCCAATATACTACATGAATGTGGTGGGGTGGCATCCGGGTGGGGAATGTGGGCTTGTTGGTCCCCTAAGCCAGGCCGGCCAGTGCAGGGTAGGGCCCATGTTGGGCAGGGTCTGATGTCAACCTCCTCAAAACAAGTGAGTAGGCCTCCACTAATGGGCAGGGGTCTTCAGGTCTCAGGTATGCTGCAATTGGCGTTATGTATCCCTGTCCAAGGCCTGGTGACTAGCATTGTGACTGGTAGTACATTGCCTAGTGAGTAGGACTGTTCCCTTTGTGTGTGTCGAGTACATCAACAGTAGTGTTGTTGCCGCCATTGACTAAGGGTATACTTTGTCTAGTCCCCCCCTTTTTGTTTTGTCTCCCTGTCCTTACATGCATTAGCATCATCTGGCGGAGGAGCAGAGGCACCGGGGACGGGGAGAGCTGCAACCTACAGGGCCCAGGACGTCCCAGTGGTGAGGGCACCAGTGGGAAGGAGGGCGAGGGGAGCACCACACCGGAGACTGGAGGGGACAATTCTGACAGTGATACCTCCTCTGATGGAAGCTCCCTGGTGGTGTTGGACACTACTGTGCACAACCCAACTACAGGTACAGCTGCCACCAGTACCATCACCACCCTCCCAGCAGCCCCTCAGTGTGTTTCCGGTGCCCGCCTACCCAGGAGGGTGGGCATCTCCTTCTCCTCAGGCACCTCAGGCCCTCCCCAGTTAGCCCTGCTGCCCTGAGTGAGGAGGCTATTGACCTCCTGCGATCCATCTCTGTTGGGCAGTCAACCTTTGTGAATGCCATCCAGGGGCTGGCAGCCCCTTTGCAACAAACAGATGCATTCCTGGAGGGCATTCACTCTGGCATGGCGGCCCAACAGAGATCAATCCAGGCTCTGGCCTCCTCCCTAATGGAAGCCATTGTCCCTGTTACTAGACTCTCTCCTCCCACCTCCTCTGCCCAATCCCATTCCCCTCAACCCTAACCTATCCCAAGCACACCGGCAGACCAGCATGCACCCAGGACAACACACAGGAGTGGCAAACACAAGCACCAAACATCATCCCACATGCACTCACACAAACACCATCCAGATGCCGACATACCAACATTCACTGCCTCCACTGTGTCCCCCTACTCCTCGTCGTCCACCTCCGTCCCAGTAGTTTAATTTAGTTTAGATCATTTGTAAAGTGCATGGCTACCCAAAGGCATTCCAGCGCTAAAAGGTAAGTGACAACCTAAAACCGAAAACCCAAGAGAAGAACTATGATGAAAATAGGAAGGTCTTCAATTATTTAGGGAACTGTAGTTCCAAAGGTTCTTGTCGAAGTTCTAGGGGTAGGGAGTTCCAAAGGTGAGCCGCCTTAACTAAAAACGAGTTACCTCCCCATGAGCATCTCTTGAATCGTGAGATATGAGCTAGCTGGGCGGTGGAAGATCTCAAAGTCCTTGTAGGAGCACAAAGTGAGATGTTTTGTCTGAGAAATTTAGGCCTTTATTATGATGGTCTTTGTGTGTAATGCATAGGGCCTTAAAACAGATCTGATGTTTTATAGGTAGCCAGTGAAGGGAGACTAAGGCAGGTTTAGTTGATGGATGTCTCGGTACATTCATAAGTAATCTTGCAGCCGCATTTTGTACAACCTGCAGTCTCCTTATTACATAGCCAAGGGAGCTGAGAAAAAGTGAATTGCCATAGTCCAGTCTTGAAAGTATCAGGGCCTGAATAAGAATTCTTCTGGCAAGAAGAGGTAGGAGGTTAAGAATTTTCCGGTAGCGTCTACACTCACACCTGCATGCACTACATCCTCATCCAAAACCACTATCACTCCTACAACTACACGCTCCTTATTGACAGTCACCACACCCACATCCATAAACATGTCCCCTGTGTCCTCTCCCACTGTGTCTGTGCCCCCTCCTCCCAAAGTACATAAATGCAAGCACTCAGACACCCAACAGCAATCCACCTCACAACAACATCCAGCCCATACATCTACAGACAGACACCTCCTACTACCACTTCCTCTTCCTCCACTCCCAAACCTTCACCCTCTTCCTGCCCCAATGTCCCTAAGAAGCTTTTCCTCTCCACCCTTGACCTCTTCCCTACCACTAACCCCCGTCCTTCATGTTGGGCCCAGGTGGTCAGAACCCAGGCGAGCACCTCAGCCACCCAGTCCACGGCCATAGTAGTGCCGACAGCTACTGCAGGTGGGAGAGGATCCAGGCACCAGGCAGGAACACTGACAGGGTGCCTGCACCAGGTGCATCAAGGAAGCGCAAGGAGGCACTATCAGCTGCGACTAGGAAAGGCAAGGAGGCATCACCAGCTGCGACTAGGAAGGGCAAGGAGGCACCACCATCTGCGACTAGGAAGGGCAAGGAGGCACAACCAGCTGCAGGAGTGAAGGGCAAGGGGCAATCCCCGGCTGTTGACAAGAAGGGTAAGGGGCCTGCACCAGCAGGCAGGAAGGACAGGAGGCCTAGTGCTGGGACTCATTCTGATCCCCCACCACCAACCATGGTGGCTCAGCCATCCGAGGTAGCAGGGGATGGGCTGGAGCCTCCCCCCACCACTGCTAGCACCGCCACGAGCACCGCCACTAGCACCGCCACCAGCAACACTGCCAGCACCACTGCCAGAAGCAGCAGCCCCCGTGGGCAGCCGTCCAGGGCTGCAGGGGATGGGCTGGAGCCTCTCCCCACCACTGCCAGCACCGCCACCAGCACCGCCACCAGCACTGCCACCAGCACTGCTACCAGCACCACTGCCAGCAGCATCAGCGCCAGTGGGCAGCCGTCCGAGGCTGCAGGGGATGGGCTAGAGCCTCCCCCCACCACTGCCAGCACCACCACCAGCACCACCGCCAGCAGCAGCAGCCCCAGTGGGCAGCTGTCTGAGGCTGCAGGGGATAGGCTGGAGCCTCCCCCACCACTGCCAGCACCGCCACCAGCACCACTGCCAGCAGCAGCAGCAGCAGCAGCAGCCCCAGTGTGCAGCCGTCCAAGGCTGCAGGGGACGGGCTTGAGCCTCCCCCCACCACTGCCAGCACCGCCAACAGCACTACCACCCCAGCACCAAACCCAGTGGGCAACCGTCCGAGGCTGCAGGGGGTGGGCTGGAGCTTCGCCCCACCACTGCCAGCCCTGACACCAGCCCCGTCACTGCCACCACTGAGCAGCCGTCACCGCCGGTGGACAGTGTGTAGTCCTGCCTCCATGGGCTGTTGTGCGTCCTGGCCCCTGCAAATCCTGTGGGTCTGACACCCAGGTGAGAGACTGTGACCTTGCACTCCCCAAGGTCTGCATCACAGGGCACAATGGCCCCTCCAGAAACAGTGGAAGAAGCCATCCACTCACCCCATCCTTCCCAAGATGAAGCACGCTGGGCATAAGGCCCCCTCCAGAACCAGTGGAGAAGCCATCCACTGACCCAATCCTTCCTAGGATGAAGCACACTGAGCACAAGGCCCCCTCCAGAACCAGTGGAAGAAGCCATCCGCTTGAGAGACTGTGGCCTTGCACACCCCAGGACCGGCCATTTCCTGGGACTTTGTGATTGCGGGGACACCATTACACGCATGCACTTCATATAGGTCAATATCTATATGTAGCTTCACAATGGTAACTCCAAATATGGCCATGTAACATGTCAAAGATCATGGAATTGTCCCCCTATTCCAAATCTAATATCAGGGAGCCAATTCCATGCATACTGGTGGCTCCACCATGGACCCCCAGTACAGCCAAACCAGCTATCTGAGGCTTGCACTGCAGCTACAGCTGCTGCCACCTCACAGACAGGGTTCTGCCCTCCTGGGGTCTGGGCAGACCAGTCCCAGGAAGGCAGAACAAAACATTTCCTCTGAGTGCATGGTGTTACCCCTTTGGAACTAGGTGTTACAGGCTGGGGAAGGGTAGCCTCCCCCAACCTCTGGAAATGCTTTGAAGAGCACAGATGGTGCTCTCCTTGCATAAACCAGTCAACACCGGTTCAGGGACCCCTTCTCCCCTGCTCTGGGAGGAAACTGGACAAAGGAAAGGGGAGTGACCACGCCCCTGTCCATCACCACCCCAGGGGTGGTGCCCAGAGCTCCTCGAGTGTGACCCAGACTTCAGCCATCTTGCTTTGCAAGGTGTGGGGGCACTCTGGAGGCCTCTGAGTGGCCAGTGCCAGCAGGTGATTTCAGAGACCCCTCCTGATAGGTCCTTAGCTGATAAGGTAGCCAATCCCCCTCTCAGGGCTATTTAGGGTCTCTCCTGTTGGTTCTCTTCAGATTCTGCTTGCAAGTTTCCTTCAGGGATCCTCTGCAACAACTTCAGCATCCTCTGACCTCGGATCAACCACAGCCTGCTCCAAGAAACGCTGTAACTGCAACAAAGTGTTTACAAGAGACACTTTTCTTCAGCAACCTCAGCTCCAAGTCAGCAACTGCAACAGTTGCCACGGTGTGCATGCCCAGGGGTCTCCCTGTCTTCATCCTGCACCAGAAGGACCAAAAATCACTCCCCTGCTCCAAGCAGGCACCTTCCAAGGCAACGACTGGTACCCTGGGACTCCTCTCATGGCAACGAGCGTGTTCCTAAGGACACAGAGGGTGGACATCATCGACATAGACTGGCCTGAGGTCCTGCTGACACCATTTGGAGGAGGTAAGCCCTTGCCTTCTCTGAAAACGATGGTACCCCTGTGTTTTGTGTCTTCTTTGCCTCCTGAGGCCTCTGTATACTGTTTGCAAAATTCCTTCACGCACAGCCAGGCCCAGTTCCCCAGCACTCCACCCTGCGATGCTCAACTTGCTGAGTTGTTCTCCAGCGGCGTGGGACCTTCTTTTGTTGTGCTGCATCAACTGCATTTTGCACCTCCTTTGAACCCGGATCCTGCAGCTTCTGGGGGTGCTGGCTGGCCTCCTAAGGACTCTCTAAAGTGCTGAGAGCCCTCTATTCCTCCTCACACATAGATGAGGCCCCCAGGTCTTCAGGTCCAATAATCCAGCAGTTGTTCTTTACAGACTTGGTTGGCTGCTGCAAAATCCCCAAAATGAGGTGTAGTTTGTCCTAAGGAAACGTGCAGTACTTTACTCCAGATTTTCTGTGCTCTGGGGTGGGGTAATTTACTTACCTTTATTGTATTCCTACTCTCCCAGCGATTCTGCACACTCTACACTTGTCTAGGGGGGAATTTGTGATTCACATTCCACTTTTTTAGTATATGGTTTGTGTTGCCCCTAGACCTATTTTCTCCCTTTGCATTCTGTAGGATTTCTTACTGTTTGCATTGTTCTATGACTATTTACTTGTCTAATTTTGGTGTCTAGTGTATGTATTGTGTATAATACTTACCTCCAGAAGGACTATTGTCTCTAAGATATTTTTGGTATTGTGTCACCCAAATAAATACCTTTATTTATGTAACAAGGAGCATTGTCTTGACTTGTGCATAAGTACTGTGCAACTATAAGTGGTATTGTATGAGCTTTGCATGTCTCCTAGTTCAGCCTAAGCTGCTCTGCTATAGCTACCTCTATCAGCGCAAGCTGCTAGAACACTACTACATTCACTACAAGGGATAACTGGACCTGGTGTAAGGTGTAAGTACCCACGGTACCCACTGCAAACCAGGCCAGCCTCCTACAATGGGCAACTCGCTCAGGGGCTACTGGAAGGGCGGTGCTGGTACAGGGGTGGCGTCTGTACCTGCAGCTGGGGTGGTCACATAGGTGCCCACCACCACAAGGGAGCTTCCATCGGAGGAGGTATCAGAGTCTGTGTTGTCACCTCCTGTCTCCGCTGTGGTGCTCCCCTCGCCCTTCAACCCACTGGTTCCCTCGGCGTCGATGTACTCTACCTCCTGTGTCCTATGAGATGCAGCTCCCTCTGTCCCTGGTGCCCCTGCTCCTCTGCTAGATAATGCTAATTCACACAGGGACAGGATAACATAACAAACAAGGGGGGAGAGACAGAAAGGAAACACTAGGTCAATGACTGCACTAACAAAACAGTTGACATACACAGCACCGTCACACAAGCAATGGTGGGTTCCAGACACAGGTCACAGCAGCACACACAGTGTAGGTCTTCTCCTATTGAAGGTCAGGAAACAAGTGAGGAATTAGATAGAAAATGGCAGTCACGTCAGCGGCAGTGTACACTGTCACCGCCGGCAGAGATCCCCATTGGCCACTGTACTCCATAGACCCCATATTATCAAATGAGGAATTGCACGACAGTGCAAGACCACCTTCCGCCACGACTCCCAACAACGGCAGAATTACCTCACTTCCACCTGTCCCTACATACAGGACAGGCGATCGCCATTTCAGGGAGGGAAAACAGTAATTTCAACATTATCTGCATCACAGATTAGATTGGCATATACCTTGCCATTAACACGGTCCCATTACATGAGTGCACCAAGTATACTGAAGTTGTGGTTCCATTGTTCCAATTGTGACAGCCTACTCACTCTTGTGTACCTTAGATACCCACAGCTGTGGATGAATAGGCAGTAGAGACATACCCCTGTGTACAGACCCCTTGTGGACTTAGCTACACTGGAGGGCAGGCACATTATCCTCACCTATAGACTGGACAGGGCCACAATCACAGAGCTGTGTGCCCATTTGGAGCCTGACCTGATATCTGCTATCTGTCATCCCACTGGGATCCCCCCTCTTGTGCAAGTGCTAACAGTGCTTTATTTCTTGGCAATTGGTTATTTTCAAGTGACAGTGGGCTTGGCAGCAGGAATGTCACAGCCAATGTTCTAAATTGTGCTGGCAAGAGTCACATGTGCAGCTGCATTTCTTTCCCCCAGGTAGAATATTTGGCCACTGTGAAGACCGGATTCTATGCAATGGGGCATATCCCCAATATTATTGGGACAACTGATGGGACACATATTGTGTTACTCCCGCCCTCCAGAATGAACAGGTGTTCAGGAATCGTAAGAGTTTCTACTCACTGAATGTGCAGATGATGTGCCTGGTGGACCAGTACATCTCCCACCTCAATGCTAAGTATCCTGGGTCAATGCATGATGCCTTTGTTCTGAGGAATAACAGCATCCCATATGTGATGGCCCAACTACAGAGGCACAGGGTGTGGCTAACAGGTGAGCTCTGGTCCACTCCCACAGTATGTTAGTGTATGCCTTCTGCTGTTAACCCCATAGGATTATGTGAGGCTAAATGTGGTCACTCAATACTTGCAGGTGACTCTAACTACCCAAACCTATTGTGGCTGCTGACCCCTGTGAGGAATGGCAGGACAGGGGCTGAAGAACATTATAATGAGGCATATGGGCGAACCAGACAAATCATCGAGAGGATCTTCAGCCTCCTGAAGCCCAGGTTCAGGTGCCTCCATCTGACAGGTATATCACTGTGCTACTCACCCGAGAAGGTCTGCCAGATAGTAGTGGCATGTTGCATGTTGCACAACCTGGCCCTCAGACTCCATGTACCTTTTCTGCAGGAGGAGGAGACTGGATGTGCCCGTGTGGCAGCAGTAGACCCTGAGGAAAGTCAGGATGAAGAGTGTTGGAAAATGGGTTATTGGTAGGGCAGGTAGGTACCTACACCTAGCAACAAGCCACTAACCTCCACATAGGTACAGTTAGGTCTCAGTAAATTAATCCCAGCTCTACCCTTGGTAGCTTGGCATCGAGCGTCAAGGCTTAACTTAGGAGACAAAGTGTAAAGCATTCAAATATCACAAAACAGTAATTAAATAAAACACAGGAAACAGTTTAAAATCCAAAACCAATTTATAAAAATAGCTTATATTTTTATCTTTAAAATGACACAAAAACGATTAAAATCGGTTCAGGGGAACCGGAGATATGAATTTTTAAAGTATTATTATTTTCTAGCGCTTAGAAACAAAAAGCGCCAATCGGGTCATCTGGTTGCACCAGGACCGGGGCAAAGTCAAACTTTCAGGCTGACCGCGATGGAGCCCTGCTCGGCTACAAGTCGCGGGAGGCCTCGGTTAAAAAGTTACCTTCTGACTTAGGGCCTCATTATGACCCTGGCGGGCGGCGGAGGCCGCCCGCCAGGATCCCGCCCTCCATTATACCGCTCCGCGGTCTGAAGACCGCGGAGGGTATTATGAGTTTTTCCCTGGGCTGGCGGGCGGTCTCCAAAAGACCGCCCGCCAGCCCAGGGAAAAACTCCCTTCCCACGAGGATGCCGGCTCGTAATCGAGCCGGCGGAGTGGGAAGGTGCGACGGGTGCAGTGGCACCCGTCGCGTATTTCAGTGTCTGCAAGGCAGACACTGAAATACTTTGCGGGGCCCTCTTACGGGGGCCCCTGCCGTGCCCATGCCATTGGCATGGGCACGGCAGGGGCCCCCAGGGGCCCCGCGACCCCCCCTACCGCCATCCTGTTCATGGCGGCTTTCCCTCCATGAACAGGATGGCGGTAGGGGGGGTCAGAATCCCCTCGGCGGCGCAGCGAGCTGCGCTGCCTTGGAGGATTCTAAGGTCAGTGGAAAACCGGCGGGAGACCGCCGGTTTTCCCGTTCTGACCGCGGCCAAAGCGCCGCGGTCAGAATGACCAAGGGAGCACCGCCGGCCTGTCGGCGGTGCTCCCGCCCCCGTTGGCCCTGGCGGTAGAGAACCGCCAGGGTCAGAATGAGGGCCTTAGTCTCTTTTTTGAAGTTTTTCTTCCCCGGGACGAACCTGCCAGTTGAATCCGACCTCCTGGAGCCCTTGTCCGGATACGCGAAGTCGGTTTCCTCGGTGGTGATTTTTACCTTCGGACTTAGTCGTTTTTTCGAGATGAAAATCCTTCGACCGGGGTAAACCTGGATCTTGATCCGACGTCCGTGGAGCCCTTCTCGGATACGATGGCTGGGAGGTCCCGGTCAACTTTTTACCTTCGGACTTAGTCTCTTTTTTGGATGTTTTTCTTTACCGGGATGAACCACGAAGTCAGGCCGGGTCGCGGTTGAGGCAAGCCGGCTAGAATTTCCGCGGCGGGTCGGTCCCTCTCTGGAGCTTTTTTCCAAAAATTCTCAAATCTTTTCCAAACTTCTGGGGCTTCACCCAGATGTTCTTTTAAGGTTCTTTTGGGGTCCACAGCTCACCCCAAGGGTCCAGAAGTTCTGTGATGGTCCTTGGGAAGTGCGGACTTCAACTCCCAGAATGCACCTGGCGCAAACTCCTTTTTGGCCACTGGACAGTGGTCAGCTGGTCACTTTTTCAGGAGTTGGTGCAGGGGACTCTGGATAGCAATTTTTCACCTGTAGCAAACAGGGAGTCCCTCCTTGAACCAGTTGAAGCCAGGCAAAGTCCTTCTTGTGGTGAAGCCCAAGTGTGCAGCTGGTGCAGTCTTTCTGAGTGCAGGGTCCAGGTGCAGGCCAGGGGTCCAGCAGGGCAGTCCTTCTTCTTCTTTAGTTCCTTTCTTGTTGAATTCTGGAGGGGATCTGAGGTGTGGGTGCAGGTCTGCCAGTTTTATCCTTGCTCCTGGGTGAAAAGCAGTGGGGCCCTGGTTCTCCAATCAGGGACAGGGTCGTCCCCCTGTGATGACCACTTCCTGGGAAGTGTGGCAAAAATCCATCCCAGAAGGCAACAGTCTCTAAAAATCCAACATGGATGAATCTGATTTTTGGAGGTTACATCTGGCTGAGCCCACCCACTGGTGTGGCTAAAAATCATAAACACACCCCTCTCCTGCCCTCTCCTAATCTAATCAAGGGGGCACCTAGCTGTCTGGGGTTGCAGGATGTGGGGGTGTTGCTGGGTGCTGCAAATGTCCTTCTCTGCCTTTGAAGACCAGTTTGGCAGCCCTCCCCCTTCCTGCCTCACCATCTGCTGAGGGGAGATTCTCTCCCCCAAGCACATTCCTTTGTGTGAAGTCAGGCCACTTCACACCTCATCAAGGTAGCCTGGCAGAAGCTGCTGCAGGCTGGCCAATCAGAGCACAGCAGCAAAAACAATGCAGAGCTGAAATTGGCAACTTTTTAGGTAAAGTCTAAACTTTTTACCTGGACAAGTTATATTAAATCCAACAACTGGAAGTTGTAGGATTTATTACAACAATTAATTTGATACCAAATTCTTGGTATGCAACATTTAAGGATACTTTAAAATTTAAAATAAAGTCTGCCCATTCTAGCCTATGAAGGCCATTTACTTCAATGAGGGAAAAACGAATTTGGCTGTTTTTACCTCACCAGGGCTTATAAATCTATTTTTATAAAGTCCCTGCTTATAGTTACATGGCACCCAGCCCTAGGGGCACATAGGGCACACCTTAGGGGTGACTTATATGTAAAAATAAGGTAGTTTAAGACTTTGGAAGTACCTTTAATTCCAAAGTCGAATTTGCATATAACTTTAATTTAAAAGCAGCCAGCAAGGCAGGCTTGCTTTTAAAATGACACTGGGCACCTCAGCAATGCACCTAGGTGTGCACCACCTATGCTGTGGTCCCTAAACCTACATGCCCTACCATATACTAGGGACTTATAGGTAGGTTAACTTAGCCAATTATAATTAGCCTAATTTGCATATCCATTTTACACAGAGCACAGGCCCTGGGACTGGTTAGCAGTACCCAGGGCACTATCAGAGTCAGGAAAACACCAGCATAAAGTGGAAAATGGGGGCAAAAAGTTATGGGGCCTCTGCAATCAGCCCTAGTTTCTCACACAACCCCCCCCCCAGCCCACACGCCCAGGAGACTCAGCCCAACCTTGGGACAGTCTTCCTGGCTTGTTAGGCGAGGAAGACAGTGAAGAAAACTGGCTGTCCCTTTGCAGGGCCTACTCTGCCTTATATCCTCCTGTCAGGGTCACTCCCTCTGGGTAGTGAAGCCATCCCAACAGTAAAAGGACCCAACTCAAACTGAAACTTCCCTCTAGGGGGGTCTTCCTCCTCTCTCTCTGCCAACTTGGGTAGTGAGGTGCCCACCTCCCCTACTCCAAACTTTGCTAGGGCAACACCTAGCTTACCCAAAGAGGTCACCCAACACTTGAGCAACCCCACCATGACCAATAGGGTCAGGGGGCCTACTTTGCTATTGGCCCTGGGGTCTGCCTCCCAGGCCAAGTACAGTGCTGCCAGGAAGGCTAGCACCCAGCAGAGGCTACTGACAGCTGTCAGTACCCAGAACCACACCCTAAGCTCTCCACTGACAGGTGGCTGAGCTGCTTTAGGGGCATCTTTGGGGTCCTGGCACCCCTCTTGCTGTCTAGAGTGGGGGGCTACCACCTCCTGTGGCAGACACCCTCCTTCCACTCTCCCTTCTGTCAGTGCAGGGGCAACACCTTGCATCTGGACAGCTGCCTGACTACTCAGGACTTCCTTGGGGTCAGGTGAGGCCTCACCAGTGCCAACTCTGGGCTCCCCCCTTATTGGGGCAGAAGGCCCTTGGCTCCCTGGATCTCTCTTTAAGAGTGGCCTACCCTTCCTTTTCTTCTTTCCTTTTCTTGGGGACCCCTGTCTCCTAACTGTAGGGACTGACTCCCCAGGACTTTGGGTTGGGGGGGCGCCCTGGGCGACCACCCCATCTGTGACCAGACTCACCTCTGGGAGGTCATTGCCCAGGATACAATCTAGGGGAAGGTCAGCACTGACTACCACCCTAATCCAGTCAAGGATACCCTCCCTCTCTAGGGGCACTATGGCTACAGGTTTGGAGGTGACCTCCCCTGTGGCTATCCTGACTTTCTTTGTCTTTCCTGGGACATACATGTCTGGCGTCACTAACCGGTCACTCACTATAGTGTGACTGGCACAGGTGTCCCTCAGGCCAGTGGTAGGGATCCCATTCACTTGAATGTGGTGGAAGTGCCTACTCCCACCCTCAGGGATCACCAGCTTACCATCTGGTCCTGTCTCCCAGCACAATGCTAGGAGGACTTCATCATCTGAGGAATCCTCCTCTATGGCTACACTGGACAGCCCAATGCTAACCACCTTCTTTGGACAGGCTGCATCTCCTCTGAAGTGACCTGTCTGCTGACAGTCAAAGCAAGCCCTACTGTCCAAGAGCTTTTTTAACCCTGGGTCTCCCTGTCTCTGCTTGTCAGAGTGGGAGTGGGATTTACTCTCCTCCTTCTTAGGGTTCTGGGGTACAGAGGGAGTCTCTGTGGTGGGCTTACCACCTCCCTCCTTAGGTTTTTGGGGACCTGTCCCCCCCTTCTTGGAGTCTCCCCCCTGGGACTTGACAACCACCCTGGTTCTCAACCACTCATCAGCTACCTCCCCTAGCTCTCTAGGGTTGGTCTGCTTAGAGTCCACTAGATGCTGGCGTAACCTTTCTTGGGTACAATTGGTCAAGATGTGCTCTCTCATGATCAGATTGTATAACCCCTCATAAGTATCTACTTTGTTACCAATAATCCAGCCCTCTAGTGCCTTTAGTGAAATGTCCACAAAGTCAACCCAAGACTGGGTACTGACCTTCTGGGTGTCCCTGAACTTCATTCTATATTGCTCTGGGGTCAGACCAAACTTCTTGGCTAAGCACCTCTTCATACTAGGGTATGAATCTGCCTCCTCCCCCCTTAAGGTCAGAAGCCTATCCCTCCCTGAGTTGGGGACCAACTCCCACAAAAGGGAACCCCTGTATTGAGGCCTAACCCTTCTCATTTGGAGTGCCCTCTCAAAGGCCCCTAGCCACTTATCTATGTCATCCCCCTCTACATAAGCAGGAACTACCCCCTTGGGTAATCTGGGGGCAAAACCCCCACCCAGGGACACCTCAGCTTCTTTATCGCTGCTTCCATCTCTTTTCTCTTTGGATGCCCACTTTTTCTTTTCTAGGGCCAGCTTCTCTGCTTCCAAAGCTATGTATGCTAGCTGGGCCTCCAGCTCTCTTTCTCTGATGGATGGGTTCTCTCCTCCTGAAAGGACCCCCTTCCCACCACTAGCTTTGGGTCTGCCCCTAGTGACTGTATCTACTGAGGACCGTTCTTCCTCATCCTCACTTAGGCTCAGATGCCTTCCCTCCCCTGAGTGGTTAGAGCTTGCATCCTCCCTACTTTCTCCCTCCTCTGGAGCTTCTTCTGACTCTACCTCTTGGGCCTCAGCCCATGCTGTCAGGGATGTGATCAGGATTTGCTTCCTGAGATCAGTGGTTGCAGGCAACCCTCTTTCAATACACAACCCCCTAAGCTGGACTACTGTCAGTGTGGGTAGGCTAGCCAGATCAAGCTCCATGGTTCCCTAGTTTTGTGTCAACAAAAACTTTTTGCAAAAATTGGAAACAAGAATTTAGAAAAATTACAAAAATTCAATAATTGAAATTAATCCAAATTAAAAATTAAAAACAATTTTTGCACTAGGACAATTTAAAGGATTTTTAATTTGTTTTACCTAAAACTGTAACGTGATATTGAACACAAGTACAGGATCCCGTCGCTGCTTCCAATTATGTTGGAAAATGGGTTATTGGTAGGGCAGGTAGGTACCTACACCTAGCAACAAGCCACTAACCTCCACATAGGTACAGTTAGGTCTCAGTAAATTAATCCCAGCTCTACCCTTGGTAGCTTGGCATCGAGCGTCAAGGCTTAACTTAGGAGACAAAGTGTAAAGCATTCAAATATCACAAAACAGTAATTAAATAAAACACAGGAAACAGTTTAAAAATCCAAAACCAATTTATAAAAATAGCTTATATTTTTATCTTTAAAATGACACAAAAACGATTAAAATCGGTTCAGGAGAACCGGAGATATGAATTTTTAAAGTATTATTATTTTCTAGCGCTTAGAAACAAAAAGCGCCAATCGGGTCATCTGGTTGCACCAGGACCGGGGCAAAGTCAAACTTTCAGGCCGACCGCGATGGAGCCCTGCTCGGCTACAAGTCGCGGGAGGCCTCGGTTAAAAAGTTACCTTCTGACTTAGTCTCTTTTTTGAAGTTTTTCTTCCCCGGGACGAACCTGCCAGTTGAATCCGACCTCCTGGAGCCCTTGTCCGGATACGCGAAGTCGGTTTCCTCGGTGGTGATTTTTACCTTCGGACTTAGTCGTTTTTTCGAGATGAAAATCCTTCGACCGGGGTAAACCTGGATCTTGATCCGACGTCCGTGGAGCCCTTCTCGGATACGATGGCTGGGAGGTCCCGGTCAACTTTTTACCTTCGGACTTAGTCTCTTTTTTGGATGTTTTTCTTTACCAGGACGAACCACGAAGTCAGGCCGGGTCGCGGTTGAGGCAAGCCGGCTAGAATTTCCGCGGCGGGTCGGTCCCTCTCTGGAGCTTTTTTCCAAAAATTCTCAAATCTTTTCCAAACTTCTGGGGCTTCACCCAGATGTTCTTTTAAGGTTCTTTTGGGGTCCACAGCTCACCCCAAGGGTCCAGAAGTTCTGTGATGGTCCTTGGGAAGTGCGGACTTCAACTCCCAGAATGCACCTGGCGCAAACTCCTTTTTGGCCACTGGACAGTGGTCAGCTGGTCACTTTTTCAGGAGTTGGTGCAAGGGACTCTGGATAGCAATTTTTCACCTGTAGCAAACAGGGAGTCCCTCCTTGAACCAGTTGAAGCCAGGCAAAGTCCTTCTTGTGGTGAAGCCCAAGTGTGCAGCTGGTGCAGTCTTTCTGAGTGCAGGGTCCAGGTGCAGGCCAGGGGTCCAGCAGGGCAGTCCTTCTTCTTCTTTAGTTCCTTTCTTGTTGAATTCTGGAGGGGATCTGAGGTGTGGGTGCAGGTCTGCCAGTTTTATCCTTGCTCCTGGGTGAAAAGCAGGGGGGCCCTGGTTCTCCAATCAGGGACAGGGTCGTCCCCCTGTGATGACCACTTCCTGGGAAGTGTGGCAAAAATCCATCCCAGAAGGCAACAGTCTCTAAAAATCCAACATGGATGAATCTGATTTTTGGAGGTTACATCTGGCTGAGCCCACCCACTGGTGTGGCTAAAAATCATAAACACACCCCTCTCCTGCCCTCTCCTAATCTAATCAAGGGGGCACCTAGCTGTCTGGGGTTGCAGGATGTGGGGGTGTTGCTGGGTGCTGCAAATGTCCTTCTCTGCCTTTGAAGACCAGTTTGGCAGCCCTCCCCCTTCCTGCCTCACCATCTGCTGAGGGGAGATTCTCTCCCCCAAGCACATTCCTTTGTGTGAAGTCAGGCCACTTCACACCTCATCAAGGTAGCCTGGCAGAAGCTGCTGCAGGCTGGCCAATCAGAGCACAGCAGCAAAAACAATACAGAGCTGAAATTGGCAACTTTTTAGGTAAAGTCTAAACTTTTTACCTGGACAAGTTATATTAAATCCAACAACTGGAAGTTGTAGGATTTATTACAACAATTAATTTGATACCAAATTCTTGGTATGCAACATTTAAGGAGACTTTAAAATTTAAAATAAAGTCTGCCCATTCTAGCCTATGAAGGCCATTTACTTCAATGAGGGAAAAACGAATTTGGCTGTTTTTACCTCACCAGGGCTTATAAATCTATTTTTATAAAGTCCCTGCTTATAGTTACATGGCACCCAGCACTAGGGGCACATAGGGCACACCTTAGGGGTGACTTATATGTAAAAATAAGGTAGTTTAAGACTTTGGAAGTACCTTTAATTCCAAAGTCGAATTTGCATATAACTTTAATTTAAAAGCAGCCAGCAAGGCAGGCTTGCTTTTAAAATGACACTGGGCACCTCAGCAATGCACCTAGGTGTGCACCACCTATGCTGTGGTCCCTAAACCTACATGCCCTACCATATACTAGGGACTTATAGGTAGGTTAACTTAGCCAATTATAATTAGCCTAATTTGCATATCCATTTTACACAGAGCACAGGCCCTGGGACTGGTTAGCAGTACCCAGGGCACTATCAGAGTCAGGAAAACACCAGCATAAAGTGGAAAATGGGGGCAAAAAGTTATGGGGCCTCTGCAATCAGCCCTAGTTTCTCACAAAGAGGCTGAGGATGGGGATGAGTACAACAGAACATCAGTTATCCGTCAGTACTTCCAATGACGCACAGGTGAGACAGTGCAACTGCACATTCTTATGACTATTGGTGTATTTTGTGTTGCTGTAGCATGATGGCATTAACTTACTTTGCATCTCAACTTACTGTCACCTATGGTTTGTCATTTTATAGATGTGGGTGAGGGTGCTGGTGGCCTGTGGGTCCTGTGGCGGGGCCTCCTGCCCACTAGCTGTAGCGGAAGTAGAGGGTTAGTCAATGAATTAGCTAGTGGTAGCGGCCCGCTGGTGTGCTGTTGCCTCCCTCATGATGTTGGCCATGTCTGCCAGTACCTCTGCTATGGAGATCAGGATGGTGTTAATGGCCTGCAAGTCCTCCCTGATTCCCTGATACTGCCCCTCCTGCAGCGGCCTGTTCTCCTACCCATTGTCAAGGATCTTGCCCATCGTGTCCTGAGAATGTTGGTAGGCTCCCAGGATCTCAAAGAATGCCTCCTGAAAAGGCGGTTCCCTTTTCCTGTCCTCCCCCGGCACATAGCAGGCCTTCCAGTGTCCCTGTTGCCCTGTGCCTGTGTCCCCTCAAATGGTGTGCCCACTGCCACTGACCGCAGGTCCCTGATTGTCTTGGGTGTGAGGTGTGGACTGGGGTCCCTGCACAGGTGGGCACACTGCTGATTGACATGTCCTGGAGACAAAGGTGTGAGTATGCTGGGTGGGTGCTGTGGTGTTGAATCCTGATGGGGAGGCTCTGTGGTGGACTGTGAGTGGGCTTGGATGACCAACTGTCCAGTGGTCCCTGATGGGCCAGGTAGGTCATCCAGATCCTGAAGTCTAGAGTTACTGTCATTACTGGGGGCATCTTCTGTTGGGGGACTGGATAGTCGTGGCACCTTTTCTCTGCTGAGATTGAATGTGGTACCTGTGGGGATGTAAGTGATGTATTATGCTTCATGTCTGTGACATATTGTATATCCCTGGCTTCCCCTTCATAGTTGGTGTTGCCCTGCAGCATTTTGCTTGTGTATGGTGATATACTGTGTGATTGTTAGTTCCCTTATGCTGTGCATGCTTTGGTGATGGGTGTCCATGTAGGGCTGGGAGGGCTGTCCATGCATTGGTATAGCATGCAGGTTTTGGCATTGGGGTTAAGTCATATGTGTAGGTGCAGTATGTGGGATGGAATGGAGTGATGGGAGTGAGGGTGAGGGTGTGAGATGGCATGGATGTATGGGAGGTGATAAGTGGTAATTGTTGACTTACCAGTGTCCAGTCCTCTGGCTACTCCAGTGAGTCCCTCAGGGTGCAGTAATGCCAAGACTTGATCCTCCCATGCCGTGAGCTGTGGGGAGGAGGTGGGGGTCCTCTGTGTGGTGAGCTGGTGCCTTGCTGCTATGGAACATACCTTCCCCCATAGGTAGTTCCACCTCTTCCTGATGTTGTCCCTTGTTCTTGTATGCTGTCCCACGGCGTTCACATTAGTGTGGACATGGGTTTTGTGTGGTGTGTGCTGGTGAGAGTGTGTTGAGTAATGTGGTGGGGTGTGTGATGTGGGGTGCGTGAGGGATGTGTGGGTGTATGTGTCTAGTTGTCTCTGTGCGGTTTGTGCCAATCTCCTAGCAGTAATTGTTGTTCGTAAAGGGTTGTGGGTAATGTGGGTGTGTGTTTTATGGTGGTGTGGGTGTGTGGGTGTGGTGTGTGTATGAGTGTCAGGTGTGTGTCTTTAGTATTGGCCAATGTGGTGTTGTTTTGTATGTGGGTGTCCATTCTGTGCACAGCGGTATGTACCACCAGTGGTTTACCGCCGCTGAATGTCCACCGTGGTGATTCGTGGGTCATAATGTAATGGCGGCTATTCTGTTGGTGTAATGGTATGGGTGTTGGGACCGCCACTTTATCACTGACCTTTTGGCTGGCGGATTTGTGTATCTGGCTGTATTCTGTCCGATTGGTATATGTGTGTCATAATATGGTGAACTGATTTTCGCCACCGCAGCGGTATGTTGCCGGCCGTCACCGTGCCAGTAAGCGGGATTTACCGCCATTGTCATAATGAGGGCATATACCCTTTGTCAGCTGCACAGTGAGAAGGAGTGGTTTGGGGGAATGGTCATTATAGCTGATGGCCCCACTTATGTATACAAGTCGTGCTGTATCCTGATTTACTGAGAGATATTGCCAAAAGTATGAGACATGCTATGACATTGATTGGCATCCATGGAAGTTGATTTGTCAGACACTGTGCTACACCAACAGGTGTACTTTCCTCTGCGATATACTTAGGCCCGTATTTATACTCCGTTTGCGCCGAATTAGCGTCGTTTTTTTCGACGCAAATTCGGCGCAAAACTAACGCCATATTTATACTTTGGCGTTAGACGCGTCTAGCGCCAAAGTATGGGCAAATAGCGTCATTTTTTTGCGTGAACGCCTTCCTTGCGTTAATGAGATGCAAGGAAGGCGTTCCCGTCTAAAAAAATGATGGCGACGCAAATGCGTCGTATTTATACTCCCGGGCAAAAGTCACGCCCGGGAGGTGGCGGGTCAAAAAACCCCGCATTTGCGCCACTATTTAACGCCTGGGTCAGGGTAGGCGTTAAGGGGCCTGTGGGCTCAAAATGAGCCCACAGGTGCCCTCCCCTGCCCCCAGGGACCCCCCCTGCCACCCCTGCCCACCCCAGGAGGACACCCAAGGATGGAGGGACCCACCCCAGGGACATTCAGGTAAGTTCAGGTAAGTATAATTTTGTATATTTTTTAATTTTTTTTGGGTGGCATAGGGGGGCCTTATTTGTGCCCCCCTACATGCCACTATGCCCAATGACCATGCCCAGGGGACATAAGTCCCCTGGGCATGGCCATTGGGCAAGGGGGCATGACTCCTGTCTTTACTAAGACAGGAGTCATTTAAATGGCGTCTGGGCGTCGAAAATAATGGCGCAAATCGGGTTGAGGCGATTTTTTTGCCTCAACCTGACTTGCCCCATTTTAAGACGCCCTAACGCCATTTTCCCCCTACGCCGGCGCTGCCTGGTCTACGTGGTTTTTTTCCACGCACACCAGGCAGCGCCGGTCTGCTAGCGCCGGCTAACGCCATTCCATAAATACGGCGCCCGCATGGCGCTTCAGAATGGCGTTAGACGGCGCTAAATTTTTTGACGCTAAACTGCGTTAGCGCAGTTTAGCGTCAAAAAGTATAAATATGGGCCTTACTATTTGTCATATGTGAGTGCAAATGATGTGGATATTATGAGTTGCCACCAGTGTTATGAATCTTTCAGCCATTGAGTTGACACCTATCTCACACTGATCCACTGTTGCAGTTTATGGCTACTAATTGCAGACATAGCCACACAGTTTTGCCCCAATGCCTCATATAGTGATTCATATTTATCTGTTTTTCATTTGTACCAACAGTTCATTGGTGGATGTGAGTTTTCAGTTCAATATGTGTGTTCAGCAAGCAATGCAAACATTACACACCACACTTTTTATGTTGTCAGTGCATTGTTTTGTACTTTGAGTATGATGACAGTCTTCACAGGTGATTGATGAATGTTGTTGCCTATTTATAGTTTCATGGATGTGGGTGTATTTTATTTGTGGGACTGTGCCAAAAAATCCAAGACATATGTTTGATGAAATCATTCATTCCCATGTTTGCCAATTGTATGCCTTCATTCACACATGTTTAGAAAAATACATTCTCCACAATGTGTTCCTGTCTCCCTGCACCTGCAACAGTGTTCTGAATGTCATGATGGTGTGGTGGATTGTCCTCATCTTCATCCCTTGGGACCTCCTGTCCTTCATCCCAGGGGACAGTTGTCTTCACTCAAAAACTGTGCAGTATTACACAGGCCAATATGATTTTGCAGACCAAGGGAGAGGGAATACAAGAGGGAATACAAGAGTCTCCTTTCAGAAACATCTAGGCAGCAAAACCCTCTCTTGAGTAGGCCAAAGGTCCGCTCAGCGATATTTCTTGTGCGGATGTGCACCTGGTTGTAGGCCTTTTCCACCTCAGTTTGTGGGTTTCTAAGGGGGGTCATCACCCAACTGAGGGATGCCATATTCTTGGTCAGCTAGAATGCAAAAAAAATGGCAACAGTGTCATTGTGTTCGATTATTGTATTTGCATACGTCCTGCACTTGTAAGTTAGGTGCATTGGTATTGTCATGCACCTCTTCCATTTATGCCCATTAATTATGTCAATCATGCCAGTGCACGGCCTGTTAAGTCACTGTATGTGATGTCACATGCTGTGCATGAGCAAACATCATACAATTAAACTTCCTGACTATCATATTTCTGCAGCAGAGTTTGGTGGTGGCTGATTCCCATCGCTCAAGCCCACTCAATATTTGGTGTTCTCACTACATGTGTGGTGAGACATAGGGGGTCATTACAACATTGGCAGTAAAAGCCACTTACTGCCGTGCAGAAGACCGCCAACACACTGCTGCGGCCGCGGAAATCCGCCACAGCTATTACGACCCACAGCTCGGAATCCGTCAAAATCCAGACACCCACACAAATCCACCACACCAAAGGTCAGTGATAAACTGGTGAAAACAAAACCTCCACCGCCACGCCAACAGAAATACGCCCACACTATCACAACCCACGAATCCATGCAGCGGTCTTTCATCTGCGGTATTCCATTGGCGGTACACACCGCCGTCCTCAAAATACACACACTCTTACAAAACACAGCCACAACGGACAAGTCCAAATACACACACCTGATACACATACACACACCACTCCCACACACCCAATACAATATAAAACACACACCCACATCACCCACAAACCCCTACTACCCAAAATTCCAAAAGAAGGCCAGAGAGAGACACCACAAACAACTACCAAGCTTCCACAGGCACAAAATACCATGACCAACAGAACGTCCACGCACCTCACACAACACACCACTACATATCAGCACACCTATCACCACACACAACACCCCACACATCACCCACACCACCCCATGGCACGGCAAAGACACCCCAGGTTCTCTGAGGAGGAGCTCAGGGTCATGGTGGAGGAAATCGTCCTGGTAGAGCCACAGCTATTCGGAGCACAGGTGCAGCACACCTCCATAGCTAGGAAGATGGAGCTATGGCGAAGAATAGTGGACAGGGTCAACGCAGTGGGACAGCACCCAGGAAATCGGGATGACATCAGGAAGAGGTGGAATGACCTACGGGGGAAGGTGCGTTCCGTGGTCTCAAGACACCACCTTGCGGTTCAGCGGACTGGTGGCGGACCCCCACCTCCTCCCCCCCAACTAACAACATGGGAGGAGCAGGTCTTGGCAATACTGCATCCTAAGGGCCTTGCAGGAGTAGATGGAGGAATGGACTCTGGTAAGTCAAATCTTAACTATTACATCCCCCACCCTACCTACATGCCATCACATACCCCCATCCTCACCCTCATCACTCCAACTCCTCGCAAATGTCCCAATATCACAAACCACCCATCCCAACATCAAGCCCTGCATGCAACACCAAAGCATGGACACCCATCACCAAAGCATGGCCACTGCACATACCCTTACACCCCATAAACCACCATCACACAAGGTCCCACAGAAGAATGCAAGCACTGGGGTACACGATCACCCACCCATTGCACACCATGGCACACACAGATGTAATAAACATCCTTTTATACCCCTGCAGGACCCCTACCCAACGTCACCGGACAGGAGGGTCCACACATGTCCACACCACCAACAGAAGAGGCCCACAGTGCTGACAGCAGCTCTGTCCAACTGGATATAGATGACCAGCCCGGCCCATCGGGGACCTCTTGACAGTCGGTTCCCCTCACAGTCACAGGCCACTACAGACCTTCCTCCCTCTGGAAACACCAGCAGAGCACCCACCCAGCGGGCCCATACCTGTGTCCCCAGGACACGTCAATCAGCAGTGTGTCCACCACTACAGGCAACCCAGGCTAACCCACCACCCCAACAACAACAGGGACCTGGGGGCAGTGGAAGTGGGCACACGGTCCAGGGGACGGAGGCACAGGAACACAGGGGAACTGGGAGGGCTGCTGTGCGACCGGGGGAGGACAGGCCAAGGGAACCCACTCTCCACGAGGCCCTCTCCTCCATCATGGGAGCCTCCCACCACTCCCGGGAGACGATGGCAATGGTACTGGCCAAGTTTCAGGAGACCCAGCGGCTGCAGGAGGCACAGTATTTGGGCTTCAGGGACGAACTCAGAACCATCAATTCCACCCTGGGCACCATTGTAGGGGTGCTGAAGGAAGTACTCAACACCAGGAGGGACACTGTGGCACAACAAGGGGCCCCTGACACTAGCATGGACGATGAACTGCCCACTACCTCCGCCGGCGCTAGTGGACAGGATGCCCCGCCACAGGACCACCACACCAGCATTCCACCCCCTGCAGAGGGCGCACCACCCTGCAAACGGTCCCTGAGATCCAGGACAAAGACAGAGAACGGTGCCAAGACCCCTGCCAAGAAATGAGACCACCCTGAATGTCATCTTTCTGTCCCACTTTGTCACCCTGTCCATCATCAAACTGCCCCAGCTCCACTTCCTATGCCCATTTGGGCAATGCACCTGTGACACGAAGAGACTGGACTCTGCCATGGACATTCCTCCACCATCCCCCTTCACCATTTTACAACCCCCTCCAATATTGAGCAGTTCAATAAACACCCTTGAAGCACAAAACAATCTGGAGTCAGTCTGTGATTTCGAAATTGTGTATTAGCAATTACAGTGACAAAATGCTTTTTCAAATGAGGAAACAAAGCAGATGTCACACAGTGGGACCCACATCTGTGAAATCGTAAGGGAAAGTGACAACTCAGTGACCATACACTGGGTGAAAACGACAGACAGTAAAGAGGTAGTAGTGTTAAAGTACATGTAGTAGGCAGGTCTGTACTCTTACCTGTGTCTCACTGGAAATATTGCAGGATCACTGAGTTCCTGTTGTCCATGTCTTCTTCTTCTGCTTCCTCGTCTTCACTGTCCACAGGCTCCACAGCTGCAACAACACTGCCATCTGGACCATCCTCCTGCAGAAAAGGCACCTGTCGTCACAAAGCTAAGTTGTGAAGCATACAGCAGGCCACGATGATCTGGCACACCTTCTTTGGTGAGTAGAACAGGGATCCACCTGTCATATGGAGGCACCGGAACCTGGCCTTCAGGAGGCCGAATGTCCATTCTATAATCCACCGAGTTCGCCCATGGGCCTCATTGTAACGTTCGTCTGCCCTTGTCCTGGGATTCCTCACTGGGGTCAGTAGCCATGACAGGTTGGGGTAACCAGAGTCACCTGCAAATGGCGAGGGACAACTGTTAGACACACACTAACCTGTAGGGATATCCCCAGACCCAGACAACCATTCCCACTGTCTTGCTTCCAGGTGCTCACCTAATAGCCACACACGGTGCCTCTGGAGTTGACCCATCACATAAGGGATGCTTCCATTCCGCAGGATGTAGGCGTCATGCACTGAGCCAGGGAACTTGGCATTCACATGGGAGATGTACTGGTCTGCCAAACACACCATCTGCACATTCATAGAATTATAACTCTACCGGTTTCTGTACACCTGTTCACTCTTGCGGGGGGACCAAAGCCACATGTGTCCCATCAATGGCACCTATGATGTTGGGGATATGTCCCAGGGCATAGAAATCACCTTTCACTGTAGGCAAATCCTCCACCTGAGGGAAAACGATGTAGCTCCGCATGTGTTTCAGCAGGGCAGACAACACTGTGGACAACACGTTGGAAAACATAGGCTGGGTCATCCCTGATGCTATGGCCACTGTTGTTTGAAAAGACCCACTTGCAAGGAAATGGAGTACTGACAGCACTTGCACTAGAGGGGGGGATTCCTGTGGGATGGCGGATAGCTGACATCAGGTCTGGCTCCAACTGGGTACACAGTTCCAGGATTGTGGCACGGTGAAGCCTGTAGGTGAGGATCACATGTCTTTCCTCCATTGTCGACAGGTCCACCAACGGTCTGTACACCGGAGGATGCCGCCATCTCCTCACATGTCCCAGCGGACGGTGCCTATGAAGGACAACAATGAGCACAGAGTCAACCAACTTAGAGGTACGTACACACAGCTTACACAGAACACGAATCATAATCCGAAAAGTGGCCTGTATGTGTGTTGAGGCTAGGCCTAGGTATGTGTGACGCAGTTAAAAATTAAGCCATGTGGGCCCCTGAAATGGCGGCTGCCTGACCTCTAAAGTGGGACAATGGGATGTGAGGTAACTGCGCTGGCGGTGTACACCGTCGCGGTAGGCGGTGGAAGACCGCGGCACAGTGCTGCATTGATTAACATTGGACCCTATGGGTCCCAGGAGCCAATGGCGATGTACGCCGGAGGTGACGGTACGCACCGCCGCGGACGTCACCGTCATTTTCTATCTGTTCAATCACTCGATACCTGATCTTCGACAGGAGAGGACCTACACTGCAAGTGCTGCTGTGACCTCGGTCTGGAAGAGACAATGGCTCGAGTGTCTGGGGAAAGGGACCCTGCCTTCACATCGGAGCAGTTGGAGAGACTTGTGGATGGGGTCCTCCCCCAGTACACGCTACTCTACGGTCCTCCAGACAAACAGGTAAGTACACTGGGAGCATGTTGTATGGGCTATGCCTGTGTGGAGTGGGGTGGATGAAAGATGGGGGGGAGAATGAGGCGTGCATGAAACGACGATGAATGCATGTGCCACATGGCAAGGGTAGGGATGGGGGCTAATGACTGTGACGGTGCAGTTGGTAATGAAATCTCTCTCCCCCCTGTACAAATCATGTAGGTCAGCGCCCACCAGAAAAAATATATTTTGCGTGCCATCGCCAAGGACGTCCGGACCCTGGGGGTCTACCACAAACAGAGCACCCACTGCCGGAAAAGATGGGAGGACATTCACCGCTGGAGCAAGAAGACTGCAGAGGCTCAGCTGGGGATGGCCTCCCAACGTGGGAGGGGTGCCCATCGCACCATGACCCCCTTGATGTTCAGGATCCTGGCGGTGGCGTACCCGGAGTTGGATGGGCGCTTGAGGGCATCACAACAGCCACAAGGGGGTGAGTACACTCTCATCCTGATGATTTTGCGCACAGTGGAGGTGTCTGGGTGGGGGAGGTGGGCTGTGGGTTTCCCTAGGCCAGGGCCAGTTTAGTAGGCAAGGTCCCTCAGAAAGGCAGGCCATGTGGCACCCCACCCCACATCTGTAGAGTGCCTACTAATGCCCCTGTGTCATCCATGTGTGCATGTGTCGTCCATAGCTTTGTAGGCCATGTCCCAAGGATTGAACAGTGGAGCCCAAGAGCGCCGCGTAGTGCAGGGGGCTTCAGTGTCTGTCGTGTCCGCCAACGGCAGCGGTAATGCATGCACTCAACATGTCTTTCTTCTGTTGTCCCCCCCCCCTTTTTGTGGTCTCCCTGTTCTTGTGTGCATTAGCATCATCAGGCAGAGGAGCAGTGGCACCGGAGCAGGAGGGAGCGGCATCCCACATGGCCCTCGAGTGCGAGACAACGGACTCGGAGTACACCAGTGGGACGGAGGGTGAGGGGAGCTCCACGGCGGGGACAGGAGCTGACACCAGTGACACGGACTCGTCCTCTGATGGGAGCTCCCTTGTGGTGGTGGCACCATCTGTGCCCCCCGCTTCTACAGGTACAGCCGCCACCCCCCCTACCAGCACTGCCCTGCCAGCAGCCCCTCAGCCTTTGCCCCATGCCCGCTCACCCAGGAGGGTGGAAATCACCTTCGCCCCAGGCACCTCAGGCCCTGCCCCGGTCAAACCTGCTGCCCTCAGTGAGGAGGCCATTGACCTCCTCAGGTCCCTCACTGTTGGGCAGTCTACCATTGTGAATGCCATCCAGGGTGTAGAAAGGCAGTTGCAACAAACAAATGCATTCCTGGAGGGCATTCATTCTGGTCGGGCGGCCCTTCAGCAAGCTTTTCATACTCTGGCCTCAGCACTGATGGCAGCCATTGACCTCGTCTCTAGCCTCCCCCTCCAACTTCCTCCACCCAGACCCAATCCCCTGTACCCCAGCCTATCCCAAGCACACCTTCAGACCAGCATGCACACACGTCAACACACATGGGAAGCTCAGGCAAACATAAGCACCATACATCCCACAGGCACTCATGCAAGCATCACACACATGCAGACACACCAACATCCACTGCCTCCACTGTGTCCCCCTCCTCCTCGTCTCCATTCTCCCTCCCAGTCTCGTCTCCACTCACACCTGCATGCACTACATATACAGCCAGTACTGCCATCACCAGCACACACACCACCACACCCAGCTCACATGCATTCACCACCCCCACTACCATTCACACGTCCCCTGTGTCCTCTCCCAGTGTGTCTGTGATGCCACCTCCGAAGATACACAAACGCAGGCACACACCCACCCACAGCCATCCACCTCATGACAGCCTCCAGCGCATGCACCTTCACCCAAAGTCACCAAACGAACACCTGCTACAAACACAACCTCTTCCTCCACTCCCAAAACGCCTCCAGCGACCCATCCCAGTGTCTCCCAAAAACTTTTCCTGTCCAACCTTGACCTCTTTCCCACAACTCCCCCACCCCGTCCGTCTCCTAGGTCCCGAACTAGCACCTCAGCCACAACATCTCCGGGACCAGTGGTGCCTGTAGTCACAGGAATCTGGATTGCACCGGCCACCACGGCAGCCAGTGTGGCACGGAGCCACAGTACGGACAGTCCCCCACCTGTAAAGCATCAGAAGTTGGCCAGTGGCCGGCGGGAGCGGGGGAAGACTCCAGCCACCAAAGCCGCTCCCAGGGGTCCCGGTGGGAGTGTGGAGTCAGCTGCGACACCTTCCAGGGCCACAATAAACCCGGCAAGTCTGGGAAGAGCAGCACGGCGGAGAAGACCGCCATCATCCCGCTGCCCAGGAGGCCACCGCCAGCACCTGCCCTGCTGCCCTAGAGGCCACCGCCATAATCCCTGCTGCCGAGGAGGCCACCGCCACCACCTGA
Organism: Pleurodeles waltl; assembly: GCF_031143425.1. NCBI lineage: Eukaryota > Metazoa > Chordata > Amphibia > Caudata > Salamandridae > Pleurodeles > Pleurodeles waltl. The sequence continues at coordinate 1,268,097,262 of NC_090440.1, forward strand.
TCTGTTGCCAGGGAGGCCCCCGCCATCATCCCCACTGCCCAGGAGGCCACCGCCAGCATCTGCCCTGCTGCCCAGGAGGCCACAGCCAGCACAAGCCCTGCTGGGCTAGAGAGGACCGCCAGCACAAGCCCCGCTGGGCTAGAGAGGACCGCCAGCACAAGCCCCGCTGGGCTAGAGAGAACCACCAGCACAAGGCCCGCTGGGCTAGAGAGGACCGCCAGCACAAGCCCCGCTAGGCTAGAGAGGACAGCCAGCACAAGCCCCGCTGGGCTAGAGAGGACCGCCAGAACAAGCCCTGCTGGGCTAGAGAGGACCACCAGCAGATGGAAACCACCGCCTCAAGCACCGCTGAACAGGGCACCGCCGCATCAAGCACCGCTGAACAGGGCACCGCCGCCACAAGCACCGATGAACAGGGCACCGCCGCTTCAAGCACCGCTGAACAGGGCACCGCCGCATCAAGCACCGCTGGCCCATGAGCACCAAGGGCACTGCCGCTACTGAGTCCGTCACAAGTAGAATGAAGCACTCTGGGCACAAAGCCCCCTCCAGAACCAGTGGAGACTGTCATCCACTACCTCTGTCCTTAGCAGGATGAAGCACTCTGGGCACAAAGCCCCCTCCAGAACCAGTGGAGACTGTTATCCACTTGAGAGACTGTGTCTTTGCACTCCCCAGGATGCAGCAGTGGGCCACCCACCCACTGTAGAGACTTGAGAGACTGTGGCTTTGCACTCCCCAGGATTCAACAGTGGGCAACCCAACCACTGTAGAGACTTGCGAGAGTGTGGCTTTGTGTGAGAAAGTAGCCTCTTTCTAGCCTTGTTACCCCCACTTTTGGCCTATTTGTGAGTATATGTCAGGGTTTTTGCACTGTCCCACTGGGATCCTGCTAGCCAGGGCCCAGTGCTCATAGTGAAGACCCTATGTTGTCAGTATGTTTGTTATGTGTCACTGGGACCCTGCTAGCCAGGACCCCAGTGCTCATAAGTTTGTGGCCTATATTTGTTCCTGTGTGGTGCCTAACTGTCTCACTGAGGCTCTGCTAACCAGAACCTCAGTGGTTATGCTCTCTCTGCTTTCCAAATTTGTCAATAACAGGCTAGTGACTAAACTTACCAATTCACATTGGCATATTGGTACATCCATATAATTCCTTAGTATATGGTACTGAGGTACCCAGGGTAATGGGGTTCCAGGAGATCCCTATGGGCTGCAGCATTTCTTTTACCACCCATAGGGAGCTCTGACAATTCTTACACAGGCCTGCCAGTGCAGCCTGAGTGAAATAACGTCCACGTTATTTCACAGCCATTTACCACTGCACTTAAGTAACTTATAAGTCACCTATATGTCTAACCTTCACCTGGTGAAGGTTGGGTGCAAAGTTACTTAGTGTGTGGGCACCCTGGCACTAGCCAAGGTGCCCCCACATCGTTCAGGGCTAATTCCCCGGACTTTGTGAGTGCGGGGACACCATTACACACGTGTACTATACATAGGTCACTACCTATGTATGGCGTCACAATGGTAACTCCGAACATGGCCATGTAACATGTCTAAGATCATGGAATTGTCACCCCAATGCCATTTTGGCATTGGGGGGACAATTCCATGATCCCCCACGTCTCTAGCATAGTACCCGGGTACTGCCAAACTGCCTTTCCAGGGTCTCCACTGCAGCTGCTGCTGCTGCCAACCCCTCAGACAGGTTTCTGCCCTCCTGGGGTCCAGGCAGCCCTAGCCCAGGAAGGTAGAACAAAGGATGTCCTCTGAGAGAGGGTGTTACACCCTATCCCTTTGGAAATAGGTGTAAAGGCTGGGGAGGAGTAGCCTCCCCAGCCTCTGGAAATGCTTTGATGGGCACAGATGGTGCCCATCTCTGAATAAGCCAGTCTACACCGGTTCAGGGATCTCCCAGCCCTGCTCTGGACAAAGGAAAGGGTAGTGACTACTCCCCTGACCTGCACCTCCCAGGGGAGGTGCCCAGAGCTCCTCCAGTGTGTCCCAGACCCCTGCCATCTTGGATTTAGAGGTGCTGGGGGCACACTGGACTGCTTTGAGTGGCCAGCAGGTGACGTCAGAGTCTCCTTCTGATAGGCTCTTACCTGTCTTGGTAGCCAATCCTCCTTTGATGGTAGCCAAACCTCCTTTACTGACTATTTAGGGTCTCTGCTTTGGGGAATTCTTTAGATAACGAATGCAAGAGCTCACCAGAGTTCCTCTGCATCTCCCTCTTCACCTTTTGCCAAAGTATCGACCACTGACTGCTCAGGACGCCTGAAAAAAAGCAACAAAGTAGCAAGATGACTACTAGCAACCTTGTATCACCTCATCCTGCTGGCTTTCTCTACTGTTTCCAGGTGGTGCATGCTCTGAGGGTAGCCTGCCTCCTCCCTGCACCAGGAGCTCTGAAGAAATCTCCTGTGGGTCAACGATATCTTCCTCCTGCTAACGCAGGCACCAAAAGACTGCATCACTGGTCCTCTGGGTCCCCTCTCAGCCTGACGAGCGTGGTCCCTGGAACTCAGTTACTCTTTCCAAGTGACTTCCACAGTCCAGTGACTCTTCAGTCCAAGTTTGGTGGAGGTAAGTCCTTTCCTCCCCACGCTAGACTGCATTGCTGGGTACCTCATGATTTGCAGCTGCTCCGGCTCCTGTGCACTCTTCCAGGATTTCCTTCATGCACAGCCAAGCCTGGGTCCCTGACACTCCTTCCTGCAGTGCACAACCCTCTGAGTTGTCCTCTGGCGTTGTGGAACTCCATTTTGTGACTTTGGGTGGACTCCAGTTCACTTTCCTTCCAATTGCCTGTTCAGGTACTTTAGCAGGTGCCGCCTGTTTCTGTGAGGGCTCCCTGAGTTGCTGGGTACCCCCTCTGTCTCCTCCTCCAAGTGGCGACATCCTGGTCCCTCCTGGGCTAGCGCAGCACCCAAAAACCTCTACCATGACCCTTGCAGCTAGCAAGGCTTGTTTGCGGTCTTTCTGCGGGGGAACACCTCTGCAAGCTTCATCGCGATGTGGCACATCCGTCTTCCAAAGGAGAAGTCCCTAGCTCTCTTCTTTCTTGCAGAACTCCAAGCTTCTTCTATCCAGTGTCAGCTTCCTTGCACCCTCCGCTGGCATTTCCTGGGCTCCTGCCCACTCTCGACACTGTCACGACTATTGGACTTGGTCCTCTTGTCTTTCAGGTACTCAGGTCCGGAAATCCACTGTTGTTGCATTGCTGGTGTTTGTTCTTCCTGCAAAATCCCCCTATCACGACTTCTGTGCTCTCTGGGGGTAGTAGGTGCACTTTACACCTACCTTTCAGGGTCTTGGGGTGGGCTATTTTTCTAACCCTCACTGTTTTCTTACAGTACCAGTGACCCTCTACAAGCTCACATAGGTTTGGGGTCCATTCGTGGTTCGCATTCCACTTTTGGAGTATATGGTTTGTGTTGCCCCTATACCTATGTGCTCCTATTGCAATCTATTGTAATTCTACACTGTTTGCATTACTTTTCTTGCTATTACTTACCTAAGTTTGGTTTGTGTACATATATCTTGTGTATATATCTTATCCTCATACTGAGGGTAGTCATTGAGATACTTTTGGCATATTGTCATAAAAATAAAGTACCTTTATTTTTAGTACTTCTGTGTATTGTGTTTTCTTATGATATTGTGCATATGACACCAGTGGTATAGTAGGAGCTTTACATGTCTCCTAGTTCAGCCTAAGCTGCTTTGCCATAGCTACCTTCTATCAGCCTAAGCTGTTAGAAACACCTCTTCTACACTAATAAGGGATAACTGGACCTGGCCCAAGGTGTAAGTACCTCTGGTACCCACTACAAGCCAGGCCAGCCTCCTACAATTTGCACTCCCCAGGATGCAGCAGTGGGCAATCCACCCACTGTAGAGACTGTGGCGTTGCACTCCCCAGGATTGAACAGTGGGCAACCCACCCACTGTAGAGACTTGAGAGACTGTGGCTTTGCACTCCCCAGGATTGAACAGTGGGCATGTGGCCCCCTCGTGGATTTGGCGTTGTGCACTCAACCGGCTGAGGTGCCCCCCTTTCCCTCCCCTGAGGTGCCTGTTTTCTTGCTCTCTGATGCCCCTGCAGTGTTCTCTCCGTCATGGTCGGGGATCTTGTGTGGGCCTCGCCCAAACCATGATGGCCCTGTGTTCCACGGACTTCATTAGAGCACTACCTGGAGTACTAAGCTTGGTGTATATTTTGTTTATAGTGTATATATATATATATATATATATATATATATATATATATATATATATTTTGCGTACTTGATTTTAATATATTACAATGGTTACACTCATTTCCTTTTTTCTTTGAATTCTTCCGGGGGGGGTTGGGGGGTGTAACTGTAATGTATCATGCTGTATTGGTGTGTGTGTTGTAGTGGGTGAGGGTGGGGGTATTGCGTGTGTGTGTCCCTGTTTTTTCCCTCCCCTGTGTCGTAGGTGCAGTACTCACCGTTGTCTTCGCCGCCGCCGTTCGTGCTCCTGGTAGAGGAGCAGGAGGAAGATAATGGCTGGCAGGATGTGCAGCTCTGGTTCCATGGCGTCCGGATTCCTCGTGGGTTGTGTAGAGGTGAGCGTTTTCCCTTCGAAGTCCTGTTTCCGCTGTTTTTTTGTCCACGGCGAATCCGCCCCGGAAAAGGTGACGGATTGCTAGGTTGTGATACTGTGGGCGGTACATTGTCCTCCGCCTGTCTGTTGGCGGTGACCGCAGTGCTGTTTGTTTGTACTGCCGTGGCGGTCGGAGTGTTAAAGTGGCTGTCTTTGTTGGCGTTTTCCGCCACGGTCCTAATTCCAATTTTTTTACCGCTGGCCTATTGGCGGTCTTACCGCTGCTTTAACACCGTACGCCAGGGTTGTAATGACCACCATAATGTGGTTGTGAATCCTTTGTGGAGGTTGTTGGTTACATGCCAGACATGGCAGACACGGTTGTGTGATGGAACCACGCATGCCATAACAACGAGTGCCTTAACACTGTGGTCAAAACCATGACCACGTCGTTTCCCCGCATGCCTTTACAATGAATTTAGTTGTGAAAGCATGCACGGCATGTGATGTTCTGTCATGGAACCCCCACCCGCCCTGAGGCCCAAAACTACCCCTACCCCTACCCCTAATATCTAACCTAGCCCTATCATCCATCTGCCCTGAGCCCTAAAAAAAATACTATCCTAACTCACCACCCCACCTCTATAAACTAAAGTACCCCAACTACCCCACCCACCCTGAATCCTAAAAAAACCTACCCCAACCCCTGCCCCATAAAACTAAACTACCTGACACGCTCACCTGCCCTGAGCACTAAAACAAAGACTACCCTGACCCCACCCGTAAACTACCCTGAGCCTGCCACCTGCCTGAGCCCTAAAAGAAACCGACCCCCACCCCTAAAATCTAAACTACCTTGACAACCCCACCCTCCCTGAGCCCTGAAAAAAAGAAAACTACCCGGCCCCCACCCCTAAAAATAAACTACCCTGACCCCCCCTACCCTAAGCCCTAAAAAAAAATCCTAACCTCCTACCCCTGCCCTAAAAAAAACTAAACTACCCCAGCCCTACACCGAGCAACAAAAAAAAAATACCCTGGCCCCCCACCCCTACCCCTAAAAGTGAAAGTATCCCTACACCGTCTCTCACCCTAAACCCTAAATCCACCCCTACCACTAAAAACTAACCATAAACCCTGCCCCAACCCCACTTACCTCACTTCGTCCTCTCCTGATCCTTCCTTCTCTTCTCCCACCTTCCGCTCTACCTTAAACCTTCCCCTACCCCACCCTAAGCCCTAAATAATAAAAATTACCCATACCCCTCACCCCTGCCCCTAAAAAGAAAATACAGCAACCCCCACCTTAATCCCTTAAACAAAATACCCAAACCCCTTCCTCACCCCTTAAAGAAATAGCCCGACCCCCCACCCTAATCCCTCAAAAAATACCCAAACACCTCACCCCTCCCATTAAAAAAAGCCCATCCTGACTCTAACCAAATCCATCCCCCACCCCTGCCCCAGCCCCACTCACCGTACCACTTCCTCTGCATCCTCTCCCGAACACCGCATGGCTTTTTCTTTGCATTAACCAGGCATATTCGTAGTTCAGCACATGCGTGGTGAAGGCACAGAAAAAAACATGCATTGTTCACGCAAGTGTCGTCACGCTTGCATGGGAAACGTCTGCGTCCTTAAGGACTTGTTGTTAAGGACGTTTCCCGGCTGACACCGACACATGTAGGGGTTCATGGTCATCCCCATAAGTTGGTGTTGGCCTATGTTAGACCTGGCATCATTGGTATGGTCTCCCCTAACTTTTTGCCCCCTGACCTCCTGTGTTTTTAACCTATTTTTGCTGGCCTTTTAGGGTTCTGGGTACCTTATCACTGCTGACCAGTGCTAAAGTGCAAGTGTTTTGTCCTCTAAAACATTGTGACATTGGCTTCTCCTGATTGTATATTTAATTTAATTTTAAGTCCCCTGTAAAGTGTACTATACGTGCCCAGGGCCTACATGTTAAATGCTACTAGTGGGCCTGCAGCACTGATTGTGCCACTCGCATGAGGAACACTGCAAACATGTCTCAGACCTGCCACTGCAGTGTCTTTGCAAGCAGTTCTAAACTGCCATTTGGACCTGGCAAGTACACCCACTTGCAGATCAAAATCTTCCCGTTTATTACATGTAAGTAATTCATAATGTAGGCCCTAGTTGACCCAAGGGCAGAGTGCAGGTCACATAAAATGTAACATGTTAAGAAATTGAAACAGCTGCTGATCATCCTTCTCACTATTGCAAGGCCTATCCCTCCCATAGAATAGCCTTGAGGTTGAGTTAAAACATTTTTTGAGTGTAACTTCCCAATGGGATGAGATAGATATATGGAATTTGCTAACCCTGGACTCACAATTTAAAATCACAACTTATGGTGACGTTGGATTTTAAATTGAGTCCTTAAATGACATTTTTAGAAAGTTGACATTTTCTTGCTTTAACCATCCTGTGCCTCTGCCTATCCCTAAATACACTTCTGGGGTAGATGACAGGTGGGCTATGTGCATTCCTACTAGCCAGGCACAAACAAAGGGAGCTTTGGTGTGGCCTTAGCATATTGATGGCACATCCCCAGGCTGATGAGTCTTCCTGGAGTAGGTGAGAGGGAGGAGCAGACACTTGCCTCTGAATAGGGCGGTGCTTTTCCTCATACAAACGGCTGCGTACCGCTTGCATAGTGTCTGGAGCCAAGGAGGACACAGAAGGGGCCCTGGGGACTTCAAAGGAAGGTCTGGAAGTTTCCCAAACCTTCCAAAACCTGGACACCAAAGTATAAAGGCTAGATGCCAAAACCCACCAAGTTGGCTTACTGCGGATTCCTGGGGAGACTCTGTTGATACATGGAGCTGGACTGCCAGGAGGGACTGCCACTAGAATTAATGGGCTGGCCTGCGAAATCCTGTCCACTGTGCTGCAAGGAGGGACTGCCACTTTGCTTCTGCTCTGCTGTTTTAGCCTGCTGTACTGGTGCTGCCAGGAGGGACTGCCATTAAACTGCTGTTTTTCTGTGCTGTCCTGCTGCCACTCTGATGGTGTACCAGGAGGGACAGCCCTGGGAATTCCCACCCTGTGGGTTGGTTGCTGTCCTTCTCTCCCCATTGGGGAGCTAACTCTACAAAAGCACTATAGCGCTGCTGAAAGAAACAACCTTCATACCCAGTGACCACTGGCCATCGGGGCACCTGGTGCTATCTGCCCAAAATCATCACCAGCACCATAGCGCTACTTTAGGACATCACCCTGAACCCAGCGACCACTGCCTCTCGGGTCGCCAGCTGCCACGTAAGCTCAGGGAGCACTGCACCAGCCCTTACGTCTGCTGGGGTAACCAGCAGAGGTCTCACAGGCACTTCGGGATCCAGCTCGGCTCCTCTCTGACCTTCTGGGCTGCCCGGCATCACCCTAATGACGTGGAGGCTCCCTGTCTACCAGGAACATCCCCTGACCTCCAGTGCAGCCGCAGGACTCTCCTGACCCCCGCCAACCAGGAGGCTGCACTGTGACTCTCTCGGGAGTGGGAGTACTTTGGATTGGGAAAGTCACCAGCCACCTCAGCAGCCATGAATCTCCCCTTTGCAGTCGGAAGTGTAAGGCCCCTCGGAGAGGCGCATTGAACAGTCACACCGGCCAAAGCAAAGGGGCGATTTTCACCCACACCGTATACCGTCCATCAAAAGAGCCACCCACATTTTGTCTGTACTTGTTGTGGCACCATATTCCTCATAGTAGGAACACCCTCAGTTTCCCCCACAACTGCCAGTTCCCCTGCATCACTCAAGGGCATCCAGAGAGGAAATGGAAAAGAAACCATAAGTTCCTCACCCCAAACCACCTAATTTGGACACCCCAAAAATGTAAGCACCTCGCCAACATCTTGATGGGAACTCACAGTAATCTTTCATTAGGACACCGTACACACTTGTGCAACTTAATTTATGATCAGGATGTTGATTAACAAACTGAATTTCTTTTCTGGGTCTAAATTATCGGACAAATACTTTACACATTGCCTTGTGAGTTAAGCCTGCCTGCATGGGCCAAGCTACCAGAGGGTGAGCACAGGTTAATGTAGACTGTATATCTGACTTACCCTGACTAGGATTGTGGTCCCTACTTGGACAGGGCACACACCATGCCAACTGGAGACCACATAGAAAGAGAATAAAAGAGGGAGACAGGAAGAGACTTCTCCCTGTTGCATCGTTCTTACACTACCCCTGAGGTGACCTATGAATCTGACGCATTCCCAGACTTGTAAATCTGGGAATGCATCCCATTCCTTCAGCTTCCATGGGTGTTGCATGGGAACATCCCTAGCAAAACTCATGGAACACCTCTTTCAGGCAGTGATATCCATGAAAGTGGTCCATTTATACAAGACCTTGAAAATATAGAGTGGCACACTGTACCACCGAAGCATCAAATAAATGTTGCTCTGGTGGCACAGTATTCCAATAGAGCCTCTTAGATGTGGCCTCTAGCACCTGATGTGTGAGTCATGACACATCTGATGTCCCATCTGTGCTGCATGTGAACACCCCTAGTGTACATGGTACAAGGTACACCACCCTTGCACACAAAGATGTTGGGCAGATATCCTGCCTGCCATGCATGGCTGTGTGTCTTTACATCATGCAACATGTGCAAAACTGTGTTGTGATGTCTTTACCTGTATGTTAGGGTGAATTGCATTACATATTTGTACTGAATCATTGTGCATGTATGTGTATCAGGCCGCATCATGCAGTCCCTCTCTGTGCAGATAGAGAGTGATTTGTGTATTGTGTCCCCATATCTATTTTTATGTATCTGTTATTGTGTATTTGCTGTTTGCTTACCATTTCCATATAGTTCATCCTAGAACCGCTGATTGATAATGGTCTGCTGGAAGATAAAGACATCATGCACACTGCCCAGGTATTTGGCCACCACATTCAGGGGCATATTTATACTCCGTTTGCGCCGAATTTGCGTCGTTTTTTTCGACGCAAATTCGGCGCAAAACTAACGCCATATTTATACTTTGGCGTTAGACGCGTCTAGCGCCAAAGTATGAGGAAAGAGCGTCATTTTTTTGCGTCAACGCCTTCCTTGCGTTAATGAGATGCAAGGTAGGCGTTCCCGTCTAAAAAAATGACTGCGACGCAAATGCGTCGTATTTATACTCCCGGGCAAAAATCACGCCCGGGAGTGGGCGGGGCAAAAAAACCCGCATTTGCGCCGGATTTTAGCGCCTGGGTCAGGGCAGGCGTTAAGGGACCTGTGGGCTCAAAATGAGCCCACAGCTGCCCTCCCATGCCCCCAGGGACCCCCCCTGCCACCCTTGCCCACCCCAGGAGGACACCCAAGGATGGAGGGACCCATCCCAGGGACATTCAGGTAAGTTCAGGTAAGTATAATTTTTTATTTTGTTTATATTTTTTTTGGCATAGGGGGGCCTGATTTGTGCCCCCCTACATGCCTCAATGCCCAATGACCATGCCCAGGGGACATAAGTCCCCTGGGCATGGCCATTGGGCAAGGGGGCATGACTCCTGTCTTTACTAAGACAGGAGTCATGTAAATGGCGTCTGGGCGTCGTTAAAAATGGCGCAAATCGGGTGGAGGCGATTTTTTGGCGTCAACCTGACTTGCACCATTTTAAGACGCCCTAACGCCATTTTCCCCAACGCCAGCGCTGCCTGGTGTACGTGGTTTTTTTCCACGCACACCAGGCAGCGCCGGTCTGCTAGTGCCGGCTAACGCCATTCAATAAATACGGCGCCCGCATGGCGCTTCAGAATGGCGTTAGCCGGCGCAAAACTTTTTGACGCTAAACTGCGTTAGCGCAGTTTAGCGTCAAAAAGTATAAATACGGGCCTCAGTATCAACCCACGATGGTCAACCATGACCTGGATGTTGATGGAGTGGGTATGTTTCCTGTTCTGGTACAGGTGTTTAATTGCAGCAGGGGGAATGAGCTGCACACGTGTGCAGTCCATGCCTCCCAGCACATGTGGAAAGCCAGCAATGCTTTAGAAGCCCTGGTTAATTTCCTGCTGCAGTTGCTGGGTGTTAGGGAAGGGGATGTGGTGGGTTGTGAGGTGGATGATGGCATCTAAGGCAGAGGGGAGGAATGCTAAGAAGGATGGCTGCAATACTCCTCCCACTCATCCTGCAGTGGCCTGGAAGGAGCCTAAAGGTAGTATATGTAGGAGGACCAGGAGCTTGATCAGTGTTGATATGTTGGTCACCCCGTCGACTGTTGCCTGTAGGTAGGCACAATGAGGTGGAGCAGCTGGATGATGGACTCCCTGCGCAGTGAGTAAAAGGTGATGACCTCTTCCTCCCTTAGGGCAATCAGCCAGATCCGACACTGATGGAAAATGGGGCACAGCGGGAAAAGTGATGCTAGAGGCCTCTAGCGTCACTTTATAAATATGGAGCTATTGTTGCACTGCCACTGCATCAAAAAAATTGATGTGGTGCAAGGAGCTGTATATGTTACCATGGTTGGTCTCCCTTGTGACCTGCACTGGCAGCAGAGTGAGCCACGATTCAATGACCTCATTGCTTTCAATATATGAAAACAAGGGTAGAAAGGGTGAAAGATGCTGCACGTCTGCGGAGTAACAACCAGTGTAGTTAATGAATGTCAATGAAGTTAGAGACTGGTGCCAGGTGGTCAGGTGCCTTACTACCCAGTAGGCACAGACTTGTGTACCAAAGTACACAGTAACATCAAAAACAATATGAACACAGCGCGCAGAAATGTACAGTCCAATCACGTAATGAGGATATGTATCCCTGGTAGTATAATCGAGGATGGAGAGAACAAAACGTGAAGATCCCAAGTTGGTAATGTACAGTGTCTTTAATCGTAGGCACAGTTTGCCTCAGGATTATGCAGTCTTCAAGATACAGCCAGGTTACAGGGATTTTATAGGTAGGTTCTGTATTTACTTGCACAAAACCATACCAATGCAGCAGTTATAGGTAGAGTTATTTCAAGTAACTATAACTCGCGGCCTAAAGTAACTATGACTCGCGCCACTAACATGCACAGTTTTTTCTTCAATAATTTAACTGCTAACATTTCATTGATATTTTTATTGATGTTATAAAAGTTGTAATGAGTGCTGTGATATCTAGGGGACTAAGCAGTGCATGACAAGGGTGTTTTTTATTTCTATTTCCGAACTATAACATACCGATTACCTTTGTTTTTTTCAGTCAATTTCTATGTTTTTTTAGGGTAAAGTAAATTTGAGTACTATATGTTAATCCAACCACTGCTGTGCATGGCCTTCAGCTGTGTGTGGCACAGTTTGGCTGCAGCCAACCCCCTATAACCATCAAACCCCACGCTCTGGGTGGCCTTCGGTCATGCATGGTGGGGATTGCCCCCAGGGCCTTGTCTGCAGGCCCCGCATCCAACCCCTATAACCACACAACCCCATGCCATGCATGGCCAAATGCCATGTGCGTCAGTTGTTGGTCTCAGAGCCTGCATCCAAACCCATAATCACCCAGCCCTCTGCCACACACGGCCAAAGGTGGGGGCTGCCCGCAGGGCGTGTCTCTCTGGATGTGAGAATAGGTGTGAGAGGGTGTCTATGGGTGTGAGAGTGAGTGTGAGAGTGTTTGTCTGGGTGTGAGAGTGTGTGTGAGAGGGTCTATTTGGGTGTTATAGTAGGTGAGAGAGAGTCTGGGTGTGAGAGTAGGTGTGAGACAGTATCTATGGGTGTGAGAGTCTTGTGTGTGAGTGTCTGTGTGGGTCTGTGAGTGGGTGTGCGAGTCTGAGTGGATGAGTGAATGTGAGTGGGTCTGTCAGTGGGTGCATAAGTGTCTAAGTAAGTCTGTGAGTGGATGCAAGAGTTTCTGAGTAGGTCTGTGAGTGGGGACATGAGTCTCTGAGTACGTCTTTGAGTGAGTGCATGCTTTTCTGAGTGGGTCTGTAAGTGAGTGCTTGAGTCTCTGAGTAGGTCTGTGAGTAGGTGCATGAGCCTGAATAGGTCTGTGAGTGGGTGCATGATTGTCTGAGAGGGTCTTTCAGTGTGTGTGTAAATGCCTGAGTGTATCTGTGATTGGCTGTATGAGTGTCTAAGTGAGTCTGTGAGTGGGTGCATGAATGTCTGAATGGGGCTGTGAGTGAGTACATGTGTGTCTAAGTGCATCTGTGAGTTGGTGTGTGATTGTCTGTGTGGGTGTGTTAGTAGCTGTGTGAAGGATTTGGCCACAAAACAATCTCACTTGCGCTTTTATCCAACATGGTCCAAAATGTTTGAAAAAATACCTATCCAAGTGGAATCTGGCCCATCCAGGGGCAAAATACAATAAAAGGGCAGAAGACAACCCTTTCTTTAAAAAGAAATGTCAGAAAAATCAGCTGATCCATCTGTGGATTTTTCTGAGATTATTTTTGTTGTTCTTTTTAGCTATTGTTGGGTCCCTTGAGGACCCCTGCACCAAGGCTAGGGGCTCAGGGTGTCCCTACTCTGGCCCCTTTTCTTTATGTTAATCTTTTTTTGTGCCCAGTCAAAAATGGCTGCCTACAAATCCTTGTTGAAGAGATGGCAGTCAATCATGTATCAGAATGGGGATAGTTGGATCTACTGAGGATCCACATCCCTATATGTATATATTTTTTAACTTTTAATATCTCCAAAACTAATTAACGGATTTCCACCAAATGACATAAAACACAATATATGGAACAGGATCTAGCTTCCTGCCAAATTTTGTGTAATTCTGTTTAGCGGTTTGGACTGTACATGTGTCTAAAGACCCTATGGAAAAATGAATGTGGAAAATGCATTATGGGACCTCATTTTTCTTGGCCCCCACTTGACGGATCACCCCAAAACTTTCATGACAGCAGCTGAACCAACTAAAGTATAAGTAAATTTCATGAAGATTCGTTAAGCGGTGCCAACGTTATTGGCAAACAAATAAACACTCTTCCTATGGAAACTAGGTGCTATCTATAACTACCTAATACTTACTATATATAAGTACAGTACAAGCAATACCCTTTCAGGCATAGAGTGTCATATAAATTATGCAATAGAGAAGAGGCAACTCTGGGTTGTTCCCAAGTTTAGATGGAGAGCAGCTCCAGTATAGAGCTCTGTTGGAAATGGCACTCTCTGCAGAGTCACCCCCAAACTTTTTGCCTTCTTCCACCAGCTTTTTCACACAAATTTTTACTCATGTTTGCACATTGTTAGGATTATGGGTAATTACCACTTCTGACCAGTGCTAAAGTGCAGGTGCTCTGTACTCTAAACATGGTAACAATTGCTTCTCCAAAATTGACATACTTAATTTACGAGTAAGTCTCTACTGAACACTATGGCCCTCATTATGAACACAGCAGTTTGTTCCGTGCTGCCAGCGGTGGCGGTAAAAACCTCCAACATAGGAGCGGGCCGGACCGCCAAAAAATGAACCAAATGAAAGACGGGCATCCCGAAAACCACCCACCGCCAGTAGAGGAGTGCCGATGACGACGGCAGAGTCCGCCCACAGGCCGACGGAAAGGCCCAACCCACCCATCAAATAATGAACCACCAGTCCGCCGCCAGTTCCGGGGCGGGAACCACCACCATGCAAAGCCAGGCAGAAATGAACCAAATCCAATGAAACACTCACCGGAGGCCCTGGCAACGCACCAAAGCAGACATGGCTAGAGAGCTGCAGATCATGCTATCCCTGCTCCTTGCCATATACCTCTACGACTGAGACCGCCGACGAAGACGACAACGGTAAGTACCGCAACCTACGAAACAAGGGAGGAAAGGGCACAGTCACATACCCACCCACTCCACCCACCTTGCAATAACCCGCAACCCTTCACAGCAGCAGAAGTCATTCACCCCAAAGCAAGAGGTACTTAACCGACACAAGGCAAATCCAACTTGACCATAGTACATACAAATTCCCCACACCCATAAACAATGAAACAAAAGACCAGGGTACAACAATGTTCCGCAAAAACACAGGCCACACAGAAATATTTAATGAAAACTCACAGAGCCAAACAGTCCAAACAGGGCCAATGGCCAGTCCGTATGGCTGCAAGTGCCATGGGCTACAACAGACCCAAACTGACTCCCAAAATTGCATGGTACTCCACCTAATGGGGCAACAAAGTGGCATCCAGGCGACGGGGGTGGGCCTTGGTCTTTCTTTTGGAAGGTAGAGGGAGGGTGTGCTTGTCCTTTGAAGGGGGGGTTTTGAGCGGGTGGAGCCAGATGTACTAGGCTCTGGCCGGGCTTTTTTTTTCTCTGGGGGAGGGGCACAGGAATGTGAAGGGTAGGCTATGAAGTGGAAGGAGTGGAAACGGCAAGGGGGTGAGCGCGCTTGGGGACAAGACAGGGTGGGCCAGTGGGTTGGAAGAGGTCAGCATGGGAGAGGAAAACATTTTTTGGAGCAATTGGGGTGGTCGTGGAAGAGGGCATTGGAGTGGAGGCAGAGGCAGTGGATGTATGTGGTGCAGGGGTGCGTGTATTGGGTGCAGGTGACTGGACAGTATGCTGTGGTGTGGTGGATGTGTGATGGGTGGGTGTCTTGGTGTGTTTGTGTATTTTTTGAGGAAGGGGGCTGATACAGTGGGAGAAGACAAGCAGCCAGTGTGGATGTATGTTGTGTGGGTGTCTGCAAGTCTGGTGAGTGTGCTGCATGTGTCAACTACAGTAGTTTTGGTGAGTGCAGGTGTGGTGTATGGGGTGCATGTATGGATGTCTGCTATTGTGGTGAGTGCAGTAAGAGGAGCAGCAACAGTGACTGAAGGTGCAGTGCATGAGGGTGTGGATGTAGAGGGGACAGACAGGGAGGCGGAAGAGGTGCGCACACTTGGGGAAGTGGATGTTGTGTGTGCATGTATCTGTTGGCTATGTGAATGCTTGTGGTGGGAGGTGTGGTGCTTGTGTTTAAAAGTGTGCTTCTTGTGTGCTGATGTGCTTGACTGCGTGTCTGAATGTGTGCTTTGGACGGGTGAAGGGAGAGGGCTGCTGGAAGGGGTAGAGGAGGTTGGAGGGGGGACAGAATGGCCAGGGAAACTGGCTGCCATCCAAGAGCAGGCCAGAGCTGAAAAGGTCTCTGTAGGGCAGACACGGCACCGTGAATGCCATCCAGATAGGCATTTGTCTGCTGCACCTCTGATGCTAGCCCCTGGATGGCATTGACAATGGTTGTCTGCCCTACAGAGATGGTTCTCAGGAGGTCAATGGCCTCCTCTGTGATGGCAGCAGGGCTGACTGGGGCAGGGGAGGAGGTGCCTGGGGCGAAGGAGATGCCCACCTTTCTGGGTGAGCAGGCACGGGCAACTCAGTGGGGAGCAGAAGGGAGGGCAGTGATAGAATGGAGGGTGGCGGAAGATGTCACTGTAGTGGTGTGGCCACTAGGGTCTGCCACCGCCAGGGAGCCTCCATCGGAGGAGGTCTCGGAGTCACTACCTCCAGTGGTAGTTGCCTCCCCGTGGAACTCCCCTCGCCCTCCCACCCACTGGCCCCTTGGGCGTCGGATGTCTCTGCCTCCGAGGATCCGTGGGCCGCTGCTTCCCCACTTGCTGGTGCCTCACCTCACTTGCCAGATGTTGCTGTTGTACCAAACCAACACAAGAGAACAGGGATGGGGAGACAAAACAGGAGAGATACTTGTAAATAGCTGAATGGAGGTACATAATGGCCAGACATACACCCACCCAGAAGACACACCCAACAGCCAGCACCGTTCACTATGCCCATGGCCATGCCCCTGACTACTGACCAGAATACTGCTCTACACCCATCCACTGGACTACCTAAGGAGGCAACGTGTGGAAGACCTAACAAAGACATCCCTACACCCTTTGGGGACCATATTGTACATGGACACCAGTCAGAGTCCCTGCCTCTAAGCAGCATGAACCCTAATGCACACACAGACATCCTTCCAGACTGAAGTTTGTGACATGAGTACTCACCCCCTTGTGACTGCTGTGCAGCCTTCAAGCGCCCCTCCAGGTCTGGGTACGCCACCGCCAGGATACGTCACATGAGGGGGGTCAGTGCCCGATGGGCACCCCTTCCACTTTGGGAGGACTTCCCCAGCTGGGCTTCACAGATCTTACGCGCCCAGCGTTGCAGATCCTCCCACCTCATTCTGCAGTGGGTGCTCCGCCAGTTTGTAGACCCCCAGTGTCCGCACCTCCTTGGCGATGCATGCCAAAGTGCCCTCTTTTGGTGGGCGCAGACCTAAATTATGGAACACAGAGGTCAGGCACTTGCAAGACAGGTACAGCTGGGTAATTGTCCACTATGGGACGGACAGTACTCTCAGACTTACAGGCCATACGCACGCAGCATGCCATGCACCACAGCCCATGCAGGCTCAGAGGTGCACACATACGTCCATTCAACACCATCCATTACACCCAAACAGTGCCCCCCAAACCCAGACTCACCTGTACCTCTGGCTGTCCGTACAGTTTTGCGTACAGGTGCAGGACCCCGTCCACTAGCCTCTCCAGTTCCTCCCGGGTGAAGGCCGGGGCCCTTTTTCCTGCAACACGAGCCACATACATTGCCAGAGGGAGGCCACAGCAGTACACACAATGGAGTACCTGTCCACACAAGATCAGGGAGTCAAGTGAATAATAGATGACGAAATTGGGTACGTACCGCAGCGGTGTGCACCATCACCCCCGGCGGCGATTATGATACGCCAGGAGTCCCTATTGGCATCCATGTTAACCAATAACGGTCCACAACGAAAGGCCTGAATTACAGTGGGAAGACATTTTGGCAGTAACTACGCATCTATAAACAAAAATTTGCACAATGCAGGCCCTACTAGCCACACCTAAGAATGTGACCATTCCATAATATACCACACATGAAATACTCTGTTCCCTTATTGTGGTGTAGATGTAGATATGTCAAGAAGCATTTAATGTTGAGTCACTACAATGAACTATGCAGTGCACAATTGATAACAATGTGTGCCTATGTATGTGTGTTCATCACACCTTTTTGATACCCCTCGTAGGTACTGACCCTTGTGGCGAGGAAGGGCACTATCGGTGTACAGACCACTTGTGGATATGAGTACCATGGTGGAGCATCAGATCATAATCAATTACAAACTCACATGTGCAACAATTCAGGAATTTTGTGCTTTACTGGATCCTGCACTAACTCCGGGAAATCGTAATCAGCATGCCATCCCTACTGAAGTGCAGGTGCTCTCCAAACTCAATTTCCTGGCCACGGGCTCATTTCAAGTGACAGTAGGCATGAGTGCTGGATTTCCACAGCCAATTTTCAGCATGGTACTGCCAAGATTTCTAAATGCATTTGTATGACACCTGCAGTCCTATGTGAAGTTTCCCCAAAGTACTGACCTTCCTGCGATCAAGTCGGAATTCTATGCCTTTGCCCACATACCCTTTGTTATAGGTGCCAATGGATGGCACCCACATACTGATCATCCCCCCAAGAGTCAGTGAACAGGTGTACAGAAAGAACTTTCACTCCATGAACACCCAATTGGTATGTAGTGCAGACCAGTACATCTCACATGTGAATGCCATGTTCCTAGGTTCAGTCCATGATTCGTTTGTGTTGAGGAACAGTAGTGTGCCACAGAGGATGGAACAACTCCAAGAGGACAGAGGGTGGATCGTAGGTAAGTGTGTCTGTCACTAACTGGTACATAGCAGACAGCCAGGCTGCCTGACTAAGGGGCTTAACAATGACGACTCTTTATTGCACATTTTTCTAGGTGATTCTGGCTATCCAAACTTGCGTTTGCTCCTGACACCAGTGCGTAATCCCAGGACAGATGCAGAGAGGAATTACAATGAGGCCCATGGACATACTAGGAGGGTGATAGAGCGCACAATAGGTCTCCTGAAGGCTAGAATTCGTTGTCTACATATCTCTGGGTGTTCCCTGGCCTATGGGCCTGAAAAGGTGTGTAGAATAGTGGTGGCCTGCTGCATGCTGCACAACGTGGCAGAGAGACATTCTATCCCCCTCTTGGAGGTGGAGGGTGCTGTATGTCCTGACCAGCTACCTCAGAGAGGGGAGAAGAGTGATGGTGATGATGAGGAAGGGGAAGATGTCAATTCCAGGACCCAACTGATACAACTCTACTTCCAGTAACTGTGTGGGACTTTGGGCTGACATTGGGGTTTGTGACACATACTGTCAGTGTGCTCAGTCATATGGGGGGGTTGATAATGATAGGTGAAATATGGTCCAGTTCTGCATGGTACAGATTGATATTTTCTGCATTTACTTAGGGCCCACATTTATGCACACAGGACTCCCTTCATGCACAGATTTGGCAATAAAGTAGTTATCAGCCAGTTGCATCCATACTTCACTTTGCTCACAATTTAACACAGGGGATAGTGTTACAGGCGTGATATGTGTTTTATTGGTTGCAGGGAGTGAATAGTGCTATTTACAGTGATGGCAAGTCATAAGGGGTGGGTGTCCTCAAAACCAACATGGTGGCAGCCTTGTTGGTAGTAATGATGGGTCCATCTTTTCTTACATTAGTTCATATTGCCTCCTAGCAATGTGTGGTGGCTGATTGAGTGGGATGGTTGCTGTGCAGATTGTTGCTGAGTTACTTCTTGAAGGGGGCCTTGTTCTTTGCTGGGGTTCCAGTGCCATATCTTGGCCTGAGGGTCCGTTTGGGCGCCTGCTGTTGATCTTCAGGGGATTACATGGTAGGCGTTTGGGTTTCCTGTGAGGGTGGTTCCTAGATTGTTTCTGCTGATGGTGTAATCTCATGGTGGGTGTGCGGTGCTGTAGTGGGGGCCTCCTGAACTGTGTGGGTGTCAGACTGGGTATGTACCAGCTGCAGCAGTGCTCCTGCTATGGTGGACATTGTGGCATTGTGCTGTTTCCACTGCTCCATGGCCTGTTGGTGGTGTTCCTGCGGCATCCTCTGACTGTGCTCCAGGGTGGACACAATCTGTGCCAACCTGTCATGGGTTTGCTGGTAGGCCCCCAATAACTCTGATATCACATCCTGGGCTGCTGCATACATCCTGTGTCCTCCCCCCCTGGCCCACTGCCACCCTTGCACTTTCCCTAGCCCCCTGTGCCTGTGTCCCCTGAACAGGTCTGGCAGTACCACTTGTACTGGGGCCCTCGTCTTCCTGCATGTTGGGAGTGGCAGACTGTGGCCTCTGTACCTGTGTTCCACCAGTCTGTGGCCTGGATACACTTTGGGGGGGACACATGCCCTGGGCAGCTGGTCTTGACTGGGTGGCAGGGGTAACAGTGGTTTCCTGGGTGGGGCTGCTGCATGGTGACAGTCCAAGACTGTGTGAGGGCCTGCCTGCTCATCAGTGTCCAGGGATCTTTCACCAGTGTCCTGTGAGGTGCATCTGTCTCCCTGGGGGCACTGGCACTCCTTGTCCCATCCGTTAGGGTGGCGTGGGTGGTGGTCCCTGTTGGGGGACATAGAAATGTCTGTTACAGCTGCATGAACGTTTGAGGTAAACAGGACTGGGCTATTTTGTGCTGGGGTTACTTTCAGTGGCCTTACAGGGTGCCTTTGTGAGGTTGACACTGCATTTAGCGTCAACTGTGAGGTTGCATTGTGGTGGGGTTGTTGTTCCATTGTGGGTACTTGCAGGGGTAGGTGGCTGTGCACAGGGGGAGGGATGTGGGCTTGTTAGTGGGTTTGTGGTTATGCAGGGGTGGATTTAGTGGCTGATGCCTGGGTGTGGTGTTGGTCCTGGTGGGTGTGTGTGGGGTGGGTGGTGCATGCATTACAGGTATGCGGTATATGTTGATGACTTACCGAGTCCATTCCTCCAGTGAGTCCAGTGAGTCCCTCAGGGTGTAGGATGGCCAGTACCTTTTCCTCCCAGTCTGTGTATTCTGGTGGTGCTGGTGGCGGTCCTCCCCCAGTCTTCTGGACTGCAATGTGGTGCCTTGATGCCATGCCCCTGACCTTCCCCCGCAGGCCGTTCCATCTCTTCCAGATGTCGTCCCGGGTGCGTGGATGGTGTCCCACTGCATTGACCCTGTTCACAATGGTCTGCCATAGCTCCATCTTCCTTGCGATGGGTGTGTGCTGCACCTCATCCACGAATATTTGTGGCTCCACCTTCAGGATCTCATCCACCATGCTCTTCTGTGGGTCGGTGTGCGTCTCGTGTATGCTGGCATTCGGAGTCTGCCTCTGGTGCTCTCCATCTTCTTGGCCTAGTTTCATTGCAAAGGATTGTGGGGTATGTCTAGTGGTGTTTTATGGGGTTATGGATGTGTTTCAGGTTTGTTGGTTACACGCTTATCCAATGTGTGCACTTCTTGCTGTTAAGTCCACTTCCCGCCCGTGGTGGTTGGAGCCGTCAATGGTTGTCCGGCCTCCACTGTCCGCCAAGGTCAATTTTGAATCAATATTTGGAGGGTGGGTGTTCCTCGACGGTGGCGGGGTGGCGATGTCCCGGATTCCCGCCAACAGGGTCATGGCAGGGAGTGGTGGTCTGGTGAGTTTTGGCAGGGTTGGGATTTTAATCCATTATATGGAGGGTTTCCATTCACCGCCAACGGCAGACTTCTGTTCACCCCCACAACGGCGGCAGGTGGTGTTTCCCACCGTGTTCATAATGAGAACCTATATGTGCCCAGGGCCTGTAAATTAAATGCTACTAGGGAAGCGCGTCAGGAGGTGTGTCCAGGGCAGGAGCCCTTTAAATTTCTAACAGCGCTCCCGCCGCCGCGGAAAGCGCGTCAGGAGGTGTGTCCAGGGCAGGAGCCCTTTAAATTTCCAACAGCGCCCCCGTCGCCGCGGGAAGCGCGTCAGGAGGTGTGTCCAGGGCAGGAGCCCTTTAAATTTCCAACAGCGCTCCCGCCGCCGGGGGACACGCACAGGCGGCACTCGGGCGAAGCCCGGACCAAGGGCGGGCCCGTCCTTGCCCGTCATTGCCAGGAAGAGGCAGGGCAGGGCCACCCCCCTGACATCCATTTAAAGACGTTTGGATTAGGCAGCTCACACGTATATGGCTGCCTGAAGTTGCTGTGCTGACAATTACTCCTAAAAAAGGTCTTTTTATAGAGGGCCTTAGGACGGAAGACTCCCTTTATTGGTGTAGCGCTTTCATCATTATCTGTTAGATTTTGGAGTGGGGCTGGGCCGGGTCTCTGCCTCTTCATTTTCTGCAAGAGGTTTGCTTGTATTTATGAGTGCAAAATTTATATTTAACGTTTGCCATACGAGAAGTTAATATTTATTATCTAGGTTTACCCCCACTAGACCTTCTTTTAATCTCTTTTATAAATATTTATTGTGGACTGGTTCCATTAGAGCCGAAGCATTATATAGGTGGCTCAAGATATGGGAAAACGTAAGGCATCAGAAACCCCAAGGGGGAAGGAGAAATCTATAAAAAAAACTTAGGAATGCTGGCGAGAACTGCACTATAGCTGAAATTGATGATCTTATCGAGGAGGTAGAGTCACTACTATGTAATAGGGCCACTATCCAGGAAGGTCCTGATAAAAAGATTACCTCCTATTACACGAAGAAAGTCGAATTAGAGGAAGATAAACTGATAGAGATTGTTAGCCAGCAAGAGGGGGAGGTACCGACTGATATTCGGACAGGCAGCCCTAAGGATGCTACAACTCGATCCATACACCCATGCACTATACATAGTATTAGGAAGAAGGGTCATATGCAGGAGTGTGAAGTTGTGTGCTTCAATAAATACGCAGTCCTGGCAGAACTCGATAGTAATAAAGTACAGAATGTACAAGAGGGGGAATCTGTGGATGAGCTATACCCAACTATCCCAATTGTACAGTTAGCTAGAGAGAGGACATCTCCACCCAATCTAGAACCAGTGAATCATTTAAAACATAAAACAAGAACTCCAGCAGATCTTTATGACCTACTCTCTGGATTAATCCAGGAAGTTAGGGAATTGAAACTTGAAGTAAGAACCTTATCAGATATTGTGGAAAAGGAAGGGGGTAGGGGAACCCATAGAGCTCAGAGCGGAAAGGAGACCCCCCTTACATCATTTCATCCACAAGGTAGATCTACACGTCCTCAAAGTTTGAATATTGACCCCAACCCTATCCCAGCCATAGCTAAGATTTTACATCAACCACAGGGATGTATGAGAGGGGTAAATGAGGAAAATATTGGATTACGCAACTATCCTAGAAGTAATGCTAGTGTTCTACGCCAAGAAACAGGGAATCCACGAAGAGAACCCTGCTTGGTAAAAGGGCTACAAAAAGGGGAAAATGAGGAAAATACTGGATTACGCAACTATCCTAGAAGTAATGCTAGTGTTCTACGCCAAGAAACAGGGAATCCACGAAGAGAACCCTGCTTGGTAAAAGGGCTACAAAAAGGAAAAGGAAATGTGGAACCTACTCTGAACCCCTATCCCCAAGCATTTAATGATTGTATCCGTAGTACCACATGGAATCGTCATTCTGAGGGGGATAGGTATCCTATTAGGACCAATGTTGTTTACCTGTTAAATGTTCCAAAACTGTCCCTAAATAGCAGAGAAGACGAGGATTCCTTAAAGAACAAGCTTATACACTGGATCAGGGCCAAAAGACATTGTCTATCCATAATTCGTTCAGATATTAGGGGGCAGAAAGAATGCCAGGAGAGACGGGGCAACAGGACGTTATTGCACTAACACTTAAGGATGGAAGATTAATCAGAGGCCTGATTGACATGGAACAGAGAACCCCCGCCCCCAAAATTAATGCTATGAGGTTTAGCCCGGATCCATTCATTATCAAACCCCTAGTCCAGAGGCCTAAGTATAATAATAATGGGGGACTGCAAAGGAGAAATGGAGATTCCAATCTTGAAAGAGTAGATTGACTAACCCAGCTAGATCAGGCACAAGTGGGACCAAAGGGGGACCCAACAGTAGGTGAGCCCCAAGAAGGGAATGATCCTCATGCTATAGGGGCAGGGAGTACAGAGGAGTCTTCGCCCCGTAGGAAAGATTCGACAGCATATTTGAGCCCTACTTGTAATGTCACGACCCTAAATGGAAGGGGATCAATTACTATGATATCCTGGAACATAGCAGGCTTAAAAAATAAGCTTATAGACCCTGAATGGCAGGACTATATTGATCAATATCATGTCTGTCTCTTTCAAGAGACTTGGCTTAAGGATCCGCCGTATAAATTAGGATATAAAACCTTTTTTATTAGTGCAACTTCAGCTGCCAGAGGGAGGCCGTCCGGGGGGTTGGTTGCATGGGTGAAAATTTCAATAAATGTCGAGATACGTATGCAAGTCAAAGAGTCAGAGGATATTCTATGGTTGGTATTGGGGGAAAAAAATAAGATAATATCCCACTTGTTCAATGTATATATAAGGCCTAGAAGGACAAATTTGGAGTCTCCTGAAATAACTCTATTAGACGACCTGCTTAAAAAGATCCCAGTAGGAGAGACAATTATGATAGGGGGTGACCTTAATTGTAATTATGAACCTATAATTGGATCAGAACATCTAGCAGAAGAAGAAGATCGAATGAGAGCAATTCCTTATCTAACAATAGAAAAAACTGTTCCGGGCACAGTGGCCACCCTGCAACTTATGTGCCTTACATTAAAGCATGGACTGAGGGCGTGTAATAGCAGAATGGGTGAAGGAGGCCTTAATTTGGATACCTTCCAGAGAGGCAACTCAACCTCGAAAATAGACTACATTTTGCATAGTATAAGTACATGGGGAAGATTAGTGACTTTTAAAATAGATAAAAGAAGGGAAAGCGATCACTTCCCGCTAATAATTGAACTCAGGGCCCACCTCCTGGATTTGGATTTGGAATATATAGAACATGATAAGGTGGAGTTACAACCCACCCTCAGCAACAATAGAAGGGTTGTAAAATGGCCAGCAATACTAGGCAATTTGGACACTATGACAAATATTTACAATACATTTTCTGATCTCTTGGAGCCTCATGCAAAAAATAAACCTATTGATATCCCTATTACGGCCATCCATGAGTCAATGAGTACTGCACTAAGACCCTTCCTGACCAAACAGTTACAGCATAAGTATAAAAAGGAGAAGGTGCAAACCACCCCAAGTAGTCCATGGTATACTATCAAATGCAGGGAGAGGAAAAGAGTACTGATAGAGGCTTTAAAGCAAAAAAATCAACTAGCTGTACAACAGGCAAGGGCCAGCTACAAGAAAACACTGGCAACTGCCCAAAGCAACTGGGAGGATCAAAAATGGCAAGATCTGCTGGAAGCAGCAAAAAGTAATGACGCTAGGATCTTCTGGAAAATAGTTACCCATGGCAGCAAAGTGGGGATATTTAATACAGATCATCATATAGATCCCAAAACATGGGTTAACTATTTTACATACCTTTACTCTGATCCCCCCAGCCTTGATTTCTATCCCTCCAAGCATAAAACCCTAGCTACTTGGGGCATCTTACCCGAGTTACAATTTAGTCTGGAGGAGACGGTGAATGCCATTAAAGCAATCAAGCCAGGAAAAGCCCCCGGTTTGGATAAGATCCCGGGGGATATGTTTAAACATAGTATAGAAATTTGGCCACCTTATATAAATCTTTTAAGTAAAACTATAGCAAGGGGAGGTCTAGTGCCTGAGACATGGAAAGGGGCAGAAATAATCCCAGTCTACAAAAAAGTATCCAGGGAAGACCCTGGGAACTATAGACCAATCAGCCTCATAGATTTCATGCAAAAAATTTGTGCTAGACAGTTGCTGAATAGAATTAGTAGCTGGATAGAAGAAAACAGCTTATTGACTATATATCAAGCAGGCTTTAGACAGCAGACGAGTACAGTCGATCAGGCCTTTAGGCTATTGACAATAATGTGGAAATATACTAGACTAAGGAAGGGTCACCTCTATATCGCGTTTGTGGATCTGCGTGCGGCTTTTGATTTGGTGCCAAGAGACTCCTTATGGGCAGCACTAGGGAAACAGGGCATGCCGGGGAATCTCCTGTGCCAGCTAGAGAGGTTACATGAAAATACATTTGCAAAGGTTCGGTGGGGTCCAAAGGGAGAGTTGACAGACCCAATACCTATCAAGAGGGGGGTGAGACAGGGTTGTGTGCTTGCCCCAACCCTTTTCTCATTATATATTAATTACCTGGTTAAACATTTGAAACAAAGCAATCATGACTCGCCAAGATTGAACGGTGATCCAGTTCCTGCCCTCCTTTTTGCAGATGATACCATCTTATTATCTCAAACTCCCATGGGCTTGCAAACCCTATTAGATAAATTTAGTGAGTACTGCAGTTTGAAGGGACTAGAAATAAACACAATCAAGACCAAATACCTGACTGTTAACCCCCATAAAGCACTCAAGAGAAACATTTGGATTAGGGGGCAGGCATTGGAACAAGTAAAAAACTTCAACTATCTAGGGATACTGCTTGATGCCAAGTTGTCATGGGCACCACATGTCAATAAAGCTGCTATCTCCTTAGTTCATAGTTCCATGGCGATTAGTAAAAATTACAAATGTTCAAGATCTAGCATTGTTTCACCAGTATTTGAGATCTATAGGTGCAAAGCACAGGCTGCTGCTTTATATGGTGCCGAACTCTGGGGATTTACAAATCTAACCCCACTGGTTACCCAGGAAAATAATTTTATGAGGGGGGTACTGGGTCTCCCTCCATCTACTACACTGATTCCTTTAACCTATGATATTAATATGAAACAAATAGGTAAATTGACATCCCTGAAGGCCCTTGCTTTACTGGTGTAGACTTTGGACAACCCCTGAATTGATCCAATATAGGCAAGCACTAATCGAGATCATGGACTTGGACAAGGCCATCTTCCTTCCGTAGCTCCACTATATAAGGCAATGCTTTTACAATCTAGGGCTGAAATTTTATTGGGAAGAACCGCATACACTCACAACACAATCTAAGATTCGACTAAAACAAGTATTTTGGGACTTCACTCTAAACAGCCCTCTCTACAGCAAGGATTTAGGTAGACTAACCTTAAGTTTCCTGGATATCAAACCATTACCGAGAGCTGAGGAATGGATAGATACTATCCATCCTAGGCGAGCAAAAGTTTTATTTATGAAGTTCCGATATGGGACTCTCCAGGTTAGGGCTTTTACTTCTAAATGTTGCCCCTTGAGTGGGAGAAGACATGAGGCGACTTGTGGGCTGTGTAATATGGAGACTTCTGAAACGACGGATCATGTCCTTTTAAACTGCAAAGCTTATGATAAACCAAGGAGGAAATGGATTCGACCTATTTGCAGGAACGTTGGAATCAGGAATTATAATGAAGCAGCTAGATTCTTGAGATCTAGTACTATACCATATGTTGTTTTTGGTTTAAGTCGGTTTTTACTAGCAATTTCATTTATCAGAGACAAGGCGGGCCTGAGGCTCTAGGCGCTTTAACTCAGACAAAACCCCCACAGTTAATTTACTGTCCCCAAAATGATAAATGGGAGCCGTCTTCTGTAATCCAATGGACTCTGGCTATACATTTAGCTGAGGATTTATTTAGCCCAGGGGATATTGATAATGCTTGGGAAGAACATGAATGAAAAAATTATTTTGCCCCTTAGCACAAGAACCGTAGTTATCAGGAGGATTTTTACGTTTTTTAGAATTGTCATTTGACACTTATGGAACTAGCTTTTAGATCCAGTTATTTATTTATTTTTTACTTAATTGTTTAAATAGTCCTCCCCTAGTTAAGCAAATAGGTGCCTGATGGCACGGGAGGCAAATTTTAATTTTAAGGGTTTTATAAAAATGTAATATTGTAATTGATTGTTATTTATTGCTTTTAAGACTAACATTGGCCATTATATAGACAGTCTGATTTTAGTATTTAAGTGAATATTAATTGTTGCTGGAATAATGTGCTTTTTGTATTGCTTGATTGTATTTCCCTTTTATGGCTTTTAGCCGAATAAAGGCGTGTGTGTGTGTAAATTAAATGCTACTAGTGGGCCTGCAGCACTGTTTGTGCCACCTACCACATCAGCCCTTCAAACATGTCTCTGGCCTGCCTCTGCCTGAGTGTGCAGTTTTAAACTGCCATTTCAACTGGCAAGTTTACCCACCTGCCAGGCCCAAACCTTCCTTCCACTAATGCAAGGCCTATCTCTCCCATATGATAACATTGGGATCACCTTAAAACATCTTTTAAGTGTAAGTTACAAATGGCAACATATAGAAATATGGAGTTAGGTGTCCCTGGACTCACAGTTTAAAATCACAAGTTATGGTGAAATTGGATTTTAGTCTGAAAAAGCCACTTTTAGAAAGTTGGAATTTGTCTTACTTTAACCATTCTGAGCTTCTGCCTGCCTCTGAATACACTTCAAGGCTAAATGACAGCTGGGCTTTGTGCTTTCCCTCTGGACAGTCACACAAAGGGAGTTAAGGTGTGACTTAATGGGCCGTAATGGCCCATTAACTGGCTTGATTGGGGGGCTTAGCACTGCCTCACTTAAACCTGAATAGGGCTGTGCCGCCCCAACACAAAGGGCTGCCTAACCCCCTAAACAGTGTCTAGAGCCAGGGAGGGCAGGGACTGTTTGGACTTCAAAGGCATGCCTTCAAATTTCTCTTACCTTCTAGAACCAGGGCACCATAGCATAAATACTGGACCCCAAAGGCCACCAAATCAGATCTCTACTGGAACTAAGGATACTCCACCAGAAAGAAGGACTGCTGTGCTGCCAGGAGGGACTGCTGCTCTGCAACTGCATTGCTGTGTCGGCCAACGGCTTGCTGTGCTGTAGGAGGGACTGTCACTTTGCTATTTGCTTTGCTTTATTAGCCTGCTGACTGCTGCTTCTGTCCTGTAGTGAGAAGGACTGGACTTGTTCTCTGCATCCTTGAACCCAAGAGTCTCCAAGGACTTGCTGGCTTACCCCCTGAACTTCTGCAGTCTCAGGGATATCAAAGACTGCTTGTAACTCGCCTGGTGCTGCTTGACTCTGCATCTGTGAGTCTGACCTTTGCCTGAGGTGCCCCACTCCAGTCCTGGGCCTCAGAAATAGGTTCTGCAGCTGCAAACTGCAAAAAGCGATGCATCGCCCTCAGTGCGGCAGAAATATAGATGCATCGTGTCCTCACAGTCAATGCATTGCTCCAAAAAATGTACTGTTCTGCAGACCCTGCATAGGTTCTTTAGCCGGCCTACCGTACATCACTGTTGGCCCAGATTTTGGATTTGCACCAGTCCCTCATGACCTCAAGTAGCCTTTTTACCACTATAGACTTCTAAGTACTGTTTTCACATTTAGGGCCTCAATTACAAGAAACAGATGCATCGTCATTGACGGGTCAGGTTTTTTCTCCTGCTGCACACCCCCTAACGATGCTATAGATGCACTGTCTTAACAATACAGAATTCTATGGCAAACGTTTTCACAGATGCATCAGAAATTCTGAAGTCAACCAGGGTAGAGGAAAGTACATGGATGTGTTGTAATTCTGTAGGGGAGTGCAAGGTCACAGTCTCTCAGATGGGTGTCATACCCACAGGGTTTGCAGAGGCCAGGCCGCACAACAGCCCACTGATGAAGGACTACAGACTGTCCGCCAGCATTGACAGCTGCTCAGTGGTTGTGCTGCTGATGCTGCCGCTGGTGGTGGGGGGAAGCTCCTGCAGCCTCTAATGGCTTCCTACTGGTGGTAGTGGTGCTGCTGCTGATGGTGGTGGGGGGAAGCTCCTGCCCATCGCCTGCAGCCTCAGAGGGCTGCCCAACGGGGCTGCTGCTGGTGGTGGTGGGGAGAGTTCCTGCCCATCACCTTCAGCCTCGGACGGCTACCCACTGGTGGTAGTGGTGCTGCTGCCGGTGGTGGTGGTGGGGGGAAGCTCCTGCCCATCCCCTGCAGCCTTGGATGGCTGCACCACCATGGTTGGTGGTGGGGGCTCCGACTGAGTCCCAGCACCAGGCCCCTTGTCCTTCCTGCGTGCTGGTGCAGGCCCCTTGCCCTTCCTGGCAGCAGCTGGTACAGGCCCCTTGCCCTTCCTGGCAGCAGCTGGGGATGGCTTCTTGCCCTTCCTGGCAGCAGCTGGGGATGGCTCCTTGCCCTTCCTGGCAGCAGCTGGGGATGTCTCCTTGCCCTTCCTTGCAGCACTTGGGGCAGGCACCCTTTCCATGAGGCTGCCTGGTGCCCTGGATCCTTTCCCACCACAAGGTGCTGTGGACACTACTGGGCCCGTGTACTGGGTGGCTGAGGTGCTTGCCTGTGTTTTACCCACCCTGGCTAGACGTGAAGGACGGGGGGAAGGGTAGGGAAGAGGTCAATTGTGGGGAGGAAAAACTTCTTGGGGATATTAAAGTGGGAAGGGGAGAAGGTTTGGGAGTGGAGGAAGAGGGAGTGGTTGTGTGAGGTGTTTGTCTGCTGTGTTTGGGTGCAGGTGCATGGGCTGGATGCTGTTGTGAGGTGGATGGCTGTTGGGTGTCTGAGTGCTTGCGTTTCTGTACCTTGGGAGGGGGGGATCAGACACAGTGGGAGAGTACACAGGGGACGTTTGCATGGCTGTTGGGGTGGTGTCTGCCAATGAGGTGTGTGTTCTGGTAGGTGTGCTGGTGATGACGGTAGTGGATGAGGATGTAGTGCATGCAGGTGTGAGTATAGACGTAACTGGGAGGGAGGTGGAGGAGGAGGGGGACACAGTGGAGGCAGTGGATGTTGGTATGTCTGCATGTGGATGGTGATTGTGTGAGTGCCTGTTTGGATGATGTGTGGTGCTTGTGTTTGCCTGTGCCACTCTTGTGTGTTATCCTGTGTGCATGCTCGTCTACCTGTGTGCTTGGGATAGGTTGGGGTTGAGGGGAATGGGTTTGGGTAGAGGAAGTTGGAGGTGGGAGGATGGAAACAGGGACAATGGCTGCCATCAGAGAGGAGGCCAGAGCCTGGATTGATCTGTGTTGGGACGCCAAGCCCGTGTGAATGCCCTCCAGAAATGCATTGGTTTGTTGCATTTGGGCTGCCAGCCCCTGGATGGCATTCACAATGGTTGACTGCCCAACAGAGATGGATCACAGGAGGTCAATAGCCTCCTCAATCAGGGCAGCAGGGCTAACTGGGGCAGGGCCTGAGCTGCCTGGGGCGAAGGAGATGCCCACCCTCCTGGGTGAGCGGGCACGGGCAACTCGCTGAGGGGCTCCTGGGAGGGCGGTGCTGGTAAGGGGGGGTCGCGGCTGTACCTATAGCTGGGGTGGTCACAGAGTTGTCTCCACCACCAGTGAGCTTCCATCTGAGAAGGTATCTGTGTCTGAACTGCCGGTGCCTCTGCTCCTCTGCCAGATGATGCTAATGCACATAAGGACAGGATGACAAAACAAAAAGGAGGGGGGAAGTGACAAAGGAAACATGTGGTCAATGGCTGCACCAACACCACCGTTGGCATACACAGCACCATCACACACAGGGACCAGCCCTACGCCCTATGCAATGCACTACAAGTTACAATGCTAGTCAGCAGGGCATGGGGAGGGACATATACCACCAACTGCAGCATACCTGGGACCCACACAACCCTGCCCAGTAGTGGATGCCTACTAATTAGGTAGGAGGAATATCAAATCAGAACCTTGCCCAACATGGAACCTACTCTGCAATGTTAGGCGAGGCCTAGGGGCATCCACAG
Organism: Pleurodeles waltl; assembly: GCF_031143425.1. Taxonomy (NCBI): domain Eukaryota; kingdom Metazoa; phylum Chordata; class Amphibia; order Caudata; family Salamandridae; genus Pleurodeles; species Pleurodeles waltl. Next base: position 1,268,128,476 of record NC_090440.1, read on the forward strand.
ACACACATTCCCCACCCGGATACCACCACACCAGGTGTAAGTTGTAATGATGGGCACTTTATTTATCCCCTTGTGGCTGCTGTGATGCCCTCAGGCACCCATCCTGTTCCGGATAGGCCACCGCCAGTATGCGGGCAATCAGGGGGGTCAAGGTTCCACGGGCACCCCTTCCTCATTGGGAGGCCATCCCCAGCTGGGCCTCCGCCATCTTCCGTGCCCAGTGGTTCAGGTCCTCCCACTGTTTCCTACAGTGAGTGCTCTACCTGCCATAGACCCCCAGGGTCCGCAAGTCCTTGGCATTGACCTGCAGAGGAAACACACACAGAGAAAGGTATTAGTCAGACCGTCCTGCCTGTTACACTCATGGCCCACTAGACCCCTTCCCATCCCAAATTGCACAGACATGGCCCAGCACACAAGCTGTACACTGCCCAGGGGACATCCACCCAACCCCCTTACACGAGGCCTTCACACACCACTTCATGCATTCATGCCCCATGCATCGTGCTCACAGTGTACACATCTGTTGGTCTGGAGGCCGATACAGCAGTCGGTACTGGGGTAGGACCTCATCCACAAGTCGCTCCAACTCCACGAGGTGAAGGCAGGGGCCCTTTCCCCAGTCACACGGGCCATGGCAGGTTCCGAACACAGGTCACAGCAGCACATGCAGTGCAGGTCCTCTTGTGTTGAAGGTCAGGTAGCAAGTGAGCGAACAGATAGAAAATCAGGTAAAGTCCACGGTGATGCATACCGTCACTGCCGGCGTACATCACCATTGGCCACTGTAACCCATAGGGGCCAATAGTACCCAATGAGGCATTGCACGGCGGTTCCCGACCGCCTCCCGCAACGGCGCACAACGTCACCGGAATTACCTCACTTCCAACTGTCCCTCTACTCAGGACAGGTGGACGCCATTTCAGAGGGGGGGCAGGCCCTGGATTAAAACTGCATCATGGTTCACAATTGTACATATGGCACTTATACAGCTCAATTTCACATCATGCATTGTACTGTTGTGGCTACAATGTACAGTTTATGACCAGCTCCTCATTCTTTTTCCCCATAGGTTGCAACCGCTGCGGATAAATAGGAGATGGAGACATACCCTTGTTTACAGACCCCCGGTAGACTTGGCAACAATGGAGGACAGGCACATTATCCTCACCTACAGACTTGATAGGGCCACAATCAAAGAGCTGTGTGCCCAACTGGAGCCTGACCTGATATCTGAAATCAGTCGTATGACTGGGATCCCCCCTCTTGTGCAAGTCCTATCTGTGCTCCATTTCTTGGCAACTGGTTCATTCCAAGTGACAGTGGGCTTGGCAGCAGGAATGTTACAGCCAATGTTCTCAATAGTGCTGACCAGAGTGTTGGCTGCCCTGATTAAACACATGTGCAGCTACATTGTTTTCCCGCAGGTGGAGGATTTGGCCATCAGGAAGGCTGACTTTCTATGCAATGGGACATATACCTAACATAATTGGAGCAATTGATGGAACACATATTGCATTTGCCCCCCCCCCCCGGCAAAATTAACAGGTATTCAGAAATCGAAAGAGTTGTCATTCCATGAATGTCCAGATGATGTGCCTGGCGGACCAGTACATCTCCCATGTCGATGTTAAGTATCCTGGGTCTGTGCATGATGCCTTTAATCTGAGGAATAGCAGCATCCCAAATGTGATGGCCCAACTCCAGAGGCACAGGGTGCGGCTAATAGGTGAGCCCTGGTTCCCACCCAGTGGATGTTGGTGTATGGGTATTGTGTGGGCCATAAGGGATGGTGTGTGGCTAAATGTTGTCTCTCAATATTTGCAGGTGACTCTAGTTACCCCCACCTATCATGGCTACTGACCCCTTGTGAGGAATCCAAAGACAAGGGCCGAGAAACATTACGATGAGGCACATGGGCGAACAAGAAGGATCATTGAACATACCTTTTGCCTCCTGAAGGCCAGGTTTCAGTGCCTCCATCTGACAGGTGGATCTATGTGCTACTCACCAAAGAAGGTCTGCCAGATTATCGTGGCATGCCGCATGTTGCATAACCTTGCCTTGAGACGCCATGTATCGTTTCTGCAGAAGGAGGAGGCTGGAGATGGCCGTGTGACAGCAGTGGATAATGTGGACAGTGAAGATGAGGAGGCAGAGGATGAGGATGAGGACAACAGAACTGCAGTGATTAGACAATACTTCAAATGACACACAGGTAAACAGTGTTACTTCACATTTCATTGTCATCTTTTTTGTTTCACAGTCACTGGCAGGCTGTAATTTCCCACTTCTATTACCACTCACTGTACCATTTGGCAACTCTTTTTGCAGATGTTGGTGCCCCACTATCGCTCCTGATGTGTTCACTGTAGCCAACTACAGATCCTTCCTATGTAAACATTACTGTACAATTGAATTGCAATGTTTGAACCTTGTTAAACGAATACATTGTTAAATAATTTGACATACTCCTTACTTGTATTTTTTCAAAATGTTAATTGCAGTGCTAAGAAGAAAAGGGGGAAGTGCAATGGGCTGGGGTGATGATGGAGGAAAGTCCAGGGGAGGAGGTAGGGTCCACCGCCAGTCCTCTGGATCGCTAGCTGGTGTCTTGCTGCAATGGAACGTACCTTCCCCCATAGGTCGTTCTACTTCTTCCTGAAGGCATCCCTTCTTATGGGGTGCTGTCCCACGGCGCTGACCCTGTCCACGATCCTCTGCCATAGCTCCATCTTCTTAGCGATGGATATCTGCTGCACCTGTGCTCTAAAAAGCTGTGGCTCATACTGGATGATTTCCTCCACCATGGAGCCATCTCCTCCTTAGAGAATCTGGGGTGTTGTTGTGGTACCAATGGTGTTGTGTGAGTTGTGCGGTTGAGAGTGTGTAAGGTGATGTGTTGGGGTGTGTGTTGTGAGGTGCATGAGTGGTGTATGGGTGATGGTGGTGTGTTGCTCTGGTTTTGTCTGTGGTTGTGGTGTCTATCTCATGGCAATGGTTTGTAGTCGTAAAAGGTTGTGGGTAATGTGGGTGGGTGTTTTTATAGTGGTGTGAGTGGGTGGGTGTGGTGTGTGTATGTGTGTCAGGTGTGTGTATTTTGAATTGTCCAATGTGGTGTTGTTTTGTATGTGTGTGTGTATTTCAAGCGCAGCGGTATGTACCGCCAATGTTTTATCGCCATTGAATGTCCGCCGTGGTGATTCGTGGTCATAATGTGAAGGGCATTGTTCTGTTGGCTCAACAGTGTGGGTTTGGATACCACCAGTTTATCAATGACCTTTGGAGTGGCAGAATTGTGTCTGTGGCTAAATAGTGACAGATTGGTGTGTGTGTGTCATAATATGGTGAACAGATATCCGCTGAGGTATGTTGGCGGCAGTCAGCATGGCAGTAAGTGGTATTTACCACCAATGTCATAATGAGGGCCAAAGTCTTTTGCCATTTATACAGCAAAGCCTATAAGCATAAGATTCACACAGTGCCATCCTTGCCAAGCTTCAAAATCAGAAATGCCTTTCATCACTCCAAGCACAGTACCACAGCCTTGGATTGCCAACCTAGGATGTGCAAATGCAACCCCAGACATGTGTTGTGGTAGTATTATAGCTCTTCAGAGAGGTTTAGCTTCGTCCACACACAGGGAAGCATTCAGTACATGTCAAATAATACCCTTTCATGCATGAATTATGCAAAAGAGAAGAGAGAACTTTGGTTGTTCCCAAGTTTAGGTGGAGAGAAGTACCAGTACAGAGTGCCCTACAACCGCAGCAACACTCTAAATTTGCTCAACTCAAATGTCTGATTGGTTAGTAAATGTTTAAGCATAGAATGAGCACAGCACCAACCACCCTAACTAGAATGGAAGAAAGGGGAAGATTTATGGAAAGTGTTGCTGCACCGAATGCAGCAACACTTTCCCTGCACTCTTAGCACCCCTTACCGCCACCATGTGTGTGCCGTATTTAAAATACGGTGCACCATGGCGCAGTGTAGGGGGCATTTTCTATGACACTATTGATGTACTCTGCAGGAGTTGCGCCAAAATATTGGCTTTACTCCTGAAGAGTACATAGTGGCCCATACTAAAGAATGGAAGCTCTCTTTTAACGCCTGCTCTTGAGCAGGCGTTAAAAGTGCTGTTAAAAATGGCATAAGGAAATCTCACAGATTTCCTTATGCCATTTTACCAGCTACCCTAACACGAGAACGCCCCCTTTGCATACATTATGTCTGGCGCCAGCAAAATGTAGCACAAAGGGTTACAGAGTGGGGCATGCATGCACCATCCTAATGCTGTACATATATATATACATAGATATATATATATATATATATATATATATATATTTTATTTATTTTTTCACTGAAAGAAACAAAGGTTATTGGAATCTTTTAGCTAGGAAATACATTTTTTAAAAGTTAGAAATTCACTTAAAAAAAACAAGTTTGCGGGTAAATTCAGAACCTAACTATCACGTCCCTGTAACTTGGTTTTTTAAGTGAATTTCTAAGGTTTTTGAAATTCTATTTCCTAACTATAACGTCTTTGTATTTTTTGTTTTTTTCAACCACCGTCGCCCACAGCGGGGTTGACTGCAGGGCTTTGCCTGTGGCCAGACCATGCATTCAACTCCCCTACAACCATTCTACCCTGTGCTGAGCACGGCCATTGGCCATGCACAGCGGGGGTTGTACACAGGCCCTAGCTTGCAGCCAGTCTCTGTGGCCAACCTCCTAACCTCCCAACCGTACACTGTCTCCCCATTCTCTGGATGTCAGAACAGGTATGAGAGGGTGTCTGGGTGTGAGAGTGGCTGTGAAGGTGTCTGCTGTATTTGAGAGTGGGTATGAGAGGATATATGTGGGTTTGCGAGTGTGTGATGTACTCCGGTAGGTAAAAGAGGCATTCACCTCCACAAAAGATTTAAGATAATTTTTCATTATGAAATTATGGATTAAACATATTTGTTTTGACTTTGCCAAGTTTAGGATTTAGGATAATTTGTCCTTTACAGAAGTAAAGCTTCAATTCGAGCACCTGCTACATTTGTTTTTGTAAGTACTTCCTGTTGAGGCTTAAATTTTGTGAAATGAGCATCATGACCAGAAATGAAGCTCACCTGGTCTTTTATCCAACAAGAGTCCACAGTGTAGCACAAAATCTCTATCAAACTGGAGCACTTTCTACTGGTTAGTTGGTAAGTGCTACCTCCTTGGTTACATATGCAGTTTGGGGAGGGGTAACATGTTCCCTCCCTCCCTCCCTGAGCTGATTTTGGCCCTGGGGACCCATCCATGGGGCCTACTACAGCTATGTGGGGGGTGGGGGGGCTGCAGCCCCTTGTGCCCAGCCTTAGTTAAATGGAGGAGCAGTGCAGCGCGGCCCCCTCCCCTGGCTGATTTCAGCCCTGGTGAACCCAATCCCTGGGAACCAGCCTTAATATATATTTTTTTTCTTGGGGGAAGGCCACGCAGCCCCCCTCCCTGGGCCAATTGGGCTACTGGGAGCCCATTCCATGGGGCCCAGCCATCTGTTCTGGGTCTGCAATGGGACCACTGGGGAAGCCTCAAGGCCTCCACGGTCCCAGGCGGATACCTGCTTCCTGTAGCAGCTGTCATTGCATTCACAGACACGGAGCTGCTAAACATGCAGCTCCCTGCCTGTGGGAGCAAATATTTCCACTGTTTACCTGCCCACACCTCTGCAGGCAGGTAAACAGAGGAAACTTCCGCTTCAAGCAAGAGAGAGCTGTTTGACAGCTCATGCTTGCTGCAACCCGAGAGTTTGCTCTGCCTTGGCAGGAGCTGTCAAAGTCCTGTCAAGTCACAGCAAAAACTTTGACCAAGGAAGGTGATGGTCCATGGGGCTAAGGGTCTGCAACAGAAGGTGGCGGTCCCTGGGGTTGGGTGGTATACCCCCCCAATGTTAATTGTTAGTTTAGCCCCAAGAAGGTGGCAGTCCCTGGGGCTGCAGGGGGCTCTGTGGCCCCCTCAGCATTAATTGTGATTTTAGCAAAGGGGAGGGTGTAGTCCCGGGGCACAAAAATGCCATAGGAGGAGGGCCCCATGTGCCCCTGACTTTATTTTATGTACGCCCTCTGGACCCGGCCAACCTGGGGGCTTTAGTAGCAGAAGAGTGGGAAACCATGCTTGTTTTTTGTTTGTTTTTATGCTGGCAAATTGCGACCCCCGTTGTGCATTTGCAGCAAATGTTTGTTTAAAAAGAGTGCTTTTTTTGCCCTTGGGCTAAGGGGAAAGGATGTCCCTACCCTGCCCATTTCTTTTTTTCTTTTTTTTTCTGGGACTCAGCTGAAGCCAAGTCCCAAGATGGTGCCTAATACTTCCTTGTTAAAGTGTTGACAGCCAAACAGATCTCAGCATGAGATCAGTAGGGTTTGTGAAGCGTTTGTGTCCCTACATGTAAAAATTTAAATTTTCTTAACTATCTCAAAAACGACTGAATGGACTTACACCAAATAACAACAAGAGCTCTTTCTGGACCAAGAGCTACCTTTCTGCCAAATTTGTATAATTCTGTATAGCGATTCAGGCTGAAGGTGTGTTTAAAACAACTATAGAAAAATGTTTTCTTGGACCCAACCCCCCTTTTTCTCAGCATCTGTTTGATGGATCACCCTGAAAAGTGAGTATCATATTTTTTTTTAACGCTTTCTTGAAGATTCATTAACCAGTGCCAATAAAATAAGCAAATAAAAAAAAAAAGTTTTCAATAGAAGCTAGCTCCTAGATATAACTACCTAGTGGCGACTTCCACTAGGTAATATTTATATATATATATCTATATATGTGTGTGTGTGTGTGTGTGTGTGTATCCATTTGAGAAAGTAGTCTCTTTCTAGCATGGTTACCCCCACGTTTGGCCTGTTTGTGACTGTGTGTCAGTGTGTTTTTACTGTGTCACTGGGATCCTGCTAGCCAGGACCCCGGTGCTCATAGATAAAAACCTATATGTCAGTATGTGTTGCCTGTCTCACTGGGATCCTTCTAGCCAGGAACCAGTGCTCATAGTTTTTGGCCTAATGTGTCACTGAGGCTCTGCTAATCAGAACCTCAGTGCTTATGCTATCTCTGCTTTTTAATTTGTCACTGTAGGCTAGTGACTTCATTTACTAATTTCAATTGGCACACTGGACCCCCCTTATAAGTCCCTAGTATATGGTACCTAGGTACCCAGGGCATTGGGGTTCCAGGAGATCCATATAGGCTGAAGCATTTCTTTTGCCACCCATAGGGAGCTCAGACAAACCCCTACAAAGGACTGCCATTGCAGCCTGCATGAAATAGTGCACATACTATTTCACAGCCATTTTCACTGCACTTAAGTAACTTATAAGTCACCTATATGTCTAACCTTCACTTGCTGAAGATTAGGTGCAAAGTTACTAAGTTTGAGGGTGCCCTTGCACTAGCAAAGGTACCCCCACATAGTTCAGGGCCATTTCCATGGACTTTGTGAGTGCGGGGATGCCATTTCACACGTGCACAACATATAGGTCAATACCTATATGTAGCTTCACAATGGTAACTCCGAATATGGCCATGTAACATGTCTAAGATCATGGAATTGTCCCCCATTCCAAATCTGGTTTTGGGGAGCCAATTCCATGCATCCTAGGGGGCTCCACCATGGACCTCCTGTACTGCCAAACCAGCTCTCTGAGGCTTACACTGTAGTACAGCTGCTGTCACCTTGAAGACAGGGTTCTGCCCTCCTTCGGTCTGGGCAGCCCAGTTCCAGGAAGGCAGAACAAAGCATTTCCTCTGAGAACAGGGCGTTACACCCTCTCCCTTTGGAAATAGGTGTTACAGGTTGGGGAGGCGTAGCCTCCCCCAGCCCCTGGAAATGCTTTGAAGGGCACAGATGGTGCCCTCCTTGCATAAACCAGTCTACACCGGTTCAGGGACCCTTTCTCCCCTGCCCTGGCCGGAAACTCGACAAAGGAAAGGGCAGTGACCACTCCCCTATCCATCACCACCCCAGGGGTGATGCCCAGAGATCCTCCAGTGTGTCCCAGAATTCAGCCATCTTGCTTTGTAAGGTGTGGAGGCACTCTGGAGGGCTCTGAGTGGCCAGTACCAGCTGGTGACGTCAGAGAACCCTCTTGATAGGTCCATACTGGATAAGGTAGCCAATCCCCTTCTCAGGGCTATTTAGGGTCTCTCCTGTGGGTTCTCTTCGGATTCTGCTTGCAAGTTTCCTTCAGGAATCCTCTGCAACAACTTCAGACTCTTCTGACCTCGGATCAACCACATCCTGCTCCAAGAAACGCTGAAACGGCAACAAAGTGTCTACAAGAGACACTTTTCTTCAGCAACCTCAGCTCCAAGTCAGCAACTGCAACAGTTTCCATGATGTGCACACTCTGGGGACTCCTTGTCTTCATCCTGCACCAGAAGAACCAAAGAAATCTCTGGTGGAGTGATGGAATCACTCCCCTGCTCCAAGTAGGCACCTTCCAAGATGACAACCAGTACCATCGGACTCCTCTCCTGGTGACGAGCTTGCTCCTAAGGACACAGAGGGTGGACATCATCAATATAGACTGTCCTGAGGCCCTGCTGACGCAATTTGGAGGAGGGAAGACTTTACCTTCCCCAAGAATGATGGTACCCCTGTGTATTGTGTCTTCTTCGCCACCTGAGGCCTCTGTGCACTCTTTGCAAAATTGCTTCATGCACAGCCTGGCCCAGGTCCCCAGCACTCTCCCCTGCGATGCTCAACTTGCTGAGTTGTTCTCCGGTGGCGTGGGACCTTCTTTTGTTGTGCTGCATCATCTGCATTTTGCACCTCCTGTGAACCCGGATCCTTCAGCTTCTTGGGCTGCTGACTAGCATCCTGAGTGCTCTATAAAGTGCTGAGATTCCCCTCTTCCTCCTCATACAGAGTTGAGGCCCCCAAGTCCCTCCTGGGTCCATCCAGTGCCATTTTGTTGAAAAATGCACTTTTGCCATAGCCAAGGCTTGTTGGCGCCTTCCAACACGAAATGTCATCTGCAACAGTCTTCACGCCTTGGGACATCTTTTGCATCATGCAGGAACCCGCTGGCATCTTCCTAGAGTGAATTTCTGCAGTCCTCTACTAACTGGGGTCTCTTTTTTAGCACCCTTGTCTGGGTTGGCAGGGGCTCCTGTACTTCCTGGAACTTCTTTAGACTTCTGGACTTGCTCCCCTTCCTTTGCAGGTCTTCAGGTCCAACAATACAGCAGTTGTTCTTTGCAGACTTGGTTGGCTGCTGCAAAATCCCCAAAACGAGGTGTAGTGTGTCCTAAGGAAACTTTCAGTACTTTACTCCTGCTATTCTAGGCTTTATGGTGGGGTAATTTACTTACCTTTATTGTATTCTTACTCTCCCAGCGATTCTGCACACACTACACTTGTCTATGGGAGAATTTGTGATTCACATTCCACTTTTTTAGTATATGGTTTGTGTTGCCCTTAGTCCTATTTTCTCCCTTTGCATTCTATAGGATTTCCTACTGTTTGCATTGTTCTATGACTATTTACTTGTCTAATTTTGGTGTCTAGTATATATATTTTGTATAATACTTACCTCCAGAAGGAGTATTGTCTCTAAGATATTTTTGGTACTGTGTCACCCAAATAAATACCTTTATTTTTGGTAACACTGAGCATTGTCTTTACTTGTGTATACGTACTGTGTAACTATAAGTGGTATTGCATGAGCTTTGCATGTCTCCTAGTTCAGCCTAAGCTGCTCTGCTAAAGCTACCTCTATCAGCCTAAGCTGCCAGAACACTATTACTTCACTAATAAGGGATACCTGGACCCACGGTACCCAGTACAAACCAGTCCAGCCTCCTACAATATATATATATATATATATATATATACATATATATATATATATATATATATATATATATATATATATATATTTGTCACTTAAAAAACCAAAGGATGCAGGGACGTTATACTTAGTTTCTGAATTTACTATAACTTGAGCCCTAATGTGACTATTTTCTTGCGCCCCCAAAATGCACAATTTTTTTTTCAATAATCTGACCATGTTTCCTTTATATTTGTAATGATGTTACAGAAGTTATCATGAGTGCTGCAATATTATGGGTTAAAAGGCAGTGCATGGCGAGGGCGTGATTTATAGTTACCTTAGGTCACGAGATGTAGTTGCTTGAAATAACTCTAACTATAACTGCTGAATTTGTATGGTTTTGTGCAAGTAAATTCAGAAACTAAATATAACGTCCCTGTCACCTTTTGTTTTTTAAGTAAATTTGTATGTTTCTTAAATTCTATTTCCTAACTATAACATCCCTGTAACCTTTGTTTTTTTCAGGGAATTTCTAAGTTGTTTTAATCTAAAAAAAGTTTAATTACTATACCTTAATCTAATGCTGCTGTGCTTGGCCTTTGGCCGTGTGTGGCAGGGGTTGGCCGCAGGGCCTGACCCTATAACCACCCAATCCAGTGCCACGCATGGCTGTGTACCACACATGTTGGCTGGAAGGCCTGGTCTGTGGGTAGACCCCGCAGCAAAGCCCCTATAACCCCCAACCTTGTGGCCCCAACTACCTTTGGCCATGCAGGGATTGGCTGCAGGGCCTGGCCTGCAGATAACCCCTGATAATCATCCAACCCTGCGTCATTGTATGCAGAGACCATTGAAACAACAAACTCTAATTTTTTGGCTTTGATAAATCATATACTTAAAATGAGATATTTTCTAACAAACTGAAAATAAAGATGCATTTGTCAAGTTTAAAAAGAGTTTGATGACCTTTCGGTATGTACCTTAAACATTTGAAGTGGAAAAGGAAGTGAAGTAAGGAAATGGCCACTAACACAAATAGACTAAAAACCTCAATTTTCAGTGTGAGTGTTGTGGACCTCATCCTCTAAACCACAGGTGTCTGCATGAGGTGCAGTGTCCAGACATAACTATGATGTGGTTTTGATGTTTTGATGGCAAAAAGACCTCAATGTTGTATCACTAGGAATATTTAAGATTCAAGACATGAGCAAATAAACAGACATACTACCATATGACTCTAGGATTTGGACCTTCCACATACAGTCCAAGAGTTTCACCAGTAGGCCAGAAGTGACTATGTTCTGCTGGGTATCAAAACATAACTATAATGTTCAAACAAACCATCTTGCTACTCTGGAAGAAAGTTATTGCATGGAATGACCATTACAATAAAAATATTCATTATGGGATGGATGAGAGAGAGAGAGTAACAGGACCACGGGGAGCCTTAAGGCCCCCGCTGTCCTAGCCGGCTCTACACATCGTACAAAGCCTGCATTGCTCCCTCAAGCAGGGAGCTCCTTGAAATAGTAGCTCCCTGCTTTTGGGACCACCACTTCCCCAGGGCTGAAATAAATGAATGTAGAGAGTTTGTCGTAGACCCAGGGCCCTGGGGTCCACCACCTCACCGAGGCTTAGTACTCTGATGTAACCTGGTGAAGCTATAGATGGCCTTGGGGACTGCAGCACTTCCAGGGCCGGCTCCTGTTACCTCCTGAGGTGCCCACCCTCAGGAGGTGATTGTTTGCTTTTACTAACATAACTCTGATTTCTTCAAGCGGGAACGGTCAAACAGAGAGCAGAGATTTCATCTGTTTCCAATCACATATAGGTGCAGGAAAACAGATTAAAATATTGCTCCTGCGAGCAGGGAGCTGCTATTTAAAGCAGCTCCCTATTTAAAGCAGCTCCCTGCTTGAGGGAGCAATGCCAGCTACCGCAGGCACCCAAGGGGCCAGCTCGGACCGCGGGGACCTTGAAGCACCGGCGTTCCTGTCACTTTCTCTCTCTCTTCCATCCCATAATGGGATGGAAGAGAGAGAGATTGTCATTGTAATGTCTCTCCATGCAATGACATCAAAGAGACAGTGTAGCAAGATGTTTAGTGTGAATGTTATAGTTACATTTGGAAGCAGAGGAGAACAGAGTCACTACTGACCTAATGGTCAAGGTCTTGTGCTGTCACTCAGTAGACTGAAGGTTAAATCCTGGTGTCGTTTGGAAGTGTGTCTGTTTATTTTTTAGTGTTTTCACTGTTAAACATTCCCAGTGATGAAACATTGAAGTCTTTTTCCTCTCAACATATGTGGGTTGAATATCATAGCTAAGAAGGACACTGCATACTAAGAAGTCGCCTCTGATCTAGTGGTTATAGTTTCAGACATGCAAACTAAATGTTATGGGTTCTAGTCTAGCTGAGGCTGTGGTCATTTCCCGCTTTAGTTTTTTTTGAAATATTAATATTTAAGTTACATATTGGAAAGTGATCTTATTCTTGATAATTGACAAAAGCATTTTTTTTCAATTTGTCTGGAAATGTCTTGTTCTAAGAATATCATTCATCAATGCCTACATCGCTCTTTCTCTCTCACTTTATCTCTCTCTCTCTTTTTCTCAGGGTTGGAGGGTTGGGGGGTTAGCCATAAGGATTGAGTGGAGGCCATGACCTGTGGTCAACCGGTCCCACATGCAACCGTATACTCTGTGAAGCGGTTTTTGATTTAACATATAGGGGGTCATTCTGACCTCGGCGGTAAAAGGCTCTTACCGCCGGTCAGAAGTCTGCCATTCTACCGCCGCGGCCGCGGTAAACCGCCACGGTCATTCTGACTCACAACTGCCAAACCGCCAAAAACCCGACATCCACGGAAGGCCGCCTCATCAGCGGTCAGCGATAAACTGGAGATGACCAAACCTCCACCGTCACGCCAACACAAACACGCCCATGCCATTACGACCCACGAATCCACACAGCGGTCTTTTAACCGCGGTATTCCATTGGCGGTACACACCGCCGCGGTCAAAATACACACACACATACAAAACACAGCCACATTGGACAATTCGAAATACACACACCTGATACACATACACACACCACACCCACACATCCAATCAACTATAAAACACACACTCACATCACCCACAAACCCCCACTACTAGAAATTCAGAGAGAAGGCGAGAGAGAGAGAGAGAGAGCACAGCTATCGAAAACCCCAACACACAGAGGAACACAACATCATCACCCACACTACATCCACGCACAAAACACCACACACCACCACACACACCACACTCATCACCACAAACACCACCCCACACCACCCCATGGCACCCCAAAGACACCCCAGGTTCTCGGACCAAGAACTCAGGGTCATGGTGGAGGAAATAATTAGGGTAGAGCCCCAGCTATTCGGCACACTGGTGCAGCACACCACAATAGCCAGGAAGGCGGAGCTATGGCAAAGGATCGTCAACAGGGTCAACGCTGTGGGACAGCATCCCAGAAACCGGGAAGACATCCGAAAGCACTGGAACGACCTACGGGGGAAGGTGCGGTCGATGGTGTCAAGACACAACATCGCTGTGCAGAAGACTGGCGGCGGACCCCCACCCACTCCACCCGAATTCACATCATGGGAGCAAGAGGTCTTGAACATCCTGCATCCTGAGGGCCTCGCTGGAGTAGGCGGAGGAATGGACTCTGGTAAGTCTAATCCCAACTACTTCACCCCCCCCAACCACCAGCATGCCAACCCGCACCCCCACCCTCACCCCCAACCCCCCAGCACACATCCTCCCTGCCAATGTCTCACCAGCACAACCCACCCAACACAACACCAATCCCTGAATGCCAACACAAACCATGGACACCCATCACCCAAGCATGACCACTGCACATACCCATCCCCCCCACAAACCACCCTCACAACTCCTCCCACAAGGGAATGCCAGCACTGGGGGACAAGGGCACCCACAAATCACACGCCATGGCACACACAGAAGCAATAACCATACTCTTTTACCCCTGCAGGGCCCGAACACCAACACACCGGCCAGGAGGGTCCAGATTTGTCCATCCCACCCCCAGAACAGGCCCCCAGTGATGACAGCAGCTCTGTCGACCTAGAACCTGATGACCAGCCCGGACCATCGGGGACCTCTGGACAGTCGGTTCCCCACACACAGACACAGGCCACAGCAGACCCAACCCCCTATGGGAATACCAGCACAGCTCCCACCCAGCGGGCCCATGCCTCTGGCTCCAGGACGCGTCAATCAGCGGTGTGTCCGCCACTACAGGGCACCCAGGCTGACCCACCACCCCAACAACAACAGGGACCTGGGGGCAGTGGTAGTGGGCACACCGTCCAGGGGACAGAGGCCCGGGGAAACAGGGCAACTGGGAGGGCTGCTGTGCGAGAGGGGGTTGACCGGCCCAGGGAACCCACTCTCCAAGAGGCCCTCACCACCATCATGGGAGCATACCACCGCTCCCAGGAGACGATGGCGACGGTACTGGCCAGGTTCCAGGAGATCCAGGCACAGCAGGAGGAACGGTACATGGGGTTCAGAGACGAACTCAGGAACATCGGTACCGCAATGGGGACCATCGTCCTGGCCCTCAACCAGATAGTCACCACATTGCGGGACCATGTGGCACCCCAAAGGGCCCCTGTCACCAGCCCGGACGAAGAACAGCCTACCACCTCCGCCGGCGCTAGTGGACAGGAGGCCCCCACACCACGACAGGCCACCAGAACACCACCTCCTGCTGAAGATCAACCACCCCGCAAGCGGAACCTGAGATCACACAAGAAGACAGAGTAGGATGCCAAGACCCCCGCCAGCCTAAGATACCCCCTGATGTCATCCCACTGTCCCACATTGTCACCCTGTCCAACCTTGAACTGCCCCTGCTCCATCCTTCCACAGGCATATGGGCAATGCACCTGTGCTACTGAGAACTGGACTCTGCCATGGACATTACTCCACCCCCACCCATCACTGATTTACTATCATGGACCTATACGCAGCACTTAAAATAAATCACCAATTGCACTTCAAATGTCAGGAGTCTGCTTGTATTCTTTACAAATGTATTATACATAACGGTGCAATAATGTTCATTTACATTGTGATGACAACATACCAGTGTCAATAAGCATTAGTCCATGGGCAAACAAAGCAGAAGTCACGCTGTGGGTCATACAGCTCTGAAAAGGGAAGGGAAAGTCAAAAATCAGTTAAAAGGAACTGGGGGGAAACACAGAAAGTAGAGATGCAGGAGGCCAGAAGTAAATGTAAAATGGCGTGAGTGATTCTTACCTGTGTGCTACTGAAAATACTGTTGTATAACTGTGTCCCTGTTGTCGTGTCGTCCCCGTCGTCTTCCTCCTCTTCACTCTCCACAGGCTCCACAGCTGCTACAACACCACCATCTGGACCATCCTCCTGCAGGAAAGGCACCTGGCGTCGCAATGCAAGATTGTGAAGCATACAGCAGGCCACGATGATATGACACACCTTCTTTGGTGAGTACATGAGGGATCCCCCTGTCATATGCAGGCACCTAAACCTGGCCTTCAGGACCCCGAAGGTCCGTTCTATAATCCTCCTAGTTCGCCCATGTGCCTCATTGTACCGTTCCTCTGCCCTGGTCCGGGGATTCCTCACTGGGGTCAATAGCCAAGGCAGGTTGGGGTAACCAGAGTCACCTATTAGCCACACACGGTGTCTCTGTAGCTGTTCCATCACATAAGGGATGCTGCTATTTCGCATGACATACGCGTCATGCACTGACCCAGGGAACTTGGCATTTAGATGGGAGATGTACTGGTCAGCCAAACAGATCACCTGGACATTCATCGAATGGTAATTTTTTCTATTTCTGTACACCTGCTCATTGTCTTTTGGGGGTACTAAAGCCACATGGGTCCCATCAATGGCACCAATGATGTTGTGGATAAGTCCAAGGGCATAGAAATCACCCTTCACAGTGGCCAAATCACCCTCCTCAGGGAAAACAATGTATCTCCGCATGTATTTCATCAGGGCAGACAACACTCTGGACAAAACCTTAGAAAACATAGACTGAGACATCCCTGATGACATGGCCACTGTTGTCTGAAAAGACCCACTTGCCAAAAAATGGAGTACTGACAGAACCTGCACCAGAGGGGGAATCCCTGTGGGTTGCCGGATGGGGGACATCAGGTCTGGCTCCAGCTGGGCACACAGTTCATGTATAGTGGCTCGGTCAAGTCGGTATCGAAGTATAATATGTCGTTCTTCCATTGTCGACAGGTCCACCAGCGGTTGGTACACGGGAGGATTCATCCTTCTCCTCGCAAGTCCCAGCAGACGGTGCCTAGGAAGGACAACATGGAGCACAGAGTCAAGCAACCCACAGGTTCGTTCCCACAGCTTGCACAGTACACGAATCGCTATGCATTGAAAGGCTTGTATGAGTGGCAATGCAAGGCCTAGGCCTGTGTGACGCAGTAGAAATCATGCCATGTGGGCCCTTGAAATGGAGGCTGCCTGACCTGTGAAGTGTGACAGTGGGATGTGAGGTCACTGCGCTGGCGTGGCACACCGTGGCGGTAGGCGGTCGAAGACCGCGGCGCAAAGCAGCATTGGTTAACATTGAACCCTATGGGTCTCAGGAGCCAATGACGATGTGCGCCGGCGGTCGCGGTACGCACCGCCGCGGTACGCACCGCCGCGGGCGTGACCGCCATTTTCTATCTGCTTAATCACTCGAGTCCTGATCATCCACAGGAGAGGACCTATACTGCAAGTGCTGCTGTGACCTCGGTCTGGAAGAGACAATGGCTGCTGCGACTGGGGAAAGGGCCCCTGCCTTCACTTCAGAAGAGTTGGAGAAACTTGTGGATGGGGTCCTGCCCCAGTATGCGCTACTCTACGGTCCTCCAGACCAACAGGTAAGTACACTGGGTGCAAGTTGAATGGGCTATGCCTGGGTTGTGTATGGTGGATGTAAGATGGTGGGGTGGGGAGCGAATGAGGAGTGCAAGGCACGACAGATGAGAGCATGTGCCACATGGCAGGGTTGGGGAGGGGGGTCAATCACATCTAACATGCAGAAAAATTTTGAAAATTCCTTTCCCACCCTGTACATGTCAAATAGGTCAGCGCCCATCAGAAAGTTGACATTTGGCGTGCCATCGCCAAGGAAGTCCGGGCCCTGGGGGTCCACACAAGACGGGACACCCACTGCTGAAAGAGGTGGGAGGACATCCGCCGCGGGACCAGGAAGACCGCCGAGTCACTGCTGGGGATGGCCTCCCAACGTAGGAGGGGTGCCAGTCGTACCTTGACCCCCCTGATGTCCCGGATCCTGGCGGTGGCCTACCCCGATTTGGATGGGCGCGTGAGGACATCACAGCAGACACAAGGGGGTGAGTACCAGCACATTCTGCTATCTTTACACGCAGTGGAGGCATCTGGGTGGGGGAGGAGGGCTGTGGGTGAATTAGGCCAGGGCGCTTTCTGTAGTGTAGTCCCCTCCTTTAGGCATGGCCCTGTGCCCCCGCCCACCACCTCTGTAGGGTGCCAAGTACAGCAATCCATGGTCCAGCATCACCCATGTACGCATATGTTGTCCATAGACCTGTTGGCCTAGTCACAAGTACTGAGTAGTGTACCCCGATTGCGCGGCGTAGTGCATGAGGCTCCTGTGTCTGTCCTCTCCACCAACGGTGTTGACAATGCATGCACTCAACCTGTTTTTATTTCTCCCCCCACCCTTTTTCTTTATCTTCTTGTGCATGTGTGCATTAGCATCATCAGGCGGAGGAGAATTGGCATCGGAGCACGAGGGAGCTGCAACTCACAAGGCCCCGGTGGGCCATGGTACAGACACCGAGGTCACCAGTGATACGGAGTGCGAGGGGAGCACCACAACGGGGACCCATGGTGACACCAGTAACACCGACACGTCCTCGGAAGGGAGCTCCCTAGCGGTGGCGGCAACATCCGGGCCCCCCGCCTCTACAGGTACAGCCGCCACCCAGCGCACCAGCTCCGCCCTCCCAGCAGCCCCTCAGCCTTCGCTCCGTGCCCGCTCGCCCAAGAAGGCGGGCATCTCCTTCGCCCCAGGCACCTCAGGCAATGCCCCTGTTACCCCTGCTGCCCTCAGTGAGGAGGTTATTGACCTCCTACAGACCATCATTGTTGGGCAGTCTACCCTTTTGAATGCCATCCAGGGGGTAGAGAGGGAGGTGCATCGGAGCAATGCATACCTGGAGGGCATTTATTCGGGTCAGGCTGCCCATCAACGATCGTTCAATGCTCTGGCCTCAGCACTGACGGCAGCCATTATCCCTGTTTCCAGCCTCCCTCTTCTAACTGCCTCCACCCTGTCTCTGTCTCCTGTTCCTCAGCCTATCCCATCCACACCATCAGGCCAGCCTGCACACACCTTAACACCCAAGGGCAGCTCATCCAGACATAAACACCACAGATCACACAAGCATTCACCCAATCAACACCCAGATGCAGACATGCCAACAGTCACTACCACCCCTGTGTCCCCCTCCTCCTCGTCTCCCTCCTCCCTCCCTGTGACGTCTCCACTCACACCTACATGCACACCACCATCAGCCAGTACTTCCATCACCAGCACACCCTCCAGTACAGTCCGCACACGTGCAGTCACCACCCCCACTGCCATTTACACGTCCCCTGTGTCCTCTCCCACTGTGTCTGTCACCCCCTCTTCCAAGACACACAAACGCAGGCAGCCACCCACCCAACAGCCAACCACCTCACGACAGCCTACGTCACAAGCACCTGCACCCAAAGACAGCACACCTGACTCTCCTACAACCACATCCTCTTCCTCCACTCCCATACCCACTACACCTACCCTTTACATTGGTCCTAAAAAACTTTACCTCTCCAAACGTAACCTCTTTGCCCCACCTGACCCACCCCCTCCATCTGCTAAGAGTCCCAAGAGCACCTCAGCCACCACCAGCCCTGCTTCAAGTGTCACCATTGTGCACGGGTTTTGGAGTCCACCCTTTCCCAGCACTGATACATCGGCCAGCAGCAAGGGGACAGCCAGCCCCCCCCCTGGAAAGAGGACCCGTAAAATCAGGGGCCGCCGCAAGAAGACTGACACGGCTGCCCCCAAGGAGCAAAGTCCTGGGCCGTCACCTGCCACAACATCCAGGGGAGGCAAGGGCCAGAGAGCCTCATCGAAGGAGGGCAAGGGCAGCAGGGCAGAGAAGTCAGCCAGCAGGGGCGCGGACCAGGAGGGCCCCACAAGCCCCAACCCGGGTGTGAGGGAGGACACCCACGGGCCCAGGACTCTGTCACAGAAGGGTCCAGCAACTGCACGGTCGGAGGGCGACTAAGCAGGGAGTCCTGGCCAGGTCTGGCTCCCTTGAATGACTGGACAAGCACCGCTGAAGAGGGCCCCGCCGTGCAGAAAGGCACCGCTGAAGAGGGCCCCTCCGTGCAGAAAGGCACCGCTGAAGAGGGCCCGCCGTGCAGAAAGGCACCGCTGAAAAGGGGCCCCGCCGTGCAGAAAGGCACCGCTGAAGAGGGCCCCGCCGTGCAGAAAGGCACCGCTGAAGAGGGCCCCGCCGTGCAGAAAGGCACCGCTGAAGAGGGCCCCGCCGTGCAGAAAGGCACCGCTGAAGAGGGCCCCGCCGTGCAGAAAGGCACCGCTCCGCTAGGCCCTTCCTGTCAAGCACTGCTCCGCTGGGCCCTTCCTGTCAAGCACCGCTCCGCTGGGCCCCACCGTCTCAAGCACCGCTCCGCTGGACCCCGCCGTCTCAAGCACCGCTCCGCTGGGCCCCGCCGTCTCAAGCACCGCTCCGCTGGGCCCTTCCTGTCAAGCACCGCTCCGCTTGGCCCCGCCGTCTCAAGCACCGCTCCGCTGGGCCCCGCCGTCTCAAGCACCGCTCCGCTGGGCCCCGCCGTCTCAAGCACCGCTCCGCTGGGCCCCGCCGTCTCAAGCACCGCTCCGCTGGGCCCTTCCTGTCAAGCACCGCTCCGCTGGGCCCTTCCTGTCAAGCACCGCTCCGCTGGGCCCTTCCTGTCAAGCACTGCTCCGCTGGGCCCTTCCTGTCAAGCACCGCTCCGCTGGGCCCTTCCTGTCAAGCACGTCTCCGCTGGGCCCCGCCGTCTCAAGCACGTCTCCGCTGGGCCCTTCCTGTCAAGCACCGCTCCGCTGGGCCCTTCCTGTCAAGCACCGCTCCGCTGGGCCCCGCCGTCTCAAGCACCGCTCCGCTGGGCCCCGCCGTCTCAAGCACCGCTCCGCTGGGCCCTTCCTGTCAAGCACCGCTCCGCTGGGCCCCGCCGTCTCAAGCACCGCTCCGCTGGGCCCTTCCTGTCAAGCACCGCTGGCCCATTGGCAGTCCCGGTTCTGTGTCGGGCAGGCCTTCACAACGCACTCTGCCCACCATGCCTCCTCCATGACCAGTGGTCTCTGTAATCCACCTGATGGACTGTGGCTTTGCACTCCCCAGGATGTAACAGTGGGCAATCCACCCACTGTAGAGACTTGTGAGACTGTGGCTTTGCACTCCCCAGGATGGCACAGTGGGCAACCCACCCAGTGTAGAGACTTGTGAGACTGTGGCTTTGCACTCCCCAGGATGGCACAGTGGGCAATCCACCCACTGTAGAGACTTGTGAGACTGTGGCTTTGCACTCCCCAGGATGGCACAGTGGGCATGGTGGACCCTTCGTGGATCTGGCGTCGTGGACTCATGTGGCTGAGGTGCCCCCCCTTCCCTTCCCCCTGAGGTGCCTGTAGTTTTGTCATCTGATGCCCCAGCAGTGTTCTCTCCAACGGACTCAGGTCTCCTGTGTGGGCTTTGCCCATGTGTTGATACACTTTGACCCACGGACTTATTGCTTATGTTTATCAGTTTCGCAATGTTCTTACTTGATTTTTTACAATTCATATTGCTATTTTACCATGACTTCATAGATTCTCTTATATACATAAATGTTGTTTCTCACTTTAATTATGTCTTTGCATTATTCCGGGGGGTTTGGGTGGTGTCACTGTGACTTGGTGCTCTGCATTGGTGTGTAGATAGTTGGGGGGGGGGGTCGCATATGTGTGTGCCCGTAAGCTACCCCCCTCCCCTGTGTCGTAGGTGCAGTACTCACCGTTGTCGTCTGCGCCGGCATTCGTACTCGTGGTAGATGAGCAGGTAGACAATAGCTGGTAGGATGTTTAATTCGAGTTCCATGCTGTCCAGATTCCGCGTGGAGTGTGTATAGGTGAGCGTTTTCCCGTTCGTAGTCTGTTTCCTGCCGTTTTTTTATTAGAAATGGACTTAAAAAACCAAAGGTTACTGGACGTTATAGTTAGGCTCACATTTTAAACGTTCAAAACCATAGAAATTCACCTCTTATAGTTATAGTTATCTCCAGTAACTATAACTCGGGCCTAAGGTAGCTATAATTCTCATCTTCACAATGGACTGCTAATTACCCCACAAATTACAGTATTCTTTGATAACGTTATTGATAATATCATCGTAATATTGGCAGTAACCTTTCTGATGAAAAAACTCTGCATGGCAGGGATTCAAGTTATGGATACCTTAGGGCCTGAGTTATACTTACTTGAGATAACTGTAACAGGTGAATTACTATGCTTTTGTATGTTTAAAACGTGAGCCTAACTATAACGTCACTGTAACCCTTGGTTTTTTAAGTGAAAAAAAAAAAATATATATATATATATATATTGGGAATTACCCAGAGCAATCACTCAAACCCTGAAAGGGATTTGTTTTGACTTATACTGGGTGCACCCTCGTGTCTGGATAAAGCTAAACCTCTCTGAAGAGCTCTAATGAGGGGAAAACACGTGTCAGGGGTTGCTTTTACTCAATCCAGGTTGTCTTGGATGGTATTTTACCAGTCCAAAGCTGTAATACTGTGCCTGGAGTAGTAAATGGCTTTTGTCATTTTACAGCCCGGCAAGGTTGACACTGTGTCAAGCCTATGCTTAAAGACTTTGCTGTACAAATGGCAAAAGACTATGGGCCACATGTAGGTAGCTTTTTGCACATTGCAAACAGCGAATTTTGCAGTTTGTGACGTGCAAAAAGCACATTGCGATGCACAAACCCCGTTTTGCGATTCTGTAACCTGGTTACCAAATCGCACAACGGGTTTGCGACTCGCAATTAGGAAGGGGTGTTCCCTTCCTAATTGCGACTCACAGTGCAATGTAGGATTGTTTTGTGAATGTCACTTTAAACATTTTTTCAGAGCAGCCAGTGGTCCGTAACATTTCATTTTTTTTGTTTTGTAATGCATCTCGTTCTCCTTTAAGGAAAACGGGCTGCATTTAATAAAAAAAAATGCTTTATTGAAAAGCAGTCACAGACATGGTCGTCTGCTGTCCGCAGCAGACCACCATCCCTGTGAGAGCCGCCATTCGCAAGGGAGTTGCAAATTGCGACCCACCTCATGATTATTCATGAGATGGGCATTTGCGACCCCCTTGTTAATCGCAGATGGTGTCTGGGACACCATGCTACTATCGGATTTGCGACTCGCAAATTGCGAGTCACTCTGAATCTGAGTCAAATCTGAAATTTGCTACATGTGGCCCTTTGTCCCTATCTAGTTCGGCATGGATAGCACTGTGTTGATCCTATGCTTAAAAACTTTGCTAGATAAACAGGCATTTGAGGTGAGCAGATCTAGAGTGTCGCTGGTGTTGCAGGGTGATCCTTACTGGAGCTGCTCTCTACCTAAACTTGGCAACTCCCCAGAGTTCTCTCTTCTTTTTTGTGTATATGACCGAGTGGCGTTCTCAACTAGGTAGTTATAGGTAGGACCTAGGCCCTGATTTATACTTTTGGGTGCAAAACTGCACTAATGGTCAAAAGCATAAAAACTCCCTCTCTCCCTCTCCCTCTCTCTCTATTTCTTTCTGTATCTGTCTCTTTCTGCCACTCACACACCCACTCAAACCCTTATGTACCCACTCACAGACCCACTCAGACAATCATGCACCCACTCACATCCTCACTCAGACCCTCACGCTCCCACACACAGCCGTACTCGGACCCTCACACACCCACTCACAGATCGACTCACACACCCACTCACACACCTACTCAGACTCACACACCTACTCACAGACCCACTGAAACCATCATGCACCTACTCACAGACCCACTAAGACACTGACACACCCACTCTCACACCCAGATACACCCTGTCACACCTATTCTCACACTCAGAGAGGGATGCCATGGCCAACTCCTGCTGCACACATCCAAAGGGCCATGTGCAGCATGGAGTAGGGTGGTTAGTGGGGTTGGCCTCAGGGTCTGGCTTAATGTACAGAAAATTACTTTACGTAAAAAAAGGTTAGAGGTACATTATAGTTCGGAAATATAGTTAAAGAAAACATAGAAACCCACTTAAAAAAGCAAAGGTTACAGGGATGTTATAGCTAGGCTCACATTTTAAACATATCAAACCGTAGTAATTCATCAGTTATAGTTAGAGTTACCTCAAGTAACGATAACTCATACCCTCCTCATGCACTGCTAGTTACCCCAAATGACGGCAAATTGAAAAAACTGTGCATGGCGAGGGAGCGAGTTATAGTTACTTTAGGCCATGAGCATATAACTATAACACCCCTGTATTGTTTGATTTTTTAAGTTAATTTATATATATTCACTAAAAACAGTTAAGTTGAGATTTTGAACACACAAAACCATAGAAATTCAGCTATTATAATTAGAGGTATTTCAATCAACTATAACTCGTGCCCTAAAGTAGCAATAACTCGCTTCCCTGCCATGCACAGTTTCCAGATCAATAATTTGACTGCAAATGTTGCAATGATTTTATCAGTAACGTCATGGAAAATACAATTACTGATGTAATATGTGGGGTACTTAGCAGTGCTTGGCTAGGGGCATGAGTTACAGTTACCTTAGGGCAGGACTTATAGTTACTTTAAATAACTTTGTTTCAGTGGTTTCCAGTTATGGCATATAATAAGCTATAGTTACTTGGTGCTAACAATTTAACTAAAAAATAATTAGGCCTGAGGGCCAACTGGGATCTGAGGAGACATCAAACATATGGTGTCAGACTGAGTGACTAAAATTTCTATGAAGGTTACTGTTAAACATCATAAATGACTAAGACATGCATAAAGTGCATAGGAACATTAAAGTGTAATAATGTGCAAAAGAGAACAGGTAAGTTCCCATATGCAGAGGCCCCTTGAAATACAGAGAAGACACTGTTCACTTGAATTTGAAATTATGAAATATTATATAGAGAAAATAGGCAAAAACAGAACCTTATTCTGTTTGTACAAACATTTAGAAGGAATAAACTCACGGCAAATACTATGCATTCTGAGGTGTTGGTTTTTCCATATGCTTCTAGATTACTCAAAATCCACAGTTTTAGACACAATGAATTAATTCACTTGCGGCAAATACCAAGGTACTCTGGACAGGTGAACAAACTATGGGGCATATTTATACTCCGTTTGCGCCGAATTTGCGTCGTTTTTTTCGACGCAAATTCGACGCAAAACTAACTCCATATTTATACTTTGGCGTTAGACGCGTCTAGCGCCAAAGTTCATGGCGTTAGCGTCATTTTTGGGCGTGAACACCTTCCTTGCGTTAATGAGATGCAAGGTAGGCGTTCCCGTCTTAAAAAATGACTCCCAGGCATGTGCGTGGTATTTATACTCCTGGGCAAAAATGACGCCCGGGAGTGGGCGGGGCAAAAAAAACCGCATTTGCGCCTCTTTTTAACGCCTGGGTCAGGGCAGGCGTTAAGGGACCTGTGGGCTCAGAATGAGCCCAGAGGTGCCCTCCCCTGCCCCCAGGGACACCCCCTGCCACCCTAGCCCACCCCAGGAGGACACCCAAGGATGGAGGGACCCATCCCAGGGAAGAAAAGGTAAGTTGTGGTAAGTATTTTTAAAAAAAAATTTGTGGCATAGGGGGGCCTGATTTGTGCCCCCCTGCATGCCACTATGCCCAATGACCATGCCCAGGGGACATAAGTCACCTGGGCATGGCCATTGGGCAAGGGGGCATGACTCCTGTCTTTGCTAAGACAGGAGTCATATTAATGGCGTCTGGGCGCCCCAAAAAATGGCGCAAATCAGGTTAAGACGATTTTTTTGCCTCAGCCTGACTTGCCCCATTTTGTGACGCCCAAACGCCATTTTTCCCTACGCCGGCGCTGCCTGGTGTACGTCGTTTTTTTTCACGCACAGCTGGCAGCGCCGGTCGGCTAACGCCGGCTAACGCCATTCAATAAATACGGCGCCCGCATGGCGCTTCAGAATGGCGACCCATCAGGCCGTTTGAGGCTGGTAAAATGCTTTTTTCTATTTACCAAAGCAAAATGCTACTCGGTACTTTGTTTACCGAATTTTGCTTTTACGATTCTGTATTTGAAAGGGGCGTGTTTAGGTTATCCCTTCCTAATACCAAATCGCACTGGCACGTAGGAATGTTTTGGGTCCATGAATGCAGTTGCAAAACATTTGCAGTTACCAACTGGGAAGGAATCCCCAGGGGTCCCTTCTGCTTTGTAAATAGAAGCGTGAGTATTATTTCAGAGCAGGTAGTCATCCAAAGACCACTGCCTACTCTGAAAAAGTGAAGAGAAAATTTTATATTTTTTTATTGAAAGGCCTCACGTTTTCCTTTAAGGAAATTGGTCTGCATTAAAAAATAACTGCTTTATTTAAAAGCAGTCACAGACATGGTGGTCTGCTGTCCCCAGCAGGCCACCATCCCTGTGAGTGCGGCCGTTCCCAATGGGGTTGCAAATTGCGACCTACCTCATGAATATTGATGAGGAAAGTCTTTGAGACTCCAATGTGAATCACTAAATGTGTCTGAAACACATTTGTACATTTCATTTTGTGAGTCTCTAATTGCAAATCACAAAAAGTTGCAATTAGAGACGTGCAAAATGAAATGGACATACATCTGACCCATTGTTTAAGGACAAATACCCATTAGCAAGACTTTAATAGTGCAACCTCAGCGTTGGAGATGCAGTCAGGATTTTCCCACAATTTAAATAGACCCAGCTTCGTGAACCAGCATCCTACAAACTGTAGCCAAGAAACTTTCAATGAGTTTGTCAGGCACGTTAGTTTTTTTTAGAGAATTCCCATAATCAAGTAGCTCTGGGGAAGACCATAATCTTACCCAGTAACCGAAGGTTTACATTTTGTTACAAGCTGGTATCGAAAAATGAAGGTACAAGGGGAGTGCCAGAGGGGATTGAAATTAAATTTCTTATAAAGTTATTCTCGTCTATGAATAATTTGTGCATGTCACTTGAGTCTCACAGTTCACCGCAATACAGGGCAGCATTTAGCAGAAATAGCGCAGCAGCTGATTCTAGAGTGCATTCATTAAATAGCTTTCAATATATACTGGACCAATAAATAGCTCTCATTAAGTTGAGGGTCTCAAAAAACTTCTCGGACAATTTCACTCCCAGACAGTCAAAGCTTTGGTCCCACTCCAGCATATCAGGTCTCACTGTCATGACACATTTTCTGATTGGCCTGGTCCCAAAAACCATAAACTTTGTTTTTGATGCTTTCAATTCGACTTACGTCACCAGACATAGGGGGTCATTCCGACCCCGGCGGTCAAGGACCGCCGGGGCCGGGGTTGCGGGAGCACCGCCAACAGGGTGGTGGTGCCCCGCAGGGTATTCTGACCGCGGCGGTTTGGCCGCGGTCAGACAAGGAAAACCGGCGGTCTCCCGACGGTTTTCTGCTGCCCTGGGAATCCAAGCTGCGCCGCCATGGGGGATTCCGACCCCCTCACCGCCATCCTGTTCCTGGCGGCGAGGGGTGTCGTGGGGCCCCTGGGGGCCACTGCAGTGCCCATGCCAATGGCATGGGCACTGCAGGGGCCCCCGTAAGAGGGCCCCACTTTGTATTTCAGTGTCTGCTGTGCAGACACTGAAAAACGCGACGGGTGCCACTGCACCCGTCGCACATACCCACTCCGCCGGCTCCATTCGGAGACGGCTTCCTCGTGGGGAGGGGTTTCCCCTGGGCTGGCGGGCGGCCCTCTGGCGGTCGCCCGCCAGCCCAGCGGGAAAGCCAGAATGGCCTCCGCGGTCTTTCGACCGCGGAGCGGCCATTTGGCGGCTCCCTCCAGGCGGGCGGCTCCCGCCGCCCGCCGGGCTCAGAATGAGCCCCATAGTAAAGTTATCTAGCAAATGTTGAAGACCCATTGGTGTCTTCGAAAAAAATTACAAGTCTTGGCAAAAAAAGGATTAGGATTGTAATGTCGTTTAGAGATTGTGAATCATTCAAACAATCTGATAAAACAGTGCCCACATCATTAATATAAAGAGAAAATGAAGTGGGCCCTAGAACTCACCCGTGGTGAATGTCTCGCTGGATAGAAATGCAATCAGTAAGCTTTCCCTTATCCTGTAGGTGTGGATTGACATTAATGAAGTTAGCAGGGGCAACAGTTTCACCCAGGACACTCCATAATTTGTATGTGAGACAAGATCAAATGCAGCGCTTAAGTCAACAAAAGCTACATAGAAGCTTTGCCTGTTAAGCAACAACAATTTCCAACACAAAACAGAACATCTAAAACCTGGTCAATGGTGCAAATTCTTGCATGGAAACAAGTTTGGAGTAAAGATAACTTACGCTATTTATCCACCCAGTTTAACAGCTTGTCAAAAACCTGCCTGGCAAATACCTTCTGCAGGTTATCTATGAGACTAATGTGCCTATAGTTTGAAGGATTAACAGTGTCTCCATTCTTATAGGCAGGAATAATTTCAGATGCCCTCCATTTTCCCACTACCCACAATAGCTTTCGATAGAAGGTTAATGTAATTGGACCAAACTAGAGGTTCTGGTTTATAGTGATCCCCTGGAATCTTGTCTGTGCCAGGTGCCGTTGATAGTTTAAGTTTACATATCACATAATGATTGTAGGGCGATGGGTTCTGGTTGCAGTACCCCCCTTAACTTTTTGCTTGGTTTTCAGATTCAACTTTAACTGAAGTACACGGGGTTTCTGCTAACCAGGTCTCCTGGGCCAGTGTTCCTTCCTGAAAACAAGACACTTGGGGGGTCATTCTGACCCCGGCGGTCAAGGACCGCCGTGGCCGGCGGGCGCACCGCCAACAGGCTGGCGGTGCCCCGCAGGGCATTCTGACCGCGGCGGTTTGGCCGCGGTCAGAACAGGAAAACCGGCGGTCTCCCACCGGTTTTCCGCTGCCCTCAGGAATCCTCCATGGCGGTTCACCCGCCAGGAACAGGATGGCGGTATGGGGTGTCGTGGGGCCCCTGGGGGCCCCTGCAGTGCCCATGCCAATGGCATGGGCACTGCAGGGGCCCCCGTAAGAGGGCCCCACAATGAATTTCAGTGTCTGCTTAGCAGACACTGAAATTCGCGACGGGTGCAACTGCACCCGTCGCACCTTCCCACTCCGCCGGTTCCATTCGGAGCCGGCTTCCTCGTGGGAAGGGGTTTCCCGCTGGGCTGGCAGGCGGCCTTCTGGCGGTCGCCCGCCAGCCCAGCGGGAAAGCCAGAATGGCCTCCACGGTCTTCCGACCGCGGAGCGGCCATATGCCGGTTCCCGCCAGGCGGGCGGCGACCGCCGCCCGCCTCGGAATGAGGCCCTTGGTCACTGGATCCCCAAGTGACCAGGCCCTTCAGCATCTCTATAAGTTCCTAGTAAATGTTACACCTGGTACCTAGAGCATGGGTACAGAAGAGGGCCCCTCAGAGCTGTAGCACAACTTGTGCTACACTGAGGGACCCAGATTCAACATTATGCAGACTGTCATTGCAGGTTGCATGACAAGGTGCTCTCTAATTTAAAAACAAAACATGGCACACATGTGTGTGCCATGTCCCCTAAAACGTTGTGATAGTTGTAGGCCACCCCTACAACAGGCCTTCAGCTTTAAGGCTGGGTGCATTATATTAAAAGTGAGGGCATATATGCATGAGCTAATAGCTACAATGCACCTACTTTGTCTTCGTTGATTCTTAGACATAGTAAGTATACCGGGAATCCATTTTAAATTCATAGGTTGGACACTGGTCACTACGAGTTCCCCAACTACATGATGGCTTCTATGAACCTAGGGATGTATGGCATCAAACATCTCATATTAATGATCCCACACAGATTAAGTGATGGATTTATTAATACATGTACCCAGAGTGCACCTTAGAGGTGCCCCTTGAAAAAACTACCAACTGCTGGTGAGCTCACTGACTGGTTCTGGCCAGCCTGCCACCAACAGATGAGAATCTGACCTCCCAGGAGGACAGCCGCCACTCTCAATAGGTCAGAAGCAAAAGACTGTCTGGGCTGGGGTGTTTCACACTTCTCCCCACAGGATGACCTGCATTCCAGGACAAGAGCTTTAAGGAAGCCTGCCTCAGAGGAAAATGCCAACCCCCTGCCTCAGGGCCCATCTGGCACCTGGACCGGTGGGAAAATTAGCTATGCAGGAGGCCTGTCACACTTCCAGACTAGCTACATCCTCAGGGCGGCCAGTCTGAAGTGAACACAACTTAGGAAATTCCTCCATCTTGTGTGTTGTGGAATTTAGAAACTGTGGACAGAGTGGTGCCCACTCCCCACAGGAAGTGGTTATCTAGAGGGTATAGAGAGCCCAAGGGAAAGTAGCCCATTGGCTACTACTTTTCACTCCCCTAATGCCCCCTAAATTGAGCATTTATGGGACCTCTTATACCAGATGTCCCTCTCTTCACTGGACCCAAAAGGAGAAGTGGATGACAAGCCTACTGAAACCTGAGAACCGAGGAACACAACTGACTTGGCGCCAACCCTGTTGGCCTGCATGCTTCACTCAACCCTTGAGGAACAACTGACCTGTCCTGCCACTGCAGCCTCCAAGAAACTGGGAGAGCTGCCAGTGCTCCACAAATCACAAAGAAGAACTCCCTTGGGGTGGAGGAGCTGCTCCCCTGCATCCACAGGTTCCCAAGAAAGGACTGGGACAGCCAAAAATCCGATGCCGGACATCAACACTGCACCTGAGCTGCCTAACCTGAGCTGAAGTGGGCCAATGGTCTCAGCGTGGTCCCCAGGCCCTGCAGAGACAAAGCCCACCCTGAGTTTGCCCTCTATGGACTTCCTGATGATGTCTGCAGAATCAGGCTGCAGACATCATTCACCTTCCTTCACCGCAACCACCTCCAGGTACGGTAAACCCAATGGTCCAAACCACCTGGGCACCCGGATGCCCTGGATTGAGGAGAAGAGGATCACTGGTGTCCCTATGTCCCCCAGGCTCATGTGACCCAACCACACCTATTGGTTTGGCTGGACTAGCCCCCCAGTCCATGCATGCAGTCTGTTTCTGTGGACCCCCTGCACAGTGACTGCTTCCGGTGATGGTAAACCCGACGGCCAAAACTGCCCTGGGATTGCCCTCTGTGGACTTCCTGATTACATCTGCAGCCTGATTCCATATACCCCCCCTTTGCGCGATCGCCTCCAGTGATGGTAAACCCAGTGGTCCAAACCACCTGAGCACGTGTATGCCCTGGACTGAGAAGAAGAGGACCACTGGTGTCCCTATGTCCCCAGGCTCATGTCACCCAAACCCACCTGTTGGTTTGGCTGGACTGGCCCCCCAGTCCATGCCAACAGCCTGTTTCTGTGGGTCCCCTGGACCGTGACTGCTTCCGGTGATGGTAAACCTAATGGTCCAAACCACCTCTGCACTTGGACATCTCCGAGAACAGAACAACTAGTGTCTCTACATCCTTGAACATCGCAAGAGCTGAATGCCCTCTCTGGTTCACTTGGACTGGACTCCAAGTCCACCGCTGCAGGAACTTTGTGACCAGTACGATCCCCATAGAATTACAGAGACATCTGATGCTGAATGGCATCACTGCACCAGGCGCCCCTGTGCCTTTTATTTATAATTCAAAACGTACTCACCTGATTCTGATGATCTAAATCTATATAGAGGTATGTATTATTTTTATAAATTGGTGCTTAGCAATACCCCCTGATATGCCTAACTACTTAACCACACTACCCAAAAAGAGAACATTCAGGGTGTCATTTGTGCCTCTGTGATACCTCTGGGGAAAGCTTGGACTCTTTGCACAGTGTACCTCATTTTGGTCCACTATGTAAAGAGCCAGCTTCCTACAAAGGGTGTCAGATCAACTGCAACTGAGATCATTAGTCACAGTTGTATTTGTGTAAGAAGTGCTTGTCATCGAACTTCCAGAGCTGGGGCACACAGTTAAATTAGGAATCCCAGCTTGGGCATACAAGGAATCAAAAAGTGAAACCATTTTTTCAGGTTGAATATGGTGAGAAAGGACTCATACTACAGAGACTGCCATCTGGTGAATCAATCTTCCATGACACATGTCTACAGTGTGCAGGGGACAGTATTTTTTTACCATAATCAATAATCCTCGAATAGCACATCCACATTTCCAGAATGGTCTTGATTTTACAGTGTAAGAAGTATAGCCATTGATGAACAACGGGTTTACAGCCCAGGTCTCTTGAATTACACAGATATCAAAGTCACCTATATAAAAGCCCCACTCAAAACCACATAGGAGCATATTTATACTTTGTGGTCAAAACTGCAGTAATGCAGTTTTGCACCAAAAAGTTTAGCACTGGCTTGCGCCATTCCTTAGCACCAGCCGGGTGCCATTTTTATGGAATGGCGCAAGCCGGTGCAAAGAGTGGGCTAGCGTAAAAAAATAAATATATATATGTTAGCCGGGTGGGGCTGGCAGTATGGGAGAAGGGGGTTTTGCCCCAAAAAATGAAATTAGACTGGTTAGAGTGAAAAAAGATTACTCCAACCAGCCTAGCGTCATTTTTTGGTGCAGAACCATCCATACCACATGACTCCTGTCTTAGAAAAGACAGGAGTCCTGCCCACCACCCCAAGGGCCAGCAGGGGGATCAGTGTCTCCTGGGCATGGCCATTGCACACGGTGCCATGCAGGGGGCCCCAAGTTGGGCCCCCGAAGGCACTTTAATTAAAAAATAAATTGCTTACCTACACTTACCCTACTTACCTGGGATGGGGTCCCCCATCCTCCGGTATCCCTCTGGTGTGGATGGGGGTATTCCTGGGGCTTGGGGAGGGCACCTGGGAACTCATTACATGGTGCTTACCCATGGAAATGGGTCCACAGGTCCCTTAACGCCTGGTATGACCCAGGCGTTAAATATTGGTGCAAAGCAAGCTTTGCACCATTATTTAGCCCCTCGTCCCACCAGTGCGTCATTTTAGCACAGGGGGATAAATATGGGGCTATGGGATTAACACAATTTTTTAGATGGGAAATCCTCCCTTGCATTTCATTGACGCAAGGTAGGTTCACGCATCTGAAAAATGGTGCAAGCTCCAATATTTTGACATTAGACAGGTATACCGTGAAAATATAAATATTGAGTTTGTTTTGTGCCAAATTTGCCTAAAAAAAAATATGCACATCGGTGCAAATGGGGTATAATTATGCCCCTTAGTTCAGATTTTATATCCACCTGGTTCAATGATATCATAGAAAGGACCACTTTCGTAGGGGTACCATCACTATCAACAAGGACCCCTTTCTCCTTTGATCAGTCTGAGAAATCCCTTTGTATGTCCCTCTTCAGCTATTTCAGCCATTCCAGCCACCACAAAACCACCTGGAGTGGGTTCGCTGGCTACCAGTGATGGCATTGTGTCAACTGTTTTACACTCAGCAGGTAGTCTCAAACAGTCAGTAATTTTGATTCCTCATGACCAAAAAATGGTCTATCATCCCAATGCCCCAGTCAATCATTAAAATTTAGACTCAACTTTCCCATTCCGGTGTTTCTTCCTGCTCCTGGGAGGGAATTATTGTGAAAAGACCTCATTATTAGACCCCACGCAGTTGGATGATAGATACAATCTCAATCTAAATGCAGTACGGTGGGCCCTTCTAAGTGGGAGGTGAGTACTTCAAGATTGATAAGTCCTTCTATCAGTGACTCATTAGCTATTGTCACAAAAACATAATCATATTCTGCGTGATGCTGATGGCAAAGTGTAGCATACACAATATCAGACCTTACTACTGACAAACAATTATGTTTTGACCTGTTCCCGCATAACATTTTTATTTAGGACTCTCAATCTTCATAGGGGCCAGAGGCAAATTTAGGGGTCAACAAACATACCCTTCCATTGAAAATACCAGAGTGGATCAGATAGCTAAGGCATCAGAGGGGATATCTTTGCTTGGGTATTCTAACTTAAATACCATGGACTCTGACTTAGTCTATAAAACTCCTTCCTCTGCCTTCTATGCTCCCACACTGGTTACTGTTACTGATGCTGCCAAATCATCTATATACTCCACTACTAGGACCACACAGGGTACAGAGCCTCCGTGGAGGAGAGCTTCCTGTATACATCAGTCTGTGGATAATAACAATTTATCTATGAACACGATTTGACTGCATTCTCACCCAACTTTGCTGAGTCGTCTCACTAGACATCAGTTTAAACAGGCCCTGGATAGTTTCAGATTTGCCCATATTATAAAATTAATTGAGCCACACTGTTTATCTCCTGGGGGCATATTCTAAGGACCCCTAGCGCCACCGGAGCATCATTTTTAGTTACACTCTGGTGGCGCTAGACCCTGCGCGGTATTTACAAGGTGGCGTTAAGCCACTTTTTGTGGCTTAGCACCACCTTGTAAATACAGCCTCTTCAAATTTAGCCCTTTGCGTGGAAGGGGTGTACAATGGGTGTTGCAGTGGGTGTGCCACAGCAACACCCATTGCATTTTGATGTTTCCTCAGATTTACGAGATTTCATAGACCTGAGGAAGAGGGAAAATCCAACATCACCTTAAAGGTGGCATTAGCAAGGCGCAAAGAGGAGGAATACTTTCATTCCTCCTCGTTTTTTGCTTTTTCAATGCATGATGCATTTTGCAGCATGCATAGAAAGAGGAAAATGCTAGACATGATTGTTTGTGTACGGGAAGGTGTCCCTTCCTGCACATAACCAATAATTTCAGAATGATGCTTCTGCAGCACACACAGAAGTGCCAAATCGCCATTAGTGACTATTTAAGTGCAGGAAGGGACACCTTCCAACACATAAACAATCAAACACCTCAACGCAGACATCCTTGCACGATGGTGCAAGGATGCCTGCGTTGGAGCTAGGCAGCTCAATTTAGCGCTAGCACAGGAGAAAATACAGGGGTGCGCCATATTTAATTAAATAGGGCGCATCCGTGCATTGTGAAAATGACGGAGCGTGGCGCTGCTAATTTTGGCATGGTGTACAGGTGCCTGCATTCCAGACAGGATTAATTTTGTGCAGGAAGGGACACCTTCCAACACATAAACAATCAAACCCCTCAACGCAGACATCCTTGCACGATGATGCAAGGATGCCTGTGTTGGAGCTAGGCAGCTCAATTTAGCTCCAGCACAGGAGAAAATACGGGGGTGCGCCAAATTCAATAAAATAGGGCGCATCCGTGCATTGTGAAAATGACGGAGCGTGGCGCTGCTAATTTTGGCATGGTGTACAGGTGCCTGCATTCCAGACAGGATTAATTTTGTGCAGGAAGGGACACCTTCCAACACATAAACAATCAAACCCCTCAACGCAGACACCTTCCTGCACGAAAACAATCCCGAGAGGTGTTTTTCTCTATCTATGTGTGCTTCAGAAAAAACGAGGAGAAATGAAAATATTTCTCCTCTTTATCCCTGCTCTGTGGAAGTGGAAGATTTTGGCCTTCCCCAGGTTTAGCTTATCTGGCACAGAGTAAGGCAATGCAGTGACTTGTGAGGCTCTGTCTCATTGCATATCAATGAGGCCATGCAAAGTATTGCAAAGTGGTTTTGTGTGGCCTCATAGATATGATTGAGAGGCTTTCTCTTCCAGAGCATCAAAAAAAGTGATTTCCCAGTGGAGCAAACCTCTCATTAACATGCCCCTTCATTTCCAGCAGCTCATGTCTTAAAAAAATAAATGTTTCCATCTTAAGGCACAGAAGGTCTGGTGGTTGATATATCAATTGAAAATAGATTAAAACCTATTGTGACAAAGAACATTTGGGAGAGTAATAATTTCAGTAGTATCCAAAAGGCGTTTAGACACTGAGACATAATTAGTATCTGTTTTCTCGTCTATGGTAATAGGGCCTAAGATGGAGTCACATAGGCCTTCATCATGACATTGGCAGTAAAAAACGCTTGCCGCCATGCTGATGGCCACCAACATACTGCCGCTGTGGTGATTATCCATTCAGCATATTATGACACACACACACCAAACCGACAGAATACAGCCACATCCACAAATCTGCCAGCCCAAAGGTCAGTGGTAAACAGTCGCTACCAACACCCACACCGTTACGCCAACAGAACAACGCCCAGCACATCATGATCCACAAACCACCTCAGCGGACATTCACTGCGGTAAACCATTGGCGGTACACACCCAAACACTAAACTACACAACATTGGCCAATTAAAAAAACACACACCTGATACCCATACACACACCACACCCACCCACCCACAGCACTATAAAACACCCACCCACATTACCCACAACCTTTTACGAATACAAATCATTGCCACCAGACAGCTATCAAGAAAACTGCGACAAATACACACACACACCCATACATCTCTCACGCACTCCACTATGCACACCCAATCACACCACCCAACAACCACACACATACAAACACCACACAACACCCATGGCCCCACAAAGGTACCCCCGTTTCACACATGAGGAGCTGCAGTTCATGGTGGAGGAAATCGGTGGGTAGAGCCACAGCTGTTTGGAGCACAGGTACAGAAGATATCCATTGCAAGGAAGATGGAGCTATGGCGGAGAACCATGCACAGGGTGAATGCCATGGACAGCATCCAAGAACAAGGGACTACATCAGGAAGAGGTAAAATGACCTATGGGGAGGTACGTTCCGTGGCAGCAAGGCACCAGCTCGCCATCCAGCCAGAGGACTGGCGGTGGATCCCCACCTCTTCCCCCACAGCTCACAGCATGGGAGGAGCAAGTCTTGGCATTACTGCATCCTGAGGGACTTGCTGGAGTATCTGGAGGACACTGGTAAGTCAACATTTAACACTTATCACACCCCATACCTTCATGCCATCACACCCCCTCACCCTCACTCCCATCACTCCACTATATCCCATGTACTGCAACTACACATATGACTAACCACAATGCCAAGCCCTGCATGTAATACCAATGCATGGACTGCCCTCCGAGCCCTGCATGGACACCCATCACCAAAGCATGCACAGCATGGAGAACTAACAAGAACACAATACACCACCATACACAAACAAAGGTGGCAGGGCAACAACAACCATAGAGTTGAAGATAGGGATTTCTCACTTGTTTCCTGACCTTCAACAGGAGAACACCTACACTGCGTGTGCTGCTGTGACCTGTGTCTGGAACCTACCATGGCCCTTGTGAATGGGAAAGGGCCCCTGCCTTCACTTCGGAGGAGTTGGAGCGATTGGTGGATGGGGTCCTACCCCAGTACGGACTGTTGTATGGGCCTCCAGACCAACAGGTGAGTACACCTTGGGCATGATGCATGTGTCAAGGATGCATGGAGATATGTGTGCAAGCATTGTGTCATCGGGGTGATGTCATGTGGTGGTGTACCTCATGTGCGCCGGCTGATGTGTGTGTCAAGAGTGAAGGAAACGGGATTGGTGGGCCATATGTGTGACAGGCTGGATTGTATGTGTAATGGGGTCCTCCTGCCTGTATCGCCTCTTCAGATGAATGTCCATCAAAAGAAGGGATTATGGCGTGCCATCGCCAAGGACGTGCGGACCCTGGGGGTCTATGGCAGGCAGAACACCCACTGTTGGAAACGGTGGGAGGACCTGAGATGCCGGGCACAGAAGACCGTGGAGGCCCAGCTGGGGATGGGCTCCCAATGAGGAAGGGGTGGCTGTCAGAACCGGAACCCCCTGATGGCCCGCATACTGGCCAGTGCCTACCCAGAGCTGGATGGGCGCTTGAGGGCATCACAGCAGCAACAAGGAGGTGAGTACAGTGGCCGTTTCAAGAATATTTTGTAGGTGGCACAGGATCCGGGTGGTGGGCGTCAGTTAGTGGGTGTCCCTTAATGCCAATCCAGATATTGCAGTGTGATCCAGCTTCAGGGTAATGTTTGAAAGGGAAAAGAAGGTAACCTAGCGAGCTTGCATTCCATGTCAGACAGGGCTTAGTGGGTCCCAGGAAGTGTGCAGTTTGTGGTGTTTTGCCCTCATCTTGTTGTGGCATCTACCCAAATCAATGGCAGCGCAATGCATTGTGCTCAATCCTGATCCCTGTGTGTGATGGTGTTGTGTATGCCAACTGTGGTGTTGGTGCAGTAATGGACCCAGTGTTCTCTTTCTCTCACCCACCCCCTTTATCTTCTGTCATCCTGTCCATGGGTGCATTAGCATAATCTGGTGGAGGAGCAGGGGCACCGATGACAGAGGGAGCAGCATCTCACAGGACGCTGAGGGAACCAGTGGGACGGAGGGCAAGGGAAGCACCACGGCGGAGACAGGAGGTGACAACACAGACTCAGATACCTCCTCTGATGGAAGCTCCCTGGTGGTGTGGGACACCTCTGTGATCACCCCAGCTGCAGCTACAGCCACCACCCCGTACCAGAACCACCCTCCCAGTAGCCCCTCAGCGAGTTGCTGGTGCCTGCTTACCCAGGAGGATGGGAATCTCCTTCACCCCAGGCACCTCAAGCCCTGCCCCAGTAAGCCCTGCTGCCCTGAGTGAGGAGGCTATTGACCTCCTGAGATCCATCCCTGTAGGGCAATCAACCATTAATAATGCCATCCAGGGGCTGGCATCCCAGATGCAACAATGCAATGCATTCCTGGAGGGCATCCACGGTGGATTGGCGGCCCAGAGATCGTTTCAGGCTCTGACCTCCTCTCTGATGACAGCCATTGTCCCTGTCCCTACCGTCCCCCTCCAACTGCCATTTCCCAGTCCCAATCTCCTCAACCTCAACCCATTGCATGCACACATACAGAAGAGCATGCACACAAGACAAAACACAAGAGTAGCACACTCAAACACAGGCCCCTCACTTCAACACACAAGCACTCACGCAAACACCAGACATTTGCAGACACAACCACATCCACTGCCTCCACAGTCTCCCCCTCCTCCTCTTCCTCCACCTCCCAAATAGTCACATCCACACTCACAACTGCACGCACTACTTCAACATCCACCACCAGCATCACTACGCCAAGCAGCACACACACCTCACTAGCAGACACCTCCACAACATCCATGCACGTGTCCCCTGTGTCCTCTCCAACCGCCCCTCCTTCTAAAGGTCACAAACGCAAGCACTCAGACACCCAACAGCCATCCACCTCACATCAGCACACTCCCCATTCACATGCACCCAAGTCCAGCAGACGTACTCCTCCAACAACCACTCCCTCAACCACCACTCCCATCCCTCCTCCCTCTTCCCACCCCACTGTCCCTAAGAAGCTTTTCCTTGCCCAACTTGACCTCTTCCCTCGCCCTCCCCCTATCCTGCCCGTCAGAGAAGCGCAGCACCTCAGCCAAACAGTCCATGGGGACAGTGGAGGTACCTCCTAGTCGTGGAGACAACACAGTGATAGTTTCCACTCCACCAGCCAGGAAGGGTAAGGATCCCACTGCCATAAAGGGGAAGAAGCCCTCGACTCCTGCCATGAAGAGGAAGGAGGTCGCACCTCCTGCCATGAAGGGGAAGAAGCCCTCAACTCCTGCCTTGAAGGGAGGGAGGCAGCACCTCCTGCCATGAAGGGGAAGAAGCCCTTGATGCCTGCCATGAAGGGAAAGAAGCCCTCGACTCCAGCAGAGGGTGGCAGGATGACACCACCACCACCACCACTCGTGGTCACGGAGCCCTCACCTCCAGCTGAGGCAGTGCAACCCATTCCTCCTCCAGAGGCTGCACCTTCACCTGCTCAGACAGAACAGCCCTCGCCTCCAGCAGAGGCTGCCCAGGAAGCACATTCATCTACTGACACAGTGCAGCCCTCACCTCCAGCAGAGGTTGGCAGGATGACACCACCACTAGTGGTCACAGAGCCCTCACCTCCAGCTGAGGCAATGCAGCTCACTCCTCCCGCAGAGGCTGCACCTTCATCTTCTGAGACAGAGCAGCCCTCACCTCCAGCAGAGGCTGCCCAGGAGGCACCTTCACCTGCTGACATAGTGCAGCCCTCACCTTCAGATGAGACAGTGCAGCCCTGACCTCCTGCAGATGGCATGTAGGCTACCCTCCTGGGACTGCTGTGCAGGGAGTCCCCTCCTGAAGCAGTGGGCAAGTCACCCACCTGAGAGACTGTGGCCTTGTGCTCCCCATCTCAGAGAAATAGGCACAGAGCCCCCTCCAGAAGCAGTGGGGAAGTTCCCGAATTCAGTTGTGGTGCCCCCCACCCCCATCCCCCTCCCCCTGAGGTGCCTGCCCACTTGCAAAATGATGTCAGGAGATAAGTTGGACTTTGGACTGTGCCCTGTGGCCATGTGGGTCCTTTGTACTTTGGACTGGGCATCGGCCTTTGTGGACAATTGTTCATATCTGGTTCATGTGGTGGCTTTTCCCTTGCTAATACACTTTCAGTACTGCTGAAATCTGGTCCTTGGTTTATTGTGCCGTATGCATTGTGCGATTGGTTTACGTCTGCAGCTGGTTGTGTGTATGGTGTGTGTGTGTTTGATGTGTGTTGTGCGTGTGTGTGTGTCACTCTCATTTTCCTTTCTCCCCCTCTTGTGTCCTAAGCGGCTGTACTCACCAACGTCGTCTTCGTCAGCATTGGTGTTCCATGTGGAACATTGCGTAGAAGAGCATCGGGAAGACTTGAAGTTCTGGTTCCATGGCAGCGGCGGAGTCCACTGTGTATGTGTTGATGAGTCTTTCTTTTTCTGTGTGCTGTTTCCACCAGGCTTTTGATGGCGTTGGCACCACCCCGGAAATCCTGGCAGTTTCCTGTGTCATAATATGGCGGGCTGATCTTTGTCTTCCGCCTGGCTGTTGTGTCTTCCGCCTGGCTATTGATGGCAACCGCCGGCGTGCGTGGTGGTACATTGGCTGTCTATGGGAGTTCTCACTGCCATGGTCATAATTTGGCGGTAATTACCACCGACCTGTTGGCGGTATTTCCGCCACTTTATCACTTACAGCCAATGACATAATGAGGGCCATAGTCTTCCAGCCGTATGATGAATAATGCCTTTTCTGGATGTCTCCCTGTAGGAGGCTGGACTGGCTTGTAGTGAGTACCAAGGGGTACTTGCACCTTGCACCAGGCCCAGTTATCCCTTATTAGTGTATAGGGTGTCTAGCAGCTTAGGCTGATAGATAATGGTAGCTTAGCAAAGCAGCTCAGGCTGAACTAGGAGACGTGTGAAGCTACTACAGTACCACTTAGTGTCATATGCACAATATCATAAGAAAACACAATACACAGTTATACTAAAAATAAAGGTACTTTATTTTTATGACAATATGCCAAAGTATCTTAGAGTGTACCCTCAGTAAGAGGATAGGAAATATACACAAGATATATATACACAATAGCAAAAATATGCAGTATAGTCTTAGAAAACAGTGCAAACAATGTATAATTACAATAGGATGCAATGGGGAAACATAGGGATAGGGGCAACACAAACCATATACTCCAAAAGTGGAATGTGAACCACGAATGGACCCCAAACCTATGTGACCTTGTAGAGGGTCGCTGGGACTATTAGAAAATAGTGAGAGTTAGAAAAATAACCCTCCCCAAGACCCTGAAAAGTGAGTGCAAAGTGCACCAAAGTTCCCCTAAGGACAAAATAGTCGTGTTAGAGGGAGAATGCAAGGAAAACACAAATCAGCAATGCAACAACGATGGATTCCTGTCTGAGGGTACCTGTGGAACAAGGGGACCAAGTCCAAAAGTCACAAGCAGCTCGGAGATGGGCAGATGCCCAAGAAATGCCAGCGGTTGGTGCAAAGAAGCTCTTACTAGGCTGAAGAACTGTGAATACTGCAGGAACGACAAGGGCTAGAGACTTCCCCTTTGGAGGATGGATCCCCCACGCCTTGGAGAGTCGTGCAGAAGTGTTTTCCCGCCGGATGGACGCCAACAAGCCTTGCTACACGCAAATCGTGCGTTTGGCGTTTTTGGACGCTGCTGGGGCCCAGGAGGGACCAGAAGGTCGCAAATCGGACCTGCAGAGAGAGGGGACGTCGAGCAAGACAAAGAGCCCTCACTGAAGCAGGTAGCACCCGGAGAAGTGCCAGAAACAGGCACTACGAGGATGCGTGAAACGGTGCTCGCCGAAGTTGCACAAAGGAGTCCCACGTCGCCGGAGACCAACTTAGAAAGTCGTGCAATGCAGGTTAGAGTGCCGTGGACCCAGGCTTGGCTGTGCACGAAGGATTTCCGCCGGAAGTGCACAGGGGCCGGAGTAGCTTGCAAAGTCGCGGTTCCCAGCAATGCAGCCCAGCGAGGTGAGGCAAGGACTTACCTCCACCAAACTTGGGCTGAAGAGTCACTGGAATGTGGGGGTCACTTGGACGGTGTCGCTGGATTCGAGGGACCTCGCTCGTCGTGCTGAGAGGAGACCCAAGGGACCGGAAATGCAGCTTTTTGGTGCCTGCGGTTGCAGGGGGAAGATTCCGTCGACCCACGGGAGATTTCTTCAGAGCTTCTGGTGCAGAGAGGAGGCAGACTACCCCCACAGCATGCACAAGCAGGAAAACAGTCGAGAAGGCGGCAGGATCAGCGTTACAGAGTTGCAGTAGTCGTCTTTGCTACTATGTTGCAGGTTTGCAGGCTTCCAGCGCGGTCAGCGGTCGATTCCTTATCAGAAGGTGAAGAGGGAGATGCAGAGGAACTCGGCTGAGCTCATGCATTCGTTATCTAAAGTTTCCCCAGAGACAGAGACCCTAAATAGCCAGAAAAGAGGGTTTGGCTACCTAGGAGAGAGGAAAGGCTACTAACACCTGAAGGAGCCTATCACAAGGAGTCTCTGACGTCACCTGGTGGCACTGGCCACTCAGAGCAGTCCAGTGTGCCAGCAGCACCTCTGTTTCCAAGATGGCAGAGGTCTGGAGCACACTGGAGGAGCTCTGGACACCTCCCAGGGGAGGTGCAGGTCAGGGGAGTGGTCACTCCCCTTTCCTTTGTCCAGTTTCGCGCCAGAGCAGGGGCTAAGGGGTCCCTGAACCGGTGTAGACTGGCTTATGCAGAATTGGGCACCTCTGTGCCCAACAAAGCATTTCCAGAGGCTGGGGGAGGCTACTCCTCCCCTGCCTTCACACCATTTTCCAAAGGGAGAGGGTGTCACACCCTCTCTCAGAGGAAGTTCTTTGTTCTGCCATCCTGGGCCAGGCCTGGCTGGACCCCAGGAGGGCAGCTGCCTGTCTGAGGGGTTGGCAGCAGCAGCAGCTGCAGTGAAACCCCAGGAAGGGCAGTCTGGCAGTACCAGGGTCTGTGCTACAGACCACTGGGATCATGGAATTGTACCAACAATGCCAGGATGGCATAGAGGGGGCAATTCCATGATCATAGACATGTTACATGGCCATATTCGGAGTTACCATGGTGAAGCCACATATAGGTAGTGACCTATATGTAGTGCACGCGTGTAATGGTCTCCCCGCACTCACAAAGTTCAGTGAATTGGCTCTGAACAATGTGGGGGCACCTTGGCTAGTGCCAGGGTGCCCTCACACTAAGTAACTTTGCACCTAACCTTTACCAGGTAAAGGTTAGACATATAGGTGACTTATAAGTTACTTAAGTGCAGTGTAAAATGGCTGTGAAATAACGTGGACGTTATTTCACTCAGGCTGCAGTGGCAGACCTGTGTAAGAATTGTCAGAGCTCCCTATGGGTGGCAAAAGAAATGCTGCAGCCCATAGGGATCTCCTGGAACCCCAATACCCTGGGACCTCAGTACCATATACTATGGAATTATAAGGGTGTTCCAGTAAGCCAATGTAAATTGGTAAAATTGGTCACTAGCCTGTTAGTGACAATTTGAAAGTAATGAGAGAGCATAACCACTGAGGTTCTGGTTAGCAGAGCCTCAGTGAGACAGTTAGGCACCACACAGGGAACATATACATGCACACCTATGAGCACTGGGGCCCTGTGTGACAGGGTCCCAGTGACACATACATATAGGCCACAAACCTATGAGCACTGGGGTCCTGACCAGCAGGATCCCAGTGACACATAACAAACATACTGAAACCATAGTGTTTTCACTATGAGCACTGAGGCCTGGCTATCAGGATCCCAGTGAGACAGTGAAAACAGTGACAAACACCCTGACATACACTCACAAACAGGCCAAAAGTGGGGGTAACAAGGCTAGAAAGAGGCTACCTTCTCACACAACCCCCCCCCAAACGAAGGACAATAAGGCTAACCTTGGCCAGTTGAGACTTTATTGTCTAAGTGGTGATAAGTAGAGAGTAGCTCTGCAATAGACTGGTTACTCCCTTTATCATCCACTATATGGTTACTTCCCTGTGGGGATGTAAACCACCCTGTTTGAAGTTTTTTAGCTAAGCAACAATGTGAAGATGTATTTTCAGAGTTTCTATCAGTAAGTTTTAGTTTAGAGCAGTGGGAATTGTCCACTGAACCTATTTGTAGTGATGGAAATGCCAGACAGGGATGCTGTCTCAGAAAAGCCATAGCTGGGCAAAAACTTTGTCCATATGGCTGGAAGAGAGAACAGGGATGCTGTTTCTCTTGGGTTGGAGCAGGGCAGGGATGCTGTCCTATCAGCTCCACACTAGGGCAGGGATGCTGTCCTAAGTGTTGTGAGGCAGTGCAGAGTTTCTGCACTAAAGTTTCTCTGGGAGGGTTGGAGGGATGCTCCATGTTAACTAAAATGGTGCTCTTTTTCTCACCAATGTTAGTTATCCCACAGAGAGGTACTTCCACCTCAGGGAGTCCAGCTTTGCCAGCTGATGATTCCCTTGGAACAGGTGCCACCCCAGGAGAGGTTTCTCCCACCACAGGAATAGTATCCTGAATGGTAGGGTGGTTAGGGGATACTGTGATACCCTTTTTACCTGTTGCTGGAGAGGGATCCTGAGTTTTCAGGCCTTCTCTCCTTTGCTTTTTCATTTCACTTGAAATGAGAGGGAACAATTCCTCAGGGATGCCCAGCATGGCTGCATGGGCATAAAACTCTACATCAGCCCAACCTGAGGCCTCTAGGTCATTACCTAAGAGACAGTCTACAGGTAAGCTAGGTGATACCACCACCTGCTTAGGGCCAGTAACTCCACCCCAACTAAACTGAATTATAGCTAAGGGAAGAAACTTAGTGGAGTTATGGACATCAATAATCTTATACTGTTGTCCAATGATGTGTTGTTCAGGAGGCACTAGGTTTTCAGTCACCAAAGTGAAACTGGCACCTGTGTCCCTGTAGGCCAAGGCCTCAACACCATTTATTGAAACTGTCTGCCTGTACTTATCCATTGTAAGGGGACAAGCAGCCAGTGTGGCAAGGCCAATGCCACTAGGTGTGACAGAAACTGTCTTGGGACTGATTACATCAGTTTCCACTATGGACCCATAAGTGAAC
This sequence comes from Pleurodeles waltl, assembly GCF_031143425.1. Lineage (NCBI taxonomy): Eukaryota > Metazoa > Chordata > Amphibia > Caudata > Salamandridae > Pleurodeles > Pleurodeles waltl. Next base: position 1,268,173,020 of record NC_090440.1, read on the forward strand.
CCAACTACACCCTTTGCTTGACTGTTGCCAGCAGTCCCACCACTAGTATCACTACTGCTAGGGGCACTAGAGCTTGATGTATTAGTGGTGGTAGGCTCAGGGGGTTTACCTGGACAGGACTTATCCCCTGGCCTATGGCCTCTGTTTTTACACACAAAGCACCAAGGCTTTTTAATGTGTGCAGGTTGGGAAGAAGAGGAAGAATTTGTTTTATCCCCACCCTCTGAAGAGTGTTTAAGATTTGAAGTGGGATCTTTGGTTTTACCCTTATCCCCATGCTTCTCTTGAGATTTTTCACCATCTTTCTTCTTATTGCCATCTTTGTCACCCCCTGTATGAACTTTTCTGTTCACCCTTGTTCTGACCCATTTGTCTGCCTTCTTTCCCAATTCTTGGGGAGAGGTCAGATCAGAGTCTACCAGGTACTGGTGCAACAAATCAGACACACAATTATTAAGTATATGCTCTCTCAGGATTGTGTTATACAGGCTTTCATAATCAGTAACTTTACTGCCATGTAACCACCCCTCCAAGGCCTTCACTGAATGGTCAATGAAATCAACCCAGTCTTGTGAAGACTCCTTTTTGGTCTCTCTGAACTTTATCCTGTACTGTTCAGTGGTTAAGCCATAACCATCCAGGAGTGCATTCTTAAGAACTGTAAAATTATTGGCATCACTTTCTTTCACAGTAAGGAGTCTATCCCTACCCTTTCCACTAAATGATAGCCATAGGATAGCAGCCCACTGCCTTTGAGGGACATCCTGTACAGCACAGGCCCTCTCAAGTGCAGCAAACCACTTGTTAATGTCATCCCCCTCCTTATAAGGGGGAACTATCTTGTGCAGATTCCTGGAATCATGCTCTTTTGCAGGATGACTATGGGGAATACTGCTGCTGCCACCATGGGTATCTAAACCCAACTTCTGTCTTTCCCTCTCTATTTCTAAAGACTGTCTATCCAAATCCAGCTGTTGCTTCTTGAGCTTCAGTCTGGTTTGTTCCACTCTCAATCTATTGAGCTCCCTTTCCAACAATCTGTCATCAGGGTGGGTGGGAGGGACATTTCTAGATACAGAGGTATGATGGGAATGAACAGAAGGAGACCTGTCCCTTACAGAGGGCACCCTAACAGCTTGGCTACCAGTATAATGTGAGAGCACATCATCAGTATGATGTGATTCAACCTCTGTACCAACTATGCTAGACTGTCTAGTAATGGGCAGGCTGAGAAGTTTCTTTCCTGAACCTTTTCCTGGGGGAGTCCCTGGATCAGATTGAGAACCATTAGCTACTTTTTCTACAGATTGGGCACTTATGGCCTTATCCTGTACTCTAAGCATATTAATTAACAGTTCTAAGGAAGGATTCTTCCCTACACTCAAACCTCTCTCTATGCAGAGACTCCTTGCTCCTTTCCAGCTAAGGTGATCATATGCAAGTTTGGACAGTTCAACTTTTTGGCCTGTGCCAGACATTTTTAGAGAGAGTTAAAGTGATAGACAAAGAGAAAAAAGTTTTCAGAACTTTTTTGGAAAGACAGAAAAAAACTTTTTAAACTTTTAAGAACTTTTTGAAAGTTTAGAAGTACTTTTCAGCACTTAGAAAAGAGTGAAAAGAGGAAATGCAAAACTTTTTGGCTATGTGTATATACACTGACCTTGTTTTGTATATTTTTCTCTTATGAAAAGTACAATGACAAGAGTGGTAAGTAGTCTCAAGCACTTATCCCACCACTGCACAACCAATGTAGGAGGCTGGACTGGCTTGTAGTGAGTACCAAGGGGTACTTGCACCTTGCACCAGGCCCAGTTATCCCTTATTAGTGTATAGGGTGTCTAGCAGCTTAGGCTGATAGATAATGGTAGCTTAGCAAAGCAGCTCAGGCTGAACTAGGAGACGTGTGAAGCTACTACAGTACCACTTAGTGTCATATGCACAATATCATAAGAAAACACAATACACAGTTATACTAAAAATAAAGGTACTTTATTTTTATGACAATATGCCAAAGTATCTTAGAGTGTACCCTCAGTAAGAGGATAGGAAATATACACAAGATATATATACACAATAGCAAAAATATGCAGTATAGTCTTAGAAAACAGTGCAAACAATGTATAATTACAATAGGATGCAATGGGGAAACATAGGGATAGGGGCAACACAAACCATATACTCCAAAAGTGGAATGTGAACCACGAATGGACCCCAAACCTATGTGACCTTGTAGAGGGTCGCTGGGACTATTAGAAAATAGTGAGAGTTAGAAAAATAACCCTCCCCAAGACCCTGAAAAGTGAGTGCAAAGTGCACCAAAGTTCCCCTAAGGACAAAATAGTCGTGTTAGAGGGAGAATGCAAGGAAAACACAAATCAGCAATGCAACAACGATGGATTCCTGTCTGAGGGTACCTGTGGAACAAGGGGACCAAGTCCAAAAGTCACAAGCAGCTCGGAGATGGGCAGATGCCCAAGAAATGCCAGCGGTTGGTGCAAAGAAGCTCTTACTAGGCTGAAGAACTGTGAATACTGCAGGAACGACAAGGGCTAGAGACTTCCCCTTTGGAGGATGGATCCCCCACGCCTTGGAGAGTCGTGCAGAAGTGTTTTCCCGCAGGATGGACGCCAACAAGCCTTGCTACACGCAAATCGTGCGTTTGGCGTTTTTGGACGCTGCTGGGGCCCAGGAGGGACCAGAAGGTCGCAAATCGGACCTGCAGAGAGAGGGGACGTCGAGCAAGACAAAGAGCCCTCACTGAAGCAGGTAGCACCCGGAGAAGTGCCAGAAACAGGCACTACGAGGATGCGTGAAACGGTGCTCACCGAAGTTGCACAAAGGAGTCCCACGTCGCCGGAGACCAACTTAGAAAGTCGTGCAATGCAGGTTAGAGTGCCGTGGACCCAGGCTTGGCTGTGCACGAAGGATTTCCGCCGGAAGTGCACAGGGGCCGGAGTAGCTTGCAAAGTCGCGGTTCCCAGCAATGCAGCCCAGCGAGGTGAGGCAAGGACTTACCTCCACCAAACTTGGGCTGAAGAGTCACTGGAATGTGGGGGTCACTTGGACGGTGTCGCTGGATTCGAGGGACCTCGCTCGTCGTGCTGAGAGGAGACCCAAGGGACCGGAAATGCAGCTTTTTGGTGCCTGCGGTTGCAGGGGGAAGATTCCGTCGACCCACGGGAGATTTCTTCAGAGCTTCTGGTGCAGAGAGGAGGCAGACTACCCCCACAGCATGCACAAGCAGGAAAACAGTCGAGAAGGCGGCAGGATCAGCGTTACAGAGTTGCAGTAGTCGTCTTTGCTACTATGTTGCAGGTTTGCAGGCTTCCAGCGCGGTCAGCGGTCGATTCCTTATCAGAAGGTGAAGAGGGAGATGCAGAGGAACTCGGCTGAGCTCATGCATTCGTTATCTAAAGTTTCCCCAGAGACAGAGACCCTAAATAGCCAGAAAAGAGGGTTTGGCTACCTAGGAGAGAGGAAAGGCTACTAACACCTGAAGGAGCCTATCACAAGGAGTCTCTGACGTCACCTGGTGGCACTGGCCACTCAGAGCAGTCCAGTGTGCCAGCAGCACCTCTGTTTCCAAGATGGCAGAGGTCTGGAGCACACTGGAGGAGCTCTGGACACCTCCCAGGGGAGGTGCAGGTCAGGGGAGTGGTCACTCCCCTTTCCTTTGTCCAGTTTCGCGCCAGAGCAGGGGCTAAGGGGTCCCTGAACCGGTGTAGACTGGCTTATGCAGAATTGGGCACCTCTGTGCCCAACAAAGCATTTCCAGAGGCTGGGGGAGGCTACTCCTCCCCTGCCTTCACACCATTTTCCAAAGGGAGAGGGTGTCACACCCTCTCTCAGAGGAAGTTCTTTGTTCTGCCATCCTGGGCCAGGCCTGGCTGGACCCCAGGAGGGCAGCTGCCTGTCTGAGGGGTTGGCAGCAGCAGCAGCTGCAGTGAAACCCCAGGAAGGGCAGTCTGGCAGTACCAGGGTCTGTGCTACAGACCACTGGGATCATGGAATTGTACCAACAATGCCAGGATGGCATAGAGGGGGCAATTCCATGATCATAGACATGTTACATGGCCATATTCGGAGTTACCATGGTGAAGCCACATATAGGTAGTGACCTATATGTAGTGCACGCGTGTAATGGTCTCCCCGCACTCACAAAGTTCAGTGAATTGGCTCTGAACAATGTGGGGGCACCTTGGCTAGTGCCAGGGTGCCCTCACACTAAGTAACTTTGCACCTAACCTTTACCAGGTAAAGGTTAGACATATAGGTGACTTATAAGTTACTTAAGTGCAGTGTAAAATGGCTGTGAAATAACGTGGACGTTATTTCACTCAGGCTGCAGTGGCAGACCTGTGTAAGAATTGTCAGAGCTCCCTATGGGTGGCAAAAGAAATGCTGCAGCCCATAGGGATCTCCTGGAACCCCAATACCCTGGGACCTCAGTACCATATACTATGGAATTATAAGGGTGTTCCAGTAAGCCAATGTAAATTGGTAAAATTGGTCACTAGCCTGTTAGTGACAATTTGAAAGTAATGAGAGAGCATAACCACTGAGGTTCTGGTTAGCAGAGCCTCAGTGAGACAGTTAGGCACCACACAGGGAACATATACATGCACACCTATGAGCACTGGGGCCCTGTGTGACAGGGTCCCAGTGACACATACATATAGGCCACAAACCTATGAGCACTGGGGTCCTGACCAGCAGGATCCCAGTGACACATAACAAACATACTGAAACCATAGTGTTTTCACTATGAGCACTGAGGCCTGGCTATCAGGATCCCAGTGAGACAGTGAAAACAGTGACAAACACCCTGACATACACTCACAAACAGGCCAAAAGTGGGGGTAACAAGGCTAGAAAGAGGCTACCTTCTCACACTCCCTCTTAAACATGCCAGGCATATTTACAGGGCCTGATTTATCCACTGGGTTCACATTGTTTGATTTAAGTAGAACCTCAACCTCCCAAATCAATTGTTCAATGTCTTCCACAGTGCAATTTACACCAGCACTTTTCCAATAATGTTTAAGATTGATTGGGGCTTTGTTAGGATTGGATGATTTCTGTCTCCCCACAGTTAAAATATTGCAACAAAAAGTCAATATTTGAATTTAACTCAAATTTAAATTTTAAAACCAGCTCAAAAAGAGTACGGCATCTGAAAATAATCATAATTGCAGAGATAATCAAGAGGACAAATAAAATTACTTACGCTAGCCAGGATGACAGTCACTGTTAGAAATGTTGTAGAACAAATGAAAGGGGAGAGCCAGCCCTGCCTCTTTCTGCCCCCCGTTTCACCTGTTTATGAGTAGAGCCCCTCTTTCTGGGCTCCTGGCAACAAGAGCGCTTGTGGGGGATGCAGTCCCAAAAAAGCAATGTCTAGAAGAGTGTCCCCCACCTCTTGCCTCATTGTCACAACCTTTAACCACCAGACTAATGAAGGGACAGCCATCAAACACACACCCAGTTTGAAGTTTCAGATTTACATTACTCTGAGCAAATTCAGCAAGATCATCAGGCCTGCTGCTATTGGCATTGTGAACAACAATCCTACTGATTTAAAAAATCTCACTTGTGTATTCACTAAAGCTCACCCCTTGTCTAAGACCTGCTCAAGATGACAAAACAATAACTTCTTATGCATTGAACAATGCTATGATAAGACAAGATGGAATGATAATTTTTTGGGTCACCATCTCTTTTATTTTTTGTTAACTAGGAATTGTCATAATACCCCATGATAATAGACCGAACAAGACAATAAAATGTAGTTATGGAAGGTAGCTAGTAGAGATACCAAAGACCTGGGTAACTGCAGAAATAACCCACTGGTGGTTGATCTGGCATCTTCTTTTTCAACCTCTTCTGTTCGCTGAGAACTTTCCAAACTTCCTGCGTAAGAAAAAGGGAAAATAAATTTGGAATGGACCAGTAGCTAATCACTCCATAGTATCGATGTTGTGACGGCAATTTTATTATTATCAAAGTACAGAGTAGAAAATTAGAATGATATACAGCTGCAAATATAACACTAAGGGGGCTAGTGAAACCCAGTGAGATCAAATGCTCAAAAGTTCATCTTTTTTTGTCTAAGATCCTTCTTAGACTGTCCCGACTAGATTCAAAGATGTATTTTTCCTTTCTGTAGGTAAAAGCTCTATAATTTGCTCTCAACTGGGTCCTGTTCACATCTTGAAATTACAGCAGCCATTAACCTTTCCAGAATTTCACTGCAATTACCAGTCTACCATTAAACGTGTTCAGGCCTTCTTTCCTGCGAGCTTGGTTTTGAAAAAGAATGGCCTAGCTTTCATCAACATCTGAAAATGTGGGTAATTTAATCTGAGTAATCACTTGCATCCAGGTCAGAAAGATATTCAAAACTTGTTAAATTAGGTCTCATTACTATAGGTTATAAAGTGATTCCCAGGTCAAGTTCCCATCAACTCTAGTTCTAATGTTGGATTTCAACAACCTGTTACTATGTAGTCTCTGGTTTGTGCTTTAAAGGCCGATCCAAGGATGTATAATTGGTCCTGACTGATCCAGGTAAAAGTAACTGGTTCTGACCACTGTGGAATTGTGGTCACTCTTCGCTCTCTCATGAGTATGACATCATTAAGGATCTCCAGTCCTCAGTTCTATTACAGATGTATTCCATCTTTGAAACACTGTCAAATGTTATAGGAGTACTTTCCCAGGATAGTCAGGTGGATACTTACCACTCAGTGATCTTATACAATTCAGGACACCCATATACATGAATTGTATCTATATCTTAGAATTCCCCTTTTTATAAATAGAGTTTGATGATTAAGTATGCAAGATCTACTGTCTCAGCAGGAAAAGGCTACATATTTACACAAGCATGTATATAAGCCATGACAATTAAAATAAAGGTGATCCATCACAATATGTTATTACAGTGCAATTGTCTTCAAATAATCCAAATGAAGGTACAATATGGTTGTTATTAAACCTGAAATACACTAAATTATATTAGTTACAGTGAGCAAAACAAGCATTACACCTCCTTTTTATTAAATGTTCATCTCTGTCATTCTCAAAAAGAAGACCATCATTAGCAATTTGATATTAAATTAAAGCTATAAACAACTGAAGAAACTAATTCCACACATGGTTTTGTCTGCATATTTAATATTACATAAAGTAAACTCCTTGATTTTGACATTGACACCTAATATTGTTGAGCACCAACTGCAAGCTTTCCCTTTTATAAACTAAAGAAAATTACCACAATCCATGGTTAAGCTGTATTCAACGTTGTAATTTAACTGAGAAAGATATTACAATTCACCTTCAGAACAACGCACATATATCACACAACATACCACACCAGACATTGTACATTTTACATAGTCCATAATACATCGATGTAGGCGACTTTACATCAGAAAGATATTTAGAGATGTTTTCTTTTTTTTAATGATGACTAGATTAACATTTCTAAGTTGGGTATGACTGTACCGCTGGTGAGACATCATGTGGAGGAGCTATACAATTTTCATAAAGTGAAACTACATATAACAGTCATGACAATTTGTCAGCAACTTTGAACTGACTTTAATCACATACTGTTGAAAAAGGAGGCCGTTTGGATGGAAAAATGTATTAGTATTTCCCTACGATGGTTCAATGGCTTTGAAAATACCTAATTTCCATAGAACTATATGTGACAGGAAAGAGAGACCAGGAGGAAGTATTCAAGAGAGAGCAGAAGGAAGTATTCAAGTAACGGAGTAACAATAAGCATGTTTAGACATGTGATACTAGACTTTCAAGACAGTTAATCCAGCCTCTGCTTGCTGTTTGCTTTCAGAAAAACAGACTGTTTTTTAACAGTGGTAAGAGACCATCTTGATGTACTGAAATGAACATTGAGAATGCACAGTGTGTATCTTTTTTTTATGTTTCTTATTTTTCTAAAAAATATTCAACTGATTTAGGATTCCAAATGCATTGAGAAAAACAAATGTTGTTCATGTAGTTTGAGAAGAATGTTTGCAAAATATATTGATTTATTGGATCAAATGTTGTTAGGAAAAAATTATAGCTTCTATATGTGAAAAAGCATCACATCATGTATCAGGGGGAGAATGTCCTTAAATGTTTGCTTAGACTCTGAGCCCCAACGATCATGGTGTTGGATATAGCACTTAAGTATATAAATAACTCATGACTATAGTTGAGAAACATGCACATTGTGGATCTTCCTTTTGAATCAATGTTTCTTTTATACTTTGTACATTCTTTAACCTAGACATCCAAGCGTAAGTACACAAATGTCTATATTTTGTTTTTGTTGATGTGAATTTTATGTAGACATTAACAATTTCTAAATTTGTTTTTGAATATTGAATAGTAATTTGCTTCAGTGGATAACATGTTTTACAAATAACAATAAATAAAATATCTCCCCTCTTTGCTTTGGCTTACATTTGATTTATATGTCATTGGCATTAGTAGCCACATTAACGAAAGACACAGTTAACCATTACACACACACACACACATTAGGCCATAAACTATGAGCACTGGGGTCCTCACTAGCAGGATCCCAGTGAGACAGGCAAAAACATACTGACATACAGATAAAAATGGGGGTAACATGCCAAGGAAGATGGTACTTTCCTAAATAACCCCCCAAACAAGGGACAATAAGGCTAATCTTGCCCAGATGAGTCTTCATTGTCGAAGTGGAAATATCTGGAGATTCCACCTGCATTGGAGTGGGTACTCCCAGGTCTATGTTCCACTGTATAGTCCATTCCCTGTAAGGAGATGGACCACCTCAAAAATTTAGGGATTTCAACTTTCATTTGTTTAAGCCACAATAGAGGTTTGTGGTCTGTCTGAACAATGAATTGAGTCCCAAACAAGTAGGATCTCAGCTTCTTCAGTGCCCAGACCACAGCAAAGGCCTCGCTCTCTAAGGCAGACCAACGCTTTTCTCTAGAGGTCAACCTCCTGCTAATGAAAGCAACAGGTTGATCCTGGCCCTCTTAGTTATGTTGTGAGACCCTACCCCTAATTCAGAAGCATCTGTTTGAACAATGATTTTTTGGGAGTAGTTTTCGCTCTTTAAGACAGGTGCAGAGCACATTGCCTGCTTAAGCTCGTCAAAAGCTTTCTAACAGCTAGCTGTCCACAATACCTTTTTAGGCATTTTCTTACTGGTGAGGTCATTAAGAGGTACTGCAATGGAGCCACACTTCTTAATGAACCTCCTGTAGTACACAGTGAGACCTAAGAAGGCTCTGACGTGGGTCTGAGTTGTAGGGGGATCCCAGTCCATAATTGTCTGAATCTTCCCCTGAAGTGGTGCAATCTGTTCCCCACCTACCAGGTGGTCCAGATAAACCTCTTTCCCCTGCCCTATCTGGCACTTTAAAGCCTTGATAGTTAGGCCTGCCTTTTGCAGGCCCTCCAAAACTTTCCAGAGGTGGACCAGGTGCTCATCCCAGGTGGATCTAAAAACAGCAATATCGTCTAAATATGCTGCACTAAAAGCTTCCAAACCTTGTAGGACTGTATTCACCAGCCTCTGGAAAGTGGCAGGTGCATTTTTGCAAACCAAAAGGCATCACTGTGAAGTGATAATGCCCTCCTATGGTAGAAAATGCAGTTTTTGCTTTAGCATCTTCTGACATCTTGATCTGCCAATACCCAGCAGTCAAGTCAAAAGTGCTTATTTACTTGGCAGATACCAGTGTATCGATTAGCTCATCTTCCCTGGGTATAGAGTGAGCATCTGTTTTTGTTACTGTATTGAGACCTCTATAGTCCACACAAAACCGCATTTCTCTCTTTCCTTCTTTGCTATGTGGTTTGGGGACAAGCACCATTGGGCTGGCCCAGGTGCTATCAGAAGGCTCAGTAACTCCAAGGTCTAACATTTTCTGAACCTCTGCTTTTATGAAATCTCTAACATGGTCAGGTTGCCTGTAAACTTTACTTTTGACAGGTAAACTGTCTCCAGTGTCAATTGTATGTTCACACCAGGTAGTTGTACCAGGTGTGAGGGAGATGAGTTCAGAAAACTGATGAAGGAGATTTTTACAGTCTCCCTTCTGCTCAGCAGTAGGGCAGTCTGCCAGAACTACTCTCTCCACTAAACCATCGGTCTCAGTTGCTCAGAAGAGATCAGTGAGAGGGTCACTTACTTCTTCCTGTCCCTCATCCATAGCCATGAACAGGGTTAAGCCAGCCCTGTCATAATACGGCTTTACGCGATTGACATGAAGCACCCTAAGGGGGCTTCTGGCAGTGTCCAGGTCCACCAAGTAGGTGACCTCACCTTTCTTCTCTACAATTAGATGGGGGCAACTCCATTTGTCCTGGAGTGTTCTTGGGGCCACAGGCTCCAATACCCACACCTTCTGTCCTGAGTGGTACTCTGTCAGGACAGCCTTCTGGTCAAACCATTGCTTTTGGAGCTCTTGACTAGCCTGAAGGTTTTTGCTGGCCTTTTTCATGTACTCAGCCATTCTACTTCTCAGGCCAAGTACATAGTCCACTATGTCTTGTTTTGGAGCTTTTAAAGGTTGTTCCCAACCCTCCTTAACAAGAGCAAGGGGACCCCTAACAGGGTGACCAAAGAGGAGTTCAAACAGGCTATAGCCCACTCCTTTTTGGGGTACCTCCCTGTAGGCGAAAAGGAGGCATGGTAATAGGACATCCCATCTCCTTCTGAGTTTTTCAGAGAGTCTTATAATCATATCTTTGAGAGTTTTGTTAAACCTCTCAACCAGTCCATTATTCTGTGGAGAACTTGTGTGTAACACCACACTACTTCCACATTGTTTTAAGGTGTGCAGACATGAAGTTACTACCTCTTTCTGACACCACTTCCTTAGGGAAGCCCACCCTGGAAAAGATTCCTAGGAGGGCCTTTGCCACTGCAGGAGCTGTAGTGGTCCTTAAAGGGATAGCTTCTGGGTACCTTGTGGCATAGTCCGCCACCACAAGGATAAACCTATTGTCAGAATCTGTTGGAGGGTCAAGGGGGCCAATAATATCAACCACTGGCAGTGGCATTAAGGGGGCCTTTGGGGTGCCACCAGTCTTGCCACTGGCTTGGCAGGTGACTCCGGAGTGACAAAACTCCTTTCTGTCTTCTGACATATGGGGCCAGAGAAAATGTGGAACATGTTTGTCCCATATTTTACTCCAGCCTAAATGCCCAGCTAAAGGGAATGTCATGAGCCAGAGTTAGGAGGAATTCCCTGTACTGAAGTGGGATGACCAGTCTCCTGGTAGCACCAGGTTTAGGGTCCCTTGCTTCAGTGTAACGGAGATTATTCTCCCAGTAAACTGTGTGTGTGTCAGTGACATCACCATTTTGCTGTTTGGCAGCTTGCTGTCTGAGGCCCTCCAATGTGGGACAGGTTTGCTGTGCCACACTCAGCTCTTCCCTGGCAGGCTCCCCTGCACCCAAAAGCTCAGCTGTATCAGCTTCCAGCTCCTGTAGTATAGGTTCTGCACAGGGAGAGAATTAATCTTCCTCAAAAGGGGAATCATCTGTGGAGGGAGGGATAATGGACAAGGGTTTGTCCTTCGAACTCCTAGTTTTTGGGGCACTTGGTCCATTGTTCCAGGATCCAAGTTTTCCTGTCCTCTTTGCTTCTTGGCCTGAGCCATGGTAAGAGCAAAGATATGCCCAGGAATGCCCAGCATTGCTGCATGGGCCTCCAACTCCACTTCAGCCCAAGTTGAAGTCTCCAAATCATTGTCTAACAGACATTCTGCAGGTAAATCAGTGGCTACCCCAACTTTCTTTGGGCCAGTAACTCCTCCCCCTCCAGGTGAGGAGTTACAACAGCCATGGGGTGGCTTACAGTGTCGCTATGGGTGTCTTTCAGTTGGTACTGGTGACCAAGTAGGGGTTGCTCAGGGGCAACCAGTTTGCCCATCACCATGGTGACACTGGCACCTGTGTCCCTGTAGGCCTCAACCTGAACACCATTAATCAGTGGTAGCTGCTTGTACTTATCCATGTTAAGGGGACAAGCAACTAAACTGACTAGGTTAAATCCACCATCAGAGACTAAAATAGCCTCAGTAATCTCCCTAACTATACCAACCCCAACTACATTACCAATGGTGAGCCCAGCTACACCCTTTGACTGGCTATTAGTAGTGCTCTTCCAATCACAACTACTATTACTAGGGGCACTAGTGGTTGCAGTTGGGGTTGTGGTGGTGGGAGGTTTGGTGTTTTTCTTTGGACAATGAGAATCAGTTGCCCAATGGCCTTTGGCTTTACACATATAACACCAAGGTTTCTTATCTTTGTGAGAAGAGGATTTGGACCCACCACCCCCAGAGGATGTTTGAGGGCCTGATGAAGTCTCTGATGATTTGTTATCTTTGTCCCCACCCTTGTCATGTGACTTAACATCCTTCTTCTTGCCATCCTTGTCAGCCCCTGAATGAGCTTTTCTGCTCACCCTTGTTCTGACCCATTTGTCTGGTTTCTTTACCAATTCTTGGGATAGGTCAGATCTGAGTCCACAAGATACTGATGCAACAAGTCAGACACACAATTATTCAAGATATGCTCTCTCTGAATTAAGTAATATAGGCTTTCATAATCAGTCACTTTGCTGCCATGTAACCAACCTTATAGGGCCTTCACAGATCAGTCTGTCCAGTCCTGTGATGACTCCTTTCTGGTCTCTTTGAACTTAAGTCTATACTGTTCAGTGGTTAAGCCCAGAACATCCATGAGTGCATTCTTAAGAATTTGGCAATTATCTGCATCATCCTCTCTGACAATAAGAAGTCTTTCTCTCCCCTTGCCAGAGAAGGATTACCAAAGGATTGCAGCGCACTGTACATAAGGAACCCTCTGAACTTTACATGCCCTCTCAAGTGTAGCAAACCACTTGTTGATGCCATCTCCATCCTTGTAAGGAGGGACAATGTTGTGCAGATTCCTAGAATCAAATGAAGGTTCCCTAACATTTGTATTCCCAAAACTGCTGCTGCCACCATGGGGAACTAACCCCAAATCCTGCCTCGATTTCTCCACAGCCAGGAATTCCCTGACTAAGGCCAACTGTTGCTGCATTAGCCTCAGTCTGGCCTCCTCTAACCTCAGCTTTCTGAGTTTCCTATCTATAGACTGGTCTGCAGGGTTAGAATTATGTGAAGCCTCTGAAAGAGAGGTAACATGATAGTGTGCCGAGAAAGAACCTATCTCTAACAGGGGCCACTCTAGTGACCTGGCCTCTAGGGGTGAGGTGAGCCCTACTTGAGTGTGAACCCTTCCCACTACTACTAGGGAGCTTATTGACAGATAGGTCTGTGGAAGGACCCTCGCCAGGATTGTCATCTTGCTCCTCTGAGCACTCCTGGTTGGAGTCATCCTCTACCTCTTCCCCTGTCTGATCTGGACCAGTAATGAGTCCCTGGTCATCCTGGAGAAGAGGGTTTAACAGGAACTCCTTATTGGGGTTCTTCCCAATCCCCAAACATATTTCAATACAGAGACCCCTCAAACTTTTAAAGTTAAGACTTTCAGATGTTATTTTCACAACTCTAGTGGTAGCTTCTACAGAAGACATATTGAAAGAAAAAGGTTTAGGAAAGTGATGTAGGAATGTACCATCTTGCCTGGCATGTTACCCCCATTTTTTACTTGTATGTATGTTTGTTTTTGCCTGTGTCACTGGAATCCTGCTAGCCAGGACTCCAGTGATCATATGTTGTGCCCTGTATGTGTTCCCTGTGTGGTGCCTAACTGTATTACTGAGGCTCTGCTAACAAGAACCTCAGTGTTTATGCTCTCTCTGCTTTTAAGAACTGCAGGCTAGTGACTAATTTGACCAATTCTGATTGGCACACTAGAACACCCGTATAATTCCCTAGTATATGGTACCTAGGTACCCAGGGTATTGGGGTTCCAGGAGATCCCTATGGGCTGCAGCATTTGTTTTGCCATCCATAGGGAGCTCAGAAAATTCTTACACAGGACTGCCACTGCAGCCTGAGTGAAATAGCGTCCACGTTATTTCACAGCCATTTTACACTGCACTTAAGTGACTTATAACTCACCTATTTGTCTAACCGTCACTTAGTGAAAACTAGGTGCAAAGTTACTAAGGGGCATATTTATACTCCGTTTGCGCCGAATTTGCGTCGTTTTTTTCGACGCAAATTCGACGCAAAACTAACTCCATATTTATACTTTGCCGTTAGACGCGTCTAGCGCCAAAGTACCTGGAATTAGCATCATTTTTTTGCGTGAACACCTTCCTTGCGTTAATGATATGCAAGGTAGGCGTTCCCGTCTTAAAAAATGACTCCGATGCTATTGCGTCGTATTTATACTCCCGGGCAAAAATGACGCCCGGGAGTGGACGGGTCTAAAAAACCCGCATTTGCACCGGATTTTAGCGCCTGGGTCAGGGCAGGCGTTAAGGGACCTGTGGGCTCAGAATGAGCCCAGAGGTGCCCTCCCCTGCCCCCAGGGACACCCCCTGCCACCCTTGCCCACCCCAGGAGGACACCCAAGGCTGGAGGGACCCATCCCAGGGAAGAAAAGGTAAGTTGTGGTAGGTTTTTTTTTAAATAAAAATTTGTGGCATGGGGGGCCTGATTTGTGCCCCCCTACATGCCACTATGCCCAATGACCATGCCCAGGGGACAGAAGTCCCCTGGGCATGGCCATTGGGCAAGGGGGCATGACTCCTGTCTTTGCTAAGACAGGAGTCATGTGAATGGCGTCTGGGCGCCCCAAAAAAATGGCGCAAATCGGGTTAAGACGATTTCTTTGCCTCAGCCTGACTTGCCCCATTTTTGGATGCCCAAACGCCATTTTTCCCTACGCCGGCGCTGCCTGGTGTACGTGTTTTTTTTTCACGCACACCAGGCAGCGCCGGTCGACTAACGCCGGCTAACGCCATTCAATAAATACGGCGCCCGCATGGCGCTTCAGAATGGCGTTAGCCGGCGCTAATTTTTTTGGCGCAAAACTGCGTTAGCGCAGTTTTGCGTCAAAAAATATAAATATGGCCCTAAGTGTGAGGGCACCCTGGCACTAGCCAAGATGTCCTCACATTGTTCAGGGCAATTTCCCCGGACTTTGTGAGTGTGGGGACACCATTACACACGTGAACTACATTTAGGTCAATACCGGCTACCACTGCTGCCAAACCTCAGACAGCTTTCTGCCCCCATGGGGCATGGGCAGCCCCGTCCAAGGAAGGCAGAACAAAGGATTTCCTCTGAGAGAGTGTGTTACACCCTCTCCCTTTGGAAATAGGTATTATGGGCCTGGGAGGAGTAGCCTCTCCTGACCTCTATGAAATGCTTTGAAGGGCACAGATGGTGCCTTTCCGGCATAAACTAGTCTACACTGGTTCAGGGATCCCCCAGCCCCTGCTCTGGCACGAAACTGGACAAAGGAAAGGGGAGTGACCACTCCACTGCCCATCACCTCCCCAGGGCTGGTACCCAGAGCTCCTCCAGTGTGTTCCAGACCCCTGCCATCTTGAATGCAGAGGTGTGAGGGCATAATGGAGACCTCTGAGTGGCCAGAGCCAGCAGGTGATGTCAGAGACCCCTCCTGATAGGCTCTTACCTGGTTATGTAGCCAATCCTCCTCTAAGGGCTATTTAGGGACTCTCCTGTGGGTTTCTCGTCAGATAACAAATGCAAGAGCTCACCAGAGTTCCTCTGCACTTCTCTCTTTGACTTCTGACAAGGGTCGATCTCTGACTGCTCCAGGACACCTGCAAAACCGCAACAAAGTAGCAAGAAGACTACCAGCAACATTCTAGCGCCTAATCCTGCCAGCTTTCTCGACTGTTTCCTGGTGGTGCGTGCTCTGAGGGCTGTCTGCCTTCACCCTGCACTGGAATCCGAGAAGAAATCTCCTGTGGGTCAACGGAATCTTCCCCCTGCCAACGCAGGCACCAAACTCCTGCATCACCGGTCCTCTGAGTCCCCTCTCATCTTGACGAACCTGGTCCCTGGAACACAGGAGCTGGATCCAAGTGGCCACGACAGTCCAGTGGTCCTTCTATCCAAATTTGGTGGAGGTAAGTCCTTGCCTCCCCACGCCAGACAGTAATCCTGTGTACTGCGTGATTTGCAGCTGCTCAGGGTTCTGTGCACTTTTGCAAGACTTCCTTCATGCACAGCCCAGGTCCCCAGTACTCTGTCCTGCATTGCCCAACTCGCTGAGTTGACCTCCTACTTCGTGGGACCCTCTTTTGTTGTGCTGAGATGACTTCCGTGCTCAGATTTCTTGAATGCCGGTTCAGGTACTTCTGCAGGTGCTGCCTGCTTCTGCATGGGCTCTCTCTATTGCTGAGTGTCCCCTCTGTCTCCTCCTCCAAGGGGCGACCTCCTGGTCCTTCCTGAGCCCTGGCAACACCCAAAACCTTCAAACGCGATTCTTGCAGCTAACAAGGCTTGTTTGCAGTCTTTTTGCGTGAAAACAACTCTGCATCATCCAGAATGCCGTGGGACATCAGGGTTTCCCTAAGGAAGTGGTGTCAGACAGAGGTAGTGACTTCATGTCTGCATACCTCAAAGCAATGTGGAAGGAGTGTGGTGTAACATACAAGTTCACTACTCCTTATCATCCACAAACAAATGGTCTGGTTGAGAGGTTTAAAAAAACTCTCAAAGGTATGATAATGGGACTCCCTGAAAAACTCAGAAGGAGATGGGATGTCCTGTTACCTTGCCTCCTTTTTTCTTACAGGGAGGTACCCCAAAAAGGAGTGGGCTTTAGCCCCTTTGAACTCCTCTTTGGGCACCCTGTGAGAGGTCCCCTTGCACTTGTTAAGGAGGGTTGGGAACAACCTTTAAAATCTCCTAAACAAGACATTGTGGATTATGTGCTTGGCCTAAGATCAAGAATGGCTGAGTACATGAAAAAGGCCAGTAAAACCTTCAGGCCAGCCAGGAGCTGCAAAAGCAATGGCATGCCCAGAAGGCTGTCCTGACCCAGTACCACCCAGGACAGAAGGTGAGGGTATTGGAGCCTGTGGCCCCAAGAGCACTTCAGGACAATTGGAGTGGACCCCATCTAATTGTTGAGAAAAAGGGGGAGGTTACCTACTTGGTAGACCTGGGCACTGCCAGGAGTCCCCTTAGGGTGCTCCATGTCAACCGCCTAAAGCCCTGCTATGACAGGGCTGAACTCACCCTGCTCATGGCAACTGATGAGGGACAGGAAGAAGAGGGTGACCCCCTTCCTGATCTCTTCTCCACCACTGAAGCTGATGGCTTAGTGGATGGAGTAGTACTTGCAGATTGCCTTACTGCAGAGCAGAAGGACAACTGTGTAAAACTCTTAAGTCAGTTTTCTGAACTCTTCTCACTGATGCCAGGTACCACTACTTGGTGTGAGCATACAATCAATATTGGAGACAGTTTACCTGTCAAAAGTAAGATCTATAGGCAGCCTGACCATGTCAGAGACTGCATAAAACAAGAGGTTCAGAAAATGTTAGACTTGGGAGTGATTGAGCCTTCAGAAAGCCCATGGGCTAGACCAGTGGTGCTGGTTCCAAAACCTCACAGTAAGGATGGAAAAAGAGAGATGAGGTTTTGCGTTGACAATAGAGGGCTTAACCAAGTAGCCAAGACAGATGCTCACCCTATACCCAGGGCAGATGAGCTGATAGATACACTGTCTTCTGCCAAGTATCTAAGCACTTTTGATTTAACTGCAGGGTATTGACAGATTAAATTATCAGAATATGCTAAACCCAAGACTGCATTTTCAACCATTGGAAGGCACTATCAGTTCACTGTAATGCCCTTTGGTCTGAAGAATGCACCTGCCACTTTTCAAAGGTTGATGAACACAGTCCTGCAAGGGTTGGAAGCTTTTAGTGCAGCATATCTGGATGATATAGCTTTCTTTAGCTCCAGCTGGGATGATAACCTGGTCCACCTGTGGAAAGTTTTGGAGGCCCTGCAGAAGGCAGGCCTCACTATCAAGGCCTCAAAGTGCCAGATAGGGCAGGGGAAAGTGGTTTATCTGGGCCACCTGGTAGGTGGGGAACAGATTGCACAGCTGCAGGGGAAAATCCAGACCATTTCTAGGCCTCACAGGGTACTATAGGAGGTTTATTAAGAATTATGGCTCCATTACAGCTCCTCTTAATGAACACACTAGTAAAAAGATGCCTAAAAAGGTATTGTGGACAGCTAGCTGTCAAAAAGCTTTTGATGAGCTCAAACAGACCATGTGCTCTGCACCTGTCCTAAAAAGCCCTTGCTACTCCAAAAAGTTCATAGTCCAGACTGATGCTTCTGAATTGGGGGTTGGGCCAGTGTTATCACAGCCTAATACTGAGGGCCAGGATCAACCTGTTGCTTATATCAGCAGGAGGTTGGCCTCAAGAGAAAAGCGTTGGTCTGCCATAAGGAGGGAGGCCTTTGATGTGGTCTGGGCACTGAAAAAGTTGAGACCATACCTGTTTGGTACTCACTTTATTGTTCAGACAGACCACAAACCTCTACTTTGGCTAAAACAAATGAAAGGTGGAAACCCTAAATTGTTGCGGTGGTCCATATCCCTAGAGGGAATGGACTATACAGTGGAACATAGACCTGGGAGTACCCACTCCAATGCAGATGGACTCTCCAGATATTTCCACTTAGACAATGAAGACTCATCTGGGCAAGGTTAGCATTATTGTCCCATGTTTGGAGGTGGGGGGTTGTGTAGAAAAGTACCACCTTGCCTGACATGTTACCCCCATTTTTTACTTGTATGTATGTTTGTTTTTGCCTTTGTCACTGGGATCCTGCTAGCCAGGACCCCAGTGCTCATAAGTTGTGCCCTGTATGTGTTCCCTGTGTGGTGCCTAACTGTATCACTGAGGTTCTGCTAACAAGAACCTCAGTGTTTATGCTGTCTCTGCTTTTAAAATTGTCACTGCAGGCTAGTGACTAATTTTACCAATTGTGATTGGCACACTGGAATACCCTTATAATTCCTGAGTATATGGTACCTAGGTACCCAGGGTATTGGGGTTCCAGGAGATCCCTATGGGCTGCAGCATTTCTTTTGCCACCCATAGGGAGCTCAGACAATTCTTACACAGGACGGCCACTGCAGCTTGAGTGAAATAACGTCCGTGTTATTTCACAGCCATTTTACACTGCTCTGAAGTAACTTATAAGTCACCTATATGTCTAACCCTCACTTAGTGAAGGTTAGGTGCAAAGTTATTAAGTGTGAGGGCACCCTGGCAGTAGCCAAGGTGCCCCCACATTGTTCAGGGCAATTTCCGCGGACTTTGTGAGTGCAGGGACACTATTACACGCATGAACTACATATAGGTCAATACCTATGTGTAGCTTCACAATGGTAACTCCGAACATGGCCATGTAACATGTCTAAGATCATGGAATTGTCCCCCCAAGCCAAATGTGGTACTGCACTTTTGGAGTATATGCTTTGTGTTGCCCCTAGGCCTATTGTCTCCTATTGCATTCTATTGTGTTCGACAGTGCTTGCACTACTTTTCTAAGTGTTTTACTTACCTGATTTTGGTTTGTGTGTATATTTTGTGTATTTTACTTACCTCCTATCCACCTACCTCACTTAGCCACCCCATGGCTGTTGTGAATCTCAACTGGAGGCGGTCACTAGTCCAAAGAAAGTTGTGGTAGCCAGTGAATTAGCTGTAGATTGCTTACTAGGCAATGATTTGGAGACATCAGCTTGGGCTGAAGTGGAGTTGGTGGCTCCTGCAGCAATGCTGGGCATTCCTGGGCATATTATGCTTTGACAAGGGCTCAGGCCAAAAAGCAAAAAGGACAGGGAAACTTGGATCCTGGAACAATGGACCAAGTGCTCCCGAAAGCTAGGGGTAGGAAGGGTAAATCCTTACCCACTATCCCTCCCTCACCAGAAGATTCCCCTTTTCCTCTCCCTGTGCAGAACCTACATCAGATGAGCTGGCAGCAGACACTGCTGAGCTTTTGGGTGCAGGGGGGCCTGCTAGGGAAGAGCTGAGTGTGGTTCAGCAGACCTGTCCCACACTAGAGGGTTTAAGACAGCAAGCTGTCAAACAGCAGAATGTGGATGTCAGTGATAGCCATAAGGTGTATTGGGAAGAAGCCCTCCTGTATACTGAATCAAGGGACCCTAAACCTGGAGCTGCCAGGAGATTGGTCATCCCTTTGCAGTACAGGGATTTTGTTCTTACCTTGGCACATGACATTCCTTTTGTTGGGCATTTGGGCAAGAGTAAAACTTGGGACAGGCTTGTTCCCCTGTTTCACTGGCCTCAAATGTCAGAGGACACCAAAGAGTTTTGTCACTCTTGTGTGACCTGCCAAGCCAGTGGCAAAACTGGTGGCACTCCAAAGGCCCCCTTAATTCCACTTCCTGTGGTTGGGATGCCCTTTGAAAGGGTATGGGTTGACATAGTTGCCCCCCTTCAACCTCCAACAGCTTCAGGCAATAGGTTTATCCTGGTGGTAGTGGACCATGCCACTAGGTATCCTGAAGCTATTCCACTACTTTTCTAAGTGTTTTACTTACCTGATTTTTGTTCGTGTGTATATTTTGTGTATTTTACTTACCTCCTAAGGGAGTATATCCTCTGAGTTTGCAGTGGGTACCTTGGGTACTTACTCCCTGTACCAGGTCCATTTATCCCTTATTAGTGAAATGTAGTAGTGTTCTAGCAGCTAAGGCTGATAGAGCTAGCTATCAGCAGAGCAGCTTAGGCTGAACTAGGAGACATACAAAGCTCCTGCAATACCACTTATAGTTACACAGTACTTATACACAAGTAAAGACAATACTAAGGGGGTCATTCCAACCCAGGCGGTCGGTGTTAAAGCGGCGGCCAACCCGCCAACAGGCAGGCGCTAAAAAAAATTGAATTCTGACCCTGGCGGGAACCGCCAACACAGACCGCCACTTTAACACTCCGACCGCCACGGCGGGACAAACAAACAGCGCGGCGGTCACCGCCAACAGACAGGCGGCAGACAATGTACCGCCCACCCTATCACAACTCACCAATCCGCCACCTTTTCCGGGGCGGGAGCCCCGCCGATAAAAACACGGCGGAAACAGACTGCGAACGGGAAAACGCTCACCCTACACACTCCACGAGGAATCTGGACAGCATGGAACCAGAACTACACATCCTACCAGCAATTGTCTACCTGCTCCTCTACCAGGAGCACGAACGCCGGCGCAGAAGACAACGGTGAGTACTGCACCTACGACACAGGGGAGGGGGGAGGAGAAAAGAATACGGGCACACACATACGTGACACCCCCCCCCCACCCAACTACCTACACACCAATGCAGAGCAACAACTCAGAGTGACACCCCCCAAACCCCCCGGAAGAATGCAAAGACAAAATAATATGTTATTGGAATTCAAATATATTGTAAGGCTAAGTAAATAAGTAAGTCGAACATCCCATAACTATATACACATATGTAAATTGTTCCGTCAAATTGGCTTTCTGTCATTGTACGTGGGCCAATGGTCCTCAACACATGGGCAAAGCCCACACATGAGACCCGAATCCATTGGAGAGAACACTGCAGGGGCATCAGATAGGAAAACTACAGGCACCTCAGGGGGAAGGGAAGGGGGGCACCTCAGCCACATGAGTCCACGACGCCAGATCCACGAGGGGCCTCCATGGCCACTGTTCAATCCTGGGGAGTGCAAAGCCACAGTCTCACAAGTCTCTACAGTGGGTGGCTTGCCCAATGTGCCATCCTGGGGAGTGCAAAGCCACAGTCTCACAAGTCCCTACAGTGGGTGGCTTGCCCACTGTTCAATCCTGGGGAGTGCAAAGCCACAGTCTCTCAAGTCCCTACAGTGGGTGGCTTGCCCACTGTGCCATCCTGGGGAGTGCAAAGCCACAGTCTCTCAAGTCCCTACAGTGGGTGGCTTGCCCACTGTGCCATCCTGGGGAGTGCAAAGCCACAGTCGCTCAAGTCCCTACAGTGGGTGGCTTGCCCACTGTGCCATCCTGGGGAGTGCAAAGCCACAGTCTCACAAGTCCCTACAGTGGGTGGCTTGCCCACTGTGCCATCCTGGGGAGTGCAAAGCCACAGTCTCTCAAGTCCCTACAGTGGGTGGCTTGCCCACTGTGCCATCCTGGGGAGTGCAAAGCCACAGTCTCTCAAGTCCCTACAGTGGGTGGCTTGCCCACTGTGCCATCCTGGGGAGTGCAAAGCCACAGTCTCACAAGTGGATGACAGACTCCAGCGGTACTGGAGGAGTCTTGGTGCCCAGAGTGTATCGTGCAGCCCTGTCCGACACTAATCCGGGCCTGCCCCTTCTGCCAATGTGTCAGCGGTGCTTGAGTTGAAGGGCCCAGCGGAGCGGTGCAGAGACGGCGGTGCCCAGCGGAGCAGTGCATGAGTTGAAGGGCCCAGCGGAGCGGTGCGTGAGAGGAAGGGCCCAGCGGAGCGGTGCTTGAGTTGAAGGGCCCAGCGGAGCGGTGCAGAGACGGCGGTGCCCAGCGGACCAGTGCATGAGAGGAAGGGCCCAGCGGAGCGGTGCTTGAGAGGAAGTGCCCAGCGGAGCGGTGCTTGAGAGGAAGTGCCCAGCGGAGCGGTGCTTGAGTTGAAGGGCCCAGCGGAGCGGTGCTTGAGAGGAAGTGCCCAGCGGAGCGGTGCTTGAGAGGAAGTGCCCAGCGGAGCAGTGCTTGAGAGGAAGGGCCCAGCGGAGCGGTGCTTGAGAGGAAGTGCCCAGCGGAGCAGTGCTTGAGAGGAAGGGCCCAGCGGAGCGGTGCTTGAGAGGAAGTGCCCAGCGGAGCGGTGCTTGAGAGGAAGTGCTTGAGTTGAAGGGCCCAGCGGAGCGGTGCTTGAGAGGAAGTGCCCAGCGGAGCGGTGCTTGAGTTGAAGGGCCCAGCGGAGCGGTGCTTGAGAGGAAGTGCCCAGCGGAGCGGTGCTTGAGGGGAAGTGCCCAGCGGAGCGGTGCATGAGAGGAAGGGCCCAGCGGAGCGGTGCTTGAGAGGAAGTGCCCAGCGGAGCGGTGCTTGAGAGGAAGTGCCCAGCGGAGCGGTGCTTGAGAGGAAGTGCCCAGCGGACCGGTGCTTGAATTGAAGGGCCCAGCGGAGCGGTGATTGAGAGGAAGTGCCCAGCGGAGCGGTGCTTGAGAGGAAGTGCCCAGCAGAGCGGTGCTTGAGAGGAAGGGCCCAGCGGAGCGGTGCTTGAGAGGAAGGGCCCAGCGGAGCGGTTCTTGTCTTGAAGGGCCCTGTTCAGCGGTTCTTGAGACGGCGGGGCCCTGTTCAGCGGTGCTTGTCTTGAAGGGCCCTGTTCAGCGGTTCTTGAGACTGCGGGGCCCTGTTCAGCGGTGCTTGTCTTGAAGGGCCCTGTTCAGCGGTTCTTGAGACGGCGGGGCCCTGTTCAGCGGTGCTTGTCTTGAAGGGCCCTGTTCAGCGGTTCTTGAGACGGCGGGGCCCTGTTCAGTGGTGCTTGTCTTGAAGGGCCCTGTTCAGCGGTTCTTGAGACGGCGGTGCCCTGTTCAGCGGTGCTTGTCTTGAAGGGCCCTGTTCAGCGGTTCTTGAGACGGCGGGGCCCTGTTCAGCGGTTCTTGAGACGGCGGTGCCCTGTTCAGCGGTGCTTGTCTTGAAGGGCCCTGTTCAGCGGTTCTTCACATGTGTCTCAGCGGTTCTTGAGACGGCGGGGCCCTGTTCAGCGGTGCTTGTCTTGAAGGGCCCTGTTTAGCGGTTCTTGAGACGGCGGGGCCCTGTTCAGCGGTGCTTGTCTTGAAGGGCCCTGTTCAGCGGTTCTTCACATGTGTCTCCAGGGCACCAGATCTGGCCAATATCTGGTGTTCACTCGCCATCCGACTTCTCGCTTGCGGGGCCCTCCTGTGCTGGTGTCCCGTGCCTGTGGGTGTACTCCTTCACCCCCGGAATAGGTCTGTTGGGGCCCTCCTGGGCAGCTCGCCTGCTGCCGGACTTGTCGGACTTGTCGGCCGTGCTGCCCTTGCCATCCTTGCCTGATCCTCTGTGTCCCTTGCCTCCCTTTGGAGATGTGTCAGGTGGCACCCCACTTCCTGACGGTGCCAGGGTGGTGCCTGTGGAGGCTGCCGTCTCTGTCCTCTCGCGCCGGCCCTTGTCTTTTTTTGATTTTTTCCCAGGGGGTGGGCTGGCTGTCCCTTTGCTGCTGGCCGATGTAGCTGCCCTCGAAGGTGGTGGACTCCAATATCCCTGGACTATGGTCCTTGTAGGTCCAGGGCTTGTGGTGGCTGAGGTGCTGATTGGACTTTTACGAGATGGAGGGGGTGGGTCAGGTGATGGAAAGAGGTTAAGTTTGGAGAGGAAAAACTTTTTAGGAGCAATGGGAAGGGTAGGTGCAGTGGGTATGGGAGTGGAGGAAGAGGATGTGGTTGTAGGAGAGTCAAGTGTGCTGTCGTTGGGTGCAGGTGCTTGTGACGGAGGCTGTCGTGAGGTGGATGGCTGTTGGGTGGGTGGCTGCCTGCGTTTGTGTGGTTTGGAAGAGGGGGTGACAGACACACTGGGAGAGGACACAGGGGACGTGTAAATGGCAGTGGGGGTGGTGACTGCACGTGTGCGGAGTGTTCTGGTGGGTGTGCTGGTGATGGACGTAGTGGCTGATGAAGTGGTGCATGCAAGTGTGAGTGGAGACGTCACAGGGAGGGAGAAGGGAGACGAGGAGGAGGGGGACTCAGAGGAGGCAGTGGCTGTTGGCATGTCTGCATGTGGATGTTGCTTGTGTGAATGCTTGTGGGATGTGTGGTGCTTATGTTTGGATGAGCTGACCTTGGGTGTTGAGGTGTGTGCAGGCTGGTCTGTAGGTGTGTCTGGGATAGGCAGAGGAACAGGGGAGTGGGACTGGGTGGAGGGAGTTGGAGGAGGGAGGCAGGAGACAGGGACAATGGCTGCCGTCAGTGCTGAGGCCAGAGCGTTGAACGATCGCTGATGGGCAGCCTGACCCGAATGAATGCCCTCCAGGTATGCATTGCTCCGATGCACCTCCCTTTCCACCCCCTGGTTGGCATTCAAAAGGGTAGACTGCCCAACAATGAGCGTCCGGAGGAGGTCAATGACCTCCTCACTGAGGGCAGCAGGGGTAACTGGGGCAGGGCCTGAGGTACCTGGGGCGAAGGAGATGCCCGCCTTGGTGTGCGAGTGGGCACGGGGCGAACGCTGAGGGGCTGTCTGGAGGGCGGGGCTGGTGCGCTGGGTGGCGGCTGTACCTGTTGTTGCTGTGGGCACGGATTTTGCCGCCACCACAAGGGAGCTCCCTTCCGAGGACGTGTCAGTGTCGCTGATGTCTCCACGTGTCCCCGTTGTGGAGCCCCCCTCGCTCTCCGTCTCACTGGTGAAATCAGAGTCCGTTGCATGGCCCTCCGGGGCCATGTGAGATGCAGCTCCCTCGTGCTCCAATGCCACTTCTCCTCCGCCAGATGATGCTAATGCACACATGAACAGGAAGAGCAGACAAAAAAAGGGGGGGGAGAAATAAAGACATGTTGAGTGCATGCATTGGCAACACAGTTGGCGGAGAGGACAGACACAGAAGCCCCCTGCACTACGCCGCGCACTTGGGGTACACTACTCAATCAGTGAGACTTGGCCTACAAGCCAATGGACGACATCTGCACACATAGGTGACACAAGGCCATGGATAGCTGTACTTGGCACCCTACAGAGGTGGAGGGCGGGGCACAGGGCCATGCCTTATGGAGGGGACTAGCCTACAGAAATCGCCCTGGCCTAGGGATACCCACATCCCTCCTCCCCCACCCAGACACCTCCACTGCGCGCGAAGATAGCAGAATGTGCTTGTACTCACCCCCTTGTGTCTGCTGTGATGTCCTCACGCGCCCATCCAAATCTGGGTAGGCCACCGCCAGGATCCGAGACATCAGGGGGGTCAATTGACGAGTGGCACCCCTCCTGTGTTGGGAGGCCATCCCCAGCAGAGCCTCCGCGGTCTTTCTGCTCCCGCGGCGGATGTCCTCCCACCTCTTGCGGCAGTGGGTGCCCCGTCTGTTGTGGACCCCCAGGGTCCGGACGTCCTTGGCGATGGTATGTCAAATGTCGACTTTCTGATGGGCGCTGACCTATGTGACACGTACAGGGAGAGAAAATAAAACATCAACATTTTCTGCATGCTCGATGTGAGTGTCCCCCCATCCCCACCCTTGCCATGTGGCACATGCTCTCATCTGTCGTTTGATGCATGCCTCATACGCTCCCCTCCGCACCTTCGTTCATTCACCCCACTCAACCCAGGCATTGCCCACAAAGCATGGTCCCAGTGTACTAACCTGTTGGTCTGGAGGACCGTAGAGTAGCGCATACTGGGGGAGGACCCCATCCACGAGTTTCTCCAATTCTTTAGAAGTGAAGGCAGGGGCCCTTTCCCCAGTCGCAGCAGCCATTGTCTCTTCCAGACCGAGGTCACAGCAGCACTTGCAGTATAGGTCCTCTCCTGTGGATGATCAGGTCTCGAGTGATTAAGCTGATAGAAAATGGCAGTCACGCCCGCGGCGGTGCGTACCGCGGCGGTACGTACCACGACCACCGGCGCACTTCGTCATTGGCTCCTGAAACCCATAGGGTTCTATGTTAACCAATGCGGCTTTGCACCGCGGTCTTTGACCGCCTACCGCCACGGTGTACCACGCCAGCGCATTGACCTCACATCCCATTGTCACACTTCACAGGTCAGGCAGCCGCCATTTCAAGGGCTTAATTTCTACTGCGTCACACAGGCCTAGGCCTTGCATTGCCACTCATACAAGCCATTCAATGCATAGCGAATCGTGTACTGTGCAAGCTGTGGGAACGTACCTGGGGTTTGCTTGACTCTGTGCTCCATGTTGTCCTTCCTAGGCACCGTCCGCTGGGACTTGCGAGGAGATGGAGGAATGTTCCCGTGTACAGACCGCTGGTGGACCTGTCGACAATGGAAGAAAGACATGTCATACTGACATACAGACTTGACCGAGCCACTATATAGGAACTGTGTGCCCAGCTGGAGCCAGACCTGATGTCACCCATTCGCCAACCCACAGGGATTCCCCATCTGGTGCAGGTTCTGTCAGTACTCCATTTTTTGGCAAGTGGGTCATTTCAAACAACAGTGGCCATTTCATCAGGGATGTCTCAGCCTATGTTTTCTAAGGTTTTGTCCAGAGTGTTGTCTGCCCTGATGAAATACATGCGGAGCTACATTGTTTTCCCTGAGGTGGGAGATTTGGCTACAGTGAAGGGTGATTTCTATGCCCTTGGACATATTCCCAACATCATTGGTGCCATTGATGGGACCCATGTGGCTTTGGTTCTCCCCAGTGAAAGTGAACAGGTGTACAGGAACAGAAAATGTTATCATTCTATGAATATCCAGGTGGTCTGTTTGGCTGACCAGTACATCTCCCATGTAAATGCCAAGTTCCCTGGGTCAGTGCATGACGCGTACATCATGCGAAATAGCAGCATCCCTTATGTGATGGAACAGCTACAGAGACACCGTGTGTGGCTAATTGGTGACTCTGGTTACCCCAACCTGTCGTGGCTACTGACCCCAGTGAGGAATCCCCGGACCAGGGCAGAGGAACGGTACAATGAGGCCCATGGGCGGACTAGGAGGGTGATCGAGCGGACCTTCGGCCTCCTGAAGGCCAGGTTTAGGTGCATGCATATGACAGGTGGATCCCTAATGTTCTCACCGAAGAATGTGTGCCAGATCATCGTGGCCTCCTGTATGCTTCACAACCTGGCTTTGCGACGCCAGGTGCCTTTCCTGCAGGAGGATGGTCCAGAGGGTGGTGTTGTGGCAGCTGTGGAGCCTGTGGAGAGTGAAGAGGAGGAAGACGACGGGGACGACACAAACAACAAGGACACAGTGATACAACAGTATTTTCAATAACACACAGGTACGAATCAACACCGCCATTTTACATGTACTTACAGTCTCCTGCCTCTCTACTGTCTGAGTTTCCCCCCAGTTTATGTTAACTGAGTTGTGACTTTCCCTTCCGTTTTCAGAGATGTGGGCCCCACTGCGTGACCTCTGCTTTGTTTGCCCATGGACTACAGCTGTGTGACAGTGGTATGTTGTCATCACAATGTAACTGAACATTTTGGCATCATTATGTCTAATACATTTGTTCAAAATACAAGCAGACTCCAGATAATTTTAGTGCAATAAGTGATTTTATTTAAGTGCTAAATTTAGGGACATGCTTGAAAATCGGTGATGGGTGATGGTGGAGTAATGTCCATGGCAGAGTCCAGATTTTCAGTCTCACAGGTGCATTGTCCATATGCCTGTGGAAGGATGGAGCAGGGGCAGTTCAAGGTTGGACAGGGTGACAATGTGGGACAGTGGGATGACATCAGGGGGTATCCTTTGCTGGCGGGGGTCTTGGCATCCTACTCTGTCTTCTTCCTAGATCTCAGGTACCGCTTGCGGGGTGGTTCTTCTTCTGCAGGAGGTGGGGTTCTGGTGGCCTGTTGTTGCGTGGTGGCCTCCTGTCCACTAGCGCCGGCGGAGGTGGTAGGCTGTTCCTGGTCCATGCTAGTGACAGGGGCCCTTTGTGGTGCCACATGGTCCCGCAATGTGGTGACAATCTGGTTAAGAGCCACGACGATGGTCCCCATTGCGGAACTAATGGCTCGGAGTTCTTCCCTGAACCCCATGTACTGTTCCTCCTGCAGTACCTGGATCTCCTGGAACCTGGCCAGTACCGTAGCCATCGTCTCCTGGGAGCGGTGGTATGCTCCCATGATGGAGGAGAGGGCCTCGTGGAGAGTGGGTTCCCTGGGCCTGTCCCCCCCCTGTCGCACAGCAGCCCTCCCAGTTCCCCTGTTTCCGTGGGCCTCTGTCCCCTGGACCGTGTGCCCACTACCACTGCCCCCAGGTCCCTGCTGTTGTTGGGGTGGTGGGTCAACCTGGGTGCCCTGTAGTGGTGGACACACCGCTGATTGACGTGTCCTGGAGACAGAGGCATTGGCCCGCTGGGTGGGAGCTGTGCTGGTGTTCCCAGAGGGGGGTAGGTCTGCTGTGGCCTGTGGCTGTGTGAGGGGAACCGACTGTCCTGAGGTCCCCGATGGGCCGGGCTGGTCATCTGGGTCCAGGGAGACAGAGCTGCTGTCATCACTGGGGGCCTCTTCTGGGGGTGGAATGGACATTTCTGGACCCTCCTGGGCGGTGTGGTGGCGTTCGGGTCCTGCAGGGGTATAAGAGTATGGTTATTGCTTCTGTGTGTGCGATAGTGTGCAATGGGTGGGTGGCCGTGTACCCCAGTGCTGGCATTCCCTTGTGGGGGCTGTTGTGACGGTGGCTTGTGGGGGAGATGGGTATGTGCAGTGGGCATGCTTTGGTGATGGGTGTCCATGCTTTGTGGACGCATGGAGGGCTAGGTGTTGGGATGGGTGGGTTGTGATGGTGAGCCATTTGCAAGGAGTTGGTGTGATGGGGGTGGGGGTGAGGGTGGGGGTATGATTTGGCATGCAGGTGGGGTGGGGGGAATGAAGTAGTGAAGATTTGACTTACCAGAGTCCATTCCTCCAGCTACTCCTGCGAGGCTCTCAGGATGCAGGATGTGCAAGACTTGCTCCTCCCATGCTGTAAATTCTGGGGGAGTAGTTGGGGGCCCGCCGCCAGTCTTCTGCTCCGCGATGTTGTGCCTTGATACCATGGAACGCACCTTCCCCCGTAGGTCGTTCCACCGCTTCCTGATATCGTCCCGATTTCGTGGATGCTGTCCCACAGCGTTGACCCTGTCCACTATTCTTTGCCATAGCTCCATCTTCCTGGCAATGGTGGTGTGCTGCACCTGTGTCCCGAAGAGCTGGGGCTCTACCCGAACTATTTCCTCCACCATGACCCTGAGTTCTGCGTCAGAAAACCTGGGGTGTCTTTGGGGTGCCATGGGGTGGTGTGGATGAGGTGTGGGGTGGTGTATGTGTTGTAGAGTGTGGTGAGTGTGGTGGTGTATGGTGTTTTGTGCGTGGATATTGTGTGGGTGATGTTGTGATTTGCCTCTATGTGATGGTGTACTCTATTCTGTGCTGTCTCTCTCTGGCCTTCAGTCGCAATTGTGGTCGTAAGGGTTTGTGGGTGATGTAGGTGTGTGTTTTATATTGTAATGGGTGTGTGGGAGTGGTGTGTGTATGTGTCTCAGGTGTGTGTATTTTGAATTGTCCAATGTGGCTGTGTTTTGTAAAGGTGTGTGTATTTTGAGCGCGACGGTGTGTACCGCCAATGGAATACCGCGGTTGAAAGACCGCTGCGGGGATTTGTGGGTCGGAATAGCATGGGCGTATATCTGTTGGCGTGACGGTGGAGGTTTGGTCATTGCCAGTTTTTCGCTGGCCGTTGGTGTGGCAGACTTTTGTTGTTGTCGGGTTTTTGGCGGTTTGCCAGTTGCGGGTCAGAATGACCGTGGCGGTTCACCGCGACCGCAGCGGTGTTATGGCGATCTTCTGACCGGCGGTAAGCGCCTTTTACCGCCGAGGTCAGAATGACCCCCTAAGTGTTACCAAAAATAAATAAATAAAGGTATTTATTTTGGCGACATAGTACCAAAAATATCTTAGAGACAATACTCCTTCTGGAGGTAAGTATTATACACAATATATACACTAGACACCAAAATTAGACAAGTAAATAGTCATAGAACAGTGCAAACAATAGGAAATGCTATAAATTGCTAAGGGAGAAAATAGGTCTAGGGGCAACACAAACCATACACTAAGAAAGTGGAATGTGAATCACAAATTCCACTATAGACAAGTGTAGTGTGTGCAAAATCGCTGTGAGAGTAAGGGAGAGTAAGAATAAAGTAAAGGTAAGTAAATTACCCCACCCCCAGAGCCCAGAACAGCAGGAGTAAAGTACTGCAAGTTTCCTTCGGACACACTACACCTTGTGATTTGGATTTTGCAGCAACCAACCAAGTCTGCAACGAACAACTGCTGGATTCCTGGACCTGAAGACCTGCAAAGGAAGGGGACGAAGAAGTCGAAAGACGTTTCAGGAAGCACAGGAGCCCCTGACAACCCAGAAGAGTGTGCAAAAGAGGAGTCCACGGTTAGTCAAAGACTGCAGAAGTGCCCCCCTAGGAAGATGCCGGCGGGTTCCTGCATAATGCAAAGTATGTCCCACAATGTGAAGATCGTTGCAGATGTGATTTCATGTTGAAAGTCGCCAACAAGCCTCAGCTACGACTAAAGTACATTTTACATCAAAATGGCACTGGATGAACCCAGGAGGGACCTGGGGGCCTCAGCTCTGTATGAGGAGGAAGAGGGCGTCTCAGCACTTTAGAGAGCCCTCAGGATGCCAGCCAGCACTCCCAGCGGTCCCAGGACATGGGGACAAAGGTGGTGTAAAATGCGGTTGATGCAGCACAACAAAGGAAGGTCCACGCCACCGGAGAATGACTCAGCGAGTTGAGCGTCACAGGAGGGAGTGCTGAGGACCTGGGCCAGGCTGTGCACACAGGAATTTTGCAAATAGTGCACAGAGGCCTCAGGAGGTGAAGTAGATGCAATACACAGGAGTACAATCGCTCTCTGGGAAGGCAAGGACTTACCTCCTCCAAATTGGGTCAGCAGGACCTCAGGACAGTCTATGTCGATGATGTCCACCCTCTGAGTCCTTAGGAGCACTCTCGTCTCTGTGAGAGGAGTCCAAGGGTACCAGTCGTCATCTTGAAAGATGACTGCTGGAGCAGGGGAGTTATTCCGTTACCCCACTGGAGATTTCTTCGGTCCTTCTGGTGCAGGATGAAGACAGGGAGTCCTCAGAGCGCACAGACGATGGAAACTGTTGCAGTTGCTGACTTGGAGCTGAGGTTGCTGAGGAAAAGTATCTCTTGTAGATACATTGTTGCAGTTACTGCGTTTCTTGGAGCAGGCTGCGGTTGATCCGAGGTCAGAGGATACTGAAGTTGTTGCAGAGAATTCCTGAAGGAAACTTGCAAGCAGAATCTGAAGATAACCCACAGGAAAGACCCTAAATAGCCCTGAGAGGGGGATTGGCTACCTTATCAGGTATGGACTATCAGGAGGGGTCTCTGATGTCACCTGCTGGCACTGGCCACTCAGAGGCCTCCAGAATGTCCCCACACCTTTCAAAGCAAAATGGCTGAAGTCTGGGACACACTGGAGGAGCTCTGGGCACCACCCCTAGGGTGGTGAAGGACAGGGGAGTGGTCACTCCCCTTTCCTTTGTCCAGTTTCATGCCAGAGCAGGGGTCAGGGGGTCCCTGACCCGGTGTAGACTGGCTTATGCAAGGAGGGCACCCTCTGTGCCCTTCAAAGCATTTCCAGAGGCTGGGGGAGGCTACCCCTCCACAGCCTGTAATACCTATTTCCAAAGGGAGAGGGTGTAACACCCTGTTCTCAGGGAAAATGCTTTGTTCTGCCTTCCTGGGACTGGGCTGCCCAGACCCCAGGAGGGCACAACCCTGTCTGTGAGGTGGCAGCAGCTGTAGCTGCAGTGCAAGCCTCAGAGAGCTGGTTTGGCAGTAATGGGGTCCATAGTGGAGCCCCCAGGATGCATGGAATTGGCTCCCCAATACCAGATTTGGAATGGGGGACAATTCCATGATCTTAGACATGTTACATGGCCATATTTGGAGTTACCATTGTGAAGCATCATATAGGTATTGACCTATATGTAGAGCATGCGTGTAATGGTGTCCCCGCACTCACAAAGTCCGGGGAAATGGCCCTGAACTATGTGGGGGCGCCTTTGCTAGTGCAAGGGTGCCCTCACACTTAGTAACCTTGCACCTAACCTTCAGCAAGTGAAGGTTAGACATATAGGTGACTTATAAGTTACTTAAGTGCAGTGAAAATGGCTGTGAAATAACGTGTGTTATTTCACGCAGGCTGCAAAGGCAGGCCTGTGCAAGGGTTTGTCTGAGCTCCCTATGGGTGGCAAAAGAAATGCTGCAGCCCATATGAATCTCCTGGAACCGCAATGCCCTGTTTCCTAGGTACCATATACTAGGGACTTATAAGGGGGGTCCAGTGTGCCAATTGAAATTGGTAAAGGAAGTCACTAGCCTACAGTGACAAATTTAAAAGCAGAGAGAGCATAAGAACTGAGGTTCTGATTAGCAGAGCCTCAGTGACACAGTTAAGCACTACACAGACACACACATTAGGCCATAAACTATGAGTACTGGGGTCCTGACCTGCAGGATCCCAGTGAGACAGGCAAAAACATACTGACATACAGGTATAAGTGGGGGTAACAAGCCAAGGAAGATGGCACTTTCCTACAACTATTCATAAACAGCATTTTGTAGCACATGTAGTAGCTCTACAATAGTACTACTCCTGTACTACAAAATGCTATTCACAAACATACATGCAGAAGTCTTTGCCTCCACCTTGCTTATCTTTCATGTATGGAGATCTCTGCCATGACTGCAGAGATCTCCTCACATATACAAATATGTTTTAGTACTAAATGTGCGAGAGACAGGAGTGAGTGTCTGGAAAATGGGAAATACTTTTTACTGAATTGGAGGGGATAAGCAAGGAGTAGGGAGGATACATACAATCACTCACAAAAAGAGTAAGCGAATTGCTGTTCACAAACTGCCCTTCTATAGTTACTACAATCAAAAAGGATCCAAAACAGTAGTAATTGTTCTCCAACTCAGAGCAGGAGTATATGGGGTGAAACAACATCCCATATAAAATTATGGCGGCAGGGACTTTAAATAAAACCTATAGGAAATAATGTCAACACAATTTAAAATATTTGAACCATTAGAAAATGTAAATATATTTCATTTAATTTAGAAAAGTCTATAAATGACATAACTACTTTTTAAGAAAATATTTAGTTAACATTTTATAATTTTAAAATTATGAAACATTTATGGTAATTAAACATTTCTTTACATTCATTTTATACATCAATGTTAGTATTTTAATGCCCTGGTAACAATTAAATTTTTTTTTACTTAAAGTGCTTTTTTATTTAAACTTAAGACAAATATTTTTAATCTAATATATTTTATATTGTATAAATGTATACACAATTCATTACCATTTCACCTAAAATATGTTTTCTATTTTTTTTAAAATGTAATCAACTTTCAAACTTTTCCTTATACTGTTTAGTAGGGGGACCTCCTGATTGCAGACATCATTGCCAGTAGTAACTTTATAGTCGTAATTGATTTTGTTTTTACTGATTGCACCCCCTATTTCA
This sequence comes from Pleurodeles waltl, assembly GCF_031143425.1. NCBI lineage: Eukaryota > Metazoa > Chordata > Amphibia > Caudata > Salamandridae > Pleurodeles > Pleurodeles waltl. The sequence goes on from NC_090440.1 coordinate 1,268,207,246, forward strand.
AGTGGTGGTGACATGTAAGTCTAAACTTTGACTAACTTTACAATTGTAAATGGTGAATAACCAAAATTATTAAACTTACTAAAAGGTGTTAAATCTATATGTGTAGATTTACCTCTGTGAATAGGCCCTTATGTGCCCATTATTGCTGCACATCTCTTAAGCACTATTATCCGATACTGATGATTACAAGACATATTAATAATCTGGATTGCTCAATATTTAAAATGTAAATACCCCCTTTTTCAAATAGTATATACCCTCAGAACCATGATCTTTTTCCTTTTGATTAGATACCTGATTAAAACCTTATCAATACCTTTATGTATTGTTTTATTCATCAATTCACAAATTCTAAAAGGGCAACACAAGGATGCCATGTGATAGATACCGGTGCTTGCCAATGTAAAACATCATTCTACATGAAAGTATACATAATTATCTTTTTATAACAAGGCCGCATCTTAAATAGTTTAATTTCATGGTCCCCAATATCATACCTGCATTAATCTTTCAATGTTCATTCACTACAGTCTGCTCCGTAGAAAAAGCTGTACATTCTAAAATTGCTATTCTATCAACATGTTGTTCCAGCATAGTTGTTCTTTAGAACCTTGACACCACTTCATTAGAACATAGGGAAATCAGCTGACAGACTGATGCACTTATGGAAGTACATGTTTTCATTCAGCATGTCAGAATTTTTCTAATATGAATGGGTAAGATATTAGCAAATGTTTAGAACATGTGACCCCAATTTAGCTTCTGGGAAACCAGTCATAATTTCCATAGGAAAATCATAAAACAAAGAAAAATCTCTCAAGGATGGTTCATTGGATCAGAATTTTTCACATGGTGAATTCACTTTATAACTCACCTCTGTTCCCAAAATAAATGAGACTCCACCAATAAATTAGTTCTACTCTGTGTAACAACTGTTATTATTCTTTTTATGGACTAATTCTATGGCTTACAGAACAAGGCATTACATGTGACAGATTTCGATAGGAAAACAATGAAGTTGCCTTATCAAGAAACAAAAAAACTATAGAAATGCTTCTCGTAGCCCTCTAATTACATAGTACAGGTAAACAAACATCATCTAACATATGATTTTGTGAATTTCATACCAAATTTTAAGTGTCTGATTTACAATAGCAATTAAACTGGGGGCAGGTGATCACTCCCAATAAATTACTGACCTGGAAGGAGTAAGGTCCTGAGCTTCATTCTGGGGCTGTAGCTCTTACCCAATGCTTACATTTTCTATGTGATAAAATGTGATGGGAGAGTTGTCCTGCTGGCATAATATGGGAGTTTCAATTTGCAGTTTCAACTGTATGAAACATTTAGACATCCTTAAATGTACACTTATTATATTTATACATGTGCAACTGGTTATGTGTAAGATTGACATATCTTCTACAAAGAATTGCAAAACTATTTCTAGGAACTAGTGACTCATATAATATAGCAAGGGGTTCCATAATCATTTGTTAATTCCACCCCATTCAGAAATGTACTCCAAATTTGCTGCAAGCATGGGTGCATGCTCACTTAGGTATTCTTCTATTTTGGGTATCTGGTAAAATTGTTGTTTAGGTGATAAGTAAGCTTGGACTATCATTCATATTTATTTTTGTTGGAGTATACAGTGTAATTTATAGTCTACGGATTGTTTAGGAAAATTTGCCTGCACTCATGCATTGGTCTTTGATGCAGACCTGCTGTTTCGATACCTTTCACCCAGCCTTTTTGATTTATATACGTAGTGCATCCTCTCCTGTTAAAGGTGAATTAGGGTTTCACTTATATAACAATGACACAGAGACTATTTTTAGGCTTTGTCATTCGTCTTTAGCAAGACCTAGATTTCATTCAGGCCACAAACTTGGCTTGTAATCACCATTAGACCAAGACCCAGATTTGCTAAGAAATTGCAGTATGGTGTTGCACTGAGAGACTAAAAATAATGTTGCACCATTTTAGTCTGCATTGCATGATTATGTTGTCATCTAGTATTTTGGTGGTAAATAGGCAGTATCTGTAATATGCTAAACAACATTAGCATTGAGACACTGTGCAAAGACGGGCAAGCAAGTTTGCACTCGAGGATCACCCTAAAGTACAGATGTTGATGCATGGATAACAGGACTTGACAGTCCTGTTTTTCCATCAGGCCTTTCCCCTGTTTGCTTGAGCACTTGAAGGCCGGTTTTAAAAGTCAAAGGCAGCTCCTGGTACCTCTGTCACTTTCCCCAGCCTCCAAAAGTTAATTGCTGCAGGCACACGGAGGCTTTAATAAAGAAAGAAAGAGAAGGATGGAAGGCAAAAATAAAAGCAAAGGTATAAGAGAGAGAGGAGAGAAGGAGAGAGAATGGATGAATGAGCAAGAGAGATATTGCACAAGGAGATGAAGGAAGTGGGTCTAGTTTGACCATTTGTGCCAGGGCTGCTTTTAGTTCACCAGTCCTGCCCTGACAGATAACTGACACTCAGAAAGGAAAGGGGGAGATGATGTAATGTTATGACTAGAACTGAAGACCTTGGAATTGGGAACTGTGTTGGAGTATCGACCTTGGCTTAATGTCCAGTGATCCTGGACAAATCACTTAGGGCCTCATTACAAGGCTGGCAGTCTTCAGAACGCCAGCCTCATGGTGGTGGTCAGGACTGACACAGCTGTGGTGGTATGACCACCACATTACAACACTGGTGGTCAGACCGCCAGAGTCCCGCCAGCACCGTCAGAATCCATGATTCCGATGACATGATGGTGGCAGAGATTGTAATTCACCAAGGCACCGCTGCATGCAGCGGTGCACTGCAGATTACGCCCTCATTCTCTGCCAGCCTTTTCATGGTGGTTTCATCCCTTGGAAAAGTTTGGCAGAGAACAGGTGCAAGAGGCCATGGGGGGGCCCCTGCACTGCCCATGCACTTGGCAGACAGTGAACAATGTGAGGGTGGTGGTGCACCTTGCAGGCTACAACATTGCCACCTGCTCGATTACGAGCCAGAGACAATGCGGCAGTCTGTTTACTGCTAGGCTGGCAGGCAGAAACCGAGGTTTCCACCCACTGACCTAGTGGGATACTCCTAATAGGTCCTGCGGGGCGGTCACCACGAAGGCAGCGGCCAACCTATTGGGAGTTTGGTGGCCGGGCTTTCCCATCCATCAAACTCAAATGAGGTCCTTAATATCCCACGCCTAAAAGATGAATGCAGCTGATGCTCTTGTAAAGTGCTCCAATACATTCAGGTCTAGTTCACACAAAAAAAAAAAAAAAAAAAAACAATGGTCCAGATTTATCAAGGTTTTGTGTCGCCTTCGTGCCACTCGAGAGGACACATTCCCAGGGGGTCTGCAGGCATTCCAAAGCGTGGGCCAACAGAAAGGCACTTCTCCAGATGGGGCCTATTGAAAGAACCATATGAATGTTTTTAATCTTTGTTACATCATTTGTGCAGCAATTTTAAAAGCACTGCAAAGTTCCTTGTATATCCAGCAGTTTTTTGGCAAAAACTCTGTTGATTAGTGTACCTGTTGGAGAGAGATGGGAGTTTTGTCTACTGACATTTTCAACTCATCTGAGGTTAATATGCCTGCTGCAAAGAATGTGTATCATAAATATCAAAGACTAGTATTTTATGTGCCTAGCACAGCGGGTTGCTGCTTTTGTCACACAGAATATTTTGTTACTGTGCAGTTCATAAGTTACAACCGTATTCTAGCACAGTGAGCTATGAACTTCTATCAAAGAGCTGCATGGAAACTGCATTGTTCAAGTTAGAAAGTTATGTTTTTTGCAGTCTTTCATTTTCCTGATGCTGCCAAAAACAGTTTGTTTGATTAGAAATACATTTTTATTATCAAAGTCCACTAACCACTGTGTTATGTTATGAATCCTGAGTTTGTGCTTCTCCAGACCAAGCATTCTTAGAAAAAGCCTCCCAGAATGGATGACATGTGAATCCTACACCTTGTGGTCCACTTTGCCTTATGTAACATTTTCTATACTCTGATTTAAACATGTATGATTGATTGGCTCTGTATGTGTGTGATGAAAAGTGCCCAACACCCTCCACTGATCTGAGAGGTGTTATAAAACAAACAAAATGCATACAATACAAGGCTTATGGAGAAATGAGAGGCACTTAAGGTTTTACTGCCTTTTTCCAGCACATATTTATGTGAAAAAGCTTTCTCAGATCTTATGTACCTAAAAAATAAATACAGAAATCACTTGGGAAATTTAAAATCTGATCTGAGGATTCAACTTTCCGAAATAAAACCAAACATTGAAAAATTAGTCGCCGAGATGCAGCACCGACCTGCTCATAAAATGTTTTTGATTTTTAAATATTTTTTCAATATAAAATCTTCAGGAATTTGAGTATTTGATTGGTGTGCACTGGTTTGTGTATATTTTGCAACTTACTGTTATAATGTTTGAAATTTAAATTGTACAAATTGCTTGGAGATCCCCGGTTTCCAGTAGTGATTTAGTGGGGGCCCTTAAGAGTCAAAAGTGGGGGGAACCATTTATCTCAAGTAACGCAAAGCAGCACAAATCTCTGCCTTGCATTACTTTGCCCCAGGGAGGAGTTACATGGGTGGAGCATGGGTGTTCCCTCAAACTCATCCATATATTTGGCACATTCCTAGATTCACCATTAGTGGTAGACCTAAAAATGCATCTAAACCCTACGCCTCATGAGGGGAGGCGTAACAGGGGAAATATGTTTATTTCTTCTCATTTTTTTCCTTTTTTTATACATGTGCTTCTTTCTGCAGCAGACATAGAAGGAGGAAAATGCCTCTGAGTATTGGTTTTGGCAAGAAGATGTCCCTTCCTGCACAAAAACATTCCTCCCTGCAATGCATGCACCCTTCAACTATGGTGCAAGGGTGCCTGTGTTGGCGTTAGGCAGCGAAACGTACACCAACACTGGGGAAGGACAGGAATCTGCTGTACAATACTAAATACGGCTCATTCCTGCTCCTTTTCCTTTCACGCAGCACAGCAAGATGTCTTGCTCACTTGCATTGCATGAATTCTTAGTAAATAAGGCCCATGGCATCTACTTCACCTGAGAAGCACCATACGCCAATACTTTCTTCGTGAGCTGCAGCATAATCATTACATTAAAACAAGGTTACCTGGGGTGTTTTACGTTGCATTGAAAATAGAGACATAGACGATTGTCTGGCTAAAAGAAAAGTGACTTTCACAGAACTGTATGTAACAGGATAGGTACAACGTATTTCGCCAGTGATAGCACTCGTAGGAGAATCCGACCTTGAAACATACAATGCAACAAAGAGCGGGTATAAATTGGACGGTACCTCAACCACACACAACTGTGAATAACTCTGCAGGAAGCCTCTCAACAGTAAAGAGCACAAACTGTCTGATAGCCCTCATCCCTTTTGTGCGGCGGATCTTTAATTAGACTTCACACAATGACCAAATTTTTTTTAAAAAACGAATGGGCAGCTGTAAGCTGTGTCTGGACCGTCCGTCACAATGAACATCAGTGTCTTGGTTCTGTCCTCCAGAGAAAAGGGAATCTGTCGTCCATTGTTCGTGTAATAGAATGCAAAGGATGTCACACAAGAAAATTACATTCAACCGCTTTTCTGTTATTCTGCTCTCCGCATAACACCGCAAATTGTCTCAGGCATCGGTTGGAGAGCATAAAGGAGGCGTTAACGCATGTTGATTAAAAAACAATTTTGACTTGACGCTTCATTGTACTAGGGGAAACGAATATCTGCAAGATAAATTTGCATATTAATGAGTTGACCGCCAAGATATTTTGGCCCATATTTATACTTATTTAGCGCCGCATTTGCGCCGCTTTTTGTCGCAAAAGCAGGGCAAACTTACAAAATACAATTGTATTTTGTAAGTTTGCCCTGCTTTTGCATAAAAAAACAACGCAAATGCGGTGCTAAAAAGCGTCCTGCTGGGGACCAGGGCCGGCTTTAGCACTGGTGGCGCCCTATGCGACAGTCTTTTTTTGGCACCCCCCCACACCATGACCACCTCCTCCGATATCCTCACTTCCACCCTACAAATGTGCTCCTCATTTCTCCATAGCTGCCCTTTCACATACATTCATTTGTTTTAAAGTGCTTCTAAAGGCTGGCTTTACTAATCCATCCAGGTATCTGCATAAAAAAATTATTCTTTTTTTTGTAGCAGGCATATTAACCCTTTACGCTACTTGATGGTGAGTCAAAGCTGCCACTAGACAAACCTCCGATCTCTCTCTCTCTAGCAAGAACATTAATCACAAGAGGTATGTGGACATTTTACTTGCTTCCTGAAGGTTGGACTCACAAGAAACTTTTCAGCAGGTGTTTTTAAATTGCAAGTTTTTTAAGTTATTGCTTAACCAGCGCCCCCACTGAGGTCAGCACCCAGTGCTGCCGTATTGCTCACACCACCATGAAGCCAGACCTGCAGGGGACCCCTTGCCCAGCACCGACGGCATGCGCACTGTCTGCTCTGCTTTGCAGACAGTGTGCATTCCAAGGGTACTGTAGTGTTGAGATATTGCCCTTTGCTCCTTTAAAGTAGTTGAGACCAATATCCTAAGACTGTTCCCGCGACTCAGTGTGGCGGGAATGCATATTACAATGTTCCCAACGGTCAGCCCAGTGGCGACAACAGATCTTACCTCATTGGAGACTGAAAAACAGACATATCTGTTGTTCGGCTCTTTTATTCTTTTCTAACAGCAGTCAGAGCACCTGTTACTGATGACGCTCCAGGCCCGTATTCTTGCTTCTCTTCTTCTGATGGAACTTTTTGGGGTACTTGAGGGGTAAAGAGAGTTAAAACCAACCTTTAAATATAATAGGCAGTGCAACCCATTTGGTCACACATTAAGGGCCTGATTTAGATCTTGGTGGTAATGGTCCTGCCATTGCTTTTCTGTCTGAAAACCCATCCGCTATCATGAGGGTCCGCCCGTCCTGTTTAGATGTTAGAGGGAGCAAAGGCGAAAGACCCCCAATGGTCGGCCATCACCGCCACAGTGCAAAGGTTGTATGTCGGAACAACGAGTGCTTCAACCACCCATGTCTGAACAATGAGGTCGGAACTGCGACCTCGTTGTTAACACTAATGCCTTTACCACAAATGCCTTAACAACGATTTTTCGTTGTAAAGGCATTCCTGGTAAAGGCATTAGTGAACAGCATGCATGGTTCCAGCATGCGTCTCCTCTGGCCCTCCACCCCTAAAAATTACCGCGACCCCCCACCCTCAAAACCACCCCAACCCCAAAATGAACACAAACCCAACCCCCTCCCCTAAAACCTAAAGCACCCCAACCCCCACCCCTAAAACCTAAACCCTGCCCCCCAGCCCCCAACTCCCGCCCCTAAACCTTAATCACCCGAGCCCCCACCCCACCCCAAAAACAAAAAATACACCGACTCCCCACCCTCGCCCCTAAAACCTAAAGCACCCCAACCCTCCACCCCACCCCTAAAACCTAAACCCTGACCCCCAGCCCCTAAACCTTACTCACCCCGAGCCCCCACCCCCAAAAAAACAGCCCCAGTCCCAGCCAAACTTATCTCCTCCTTGACTGCATCGACTCCCTTCTTCTGTGCATTAACCACGCATATACGTAGTTCACACATGCGTGGTTAAGGCCCTGAACAAGGAAGTCATGGAAAACGAAAGCGTTGTTTCGCTTTCATTTTCCACGACTTTGTTGTTCAGGACTCATTGTTCGGGATGCTTCCCCAGTGCAAATCATGGTGTGCATTCCCACCAATGCAACTGTGGTGGCTAAACCTCAATACCTGAGTTGGTGGACTGGGGAGGATAAAATGATGAAACTCACCATTTTGACACTTTCCACATTTCCTGCCACCATGAACCCACTCATACTAGTCCTGCTGTTGCTCCTGAGCCAGGTTCAAGATGGAAATCAACCCCGTTGAACACAGCGCAAGTCACAGTAATTCCTGTTATGCTCAGAATTGTTGCTTCACTGTAGCACTGGACTTGTGAATGGGTAAATATTTTTGCCAAACAACACCACAATGATGTGCAATGCTTGTTTTATGGAAAATTATTACACACACCTGTTTGGGCACATTTCTCTCTATGATTGCTGTGACTTTTTGTGTGGGTGTCCATTGCCATGAAGGCAGTTCATACCATAGAAGATGCTGAGTCACTAGTATCCTCGGTGTCAGACACCTCACCCTCCATGCCACTGGCTCCCGCAGTGTCTGTGATGTCCACACCAGATTCACAGTGGCAAGCTTCCTCTCCGTCTCCTGTCAATTCCTTGCCCAGACAATGCTGAAAAGACAAATACAACCGCTTGAGGGTATTTGTGCAAATACAATTTGACATGAAATATGATCACACAAAATTTGCTCAAAGTCTAGAAATTCCCCATGCCTGTTCATATATCATGTTTGACATTCTCTCTTATACATATGTAGTCCCCTCCATGACAAAGAGCTTCAATAATATGAGTAAACACATATACCATGAGACATTTCTAACCCATTGCAGCACAGAGTTAAAATATATTCAAATTTCCTAAAATCCATGTCTTGGGCTTGAAGTTGCTTTCTCAAGATAGGATCTCACAACATCTATGTGATGTAATCTTCCATCTGCAAATGTCCCTTTAAGTATCACAATTTTTGGGGGGCGTGGCCTGGCCTGCCGGCAAGGTGACCATCACTGCGTGAGGCTCTGTCGGGCTTAGGGCCTTTTTCATTTATTTCTCCTGGCGGGCGGCTGACCGTGTGCTAGTCCCGTGCTGCGGTCCTCCGGAGCCCCTGGTGCCGCTTTCTGTTCTGGCGGCGGGTCCCGGTGAAGGCTGGTTAAGGTGCTTCTCCCCGTCTCAGGAGAGCGGGGCCTGGGTGCACGGCGTGGCCTGCGGTGCTGGCGATCGCTCCAGCTCCAGGCTCGTGCCCTGGCTGGTGGGCCTTGGTGGGCATCGCGGCTGCCCAGAGAGTAGAGACATCTGGCGGGGGCATTTGGGCCCTCCCTGCCAAGGCCTTTCGGAGGTCGGATCGGACCGTGGACTGGATGGGGCTGAGGCTTAGCGGCGCCGTGTGTGAGAGCTGGTGTGCCTGCAGGGGCCGGCTGGCTGTGAGCATTGGGGCCTGGTTCCTGCTGGGCTGGGCGCCCGCGGTCAGACCCAGGCCAGAGGCATTGGATTGGTCCCGGGCACCATTGTGACACAGGAGCCAGGCGGCCGTCTGCCTCTTGGGTGGCTGGGTGCCCGGGGTCGTCCTGGGGAGGCCCGTGCGGGCTGATTGCCGTGCGGCACACTTCTGTGGGGCTGGGCCCTTGTGGCTTGGGGGACATCGCCGGCCAGATCGGGCCGGAGGAGTTTACCTACCTACTGGAGCTGTGAAGCCCTTCTTGGCCTTGCCTCTTTAGAAGGCTGGTGGGCCCGTGGTGAGTTGACTGGCACTGCCGGATGTGGGCTTGAGTCGGGGCTCCTGGTCACTGGGCTTCACTTGGAGGTGTCTCATCGTTGGATATATGCGAATGCCCTTGCGGTGGCTGCAGGTTGCAGCTAGGGGTTCCTGGGCCGGCGTGCTAGGTGCGCCTGTGTGGTGAACTGGTGGCCCGCTCCTGCCTTGCCTGGACTGTGTTGAGGGGTCCCCCGGAGTTCGCGGGGTGGCCCTTGGGTGTGCAGATATCCTGGGCTGACTGCTTCATGGTCTTCCCGCTGGTGGACTAGGCTGGGTGGCGCCTGCGGTTATGGAACATGGACAAGGCCGAGCAGAGACAGTCCAGGCTCATCTTCGAGGGCAGAAAGAAGAGAGGTGGTTCTTCTGCCTCTCTACCCGGCGGCGAGAAATCTGAGGAGGGGAGCCTGGATGCCTCGGTTAAGGCTATGTTTCTGGATCTCATGAACAGCATTGTGGGCATTGATGCAAAGCTTGATCATGTGGCTGAGCAGCTGGACCGTATCAAGGCCCGTGGATGATCATGACTCCAGATTTGAGTTGTTGGAGTCGCAGACATCATATCTGGAGGATCACCGCAATGGCGATAGAGAACAACTTCTACAAATGGAGCGAGTTTTGGAAGTCATACGAAAAAAAAATAAAGACTTGGAAGCACGGTCGCGCCAAAACAATATTCTCATAATTGGTTTGCCAGAGACTACGGATATGGGCCGCATGGAGGAATTTGTGGAGGGCATGTTATCTGACCTCTTCTCTGGAGAACTCTCCCGGCTGCTGGTGGTTGAGAGGGCCCATAGATCCCTGGGACCTCAGTCCCCGCCTGGAACCCCTCCGCGTCCCATAATTGCCCACCGGCTGAACTATCGAGACAGAGATACTGTCCTCAGGCTGGCCCGGGAGCGGAGACCTGTGATCTACAAGAACTCTGAACTCAACTTCTTCCTGGACTATACCGCTGGTGTGCAGGCTGCGCGGAATGCCTTTTTGCCGATTAAGCGCATGCTGAGCCAGACAGGTGCGAGATTCACTCTGCTATACCCCGCCAAGCTAAAGGTGCAGCATGAAGGGAAGCTGCTGTTTTTCACTGACCCGAAGCTGGCGGCCAAATTCGCCAAAACGGTGCCTAATCGGTTGGAGGTCTCGGGCCCAGATGGTTCCGGGTCTGAGAATGCCGCTTTGAGTGATAATGACTGATTGGCGGGGTGTTGGGACTGGGGCGGCTTCACCGGGGTTGCTGGAGGTCCACATTTTCTACTTCCTTTGCCTGTGGACACTCTGCCACACCATTTTGCTGTTCTGCCCTTTTGCCCTTCTCCCCCAGTACTGATTGGATGGTAGGAGGGATGGCCTGGCTTTCGCCCTCTGGATGATTCCTGATTCTATTTTACCTGTTATGAATGGGTTGTGGGTTGTTTTGGGGGGGGTGGTCATCTGCTTTGGCCCATTTGGGGGTCTTCGTGGGTGGGGGTTGGGGTATTCAATGTTCTGCTTTGACTTTCCCACTTTCTTCTTTACTTTCCCTTTTTCTTGTTCGTTTGCTGCTGGCAGGCAGGTTGGGGTGCAGCGGAGGTGCCTTCTTCTTGCTGAGAGACTGAGTGGCTGAGATGGGAACGAGAAATATGACAACTGTTTGTTGTCTGACCTGGAATGTGCGTGGGCTGAATGATGGGTGAAAGACGCGCCTCATGTCTGCGTATGTCAAAAGCCATGAAATTGATATCTGCATGCTGTAGGAGACACATTTGGTAACTCCTACGCATGGCAGGCTGAGGGCCGACTGGATCGGTGAATATCACTGTTCGGTGTTTTCGCGCTATGCCCGTTGTGTGGCGATATTACTGCGTAAAGGGGTGCAGTGGTGTATTCAGAAGATTGTCACTGATCCTAATGGCGGATACATCATATTAAGTGGTACGTTGCTGGATAGACCTTGTAGGCTTGTCTCCGTCTATGGTCCTAAAATTGATGACCATGAGTTTTTTCGTGAGCTGTGGCGCTTGGTGGAGTCGCTGGGTAATGGCGCGGTGATCTAGGGTGGAGACTTTAACGTGATTCTGGATCCGAAGGTGGATCGTGAAAATTTAGCTAGGGTGCCACACGTTGCGGCGGCAAGGGCTCTGACATCGGTGATGAATGAGGGCGCTTTGGTAGATCTGTGGAGGGTTAAGCATGGAATCGCCAGAGAGGGTACGTGTGTTAACTATACTCACAGCAGCTGGTCCCGCATAGATCACTGCTTGAGTACTAGAGACGTAGAGCTCTGGACAGGATATGTTGATCACCTGCCTCGCACTTTATCGGACCACTCACCGGATAAGTAAGTGCTGGAGGTGCCCTGTGGGTTGGGGTGCACGTTTTTGTGGCGGCTGCCTCACGGGGCGCTCCGGGACAGGGTGTTTCGGAAGGAGGTCCGCAAAGCCATAGTTAATTTCTTTGCTGACAATAGCGGATCTGTGAGCTCTGCCGGCACTTTGTGGGAGGCATTTAAGGTGGTTATCTGTGGTGTGTGCCTCTCGAAACAACATGGTGTGCTGAAGGCGCTGCGCCGTGAGCTGGCAGATCTGGAGGGAAAGATAGCAGATCTGGAGAGGCGCCTGGTGGTGGACTGGTCTGGTGATGCGCTGGTGGAGCTGCGGAGTGCTGTTTCCTTGTAAGAGGAGGCCTCTCTCAGAGAGATTTGTTTTCTGGGGAGGTATGCCAAGGTGCGGCGCTAAGGTGAGGGAGAGAGGCCATGACGTACGTTGGCGAGTGTGCTGCGCAGGCCATGGGCCAGCAACTATGTTACTGAGATTGACGGCGCGGGGTGAGGGTGTGGCTAGGACGCAGGGTGTTATGCAGGTTTTTACCCACTTTTTTGCAAATGTATATGTGGAGCCGACTGGATTGTATGCTGCTGCGGCTCAGGCTTACTTCTCTGAGATTGTGTTATTATGGTTTGATGACGCTCTTCGTTCTTATTTTGATGTCCCCTTCTCACTGGAGGAGGTCACTGCAGCGATTCACAGTCTGCCTAGCGATAAGTCTCCTGGGCTGGATGTCTTGACCCCTGCGTTCTACAAGGAGTACTCTGATATTCTTTCTCCTCACCTCCAGGAGGTATAAGCGGAGTCAATGGAAACTGGGATCCTTCCTGCCTTACTTCGTGAGGTCTTAATTGTCACGATACTCAAACCTGGTAAGAATCCGTGCTGTTGTAACTCGTATCGCCCACTTTCTATGATCAACATCGACAATAAAATTTTGGCCAAAATGATTCGGCGCGGTTGCAGCCGCTGCTTCCAAGGCTGGTGCTACCGGATCAGTCTGGGTTTGTGCCTGGAAGATCCACATCTCATAATTTGCACACGTTTTTTGCGATCGCTGGCTTGATGGAGGCTGACGAGGATGCGGCGGTGGTGTTTTTGGATGCTACTAAGGCTTTCGATTCCTCGGCATGGGAGTATATGTTTGTGCTGCTTGCTAGAGTGGGACTGAGTGCTCACTTTGTGAAATTGATCAGGTTGCTGTATTCGTCCCCTACTGCCAGACAGCATTTAAACAGGAATATTTCAGACCCTTTTCCGGTCGACCGAGGGACTCGTCAGGGGTGCACTCTGTCCCCGTTACTTTTTGCTGTGGCGATGGAGCCCCTCGTGGAGTGGTTGAGACAGCACCATAATGACAGGGGTCTGCTGCTTCCGGCAGCGGCCTATTGTGATATCTATGTATGCTGATGATATTGCGTTGTACGTTTGTGAGCCGCGTAAAAATGTAAACGTTTTGTTGGATGATAGTGCGTTTTTCTGGGATTGTGATCAACTGGTCTAAGTCAGTGGTGCTGCCTCTTTCTGCGGGTGTGACGGACTTCCCTTCCCGGTACCCAATTGAGTGGGCGAGTGGACAAGTGCTTTATCTGGGAATCTGATTGAGTTGCGGTGTGAAGGCTCTCTGGCTGGCCAATTATGGTAAGGCTATATCGTGGTTGGAGGGTAAGGTCGAGGCATGGCGCTCGCTGACGCTCTCGCTGATCAGGCGTTTTGCCATTGCGAAAATGGTGATATTGCCTAAATTTCTGTATCTCTTTGTGAACTTCCCTCTTCTACTTCCGGTGAGCTTCCTGAGGTGTCTTCGTTCTGCTCTGATACAATTGGTTTGGGCCAGCAGACAGCCTTGTATTGCCCGGGAGAAGCTGACGCTACCATTTGAGTTGGGTGGCCTAGCTGCCCCGGATTTACTATTATTGCGATGAAAGCGATGCGGTGTGGCCGGATGGCTTGGCTAGTATCCTAGACAATCCCTCCCGGCCTCGACCACGGGGTGTTGACACTGTGACGTGCACAGCTCGAGCCTGGACGGCTCTATTGCGCCGCTCTGGAGTGAGTACACCTTTTGCTCCCTCGTTGCCAGTTCTTTCTGCTGCTGATGTTAGGATGTTCCATGACGCGAGGTTGCGTGACTTTCTTCGAAATTCGAACTTAACTGAATTGGGCAACTGGTTTGTGGATGGTCGACTGATCTCCCCCGGGGTTGTGCTTGGGGATGGACGTGCCACTGCCCTGCAGAGGATGTATGTGCTGCGTGTCTGCGCTATGCTGCGTGCTCGATTCCCTGGACTTCCGGAGACTCCACCGGAATGTCAGGCCTTGGAGGTATTGTGCCGTGCTCTGTTGCTGTGTAAACTAATTACTAAATTGTATAATTGCATACAGGAGCGACGAGGTGAAATTGGAGCGTCTGTTAGAGTGCGATGGGAGGTGGATGTGGGCGAGCCTATCTCTGAGGAGGCGTGGTGGAGATGCTGTGCGAATTGAGAACTTTGTTCCCCAACTATAGGCTACGCCTGATTCATTTCAAGTTTTTGCATCGCCTATACTATACCCCTCGTGATCTCTGCTCTATGGGCCTACTGGGGGATGCGTGCTGTGAATGGTGCCGTGCCCCTGATGCTGGATTTCTGCATCTTGCGTGGGATTGTGCTGAGGTTTATGCTTTCTGGATGGAGGCAATGTGTATGATTGTGGAGATGACTGCCTTGGAGCTGCCTCTATCCCCCAGATTAGCGCTGCTTAGGTGTGTGGACGATGTTTGGCTGACTCATAGGAGACTGGTGGGCCTGCTCCTCTTGCTGGCTAAATGCAGGGTTGCTATGTGCTGGGGCCTGGGGCGGGCCCCTCGTGGATCTGACTGGCTGCGTGATGCCTCCTTTTGCCAAGAATAGCTGAGGATCCTTTGGGAGCTGACCCCGTAGGGTTCCCAGCCAAAGGATATTTGGGCTCCGCTCCGCTGCGCCACTTGTATTTTGTAAGTTTGCACCGTTATTGCGTCAAAAAGCGGCGCAAATGCAGCGCTAAAAAAGTATAAATATGGGCCCTAGTTTCTAGCCCTACGGACATTTTGTGAAAGGCCTCGCGCCTGGACTATGTTTTACAATGTACACTTTGCCATGGCTAGGGGTTTCCTAGCGGCTTTGTGGGACTTTAATGTAGTGTACTTGTGCAGAGAATTGTTTGTGATTTTCTTCATAGACTGTGTCCCGGTGACAGGGGGGGGACTAAATCCGACATTGCCTTTGTATTCATGCTCTGTGGGCTTGTCTTTTGTTGCATTGTTGTATGTTTACTACATAATAATAAATAAACAAATACAAAAAACAAAATAAAAATATCACAATTTTCACCATCATTGATTTATCATCTGGACAGAACTAAGGGCACCAAAATGTTATTTGCTGGATGTGTAACTCTTTCACCAATGTGGACATATTCCTGTCATTTGTAATCAATACAGTTTGGCAAACAATTTCACTTTGTTTCACACACACTGCCTTACATGCACATTTGTGAAGGACTAAGGTGTCATGCCAACCTGCTGCTCTCTTCATGCACTGATTAGAAACTGACTCTACAAACAGGTTTCACACAGGTTCCATATTGGGATTGATGCCATTATACACATTTCAAGCCCTCATTATCATTGTGTCATACCACCAATTTACCAATGTCAAGTCTGATACAACTGCATCATAAGTGTTCAGTTTGCCATATCCCCAGTAACAGGGCCTACATGACCTACTCAATTTGGTGATGGAGCATCCCACCTGACCCAACCATTAAATGTGGCATGTTTAGTCAAACTGCCCCTCATGACTTGGAAAATTTGAGGAATCCCTTTGTTTGTATGCAGTTGTGTGTCTGCGCAAAAAAAACTTGGTTTGTGATGAGGAATCTAGTGTCAATCTTCAGCACAAAGTAATACACCATACACAGCATCAGACAGTGTCTGATTAACGTACACGGCCATAAATCCTCGTGTGCATTGGATGTGTGTCCACCGTCATGTTGATGCCATACAACATTACTGGAAATTAAAAGTGTTCAACAGCAAAAATATCTACAGACAACAACTTACCCCTTTGATGCGTTGACACCTCAACTGCCCATCAGGGTCCGGGTAGGCCACCAGTAGAATGTGGGCCATTAGTGGGATCAGGGTGTGGTGCACCCTCTTAGATTGTTGGAAGGACTGCCCAAGCTGACCTTCTACAGACTTACATGTCGAGCATTGCAAGTCCACCTACCTCTTCTGAGAATGCAGGCTGGCTGCCTATGAACCCTAGGGTCCTCACCTTCTTGGCGATGGCCTTCCATATTTTCTAGGTTTGCTGGGCATTGACCTGTATGGAGGATAGAAAAGAACAAGAAGAGAAGTTTTGAGTGGTTTGGTTTGTCTGTAGTGCTGTGACACAATTTTGTAGCTTGCCCACATGCAGTCACCAAACAGTTACTCCATCTTTTCTTAAAACAATTAGAGGTTCCTAAGAAGATTTACAGTGTTTGTTTGAGCACCCTCAACAGTGTCTATAACCTCATGTTATAAATTAAGGTCTAAAACATCATCTAGGCCATTGCTATGAAACAGTTCCTGTTGTGAGACCCACTCCTGATTTCTCACAATCATTGTGAGCTACTACAGGTTAAACAACCTGTACAATCCTTGCACATCAGCCCACGCACAGCTACATTGTCTTCAGGCCTATGCTCCTAATAGTCAGTACCCATGGATTGCTTCACATACAGTGACTAAGGGCAGTATGGAAGTGCAGCTATGTGTCAGAGAGAGCAGGGATTTGGGGGATGTTGTAAGAAGTGTGTGTATAAATGGGTCATACTTGTATGGATGATTGAGAGCTTGGGGCATTTGAATTTGCAGTACAGGAAATAGGTTACCAAATATGTGGCACTATTACATGTATGAAACCACACAGAGCATCCTATTCCACAGTATGGGCTGTAATCCCACTTGACAAGACAGCATAAGGCAACTGCACTTCATAAAAACATGTTCTGCCACGTAACATCACTATCATTTTGATACTGGCTGTATGTTGTCACTCCTGCTACTGGTATACTGTCTACTGAGCACTGGTAGTAAGGGGCCTATAGTTTGTCTGATGAAAATGGAACTGTGAGTTACATGGACATTCTCTCCCCAACAAAATCATTCACTATATTCCACTCCAATCAAAATACTTCATCCATGAACAAAAAGGGACAAATTATGTAAACAAGTAAGTTAGTCAAACGTTTCTGAATCAGACATGTACCTGTTCCTCTAGGGTCCCAAAGAGCTGTCTATACAGGAACAGGACCTCCCTGGCAAGGAGCGCCAAGTCCTCAATGCTGAAAGCAGGGACCTTGTCACCCGCTTTGCCCTGCATCCTGGTTTTCAGTGGTCAGAAACAGCAACAACAAACAAGGAGGTCTTGTTGACTGCAGTGTTAGGAGACAAGTGAGCTTTCTTTCACTACGCCGCATACAAGTACACGGTACACGGCGGACGTGATCCGTGACAGAGATGGACACAGGCATTGGCTTTCATGTGTAGCCATCACACATGTTAGCTCATCGCAGGGACCATTGTGGAGGCTACCACCTACTACATGGTCAACTTCCGCCGATGGACTTTGGGTAGCCATTGCGCTGACGGCATGGACAGGCATCTGCATTTTTAGGGTGTGAAGCTGTGCACTTTTCAATTGATAGTGCATCACCAGCACTCAAAATGGAGGCATATTTATTTATAAAAGTCGGATACAAACGACACTGTCCTTAGCAAGACATGACACAAAAAATGTGAAACATGACTGTGTTTAACATAGATGGTGCTTCAGGGAAAGTGATATCTTCGTTGACGGTAGTTGAAAAAAATATTTAAAAAACAATGATATGCAAATAATATACTTCAAATGCATTATTTGCACATAAAAATATATATAAAATGAAAAAAATGATTTTGAAATTCTAAACATTTGATATCAATTTGTGTACATGTATCACACAATGACATTCCTGATGTTACCAAGACTTAAGATGTGTGTTTATGTTAAAAGTATGGTGTGACCATTTAAGCTGATATTTTCTTTTCCATTCATACATAGAGACCTTTGAACCCAGTCATGGGTAGGAGATGATAGCCTCAGGTTTTCCGCCCCTTTCCAGACCTTGTCACCATGGAAGAAAGGAATGTAATTAAGAAGTTGGGTTAAATAGGCAAACTATCCTCTATTTGTGCCACCAGCTGGGGCCTGATCTCATGCCTCCCAATAGAAATACAATAGCAATAACATCAGGAATGAAACTCATAAACTCATGGCAGTACTTCATTTTGTGGCTGCTGGAACTTTTCAATACACTGTGGTACTATCTAGGGGCATGTCCCAACCAACATTCAGTGGTGTGCTGCAAGAAGTCCTTGCTTTCTTGATGAGACACATCAACTGCTACATCCAGTTCCCACGTCAACAGGATTTGGCCACCATGAAGGGAGAATTACTTTGGGTGGACTACCACATGTGGTTGGAGAGATACATGGCCTGCATATTGCCATGGTGCCACCACATGCAAGTAAACAGGTCTACTGTTCCATCAGTGTGTAAGTTGTCTGCTTACTGGATTTATACATCTCAAGTGTGTGTGCCAGCTTTTCTGGGTCAACACAATTCATTTGTATTATGGACCAGCACCATACCTATGCAGATTTCACAACTTGAACCAGAGAGGGCATGGCTTGTTGGTAAGTACAATGTGACTTGAGGATCTTTTGCCTGAATCCTAGTTTAGGAAGGGGCAGTAGCTTGATATGCTATTAATCAGTTGATGTGTTGCTTTCATTTAGGAGACTCAGGGCCTGATTCTAACTTTGGAGGACGGTGTTAAACCGTCCCAAAAGTGGCGGATATACCACCTACCGTATTACGAGTTCCATAGGATATAATGGACTCGTAATACGGTAGGTGGTATATCCGCCACTTTTGGGACGGTTTAACACCGTCCTCCAAAGTTAGAATCAGGCCCTAAGTGTATCCTAACTGACCATGGTTATTGGCACCGCTGAGGAATCCAACAACGACAAGGGAAGTCCACTTCAATGAAGCCAATGGAAGAACATGGAGGACAGTGGAGTGGGTTTTCAGGCTCTTGATGACCAAGTTTAGGTATATAGACAAGACTGGTGGAGCATTCTTCTTCTCACCCGATAAGGTGTACCAAATCAATGTTTCCTTCTGGATGCTCCACAACATTGCCCTGAAACAGAACATCCCTATAATTGAAGAGGAGGGAGACCTTGAAGAGCAACTGGGTGAGGATGATGAAATGCCCAATAAAGATGACAGTGGTGAAGAATAAGGAGTTGACCTAGGTCACATTGTCATTGATCACTTCTTCACCCAAGTGTAAGTTTACCTTTACAAATTGTAACCTCCAGTGTCAGAACAACTTGTGACATAGGGAAGACATCAGTCTGTAATTGTAATGTAGTATGAATAATCAGTTCAGGAAAGTCCAAAGCAAGGCAAAGATATTAGTGGATCAGTTTCCATACATTGACTACTGTGTTTCTTGCCATAGATTAACTTTGCTTGTACTAAGTATGTGTGCCCCCTAGCTTGTCATTTGAGACATATTTATTTTGTGAAAGCATTAATTATCCTTTATTAATCAGTTTCTTAATCCTTCACCATGTCATCTTCATTTGGACATTTCAAAGTTAAAACATTTGCAGTGATATGTTGCTGTTGGAAGGTACAACATAAAAAATGTGCTGATCCTGGGACAGACAGCCACTAGGGATGGACAAATCTTGTGCAGAGACAACTTTCACTCTGATAGAATGGAAGTTTGGGAGATTGTCTCAGACCTGTTTCCTGTGTGATGGTACTATGTGCCACCTAACCTGCTCAAACCACATGTGTATGTCACGTCCTTTCATACAGTTCTTCCTTCACAGTGGCTAAATCTTCGATTTCTGTTCAGTGGAGGCAGCTGTTGATGTGTCTCCTCATAGCTGATAGCACTTATTTGCACACCACTGAATGATGGTTGTGCAATTGTACTAGATAATTGTACTAGATAATGCCACATAGTCCTATAATGGTCATGTGGCCTCAAATTTTTTTATTGCCACAATGTAGACTATTGGTGTTATTGATGTAGGATTCCTGTTGGGCGGGGGGGGCAGGGTGTATGGCCCCAACTGAGGTCATGCATCAGAGATAGATTCCTTATTTAATTTGATCCCATGCAATATTCCCTTTCTCCCATGGTGTCAAGGTTGTAAAGCATCTGCCCCTGAATGGCACAGACAACTGGGGTTGTGCATGGTTTGTGAAACCCAGCTCTGATTTCATCAAGGACTTGTACCCAATACATTATGAATTGTTTTCATTTTGTTTGAATGAGATGGGTAACATATTCCCGCTTTGTAATTTCTAATCTCCCTCTATAATAGGCACAGCCACATCTCCTCTAATCAAATCTTGTATGATTACTTTAAAACTATTTATTTTACAATCAAATATCAATAAACACTGATAGAATTTTGGTCCAGACCAGGAAATAACTCTTTGTTCACAGTTTCTTTCAATAGCAACAACCAATCACATTGTGCCCCTTAGTGGCATGGACAACCAGTACCAGTGCAGGACTACACCAACTGACCAATATCAGCTCTGCACGTGGTGATGTCAATCTCACTCCTTGCAGCAACTCACCCTCCTTTACAATCTGCACACACACACGCACACACACACACACACACACACACTGTTCTCAGCATCAAACACACATAACAAAATACAATACAAATAACTTTTGTCTGTTCTACTTACGAATTGACAGTATACAATCACACAAGAGTCAAGCACTATGAGAGAAACCTTTACCTGCAAGGTATCATTCAAATTGATACAGATTCACCCCTTAGGATCCACTATACCAAACTCACATCATATTCATGCAAAGATAAATGTCCTGACCTCAATTGTGCTGTTGAAAACGCCTCATGACAAGCACCCCCAAACTTGGCATACAATTACAATATAGCATTTTCTACATTTTTTAATACTATCCCAGGATCTTAGGTCACATCGACTAGATAACAGCTTAAACATCTTTTACTAAACTCCAAACTCACATAACATTCAAAACATCTCTCAAAACACATTCCAAACTCCAAAAAGTACCGCAATCCAAACATGGACCACTGCAAATCCTGACCCTATTGATACCCCCTCCTCCACTGCCATGACTGTTGGAGCAAAACATTTAGTAATGATTTTAGTGACTCAGATGCCAGCAAAAGGTTACATGTTAAAAGCTTAACGTAGAGAAAGCTGCACTGACACATATTTTAAAAGTGCTCATGTTTCAATTTTGTGGCGGACACCAGTGTGCCTACCAGAATTAACAATGTGCTAACAAGATTAAAATAAAGTTGTAGTACATTTCATACAGAAGAGTAACTGTTAACAGTGAAACAAATTTGATTTAAAATGTTTAATGTGATGTATTAGTCTAAAGTGACGTGCACAGAAAAATAAGCGCACCTCTCTGTCATATCTAATGTGATGCTTTAATAAGGGTTGCAATTCTTATTAAAATGTTTTTACTCATTCTAATGACATGTTATTTATGCTGAATTTATAGGTTTGAATAATATGTGTGTTTCATTGATAATGATTAATACATTATATTTTTTGTGTTAGCATAACTAGGCCTCCAGACCTCGTATTTGTAGTCATGTAAAAGTGATGAAGCATTCTTCATTTCCTAACATTAATTTTTCCATTACTTTGTGTCTTAGGAATAGTGAAGGGTGGCATTGTTCAATGTACAGGACTTGTTATCCAATGACCTTGATTCTGGAACATATATGCCTGTGGACTAAAACGTTTAAGAAACTGTTATTGTTAAAATGAATATTCACATAAAACCATGTTACACCCTGGGAAGAATTCATATTGTATCAAGTGATGTACAAATCTGTTATTGACTATTGGATTCACACAGAAGCAGAAAATGACTTTAGACCAAACCTGAGAATTCTATGCCATGTTGCAAGTTTGTTTGGAACTCATCTTCTAATTGGACATTGCCTCTTTTGCTTGATATGAACTCACTGAACTGACCAATCAAACTGGTTTTAGTATTTTGAGTTCAAGGATTGGCTTTGCAGGTTTTAGTGAGTCTACCTCTGGTCTTTGTTCTGAGTAATGCTCTAGCTGTTCTCTGTGAAACCCATGTTCTGCACTATCCCTGATGGTGCTCCTAACTGACTTTGCTGATTATCTACATGCTTTAGTGACAAACCTAAATTGAATGATTACCCTAAGAGGGGTATATTCTATTTAAAATTTAGTTTTTCCCTGACCTGCGTTTCTGTAATCAAAGTCAGCATGCTGATACCTGCCTATTTTATTTTTTAGTTAGCTTATTTCATCCAAGATAGATGATTTTTCAAATTACTTTTGTCTCTCATTTTGACTTTTGCACATGTGTTAGCCCATTCCCACACATTCTTGTCTTAATAAGGCTAGAAGTAGGGATAACCTATGTCCAAATCCTGATTTCTAAATCATTGCAATTTGATTTGACTAATGTCTTTACAGTCTGATTTAAAGTATATTTCTGTTTCACAAATTATTTAATTATTAAAATATATTATTCATCTTGAATATACCATGGTGTTGATGTTAAGTAGACTAAACATATTTCATTGATGTGGCCAACCCATGGTTTTCATTTATCTTTATAACTTGATTTTGTGCACAATTTGCATGACTTTGGCTTTGTGGTCATAAAATAAAGCTTTGCTGAAACTTTTATTAATTGGAATTCTTCTTTTGTGGCCACATTTGTCATGGTGTTTAAATTTGTTGTTGGGTTTGAAATGATTGTGGACTGGTGACCACACTACACACTAGGCCAAATGATCCCTCGACCTCAGTGAAGCATTTTCAAATCCTGTGAATTATGAGAAAAATATTTCAGCACGACTGCCAATCTCCCCACTTCTGGACTTGGGCACTAGGGACTAGGCTCTAGGGACTAACTATTCTAGCATAAGGGTTTCTAGCTCTCCTTACTTCAAAACCCAAACCATCCTTACTCTGCTACCATCTGATGGTGCTCAGACACATATTCTTGCTTCTCTTCTTAAGATGGACATTTTTTGGGATACTTCATGGGAAAAGAGAGTTCAAACCCACCTTTAATTTGAATAGACAGTGCAAACTATTTGGTCACACATTAAATCCAGGAGGCAGAGGATTAAGTTCAGAAGTTTGTTACAAATTAAGAGCCAATCAATCAATCAATCAGTACTCTTGTAGAGTGCGCTACACACCCGTGAGGGTCTCAAGGCACTAAGGGGAGGGAGGGTGCTGCTACTGCTCGAACAGCCAGGTTTTGAGAAGCCTCCTGAATGTCAGCAGGTCTTTGGTCTGTCATAGGAGCAATGGGAGGGTGTTCCAGGTCTTGGCGGCAAGGTGGGAGAAAGATTTGCCTCCGGTGGTTGCTCTTTGGATGCGAGGGACGGAGGCGAGTGCGAGGTCGGCTGAACGGAGTTGGTGGTATGGGGTGTAGAAGGTGAGTCGTCTGTTGAGGTAGGCTGGACCGGTGTTGTGGAGTGCCTTGTGTGCGTGGGTGAGGAGCTTGGAGGTTATTCTTTTGTTGACGGGAGTGATGTGGCTGTGATGGGGTATGTAGAGGATCAGGCGTGCAGAGGCATTTTCTATATGTTGCAGTGGTTTGAGGAGTTTGGCCGGGGCTCCTGCTTAGAGGGCGTTTCCGTAGCCAAGTCTGCTGCTGATAAGGGCCTGGGTGACTGTTTTTCTTGTTTCTGTGGGGATCCACCTGTAGATCTTGCGGAGAATGCGGAGGATGTTGAAGCAGGAGGAGGAGACGGTGTTGACTTGCTTGGTCATGGAGAGTGTTGAGTCAAGGATGACGCGCAGGTTGCGTGCGTGGTCGGTGGTTGACAGGGCTGCTCCCAGTACGGTAGGCCACCAGGAGTCGTCCCAGGCTGAGGGGTCGGCGCTGAGGATGAGGACCTCCATCTTATCCGAGTTCAGTTTCAGTCTGCTGTTCTTCATCCATTCGGTGACGGCCTTCATTCCTTCATGGAGGTTGGATTTGGTGGCGAGGGGGGTCCTTGGTAAGGGAGAGAATCAGTTGCGTGTCATCGGCGTAGGAGATGATGTTGAGGTCGTGCAGCCAGGCGACGTGGGCAAGCGGGGACATGAAGACGTTGAATAGGGTTGGTCTGAGTGACGATCTTTGGGGTATGCTGCAGATGATCTTGGAGGCTTCAGGTCAGAATGGGGGGAGGCGGACACTCTGGGTTCTGCCAGAGAGGAAGGAGGTGGTCCAATCCAGAGCTTTATCTTGGATCCCTGCATTGTGGACGCGTGCGTGTAGGGTGTGGTGGCAGACAGTGTCGAAGGCGGCAGAGAGGTCCAGGAGAATGATGGCCGCGGTTTCACCATTGTCAAGCAGGGCCCTGATGTCATCGGTGGCAGCGTTGAGGGCAGTTTCGGTAATGTGGTTACTGTGGAACCCTGACTGGGATGGGTCCAGGATGTTGTTCTCTTCGAGGTAGTGGGTCAGTTGTCTGTTGACGATCTTCTCGATGACCTTAGCCAGGAAAGGGAGCAAAGAAGATGGGCTGGAAATTCTTGGGGTCTCTCGGGTCCACCTTGGGTTTCTTGAGTAGGGCGTTGATCTCAGCGTGCTTCCAGCTCTCAGGGAAGGTCGCAGTCTCGAAGGAGATGTTGATGATTTTGCAGGAGTTGGGGTGCGATGATGCTGCTGGCTTTATTGAGGAAGTGGTGTGGGCATGGGTCAGACAGAGAGCCAGAGTGGATAGTGCTCACAGTATTGATGGGGTCATCTACGTTTACGTTGGCCCAGGCGGGCAGGGGGTCGTAGTCGATGGTGGGTGGAGAGTCTGAGGTGTCGGTGGTTGTCAGGGTGGTTTGGTTGTTGAAGCTGTCATGGATGTCAGTGATCTTGTGGTGGAAGAAGGTGGCAAGGGAATCACACAGGTCTTGCGACAGTGGGATGTCGTTGGTGTTGGAGCTGGGTTTGGAGAGTTCCTTCACGATGTTGAAGAGCTCCTTGCTTTTTTGTGTGTTGTTGTCAAGGCGGTCTCTGAAGGAGGTCCTTTTGGCAGATCTGATGAGGTGATGGTGTTTGCGGATGGCATTCTAGAAGGCTGCATGGCTGTCCGGTGTCTGTTTGCGGAGCCATTTCTTCTCCAGCCTCTGGCAGGTTTGCTTGGAGGCTTGGAGGTCTGGGGTGAACCAGCTGGCTCTCTTGCCAGAGCCTCTGTTGGAGGGTTTCTTGAGCAGGGCAATGGTGTTGGCGCAGTCATCGATCCAGCGCCTGAGGTTGCAGGTGGCGAGGTTGGGGTCGTTGTGTTCGGCGGGCGGGTTTCGGGCGAGGCCAGTGTTCAGCTGCGGCGAGGGATCTGTTGGGTGCAGTGGTGCGAGGTTCGAGGTGGGTTTCCAGAAGGTGAAGTGGATGCCGCGGTGGCCGGTCCAGGGAATTTCGGTGTTGTTGCTGAAGGTGACGTGGGAGCTTGCGGAGAAGACCGGGTCCAGTATGGGGCCGGCGGAGTGGGTTGGTGTTGTGACAAGCTATCTGAGTTCGAGGGTGGTGAAATTGTCGATCAGGGTGGTGGAGTTAGTGCCGTTGTTGTTCTCAAGGTGAAAGTTCAGGTCTCCGAGGAGGATGTAGTCTGAGGAGGCCAGGGCATGCCTGCTGACGAAGTGCGTGATGGAGTCGCAGAACTGAGGCTGTGGTCTAGGGGGGATCTGTAGATGAGAGTGTCGTCAGTGGAGGTTGTGACCCTGATGGTGTTCTTGTGGACTATAGCGATTATACCTCCCACTCCATTGGTGTGGTCCCTGCAGGTAATCTTGTAGCCATCCAGAATGGCTATGGCGGTGTCTGGGGCTGAGTAGTCATTCATCCAGGTCTCCATCAGGAAGGCGAAGTCCAGGGTGGAGGTGTTGAGCAGTTCCCAGAGTTCGACGGTGTGTTTGCATGCAGAGTGGGTGCTCAGAAGGATGCATCGGAGGTGGTTGCGATCTGTCTCTGCGGGTGGTATGGCGGTTTGGAGGCTGGTGAATCTGCAGTTCCGCCAGGTGAAGGGTCCATGGGTGTGCTTCGGGGTGGCCAGAAAGCAGGTGTGTGATTGCCCGGTGTTGAGTGCGAGGAGGGTGCTGGTGGTGTAATGGCATTGGTCGTCGTGGCAGATGCGGGGACAAGGGGTCCTGGCGCTGAGCACGGTCCAGGCGCAGATGGGCACAGATGGGCTTGCCTTAGGCGCATCCACCATATAAGAGGAGATGGGAGGGAGGGGCAGCTATGAGGTGGGAGCGGGTGGCAAATGGGCGAGCAGTGGGGCGTGGTCGCAGGGACGCAGCGGCGGGAAGCGGGAGAAGAAGGCAGAAGGCACAGGGAATCAGGAAAAACAAACAAAACAAAATGAAACAAAATGAAAAAAGATACAGTACCGATGCAACCTGGGGCCTACCACTGGTCACCAGGGATGAGGCGCAGGTGGTAGCCTGCGGGTGGAGGAGGGCCTCGAACCCACGTTGGGTGGCAGCAGTGAGCTGGGGAGGTGGACGCAGCAGGTGGTGCTGCTGCGGCGAGGGAAGCGACCTGTCTG
The DNA here is from genome assembly GCF_031143425.1 of Pleurodeles waltl. Taxonomy (NCBI): domain Eukaryota; kingdom Metazoa; phylum Chordata; class Amphibia; order Caudata; family Salamandridae; genus Pleurodeles; species Pleurodeles waltl. Next base: position 1,268,233,713 of record NC_090440.1, read on the forward strand.
AGAGCAGGGTCAAGGGTCGCTCCTTTCACCGCGCAGCAGCTGCCATATAAGGAGAGGTGGGAGGGAGGGCAGCTGGGAGGCGGGGTGTCGAATGGGGGAGCAGGGGGGCGGGCCACAGGGACGCAGCGGCGGGAAGCGGGAGAGGAAGGCAGAAGGCACAGGGAATCAGGAAAAACAAACAAAACAAAACAAAATGAAAAAAGATACAGTACAGATGCCACCTAGGGCCTGCCACCAGGGATGAGGCGCAGGTGATAGCCTGCGGGTGGAGGAGGGCCTCGAACCTGCATCATACAGCAGCAGCGAGCTGGGGAGGTGGATGCAGCAGGTAGTGCTGTTGTGCCGAGGGGAGCAACCTGCCTGAGAGCAAGGTCAAGGGTCGCTCCTTTCACAGCGCAACAGCTGCCATATAAGGGGAGGTGTCAGGGGCAGCTGCGAGGCGGGAGCGGGCGGCGAGTGGACGAGCAGGAGGCCATGGCCGCAGGGGCGGGAAGCAGGAGAGGAAGGCAGAAGGCACAGGGAATCATGAAAAACAAATTAAAAGTAATTAAACAAAACAAAAAAAGATAGAGTACAGATGCAACCTAGGGCCTATCACTGGCCACCAGGGTTGAGGCACAGGTGGTAGCCTGCGGGTGGAGGAGGACCTCGAACCTGCTTTGGGCAGCAGCAGCGAGCTGGGGAGGTGGACACAGCAGGTGGTGCTGTTGCGGCGAGGGGAGCGCCCTGTCTGAAAGCAGGGACATGAGTCGCTGACTGATATCAATTAATCTCCAGAACATGCTATATAAGTATAAAATCACCGAAGGTAGAGTAAAGTGCAGAATTAAGTAAAATAGTATAAGCATAAAGCATATGAGAATTTCAGTTGAGGCAATAGAAAATATGAGAAACAAAATCTGATGATTTGTATATAAGACATGCCCCTCTTGCCTTATCATTGGAGAATCTAAGTTAGCCTAAGTAGCCCAAACTAAGATAAGAGGGTAATCCTAATTAAATCTCAGGAATTATAGGAAAGTCTGCATAACAGAAACCTCAGTGGAAGTTCTGATAGAGAGTTGATGTATAGTATAAAGCCACACCAAGGAATAATATAAAGCGGTCCTTACCCCTTCAAGTCTTAATAGAATCTGCTCTTGTTTAACTAGGGGAATACCAAATAAACATACAGAACCTTCAAGAAAGCTACATCATCCACTCTTGTAGTTTTCTATCTTCTGTGCACAGTTGAAATTAACAACTCCCCTCAAACCTCACATGCCATGAATTGGGCATCAGGATGACCTTGCGTGTCTGTCGGTGTCTGGTACACAAACAGGAGTCTTTTCTCCCCAGTGTGTTACACTCCTTTGTCCTTGCCAAAGTATCAAGTCGTACCCCTCCATCATCCACACACACAACATGCCTTTCATTAACTGTGGACTCTCACAAACACACCTGGAATGTAGGAATATTGCAACATGAGCAAAATTCCACATTGAAGGTTACACACAGAAATCAAATGTTCAGGCCTTTGGTTATGCTAACTTAATAAGGCATTTAATTCACATTTCAAATATATTAATATAAGTGCATCTTAAAATTATAAATGATACAAGAATTATAAATGAAACATGATTATATGCAGTTCCACTATATAACAAAAATTAGAGTACATCAATATAAATGTGCACGAGTAACACAATTCAGTATGTTAAAATCATACGTGGAACACAAATATATGTGTACTTCTAGTCTTCTACTGTGAGTGAACCTTCAGTAATATGATTTGGATGACCCACTTTACATTGGTGATGATAAAACTCACCATATGTGTATTACCGATTACATTGTGATGTCACTTCTGTAACACATGATAGTACAACCAAAATTGTGCATCATCATTACTTGTTTGTTACAAACAGCAAAGCTATTTGTCTTGTGCCACAGACAGCAGAGCTACTTTGTGCTGAACTGATTCATTTCTTACTCAGTGAAGAAACCTATAATTCACAACAAATGTTTTTCTTGCTTGCCATGATGATAAGCTGTTCCTTATTCACCTCATTAATAGCTCGCTCAGTACAAACAGCAGAACTAGCCATCACTTGTAACAAACAGCAGCAAAATTTGCTGCAGTGCTCATCAATCACAGCTGATGGTGGAAATTTCCTTTTCTCAGTTTATTAATCCATTGGATTATGTATGGATCATAATGTGCACACTCACTACATTTAGGGCCATATTTATACTCCGTTTGCGCCGAAATTGCGTCGTTTTTTTTGACGCAATTTCGACGCAAAACTAACGCCAACTAACGCCATATTTATACTATGGCGTTAGAGGCGAATAGCGCCAAAGTTCCCGGAATGTGCGTCATTTTTTAGCGTGAACCCCTTCCTTGCGTTAATGATATGCAAGGGAGGCGTTCCCGTCTAAAAAATGACTCCCAGGCCTTTACGTGGTATTTATACTCCCGGGCAAAAGAGACGCCCGGGAGTTGGCGTGGCTAAAAACGGCGCATTTGCGCCACTTTTTAACGCCTGCTCAGGGCAGGCGTTAAGGGGCCTGTGGGCTCAAAATGAGCCCACAGGTGCCCTCCCATGCCCCCAGGGACCCCCCCTGCCACCCTTGCCCACCCCAGGAGGACCCCCAAGGATGGAGGGACCCACCCCAGGGACATTCAGGTAAGTTCAGGTAAGTTTTATTTTTTATTTTTTATATTTTATTTTGGTGGCATAGGGGGGCCTTATTTGTGCCCCCCTACATGCCACTATGCCCAATGACCATGCCCAGGGGACAGAAGTCCCCTGGGCATGGCCATTGGGCAAGGGGGCATGACTCCTATCTTTCCAATGATAGGAGTCATGTTGATGGGGGATGGGCGTCGTTAAAAAATGGCGCAAGTCGGGTTAAGACGATTTTTTCGACGTAACCTGACTTGCCCCATTTTAAGACGCCCATGCGCCATTTTCCCCCTACGCCGGCGCTGTCTGGTCTACGTGGTTTCTTCCCACGCAAACCAGGCAGCGCCGGTCTGATTGCGCCGTCTAACGCCATTCCATAAATACGGCGCCCGCATGGCGCTTCAGAATGGCGTTAGACGGCGCAAAACTTTTTGACGTTAAACTGCGTTAGCGCAGTTTAGCGTCAAAAAGTATAAATATGGGCCTAAACCTGCTATATGTGTTATTCACATTCATACTGGTACTGTCACAGTTAGAGTGAGAAGTAAAGTAAGACTTGGGTTTTTAGGCTTTGAGAAGGGTTGGATTAAGCTTAGTTTTAGCCTTTTGTTTAAAAGTAGCATTGGCGTTACAGAGAACGTAAAGTTTATGCATGGCTTAGAGCTAGAGTAAGAGACGGCATTAGGTTTAGGGCTAGAGTAACAGACAGCGTTCAGCTTGGAGTTATCTTTAACCTCAGAGGGATAGTTTTTGGCTGACGGTCAGTGTAACCTTAGAAATAGGTATATGGTTAGTGTTTGCATAAGAGGTAAGGATAGTGTTAGGTTTTGGATTGGTATTAGAGTCAAAATTAGAGTTAGGTTTATGGCTAGTCAATGGTTTAAGGTTAGTTTTAAAGACATTGTAACAAATAGGGTTAATATTGGACCAGGAATAAGGGCGAGTATGAACGTTATTTTCATTTTTTGTCATTGGATTAGGGTAACTACTCAGATAAAGGTTACGGAAAAGGGAAGGCTTAGTAATACATTCAGGACTGGTGTTGGACGTACCACTCTCTGTAGGATCACCCCCAGAATTTTGCCTTCACTATTCTTGTTTTCTGAACATGTTTTTGATGGCTTTAGGACTCTGTATACTTTACCAGTACTAACATGTGCTAAATGTTGGTGCTCACTCCTTTAATTAAACATAGTAACATTGGCTAACACCCATTTGGCACATTTAGTTTACTTTCTAGTCCCTAGTAATGTGGTATTACATGTTCCCTGGACCTGTAAACTAATTCCTACTAGTGGGCTTGCAGCAGGTATTGTGCCTCCCTTTTAAGGGACAACACAAACCATACACTAAGAAAGTGGAATGCAAACCACAACTGGACCCCTAGACTAGTGTAGTGTGTAGAGGGTCGCTGGGAGTGTAAGAAAACGCTAAGGGTGTCCAAGATACCCCACCCCAAGACCCTGGAAATTAGGGGTAAAGTACTGCTATTTCCCCAGAAACACACTAAAGTTGTGATGGAGGATTTTGCAAAGACCACAACAGACTGCAAAGCACTGAAGACGGATTCCTGGACCTGTGTGTAGGAAGGTGGCATCTTTCTAGCGTTGTTACCCCCACTTTTAGCCTCTTTGTGAGTATATGTCAGGGTGTTTTCACTGTCTTACTGGGATCCTGCTAGCCAGGGCCCAGTGCTCATAGTGAAAACCCTATGTTGTCAGTGTGTTTGATATGTGTCACTGGGATCCTGCTAGCCAGGACCCCATTGCTCATACGTTTGTGGCCTATACTGTATGTGTTCCCTGTGTGGTGCCTAACTGTATCACTGAGGCTCTGGTAACCAGAACCTCAGTGTTTATGCTCTCTCTGCTTTTAAAATTGTCACTGCAGGCTAGTGATTAATTTGACCAATTCTGATTGGCACACTGGAACACCCTTATAAATCCCTAGTACATGGTACCTAGGTACCCAGGGTATTGGGGTTCCAGGAGATCCCTGTGGGCTGCAGCATTTCTTTTGCCACCCATAGGGAGCCCAGACAATTCTTACACAGGACTGCCACTGCAGCCTGAGTGAAATAACGTCCACGTTATTTCACAGACATTTTACACTCCACTTAAGTAACTTGTAAGTCACCTATATGTCTAACCCTCACTTAGTGAAAGTTAGGTGCAAATTTACTTAGTGTGAGGGCACCCTGGCACTAGCCAAGGTGCCCCCACATTGTACAGGGCAATTTCTCCAGACTTGTGAGTGCAGGGACAACATTACACGTGTGCACTGCACTACATATAGTTCAATACCTATATGAAGCGTCACCATAGCAACTCAGAACATGGCCATGTAACATGTCTAGGATCATGGAATTGTCACCCCAATACCATTCTGGTATTGGGGGGACAATTCCATGCATTCACGGGGCTCCGCATAGAGCTGCCAAACTAACTTTCCGGGGTTTTCTCTGCAGCTACCGCTGCTGCCAACCCTCAGTCAGGTTTCTTCCCCCTGGGGCCTTGGCAGCCCAGTCCCAGGAAGGCAGAACAGAAGATTTCCTCTGAGAGAGGGTGTAACACCCTCTCCCTTTGGAAATAGGTGTTAAGGGCCTGAGAGGAGTAGCCTCTCCTGGCCTTTGGAAATGCTTTGAAGGGCACAGATGGTGCCATCCTTGCATAAGCCAGTCTACACCGGTTCAGGGATCCCCCAAACCCTGCTCTGGTGCGAAACTGGACAAAGGAAAGGGGAGTGACCTCCCAAGGGGAGGTACCCAGAGCTCCTCCAGTTTGTCCCAGACCTCTGCCATCTTGGATGCAGAGGTGTGAGGCCACAATGGACACCTCTGAGTGGCCAATGCCAGCAGGTGACATCAGAGACCCCTCCTGATAGGTGCTTACCTTTCTATGTAGCCAATCCTCCTCTGAGGGCTGTTTAGGGTCTCTCCTGTGGGTTTCTCTTCAGATAACGAATGCAAGAGCTCACCAGAGTTCCTCTGCACTTCTCTCTTTGACTTCTGCCAAGGATCGACCCCTGACTGCCCCAGGAAGCCTGCAAAACCGCAACAAAGTAGCAAGAAGACTACCAGCAACATTGTATCACCTCATCCTGCCGGCTTTCTCGACTGTTTCCTGGTGGTGCATGTTCTGAGGGCTGTCTGCCTTCACCCTACACCAGGAAGAAATCTCCCGTGGGTCAACGGAATCTTCCCCCTGCCAACGCAAGCACCAAACTTCTGCAACACCGGTCCTCTGGGTCCCCTCTAATCTTGATGAGCGTGGTCCCTGGAACACAGGAGCTGGATCCAAGTGTACCCGACAGACCAGTGGCCCGTCTGTCCAAATTCAGTGGAGGTAAGTCCTTGCCTCCCCACGCCAGACAGTAATCCTGTGAACAGCGTGAACTGCAGCTGCTCGGGTTTCTGTGAGCGTTTGCAAAACTTCCTTTGTGCACAGCCTAGCCCAGGTCCCCAGAGCTCTGTCCTGCATTGCCCAACTTGCTGAGTTGGACTCCGACTTCATGGGACCCTCGTTTGTAGTGCTGAGTCGACCGTCATGCTCAGATCTTCTTAATACCTGTTCAGGTGCTTCTGCAGGTGCTGCCTGCTTCTGCATGGACTCTCTGTGTTGCTGAGCGCCCCCTCTGTCTCCTCCTCCAAGGGGCGACCTCCTGGTCCTTCATTGGCCCTGGCAGCACCCAAAATCCTCATCGTCATCTCTTGCAGCTAGCAAGGCTTGTTTATAGTCTTTCTCCGTTGAAACAACTATGCGTCCTCCAGCACGCCGTGGGATATCTTTTGACCAAAGGAGAAGTTCCTGGCACCTTCCGTTGTTGCAGAATATTTTGCTTTTTCCACGTGGAGGCAGCCCTTTTGCACCTTCATCCAGGGTTTAGTGGGCTTCTGCCCTTCCTGGACACTTGCGTGACTCTTGGACTTGGTCCCCTTCCTTTACAGGTCCTAAGGTCCAGGGATCCGTCTTCAATGCTTTGCAGTCAGTTGTTGTCTTTGCAGAATCCCCTATCTCGACTTTACTCTCTTTCTGGGGTAGTAGGGTAATTTTACTCCTACTTTTCAGGGTCTTCGGTGGGGTATCTTGGACACCCTTAGTGTTTTCTTACACTCCCAGCGATCCTCTACACACTACACTAGGCCTGGGGTCCATTCATGGTTCGCATTCCACTTTTGGAGTATATGGTTTGTGTTGCCCCTAGGCCTATTGCCTCCTATTGCATTATATTGTGTTCCACAGTGTTTGCACTACTTTTCTATCAGTTTACTTACCTGATTTTGGTTTGTGTGTATATTTTGTGTATATTACTTACCTCCTAAGGGAGTATATCCTCTGAGACACTTTTGGCATATTGTCACTAAAATAAAGTACCTTTATTTTTAGTAACTCTGAGTATTGTGTTTCTTATGATATAGTGCTAAGTGATAAAAGTGGTATAGTAGGAGCTTTGCATGTCTCCTAGTCAGCCAAAGCTGCTCTGCTATAGCTACCTCTATCAGCCTAAGCTGCTAGAACACTTCTAATCTACTAATAAGGGATAACTGGAGCTGGCACAAGGTGTAAGTACCACAAGGTACCCACTATAAGCCAGGCCAGCCTCCTACACTGAGGACCTGCAAAGGAAGGGGACCAAGTCCAAGAGTTGTGAAAGTGTCCGGGGGGGCAGGAGCGAACTGAACCACAGATGAAGGTGCAAATATGGCTGCCTCTGGATGTAAGAAGCTGAAGATTCTGCAACAAGAAAGATGCTAGGAACGTCTCCTTCATTCAGAAGATGTCACACACAGTGCTGGAGGATGCAGAGTTGTTTCCTTGGCAAAATACCACAAAAAAAGCCTTGCGGTTGTCTCAACACTCCAAAAGAGGGTCCCACAACACCATTAGGGAGCTGTGCATCGCAGGACAGAGTGCTGGGGACCTAGGCTTGGCTCTGCATGCAGGATTTTGTGGAAATGTGCACAGAAGCCTTTGTAGCTGCATTTCACGTGGTGCACAGGATTACTGCCTGGAGAGGGAAGGCAAGTACTTTTCTCCTCCAAATTTGGACAGTTGGACCACTGGACAGTCTGGGTCACTTGGGTCCACCACCTGTGTTCCAGGGGCCACGCTCGTCAGGATGAGAGGGGTCCCAGAGAACCAGTGCCACTGAAGTTTGGTGCCTGCTGAAGCACGGAGAAGATTCCATTAACCCATGAGAGATTTCTTTGTGGCTTCCAGCGCAGGATGAAGGCAGGCAGCACCCAAAACATGCACCACCTGGAAACAGTCAAGAAAGCTGGCAGGATTAGGCGCTACAATGTCGCTGGTAGTCTTCTTGTTACGTTGTTGCATTTTTGCAGGCATCCTGTAGCAGTCAGCGCTCAATCCTTGGCAGAAGTTGAAGAGAGAGGTGCAGATGAACTTTGGTGAATTCTTGCAAGTCGTTATCTGAGGAAAAGCCCACAGGAGAGACCCTAAATGGCCCTCAGAGGGGGATTGGCCACCTAGTCAGATAAGCACCTATCAGGAGGGGTCTCTGATGTAACCTGATGGCACTGGCCACTCAGAGACCTCCAGAGTGCCCTCACACCTCTGGACCCAAGAAAGCAGAGGTCTGAGACACACTGGAGGAGCTCTGGGCACCACCCCTGGGGTGGTGATGGACAGGGGAGTGGTCACTCTCTTTTCCTTTGTCCAGTTGTGCATACCTTGTCTCTAATTCCTGATGTTCATAATACTGAGCCATAGTCAAAAGAGAAACCGGAGTAGAGGTAGTCCATGAATGTTCACTAGCTTTTAGACGACTAGCTATTCCTGGTAACAGATTTGCGACATATTTATCGACAAACAAATGTCTGCCCGTATCATCTGACAATAACTGGCCACTAAAATCATGAAATGCTTCTTCAAAGCATGTAAAGAAATCAGAGACCGATTCATCTGCCTTTTGCTTACAAGACGCTAAAACAGTTCAATCTATCTTTTTAGGGGGAATAATCGTTTTTAACTTAACTAATATGGCTGCGGGAACATCTAGAATCAACTGATATGGCTTTTTCGCAGGTTCCCTATCCCCATCCATATGTTCTAATTCTTTCCATGATGCCCCAAAAACTACAGGATCATCAATTTTACGAACAGTTCTCCACATATCTGGCGGTAATATCAATCCGAAAAATAAATCAATGTCAGCCAAAGTCATAGTACAAGAACTAATTGCTCCCTCAACTTCCTCATAAAAGGTGGCTGGATTTTTCCGCGGGTCAGGTAATGCTGTTTTAAGTGCCATTACATCTGCCCTATTCCAAGGAGTATACACCCAATTATAAATGAAATAACCCTTAGCATCAACAGAAGTTTTATCATCAGTTGTACCCAATCCTTTAGGAGGAACATACAAAGGCGCGGCCTCCCGCATTGGTTTTTCATGAACTATCATAGTCTTACCTGCTCCGAAGATGGAAGCTTGCACCCCGCCGATCTGAGATGTCTGTACAACTACGTCCACAGCCCTTTTCTCCTCTTGCAAACGGACTGCCACAACACATAATTTCACCAAACGCCTGATTGCATCAGCCACCTGGGAGAAAACAAAAAGACCATCACGCATTTGCTTATGATCAGCTGCTACATCATCGGGATCTAACTCATCAGAATATTTCCGACATAGTTCAATAGTTTCTGTGCCAAATGCCTCAGTAAAATATAGCTGCTCCTTTTCCGTCCACCCTTTCATGTTGTCTAAAAGTTCAGAAGCAGAGACAACACTACAAATTGTTTTACGAGCAATAGATCTAAGCTCAGACGCACGGTCAGCAGGCAACATAGAGCGACTGTCTTGTATCTTCTGTTGCTCTGAACCGGAGGTCTTAGCTAACTCATGAGGGGCAGAAGGAACGACATACGGAGGTGGAGGGCGATCTAGTAACAAAAAATCATTGTGTGGTTTATTAAGGATAGGATAGAGAGGTTGCCTAACGGTGTATTGGCCAGTTACCTGTAATTTACGTTCTTTCTCTTCTATCTCCTTTAAGTCATTTATTTATTTATTTCTCATTTCCAATGCATTCACATATACATTCTTAAGCTGCTCTTTCTCAAGCAAGGCTTGCTCACGCTTCACTCGTCCACGCACTTCTTTCTCCCACATTCGTGCACAGTCAAACATATCTTGCCTAGACTTTCGCTTACACATACATTGTTCCACATACTCAATCTTTTGCAAATCAAATGACCCATGCATAGGCCAATGTAACTCAGGATCCGCACGAGTGTATTTATTCCATAATGTGCTGTACATTATAGAAGAAAGACCATGTTTAACATACATATCTCTATTGGGCGTCCCCTCTGGGGGTGCCGGTTTCGATTCTTCCAGTCTCAAATTGGTACCATTACAAAGGAAACAGATCCTATGAAGTGCGCTAAAAACAGGCATGCCAAAAATAGTGCAGAATATGCAATATTATAATCAAAGTAGCACTTAAGGTGCCGTTCAAATCAAAATTAAATTGGAAAAAATTATCCTCATTACCTGCCTATATAAATTGCAAATTATATATCAATTCAAAGGACACAAATTGACTAGTCACCCAAAACACGAGAGCCACAGTAAGTAGTGCTAAACTTCATTACCAAACAAAGGCATCAAAACCCACAGCAAGTGCCGTGAAACGGCTCTTAGCAATCACAAGGTGTCCAGGTTCCAACTGCCAAGTTCTAAAATCGACTAAATGGTCACTCCATGACGAATGAAGAAAAAGGATCTCAGTCGAAGACCGGCACCACCTGGATGGTCAAATCAGAAAGAAGGGAAAAACGCTGTGGTTGCCAAGACTCGGGTCTCCTCAGGCAATGATCGTCCGCAGCGAGATCCCAATCCTTCATCGCGACCAATCCGTTGGGCGTCCGAGTCACTGATGAGTCCCTGTTTGGGCGACAATTTGTTGAAGTAAGCCTCAGCAAGGCCTACTAATGCAAGGGGTTCACCCTTCTCTGCACAGATCATATAGGAAGAAGTTGGCACACAAACTGAAATAAAAGACAAAGTTTATTAAACCTCATGAGGTGGTACTACAGTTCAAACAGCACCCTTCAGTAATGTTTGAAGTAGCACACTGAACTGAGAGAGCATGGTCCTTTTATACCCACGCAGGGGCTAAAAGGAGGTGGTACAATTATAGAAGCAAGCCTTCTATACATATAAGGTCATGTGGAAATGCACAGTCGACAGGTAGGAGGGGCCAACAGTTTTCAAGGACTAACAGCTGCAGACCTTACTGGGCATGTGCGAAAGTGGGAGATGCTAAATATAACTTGTCACTAGGCAGATTTTCAAGAGTAGTTAACAGAAAGGTAGGACAGAGCACATGGTGAGCACATGGCAGCATGTGGCAGAGAAAATGGCTCCCATGAATACAAAATGGGTTCCGCGAAATGTTCACAATAGTTGCTAAATACAAGATATCTTCTGCTAATGCTTAATCTAATCGCTGCTAAACTACAACACAGTGTGCCAATTGAAATTGATAAAAGTGGTCACTGGCCTATGGTGACAATTATAAAGGCAGAGAGAGCATGAGCACTGAGGTTCTGGTTAGCAGAGCCTTAGTGACACAGTTAGGCACTACACAGGTATACACATACAGGCCACAAACTATGAGCACTGGGGTCCTGGCTAGCAGGATCCCAGTGAGGCAGGCAAAGCACACTGACGAATAGGGTTTTCGCTATGAGCACTGGGGTCCTGGCTAGCAGGATCCCAGTGAGACAGTTAAAACACACGAACATATACTCACAAACAGGCCAAAAGTGGGGGTAACAATGCTAGAAAGAGTTTACCTTCTCACATAACCCCCACCCCCAAACAAAGGACAATAAGACTAACCTTGGCCAGTTGAGTCTTTCTTGTCTAAGTGGTTATAAGTGGAGAGTAGCTCTGCAATAGATTAGTTACTCCCTTTATCATCCACTGTATGGTTACTTCCCTGTGGGGATTTAAACTACCCTGTTTGGAGTTTTTAGCTAACCAACAATGTGAGGTTATATTCTCAGAGTTCCTATTAGTATGTTTTAGTTTAGAGCAGTGGGATTGGTCCACTGGGCCTATATCAAGTGATGAGAATGCCAGACAGGGATGCTGTCTCAATAAAGCCATAGCTGGGCAAAAAGTTTGTCCATATGACTGTAAGAGAGAACAGGTTCGCTGTTTCTCTTGAATGGGAACAGGGCAGGGCTGCTGTCCTATAAGCTCCACACTAGGGCAGGTTAGCTGTCCTGTGTGTTTTGAGGTAGTGCAGGGTTGCTGCACTAAAGTTTCTCTGGGAGGGTTGGAGGGATGCTCCAAGTTAACTAAAATGGTGCCATTTCTCACATCAGGATTAGTTATCCCACAGAGAGGTACTTTTACCTCAGGGAGTACAGCTGTGGTAGCTGATGGTTCCCTTGGTGCAGGTTCCACACCAGGAGAGGTTTTTCCCACCACAGGAATGGTATGGAGGCAGGGCGGAGAAGGGATACTTTGATACCCTTCTTACCTGTTGGGAGAGAGGGATGCTGAGATTTCAGGCCTTTTTCTCTCCTGTGCTTTTTCATTTTAGTTGAAATGAGAGGAAGCAATTCCTCAGGGATACACAGCATGGAAGTATGGGTCTTAAACTCTACCTCAGCCCAACCTGAGGCCTCTAGGTCATTACCTAAGAGACAATCTACGGGTAAGCTAGGTGATACTACCACCTGCTTTGGGCCAGTAACTCCACCCCAAATAAAATGAACTATAGCTAAGGGGAGGAACTGAGTGGAGTTATGGACATCAATAATCTTGTACTGTTGTCCAATGAGGTATTGTGTAGGAGATACTAGGAGGCATATTTATACTCTGTTTGCCCCAAATTAGCTTCATTTTTTTTACTCTAATTCGGTGTAAAACTAACTCCATATTTATACTTTGGTGCTAGACCCGTCTAGCGCCGAATTTATGGAGTTAAAGTCATTTTTTGGAAGTGGAAACCTACCTTGCCTTAATGAGATGCAAGGTAGGTGTTCCTGTGCAAAAAATGACTATATGGCTTAATGCCATATTTATACTCCCGTGGAAAAAAGGTGCACGGGAGGGAGGAGGGGTAAAAAAATGGTGCAAAGCCTGCTTTGCCCCGTTTTTAACTCCTGGGTCAGGGCGGGTGTTAGTGGACCTGTGGGCCTATTCCACAATAGAAATTCCAGTGTGGCAAGGCCAATGCCACCAGGTGTGACAGAAACTGTCTTGGGACTGACTACCCTAGTTTCTATTATGGACCCAAAAGTGAACCCAACTACTCCCTTATTTTGACTGTTGCCAGCAGTCCCACCACTATTACCACTGCTGCTAGTGATACTAGAGTTTGATGTATTAGTGGTGGTAGGCTCAGGGGTTTTACCTGGGCAGGACATATCCCCTGGCCAATGGCCTTTATTTTAACACACATAGCACCAAGGCTTTTTAGTGTGTGTAGATTTTGAAGAAGATGAAGAAGATGATTTATCCCCACCCCCTGAAGAGTGTTTAGGATGTGAAGAAGGATCTTTGTTTTTACTTTTATCCCCATGCTTATCCTCAGATTTTTCACCATCTTTCTTCTTGCCATCCTTGTCACCTCCTGTATGAACTTTTCTGTTCACTCTTGTTCTGACCCACTTGCCTGCCTTCTTTCCCAATTCTTGGGGAGAGGTCAGATCAGAGTCTACCACGTACTGGTGCAACAAATCAGACACACAATTGTTCAAAATATGCTCTCTCAGGATTATATTATACAGGCTTTCATAGTCAGTCACCTTACTGCCATGTAACCATCCCTCCAAGGCCTTCACTGAACAGTCTACAAAGTCTGTCCAGTCTTGAAAGGACTCTTTTCCGGTATCCAAGAACTTTATCCTGTATTGTTCAGTGGTCAAGCTAAATCCATATAAGCGTACATCTTTCAAAACTTTGTAATTGTTGGCATCACTCTCATAGTAAGGAGTCTGTCTCTACCTTTGCCAGTGAAAGATAGCTACAAAATAGCAGACCATTGCCTTTGAGGGACCAACTGTAACAAAGAGGCCCTCTCAAGTGCAGAAAACCACTTGTTTATGTCACCCCCTCCTTGTAAGGGGGGAAATCTTATGCAGGGTTCTTGAATCTGTTTTTCTAACAGGATGACTATCAAGAATACTGCTGCTGCCACCATGGGGAACTAACCCCAACGCCTGTTTTTCCCTCTCTACATCTAGAGACTCCCTGACTAAGTCCAACTGCTGCTGTCTCAGCTTCAGTCTGGCCTCTTCCAACCTCAGCTTTCTGAGTTCCCTGTCTAGGGTGATATCCTCAGGGTGGGAGGCTTGGGAATTCTCTGACACAGAGGTAATGTGGGAATGGCCAGAAGTGGACCTTTCTCTAACTACCTGAACTCTAGTTACCTGGCCTTTTGGAGTGAAAAGTGCCCTACTAGTGTGTGACCCCCTTACACTACCAGCTTCACTAGCTGGCCTGTTAACTGAAAGGTCTTTGGAAGTACCCTCCCCAGAGTCCTCAGGGACCTCCACTGGAACTATCTGGGTACCCCCTCCTCTACCTCCTGATCCTGGGGTTGACCAGTCTGGTTCTGGTCACTTTCAAGGAGAAGGCTAAGAAATAGATATTTGGTAGGGTTCTTACCAATCCCTAAACTCTTTTCTATACAGAGACCACTCAAACTTTTAAAGTTTAAATTGTCATAAGCTGTCTGCACAACTTTGGGAGTGGCCTCTACTACAGACATAGTTGAAAGAAAGAGTTTAGGGGAGAGAGACAAAAGTTTAGAAACTTTTAAAGAAAAGAAAAAAACTTTTTAAACCTTTTCTGAAACCTTTTTAGAAAGTTTTTAGCAAGACAATAAGACTGTTTAGGTTAACTGTGTATATTTCTAAGTATTTAGAATATGATTTTCTTATGAAAAGCACCAATTACAAAGTGGTAAAGCTGTTACAAGTACTTATCCCACCACTGCACCACCAATGTAGGAGGCTGGCCTGGCTTCTAGTGGATACCTGATAGTACTTACGCCTTGTGCCAGGTCCAGTTTTCCCTTATTAGTAGATTAGTAGTGTTCTAGCAGCTTAGGCTGATAGAGGTAGCCATAGCAGAGCAGCTTAGTCTGAACTAGGAGACATGCAAAGCTCCTACTATACCACTTATATCACATAGGTACTATTTCATAAGAAAGACAATACTCAAAGTTACTAAAAATAAAGGTACTTTATTTTAGTGACAATGTACCAAAAATATCTCAGAGGATATACTCCCTTAGGAGGTAAGTAAAATACACAAAATATACACACAAACCAAAATCAGGTAACTAAAACAGTCAGAAAGTAGTGCAAACACTGTAGAATGCAATAGGATGCAATAGGCCTAGGGCCAACACAAACCATATACTAAGAAAGTCGAATGAGAACCACAAATGGACCCCTAGGCTAGTGTAGTGTGTAGAGGGTCACTGGGAGTGTAAGAAAACACTAAGGGTGTCCAAGATACCCCACCCCAAGACCCTGGAAAGTAGGTGTAAAGTACTACTATTTCCCCAGAAACACACTAAATTGGTGATGGAGGATTTTGCAAAGACCACAACAGACTGCAAAGCACTGAAGACGGGTTCCTGGACCTGAGGACCTGCAAAGGAAGGGGACCAAGTCCAAGAGTTGTGAAAGTGTCCGGGGTGGGCAAGAGCCCACTAAACCCTGGATAAAAGTGCAAAACGGCTGCCCCTGGATGGAAGACACTGAAGATTCTGCAACAACGAAAGATGCTAGGAACTTCTCCTTTGTGCAGGAGATGTCCCACGGAGTGCTGGAGGATGCAGAGTTGTTTCCTTTGCAAAATACCACAAACAAACCTTGCTAGCTGCAAGAGTCGGTGTTAAAGGAAAAGGGTGTTGCTCAGGCCCAGGAAGGACCAGGATGTCGCCACTTGGGAGAGGAGACAGAGGGGGCCATGGACAAGAAGGTAGCACTTGCAGAAGTACTTAAACATGGGTTCAAGAAGTATGAACATGGCGGTTGTCTCAACACTGCAAAAGAGGGTCCCACAACACCATCAGGGAGCTGAGCATCGCAGGACAGAGTGCTGGGGACCTAGGCTTGGCTGTGCATGCAGGATTTTGTGGAATTTCGCACAGAAGCCCTTGTAGCTGCAGTTCACATGGTGCACAGGATTACTGTCTGGAGAGGGGAGGCAAGGACTTACCTCCTCCATATTTGGACAATTGGACCACTGGACAGTCTGGGTCACTTGGGTCCACCACCTGTGTTCTAGGGGCCACGCTCGTCAGGGTGAGAGGGGTCCCAGAGTACCGGTGCCACTGAAGTTTGGTGCCTGGTAAACCAGGGGGAAGATTCCGTCAACCCACCGGAGATTTCTTCATGGCTTCCAGTGCAGGATGAAGGCAGGCAGCCCCCAAAGCATGCACCACCATGAAACATTCAAGAAAGCCAGCAGTATTAGGCGCCACAATGTCGTAGGTAGTCTTCTTGCTACTTTGATGCAGTTTTGCAGGCATCCTGGAGCAGTCAGCGGTCGATCCTTGGCAGAAGTCGAAGCGAGAGGTGCAGAGGAACTCTGGTGAATTCTTGCAAGTTGTTATCTGAGGAAAAGCCCACAGGAGAGACCCTAAATAGCCCTCAGAGGAGGTTTGGCCACCTAGTCAGGTAAGCACCTATTAGGAGGGGTCTCTGACATTACCTGCTGGCACTGGCCATTCAGAGGCTTCCAGAGTGCCCTCACACCTCTGGATCCAAGATGGCAAAGGTCTGAGACACACTGGAGAAGCTCTGGGCAAAACCCCTGGGGTGGTGATGGACAGGGGAGTGGTCACTCCCCTTTCCTTTGTCCAGTTTCGCCCCAGAGCAGGGACTGGGGGTTCCCTAAACTGGTGTAGACTGGCTCATGCAAGGAGGGCACCATCTTTGCCCTTCAAAGCATTTCCAGAGGGTGGGAGCGGCTACCTGTCCCCAGCCTTTAACGCCTATTTCCAAAGGGAGACATTGTAACACCCTCTCTCAGAGGAAATTCTTTGTTCTGCCTTCCTGGGACTGGGCTGCCCAGACCCCAGGAGGGCAGAACCCTGTCTGTGGGGTGGCAGCAGCAGTAGCTTCAGAGAAAACACCAGAGAGCTGGTTTGGCCATACCCGGGGGCCATAGTGGAGCCCCGGGGATACATGGATTTGGCTCCCCAATACCAGATTTGGCATGGGGGGGACAATTCCATGATCTTAGACATGTTAAATGGCCATGTTCGGAGTTACCATTGTGAAGCTACACATAGGCATTGACCTATATGTAGTGCACGCGTGTAATGGTGTCCCCGCACTCACAAAGTCTGGGGGAATGGCCCTAAACTATGTGGGGGCACCTTTGCTAGTGGAAGGGTGCCCTCACACTTAGTAACGTTGCACCTGAGCAAGTGAAGGTTAGACATATAGGTGACTTATAAGTTATAAGTTACTTAAGTGCAGTGAAAATGGCTGTGAAATAACGTGTGTGTTATTTCACTCAGACTGCAATGGCAGTCCTGTGTAAAGGTTTGTCTGAGCTCCCTATGGGTGGCAAAAGAAATGCTGTAGCCCATAGGGATCTTCTAGAACCCCAATACCCTGGGTACCTAGGTACCATATACTAGGGAATTATAAGGGTGTTCCAGTGTGCCAATAGAAATTGGTAAATGAAGTCACTGGCCTATGGTGACAATTATAAAAGCAGAAAGAGCATAAGCACGGAGGTTCTGATTAGCAGAGCCTCAGTGACACAGTTAGGCTCTACACAGGTATACACATACAGGCCACAAACTATGAGCACTGGGGTCCTGGCTAGCAGGATCCCAGTGAGACAGGCTAAACACACTGACAAATAGGGTTTTCACTATGAACACTGGAGTCCTGGCTAGCAGGATCCCAGTGAGACAGTAAAAACACACTGACATATACTCACAAACAGGCCAAAAAAAGTGGGGCTAACAATCCTAGAAAGAGGCTACCTTCTCACACGTAGTGCTCTGATTTGACTGCTGCGTGAGACACAGATAGCACTCCTGACTGGGTGTGATAAAGCGTTCTGGTTGGACTGCTGGGCAAGACACAGATGGCAGACCTGCCTCTGAGTGTGATAAGAGACAAGGCCTTAACACTAGGATCACTGGGCGTGACATGTTTTTAATTGACTAATTATTGATGTTATTGTGCTGACAAATCATTGTAACTATATTTCATGTTGAATATGCTATGTTTCATTAATGTTTTTAATGTGTGTATGAAGAAATCATTATCTTTCTCTCACAAATCGTTATGCCACATCTACTGTTCCACTGCTAAAACTGTTTACAGTGTTTGCACTAATCATTGCACTTTCTTTCAGGTTGTGACCCTTCATATGTGTGGTTTTGTGTATTGTGAAATGTCTGTTTGATGCATCTCTGTTTAAACTAGATGCTAGTTAATGCCGACATAATCCTGTGTTCATATTGCCCCATGATCTCAGTAGAATATAGGGTTGTTTGAAACTAATGAAAGTTAAAACTATACCTATTCCTTAAAAAGGTTCCTAACCCATCATGGAATTGCAGTGAAGCCTCTTGCAAACTAGATTCCCCATGCAGGCTAGAAAACTAGATAAATACTGCAGTGAATGGCATGCACATACTAAGGCACACATGTCCCCCTGGCCAGAGGGGGGGAACCCTCGGCATCAACCCAATAAAACACACAAGGACACACATTCAGACCAAATTTGTAGGGTAAAAGAATGCTAAAAGAGAGGCACTGAGAGAACTATGGGCCATCTTTGAGGTGCCCTGACCTGTAACCACCCAGAACTCACAAACAAGGCTTCTGCACCTCCCTCATCACAGGTAGGGGCTCTCTCTGATGCCTGCCCTCCCAGCCATTCCAGCACTAGGCTAAACCAATCCACTGGTGGTGGGGCCCAGAGGTCCTCCGCCGGGCAGCAAGCTGCCGGATCTACGCCTGGGGAGATGTCAGTCCCGGCCCAGGTTGGTACTAGAGTTACCCCAAATTTGACCCCCCTGTCTGCAGCATTCAGTCCATCAAATCCTAGGGGCATGGGAAACATGCCTTCCCACCCTTCTGGGCGACAGGGATTTTTGTAATGGACCTGAACGATGATACGTCTAGTGAGCTTGAGTCCCTCAGGATCCAACAACGAGGGTGTGAGTGCAGGACTGGTCCCAACAACCAAAGGGGAAAATAGGGAACCTACGTCAGACACTACTAGAGCACCTAAAAACATGAACACACCACTGCCTGTCCTGAGAAAGACCCTGTGGTCATGTTATTGGTAAAAGACACACCATACAACTTTCTGGCAGACACAGGAAAGACAAGATCATGCCTGCAAGATGGATCATTCCCCCTATCCAAAGACACTGCCATCATACATAGACTCTCGGGTATGGTGGCTATTGTCCCCTTCATAGAACTCCTTGAGCTGGAGACAGGGGGAGTAGGATGAGGAAACAGTTGCTGTATTTCCCTCATCCCTAACTTGTATATTGGGATGAGACCTAATAACCAAGCTAAAAATGTCTGTCCATTTTGTTGAGAATGGGACTTTAGCCTGCTCCTCCCCTGGATCTCCCATTCTAAACATCAAACCAGTAGGACACTCCCACACCACAAGGACATCACCTAGGGTGACCCCAGCTAACCGAGACCCCTTCGGGGAGATCATCCTGTAATATACGGAGAGCTTCTTTGAGCTGTGCATATTAGCTCGGCAATGGCCAAGTCGCATATGCCTCCTCTTAGTAGCAACCACCAAAAGGATAACCAATATAGCATGTAAGGAGCAAGCGATCCAAGGCTACAACATGCACATGCTTACCACGTTTCCTAAGGTTAGGAGGGGAGCCAGCCAAAGGTGCATAGGGACAATGACAGTAGTAGATAGACCACGAGTACCCCTGGGGTTACCAAGTCCAGGCTCTGTTGTCACTCATGCACCTCCACGACTGAGGAAGTGGCACAGGTGAGGTGATCCGATACTAGACGATGCACTCCCCACGCCTGAGGCCCCCTATTGGCTGCCAAATATGGTACCCAAAGAAGTGACCACTGTAGGGGATTTGAACAACCCTAGGAGATGCCCCCAATTACCTCATGGGAAAAATCCTGGAGCCTGAGGTGGGAAGGCCACCTCTCATGCTCCCCATGCAGTGGCCTTCCTGGAAAGGCCAAAAGCAGGAGCAAGTCAGGATAAGCTCTGCAATGGTGGGCCCACATAAAGTGAGATAGACCTCCCTTGAGGGAGACACAGTGGCCACAAACATGCAAATCGCAAAAGTTTCAAAAGAAGCTCCGCCCAGTCCTAATGGCAGAGGTCAGGGAGGCTGGCAGAAGCTAAACCTCAGAGCATACTACTACTGCCACAGAATCGGCCACATGGCCAACCAATGCTGCATAAAGGCATATCCTGAGCAAAGAGCGATAAGACTAGGCCAGTCTACGCAAAATCCCAATCCACAAACCCAAGCCCAGGTCTACCTAAGTGCATCCTACATTTGGCTGCAGGTAAGTCAGGGAGCCAAAACACCACTCCGGCAGGGACCAAGTGGCTGGTCAAACAGCTGCCAGGGAACCCAGCCAAGCAAACACCGGGGCCACAGCCATGGCAGGGAGGGATAAATATCTGAGAAGGCAGTGCCTTTATTCAGTCGCAAAATCCAAGTACGCAGTTTGTCCAAAATCCCCAATAAGTTTACATTCACATCATGCTCACTTTGAAACTCATATCACAGTAAAAGACTAGTGACAACATTAGGTGAAAACTCACACCTTTCCTTGTGCCAGGAAAACTCAGGGCTGCTGTAAACTGTCAATCAGAATCCACACTAGAGTCTGTCATTCGAGCTTCTGCAGGGGGCCAAGGCCCCACTCTACTGCTGGTCCTTTAGGGTGGGGTTGTCTGGCCACACCCCAGGGGTAGTGCAGTCTGACAAGGGGACAGGGTGACCCACTTAATAGTGCATGAAAGCAAGCACCCAGATCCCTGCATCCAAGTCCTTGAAGACAGGCTACAGATTGAAAGGACTCCATTTTTCAACAGCAGGACTCCAGGCTCCCTTTTTGTTCCAAAACAAAGCAATGTTTCATCGCTGTAAGCCAGGTTTTCCTCACACTTGGGCCTCATTTACCAGGAAATGGCGCAGCTCGTGCCACAAGCAATTCTGCTGCACCGAACTGTGTAATTTCCAAAATAAATGCAGGGATGTTCTGTATTTACAAGAATATGGCACATCCCTGTGTTTTCCCCTGCAATGGCACTAAATTACCTGCCTAGCACCAATGCCGGCTCCCTTGCAGGGAACGATTGTTTATATGTAGGAAGGTGCATTCTGCAGCACACATAGAAGTAGCAAATTGTCATTTTAATGATTGTTTATGTGCAGGAAGGGGCACCTGCCTATAATCTTTCCCTAGAGGAACTGGTTGACATGAACGCAGAAAGTGAGTTTAGGCTGAAAATGACCAAACTGAAAATGAAGGAGGCAGCTGCTCAGACAGCCTTGGAGAAGAAAAGAATGGTTCATGGAATGTGCCTTAAAGATCTGGATCTTAAAACCAAGTAATCAGGAGAGTCCAGTCATAATTGATGCAGAAATTCAGTATCCCATTGAGAGGTGAAGGTCTGCATACCTGAACACCTGATGCCCAGCTATGTGATGGGCATGATATAGTTAAAGGTTTTCTGCATATGAAATAGCTCAGGAGATGTACCGGGTCCCAGATGAGGATTGGGGAACCAGCTCATAGAAACACATGCCATGAATGGGAGGGATACCCTTCTTATGTTAGAGGTGGGAGACCAGATGATGTACACTTCCATGAACACCATTTTACTCACAAAGTTATGGCTGACCTCTGAGAAGTATCACATATGGTTCAGTGACAGCCATAAATTGTCAAACCAGTCTTGAATAGATTTCTTAGATTACTCCAGCAAGGCCCTGAGTGGTTGGGAGAGGCACAGTAAAATGAGTGGTGTTAGTGGACTGCACAATCTAGTTTTGAGAAAGTACATGCTCACTAGTTGTGACAACAACTGATTGATAGCAAGCTCACTGACCCCACGGAGCTTACCAAGGAATCTGACCTCAGGATTAGTACTGAGTACAAAAGTGTCTAGGAGAATTACTCGGAGTGACTCCATGGAGGATGGTTTTATGCCCCACCCCCGCACAATGAGTGAGCTGTCCACAGTGACCCAGACAAGTCTCAGAGTAAAGTGGGGGAAAGGGTTCCCATGCCCCTTACGAACAATTATGGTGGGGTTGCATGGGGAGAGGCCCATGTTGTTCCATTTCAAACCCCACTGCTTTGAGTGTTCCAAGCTAGGACAGAAGCAAGAGGACCTTGTCTGTCCCAAGAAACCACTCACTAGTGGGAACTCTGCGTGCTGTCTAATGTGGACTTAGGGGACAGTAGTCACCAGGGAGGAGGTGGTAAAACAAGCCCTGATCTCCCTTTGCTGAGAGATAGACTCAGGGGTTAGGCTTGTGATCCCTAAGGATGGGAATCATCACTTCCACCAGGTCACAGTGAATTGGACACCTGTTCCTGCTCAGAAGGGTACCAGTGCCAGCCAGAGACATGGGGGGTCATTCTGACCTCGGCGGTAAAAGCCGCTTACCGCCGGTCAGAAGGCCGCCACAATACCGCCGCGGTCAGCCGCCACGGACATTCTGACCCACAACTGCAAAACCTCCGAAAATCCGCCCTCCACTGCAGTCCGCCACATCAGCGGCCAGCGGTAAACTGGAGAAGACCAAACCTCCACCGCCACGCCAACAGAAATACGCCCATCCCATTATGACCCGCAAATCCAAATACACACACCTTTACAAACTCCTACCACATTGGACAATTTGAAAGGCACACACCTGAAACCCATACACACACCACTCCCACACATCCAATACCATATAAAACACACACCCACATCACCCACAAACCCCTACCAACAAAAACCAGAGACGAAGGAGAGAGAGACACACATCAGAGAATAGATAGCCAGACACACAGAGGCACACTGCAACATCACACACACCACATAGAAGCACAAAGCACCACACACCAACACACACATCATCACATACACCACCCCACACCTCATACACACCACCCCATGGCACCACAAAGGCACCCACGCTTTTCGGACCAAGAACTCCGGGTCATGGTGGAGGAGATCATAAGAGTGGAACCCCAGCTCTTCGGCTCACAGGTCCAGCACACCACCATAGCGAGGAAGGCGGAGCTCTGGCAGCGGATCGTGGACAGGGTCAACGCGGTGGGACAGCATCCCAGAAATAGAGAGGACATCCGCAAACGATGGAACGACCTACGGGGGAAGGTGCGCTCGATGGTCTCGCGACACAACATCGCAGTGCAGAAGACTGGCAGGGGACCCCCACCCACTCCACCCGAATTCACAACATGGGAGCAGGAGGTACTCAACATCCTGCATCCTGATGGCCTCGCTGGAGTACACGGAGGAATGGACTCTGGTAAGTACAAGGCCAACCACTTCACCCCACCCCCAGCATGCTAACCCCCACCCTCACCCCCAACCCTCCAGCACACATCCTCCCTGAGAATGTCTCCCCAGCACAACCCACCCAACACCAACCCCTGCATGCCACCCCCAAACTATGGACACCCATCACCTAAGCATGACCACTGCACATACCCTTCACCCCCCCCCCCCCACAAAACACCCTCACAACACCTCCCCCAAGGGAATGCCAGCACTGGGGGACAAGGGCACCTATAAAACGCAAGCTAATGCACACACAAAAACAATAACCATACCCTCTTACCCCATGCAGGACCCGAACGACAACACACCGGTCAGGAGGGACCAGAAATGTCCATCCCACCCCCGGAACAGGCCACTAGTGATGACAGCAGCTCTGTCGACCTGGAACCGGACGACCAGCCCGGACCATCGGGGACCTCTGGGCAGTCGGTTCCCCTCACCCAGACACAGGCCACTGCAGACCCAACCCCCTCTGGGAACAACCGCACAGCTCCCACCCAGCGGGCCCATGCCTCTGTCTCTAGGACAGGTCAAGCAGCGGTGTGTCTACCACTACCGGGCCCCCAGGGTAACCACCAACCCAACAACAACAGGGACCTGGGGGCAGTGGGAGTGTGCACACCGTCCAGGGGACAGAGGCCCAGGGAAACAGGGCAACTCGGAGGGCTGCTGTGCGACAGGGGGGGGAGGAGAGGCCCAGGGAACCCACTCTCCAAGAGGCCCTCACCACCATCATGGCTGCCTACCACCACTCACAAGAGAATATGGCGACGGTACTGGCCAGGTTCCAGGAGATCCAGGCACAGCAGGAGCAACGCTACATGGGGTTCAGCGACCAACTAACCAACATCTCAACCGCTATGGGGAGCATAGTCCAGGCCCTGAACCGCATAGAGGACACGTTTCGGGACCATGTGGCATCACACCGGGCCCCTGTCACTACCCAGGAACAGGAACAGCCTACCACCTCCGCCGGCGCTAGTGGACAGGAGGCCCCACCACAACGACAGCCCCCCAGAACCTCACCTCCTGCTGAACAACAACCGCCCCGCAAAAGGAGCCTGAGATAAAAAAAAACGACAGAGTAGGATGTCAAGTCCCCCGCCAGCATCACATACCCCCTGAAGTCCTCCCACTGTCCCACATGGCCACCCTGTCAAACCTTGAACTGCCCCTGCTCCATCCTGCCACAGGCGTATGGACAATGCACCTGTGAGACTGAGAACTGGACTCCGCCATGGACATTACTCCACCCCCACCCATCACTGTTTCACCATCACGTACCAATATCTATGCACTAATAATAAATCACACATTGCACTGAAATCAATCAGGACTCTGGCTGTCTTATTTACAAATGTATGACACATTACATATCAATTACGTATTGTGAACATTGTGAATTACACATACCGAGGTAACTTAGCATTAGTCCATGAGCCAACCAAGCCGAGGTCACGCAGTGGCTCATACAGCACAGAAAAGGGAAGGGAAATTCAAACATCATGTCCATAGGTCTGGAGGGAAACCGACAAAGTTGAGATGCAGGAGGCTTTCAGGAAATGTAAAATGGCATGGGTGATCATTACCTGTGTGCTACTGGAAATACTGTGCTATTACTCTGTCCCTGTTGTCTGTGTCGTCCTCTGAGTCTTCCTCCTCTTCACTCTCCGCAGGCTCCACAGCTACTTCAACACCACCATCTGCATCATCCTCCTGCAGGAAAGGGACCTGACGTCGCAATGCCAGATTGTGTAGCATACAGCAGGCCACGATGATGTGGCACACCTTCTTTGGTGAGTACATCAGGGATCCCCCAGTCATATGCAGGCACCTAAACCTGCCCTTCAGGAGGCCAAAGGTCCTTTCGATGATCCTCCTAGTTCGCCCATGGGCCTCATTGTAACGTTCCTCTGCCCTGGTCCGGGGATTCCTTACTGGGGTCAGTAGCCAAGGCAGGTTGGGGTAACCAGAGTCACCTATTAGCCACACACGTTGTCTCTGTAGCTGCTCCATCACATAGGGGATGCTGCTATTTCGCATCACATACGCGTCATGCACTGACCCTGGGAACTTAGCATTTACATGGGAGATGTACTGGTCAGCCATACAGACCACCTGGACATTCATCGAATGATAACTTTTTCTGTTTCGGTAAACCTGCTCATCGTCTTTTGGGGGTACCAAAGCCACATGGGTCCCATCAATGGCACCAATGAGGTTGGGGATATGTCCAAGGGCATAGAAATCACCCTTCACTGTAGGCAAGTCACCCTCCTCTGGGAAAATGATGTAGCTCCGCATGAGTTTCATCAGGGCAGACAACACTCTACTCAAAATCTTTGAAAACATAGGCTGAGACATTCCAGATGACATGGCCACTGTGGTCTGGAATGACCCACTTGCCAAAAAATGGAGGACTGACAAAACCTGCACCAGAGGGGGAATCCCTGTGGGTTGGCGGATGGGGGACATCAGGGCTGGCTCCAGCTGGGCACACAGTTCATGGATAGTGGCTCGGTCAAGTCGGTATCGTAGTATGATGTGGCGTTCTTCCATTGTCGACAGGTCCACCAGCGGTCGGTACACGCGAGGATTCCTCCTTCTCATCGCAAGTCCCAGCGGACGGTGCCTAGGAAGGACAACATGGAGCACAGAGTCAGCCAAACCACAGGTACGTACAGACAGCTTGCACAGTTAAAGAATGGCAATGGGTTGAAAGGCGTGTATGTGTGGCAATGCAAGGCCTAGGCCTGTGTGTCGCATTCAAAATTAAGCCATGTAGGCCCTTGAAATGGCGGCTGCCTGACCTGTGAAGTGGGACAATGGGATGTGAGGTCAATGCGCTGGCGGGGCACACCGTGGCGGTAGGCGGTCGAAGACCGCGGCGCAAAGCCGCATTGGTTAACATTGAAGCCTATGGGTTTCAGGAGCCAATGACGAAGTGCGCCGGCGGTATGCACCGCCGCGGTACGCACCGCCGCGGGCGTGACCGCCATTTTCTATCAGCTTAATCACTCGAGACCTGATCATCCACAGGAGAGGACCTATACTGCAAGTGCTGCTGTGACCTCGGTCTGGAAGATACAATGGCTGCTGCGACTGGGGAAAGGGCCCCTGCCTTCACGTCTGAAGAGTTGGAGAAGCTCGTGGATGGGGTCCTCCCCCAGTATGCGCTACTCTACGGTCCTCCAGACCAACAAGTGAGTACACCGGGTGCACATGGAATGGGCTATGCCTGTGTGGATTGGGGTGGATGTAAGTTGGTGGGGTGGGGGGCGAATGAGGAGTGCAACGCCCGACACATGAGAGCATGTGCCATATGGCAAAGTTGGTGGGGGTGGCCAATCACATCTAACATGCAGGTCATTGATGAATTCCTCCTTTCCACCCTGTACATGTCAAATAGGTCAGCGCCCATCAGAAGATCGAGATTTGGCGTGCCATCGCCAAGGAAGTCCGGAACTTGGGGGTCCACAACAGACGGGGCACCCACTGCCGCAAGAGGTGGGAGGACATCCGCCGCGGAACAAGGAAGACCGCAGAAACACTGCTGGGGATGGCCTCCCAACCTAGGAGGGGTGCCAGTCGCACCATGACCCCCCTGATGTCCCGGATCCTGGCGGTGGCTTACCCAGAATTGGATGGGCGCTTTAAGACATCACAGCAGACACAAGGGGGTGAGTATCAGCACATTCTCCTATCTTTCTGCGCAGTGGAGGCGTCTGGGTGGGGGAGGAGGGCTGTGGGTGACATTAGGCCAGGGCGCTTTCTGTAGTGTAGTCCTCTCCCTTAGGCATGGCCCTGTGCCCCCGGCCCCCACCTCGGTAGGGTGACAAGTACAGCCATTGAAGGTCCAGCATCTCCCATGTGCGCGTTTGACGTCTCTTGGCCTGTTGTCCTAGTCAGTAGTACTGAGTAGTGTACCCCGAATGCGCGGCTGAGTGCATTAGGCTCCTGTGTCTGTCCTCTCCGCCAACGGTGTTGACATTGCATGCACTCAACCTGGTCTTCTTTTTTCTCCCCCCACCCTTTCTCTTCATCTTCTTGTGCATGTGTGCATTAGCATCATCAGGCGGAGGAGATTTGGCATCGGAGCACGAGGGAGCTGCAGGACACAAGGCCCCGGTGGGCCCAGGAACAGACACCGAGGGCACCAGTGATCCGGAGGGCGAGGGGAGCACCACGACGGGGACCGCTGGTGAGAGCAGCGAAAGTGACACGTCCTCGGACGGGAGCTCCCTAGCGGTGGCGGCAACATCCGTGCCCCCCGCCTCTACAGGTACAGCTGCCACCCAGCGCACCAGCCCCGCCCTCCCAGCAGCCCCTCAGTCTTCGCTCCGTGCCGGTTCGCCCAGGAAGGCGCGCGTCTCCTTCGCCCCAGGCACCTCAGCCCCTGCCCCTGTTGCCCCTGCTGCCCTCAGTGCGGAGCTCATTGACCTGGTAAGGACGCTCATTGTTGGCTGGAAACAGGGACAATGGCTGCCGTCAGTGCTGAGGCCAGAGCAGTGAACGCTCGTTGATGGGCAGCCTGACCCGAATGAATGCCCTCCAGGTACGCATTGCTCTGTTGCACCTCCCTTTGCACACCCTGGATGGCATTCAAAAGGGTCGTCTGCCCATCAACGAGCGTTCACTGCTCTGGCCTCAGCACTGACGGCAGCCATTGTCCCTGTTTCCAGCCTCCCTCTTCTTACTGCCTCCAGCCTTTCTCTGTCTCCTGTCCCTCAGCCTATCCCATCCACACCATCAGACCAGCCTGCACACACCTCAACACCCAAGAGCAGCTCATCCAAACACAAGCACCACAGATCCCACAAACACTCACCCAAGCAACACCCAGATGCAGACATGCCAACAGCCACTGCCACCCCTGTGTCCCCCTCCTCCTCGTCTCCCTCCTCCCTCCCTGTGACGTCTACACTCACACCTGCATGCACCCCAACATCAGCCAGTGCTTCCATCACCACCTCACCCTCCAGTACAGTCCACACTCGTGCAGTCACCACCCCCACTGCCATTTACACGTCCCCTGTGTCCTCTCCCACTGTGTCTGTCACCCCCTCTTCCAAGAGACACAAACGCAGGCAGCCACCCAACAGCCATCCACCTCACGACAGCCTACAGCACCAGCACCTTCACCCAATGACAGCACACCTGACTCTCCTACAACCACCTCCTCTACCTCCACTTCCATCTCCACTTCTCCTACCTTTTACCTTGGCCCTAAAAAACTTTTCCTGGCTAACCTTGACCTCTTTCCCCCCATCCATCTTCAAAGAGTCCCAAGAGCACCGCAGCCACCACCAGCCCAGCCTCGGGTGTCACTGTTGTGCATGGGCTCTGGAGCCCACCCTTTGCCAGCAGTGACACATCCATCAGCAGCAAGGACACGTCCAGCCCCCCCCCCCCGGCAAGAGGACCCGCAAAAACAAGGGCCGCCGTGCGAGGACCGACAGGGCTGCCCCCAAGGAGCAATGTGCGGCCACTTCACCACCCACACCATCTAGGGGAGGCAAGGGCCCGAGAGCCCATCAAAGGAGCGGAAGGGCAGCAGGAGCGCGGAGAAGGTAGACCCCACATGCCACATCCCAGCTGGGAAGGAGGACACTAAGGAGGCCAGGAGTCTGTCCCCGAAGGGTCCAGAAACGTCACGGTCCGAGGGCGACTGAGCTGGGAGTCCAGGCCAGGTCTGGCTCCCTTGACCTGCTGGATGAGCACCGCTGAACCGGGCCCGCGGGGCAGAAGAGAACCGCTGAACCGGGCCCGCGAGGCAGAAGAGCACCGCTGAACAGGGCCCGCGGGGCAGAAGAGCACCGCTGAACAGGGCCCCGCCGTTGAGATAGGCACCGCTGAACAGGGCCCGCGGGGCAGAAGAGCACCGCTGAACCGGGCCCGCGGGGCAGAAGATCACCGCTGAACAGGGCCCGCGGGGCAGAAGAGCACCGCTGAACAGGGCCCCGCCGTGGAGATAGGCACCGCTGAACAGGGCCCGCGGGGCAGAAGAGCACCGCTGAACCGGGCCCGCGGGGCAGAAGAGCACCGCTGAACAGGGCTCCACGGCGGGGCAGAAGAGCACCGCTGAACAGGGCCCCGCCGTGGAGATAGGCACCGCTGAACAGGGCCCGCAGTGCAGAAGAGCACCGCTGAACAGGGCCCGCGGTGCAGAAGAGCACTGCTGAACAGGGCCCCGCCGTGGAGATAGGCACCGCTGAACACGACCCGCGGTACAGAAGAGCACCGCTGAACAGGGCCCGCGGTGCAGAAGAGCACCGCTGAACAGGGCCCCGCCGTGGAGATAGGCACCGCTGAACAGGGCCCGCGGTGCAGAAGGGCACCGCTGAACAGGGCCCGCGGGGCAGAAGAGCACCGCTGAACAGGGCCCGCGGGGCAGAAGAGCACCGCTGAACAGGGCCCCGCCGTCTCAAGCACCGCTCCGCTGGGCCCTTCTTCTCAAGCACCGCTCCGCTGGGCCCTTCATCTCAAGCACCGCTCCGCTGGGCACCGCCGTCTCAAGCACCGCTCCGCTGGGCACCGCCGTCTCAAGCACCGCTCCGCTGGGCCCTTACAGTCATGCACCGCTCCGCTGGGCACCGCCGTCTCAAGCACCACTCCGCTGGGCCCTTCTTCTCAAGCACCGCTCCGCTGGGCCCTTCATCTCAAGCACCGCTCCGCTGGGCCCTTCCTGTCATGCACCGCTCCGCTGGGCACCGCCGTCTCAAGCACCGCTCCGCTGGGCCCTTCTTCTCAAGCACCGCTCCGCTGGGCACCGCCGTCTCAAGCACCGCTCCGCTGGGCCCTTCTTCTCAAGCACCGCTCCGCTGGGCCCTTCATCTCAAGCACCGCTCCGCTGGGCCCTTCCTGTCATGCACCGCTCCGCTGGGCACCGCCGTCTCAAGCACCGCTCCGCTGGGCCCTTCTTCTCAAGCACCGCTCCGCTGGGCACCGCCGTCTCAAGCACCACTCCGCTGGGCCCTTCATCTCAAGCACCGCTCCGCTGGGCCCTTCCTGTCATGCACCGCTCCGCTGGGCACCGCCGTCTCAAGCACCGCTCCGCTGGGCCCTTCTTCTCAAGCACCGCTCCGCTGGGCCCTTCATCTCAAGCACCGCTCCGCTGGGCCCTTCCTGTCAAGCACCGCTCCGCTGGGCACCGCTGTCTCAATCACTGTTTATGGTTCACTGTGCCCACCATGCCTCCTCCTTGACCAGTGGAGACTGTCATCCAACTGATGGACTGTGGCTTTGCACTCCCCAGTATGGTCCAGTGGGCAGCCCACCCACTGTAGAGACATTGGGAGACTGTGGCTTTGCACTCCCCAGGATGGTCCAGTGGGCAGCCCACCCACTGTAGAGACATTGAGAGACTGTGGCTTTGCACTCCCCAGGATGGTACAGTGGGCAGCCCACCCACTGTAGAGACATTGAGAGACTGTGGCTTTGCACTCCCCAGGATGGTACAGTGGGCAGCCCACCCACTGTAGAGACATTGAGAGACTGTGGCTTTGCACTCACCAGGATGGTACAGTGGGCATGGTGGCTCCTCGCGGATCTGGCGTCGTGGACTCATGTGGCTGTGGTGCCCCCCCCTTCCCTTCCCCCTGAGGTGCCTGTAGTTTTTACATCTGATGCCCCTGCAGTGTTCTCTCCAAAGGACTCAGGTCTCCTGTGTGGGCTTTGCCCTTATTTCTCAAGACTTTGGCCCACGGACATGATGAATTCGTAGGATGTGCAGGACTTGGTACTTCAGTTATACACTGATGTGTATGTCATTAGTTTTGTTGTGAATATCTTTCATGGTTGTACGATAATTTTCTGGAGCTTTTTGGTACATAAATATTTATTCCAAATTTGATTATGTCCTAGCATTTTTCAGGGGTGTTTGGGTGGTGTCACTGTGACTTGTTGCTCTGCATTGGTGTGTACATAGTTGGGGGGGGGTCGCATATGTGTGTGCCCGTGACCTTTCGTCCTCCCCCTCCCGTGTGTCGTAGGTGCAGTACTCACCGCTGTCGTCTGCGCCGGACTTCGTACTCGTGGTAGATGAGAAGGTAGACGAGAGCAGGTAGGATGTTTAATTCGGGTTCCATGCTGTCCTCCTTCCTCCTGGAGTGCGTAGTGGTGAGCGTTTTCCCGTCCGTAGTCTGTTTCCGCCGTGTTTTTATCGGTGGTGCTCCCGCCCCGGAAAAGGTGGCGGATTGGTGAGTTGGAATAGTGTGGGTGTTACATTGGCTGCCGCCTGGCTGTTGGCGGTGACCGCCGCGCTGTTTGTTTGTACCGCCGTGGCGGTCGGAGTGTTAAAGTGGCTGTCTGTGTTGGCGGTTCCCGCCAGGGTCAGAATCCCATATTTTTTACCGCCAGCCTGTTGGCGGCTTGGCTGCCGCTTTAACACCGACCGCCAGGGTTAGAATCACCCCCATGGTGTTGGAAATGTTGTTTTCCCCAGATCAGTATCCATGGTTAATATGGTGAGCCAGGTTCTTGGACAGGACTTTGTCTGGCCTATGGCTCTGGTTCTCCTAGAATGGGGGTGAGGAAGTGGCTCTAAGGATGGTCATAATTAGTCCCTAGATGCCCTTTCACTGCATTCTGGGAAATGACTTGTCAGCAGTATTAGAAGAGCTGGGAAGGAGGCAGCACAAGACACAATGGACATCCAACTTCTGGAGCTACTATTTCCACAGGGAGAGTACAGAAGCATAGATGGAGAGGGAGGAGGTGGAACTAGTCCACAGGGGGAGGACTAGTAGATTGGGGGTTGTCAGCTCTGAGAACAGAGCACCACAAGAATGACCCTGGTGTGGCCATGTCCTACTTGGAGATCAGGGAAACAGAGGACTGAAGACCTGTGCCAAGGAAACCCTAGCATGACACAGAATGTGTCACCCGTGGGGGGGTGGTTCTGCCCTGAAGTCCTGGCTGGTCAGGCACCTATTCAGCTTCAGGGCCAGCCTCACAATCCCATGTTCTGGTGGTACTCTCTTCCTCCTGAGATTTAGCTGTGAGCAAAGTAAGGTGAGAAACCTCAAATATGGGACCCACAGGCATTGATCGTCCGCAGCGAGATCCCAATCCTTCGTCGTGACCAATCCGTTGGGCGTCCGAGTCGCCGATGAGTCCATGTTCGGGCACCAATTTGTTGAAGTAAGCCTCAGCAAGGCCTACTAGTGCATGGGGTTCACCCTTCTCTGCACAAAGTCCTCAGACCACATAGGAAGAAGTTGGCACAGAAAACTGAAATAAAATACAAAGTTTATTAAACCTCATGAGGTGGTACTACAGTTCAAACAGCACCCTTCAGTAATGTTTGAAGTAGCACACTGAACTGAGAGAGCATGGTCCTTTTATACCCACGCAGGGGCTAAAAGGAGGTGGTACAATTATAGAAGCAAGACTTCTATACATATAAGGTCATGTGGAAATGCACAGTCGACAGGTAGGAGGGGCTAACAGTTTTCAAGGACTAACAGCTGCAGACCTTACTGGGCATGTGCGAAAGTGGGAGATGATAAATATAACTTGTCACTAGGCAGATTTTCCAGAGTAGTTAACAGAAAGGTAGGACAGAGCACATGATGAGCACATGGCAGCATGTGGCAGAGAAAATGGCTACCATGAATACAAAATGGATTTCGCGAAATGTTCACAATAGTTGCTAAATACAAGATGTCTTCTGCTAATGCTTAATCTAATCGCTGCTAAACTGCAACACAGTGTGCCAATTGAAATTGATAGAAGTGGTCACTGGCCTATGGTGACAATTATAAAGGCAGCAAGAGCATGAGCACTGAGGTTCTGGTTAGCAGAGCCTTAGTGACACAGTTAGGCACTACACAGGTATACACATACAGGCCACAAACTATGAGCACTGGGGTCCTGGCTAGCAGGATCCCAGTGAGACTGGCAAAGCACACTGAAGGATAGGGTTTTCACTATGAGCACTGGGGTCCTGTCTAGCAGGATCCCAGTGAGACAGTTAAAACACACAAACATATACTCACAAACAGGCCAAAAGTGGAGGTAACAATGCTAGAAAGAGGCTACCTTCTCACATAACCCCCACCCCCAAACAAAGGACAGTAAGGCTAACCTTGGCCAGTTGAGTCTTTATTGTCTAAGTGGTTATAAGTGGAGAGTAGCTCTGCAATAGATTAGTTACTCCCTATATCATCCACTGTATGGTTACTTCCCAGTGGGGATTTGAACTACCCTGTTTGGAGTTTTTAGCTAACCAACAATGTGAGGTTATATTCTCAGAGTTCCTATTAGTATGTATCAGTTTAGAGCAGTGGGATTGGTCCACTGGGCCTATATCAAGTGATGAGAATGCCATACAGGGATGCTGTCTCAATAAAGCCATAGCTGGGCAAAAGGTTTGTCCATATGACTGTAAGAGAGAACAGGCTTGCTGTTTCTCTTGAATTGGAACAGGGCAGGGCTGCTGTCCTATAAGCTCCACACTAGGGCAGGTTAGCTGTCCTATGTGTTTTGAGGTAGTGCCGGGTTGCTGCACTAAAGTTTCTCTGGGAGGGTTGGAGGGATGCTCCAAGTTAACTAAAATGGTGCCATTTCTCACATCAGGATTAGTTATCCCACAGAGAGGTACTTTTACCTCAGGGAGTATAGCTGTGGTAGCTGATGGTTCTCTTGGTGCAGGTTCCACACCATGAGAGGTTTTTCCCACCACAGGAATGGTATGGAGGCAGGGTGGAGAAGGGATACTTTGATACCCTTCTTACCTGTTGGGAGAGAGGGATCCTGAGATTTCAGGCCTTTTTCTCTCCTGTGCTTTTTCATTTTAGCTGAAATGAGAGGAAGCAATTCCTCAGGGATACGCAGCGTGGAAGTATGGGTCTTAAACTCTACCTCAGCCCAACCTGAGGCCTCTAGGTCATTACCTAAGAGACAGTCTACGGGTAAGCTAGGTGATACTACCACCTGCTTTGGGCCAGTAACTCCACCCCAAATAAAATGAACTATAGCTAAGGGGAGGAACTGAGTGGAGTTATGGAAATCAATAATCTTGTACTGTTCTCCAATGAGGTATTGTGCAGGAGATACTAGGAGGCATATTTATACTCTGTTTGCCCCAAATTAGCTTAATTTTTTTTAACTCTAATTCGGTGTAAAACTAACTCCATATTTATACTTTGGTGCTAGACCAGTCTAGCGCCAAATTTATGGAGGTAAAGTCATTTTTTGGAAGTGGAAACCTACCTTGCCTTAATGAGATGCAAGGTAGGTGTTCCTGTGCAAAAAATTACTATATGGCTTAATGCCATATTTATACTCCCATGCAAAAATGGTGCACGGGAGGGAGGAGGGGTAAAAAAATGGTGCAAAGCCTGCTTTTCCCCGTTTTTAACTCCTGGGTCAGGGCGGGTTTAAGTGGACCTGTGGGCCTATTCCATAATAGAAATTCCAGTGTGGCAAGGCCAATGCCACAAGGTGTGACAGAAACTGTCTTGGGACTGACTACCCTAGTTTCTATTATGGACCCAAAAGTGAACCCAACTACTCCCTTATTTTGACTGTTGCCAGCAGTCCCACCACTATTACCACTGCTGCTAGTGACACTAGAGTTTGATGTATTAGTGGTGGTAGGCTCAGGGGTTTCACCTGGGCAGGACATATCCCCTGGCCAATGGCCTTTATTTTAACACACATAGCACCAAGGCTTTTTAGTGTGTGTAGATTTTGAAGAAGATGAAGAAGATGATTTATCCCCACCCCCTGAAGAGTGTTTATGATGTGAAGAAGGATCTTTGTTTTTACTTTTATCCCCATGCTTATCCTCAGATTTTTCACCATCTTTCTTCTTGCCATCCTTGTCACCTCCTGTATGAACTTTTCTGTTCACTCTTGTTCTGACCCATTTGTCTGCCTTCTTTCCCAATTCTTGGGGAGAGGTCAGATCAGAGTCTACCACGTACTGGTGCAACAAATCAGACACACAATTGTTCAAAATATGCTCTCTCAGGATTATATTATACAGGCTTTCATAGTCAGTCACCTTACTGCCATGTAACCATCCCTCCAAGGCCTTCACTGAACAGTCTACAAAGTCTGTCCAGTCTTGAAAGGACTCTTTTCCGGTATCCAAGAACTTTATCCTGTATTGTTCAGTGGTCAAGCTAAATCCATATAAGAGTGCATCTTTCAAAACTTTGTAATTGTTGGCATCACTCTCCCTGACAGTAAGGAGTCTGTCTCTACCATTGCCAGTGAAAGATAGCTACAAAGTAGCAGACCATTGCCTTTGAGGGACCAACTGTAACAAAGAGGCCCTCTCAAGTGCAGAAAACCACTTGTTTATGTCACCCCCTCCTTGTAAGGGGGAAAATCTTATGCAGGGTTCTTGAATCTGTTTTTCTAACTGGATGACTATCAAGAATACTGCTGCTGCTACCATGGGGAAATAACCCCAACGCCTGTCTTTCCCTCTCTACATCTAGAGACTCCCTGACTAAGTCCAACTGCTGCTGTCTCAGCTTCAGTCTGGCCTCTTCCAACTTCAGCTTTCTGAGTTCCCTGTCTAGGGTGTTATCCTCAGGGTGGGAGGCTTGGGAATTCTCTGACACAGAGGTAATGTGGGAATGGCCAGAAGTGGACCTTTCTCTAACTACCTGAACTCTAGTTACCTGGCCTTTTGGAGTGAAAAGTGCCCTACTAGTGTGTGACTCCCTTACACTACCAGCTGCACTAGCTGGCCTGTTAACTGAAAGGTCTTTGGAAGTACCCTCTCCAGAGTCCTCAGGGACCTCCACTGGAACTATCTGGGTACCACCTCCTCTACCTCCTGATCCTGGGGTTGACCAGTCTGGTTCTGGTCACTTTCAAGGAGAAGGCTAAGAAATAGATATTTGGTAGGGTTCTTACCAATCCCTAAACTCTTTTCTATACAGAGACCACTCAAACTTTTTAAGTTTAAATTGTCATAAGTTGTCTGCACAACTTTGGGAGTGGCCTCTACTACAGACATAGTTGAAAGAAAGAGTTTAGGGGAGAGAGACAAAAGTTTAGAAACTTTTAAAGAAAAGAAAAAAACTTTTTTAACCTTTTCTGAAACCTTTTTAGAAAGTTTTTAGCAAGACAATAAGACTGTTTAGGTTAACTGTGTATATTTCTAAGTATTTAGAATATGATTTTCTTATGAAAAGCACGAATTACGAAGTGGTAAAGCTGTTACAAGTACTTATCCGACCGCTGCACCACCAATGTAGGAGGGTGGCCTGGCTTCTAGTGGATACCTGATAGTACTTACGCCTTGTGCCAGGTCCAGTTTTCCCTTATTAGTAGATTAGTAGTGTTCTAGCAGCTTAGGCTGATAGAGGTAGCCATAGCAGAGCAGCTTAGTCTGAACTAGGAGACATGCAAAGCTCCTACTATACCACTCATATCATATAGGTACTATATCATAAGAAATACAATACTCAAAGTTACAAAAAATAAAGGTATTTTATTTTAGTGACAATGTACCAAAAATATCTCAGAGGATATACTCCCTTAGGAGGTAAGTAAAATACACAAAATATACACACAAACCAAAATCAGGTAACTAAAACAGTCAGAAAGTAGTGCAAACACCGTAGAATACAATAGGATGCAATAGGCCTAGGGCCAACACAAACCATATATTAAGAAAGTCGAATGAGAACCACAAATGGACCCCTAGGCTAGTGTAGTGTGTAGAGGGTCACTGGGAGTGTAAGAAAACACTAAGGGTGTCCAAGATACCCCACCCCAAGACCCTGGAAAGTAGGCGTAAAGTACTACTATTTCCCCAGAAACACACTAAATTGGTGATGGAGGATTTTGCAAAGACCACAACAGACTGCAAAGCACTGAAGACGGGTTCCTGTTCCTGAGGACCTGCAAAGGAAGGGGACCAAGTCCAAGAGTTGTGAAAGTGTCCGGGGGGGCAAGAGACCACTAAACCACGGATAAAAGTGCAAAATGGCTGCCTATAAATGAAAGACACTGAAGATTCTGCAACAACGAAAGATGCTAGGAACTTCTCCTTTGTGCAGGAGATGTCCCATGGAGTGCTGGACGATGCAGAGTTGTTTCCTTTGCAAAATACCACAAACAAGCCTTGCTAGCTGCAAGAGTCGGTTTTAAAGGAAAAGGGTGTTGCTCAGGCCCAGGAAGGACCAGGATGTCGCCACTTGGGAGAGGAGACAGAGGGGGCCATGGACAAGAAGGTAGCACTTGCAGAAGTACTTAAACATGGGTTCAAGAAGTATGAACATGGCGGTTGTCTCAACACTGCAAAAGAGGGTCCCACAACACCATCAGGGAGCTGAACATCGCACGACAGAGTGCTGGGGACCTAGGCTTGGCTGTGCATGCAGGATTTTGTGGAAATTTCGCACAGAAGCCCTTGTAGCTGCAGTTCACATGGTGCACAGGATTACTGTCTGGAGAGGGGAGACAAGGACTTACCACCTCCAAATTTGGACAATTGGACCACTGGACAGTCTGGGTCACTTGGGTCCACCACCTGTGTTCCAGGGGCCACGCTCGTCAGGATGAGAGGGGTCCCAGAGTACCGGTGCCACTGAAGTTTGGTGCCTGCTAAAGCAGGGGGAAGATTCCGTCAACCCATGGGAGATTTCTTCATGGCTTCCAGTGCAGGATGAAGGCAGGCAGCCCCCAAAGCATGCACCACCATGAAACATTCAAGAAAGCCAGCAGTATTAGGCGCCACAATGTCGTAGGTAGTCTTCTTGCTACTTTGATGCAGTTTTGCAGGCATCCTGGAGCAGTCAGCGGTCGATCCTTGGCAGAAGTCGAAGCGAGAGGTGCAGAGGAACTCTGGTGAATTCTTGCAAGTTGTTATCTGAGGAAAAGCCCACAGGAGAGACCCTAAATAGCCCTCAGAGGAGGTTTGGCCACCTAGTCAGGTAAGCACCTATCAGGAGGGGTCTCTGACTTTACCTGCTGGCACTGGCCATTCAGAGGCTTCCAGAGTGCCCTCACACCTCTGGATCCAAGATGGCAAAGGTCTGAGACACACTGGAGAAGCTCTGGGCAAAACCCCTGGGGTGGTGATGGACAGGGGAGTGGTCACTCCCCTTTCCTTTGTCCAGTTTCGCACCAGAGCAGGGACTGGGGGTTCCCTAAACTGGTGTAGACTGGCTCATGCAAGGGGGGCACCATCTGTGCCCTTCAAAGCATTTCCAGAGGCTGGGAGAGGCTACCTGTCCCCGGCCTTTAACTCCTATTTCCAAAGGGAGAGGGTGTAACACCCTCTCTCAGAGGAAATTCTTTGTTCTTCCTTCCTGGGACTGGGCTGCGCAGACCCCAGGAGGGCAGAACCCTGTCTGTGGGGTGGCAGCAGCAGTAGCTTCAGAGAAAACACCAGAGAGCTGGTTTGGCCATACCCGGGGTCCATAGTGAAGCCCCGGGGATACATGGAATTGGCTCCCCAATACCAGATTTGGCATGGTGGGACAATTCCATGATCTTAGACAAGTTAAATGGCCATGTTCGGAGTTACCATTGTGAAGCTACACATAGGCATTGACCTATATGTAGTGCACGCGTGTAATGGTGTCCCCGCACTCACAAAGTCTGGGGAAATGGCCCTTACCTACGTGGGGGCCCCTTTGCTAGTGGAAGGGTGCCCTCACACTTAGTAACGTTGCACCTGAGCAAGTGAAGGTTAGACATATAGGTGACTTATAAGTTATAAGTTACTTAAGTGCAGTGAAAATGGCTGTGAAATAACGTGTGTGTTATTTCACTCAGACTGCAATGGCAGTCCTGTGTAAAGGTTTGTCTGAGCTCCCTATGGGTGGCAAAAGAAATGCTGTAGCCCATAGGGATCTCCTGGAACCCCAATACCCTGGGTACCTAGGTACCATATACTAGGGAATTATAAGAGTTTTCCAGTGTGCCAATAGAAATTGGTAAATGAAGTCACTAGCCTTCAGTGACAAATTTAAAAGCAGAGAGAGCATAAGCACAGAGGTTCTGATTAGCAGAGCCTCAGTGACACAGTTAGGCTCTACACAGGTATACACATACAGGCCACAAACTATGAGCACTGGGGTCCTGGCTAGCAGGATCCCAGTGAGACAGGCAAAACACACTGAGAAATAGGGTTTTCACAATGAACACTGGAGTCCTGGCTAGCAGGATCCCAGTGAGACAGTAAAAACACACTGACATATACTCACAAACAGGCCAAAAGTGGGGCTAACAATCCTAGAAAGAGGCTACCTTCTCACATGTAGTGCTCTGATTTGACTTCTGGGTGAGACACAGATAGCACTCCTGACTGGGTGTGATAAAGCGTTCTGGTTGGACTGCTGGGCAAGACACAGATGGCAGACCTACCTCTGAGTGTGATAAGAGACAAGACCTTAACACTAGGATCACTGGGCGTGACACAGATGCTACATAAAGTCTCTGGGTGTGATATAAGGCCAACACGTCAATCTTATTTTTTAATCTAAATGTGTTTACCAGGACTAATTGGTCTCTTAAACACTAGTGGTATCTGAAGGAAGTGAGAGGTGTTATTCACTTGGACAGCTGGGCATGACACAGATGGTATGCCAAGCCCCTGAGTGTGAAACAGGGTGCAATTCAGACGTTAGGGAAAATATTTGAATCTTAGAGATGAAGTGTATCTTCTGCAGAGCCAAGTAGGGCCTGTAGTTGTCAAGTTGGTCCTTCTGCTACACATACAACTGTTGCTATCTTTGTCCCTGAGTTGATATTGACAGACTATCAGGCTCACTTTGTCCTATGTACTTTGCAGAACCTCCACCCGACATTGGGCAGCATGTGATATGGTCTGGCTAAGGTTTTTTTTTTAACAAAGTCATCATTTTTTTCTGTCAATTTTTCTCTTTATCCCTCTCTCTCTCTCCCTCTCTCTCTTCTCCTTTACTTGATTAATTATTGATGTTATTGTGCTGACAAATCATTGTAACTATATTTAATTTTGAATATGCTATGTCTCATTAATGTTTTTAATGTGTGTATGAAGAAATCATTATCTTTCTCTCACAAGTCGTTATGCCACATCTACTGTTCCACTGCTAAAACTGTTTACAGTGTTTGCACTAATCATTGCACTTTCTTTCAGGTTGTGACCCTTCATATGTGTTGTTTTGGGTATTGTGAAATGTCTGTTTGACGCATCTCTGTTTAAACTAGATGCTAGTTAATGCCGACATAATCCTGTGTTCATATTGCCCCATGATCTCAGTAGAATATAGGGTTGTTTGAAACTCATGAAAGTTAAAACTATACCTATTCCTTAAAAAGGTTCCTAACCCATCATGGAATTGCAGTGAAGCCACTTGCAAACTAGATTCCCCATGCAGGCTAGAAAACTAGATAAATACTGCAGTGAATGGCATGCACATACTAAGGCACACGTGTTCCCCTGGCATGAGGGGGGGAACCCTCAGCATCAACCCAATAAAACACACAAGGACACACATTCAGACCAAATTTGTAGGGTAAAAGAATGCTAAAAGAGAGGCACTGAGAGAACTATGGGCCATCTTTGAGGTGCCCTGACCTGTAACCACCCAGAACTCACAAACAAGGCTTCTGCACCTCCCTCATCACAGGTAGGGGCTCTCTCTGATGCCTGCCCTCCCAGCCATTCCAGCACTAGGCTAAACCAATCCACTGGTGGTGGGGCCCAGAGGGCCTCCGCCGGGCAGCAAGCTGCTGTATCTACGCCTGGGGAGATGTCAGTCCCGGCCCAGGTTGGTACTAGAGTTACCCCAAATTTGACCCCCCTGTCTGCAGCATTCAGTCCATCAAATCCTAGTGGCATGGGAAACATGCCTTCCCACCCTTCTGGGCGACAGGGATTTTTGTAATGGACCTGAACAATGATACGTCTAGTGATCTTGAGTCCCTCAGGATCCAACAACGAGGGTGTGAGTGCAGGACTGGTCCCAACAACCAAAGGGGAAAATAGGGAACCTACGTCAGACACTACTAGATCACCTAAAGACATGAACACACCACTGCCTGTCCTGAGAAAGACCCTGTGGTCATGTTATTGATAAAAGACACACCATACAACTTTCTGGCAGACACAGGAAAGACAAGATCATGCCTGCAAGATGGATCATTCCCCCTATCCAAAGACACTGCCATCATACATAGACTCTCGGGTATGGTGGCTATTGTCCCCTTCATAGAACTCCTTGAGCTGGAGACAGGGGGAGTAGGATGAGGAAACAGTTGCTGTATTTCCCTCATCCCTAACTTGTATATTGGGATGAGACCTAATAACCAAGATAAAAATGTCTGTCCATTTTGTTGAGAATGGGACTTTAGCCTGCTCCTCCCCTGGATCTCCCATTCTAAACATCAAACCAGTAGGACACTCCCACACCACATGGACATCACCTAGGGTGATCCCAGCCAACCGAGACCCCTTCGGGGAGATCATCCTGTAATATACGGAGAGCTTCTTTGAGCTGTGCATATTAGCTCGGCAATGGCCAAGTCGCATATGCCTCCTCTTAGTAGCAACCACCAAAAGGATAACCAATATAGCATGTAAGGAGCAAGCGATCCAAGGCTACAACATGCACATGCTTACCACGTTTCCTAAGGTTAGGAGGGGAGCCAGCCAAAGGTGCATAGGGACAATGACAGTAGTAGATAGACCACGAGTACCACTGGGGTTACCAAGTCCAGGCTCTGTTGTCACTCATGCACCTCCACAACTGAGGAAGTGGCACAGGTGAGGTGATCCGATACTAGACAATGCACTCCCCATGCCTGAGGCCCCCTATCTGCTGCCAAATATGGTACTCAAAGAAGTGACCACTGTAGGGGATTTGAACAACCCTAGGAGATGCCCCCAATTACCTTATGGGAAAAATCCTGGAGCCTGAGGTGGGAAGGCCACCTCCCATGCTCCCCATGCAGTGGCCTTCCTGGAAAGGCCAAAAGCAGGAGCAAGTCAGGATAAGCTCTGCTATGGTGGGCCCACATAAAGTGAGATAGACCTCCCTTGAGGGAGACACAGTGGCCACAAACATGCAAATGGCACAAGTTTCAAAAGAAGCTCCGCCCAGTCCTAATGGCAGAAGTCAGGGAGGCTGGCAGAAGCTAAACCTCAGAGCATACTACTACTGCCACAGAATCGGCCACATGGCCGACCAATGCTGCATAAAGGCATATCCTGAGCAAAGAGCGATAAGACTAGGCCAGTCTCCGCAAAATCCCAATCCACAAAACCAAGCCCAGGTCTACCTAAGTGCATCCTACATTTGGTTGCAGGTAAGTCAGGGAGCCAAAACACCACTCCGGCAGGGACCAAGTGGCTGGTCAAACAGCTGCCAGGGAACCCAGCCAAGCAAGCACCGGGGCCACAACCATGGCAGGGAGGGATAAATATCTGAGAAGGAAGTGCCTTTATTCAGTCGCAAAATCCAAGTACGCAGTTTGTCCAAAATCCCCAATAAGTTTACATTCACATGATGCTAACTTTGAAACTCATATCACAGTAAAAGACTAGTGACAACATTAGGTGAAAACTCACACCTTTCCTTGTGCCAGGAAAACTCAGGGCTGCTGTAAACTGTCAATCAGAATCCACACTAGAGTCTGTCATTCGAGCTTCTGCAGGGGGCCAAGGCCCCACTCTACTGCTGGTCCTTTAGGGTGGGGTTGTCTGGCCACACCCCAGGGGTAGTGCAGTCTGACAAGGGGACAGGGTGACCCACTTAATAGTGCATAAAAGCAAGCACCCAGATCCCTGCATCCAAGTCCTTGAAGACAGGCTACAGGATGAAAGGACTCCATTTTTCAACAGCAGGACTCCAGGCTCCCTTTTTGTTCCAAAACAAAGCAATGTTTCATCGCTGTAAGCCAGGTTCTCCTCACAATTGGGGCCTCATTTACCAGGAAATGGCGCAGCTCGTGCCACAAGCAATTCTGCTGCACCGAACTGTGTCATTTCCAAAATAAATGCAGGGATTTTCTGTATTTACAAGAATATGGCACATCCCTGTGTTTTCCCCTGCAATGGCACTAAATTACCTGCCTAGCACCAATGCCGGCTCCCTTGCAGGGAACGATTGTTTATATGCAGGAAGGTGCATTCTGCAGCACACATAGAAGTAGCAAATTGTCATTTTAATGATTGTTTATGTGCAGGAAGGGGCACCTGCCTATAATCTTTCCATAGAGGACTTGGTTGACATGAATGCAGAAAGTGAGTTTAGGCTGAAAATGACCAAACTGAAAATGAAGGAGGCAGCTGCTCAGACAGCCTTGGAGAAGAAAAGAATGGTTCATGAAATGAGCCTTAAAGATCT
Source organism: Pleurodeles waltl (assembly GCF_031143425.1). NCBI lineage: Eukaryota > Metazoa > Chordata > Amphibia > Caudata > Salamandridae > Pleurodeles > Pleurodeles waltl. The sequence goes on from NC_090440.1 coordinate 1,268,277,268, forward strand.
GGATCTTAAAACCAAGTAATCAGGAGAGTCCAGTCATAATTGATGCAGCAATTCAGTATCTCATGGAGAGGTGAAGGTCTGCATACCTGAACACCTGATGCCCAGCTATGTGATGGGCATGATATAGTTAAAAGTTTTCTGCATATGAAATAGCTCAGGAGATGTACCGGGTCCCAGATGAGGATCGGGGAACCAGCTCATAGAAACACATGCCATGAGTGGGGAGGGATACCCTTCTTATGTTAGAGGTGGGAGACCAGATGAGGTACACTTCCATGAACACCATTTTACTCACAAAGTTATGGCTGACCTCTGAGAAGTATCACATATGGTTCAGTGACAGCCATAAATTGTCAAACCAGTCTTGAATAGATTTCTTAGATTACTCCAGCAAGGCCCTGAGTGGTTGGGAGAGGCACAGTAAAATGAGTGGTGTTAGTGGGCTGCACAATCTAATTTTGAGAGAGTACATGCTCACTAGTTGTGACAACAACTGATTGATAGCAAGCTCACTGACCCCACGGAGCTTACCAAGGAATCTGACCTCAGGATTAGTACTGAGTTCCAAAGTGTCTAGGAGAATTACTCGGAGTGACTCCAAGGAGGATGGTTTTATGCCCCACCCCACACAATGAGTGAGCTGTCCACAGTGACCCAGACAAGTCTCAGAGTAAAGTGGGGGAAAGGGTTCCCATGCCCCTTACGAACAATTATGGTGGGGTTACATGGGGAGAGGCCCATGTTGTTCCATTTCAAACCCCACTGCTTTGAGTGTTCCAAGCTAGGACAGAAGCAAGAGGACCTTGTCTGTCCCAAGAAACCACTCACTAGTGGGAACTCTGCGTGCTGTCTAATGTGGACTTAGGGGACATTAGTCACCAGGGAGGAGGTGGTAAAACAAGCCCTGATCTCCCTTTGCTGAGAGATAGACTCAGGGGTTAGGCTTGTGATCCGTAAGGATGGGAATCATCACTTCCACCAGGTCACAGTGAATTGGACACCTGTTCCTGCTCAGAAGGGTACCAGTGCCAGCCAGAGACATGGTGTTGGAAAGGTTGTTTTCCCCAGATCAGTATCCATGGTTAATAGGGTGAGCCAGGTTCTTGGACAGGACTTTGTCTGGCCTATGGCTCTGGTACTCCTAGAATGGGGGTGAGGAAGTGGCTCTAAGGATGGTCATAATTAGTCCCTAAATGCCCTTTCACTGCATTCTGGGAAATGACTTGTCAGCGGTATTAGAAGAGCTGGGAAGGAGGCAGCACAAGACACAATGGACATCCAACTTCTGGAGCTACTATTTCCACAGGGAGAGTACAGAAGCCTAGATGGAGAGGGAGGAGGTGGAACTAGTCCACAGGGGGAGGACTAGTAGATTGGGGGTTGTCAGCTCTGAGAACAGAGCACCACAAGAATGACCCTGGTGAGGCCATGTCTGACTTGGAGATCAGGGAAACAGAGGACTGAAGACCTGTGCCAAGGAAACCCTAGCATGACACAGAATGTGTCACCCATGGGGGGGTGGTTCTGCCCTGAAGTCCTGGCTGGTCATGCACCTATTCAGCTTCAGGGCCAGCCTCATAATCCCATGTTCTGGTGGTACTCTCTTCCTCCTGAGATGCAGCTGTGAGCAAAGTAAGGTGAGAAACCTCAAAGATGGGACCCACAGGCAAGGAGAAGAGTTCTCCATGGGTCAGTTTAGTGGCTCAGGAGAGTAGTAACAGGGGGCTCCAATAAAGTGGTTCAGAAGAGCATAGAACTGACAAGTGACACTTCATAAGAGGCTTAATGCAACTGTTAATCTAAGTAAGGAAGCCCATCAAGGTATTGATTAGCATACCTTGGCTTTTGGTGAGAAGGAGGTCATTTTGAAGTTGGCCTTCGCTACAGGGTCACACCCGAACAATTTGTCTTCACCCATTCTTTTTTCTGTACCCATTGTTGTGTGCTTAAGGACCAGAGTGCTAAAGTGTTCAAACCTTTAAACACGGTAAAATTAGCTTACACTCAATTGGCACATCGCAGGCCGGCTACAGCATCCCATTGAGCCCAATGAATCAAAGCACCTTAAATCCTAGTGCAGGAGTGTTGTGCTGGTTTCGAACCACTCTGTCTGGGAAATGTGTCCGTTTTCTCCACGCAGTTGAGGAGATGTGTTGACATTTGCCATGCAGTGGTGGTGATATATCAGAGCTGAGATGAGATGGAGTTTGGGTGCGGGTGCCGTCTGAGTCAACATCAAGGTGATGCACTTATTCTGATGAGCGCTGTGGCTGCAATGCAGAGTTAGGCATTATTGTCAAGCCTATCATCAACAGAGATGAGCCAAAGGAAATGCCACAGTGTTGGTTCTGAATGTGATGCGTCAGTTTTATCCACTCAATGGCAGTGATACACAGGTTCTGTCCCCACAATGATGGAGATGATATGGTTTTGGTGGAGCAACACCTGAAGATCTACCTTCAAGTGCCCTGGACTGGGGTAGCAACACTTAGCATGTCAGATTCACAGCCTATAGAGTCTAGTTGGAGTACTGGAATGGTTGGAAGTCTTTTATGTCCCTGAGAGTTCAGATCATCAGACTAGTCAGCTGACCCTTGGAGTAACACTGTGTTCTGGGTTGGAGAGTTGTAGGTCTAGTCCTTTCACCCAAGCAAGGAGGGCAGCAGGCAGCAGGTCAACCCAGCCAGGCAGCGGTTCCTTCAGAGCAGCAGTCAAGAAGAGTAGCAGTCCTAGTGGCATCACAGCAGTCCTTCGTTCTGGCAGGGCATCCACAGACCCAGAAGTATACTGAAGTAGTAGAGTCTGATGTCAATATAGCCAGTGGTGCCTTTGAAGTGGGGGAGGAGACTTCAAATAAGTCTTTGAAGTGCAGAGAGGTCCTCCCTTTCTGCCCTGGCTCCAGACTTACCACAGGGGGGTATGGAGCCCTTTGTGAGGGCATAGGAAAAACCCTATTCAGGTGTAAGTGTGAGGTTGTGGTTAGTTCCTCCATCTCATCTTGTCAGGATGTCCCATCAGGGTCCATCAAGTTACACCTAAGCTCCCATTGTGTGTGACTTTCTAGAGGGAATACAAAATGCCCAGTTGCCACCCACCCTGACATGTGGCCAGAGACAGGCTGCAGGCACACAGGGCTAAGAGCAGGAAAATGTCAACCTTCTAAACATGACATTTTCAAAACTGTAACAATAAATCTGACTTTAAAATTAAAGAGGACTTATCATTACATATCCATGGGTATTAAACATGAGAGATCTACCACATCTCAATCAGGAATTAGAGATTATTACATATAGGGGGTAATTACAACATTGGTGGTAAAAGCCACTTACCGAAGTGTAGAAGACCGCCAACACACCGCCGCAGCTGTGGAATTCCGCTACGGTCATTGTGACCCACAGCTCAGAATCCGCCAAAATTTAGACACCCACACAAGTCCGCCACACCAAAGGTCAGTGATAAACTGGCAAAAACAAAACCTCCACCGTCAGGCCAACAGGAATACGCCCACACTATCACGACCCAAGAATCAACCGCGGTATTCCATTGGCGGTACACACCGCCGCGCTCAAAATAAACACACTCTTACAAAACACATCCACATTGGACAATTCCAAATACACACACCTGATTCACATACACACACCACTCCCACACACCCAATACAATATAAAACACACACCCACATCACCCACAAACCCCTATGACAACAACTGCGACTGAAGGCCTTAGAGAAACATCACCATCTACAAACGACCTTCCACAGACACTCAACACAATCACCCACATAACATCCACACACCACACACAACACACTAAATATCACCCCACACATCACAACACACACCAACCCACACATCACCCACACCACCCCATGGCACGGCAAAGACACCCCAGGTTCTCGGAGGAGGAGCTCAGGGTCAAAGTGGAGGAAATCATCCGGGTAGAGCCACATCCATTCAGATCACAGGTGCAGCACACCTCCATAGCTAGGAAGATGGAGCTATGGCGAAGAATCGTGGACAGGGTCAACGCAGTGGGACAGCACCCAAGAAATAGGAATGACATCAGGAAGAGGTGGAACGACCTACGGGGGAAGGTGCATTCCGTGGTCTCAAGACACCACATCGCGGTACAGAGGACCGGCGGCAGACCCCCACCTCCTCCCCCCCAACTTACAACATGGGAGGAGCAGGTCTTGGCTATTCTGCATCCTGAGGACCTCGCAGGAGTAGCTGGAGGAATGGACTCTGGTAAGTCAAATCTTCACTACTATATCCCCCACCCTACCTGCATGCCATCACATACCCCCACCCTCACCCCATCACTCCTACTTATCATAAATGTCCCAATATCACAAACCACCCATCCAAACAACAAGCCCTGCATGCAACACCAAAGCATGGACCCCCATCACCAAAGCATGTCCACTACAGATACCCATACACCCCCCTAAACCATCATCACACAAGGTCCCACACAGGAATGCAAGCACTGGGGTACACGGTCAACCACCCATTGCACACCATGGCACACACAGATGCAATAATCATGCTTTTACACCCCTGCAGGACCCCTACCCAACGTCACCAGACAGGAGGGTCCAGACATGTCCACATCACCCACAGAAGAGGCCCACAGTGATGGCAGCAGCTCTGTCCAACTGGATCTAGACGACCAGCCCGGCCCATCTTGGACCTCAGGACAGTCGGTTCCCCTCACACATTCACAGGCCACCACAGAGCTTCACCCCTATGGAAACAACAGCACAGCACCCACCCAGCAGGCCCATACCTCTGTCCCCACGACACGTCAATCAGCAGTGTGTCCACCACGACAGGGAACCCAGGCTAACCCACCACCCCAACAACAACAGGGACCTGGGGGCAGTGGCAGTGGGCACACCGTTCAGGGGACAGAGGCCCAGGGAAACAGGGGAACTGGAAGGGCTTTTGTGCAACAGGGGGAGGACAGGCCCAGGGAACCCACTCTCCACGAGGCCCTCTCCAACATCATGGGAGCCTACCATCATTCCCAGGAGACAATGGCAACGGTACTGGCCAAGTTTCAGGAGACCCAGCGGCTGCAGGAGGAACAGTATTTGGGCTTCAGGGAGGAACTCAAATCCATCAATTCCACCCTGTGCACCATTGTAGGGTTGCTGAAGGAAGTCCTCAACACCAGGAGGGACACTGTAGCACAACAAGGGGCCACTGACACTAGCCTGGACGATGAACTGCCCACCACCTCCGCCGGCGCTAGTGGACAGGAGGCACCGCCACAGGACCACCACACCAGCACCCAACCCCCTGCAGAGGGAGAACCAACCCGCAAACGGTCCCTAAGATCCAGGACAAAGACAGAGAACGATGCCAAGACCCCAGCCAAGAAATGAGACCACCCTGATTGTCATCCTTCTGTCCCACCTTGTCACCCTGTCCATCCTCAAACTGCCCCAGCTCCACTTCCTATGCACCTTTGGACAATGCACCTGTGAGACTAATAGCTTGGACTCTGCCATGGACATTCCTCCACCATCACCCCTCACCATTTTACAACCCCCTCCAATATGGAGCACTCAAATAAACACCCTTAAAGCACAAAACAATCTGGAGTCTGTCTGTGATTTCGAATTAGTGTATTAGCAATTACAGTGACAAAATGCTCTTTCAAATGTAATGTCAACATACCTATGTCACACAGCTCTAGTCCATGAGGAAACAAAGCAGATGTCACACACATCTGTGAAATCGTAAGGGAAAGTGACAACTCAGTGACTATACACTGGGTGAAAAGGACAGACAGTAGAGAGGTAGTAGTTTTAAAGTACATGTAGCAGGCAGGTTTGTCTTCTTACCTGTGTCTCACTGGAAGTATTGCAGGATCACCGAGTTCCTGTTGTCGATGTCCTCCTCTTCTGCTTCCTCGTCTTCACTGTCCACAGGCTCCACAGCTGCCACAACACCTCCATCTGGACCATCCTCCTGCAGAAAAGGCACCTGTCGTTGCAAAGCCAAGTTGTGAAGCATACAGCAGGCCACAATAATCTGGCACACCTTCCTTGGTGAGTAGAATAGGGAACCACCTGTCATATGGAGGCACCGGAACCTGGCCTTCAGGAGGCCGAAGGTCCGCTCTATAATCCTCCTAGTTCACCCATGGGCCTCATTGTAGCGTTCCTCTACCCTTGTCCTGGGATTCCTCACTGGGGTCAGTAGCCATGACAGGTTGGGGTAACCAGAGTAACCTGCAAATGGCGAGGGACAACTGTTAGACACACACTAACTCTTAGGGACATCCCCAAAACCAGACAACTATTCCCACTTATTTGGTTCCAGATGCTCACCTAATAGCCACACCCAGTGCCTCTGTAGTTGCCCCATCACATAAGGGATGCCGCCATTTAGCAGGATGTAAGCGTCATGCACTGAGCCAGGGAATTTTGCATTAACATGGGAGATGTACTGGTCTGCCAAACACACCATCTGCACATTAATCGAATGGTAACTCTTCCGGTTTCTGTACACCCGTTCACTCCTGCGGGGGGGACCAAGGCCACATATGTCCCACCAATGGCACCTATGATGTTGCGGATATGTCCCAGGGAATCGAAATCACTTTCACTGTAGGCTAATCCTCCACCTGAGGGAAAACGATGTAGCTCCGCATGTGTTTCAGCAGGGCAGACAACACTCTGGACAACACGTTGGAAAACATAGGCTGGGACATCCCTGATGCTATGGCCACTGTTGTTTGAAATGACCCACTTGCTAGGAAATGGAGTACTGACAGCAGCTGCACTTGAGGGGGGATTCCTGTGGGATGGCGGATAGCTGACATCAGGTCTGGCTCCAACTGGGCACACAGTTTCTGGATTGTGGCACGATCAAGCCTGTAGGTGATGATCACACGTCTTTCCTCCATTGTCGACAGGTCCACCAGCGGTCTGTACACCGGAGGATGCCGCCATCTCCTCACATGCCCCAGCGGACGGTGCCTATGGAGGCTTACTCCAAAAACTATTCATAAACCTGATTTTGCTTGTATGAGTGTTTAGCCAAGGCCTAGGTATGTGTGACGCAGTCAAAAATAAAGTCATGTGGGCCCCTGAAATGGCAGCTGCCTGACCTGTAAAGTGGGACAATGGAATATGAGGTAACTGCGCTGGCGTTGTACACCGTCGTGGTAGGCGGTCGAAGACCATGGCACAATTCTGCATTGGTTAACATTGGACCCTATGGGTCCCAGGAGCCAATGACGATGTACGCCGGCGGTGACGGTATGCACCGTCGCGGACGTGACTGCCATTTTCTCACTGTTCAATCACTCGCTACCTGATCTTCGACAGGAGAGGACCTACACTGCAAGTGCTGCTGTGACCTGAGTCTGGAAGAGACAATGGCTTGTGCGTCTGGGGAAAGGGCCCCAGCCTTCAGCACGGAGGAGTTGGAGAAACTCGTGGATGGGGTCCTCCCCCAGTACGCGCTACTCTACGGTCCTCCAGACAAACAGGTAAGTACACCGTTACCATGCTGTATGGGCAATGCCTGTGTGGAATGGGGTGGATGAACAATAGGGGGGGAGAATGAGGCGTGCATGAAACGATGGTGAGTGCATGTGCCACATGGCAAGGGTAGGGATGCGGGCCACTGACTGTGACGGTGCAGTTGGTAATTACTTTTCTTTTTCCCCTTTACAATTCCTGTAGGTCAGCACCCACCAGAAGAAGGATATTTGGCGTGCCATCACCAAGGAAGCCCGGACCCTGGGGGTCCACCACAGACGGAGCACCCAATGCCGGAAAAGATGGGAGGACATTCGCCGCTGGAGCAAGAAGACGGCAGAGGCCCAGCTGGAGATGGCCTCCCAACGTGGGAGGGGTGCCCATTGCACCATGACCCCCCTGATGTTCAGGATCCTGGGGGTGGCGTACCCAGAGTTGGATAGGCGCTTGAGGGCATCACAGCAGCAACAAGGGGGTGAGTACACTCTCAATCAGCTGATTCAGCGCACATTGGAGGTGTCTGGGTGGGGGAGGTGGGCTGTGGGTTCCCCTAGGCCAGGGCGAGTTTGCTAGTTAAGTCCCCTTTGTCAGGCAGTCCCTGTGGCACCCCACCCCACCTGTGTACAGTGCCAACTACATCTAGTCAGGCTCCTGTGACATCCATGTGTGCAGAAATCAGCCATGGCCTTGTAAGCCATGTCCCAGGGATTGAATAGTGGACACCAAGTGCGCGGCGTAGTGCAGGGGGCTTCTGTGTCTGTCGTGTCCGCCAACGGTAGCAGTATTGCATGCACTCAACATGTCTTTCTTCTGTCTTCCCCCCCTTTTTGTGGTCTCCCTGTACTTGTGTGCATTAGCATCATCAGACGGAGGAGCAGTGGCACCGGAGCAGGAGGGAGCTGCATCCCACATGGCCCTGGAGGGTGACATTACAAACTCAGAGTTCACCAGTGGGACGGAGGGCGAGGGGAGCTCCACGGCGGGGACAGGAGCTGACACCAGCGATACGGACTCCTCCTCTGGTGGCAGCTCTTTTCCGGTGGCGGCCCCATCTGAGCCCCACGCATCTTCAGGTACAGCCGCCACCCCCCTACCAGCCCAGCCCTCCCAGCAGCCCCTCAGCCTTTGCCCCATGCCCACTTACCCAGGAGGGTGGGCATCACATTCGCCCTAGGCTCCTCAGCCCCTGCCCCAGTCACCCATGCTGACCTCAGTGAGGAGGCCATTGACCTCCTGAGATCCCTCACTGTTGGGCAGTCTACCATTTTGAATGCCATCCAGGGTGTAGAGAGGCAGTTGCAACAAACCAATGCATTCCTGGAGGGCATTCATTCTGGTCAGGCAGACCTTCAGCGAGCTTTTCAGACTCTGGCCTCAGCACTGATGGCAGCCATTGTCCCTGTCTCTAGCCTTCCCCCTCCAACTTCCTCCACCCAGACCCACACCCCTGTACCTCAGCCTATCCCAAGAACACCATCAGACCAGCATGCACACACCTCAGCACACAAAGGAAGTTCAGTCAAACATAAGCACCACACATTCCACAGGCACTCACACAAGCATCACACACATGCAGACACAGCAACATCCACTGCCTCCACTGTGTCCCCCTCCTCCTCGTCTCCCTCCTCCCTCCCTGTCTCGTCTCCACTCACACCAGCATGCACTACATCCTCAGCCACTACGTCCATCACCAGCACACCCACCACCATACCCCGCTCACGTGCAGTCACCACCCCACTACCATTCACATCCCCTGTGTCCTCTCCCAGTGTGTCTGTAAAGCCACCTCCCAAGGTACACAAACGCAGCCACACACCCACCCAACAGCCATCCACCTCACGACAGCCTCCAGCCCATGCACCTTCACCCAAAGTCAGCAAACGTACACCTCCTACGACCACAACCTCTTCCTCCACTCCCAAACCCACTCCAGCTACCCGTCCCAGTGTTCCTAAGAAACTTTTCCTGTCCAGCCTTGACCTCTTTCCCTCACCTCCCCCACCCTGTCAATCTCCTAGGGCCCGACTCTCCAGGTCCCAACCTGGCACCTCAGCCACAACATCGGCGGGACCAGTGGTGCCAGTAGTCACCGGATTATGGAGTGCACCAGGCAGCAAGGCAGGCAGTGTGGCAAGGACCCACAGCACGGACAGTCCCCCACCTGTCAAACATAAAAAGTTGGACAGTGCCCGGCGGGAGAGGGGAAAGACACCAGCCACCAAAGCCGCTCCCAGGGGTACAGTTGAGAATCTGGAGACAGCTGCGACACCATCCAAGGTGGGGAAGGGGCACAAGAAAACCAGCAAGTCTGGGAAGATCAGCACTGCGGACAAGACCTTCATCAGCCCCGCTGCCCAGGAGGTGACCGCCAGCAGCCAGACTGCCCCAGACCGGTCGCAACAGCAGCCCCGCTGCCCAGGAGGCGGCCGCCAGCAGCCCCACTGCCACAGACAGGACCGCCAGCAGCAGCCCCGCTGCCCAGGAGGTGACCGCCAGCAGCCCCACTGCCCCAGACAGGACCGCCAGCAGCAGCCCCGCTGCCCAGGAGACCACCGCCAGCAGCCAGACTGCCCCAGACAGGTCGCAGCAGCAGCCCGCTGCCCAGGAGGCGACCGCCAGCAGCTCACTGCCACAGACAGGACCGCCAGCAGCAGCCCCGCTGCCCAGGAGGCGACCGCCAGCAGCCACACTGCCCCAGACAGGACCGCCAGCAGCAGCCCCGCTGCCCAGGAGGTGACCGCCAGCAGCCCCACTGCCCCAGACAGGACCGCCAGCAGCAGCCCCGCTGCCCAGGAGACGACCGCCAGCAGCCACACTGCCCCAGACAGGACTACCAGTAGCAGCCCGCTGCCAGGAGGCAACTGCCAGCAGCCCCACTGCCACAGACAGAACCACCAGCAGCTGAACCGCTTCCAAGGACACCGCCGCCACAAGCACCGCTGCCAAGGACACCGCCACCACAAGCACCACTGCCAAGGACACCGCCGCCACAAGCACCGCAGGCCCATGAGCGCAAAAAGCTTTGACGCTACTGAGGCCGCCACGAGCAGGATTAAACACTCTGGGCACAAGGCCCTCTCCAGAACCAGTGGAGATTGACATCCACTACCTCAGTCCTTGGCAGGATGAAGCACTCTGGGCACAAGGCACCCTCCAGAACCAGTGGAGACTGTTATCCACTTGAGAGATTGTGGCTTTGCACTCCCCAGGATTGAACAGTGGGCAACCCACCCACTGTAGAGACTTGAGAGACTGTGGCTTTGCACTCCCCAGGATTGAACAGTGGGCATGGGGCCCTCTCATGGATTTGGCTTTGTGCACTCCACCAGCTGAGGTGCCCCCCCCTTCCCTTCCCCCTGAGGTGCCTGTTTTACTTCTATCTGATGCCCCTGCAGTGTTCTCTCCGTCTTGTTCGGGTATCTTGTGTGGGCCTCACCCATGCCTTTTGGGCCCAGTGAGCCACGGACTATGATGGTGGACTCCCTTGGACTTGTGTTCTTGGTGTATATAATTGTATATAGTATAAATGTGTATATTTGTAAATATTTTTGATTTATGTAATTGAATATACCACAATTATTCGACTCATTTCTTTTTGTCCTTGCATTCTTCCAAGGGGGGTTGGGGTATAACTCTGATGTATCAATATGTATTAGCGTGTGTGTTGTAGTGGGTGTGGGTGGGGGTGTTGAGTGTTGCATGTGTGTGTCACTCACTTTTCCCTCCCCCTCCCCTGTGTCGTAGGTGCAGTACTCACCGTTGTCTTCACCGCCGGCGTTCGTGCTCCTGGTAGAGGAGCAGGAAGATAAAGGCTGGAAGAATCTGGAGCTCGGGTTCCATGGCGTCCAGATTCCTCATGGGGTGTGTAGAGGTGAGCATTTTCCCTTCGAAGTCCTGTTTCCGCTGTGTTTTTGTTCCCGGTGAATCCACCCCGGAAAAGGTGGCGGATTGGTGGGTTGTAATACCGTGGGTGGTACATTGTCTCCCGCCTGTCTGTTGGTGGTTACCGCTGCGGTGTTTGTTTGTACCGCCGTGGCGGTCAGAGTGTTAAAGTGGCTGTCTATGTTGGCGGTTTCCGCCATGGTCGTAATTCCATTTTTTTTACCGCCGGCCAGTTGGTGGTCTTACTGCCGCTTTAACACTGTTTCATTACATGTCTGTGGACCACTGGTCCCAAAAAGCAGGGGCAAAGCCCACACATGACACCTGCCTCAAAACGGAGAGAACACTGCTGGGGCATCAGGTCGGAAAAAAAACAGCACCTCAGGGGGAAGGGGGCACCTCAGCCGGATGATGGGACGACGCCACTGCTACACAAGGGGGCTCCATGCCCACTGCTTGGTCCTGGGAAGTGCAAAGCCACAGTCTGTCAAGTCTCTCAAGTGGGTGGTTTGCCCACTGCTTTATCCTGAGGAGTGCAAAGCCACAGTCTCTCAAGTCTCTCAAGTGGGTGGTCTACCACTGCTTTATCCTGGGGAGTGCAAAGCCACAGTCTCTAAAGTCCTCAAGTGGCAGGTCTGCCCACTGCATTATCCTGGGTAGTGCAAAGCCACAGTCTCTCAAGTCTCTCAAGTGGGTGGTTTGCCTACTGCGTTTTCCTGGGGAGTGCAAGGACCACAGTCTCTCAAGTGGATGCTGGTGTCCACTGGTTCTGGAGGGGGCCTGGTGCCCAGAGTGCTTCATCCTGCCATGGACTGGGGTAGTGGATGCTGTTCTCCACTGGTTCTGGAGGGAGCATGGTGCCCAGAGTGCTTCATCCTGCCAAGGACTGAGGTAGTGGATGCTGTTCACTGATTCTGGAGGGGCCATAGTGCCCAGAGTGCTGCACATGGGGTGTGGAAGTTCCCATTCCCTCACCTGGGTCTCTGAGCCACGAGATCTTCTTTGAAAAGGTAGCATGATACTCTATGGCGGCAGAGACACACTCCTCCCTGCGGCGACTTAGCCTGCCAACTGCTGGTACTGCCAGTGCTGGTTGTGGTGCCTCATGTAGTGTGTGCAGGGTCCAGGACGTCTCCTGCAACCTCAGACGACTGCCCACTGGGGATGATGCTGATGGCGGCAGTTTTAGGAATACAAATGTTAGGTAACCTTCATTTGATTCTAGGAATCTGCACACAAATGTCCCTCTTTACAAGGATGGTGATGACATCAACAAGTGGTTTGCTGCACTTGAGAGGGCCTGTAAAGTTCAGAGGGTCTCTCATGAACAGTGGGCTGCTATCCTTTGGTTATCCTTCTCTGGCAAAGGTAGAGACAGACTTCTTATTGTCAGAGAGGATGATGCAGATAATTACCAAATTCTTAAGAATGCACTCATGGATGGTCTGGGCTTAACCACTGAACAGTACAGACTTAAATTCTGAGAGACCAGAAAGGAGTCATCACAGGACTGGACAGACTTTCTGTGAAGGCCCTAGAGGGTTGGTTACATGGCAGTAAGGTGACTGATTATGAAAGCCTATATAACTTAATTCTGAGAGAGCATAATTTGAATAATTGTGTGTCTGACTTGTTACATCAGTATCTTGCAGACTCAGATCTGACCTCTCCCTACGAATTGGGAAAGAACGCAGAAAAATGGGTCAGAACAAGGGTGAGCAGAAAAGCTCATACAGGGGGTGACAAGAATGGCAAGAAGAAAGAAGAAAGATGGTGAAAAATCTCAGGACAATCATGGGGATAGAAGTAAACACAAACATCCTTCTTCAGGTCCAAAACACTCATCTGGGGGTAGGGATAAAACTTCTTCATCTTCTTCAAACTCTTCACACAGTCATAAAAAGCCTTGGTGTTATGTGTGTAGAAATAAAGGCCATTGGCCAGGGGATACGTCCTGCACAGGCAAAGCCCCTGAGCCTACCACCACTAAGACATCAGACTCTAGTGCCCCTAGCAGTAGTGGTAATAGTGGTGGGACTATTGGCAATAGTCAAACTAAGGGTGTAGTTGGGTTCACTTTTGGGAGCATAATAGCAACTGGGGTAGACAGTCCCAAGACAGCTTAGCTGCTTGTCCCCTTAAAATGGATAAGTACAGGCAGTCAATCTTAATAAATGATGTTGAGGCCCAGGCCTACAGGGACACAGGTGCCAGTATCACTTTGGTGACTGAAAACCTGGTGTCACCTGCACAACACCTCCTTGGACAGAAGCACCAAGTTACTGATGTCAATAACTCCACTCAGTATCCCCCATTAGCTGTAGTTCAACTTAGTTGGGGTGGAGTTACTGGCCCTAAGCAGGTGGTGGTATCACCTAGCTTATCTGTAGATTGTCTCTTAGGGAATGACCTTGAGACCTCAGGTTGGGCTGGGGTAGAGTTTAGTACCCAAGCACCCATGCTGGGTATCCCTGAGGAATTGCTTCCTCTTATTTCTGGTGAAATGAAAAAGCAAAGGAGAGAAAAGAGCCTAAAATCTCAGGATCCCTCTCCACCAACAGGTAAGAAGGGTATCACAGTATCCCTCCCCCCGCCACTAAGGATACCATTCTTGTGGTGGGAGAAACCTCTTCTGGGGTGGAACCTGTACCAAAGGAGCCATCAGCTACCACAGCTGGACTCCCAGAGGTAAAAGTACCTCTCTGTCGAACTACTAATCCAGATGTGCAAAACTGCACCATTTTAGTAAATATGGACCATCCCTCGAACCCTCCCAGGGAAACTTTAGTGCAGCAGCCCTGTACTGCCTCTAAACACTTAGGCCCATATTTATACTCACTTTGCGCCGGATTAGCGTCATTTTTTTTACCCTAATCTGGCGCAAATTTAACACCATATTTATACTTTGATGCTAGACCCGTCTAAAGTCAAAATATCCTAGTGTGCAGCATTTTCTGGATACTTGAAACCGCCTTGCGTCAATGAGATGCAAGGTAGGCGTTCCCATCCAAAAAATGACTTTAACACCCATGTGCCATATTATCCAACTGCGCAAAAATGGCCCACATCTGGTATGCGGAGCCGGAAAGTGGTGCAAATCCCGATTTGCGCCAAATTTTAATGCCTGGGTCAGGGCAGGCGTTAAAAAGGGGCAAACACACCACTACTTAAGGAAAACTCACACAAGCATCATCATTGCTCAAAAAGGAAGACATGGAGCTGTTACTCATGCAGCATGCATGAAGACGCAGAGCACAGGAGCAACAGCAGCAGCCTAGGGAACATGACATCATCCAGAGGTACAGACTAAACTGGCAAGCCATACAGCAGCTGCTGCGCCACATTGAGCCACAGTTGGCAGCCAGCTTGCAGACACCCCACATCATTCCACCAGAGACCAAGCTGCTAGCTGTCATGCACATGTTGTCAAGTGGCTCTTTTCAAACCACTGGTGCCCTGGTTGCCGGGATCTCACAGCCCTCATTCTCTGCCTTCTTTCCCAAGGTACTTGATGCCATCATTTCCCTCACACCCCGCCACATCAGCTTCCCCAACACACAGCAGAAGCAGCAGGAGACCAAACAGGGGCTTTATCAAATCAATGGCTCCCCGCACGTGCTTGGTGCCATTGACTGCACACATGTCCGGATTGTGCCACCTGCTGCAACTAAGCACCTATACCGCAACAGGAAGAATACACACTCCATCAATGTGCAGGCCATTGTGGATCACCATGGATAGTTCACCAACATCATGGCAAAGTGTACATGATTCAATCATCTTCTGCCACAGAACCATCAATCGGCACTTACAGGATGGACGATATGGCAATGGCCTACTTGTTGGTAAGTACAGAAACCTAGTAATTTACACACAGCACAGCAACCCTGTAGGACACCCAACACATACACCACTACATTGATAGGTGTCCAGGAAGACACTGAGGTGTGACACTGGTAGTCATGTTTGATATCCTGACCCAATGGGATACACGCCTATGGACAAATGAAAGATGCAAATACTAAGAGATGCCACTCTAGAGCCACACGGGACCAATTTAAAACCACAAAGTGACAATGACATGGCCTTAACTGGCAGTACAACTTGGAAGATGAGCCTTTCAAAATCACATCAATAACACTAAATCCCACACTCTTCCAAGCAATACGTCCTGTGTAAGGGGTGTGTAATGTGCGTTGCTGCAGGCCAAACACTATGACACACATAGCATGATGACGCTGACTCTAATGAAGGTGACATGGAACTATTGAGGCAGTGCCAACATCTCACATCACTCCTGGGGTGACATTGCCAGCTAGCAATAAGGAAGTGGACTGTGCTATGAAAACATGTGGATGTGACACTAATGTAAAGTACACACTGCTACACATACAGAGTGAGACAATTCCCCATATACATAACAGATGGACCTTCCTACACTAAATCCTTCACCCCCACAACCAAGTTAACCAGTTTACTTGGAGCAAGTTCAGTAGTGTAGGTACACGTTTGGCCATGAGCCAACTCGGTGAGGGCACAAAAAAAGGTGTGCATAGAACTTGTCACACATGGGATAATTGTGCATTGTCAACTGTGAACACTTCAGTGCTGCCAACTTATGTAGATGTGTTGTGCATTGTCACCTAGCCAAATCAAAGGGCCTCACTGTTGCATTTCACCTGCAATTATGCATTCAAAATGGATATGATATTCAGGCCATATAGTGCAACCATGTTACCATGATAGTCGAATCGACTGTGTGTGTGGAAGTATAATGTCACCACCAGTGAAGGCACATGGACACTTCTTTCACAATACATAACACATGGGAGATACACAAGTTTCTAAATATACCACTGATATCAAGTCAACCAGCCAAACACCAGTTTTGATAGTCAAACAACCCAATGCAGAAAGAACATCACAGAAGCCTAGGATCCCACACAAAACCACAAACATAGATTTGTAACAGACGACACAAGATAACAACTGCCATGCAAAGTGACAATCACTGTGCAACCAACAACCAAAAACGTATCCTAATTTTCTCTTTCAGCTGATCAGGGTTACGGGATCCAGCCATGGATCATGACCCCAATTGCCAACCCAAGCACAGCAGCAGAGCGTGCCTATAATGAGGCACTTTTTAGAACACGCACCATAGTTGAGTGGACCTTTGGCATCCTGAAGTCCATATTCAGGTGCCTGGACATCACTGGAGGCAGCCTCCTAGATTCCCCTGAAATGGTCTGCAAGATCATTTTGACCTGTGCCATCCTGCACAACATTTGTGGGAGGAGGAACATTCCCCTCTCTGAACCGGATCAACAAATGCCTGAAGAGGAGGAAGAGGAGGATGCTGTCTGTGAAAATGAGGGGGAACATCCAAACACAGCTGCAGGATTGCGTCGGAGACAACACATCGTACAAAACTTCTTCTAACTATAGTCACCATAACCACTTTGTTATCATATGTAATTAAACACCTCCCTTCATCACTCATTCATACTCTGGGTAATTATTTATGCATCACATGATCTCTAGGAATCATAATCTGAGTTTTGCTTATGGAGCATTGCAGAAATACAAATTTGCATACTGAAAAAGCCACATCACATCTGATTGGTATGAATGTACAGCAAACATCACACAGTGTTAATTACATATATCCTGTCTATTTCACATTTGAAGGGCAATATCAGAGGACCACAGCTATGCGACACATCCATGTTGCCAACATGATCCATTGCAGCATATGACACCCAACTAAGACAACATCAATCATAAGGACCCTTGACAGCAGTAAGTGTGACATCAGCTATCTCTGCAAGGAGCATGTGTGACAAGAAGTGCATCAAATCTGATAAATGGATAGCACAAATGCCCAAGGTATGACAAGCATTGTTCACAAGACATGCCCTCCGCAGTCCATCCAGGTAATAAGTCCTGCCACTGCCATGTTTTAAGTCTCTCTCCACCCTTCTCTAGGGTGCACTGTAAATGGACTATCTGTACCCTGAGAATCTTCATCTACACTCACCCAGACTCCCATTCTGACTCCTGTGTGCTTCCCTCTTCAGTATGGCATGCCATAGTCATAGTTCATCAGTCTGGCTGGACTTCAGGTCCCATAATGAACTGCCTGGTAGTCAGTAAAACCTGTAATCAGCTGTCCATTGCTTCCCATGTGAAAGGTCCAGTTGGCCCTTTGAACTTGATTATCAACTCCAGGACTTGTGAAAGACTAAAGCTGCACACACCTGTGAGCACTTCCACGCAGACCAGCCCTTTGAACCTTCCCTGCCCTTGCTGCTGCCCGGAACGTCTTGGAAGCTGCCATTTTCTGAATCTCCTTGTTGTGCATTGGTGTACAAATCATTTGTGTAACAGAGCCCTTGGGGGATTGAGTAACAGTGCAGACCACAGCAGAAACTGTTTTTTGTTCCCATAGGGTTGTTCCTGCTTGTCCCAGTCAGAGTCTGCTCACTGTGTATTTGCCTTGTTCATGTTTGTTCATGACAGAGCCTGCATCCAGTTAGCCAGACTGGTTCCAGTCTTTGTGTTAAACATAGAGGTTCCCTGTGGCTACATTGGTCTCATAGTTGCTTTCCATGCCCTCTCTTTCCTCCTGGGGTATTGTGTCTGGTAGGTCTACGATGAATCCTCAAATGTATAGTATAGTTTATTCAGTTTACTAATTGTATTCTGTTCTGGGACATGTATTTAAATGACCTAATCCAGCCCCCATCCCTTGCCTGGTTTTGCATGTATTCATTATTGCCAAACAGTGACAGTGTGCCATGGCTGTATGCATGGATGAGGGTCAGTGCCTCCAGCACAACAAACAAGGGTTGCTAATGTGTATGTAAGGACAAAACATGTTTGTGCCCTGACAGTCCAGACACAGATTCACTTCTGCCGCCACCTTTTGATGAGGCTTGCATGGTGACTAGTTGTGAGATTAATCAGCACAGATGCACTGATGTTCCCTGTTGCAGTGGGAATTTTAGAGCCCACCCTATGTACAAATGTTGTGATAAAACCTGCCTGTTTCCTATTACTGATCCATAGCGTATTTGAGCACACCAAGGTTGCTCTGTCGTCAGCCTTCTAAAGGTTCTGCAGTGCCATAGCTGGACTATCCCCATGTGTGTTTTTAGCTGATCTTTGGCTTTCAGTCAAATCTGCTTTGAAGGATACTCTGCTAATTCAAGGGTTGGCTCCACAGACTCATGACTAGACCTGCACGTAACTGTGACAACATTGAGGCCAATACTGATACAGGGTACACATGGCCACACACTTGAACTGGACACCTTTGTGCAATGAACCACTGGAAATAATCTGCCGCCAAGAACATTCTCCACTCCGGACTCCTCACCATCACTAATTTGATGACAGCAAGCCACCTCAAAATGATCTCAGGAAAAAACGAGATCACCATCTTCGAACCCAACAAGACAGCATGGAACAACTCATGGTGGCCTGCCACCCTAGGACCACCCGACACCCACCACCCATGCACGCAATCTCAACTTCATACTATACTTGTCTCTTTCCTTGACTCAGCAAGTCAACGCCATATCATTCTCTTGCTTCAACACCCTCTATATGCTACGCAAGACCTTCAAGTGGATTCCAATAGAAACCAGAAGAACGGTCACTCATGCCCTCGTCAGCAGCAGGCTGGACTACGGTAACGCCCTCTACGTGGGGACCACAGCCAAGCTTCAGACAAAACTCCATCGCATGCAGAACGCCACTGCATGCCTCATCCTCAACCTCCCTCGTCACAAGCACATCTCCGCCCACCTCAGATCCCTACACTGGCTGCCCATCAACAAAAGGATCGTCTTCAAGATTCTAATCCATGCCCACAGAGCCCTCCACACCACCAGACTGGCCTACCTCAACAAATGACTTAACTTCCGCATCCCGACCCGCCAGCTCTGCTCTGCCGACCTCGCCCTCTCAACAGTCCCCTGCATCCAATGCACTACCTCCGGCGGCAGATCCTTCTCCCACCTCACCTCCAAAACCTGGAACTCCCTCCCCACCAACCTACACAAGACCCAGGACCTCCTAGCCTTCAGAAAGCACTCAAAACATGGCTCTTCGAGCAGTAGCACCCGCCCTCCCCCAACCCCATCGCTTTGAGACCCTACCAGGTGAGTAGCGCGCATAACAAATTATTGATTGATTGATTGATTGAATATGTGAACACATGCAGCATGGTCTGCTGGTCCTCCACAGCCACAGGAGAAACACAGGTCATTTGACTCAAACTGTAGTGTACATAACAATTTTAGGATTGGATTTGAGATTCAGGTGGTCATTCTGACCCTGGCGGTCTTTGACCGCCAGGGCGGAGGACCGCGGGAGCACCGCCGACAGGCCGGCGGTGCTCCAATGGGGATTCCGACCGCGGCGGTAAAGCCGCGGTCGGACCGGCACCACTGGCGGGGTCCCGCCAGTGTACCGCGGCCCCATTGAATCCTCCGCGGCGGCGCAGCTTGCTGCACCGCCGCGGGGATTCCGACCCCCCTACCGCCATCCAGATCCCGGCGGTCGGACCGCCGAGATCCGGATGGCGGTAGGGGGGGTCGCGGGGCCCCTGGGGGCCCCTGCAGTGCCCATGCCACTGGCATGGGCATTGCAGGGGCCCCCGTAAGAGGGCCCCTACATGTATTTCACTGTCTGCTGCGCAGACAGTGAAATACGCGACGGGTGCAACTGCACCCGTCGCACAGCTTCCACTCCGCCGGCTCGATTCCGAGCCGGCTTCATCGTGGAAGCCTCTTTCCCGCTGGGCTGGCTGGCGGTCTGAAGGCGACCGCCCGCCAGCCCAGCGGGAAAGTCAGAATTACCGCCGCGGTCTTTCGACCGCGGAACGGTAACCTGACGGCGGGACTTTGGCGGGCGGCCTCCGCCGCCCGCCAAGGTCAGAATGAGGGCCTCTGTGTCACAAACATTGTACCTACCTAGAATGTTCAAATGATTGACTCGTGGGTAGTATACACACAAGTGACCATGAAGTGGTATCTAACATTTCATTACATGTGAGGGGTAAATATCTGACATAGCCATTATCAACGGTCCTCAACCTATCCTGTGTATGGTTAGTCATGGGAAATGTTTTGTCCCCAAAGTCAAGGGAGTACACACAGCATAAGACGCAACAGATATAACAAACACATATCATGACTTATGTACCTCAATGAATGGCATCTGATGGTTATACAGATTTATAACACATTCATACATGCACATTACGGCAACATTTTCTTGTGACGTTCCCACAGAGGCACAACAATAATTTGAACAGCCAATCCACAGACATAAACACACAGGCCATGAATCTATTTGTTTAGTTGCGTATCCTTGCTGTCCTCTATTGATGCAACACCTGCTCAAACTAGAAAATACCTATTTTATTTC
Organism: Pleurodeles waltl; assembly: GCF_031143425.1. NCBI lineage: Eukaryota > Metazoa > Chordata > Amphibia > Caudata > Salamandridae > Pleurodeles > Pleurodeles waltl. The sequence continues at coordinate 1,268,298,095 of NC_090440.1, forward strand.
CAAAGTTTGGGTTGCTGTTGCGTCAGTTAAGAAAACTAATCCTGCACAACAACATGAGTATTATGGGCCACAGTAGTATGGTCTGCCACATGTGCCCAAACACTAGAACACACACTGCAGGTCATACCATCCAGTCTTTGTATAGTTATAGGCTGCATGCACGTAAAAAACGGAAAAATCACACAAACACAGTTTAAGACAGATTTTATGATGCAAACGATGCATAAGCGTCAAATATAATGCATAGGCGTTAAGAAATGATGCTGACACACATAATACATCAATTGGAAAATGGTTATCCATTTAAAATGTATTAATCCTTGAATGCGGGGGAATTTTCATGCATATGCGTCAAAAAATATTGACGCAAACCCCGTAAGCATCATAAAATTACACGCAATACAAAAAAATGGCCCACAATTGAGATAGAAAGTGATGTAATAGGATATCTTCTTTACAGAAATGGAACAGTGGGTGTACTTTCACTTTCACTTTGCAGTCTGTGATTATTCTAGACTGTGTGGCTGTGTCTTGAGTTGTCTCTGTGAATATTGTGAATTTGTCTCCTGTGTGCTATTGATATTGTATTTTGGTGTTTTGTAAGTGTCTGTGGTAATCTGTGTAAGTGTTTTTTTGTCATTTATTGTAATAAGATTTGTCTGTGTACTGTTGGGAGTCTGTTTGCGGGTATTGTTAGTTGAGGTATTGTTGGGCTGTCTGTGGGTTAGTTAAGTTTCCTTTACCTACCTCCTTTCCCTGTTTTTCCCTCTTTACCTTTTTCTCGCCTAATATTGTTGATGTTTTGGGAAGGCCACATCTGGGGCGAATGGGTGAGGAAGAGTTAGGGGCATTTGTGTGGCTGATGTGCCACTTTCTCCCCCTGATGTTGGAGGCTGGGGTGCAGGTGATACAGGGGTATCACACGGAGGCAAGAAGGCTCAGGTGGGCTAAGGTGCTGTTCCACCTGCGGCGCATATTCAACAGCCAGAGCAACGACCACCAGCTGAAGCATCGCTGGGCTGACCTGGTGGCCCAAGAGCAGGACCTGCTGGACCACCTGGGTGTTGTAATTGGAGGCCCTGTTGGTGAGTACAACTTTGACTAATGTGTACAGTACAATGCTCTGGAGTGACAGAAGCAGATTTTGTGACATGCTGCATGCAATGTTTTTGGACATGTGGAATTCAAGTTGAACAAACTGTGGCCCTGCTTTATGCAAATTTTGCAACGCATTACTGTCATTTGTTGACGCAAAAGCTGTGCAAACTTACTAAAGACAAATTTATCTTGTAAATTAGTGCCGCTTTTGCATCAAAAGAAGATGGTAATGCGGCACAAACAAAATTATGAATCAGGGCCTGTGAGTGTACCAGGAATGGGATGTTTTTCACATGCTAGTCCAAAGATCCAATGTAGTCCCCAGTTTTTTTAAACCATGTCTGAACAGTATTCATGGCTATACGTACAAAGCTCTTCCTAACCTCTGCTAATATCTTAGGCCGATATTTCTACTTTGTTTGTGCTGCATTTGTTTTATTTCTGGATGCAAAACTGTAGCACACTTGCTACAATCAAATATATTTTGCTAATTTCCATAGCTGTAGCGTAAACAAATGAAGCAAATGCAACACAAAAAAATGACACATCTGGCCCTAAGTTCATTGTTTCTGTGTGTTTACGTCTGGACAGAAAATCTTTCACATGGCCAAACCCAAATGTGCCAGGATGCCACCAGATTGCAGTAGCACAAAACAGGTTCATTTCGTGGCTTTTCGGAGTAGGTGTTGATATTCTATAATTGAGTAGCAGGGCCCAACAACATTTTTGGCTTGGGCGCAATTGCTGGTACTGAGCTAGTGCAGTTACCATCTGTGTCACTTTATAGCCAAACTATTTAGTAAAGTGAATGGCTCATCATGGGATCCCTGCTCTTTGAGAATGCATGGTCACAAACTATTTATTAGCATGATGTTGTGCAAGGGACCACTGACTGCTTCCATTATACAATTTAAGTGACAAAATAGGTTGTTATTTTACTTTTGGTACACCCCTGCTGATATAGAGCAGTATATGTACAATTATTTATTTCTCAGTATGAAGGCTGTCACAGACATGGTGGTATGCTAAGATCAGCTGGCCAGCATTCCTGTGAGTGCCACCATTCCCAAGGTGCTTTCAAATATAGACCTACCTCATCATGATTGCAGAAGTAGGACATTTGCTAACCCATGTTTTAATTAGTGGACAGTTTCAGTTTGGTTGTACTACCACTGATCACCCAACTTGGCAATTGTAAGTTAATTAATCTGGCAAAGTGTGATTTACAATACCTGATATAGGTACACAGGGCCCAGAGTAACACATTTCATGTGCAATGACTACACCTGTGCCCACGCATTCGGTCAAGGATGATCAAATTAGACACTGTCAGCAAACATCTTTTTGTTGTTTTGAATCAGAAAAGTGGCCAATCCATGTTTAGCGTAACATTGTCATCAAGTAACACACAGGATCCCTGCCATCATGTTGTCATAGGTGGCATATACGGCTCTGGGTACACTGCCAATGTGGCATATGTAACCTATATACAACACTGGCCCACCTATAATGGACCATTGAAAGCATAATAATTCCTGAATGCAAATCAACCCACATGAGCATCACACAGATACCCATTGTCCCTTGTTGCACAAGCCACAATACCTGAGCCACTAGTATTGCAGTGCACCAGGAATGTGGCATTGCATGTGTCTCCCTATTACAAATGATGAAATGGAGTACCCTCTGGAATGAATTAAGCACACAATTTAGTAATCGTGTTTGGCACCACATGATTGTTAGCGACAGTGCATGTGTGCATATGTGTGTCTATCACTCACTGGAGTGACAGTGTCAATGAATGTTTGCAGTAGTATGTATGTTGGGGTGTCTACATGCCTGCTGTGCAGCTCTTTCATATAAAATGTCACACACAGTGATTCGTTGTTCCAAGTTTTGTACAGTGAGCAGACATTGAGCACATATCACCCTTCCATGTTTTACAGGTGGACCAGCCCCCTACACAATTGGTGAAGTGGCCCGATTTGCGGACCCAGACGTATCCAGTCAGTGTTAATATGTTTGTCCTGTGTTGTGTTTGCAGCTGTTGTGTGATTGACTCCTGTGTGTTGGACTCATTGCAAGGTATGATGTGCTGGCACGTGATCTGATATGTGACTTGATTGGAGGTTGACATTTTGTTCCAAGTTAGAGTTAGACAATATGCGGCGGAGAGTCATATATTGGGAGTCGAGTGCTGCGCAATAGGCATGGGCAGGTGAACAAGGTGAGTTGTTGCTAAATGTATGTCAATAATTAATTTGGAGGTGGCCAGTGTCATAATTTAGTCAGAAAGTCATACCCTAATTCACACAGACCAGTGATGCATACGTTTTACACACAGACTTGCCCATCCCTGTTAAGTAATGAACATGTAGGACTGTATGTGTGACTGTCCCGCAGCATCTAGCTCCATATGTTGTACTCCATTTACGTGGCACTTAAGTGAAATTCCATAGGCGTGCATGCAGGTCAAGGCCAGATGGGTGCTTGCATCAATGTGCTTGATTTTGGAAAGGTGTCAGTGAGATCTAATGATGTTGACAATTGTCCGCAATTAGAAAAATAAATGTATATGTGATTGACCAATGGTTGACTCAGTCCTAGTTGGGAGGTCTCCTTACCGGTGGTGGACTGACTAAACCCATGTACAGCTGTCCAAAGCTTCATGGTTGTCCTTGATGTTTGAAAGTATGTGTTGCATGTCCATCTCCCCCACCTGAGGCACAGGGTTAAGGCTAGAAAATATGTGTACCTAGGTGTGATGATCACAGTGTAGATGACAGACATGTAATTCAAGCATTCATGTGTTCCAAACTACAATGCCCCCTCATGATTACCAACTGCATACCGTCCTGGCAGTTCCATATACAAATCAAAGGTCTTGTGTGCCTTGATTTTGATCCTGAAGATAGTTATTAGTCGGCCTGGCACATGTTGAGTACTTGCAGCATTTGTCATGTGACTAATAGCAGTACAAATATGCACAGATCATTTAATTAAGTACACACCTTGTTGTGCATTGCTGTGTTGTTAGATAGTTGATGGGTAGCCTGCGTTGGCATGTCATTCCTCAGGGACATTCTATCATCTGTACTGTGATTTGGACTTTATGTGCTATTATTGATGAAGTGTTAGAATATCATCTGTACATGTGTCACACATTGATGATACTAATGTTTGCCTGTCTCTATTTTTACAGCTGCCAACATGAATGACCAGGAGATACTGGCTTTTCAGAGGAGGCCAGTGCAGTACCACCACATACTCGATGTGGAGGCTGGGTTCCGCAATATGGCATGGAGAAATCGATATGAGAGAGCCACAGGGGTATGGAGGGCATTTAGCCAAGGGGGCCAGCATTGCCCACAACTGCCACCACCACCACAGCTCAGACCACAGTGGCATCAGGGATGACAGCCACTCCAGCATGTCCCTCTACCTCGTCAGCCCAGGGCCCACGAGCAGAACTTCCTGCACCTCCCCCTCCAACCACGGCACCAGCACCAGCTTCTACAAGTGCTACACAGACAGCCCCAGCTGCTGCATTGGATATGACTGAATTCCAGACACTAAAAAGTGAAATGCAGCATATGTTGCGCCGGATGGACAGGCTTCAGCAGGAAGTGGCCCGCAATAGCAGGAGACTGCAGGGGATTAAGAAGATCCTGTGGAGGGCCAATTTGTAACTTTTTGATCCTCACCTATAATTCCCTCCCCTCCCTCCTCTTTCCTCGTTCTTTTCTTTAGTGGGTTTAGGGGGCTTAGGGGGTCATTCCAAGTTTGGCGGGCGGCGGTTGCCGCCCGGCAAACTTCCCCCATCAAAAGACCGCTCCGCAGTCAGAAGACAGCGGGGCCATTTCGACTTTCCCGCTGGGCCGGCGGGCGCCTGCCAAGGGAGCGCACGCCGGCCCAGCGGGAAAGGCCCTGCAACACAGGAGCCTGCTCCGAATGGAGCCGGCGGTGTTGCAGGGGTGCGACGGGTGCAGTTGCACCCGTCGCGATTTTCACTCTCTGCTAAGCAGACAGTGAAAATCATGCTGGGGCCCTGTTAGGGGGCCCCTGCACTGCCCATGCCAGTGGGATGGGCAGTGCAGGGGCCCCCAGGGGCCCCACGACACCCGTTCCCGCCATCCTGTTCCTGGCGGTAAAAACCGCCAGAAACAGGATGGCGGGAAGAGGGTCAGAATCTCCATGGCGGCGCTGCAAGCAGCGCCGCCATGGAGATTCAGCCCAGCCAGGGGTAATCCGGCGGTTTCCCGCCGGATCCCCTTTTCTGACCGCGGCTTTACCGCCGCGGTCAGAATGGGCAAGAAAGCACCGCCAGCCTGTTGGCGGTGCTTTCCGTCAGTCACGGCCCTGGCGGTTTTTACCGCCAGGGTCGGAATGACCCCCTTAGTGTTAGGTTAGAGTAGGCTGTAAGTCTAGTTAGGATAAGTAACTTGGGGGCTGGAGGGTGTTATATTATTACATGTTTTTTTGTGGGTGGGTGGGTGGCTGGGGGATGATGTTGGGGTTTATGTGTATACAAAATATATATATATAAAATAAAAAATACAAAAAATATATATATTTGTTTAGAATAAATTAGTATGTGTTTAGGTTAGTATTTGTTGTCCTACACATGTCCCGTCATATAAGTGGGGTGGGGGTTGATGTTTATAGTGTTTAGTTAAATGTGGTAAGTAAGTTTAGCTTAGTGCAGTTAGGACCATTTGTGTGTAATCTATAGTTAGGATAGGTTAGGTTAGTTTAAGTGTTTCCCATAGTTTAAGTTTCCTTTCATAGTGATATAATAAGGTTTTTTGTACACCTTTACAGTATGTGTCATATGCTTGGGAATCAGGACCTTTGCATGAGTGTACAGTGTCAATTTAGTATTTGCATTTGTGTTCCATCCTGCATCCAGATCCCATTCTTGACATGGTTATTCCCACTTCCAAATGAGCTGTCACATTGGCAGCTAACAACAAAGCTACTTCTCTATGCATCTGCCATCCATTGCACCCACCACTCAAGGTAACTAGTGTTCCCAGTGTGTTGTAAAGGTTGGTGTGATTTTAAATCTGTCATAGTTTGAGTCCTGTGTTGGAATCTTGGGCACTGTGGGACGTCTGCCTGAAGCCTGATGTTCATGTGAACCCTGATAAGCTGAGTGAAGTCATAATCTTATGAAGTTCTGTATACATAACTCACACCTATTCTTTCTTACATTGTACTCCCAGGTTACATAATTGTCCATACATGTGTACATATCCATTCCTGCTGTATGGTGTGTGTGTGATTATAGTTTAGAGTCATATGTCACATACATAATGATTGTCTTGAAAGGAATGTGGTCCACATTGAGTTTCAACTTGTGCATACTTTGGACCAGACATATTCAGCTCTTCACAGCATTATACTGTTTGTGATCTTTTAACTTCAGATATAAGCCTAAAGAAGCACAGATGATGATAAAATCCAGACCCCTTTGCATAGTTATCAGCCCACATTCTTTCTACACGGTTGTATTGACATTCTGTGGCCATTGACATGTTACATACATCACAAGTCTCCTACACAGTTGATGTGTCACATTACACACAGACAAAGTGGTTGTGTAAGTGCTATTTATTTTAAAGTGCTGCAGTGCAATATTTACATAGTCCAGGATTGTAAGTCCATCAGTGTGACGCCCTCTATTGTGAAGCAACAAAAGTGCAATGGTGAGGGACATGTCATGGGACATGCTGTGTTGAAGTGTCATTCAGTGCAGAGGAACATGAATAGCCAGTGAGAGACAATTGCAGTGCATAGTGGTAAGGTACACAGTGTGCTGGAGAACAGTGCATGTTACCAACTATAGCAAGACCGGCATGTTAACAAGCACAGGACAGAGGAAATCCATGCCCATGTGGCATGGACTGCTGCTACCAGGTACTCCTACGGGTGAAGGTGATCTGTTCCACGTCTTCATCTTCTGATGTGTGTGTCGTCTCCTCTACCCTTGGTGGTAGTGGGTTTGAAGGGGCAACACACACTTCAGTGTTTGAAGACGTGGAGTCAGAATTCCTGGTAGCTGCCAACTGTGGGGCTATTAAGGGCATTACTGCAGCAAGGAGGAGCTGCTGGTTCTTCAGTATAGCAGCTACATCGCTGTGGTAGGCAGCCAGGTCGGCCCTTAGGGGGTCATGACTGCAGTTGTGCATGCAGTGAAATGTTTGGAATGCCAGGTGTTGTGGCAACTCCCTATCTGCTGTGGTGAAATCCCTCACACATTGTTGTAGTCCTTGCAGTAGGGATTATTGCACTTGCATGGCTGCTGACTGTTCTGCAGATGACATCATGCACATGCGCATCCCCTCAAGTCTTGCTGCCATATTTTGCACTCCCACCCGGACCTCCTTGGCCAGCTCCCACTGTACTCCCACTACTGTCGTCTCAAAGGTGGTACCAGTGTCATCCGAGTCCTCAGCTGGGTTGGAGCTGGCAGGTCGTACTATTGTTCCTCTGTGATGGCTGCTGCATCTGTGCTCCTCCTTGCAAGTGAAGGTGGGGTCTGGAGGATTCCAAGGACATCTTGGAGTGTTTGCTAGCTAATGGTTGTCAGCTGGTCATCCATGTCATCAGGGAAGTCCAGAACAGGCATATCCACAGGAGAGCCATTGTGCTCTGCAATGAGATATTGTACAATTAGTGTGTCTGTGTTGTGGCAGTTGTGATGTGACGTCACTGACTTCCTATTAGTAAGACATTGTAATCTTGGTTCCTATTCATTGTTCCTGACATTAATATTAGCATTCTCACAAGCCGATGCCCCACCTGCATGTCACATGTAGTGTGGGAAGTTTGGGGAATTGTGTGCGTCACATCCTCTAGGTGTAGGTTCTGTCCAAATTGTGTGTTGCCACCTTCTTGTCCTACTCAACCCTCCCTCTACTTCCATTAGCATGGTGAGGCCTTGCAATGGCTGTGGGTGTTCTGATGCCACTTGCACCACACTTAACATTATGGGACTGACCCAGTCTCTGATATTTCACATACACCTATACTGTACGTTGTTGAGACCAAGCACATACTATATATAGCATTGGCATGGCACGATACAGGTGTCAGCATTGGTAGTGTGTCACATTGATGTTTGCAAATGTGTGCTACATTGCATTGCACTGATGGGCTTCACAGTGTTCCATTTCCTTTTATGACTGTGTGGATGTGTTTAACTAGCTAGACACATATGTCCTCCCCCTCAATGTTGTTGTCTTACCAGAATGGGTATTACATTACTGTTGTGTACTTCATAATGTAAGTAACAATACCTGATGTTTATTTTGCCTATAGACATGAGCATTTGACAGGATTTACACTTTGGTAGGAATTAAAAGGGATTGATAGCGTTGTCATCCTGAACCCTCTATTTTCGGTGTGTTTGATCCATGGGCACCTAAATGCCATTTGCTACTTGACCAGCACACACAGCACAGGTGGTAATGGCAACCGTTGTCAATGGCACATGCCACTTGCAGATATGGCCTGAGACTGGAAATTGAGCCCTAGTTCATGTTGTGACAATACCAGCTGTCCTGTGACAGCAGGCCAGTTTTACGTTCTACCCTACCCTCCTGGACTGGCTTGGCTTTTCAAACAACCTTGTCATGGCAGAGTACCCCCATGCAAAGGTTGTTGGTGTAGTGTTGTGCTGTGCCCCTGGTTTCCCCTGCACAGCCCATGCACCTGTGCCATGCCCCTTTGCCCTTTCCACTGCCTGATTTCCATGGCTGACATGCATTGTGTAGTAGGTATGTACCTCCACCTGCTTGCAGTTAACATTTAGGCATTTTTGTCCCCCATGCAACTTACCATGCATCTGTGTTGTTTCCTGGTAGTCTGCGCTGTCCTGTCCTTAAATTCCTGTGGTGATCTCCTCTGCGATGATGGCTGCCACAATCTCCTCCATATGGTCCAGGGCCTCCTGCGGTGCTGACTCCCACCTCCAGTCTGCAGTGCTGCCTTCTTGTTCCTTGCCATTTTTTCCTTGGTGCTGCGCTTGCAGTCATGCCAGCGTTTCTTGCACTCAGTGACAGTTCTCCGTACCTCTGCCACGCTGTTTATCTTGTTGACAATGTGTTGCCAAATTGCCTCGCTCCTCCCAATTGGCAATTTTGAGGTGAAAAAGTTGTTGCTGGTGTTCCATCACCTCTCTGACCAGTATTTCCTACTACTCTGTACTGAAATGACAATTTATTTTCTCCTTCTCCCCCTCCTGGGTCTTATCTGGGTCCTCCTGTCTGGTTCCCCGTCGATTGGGGTCTCCCTGGGGTCTCTCCTGGCTTCTGGGATCCATTTTGGGGCTCCTTATCTCTGTTTGCTGCATTTGCGCCACTTTTTGATGCTATTGCGGGGAAAAATGGTGTGTATACGGTTTGCGACATCATAAACCAGATTACAGTCTTTTTCTCAGCGTTAACGTCATTTTCCTTTACAACATGGCGCAATTGTTAGAGTAAAAAAAAATGACTCCAACCCGTGATTTGCGCCACAGTGCGTCAAAGTATAAATTTGATGCCCGGGTGGCGCAAAGAAATGGCGTTAAACATTTTGACGCAAAACTGCATTGGCGCAGTTTTGAATCAAAAAGTATAAATATGGCCCTTAGTACAGCAGCCCTGTCCTGGTGTGGAGCATATATAACAGCAGCCCTGCCCTACTCCAACTCAACAGAAACAGCAACCCTATTCTCTCTTACAGCCATATGGACAAACGTTTTGCCCAGCTATGGCTTTATTGAGAAAGCATCCCTGTCTAGCATTTACTGCATTTGACATAGGCCCAGTGGACCAATCCCACTGCCCAACATTAAAACATACTAATAGGAACTCTGAGAATTTACACTCACACTGTTGGTTAGGTAAAAATCTCCAAACAGGGTGGTTTACATCCCCACAGGGAAGTAATCATTTAGTGGATGATGAAGAGAGTAACCACTCTATTGCAGATCTACTCTCCACTTATCACCACTTAGACAATAAAGTCTCAACTGGCCAAGGTTAGCCTTATTGTCCTTCGTTTGGGGGGGGTTGTGTAGGAAGTAGCCTCTTTCTAGCATGGTTACCCCCACTTTTGGCCTATTTGTGAGTGTATGTCAGTGTGGTTTTACTGTGTCACTGGGATCCTGCTAGCCAGGACCCCAGTTCTCATAGATAAAAACCTATATGTCAGTGTGTTTTGCCTGTCTCACTGGGATCCTGCTAGCCAGGACCCTAGTGCTCATAGTTTGTGGTCTAATGTGTATGTCTGTGTAGTGCCTAACTGTGTCACTGAGGCTCTGCTAGCCAGAACCTCAGTGCTTATGCTCTCTCTGCTTTTAAATTTGTCACTGTAGGCCAGTGACTACATTTACCAATTTCAATTGGCATACTGGACCCCCCTTATAAGTCCCTAGTATATGGTACTTAGGTACCCAGGGCATTGGGGTTCCAGGAGATCCATATGGGCTGCAGCATTTTTTTTGCCACCCATAGGGAGCTCAGACAAACCCTTGCACAGACCTCCCATTACAGCCTCCGTGAAATAACGCACACATTATTTCACAGCCATTTTCACTACACTTAAGTAACTTATAAGTCACCTATATGTCTAACCTTCACTTGCTGAAGGTTAAGTGCAAAGTTATTAAGTGTAAGGGCATCCTTTCACTAGCAAAAGTGCCCCCACATAGTTCACGGCCATTTCCTCGGACTTTGTGAGTGCGGGGACGCCATTACACGTGTGCACTACATATAGGTCAGTACCTATATGTAGCTTCACAATTATAACTCTGAATATGGCAATATAAAATGTCTAAGATCATGGAATTGTCCCCCCATTCCAAATCTGGTATTAGGGAGCCAATTCCATGCATCCTGGGGGCTCCACCATGGATCCCCAGTACTGCCAAACCAGCTATCTGAGGCTTGCACTGCAGATACAGCTGCTGCCACCTCACAGACAGGGTTCTGCCCTCCTGGGTTCTGGGCAGCCCAGTCCCAGGAAGGCAGACCAAAGCATTTCCTCTGAGTGCAGGGTGTTACACCCTCTCCCTTTGGAAATAGGTGGTACAGGCTGGGGGAGGGGTAGCCTCCCTCAGCCTCTGGAAATGTTTTGAAGGGCACAGCTGGTGCCCTCCGTCTACACCAGTTCAGGGGCCCCTGCTCTGGCATGAAACTGGACAAAGGAAAGGGGAGTGACTTCTCCCCTGTCCATCACCACCCCAGGGGTGGTGTCCAGAGCTCCTCCAGTGTGTCCCAGACTTCAGCCATCTTGCTTTGCAAGGTGTGGGAGCACTCTGGAGGGCTCTGAGTGGCCAGTGCCAGCAGGTGATGTCAGAGACCCCTCCTGATAGGTCCATACCTGATAAGGTAGACAATCTCCCTCTCTGGGCTATTTAGTGTCTCTCCTGTGGGTTCTTTTCAGATTCTGCTTGCAAGTTTCCTTCAGGAATCCTCTGCAACAACTTCAGACTCTTCTGACCTTTAATCACACTCAGCCTGCTCCAAGAAATGCTGTAACTGCAACAAAGTGTCTACAAGAGACACTTTTCTTCAGTAACCTCATCTCCAAGTCAGCAACTGCAACAGTTTCCATGGTGTGCATTCTCTGGGGACTCCCTGTCTTCACCCTACACCAGAAGGACCGAAGAAATCTCCTGTGGAGTGATGGAGTCACTCCCCTGTTCCAAGCAGGCACCTTCCAAGGCGGCAACCGGTACCCTGGGACTCCTCTCACGGCAATGAGCGTGCTCCTAAGGACACAGAGGGTGGACATCATCGACATAGACTGTCCTGAGGTCCTTGCCTTCCCTAAGAACAATGGTACCCCTGTGTATTGTGTCTTCTTCACCTCCTGAGGCCCCTGTGCACTCTTTGCAAAATTCCTTTGTGCACATCCTGGCCCAGGTCCCCAGCACTCCACCATGTGATGCTCAACTTGTTGAGTTGTTCTCAATGGGTGTGGGACCTTCTTTTGATGTGCTGCATCAACCGCATTTTGCACCTCCTTTGAACCCATATCCTGCAGCTTTTGGGGGTGCTGGCTGGCATCCTGAGAGCTCTCTGAAGTGCTAAGAGCCCTCTCTTCCTCCTCACAAGGAGTTGAGGCCCCCAGGTCCCTCCTGGGTCCATCCAGTGACATTTTGATGAAAATGCACATTTTCCACAGCCAAGTCTTGTTGGTGCCTTCCAACACGAAATCTCATCTGCAACAATCTTCACACCGTGGGACATCTCTTGCATCATGCAGGAACCCAATGGCATCTTCCTAGGGTGCATTTCTGCAGTCTTCTACTAACCAAGGACTCTTCTTTTGCACCCTCTTCTGGGTTGGCAGGGGCTGCTGTCCTTTATGGAACTCCTTTCGACTTCTGGACTTAGGGCCAGATGTAGCAAAGGTTTTTCCCCATTCTTTGTCTATGGGAAAAAGTATTTGTACATATGGCCCTTAGTCCCTTCCCTTTGCAGGTTTTCAGGTCAAATAATCCAGCAGTTGTTCTTTGCAGACTTGGTTGGCTGCTGCAAAATCCCATAAACGAGGTATAGTGTTTCCTAAAGAAACTTGAAGTACTTTACTCCTGCTTTTCTGGGCTCCAGGGTGGGGTAATTTACTTACCTTTACTGTATTCTTACTCTCCCAGTGATTCCGCACACATACACTTGTCTAGGGGGGAATTTGTGATTCAAATTCCACTTTTTTAGTATATGGTTTGTGTTGCCCCTAGACCTATTTTCTCCCTTTGCATTCTACATGATGTCCTACTGTTTGCATTGTTCTATGACTATTTACTTGTCTAATTTGGGTGTCTAGTGTATATATTATGTATAATACTTACCTCCAGAAGGAGTAGTACTGTGTCACCCAAATAAATACCTTTATTTTTGGTAACACTGAGTATTGTCTTTACTTGTGCATAAGTACTGTGTAACTATAGGAGGTATTGCATGAGCTTTGCATGTCTCCTAGTTCGGCCTAAGCTGCTCTGATATAGCTACCTCTATCAGCCTAAGCTGCTAGAACACTACTACTTCACTAATAAGGGATAACTGGACCTGGTATAAGGTGCAAGTACCCAAGGTACCCACTACAAACCAGGCCAGCCTCCTACAAGCATGGATAAAGTGTGGGGAAAGACAACCTTAAGGCTGACAGGTGTAACATTTGATTGCCTTATTACATTTAAGTGAGGTTTTGTTTGCAAACAGATACAAAGTTATGTTTACACTGAAATTAAGTGCAAATTGAAACCCCTCTTTAAAGGTAAGGTCAGATTTTAAGTCACAATTCAGAAAATGCTACAAGCTGCCATTTTTCTGTCCTAACCATTGGGTGCCTGCATCCTGCATCCTTGGTCACATGACTAGATATAGTTAGCAGTTGGCCTTTCAGAATTAGTCCCAGATAGTAACACAAAAGAGTACATGGAGACCAGCAAAGCAAGATCTGTACTGCGTGCTACAACATTAACAGTCCTTGGTGACTGCCAACACAAAGCTCCAGCAAAGACCGTCCATGACACCTGACAGGATCTTAACACTACAGGGACAGCCAGTTGCAACACTATTCCTGCTTCTAATGGTATTTTCCTCCATGAGCTTGACTCTTCATGCCAGAATAAATACTTCACACATTGCCTCTAAGTTAAGGCTGACTGCTTTTGTGCTAGGCTACCAGAGGATCAAACACAGGTTAATTTAGTGACTTTTGTGGTTCTCCCTGAATGGGATTGTTGTTGTTGTCTGAGGAGAAAATACAGCTCCCTCAACCAAACATCGAATTTCTCACTCCTGGATATAAATTACAGTTGGGGTTAGGGCTACAATAAGACCTTATGTTAGACCTAGCTTAAGGTGCAGAGTTTGGTTTATCATAATGTGTAGGGTTATGATCAAAATTAGGGTAACAGATAAGTTTAATCATAGAGATATCATTAGTGCAATCATTAGTGTGCTGCTTGCCTAGGGTTCGGATCAGAAGAATGTTTACGTTTAGATTTGGTATGAGAGTTAAGGTAGAGTTGAACTCATACTTAGGTTTAATGTTAGAATTAGAGTTGTAATTTCTTTTTACATAAGCTTAGAGTAAACGTTAGTGTTAGTGTAAGTGTTGGTGTCTTCAAATAAAGTAAGAGTTAGGTTTAGTGAAATTATTGTAGTTACTGTTTTGGTTATGTTTAGACTTTATGGGAGTCTGGTTAGACTGACATTTATCATTATAGTTATTCTTGTGGTCAACGTCGCTGCCTGATGTTGTGGTAGTGTAAATGTAATGACTTAATGACATAAAGATATAGGCAATGTCTTAAGCAGGTTTATGTTGTGTCTTTGCTGCAGGTATAGAGTGCAGGTATGGATTGATATAGTGACATTCAAGGTCGTGATATGTAGCCAAAATATCTCTTGCAATGCACAATTCAGCTTTCCTTTGTTCTGTTCATATGACTTGTATGGCGTGAAGGCAATTATGTGGTCCCTCACTGCCCACAAAGTACAGACACCTGCCTTCCTCTGGTGAATCTATCTATCTATCTATCTATCTATCTATCTATCTATCTATCTATCTATCTATCTATCTATCTATCTATCTATCTATCTATCTATCTCACATTCTTTATTTCTGTCATCCCGGTCTCAGAAAGGAGATGAGGCAGCCTTTTACATCACGCGCAAAAAGCGCGTGGGAGTCTTGGGGACTGTTTTAGTGATGAGAACATGGCCAACAGTGGAGACATTTTGCAGTTTCCCAATGTCATTCTACAATAGCATTCAACAGAGAACAAGCAGATGAAGTCTAAATGTACTTTTGTTAAGTACGTCCGTTAAACAAAACAAATTATATATTTGGATTCAAACAATTCATACTGCGCCTTCTACACAGATAATGATGTGGTTCGTTTGTTTTCTCTTGAAAGGGTTTCACTTCTACAGATTTATTAGAATTGTCTCATTTTTGGAGAGTCAAAATGACAATGCGAGCAGCACAACCATCAGAAGCAGTCGTTATCTGGCAAGTGACTTTGTTGATAAACATTAAATGCACAGTTGACTGCTCTGGGATTCCTTAATGAAGGGACACGATCCATTATCACAAAGCTCATATAAGCTCAACCGATGATTGCCCTTTATTAACGTCTTCCATCTCAGTAAATTAGCTATTTTTCTTAATTAAAAGACAGTTAAAGCACCAGTTGATAGACGTTTAATCTGCCGTTCGGTCAGTGTTAACATTCCAAGCTGCAAATTAAATGATCGGTTAGGTTAGACATTGATTGAGTCTGAGAATATCATTATTTTAAATGTACAAGTAGTGAAGGTCTGAATGTTTTTTTCCTAGACTGATTGGTGTATTTGGCAAGAAAGATGTATTAATATCATTGTTTGACGGCGCCTACAGAAATTAAACAAGAGAGCTCCTGATGAAAGGCACATACAAAACACTTCTGGGCTTATTTACAAGCCACCTTCGCCGCCGGTGCGTCACTTTTTATTTGGCAAAGTAGATTTCAAGCATAAGTCACAATTAAGCCAACAAAAGGTGGAATTTGCAAATCAAGTGCATTATTCGCTCATCTATTTTTAATATATAATCTCATACTTCTGAAAAATAAGCATACCTATAACCTATTTCATGGGAGTGTAAGAAGAAGAAACAACTGAAGGAAATATGTTCCATGGGAAAGAAAAATGATTTAAAAAAAGGTATATTAAAAGGGTGTTTTATTAATATAAAGGTAAATATGTAGATTCAAGTACTGTTTAAAAAGTACAAATGGTTAGGTAAACAGGCCTAAGCTATTTTTATTTATGAATAACACACGCATGTCTAGATTTAGAAAGGTATACATCGGCAAAGGTTACACTAGTCTTCTTTTATTGGGCTTAATGCTTTGAAACTTCATTTGAATGAATTAATCATGAAGTATGTGACTCTTAGGAAAAAGAGAAACAGCTCTAGTTTCAGTTCTTTACGTTATGGTAAATATTTCCACCACAAAATATGAAATGTGGTATTTTTGATTTTGAAATTGTCCCCATGTGAGAAGGTCCATGTTTTGACGCTTCCGCTTGACGTTTTTTTTTTATTTTTCTACCATGGCCTTGTGGTACTTAAACTTTTGGGCAGGTCAAGCTTGCTGATCAAGTCCCAGCTACATTTGCTTTGCTCCAAAATAGAAATCGTTTTTTTCCTTTTATATTGCAATATTAGACGCCTTTACATGTCAGATGACATTGTAAGCAAATGTTGCCCAAGCTGCTCAAAGTTCAATTATGGAATCGAAAAAAGATATAATTTCCCCACTTGAATCTAAAATAAGGTAACGTGATTAAGAGTTAAAGTTTACAACAGGCTGCTAAAGCCTGTGTTGTAAGAGCTTGACACAAACAAAAAACAAATATTTTAATGATCTGATGCTATAAAATTTGAACAAACTCCACTTTTGTAGTGCAGGGGTGAATGTGTATGATAAAATAAACAGAACCATTAGATGTTGATCATCTGTTCTCTTTATCTATGTTTTGTAATGGTCTTCCAAAAACCTATTTGCCCTCACATTTGTTGGAGTGTAGTTATTATAATCAAAATTAACATGAAATGTTTGCAAATTAATGTATAATGATGTCGCATAGAAAATGAATTAATGTGCTTTTAACATATGCGCTTGAAATGTGCCCAGGGGGAGTGGCCACCAATGTATACGATGATAAATGGAATTGAATAATAATGAATTATTGATGTACTAATGTGTGGTTTTGTATTAGTATTATTAAGAGCTATATGTTAAGATTTTGCTAAAATTAAGTATTAGGCCTTAGTTAGCATGAGTCGGGCCTAGCTGCCGGTCTCAAAATAAATGTGTTTTTCTAACATGCAATGTGC
Organism: Pleurodeles waltl; assembly: GCF_031143425.1. NCBI lineage: Eukaryota > Metazoa > Chordata > Amphibia > Caudata > Salamandridae > Pleurodeles > Pleurodeles waltl. Next base: position 1,268,315,081 of record NC_090440.1, read on the forward strand.
TGACTTACTGAAGGGCATGTAGCTGTACTTTTCCAGAAGCTAGAAGATGTGTGTAACCGTAGTAAATTCTTTCTCATGAGACCTGACTTGCTCAAGGAGACATTCTTGCTGAATGCAACAGTGTAAACTTGCAACAGGTACAAGGTCGCCTGAAATAGTAAAGACAATGGGACTACTGACTGAGCCTGCGAGAATAAAAGTTTGTACCTGACATTCTACCCGTTGGAGACGTCAATTACAGGAGCCAATGAACTACGTGAGAACTGTCCTAAAGTGAAAATCCTAGTGAGGTGACAAACCAATTATTGGTTGAAGATAATGATGCACCATAATTTGCCCAATTGGAAATTAGGAGACTGTACAACAAGATTAATATAACACCGTGTCACAATGAGAAATCAGACATTACGTGCCATTCTTTGATAGCACCTAGCCACTTTGTCACTCTGTCTCAAAGACTTTGCTGTTTGAATCTTCAAACCATCCTTACCTTTGCCTTGCCCGATTCTATACTTTTCCTCCTTATGAGGGTAGTGTTCCTTATTACCTGTCTTGCTGAACTCTGCTGTGTTTCCTGGCTGATGACGAATCAACTGATGTCCTGAGGACGAAGACTGAGTCTGTATGCTGACCCATAACGGAGGGTAACTATATGATAATGAAATTGTGATTGCCTGTTTTCCTTTTCATTCTAGGTACCAACTGCTTCTTTTGATAGAAACCATAGACAGATGTTTTCTAAATTTGTGTTGCTAAATTGTTTTGCATGAAGCCCAACATGCTAATGCTAATTCGAGGATAGTTAAGGGGTTCACTAAGACGAAGCAAATAGACAAAGGACTGAATCGATGTTTTGTTGAATAATGCGCTAATGATACTCTGCTAAGATTAGTCTATGTTGATGTCGTGCTTTGTTCTAATGTTTATGATCTTTGCTTTGATGAAATCTTATTCGAGTTGTTATATTGTGACATTGTTGATGTGTTTCCTGTTATTGAGACTAATAAATTTGCTAGTAGAGTGTAATCAATAGGGAATAAAATATCATAAACTTACTAAATTTTATGTGGTTATTCATGACTGAAACGTCATGGGGTGTTTCGGTTTTCATTAATGTCACTAACCAATTTGATTGATTTGTTATTGTGAATATTGATGAGGTTATTGATCTATTGATTCATATGCTGATTAGTTATCTCGTCTTAAGGTGTCTCCAATCAGGGTCAAAAGATTCATTGGCCTAAAACGAGTCCCAGACTAAGTAAATTATTGAGGGCGGGACGCGTTATCACATTCAACCTTGGATAAGAGATGAACATGATAGTCTAATCAAAGTAGGTTATCACTTGATAACGCCACACATGAGGCAATTATCAAAGTGATGCAGTTTAAAAAAGCATGCAAAAGGCACATTTTGCTTCATACAAGACAATATGCTAATTCACAATGGGCCGGATTTACAAGGAACTGGAGCAGCGCTGTGCCAAAATTGGCAGCGCTGCAGTGTGTCAGTTCTGAAGTGCTGAGATGCACTGTATTTACAAAAATACAGTGCACCCCTCTGTTTCCTCTGGACGTGGAGCTAAATTTGGTTGCCAGTGCCAGTGCAGGCATCCTTGCACCAAACTGCAATGGTATCTGCATTGAAGGGAATGATTGGTTATGTGCAGGAAGGTGTCCCTTCCTGCACATAAACAATCTACAATGGTAATTTGGCACTTCTATGTGTGCTTCTGAATGCAGCACACATAGAAGTAGCAAATCGTCATTATTGAACGATTGTTTATGTGCAGGAAGGGAGACCTTCCTGCACATAAACAATCATTCATGACATTTTACTCTTTCTGTGTGTGCTGCAGAATGCAGCACACTTGGAAAAAGCAAAAACAAGGAGATATAAAAGTATTTCTCCTTGTTGCACCTTGCAAACGCCACCCTGTGGTAGGGTTAGTTTTTGAAACTGCCTCAGATTTACAATTTCTTGTAAATCTGGGGCAGTGTCAAAAGCAATGGGTGTTGCAGTAGAACCCCCCCCTCCCCGCAGCAACACCCTCTGCCGGACAAAATTGAGTCAGAGGAGCCCAGATTTACAAGGTGGAGTTAAGCCACAAAAAGTGGCTTAGCGCCGCCTTGTACATATTGCTCAGTGCACAGTGCCACCGGAGCATCACAAAAAGCGTAAATATGCCCCAAGGTTTTTGGTCATGAACTTAGCCATCCCAAAAACTCAAAGAAATGTTGGTGGTTCATCAATTATCTTAATGGGACCCCGGTCTCTGCTTTAGGAAGCTCAGAAAACATTATGTGTACCATACATTGAAGAACTGTATTTGGTGTTATAAACCAGCACATAATAGCTCTGTTGTTTCATACCTGAGATGAAAGAAAGCCTGAGTAAAACCAAGACAGCAGGGGTCCCTGTGCCAAATTGTAATCCTGCTGCTCTGTTTTAAGCAGACTTATTATTTGGGAAACCTGCTTAACATCTCTGTGTCACTCCTGTTTTTACTCACCATTAATTCTAAAGTCTTGAAACGGTTCAATATTACACTCTTTATATAAAAATGGATATTGCTCTGACTCATTAAATTATCATCCTGTTGATATGGATGCAAGGCTGCATTCTGAGATTTTATCAACAGAGCTGAAGGCATAGTTCTTGAAAATGTGATAATCCCTTTTTTAATGAGATGAACATAGACCCTTAATGTAGAAGCTGCTGATAACATGCTGACATTTTAAATACTACATCAGGCAAAGCAATCCATGAGGGTAAACCTCTATGCCTGTTTTATAAATTATGTATCAATGTTACACAGTTTGTGTTGTGGTTGCTTTCTGAGAAAGCCTAGCTTTTGAGGCATGCCAGGCCAATTAATTGGAACCATCAAATAATTATATACAGATATCGGGTCAGAGTCAATCTAGGTAATGAATTAGAAAGCCAGTTGCAGCCCAGCCATGTCACTAGCAATTCTTCAAAGGCAGTGTTTCCAGACAACTATAAGTCCCTCTAGGTGAGTTCAGAGACACAGTGGCAATCCAAATAACCTTTTGTTTATGAATAATGTGCCCAAAGATAGCATGAAAAGTCTAGTGCATTAAATATGTATGTTAACCAAACAGAATGTGAAAATAAAAGTAGTTAAGCATGTAATGTTCAGCGAAAACAAGATAGGTGATTCTAAATTGCTGACGAGTTTCTGGTAGACCTGGGCAACATTTAAAATACGCTGGCGTAATTAGAGCATTTTGAAAATTACTGCAAATTACACAATTAAGTATGTTCATGTAATTTGGAGCAATTTGAGGCAAAAAAGTTTAAAATATTGCTCTATCAAATACTGCTGTTCAATTTTTTTTAATGATTTTGTTTAGTTTAAATTTGTAGGGTTGTGATGTGCGATTTCTGGTGGAAAAGAATGTGGTGAATGTTTTATTTTATATTGCTTTAAACATTTATGTAGTTTGTTTATTGTGTACATGTTTTGATACTTCTTTGGTCTATTATTTTAAACTATAAACATATTTATGAGTGTGATGTAAGGTTTATCACAGAATTGTTTACTTATTTTTAATACAGATTTTTTTTATTATTTGTAAAACGTTTTTAAAATATTTTATTTTTTTAATTGATTGATTTCTTTTGATACATTTAAGTATTGTACTGGGTTATCCATTATACACTGTGATATTATAGGGATATTTGTATTTAAAGTTGGGCAAAGTATTTGTTTTTTCTATCAGTTGTTATAATTGTGTATGGCAGATTGTTGTACATGTATGTTTTTATTATCTTTCAAGGTGTACTTGTATGTATTATTCTTGAATACATTTTGTAAGTTTAATGTACTTGTAAAGTATGTTTTTAATTATTTCTATTACTTGTTTTTGATGTGTATTTGGAAAGATTCTTATTTATTAATTCTATCTTTTATTTTGGTAGCAAGAAAAAGGTGGTAATTTTTATTATTGTTAATTTGTGTGTTTAAACATTTAACATATATATTATTAATTTATATAATTAAAAGTGGTGTGTTAATGCTTTGGTTACAGTCTGTTCATTTTTTATAGTATTGTATTTTTTTCAATTTGCTTTTTATTGATCAGAACTATTTAATTGAAATGTTATAAAGTTTAAGTTTTTCAAAAATATGACTTAAATTGGAGTGGGATTTGTAAATCTACCGTTCTCAGATTTCAACAGTTTCCCCAATGTAGCATAGATTGTACTGAGACTAGCAAATCGACACCCCTCAATGACCAACACTCTCCCCAATGTGCAATATTTTTTCATTTCTGAAACCTAGTGGGCAGAATTTCTAAAAATATTTTCAAAAGCCACAGACCACAGCACTCCAACTAACCAAGCACTTTAAAAAATAAAGAACCTTTATCATCTAAAATTGTTCTGCCAATGTCTCCATGGCAGTCTAAACAGAACTATGTATAAGTAGCTCTATGTAAAGCTTCAAGAGATTATTTATAATACGCATTGCATAAGTTGTCTACCAAGCACAATTAAGCTGGATTTTTTCTCGACTTCACTTTCTTCCTCCTTTTTTCATGCTCTCTCTTTCCTCTTCATTTACCTCTTCCCAGCTTTTAGCTATTAGTTGTGAAAGACATTGTGAAAGACATCTTGTGGACCATGCTAAAGACTTACAATGGACCTAGAGGCAACCCATTGTTCACAATGGGTTAGTTTTCTTGTCACTTTCATTTGTCTGCTTCTTATTCAATTGCTTTTATTCTCTTCTTGAATTTGTCCCTCCCCTTAAGCATAGCCCCTTTAAAACTTTCTAATTGTATCCTTCCACTGTTCACATTCTGGGAACAACTCTTTTTCAGCACTCCATGGGAGTGCATGTAATTTGCTATCTCCCTGATAAGCTGTTAGCTCCTTCGAATACCCCCTACAAAAGCTGGTTTGCTTTCTCTTTTTGCTTTCTCTTCCCCCAAGCCCCACCTTGTCTATTGCTTCCTCCCAACCACATAATGTCTGGATGTTTTTATTTTACCGTTCCTTCTCTGCCCACTCACATTGCTCCCCATGTTGTTCTCCCACAGCCTGCCTGGTCTTTTGTTGATTCCCATCCCTTCTGTCACAATCCACAAACAATTGTCTTTTTTAATATTTTGCAATGTTTGAAGGGCTTGACAGTGGCCATCTGCTGCCAGACTGCTTGGTCTATGAAACTAACTTTCAACTGATATTATATTAAATGTTCTTTACTGTTCCAAGTGTGTTTTTATACTTGAAATGGTAAATTGTTTAAAAATGGTTGCTGTGGGCATGTGGGGTGATGCATGTGCACACGCACGTCATTGTGATAGGTACCCATACCATCATGATGAGTACATACTGAAGTAAGTGCACACATCATTTCACCAGTTTTTCATTTTCTTTATTTTGCAGGATCTGTTAAGCACCAGCACAAGCCATTTATTTCTGTCAACACTGCAGATCTTCAGGAAGAAAACATTGACAAAATCAATAGGTAAAAAGGTAAGTCTTATTCACTTCTTCAATGCTTGTTGATAATAGAGGTGAATAGATTAAGATGGGAGTTATTTTGTATTCCCAAAATACATCTGCAGAATGCAACCCAATGGGTCACATCAAAGGAGGCCAAGTAAGGATAGTCTCATGGCTGAGCTGTTCTACTTTGGAGTCTTCAGCTCTTATAAAAGTCGGTGGTGATCTCTTCCAAGAGCTTAAAATGTAATGGCTATTGAAAGCACACACTAAGAATGCCAGCTGGTTTGACTTTTGTATTGTTGATGTACACACAGATATACACAATTTCCACAAAAGTATTAACAAAGTAAAATCAAACAAACAGAGCGACAAACCAACCTGGGCAATTCAAAAGTTATCAACCAAGGACCTGCTTCTTTGCTTTCTCTTGCACAGCTCCATAGGGTGCCATCAGGGCTATTAAATTGGGAAGCAGACCCTGCACCATTTTAGCTTATTTTAATGACTTTAATATAAAGGAGAAAAAATTATCTATTGCTAGAGGACACAAAAGATTTAATGCTCAAGAGGGATACTCCTTTCCTGTGTTTCAGGATCTAGCTTGGGAGACTGCTTCAAGGATGTGAGAAAGGAGGACCCTCGTTCTGAGATTTAAGGCTCTAGCTATTCCAATTTCTGATTCTTAACATCAATTGTAAAGGTTCCTTCAACATTTAGTCAGAACCAGAGAAAGTTAGACAATGTTTGTAAAATAAACATTAGAATCATTAACATGCATTGAGACTCGAGGTGGACAGAAGGGATAATGATGAAAGTAGGTTGGGGGAATAAGAGGTAGCAAGTGACCTGGAGAGAGGGAGGTAGTACTCCACTATTTCCTGGATGTCAGGGTTGACATTTAAACAGGATGGTCGATCTCCACTCCCTAGAAAAGCCAAGCTAGGGTATCAAGGGAGATTGGAGGGGGAAGGAGGGGTTGGGGTGGTTGAGGGAGTGAAACAAGGGGAAGCAGCTGAAATAGGTGTTTACTTGAGACAAAATTAGGAAAAAAGAGCAATCAGACACTCAAAGTGCTAAGGTGCGGCATCATTTTTTAAAACAAAACAAAGACAACAAAAAAAGAAATGGAAATGGTTAAAATGTTGTCATGGAACATCAATGGCATGACAAATGTGAGGAAGAAGGCTGAAGTTTTTTCTGAAGATTGGCACATGTGACCTGACATTCTAGCGTTAAACAAAACCCTTCTTACTAAGAACGAGACTGCAATTCATAATATATCTAAGTGTTGTAGAGGTTACCCAGATTTTATAACATTATAAACGCCACGTACAGCTTACGGGAGAGGGGAGTATCCATAATAATCTTTATAAAAACACTTAACATCATACATTCCAAAGCAGATCAGAGAGAAGGTGGGTAATAGGGAAAACAGCTAGCCAGGAAGACAACAGGTGCTTTATTCTAGCCAACGTATATGTGCCTAACTATGAAAACCCTCATTTTTGTTCTATCAACAGAAAGATAAAGCTAAGCAACTACAATGTTCCTATCATTGTAATGGGTGATTTCAACTGCATTTCAAACCCTGCCCTGGATACTGCTAACCCTACACATACAAGGTGGATGAAAAGAACCAGGGATAGTATTTCTAATATGATATAAGGGTAAAATGTGTTGTATGCATGGAGTAATAGGGATCCTAATACCCAGAGATTTACTTTTTTTCCCTAGACCCCACAACCAATGCTCTAGAATATATTTATGTTAATAGCATACTAATTGCCTCCTCTTGCTAAACTTAAATTCAGCATCTTTTATATTCCAATCACTCTGCTATTATGTTGATATGAGAATTTAACAGTATTGCTAGTCTGAAAAAGCTCCCTTGTGACTTTCTCAAATATATACTTGATGGACCTGATTGTGTCCAATATTTATGAACAAAAACTCAGGAATTTATCTCAATTAATGAAGGATCAGTGCACCCATTTGTAGTATGGGATACTGTGAAAGCTTTTATTAGAGGCATATCCCAACATTTTATTACCCAGATACTAAAAACAGACAGGGAAGAAGAATCAGCTAGAAGGCAGCTGTACAGATTAATCAAAACCCATACAGCACTGGTCATTTCTCATTCTGATGCAGCATGAGGAACATAACTACAACTAATGGGTCTTCAATAAGTATTACTGCATTAATTACTATCCCACACAATCACAGAACATTCAGTCCCAAGTTTAGATGTGATAAATAGGAGGAAAGTCAGGGAAATTGCTTGCATGCCTAAGCCAGCTTGATATGCAGAAAGCCATATTCACTAAGATAAAGGATGCAGCCGGTGACAATGCTCAGGGATTGTTTAGATTTTTGAAAGTACTACTCATCATAATACCACAAGGAAGTGGGTGGTATTATGACTGATATTTATGACTATTTAAGGTATACTGATCTACCTAAATTGAACACTGGTTTACGGAAGAAGAAGTTACAACCATTGTTGCTACCTTACTGCCAGGCAAAATCCCCTACCCTGATTACATCCCAGTTAAAACATTTAAGGTTAGCTTGGCACAAAAAGTGGTCGGGCTTAACTTAGAGGAAATGGGTAAAATATTTACGCAGCACACAAACAATAATAAAGTCAAAACACAACACAAGAAAAGTCTCAAACCAATTTAGAACAATAGAGTCAAATTGACAAATGTACTAAATTATTTGACACCAAAAATCCAATCAATAGAACCAGAGTTATGAATTTCAAAGTATAAAGTTCAAAATAGCACCTAAAAGGTAAAAACACTGTTGGAACTGGATCTTTTTGTGGGTTCATATCCAGACTTTTTGCCTCCTTCCTCCTATTTTTTCTGACTTCTTGTTTTTTGCTCTAGGACTCTGAGCACTTTATCACTGCTGATCAGCGCTAAAGTGCAGGTGTTCTCCCTTCTAAAGTTGTTATGGTTGACTTACACTTAATTGGCATATTGAATTTACCTGTAAGTTCCTTGTACACTGGTATCAATGTACCCAGGGCCTGTAAATTAAATGCTACTAGTGAGTCTGCAGCGCTGCTTGTGCCACCCACTAAAGTAGCCATTCAAACCTGTCTCAGGCCCACTAACGCAGGGCCTGCAAGCGTAGTTTTCTGCCACAGAGACCTGGCATCTAAATTTTCTTGCCAGGCCCAAAATTCCATCCCCTTTTACTACATGTAAGTCACCCCTAAGATAGGCCCTAGCTAGCTCTATGGGAAGGGTGCTATGTATGTAGAAGACAGGGCATGTTTCTGGTTGCGTGGCCTGTACTGGTAGTGACAAACAGCCTATTTGGTTTCTCACTGCTACCTTCTCATAGGATTGCACTGGAAATCCCCTGCCTTATGTCCAGGGTGTATTGTCTGATTTATGAGGGGTAGCATAGGCATGTTTGATATGGTTGTAGTGGTAGTGAGAAATGCTGCTTAATGGTGTAGGTGGATTTTGTATTACCATTATAGAAATGTCATTTGTTGAAAGTGACAATTTCTCTGTGCTTATGACTGTGGTGTTTTGTAGCTTGACTCCAATCCATGTCTGGGCAGAGGGTCAGTTGGGCTTTGTGCATACTTTTCAGACAGCCTGTACACAGGGAAAGTGGAGGTGTCACAGAGGTGCATCTACATATTGAATGGTCTGCCTGGGCTGAGAGAAGGGGAGGTGGGGCACACTTGCATTTGTAAAGGCTCTGCCCTGGCCTCACACAACGGGCTCATTTACACCTAACTGATGTCTGGAGCCTGTGCTGGAGGAGAGAGGGGACACTCCTGGAACCAGTTGTAACTGGTTGAAACCTCATGGAGCCCTCTTTGTTAAACCTTGTGCAAAACTGAGATTAAGTACAGGGGGTTTTCTTCATGAAAAGGAGACACCGAAGAGACTTAAGGATATGGACACAGAATGCTACTGGAGGGGCTAACCAGCAACTACCTTGGACTGCAGCTGCTGTGCTGACCTGTGACCTGCTGGGTCACTAGGAGGAACTGCCACTGTCTGCATCCCCTTTGTGCTGGCCTGTTGTTGCACCCACATGCCCTGATGCCATGTGCTCCTCCTTGGTGTCTGCAGAGGCTGGGTGCTGTGGCCCCTGCCCTCTGCAACCTTTTGAATTCCATTGCCAAAGCGCATGAGGAGTGCTTAATCTTTGTGGCATAGCACCTGATAGAGTGCTTTCTCTTTATGATTCCCGCACTGTGAGAGTGCTCTGTTCTTTGTCTATAGTGCCTTGCTAGTGCTTAATGGTGTTCTGCTGCTGGGGGAGTCATAGCCACACCCCGAGCATCCCTTGTGGTAACGTGCATCGGAAATGCACTGGATTCATTGCCACCGGGGCACGATGAAGCGAACTCCGGTGCAAGAGCACTCCTAGCAGTGCGCCCGAGATGAAGCGCTCTACATTGAGCAACCCTGGGGCATCAACTGGATCCAATACCTGCCGGCTTTACAGCTGCAGCCCGGGGGGGCTACATCAGATCGGAAGCGGGCGAGCCAGGAAAGTTGTGGTCGGGAAAAGTGGGGAGGAAGCCTCATTGGAGGCCCCCTGCTCCACTGGGGATCCAGGAAAGTCATGGTCAGGATGAGCGGGAAGGAGGTCTCCTTGGAGGCCCCCACGCTCCACTGAGGCCCCAATGAGTTGTTTGGCCAGACAGGCGGGGAGGCTTCCTGTCCCACCGGGCCCCCATCAGTGTGCAGAAGCCGCGGGTGGGGTGGAAGCCTCGTCGTAGGCCCCCATACCGCTGGGCCCTTTTCTGTTTATTTCTCTGCTCCTCAGGAGGGCCAGTTGTGGCCCTGGGGGGCCTGCAGGGACAGTGGGTACCCCAATCCGGGCACAGGCCACAGGAGGGTCCTAATGTAAGAACGGAGGGTGTGCATGCCACCTCCCAATCACCAAGCAGCACCGTTTTAGCACTGAGGAACGCTGTGGGCCCCCTTTCCTTTGTTGCACTAGAGGTGCCTTCATCTTAAAGACAGGCACGTTTAGAGACATCGTGTTCATTAGGGGCATTTACGCTGATATGATTCTGCTCATGACTTGCCATATATGTTTCTGACATTCCGTTTATGGGCTTTCTGGAAATGTTATATTAACCTGTTTTCATGACTTGCCATGTATTACCTTTTGTTCCTTGGATGGGCATTTATGAGGATCTTGTGACATGTGCATTGTTGGAGCAATGTTTTTCCTAACTACTGCTTATGTTGCAGTATAATGAGTAACCTGTGTGTTATATGTGACAACTGCTGATTTCTGCAGCGTAACCATACTGTGTATAACTTGCTACCAAGGGGTGAGCAGTGGTTATCTTGGGTGTGGAACTCCCTCACCCTTTCTAGAGTGGGTGGGTTCTGTCTGGCTTAGGTGCATACTCTTTGCCAACCAGAAACACAATTTCTAACAAGCACCAACCACAAACATCTGGTCACCTTTAGCACCCCAACTAAGGGTCCAGGATTGTATGGAGATCTCTTGGGGTACTGGACTAACTCAGGCTGGGTCTAGATGTGAGTTCAAGATGCTGGGAGGCTGTTATGTCTGGGTGGCTCCGAACAGGAGGCCAACAAACGAGCCCTTGGAGTAACTTCTGGAAGTCCTGGGTGCAGGTGAAGATGCAGGGCTCAATAGCATGGCTGGCGTCTGAGGGTATAAGGCTGGCTCCAGGCAGAAAAGCAGTCCTTTCAGGCACAGCAGCAGACTGGCAGAGTGCAGAGCAGGTTGCAGCAGCGGACAATCCTCTTAGAGTCCTTCCGCAGGTCCAGCAGTGGGCTGAAGAGTGTCTGTGAGCCCTAAATGTATACCCTAGTGCCCTGCTCCTGTAACGTGGGATAAGCTTCTAGAAAGGTTCTTCGAAGTTCTGGGAATTTCCTGCCTCCACTGCCCTGGCTCCAAGCTGGCTCCAGTGACAATACGAGTCGTTAGGCCTAGATTGAGTAGACAGAGCACAGTCTATTCAAATACAAGTGAGGCTGTGCTTAACTCCACCCCTCCATCAAGCCAGCAAATGCCCATTGAGGCTCAGCTAATCCCATTATTGTGTGACTGTCTAGGAGGAATTCACAAAGTTTAACTGTCAGCTACAGTCATGTGACACAAGACATGCTGCAGGCAGAAAGAGCTAAGGGCAGGAAAATGCCAGCTTTCTAAAAGTGGCATTTTAAAAATTGTAATGATAATTTTTACTTTACCATTAAAGAGGGTTTATCATTACACGTTCATAGGTACAAAACATGACATGTCTACCTCTTCTCATTTAGGAGTTACAGCTGATTAAATGTAATACATGTGATATGGAATCCACAGGGTTATCCTATGGACAGGGTAGGCTTCACAGTAGTGAACAACAGATTTGGGAGTTTTTTATCTTCAGGACATGTAAAACTTAAAAATACATGTCCTACCTTTCCATTACACAGCACCCTGCCCAATGGACTACTTAGGACCTATCTTAGGGGTAGCCTATGTGTAATAAAAGGGGAGTTTAAAGCTTGCAAAGGGTTTTAAATGTCAAGTCAACATGGCCCTGTGGCACTGAATTTAGGCTGCAATAGCCTGCCTGGGAAATATTTTAGATTGCTACCTATGTGGGTGCCACAATAACTGCTGCAGACCCACTGGTAGCATATTCATTTACATGCTCTATGTATATGATATTCCAATCTACAAGTGTTGGACCTGACGCTTTTTTCAGGGTCATCCCCAAACTTTTTGCCTCCTTCCTCCTATTTTTCCTGACCTGTTTTTGTTGGCTTTAGAACTTTGAGCACTTTACCACTGCTAACCAGTGCTAAAGTGCATATGCTCTCTGTGTTAATGGTACTATTGATTGGTTTATACATGATTGACATATTTGATTTACTAGTAAGTCCCTAGTAAAATGCACTAGAGGTGCCCAGGGCCTGTAAATCAAATGCTACTAGTGGGCATGCAGCACTGGTTGTGCCACCCACATAAGTAGCCCTGTAATTATGTCTCAGACCTGCCACCGCAGTGTCTGTGTATGCAGTTTTAAACTGTAAATTCAAATTGGCAAATGTACCCACTTGCCAGGCATAATCCTTCCCTTTTCCTACATGTAAGACACCCCTAAGGTAGGCCCTCAGTAGCCCCATGGGCAGGGTGCAGTGTATGGTTAAGGTTGGGCATATACTAATGTGTTTTATATGTCCTGACAGTGAAATACTGCCAAATTCGGTTTTCACTTTTGCAAGGCCTTTCTCTCTAATAGGTTAACCCAGGGGCTGCCTTTACACATGATTAAAGCATAGATTCCCCCTGGGAGCAGATAGACATGTGGTGTTTGGGACCTCTGAACTCACAATTTAAAAATACATCTTTTAGTAAAGTTGGTTTTAAGATTGTGTGTTTGAAAATGCCACTTTTAGAAAGTGGGCATTTTCTTGCTTGAACCATTCTTGTCACTCTGCCTGTTTGTGGATTCCCTGTCTGGGTTAGTTTGACAGTTGGGCTGTTTGCACCTCTCTCCAGACAGAGACACTAAGGGGGCTGGGGTGTAGCCTGCATATTCTGATAAGCCATCTGTGCTAGGAGGGAGAAGTGGTCACTCGCACCTGAAAGGGCTGTTCCTGCCCTCACACAATGCAGTCTCCAACCCCCTGGTGTGTGTCTGAGGCCTTCCCTGGACAAGGAAGGTAAGCCTGCTTCAAAGGCCAAATTGGGTATAAGAAAAGGACACAAAACCACAGACTTTAGACACTTCTTGGGCAGACACTCTACCTCACACACACTTCTGGACAAGAAACCTGCTGGTGAAGAATCCCTGAACCAGACCTGTCAAGAGGATTTCCTGGCTGCCCAAAGGACTCACTGGGACTGCTTTTCTGACAAGGACTGCTGCCTTGCTGTTCCCCTGCTGCCTGCTGCTCCCTGGCTGTACCAAGAAGTGCTCTCTAAGGGGTTGGATAGAGTTTGCCTCCTGTTCCCTGAAGTCTCAGGACCAGAAATCAATCAATCAATCAATCAATCAATGGATTTATAGAGCGCGCTACTCACCCGAGAGGGTCTCAAGGCGCTGGAGAGGGGGCGTGAGTTACTGCTGCTCGAAAAGCCATGTCTTGAGGAGTTTCCTGAATGCGAGATGGTCCTGGGTAGTTCTTAGGTGTGTGGGGAGGGAGTTCCATTCTTCGGCTGCCAGGTAGGTGAATGACCTTCCTCCGACTGTGATTCTGCGGATCCGTGGGACGGTGGCGAGGGCGAGGCTGGCTGAGTGGAGTTGACGGGTGGGTGCGTTGAACGAGAGGCGGCTGTTTAGGTATTCGGGGCCCATGTTGTGGAGTGCTTTGTGTGCGTGGGTGAGGAGCCTGAAGGTGATCCTCTTGTTGATGGGGAGCCAGTGCGGGTGTTTCAGGTGGGCGGATATGTGGCTGTGGTGAGGGATGTCGAGGATGAGGCGTGCGGAGGCGTTCTGTATGCATTGTAGACGTTTCTGAAGGTTTGTGATGGTACCTGCGTATAGGGTGTTTCCGTAGTCCAGACGGCTTGTGACGAGGGCATGGGTAACTGTCTTTCTGGTTTCGGCGGGGATCCATCGGAAGATTTTTCGGAGCATGCGTAGGGTGTTGAAGCATGATGACGAGACGGCGTTGACTTGCTTGGTCATTGTGAGCAGGGGGTCCAGGATAAATCCGAGGTTGCGTGCTTGATCCGAGGGGGTTGGTGCGGTGCCCAGCGCCGTGGGCCACCAGGAGTCATCCCAGATGGATGGGGATTGTCCGAGGATGAGGACCTCCGTCCTGTCTGAGTTCAGTTTTAGGCGGCTGAGCTTCATCCATTCCGCGACGTCTTTCATTCCTTCCTGTAGGTTGGTTTTGGCGGTGGTTGGGTCTTTGGTGAGGGAGAGTATCAGCTGGGTGTCGTCGGCGTAGGAGATGATGTTGATGTTGTGTTTGCGTGCCATGGCGGTGAGGGGGCTCATGTAGATATTGAAGAGGGTTGGGCTGAGCGAGGATCTTTGGGGTACGCCGCAGATGATCTCGGTGGATTCTGAGCGGAAGGGAGGGAGGTGGACTCTCTGGGTTCTGTCGGAGAGGAACGAGATGATCCAGTCTAGGGCCTGTCCTAGGATTCCCGTGGTGCGGAGGCGGGTTATTAGGGTGCGATGTCACACGGTGTCGAAGGCAGCCGAGAGGTCCAGGAGGATGAGGGCGGTTGTTTCTCCGTTGTCCATCAGAGTCCTGATGTCGTCGGTGACTGCGATGAAGGCGGTTTCTGTGCTGTGGTTGGCTCAAAATCCAGATTAGGAAGGGTCGAGCGAGTTGTTAGCCTCGAGAAAGGCGGTCAGCTGTTTATTGACGGTCTTCTCGATGACCTTGGCCGGGATGGGGAGAAGAGAGATGAGGCGGAAGTTCTTCAGGTCATTGGGGGTCAGCCGTGGGTTTTTTCAGGAGGGCGTCGACTTCCGCGTGTTTCCAGCTCTCAGGGAAAGTGGCTGATGCGAACGAGCTGTTGATGATGTTCCGGAGATGGGGGCGATGACGGAGTCGGCTTTGTTGAAGATGTGATGGGGGCAAGGGTCTGAGGGGGAGCCGGAGTGGATGGTATTCATGATGCTTCTGGTCTCTTCAGAGCTGATAGGGGTCCAGTAGCTGAGTGTAGTGGTGGGGGCTGCTGGTTCGGTGGTAGGTGGCGGGGTCTGGGGTCCGAAGCTGTTGTGTAGATCTGCGATCTTTCGGTGGAAGAACGTAGCGAGGGAGTTGCAGAGTTCTTGTGAGGGTGTGATGTCGTTGGAGCTGGCGCTGGGGTTGGAGAGCTCTTTGACGATGTTGAAGAGTTCCTTGCTATTGTGGGTGTTGTTGTCTAGTCGCTCTTTGAATGAAGTCCTTTTGGTGGAGCGGATCAGCTGGTAGTGTTCACGGGTGGCGATCTTGAGGGCTGTCATGTTTTCTGTGGTTCATTCCCTGCGCCAGGTTTTTTTGAGGGTTCGGCAGGATTTCTTGGATTCTTTGAGGGCGTCCGTGAACCATGGAGGTTTCCTGATGCTTGTCCAGCATGGGGGGTTTTAAGTGGTGCGAGGTTTTCGGCACAGTTGGTGATCCACTGTGTGAGGCTGTGGGCTGCGTTGTTGGTGTCAGTGATGTTGGCTGGTGGGTTTTGGCTCAGAAAGACTTCCACTCCTGCAACTGGACTCCTTTTGCTGTGAAAATTAGACGCACAACCTGCTAAAAATGACATACAGCCTGCCCTGCGGTGAGAAATTCACTGCACGCCGAACTGAATGACGCAGCCCGACTTCGCAAGGAGAAGATCGATGCAGCGCCTGCAGTGCGACTGGAATTTCGACGCATGGCCCACCGAAGCGACGCACAGCCGACCCAGGGCGATGAAGCCTGACTTCCAGAGAGGAATCGACGCTACGCCTGCCGTGCGGGAGAAATGTCCATGCAAGCCCACTGGATCGACGCAGCACTTGTGACTTCGCTCCGCAAGCCCAGGATTCCACACACAGTCCCCGTGGCATCAGAAAACCCTGCAACCCAAAGAGGAACCAAGTCCACATGCCGGAAATCGATGAAAAGCCTTCCCCTGTGTGGAAAATAACTTTGCAAGTCGGTGTGCGAAGTGGGAAAACCGACGCACACCTCCCCATTTTCCACGCATCGCCTCGTCTGCGGTCCCTTGCGGAGATTTTGAACGCAAATCAGGTACTTTCTGCTTGCAAAAGACCTTTATTGTTTTTAAGAGACATTTACTCATTTTGCAAAGGCTTAAGACACTTTGGGCCTGATTCTAACTTTGGAGGACGGTGTTAAACCGTCCCAAAAGTGGCGGATATACCACCTACCGTATTACGAGTTCCATAGGATATAATGGACTCGTAATACGGTAGGTGGTATATCCGCCACTTTTGGGACGGTTTAACACCGTCCTCCAAAGTTAGAATCAGGCCCTTTATATTGTAGTGTGGTTAGTTTTACGTATTCGTTGCGCTTTAGCTTCAGGCTTTAGGCCTTTGTACACTTTGCCCTGAATATATTTTATTCATTTGCTGACAGCTTAGAGCCTCTGTGCACTTTGCTCTACATGCTTTTTATTAGGCTTCGTACTGTTATTTTTCAAATAGCCAGTTCTACGGTGTTGTTTTTTTATTCATATCACACTGCCAGTTCTACGGTGTTGTTTTTTTATTCATATCACACTGTTTTGCCTACTTCAGCACTGGAGTTCTCCATAACATATTTACTCTGTGCTTAAGTCAAGGATACAGTCTGGTACATTGCCGATAGACGTGGTAAGAGTTTAGACTTGCCATTCCTGCGTAGGGACATTTTGTGATCACGATGACATGTTAGTTATAAAATCACTTCATTGTCCCAATACACGCAAGAGGGAGATTCCGACCAGGGAACCACAACTAGACGCTGACTGCCTTGTTGCAGATGCTGAACCAAGATCACAGGTCTTTGCTCAGGTATGAGGGCTGATGTCTCCACAGTGATTCTAATAGGCAAGCTAGAAGCTTAACATGCTGTGCTCTAAATAGAACAAGCAGAGGGAGAGTAGAAACTGTTAGACAATATGATAGCTTTGTTCTTATGTTTTACTCTCCTGGTGACTATTTCAATCCTACTGTGTTGTATCATTCTGGTTATTGCGGCTCACGCCTTAATATCTAAAATACAGTTGTTTTATTAAAACATAATATAAAACTTATACTGTCTTTGTCATTTGTATATGAGATCATATTGGAAATAAGAGAGTTGGTTTGGATCTGAGTAACCACGACTTCCCTGAGAAGTTCCAAAGATGTCATGCGCTCAGCTGCCAAATCATTCCTTCCACATGGGAGAAATGAGGCACTGCTAGTTAGCCGGAGCAAAAACCGGATTTAGGGTGACAGAGTTCTTTACACGTGGGTCAGACTCAGTCCCCCACACCGTTATAGATCCTGCTACCTAGAAATCCAGTAGTCTCATTTAGAATAATGAGAGCCCACGCGACATGGCGCCACCAACGTTTGGTCTGGCTCTAATGATTAGGTACGACTGACTCTCTTGGTCTCATATATATTTTGACTCCTCGGTTCCGTATACGGAGACGTCCGTGGGGCTGAGGGTTTCCGCCGCCGCCGCATAGGTGCTTCCTGTTGCTTAGTGGTTGGTTGTTCAAGCTTGAACTTTGAAAGGAAAAACCCCGATATTGGTGTGCCTTCTCTGACCTGAAGCCGTTTTTTATAAAATGGCGAATCCTAATGTAGTGAACATAGCAATTAATATGCGTCATCCGCTCACGGGACATCTGTTGACACATGGACTGACAGTCCAGGGGGGTCCAGTCACTTTTGTGGTGGACGCCCATGCAGCCTATAGAACTGAACTTTTTTATTCTTGGGTCGGATTTCCAGCAGTGGATGGGGGAACAAATACTTTTCACGAATACACAGTTGCGAATGTTCCTGGGCAGTACAGGGCTTACGCTTATTTAGAAATACCTCTATCTTATCAAGAACACCATAATTGGCTTGATGGCGCCCTCCCACACTCAGTAGCACAAGTTAGGTTAGGTCCACTGAGTAATGATGTTCCTACCTGGCCTTTATTGGCTACATATACACCACATCCTGCGGTTGCTCAATTGGCAGTGGTTGAAGTTCGTCGTTTATATACAGAATTAACGGCTGCATATAGACGATTAGTTCAGTTTGTCATGCAGACACTAAATACGAATGCAGCGCGTGCTGCTCCAGCGCACCCACAGGCTGTGGTTCCGGGTATTAATCCGCCCACTGTGCACTCAGTTATGGGTAAAGTACTGGCTAAACGAGAGGAGACTCCGTTTTGGCTGGCGCAAAAAATTAATACGCTGGAAGCAGTATTACCCCATACGGGACCTCAGGATAAACATAGAATTTTGACGATGTGTTTGCCGTACGGGATGGTTCCTCCGGTGGATCTTTGTAATACCTGGGGCACGGTGTTTGCCGCGCTCTACACTACGGCACACTGTACACCGACATTAGCTAATTTACCGGACGTACTTAAACAGATTCAGGATGAATATGGGGCTGCCCCTGCCTTGGATTTGGGCATGCAGTTGCTGGGCAATTTTGCCTCAGTTTCTTCTATTATTTTGAGTAATCTCAAAGGAGAGGCAGTAGCACTAGCAGTGCGAATGCGTCTTCGGGATGTTCCGCTGCTTAATCAGGAGCGGGAGCTTCCGAGAATAATAGCGGAAACATATTCTAGTATTGGTCGTGATAGCCTGGGGGCTAGACCACAAAAACCCCAGTTACAGGGTAAAAATAATAAAGACAATGCTAAACAGCAACAACCTGAGGGTTCGAAAAAGCGCTGGGAAAAGAAACAGCAAACACCTAAGAAAGATGGTGGGCAGTCTCCGCAACCGGAGACCCCACAGAATAAGTATAATCTCAGGAATAGGGATACTTTGAAGACGCCTGATAGATATCAATATACTGATACACGCCAATCTCGTTCCTTTCAGGACTCCTCGGAAAAGAGAAGTGAGAGAGGTGGGCGGTCAGAGTGGAGGACGGAGTACGTGAAACCGAGACAGGATTCACAACGCTCAGCGGAGGTTTCTATTAAACAAGAAGAGAAACCGCAGCAACAGAAACAGCAATTTAAAAAGAAGAAAGTGGCAGCTGTCTCAGTCAGACATGCCGCTCGAGAAGAGAGTTCTCTTGACGAACAAGACATGGGTGTTAGCACTGTTAGACAGCGCGGCAGAGGTCACAATAGTTCGCCAGAGTCTTCTAGAGCATCTGGAGGTGAAAGAACTGATGACTTCATACAAGTCGAGACGGTGGATATGCTAGTCTCTGATCCTGATAGAGTATATGAAGTGACTCTGCGATTGGAAGGGGACATTGACCGTATAATAAACGCCATTTTTTGGGACCATGTGGTAAAATCATATGATGTTCTGCTGGCCGAACAAGATTGGCCACCTGACTTTGTTCGCGACTGTCCGGTTGGGGAGGAGGTTATTACACCTTCCTTCTCACCACTTGTTCCGAGAGAACTCGCGGAGTCCTATAGTAAATCATGGGCTCTAGCACAAGCTCCCGCCTTGTATAGAAATAATGTGGGGTGGGACAGACAATCACCTTATCATGTAATTCCAATAAAGGGCGAACCTCAGCCACAACTGCAGTATCCTATCAAATTTGAGGCAAGGGCATCGGTTAGAAAAATTCTTACACAATTGGAGTATCAGGGTGTAATTGAGCCCTGTGTCTCGCCGATGAATAATCCCTTGTTTCCGGTTGCTAAACCGGACCATTCATATAGGATAGTGGTGGATTATAGACATTTGAATAGTCATACACGCACATATGCAATACAGAATTCACACAGCGCAGCGCTTATGAATAATATAGTGCGTAAAAAATACAAGACAACGTTGGATATCTCGAATGGATTTTTCTGCCAGAATATAGCGCCCGAGAGTCAGGACTATACCTGTTTCAGTGCGTTTGGCTCTCAGAAAATTTTTTGTCGTTTGCCTCAGGGGTATAAGAATAGCCCAGAACTGTTTTCGGCTCGTGTAACTGAAATGCTGCATGAGTTCGACCCTGAAGCGTTATCATATGTCGATGACATATATCTGACAGATGCTGAGATTCTGCAACATCTAAGGCGTGTATCGCGCATTGTTGTGGGGTTTGCTGATATTGGCTATAAGTTTAATTTTAAGAAATCAAAGATTGCCTTCCTCAGCGTCATTTTCCTGGGATATGAGTTGTCGAGTGAGGGCAAGAGCCTAGCGCCACATTTTTTGGAGAAATGTGCTTTATTGCAGCCTCCTAATACGGTTCGAAAGCTCCAGTCCTTGTTGGGGTTTCTGAATTTTGGCAGAACTTACATTCCTGAATATGCGACGCGTATAAAGCCCTTATACGAGTTGATTCGCCCGAATTTTTTGAGTAGATTTTGGTCGATTGAACATACACACATACTGCGAGAGTTACAGAGTGATCTCTTAGCAGTTAAACACTTACACACACGGGACAATAAGACACATTTAGTCATCAGGGTGATACCTGGGGCTGTTGGGTTTACTTATGTCACCTTTAATGAAGGGGAGACAGTCCCGATTGCATACAGGTCTCACTTGTATTCTGCTGCAGAGCAACGTTTTGCACAAACTGAGAAAATTCTCACTGCAGTACAGATGGCTGTTATTAAAGAAAGACCGCTGGCCCAGGGTCACCGCATCCTTGTCGTTTCCCCGATTCCGGCCTTAGAGGCTGTTACAAAAGCAAGTGTTCCTAATTCGAAAGCTTTACACCCGCGATGGATACAATGGGCTACGTCTTTGACAGCCACTGATGTAGATTATGTATTTGACCCTAAACTGCAGACTCAAGAATTTCTTCAATATGAAATGGAATACCCTGTTCCTGCTGGTACATTGCCTATTGACCAATATCAAGTGGTCATGTATACCGATGGCTCTGCGCAACCAGCGGTTGGAACTAAACAACAGTATTCTGCTGCATGTGCGGTGGTGAGCGGCACTATGGAGGGGGAAGTGTTCTGCCCCCGACATACTTATACTAAAACCTTGGGAGATTGCACGGCACAGCTGGCTGAGCTCAAAGCTCTATTGTTAGCGTTGGAGCACGCGGATCCAGCGCTTTTAACCTTGCTGGTCTGTGACTCCTACTACTGTGTGCAGTCTATCAACGAATATCTACACTATTGGAAGATGAATGGGTTCAGAGATTCTAAAGGCAACACCATTAAACATAAAATGTTGTGGGGTAAGGTTGCGGATCTGAAGGAAACGCTTCCTTAAGTCCATGTTGTGCATACACTTGGACACCAGCGCGTTGGGATACACGTTGCTGGGAATACTTTGGCTGATGAAGCCGCAAAATCGGCAGTGGCTGTCGCCTCTGTAGCCGCAGTGACTCGTTCGAGTTCCAAACCAGACACAGAAATTTCAGCTGCCATAAAGGCTACGGCTGATGGCACGCCCTTTCCTAAAGGATTTCCTTCTAAATATAGTTACTGCTTGAATGGTGCGCTGAATGCTACTGTTACAATTCCAGGCATTGGTGTACGTGAAATTCCCAATAAAATTGAGAGACCTCGATTCATTTCTGCAGCACATGAGGGGGTGGCTTCTGCACATGCTGGTGTGGCTGCCACGATTTCACTTTTACAGGCTCGTTACTGGTGGCCTGGTCTCTATAAAGAGACGAAGCAATATGTCCTTTGTTGTGACGTTTGTCAACAAATTAAAGCGTCGTCGGCTAGACACCTGCAGCAGACGCCCCTTCTGATTTCAAATAAACCATTACAGTGTGTGTACTTGAATCATTGTGGTCCGCTGACACCAGATAGTGCATACAAATATATATTGGTTGCTGTAGATTCGTGCTCCAGATTTGTGTGGGTATGGCCACAACGCTCGGCTGACGCTCGAACTGTTATTAAAGATTTGCGCATCTTTGTCGATATATTTGCAGTTGCGGCTTTTAATTCGGACCAGGGCCCTGCTTTTGCCTCTAAGGCATTCAGGGACACCATGGCTTCGTTGGGGGTCCAACTCCAATTCTCGTCTCCATTTCATCCCGAGGGAAATTCTGTCGTGGAGCGTTTAAATCGTGATTTAAAGCAGTCCTTAACGGCCAGAGTTATAGGTACGGGTCGTGGTTGGCTAGCCCACCTATATGGAGTACAGAGAGCACTTAATAACTTGCCTAGAAGGTCACTGGGGGGTCGTACTTCATATGAGTGCCTGTTTGGAACACGAATGTATGTTCCTGATCTAGATGGTCCTAGTGTGGAGGCGGCAGATACGCCCTTTGACATAAATTATCGTGTCACTGTTTTGCAGGATTTACAACAATTCCGTGAAGATAACTCTTCTGCCAGTGCTGCCTCCTCAGGAATTAGGGATGAGCCAGTAACACCTACTGGTTGGATACCCAGGATTGGGGATCTGGTGCGTGAAAAGGTCGCAGTTAAAAAAGAATTTGGTCCTTCTTATCGAGAACCTGTCCCTGTGTTAGGGGTGAGCGGCACGAGAACTGTGATTTTACATCCGCTGCGAGGGGCCAAAGGAAATCGCTTTGTTTCCATTGATAATGTCAAGTTACAACATGTGGCCGATTCTGCACAGCAGACCAAGAGGGACACCCAGTAGTTCCGGAATCCCTCTCACTACTGGGGAGGAAGTCCTGCTGCAGGTGATTTTCACCGACACTGTTTCCTCTCCGAGCTTGGGGAGGGTGGATGATGATCTTGCGATTGTTCCACCGACGGCGATTAATATGGAATCTTGTGATCAAATTGCTGTACGTTCTACTGACGTTTCTGAACATGTGGTTTATAGCGTGCCACGTCGAGAGCCTCCATCTGCTTCTTTGTTCACAGTTGCACCTTTTGCTAGAACTGCTTCTGGCTGCTTCAACGACGCTGATAATGATGTGTCCGGCTCCTCGTCCTCGATGTCTTCTGTCCACGGTCCACGACGGCTGCTGCGTTGGCTTAAACGCACATATTTTGTTTTTCCTTGGAACTATTTTTGGCTGTTTTTGGCCGTGATGACTATTTTATTATGGTTGGGATTTGTGGTTACTTTTTTTCTGATAATACATGGTCATTTTCTTCCTGATCGATCTGACATTGAGCACGTGGAGACAGTGTTAAAACCGCATTTTTCGTCTCATATGGTTCGAAGAGACTTGTCCACAGTGAACATTTCTGCTATACCAGTTCCGGATGGAATTGTGTGGGATAAAGTAATGTTTGATATATATGGTCCCACTGAATTGATTCAAATACCGTATGTCCTCAAATTATCGATGAATGATATTGTTATACCTGGCATTGTTTCTGATGATTGGGATGTGAAGACAGTAGATTCTATGCTTACGGATTTGCAATATTATACTGTCTATGACGATGATGATGCTTACCAGTTTAGAGATAATCATGGTGACATGTTTTGTTACAACTATTATGGACACCACTTTATTCATAAAGCTAGTAGCCCCAAGTCCATGTTTAATTATGTGCAATGGGAACATTGCTCGACTCATCCACAAGGGAGTTCAAAAACGTATTATGATAAATTTGCATATTTTTCTGGGCATGATCCACGTGATGCTAAGTCCTACTATTTTAAAGTTGCACCGTATTCTAATAAGCAAATGTTGTTGACCGATACTAAATTACTGTATTCCAATTTGTTTGTATCTAAACTTTCGGTCGAGGGATATGAATACTGGTTTAAAACTGTTGACTTGAAAAGTGTTTGGGGTTTGAAAAATTGGCAAATGCGAGGCAGGGACACGTTATTTAGAGCATGTATTATCCCTGTGCAGATGATTTTCAACAGACTAGCTGTTTGGGCTTAGCAACGATTAGGGAGTTGACTTTGCCTAGTATACTTGTCCCTTCTAAATTAAAAAAATGGCAGCACTTTCAGTGACTTTACACATTGGGTCCAGAATGGTACGCTTAACACTTCATCGTTACATCCAGGCGGGTGGTTATTATGGCCTGTAGACACTAATATGTGTCATCAACGTTTTGTCACCTCTTCAGGGGGGTTCAGGACTAGTAGGGCAGACCCTTGTTACGTTTCACCAGAACATGCTGATATTATAACTACATACAGTGTGGGGAAGCTTTGTCAGCAATGGTTGAAGTCATCCACGCTGGATGCAGTTAAGTCACATCTCACGTTACTGTCTAATGATACTGATTTACAAGATTTTTTGTCAGGTCCCAAAGTACAACGGAAGAAAAGGTTCTTATACGAGGTTTATAATGAGATTTGGAAGCTTTCACAACAAGAAGCTGCAGCCCGGTTGAGGCAGATTGATCAAGAAAATCTGAGGCAGACTTTGGGGGTCATTCTGACCTCGGCGGTAAAAGGCCCTTACCGCCGGTCAGAAGTCTGCCATTCTTCTGCCGCGGCCGCGGTAAACCGCCACGGTCATTCTGACCACCAACTGTGAAACCGCCAAAAATCCGACATCTAAGGAAGGCCGCCTCATCAGCGGGCCGCAGAAAACTGGAGATGACCAAACCTCCACCGTCACGCCAACACAAACACGCCCATGCCATTCTGACCCACGAATCCACGCGGCGGTCTTTCAACCGCGGTATTCCATTGGCGGTACACACCGCTGCGCTCAAAATACACACACAGCTCCAAAACACAGCCACATTGGACAATTTGAAATACACACACCTGACACACATACAAACAACACTGCCACACATCCAATCAACTATAAAACACACACCCACATCACCCACAAACCCCCACTAGTTAGAAATCGGAGAGAAGGCGATAGAGATAGAGATAGAGAGAGCGAGCACAGCAATCGAAAACCCCAACACACACAGGAACCCAACTTCATCACCCACACCACATTTACGCACACATCACCACATATCACCACGCACATCACCACAAACACCACCCCACACCTCATCCACACCACCCCATGGCACCCCAAAGACACCCCAGGTTCTCGGACCAAGAGCTCAGGGTCATGGTGGAGGAAATTATAAGGGTTGAGCCCCAGCTCTTCGGCACACAGGTGCAGCACACCACTATAGCAAGGAAGGCTGAGCTATGGCAAAGGATCGTAGACAGGGTCAACGCTGTGGGACAGCATCCCAGAAATCGGGAAGATATCAGAAAGCGGTGGAACGACCTACGGGGGAAGGTGCGCTCGATGGTGTCGCGACACAACATCGCTGTGCAGAAGACTGGCGGCGGACCCCCACCCACTCCACCCCAATTCACAGCATGGGAGCAAGAGGTAGTAAACATCCTGCATCCTGATGGCCTCGCTGGAGTACACGGAGGAATGGACTCTGGTAAGTCGAATCTCAACTACTTCACCCCCCCCAACCACCAGCATGCCAACCCCCCCCTCACCCCCAATCTCAACCCCCCAGCACACAACCTCCCTGCCAATGTCTCACCAGCACAGCCCACCCTAAACCACACCAACCCCTGAATGCCAACACAAACCATAGACAGCCACCACCAAAGCATGACCATTGCACATACCCATACACCCCCCCCACCACCCTCACAACACCTCGCACAAGGGAATGCCAGCACTGGGGGACAAGGGCACTCAAAATGCACGCCATGGCACACACAGAAACAATAACCATACTCCTTTACCCCTGCAGGGCCCGGACACCAACACACTGCCACGGAGGGTCCAGATTTGTCCATCCCACCCCCAGAACAGGCCCCCAGCGAGGACAGCAGCTCTGTCGACCTAGAACCTGATGACCAGCCCGGACCATCGGGGACCTCTGGACAGTCGGTTCCCCACACACAGACACAGGCCACAGCAGACCCAACCCCCTCTGGGAACACCAGCACAGCTCCCACCCAGCGGGCCCATGCCTCTGTCTCGCGGACGCGTCAATCAGCGGTGTGTCCGCCACTACAGGGCACCCAGGCTGACCCAACACCCCAACAACAACAGGGACCTGGGGGCAGTGGTATTGGGCACACCGTCCAGAGGACAGAGGCCCGGGGAAACAGGGCAACTGGGAGGGCTGCTGTGCGACAGGGGGGGAGGACAGGCCCAGGGAACCGACTCTCCAAGAGGCCCTCACCACCATCATGGGAGCATACCATCACTCCCAGGAACAGATGGCGACGGTACTGGCCAGGTTCACCGAGATCCAGGCACAGCAGGAGGAACGGTACATGGGGTTCAGCAATGAACTCAGGAACATCGCTACCGCTATGGGGACCATAGTCCAGGCCCTCAACCGGATAGAAACCACATTGCGGGACCATGTGGCACCACAAAGGGCCCCTGTCACTAGCCAGGAACAGCCTACCACCTCCGCCGGCGCTAGTGGTCAGGAGGCCCCCACAGAACGACGGCCCACCAGATCCCCACCTCCTGCTGAAGAACAACCACCCCGCAAGAGGAACCTGAGATCTCACAGGAAGACAGAGTAGGATGCCAAGACCCCCGCCAGCATAAGATACCCCCTGATGTCATCCCACCGACCCACAGTGTCACCCTGTCCAACCTTGAACTGCCCCTGCTCCATCCTTCCACAGGCATATGGAAAATGCACCTGTGAAACTGAGAACTGGGCTCTGCCATGGACATAACTCCACCCTCACCCATCACCGTTTTAATATCATGTACCAATATCTAGCACTATAAATAAATCACTCATTGCACTGAAATCATTCAGGAGTCAGCCTGTATTATTTACAAATGTATAACACATTACTGATCAATAATGTTCTGTTATTTTTGTGATGACAACATACCGATTTCAATAAGCATTAGTCCATGGGCTAACCAAGCAGAAGTCACGCAGTGGGTCATACAGCACTGAAAAGGGAAGGGAAAATCAAACATCAGTTTAAAAGAACTGGGGGGAAATACACAAAGTAAAGATGCAGGGGGCTTTCAGTAAATGTTAAATGGTGTGGGTGATTCTTACCTGTGTGCTACTGAAAATACTGTTGGATAACCCTGTCCCTGTTGTCTGGGTCGTCCTCTTCGTCTTCCTCCTCTTCACTCTCCGCAGGCTCCACAGCTGCTTCAACACCACCATCTGGACCATCCTCCTGCAGGAAAGGCACCTGACGTCGCAATGCCAGATTGTGAAGCATACAGCAGGCCACGATGATCTGGCACACCTTCTTTGGTGAGTACATCAGGGATCCCCCTGTCATATGCAGGCACCTAAACCTGGCCTTCAGGAGGCCAAAGGTTCTTTCTATGATCCTCCTAGTTCGCCCATGGGCCTCATTGTACCGTTCCTCTGCCCTGGTCCGGGGATTCCTCACTGGGGTCAATAGCCAAGGCAGGTTGGGGTAACCAGAGTCACCAATTAGCCACACACGTTGTCTCTGTAGCTGTTCCATCACATAAGGGATGCTGCTATTATGCATCACATACGCGTCATGCACTGACCCAGGGAACTTGGCATTCACATGGGAGATGTACTGGTCAGCCAAACAGACCACCTGGACGTTCATAGAATGGTAACTTTTCCTGTTTCTGTACACCTGCTCATCGTCTTTTGGGGGTACTAAAGCCACATGGGTCCCATCAATGGCACCAATTATGTTGGGGATATGTCCAAGGGCATAAAAATCACCCTTCACAGTGGCCAAATCAACCTCCTCAGAGAATACAATGTAGCTCCGCATGTGTTTCGTCAGGGCAGACAACACTCTAGACAAAACTTTAGAAAACATAGGCTGAGACATTCCAGATGACATGGCCACTGTTGTCTGGAATGAGCCACTTGCCAAAAAATGGAGGACTGACAGAACATGCACTAGAGGGGGAATTCCTGTGGGTTGGCGGATGGGGGACATCAGGGCTGGCTCCAGCTGGGCACACAGTTCATGTATAGTGGCTCGGTCAAGTCGGCTTCGTAGTATGATATGGCGTTCTTCCTTTGTCGACAGGTCCACCAGCGGTCGGTACACGCGAGGATTCATCCTTCTCCTCGCAAGTCCCAGCGGACGGTGCCTAGGAAGGACAACATGGAGCACAGAGTCAAGCAAATCACAGGTACGTTCACCACAGCATGCCGAGCACACGATTATCTATGTATTGAAAGGCGTGTATGTGTGGCAATGCAAGGCCTAGGCCTGTGTGACGCAGTACAAATTATGCCATGTGGGCCCTTGAAATGGCGGCTGCCTGACCTGTGAAGTGGGACAATGGGATGTGAGGTCAATGCGCTGGCGTGGCACACCGTGGCGGTAGGCGGTCGAAGACCGCTATACGAAGCCGCATTGGCTAACATTGAAGCCTATGGGTTTCAGGAGCCAATGAGGAGGTGCGCCGGCGGTCGCGGTACGCACCGCTGCGGTACGCACCGCCGCGGGCGTGACCGCCATTTTCTATCCGCTTAATCACTCAAGACCTGATCACCCACAGGAGAGGACCTATACTGCAAGTGCTGCTGTGACCTCGGTCTGGAAGTGACAATGGCTGCTGCGACTGGGGAAAGGGCCCCTGCCTTCACGTCTGAGGAGTTGGAGAAACTTGTTGATGGGGTCCTCCCCCAGTATGCGTTACTCTACGGTCCTCCAGACCAACAGGTAAGTACACTGGGTGCACATTGAATGGGCTATGCCTGTGTGGAGTGGGGTGGATGTAAGTTGGTGGGGTGGGGGGCGAAGAAGGAGTGCAACGCACGACAGATGAGAGCATGTGCCATATGGCAAGGTTGGGGAGGGGGGGACAATCGCATCTAACATGCAGAAAATTGATGAATTTTTCCTTCCCACCCTGTACATGTCAAATAGGTCAGCGCCCATCAGAAGGTGGACATTTGGCGTGCCATCGCCAAGGAAGTCCGGGCCCTGGGGGTCCACGTCAGACGGGGCACCCACTGCCGCAAGAGGTGGGAGGACATCCGCCGCAGGACCAGGAAGACCGCCGAGTCACTGCTGGGGATGGCCTCCCAACCTAGGAGGGGTGCCAGTCGTACCCTGACCCCCCTGATGTCCCGGATCCTGGCGGTGGCCTACCCTGATTTGGATGGGCGCTTGAGGACATCACAGCAGACACAAGGGGGTGAGTATCAGCACATTCTGCTATCTTTCTGTGCAGTGGAGGCATCTGGGTGGGGGAGGAAGGGTTGTGGGTGACATTAGGCCAGGGCGCTTTCTGTAGTGTAGTCCTCTCCTTTAGGCATGGCCCTGTGCTCCCGGCCCCCACCTCTGTAGGGTGACAAGTACAGCTATCGATGGTCCAGCATCACACATGTGCGCGTTTGTCGTCTCTAGACCTGTTGTCCTAGTCAGAAGTACTGAGTAGTGTACCCCGAATGCGCGGTTTAGTGCATGAGGCTCCTGTGTCTGTCCTCTCCGCCAACGGTGTTGACATTGCATGCACTCAACCTGGTCTTCGTTTTTCTCCCCCCACCCTTCTTCTTCATCTTCTTGTGCATGTGTGCATTAGCATCATCAGGCGGAGGAGAATTGGCATCGGAGCACGAGGGAGCTGCAAGTCACAAGGCCCCGGTGGGCCCTGGAACAGACACCGAGGGCACCAGTGATCCGAAGGGCGAGGGGAGCACCACAACGGGGACCGGTGGTGACACCAGCGACACCGACACGTCCTCGGATGGGAGCTCCCTAGTGGTGGCGGCAACATCCGGGCCCCCCGCCTCTACAGGTACAGCCGCCACCCAGCGCACCAGCCCCGCCCTCCCAGCAGCCCCTCAGCCTACGCTCCGTGCCCGCTCGCCCAGGAAGGCGGGCGTCTCCTTCGCCCCAGGCACCTCAGCCCCTGCCCCTGTTACTCCTGCTGCCCTCAGTGAGGAGGTCATTGACCTCCTGAGGACCATCATTGTTGGGCAGACTACCCTTTTGAATGCCATCCAGGGGGTAGAAAGGGAGGTGCATCGGAGCAATGCCTCCCTGGAGGGCATTCATTCGGGTCAGGCTGCCCATCAACGATCGTTCAATGCTCTGGCCTGAGCACTGACGGCAGCCATTGTTCCAGTTTCCAGCCTCCCTCTTCTGACTGCCTCCACCCTGTCTCTGTCTCCTGTTCCTCAGCCTATCCCATCCACACCATCAGACCAGCCTGCACACACCTCAACACCCAAGGGCAGCTCATCCAGACACAAGCACCACAGAACCCACAAGCATTCACGCAAGCAACACCCAGATGCAGACATTCCAACAGTCACTACCACCTCTGTGTCCCCCTCCTCCTCATCTCCCTCCTCCCTCCCTGTGACGTCTACACTCACACCTGCATGCACACCACCATCAGCCAGTGCTTCCATCACCAGCACACCCTCCAGTACAGTCCGCACACGTGCAGTCACCACCCCCACTACCATTTACACGTCCCCTGTGTCCTCTCCCACTGTGTCTGTCACCCCCTCTTCCAAGACACACAAACGCAGGCAGACAACCACCCAACAGCCATCCACCTCACTACAGCCTCCAGCACAAGCACCTGCACCCAAAGACAGCACACCTGACTCTCCTACAACCACATCCTCTTCCTCCACTCCCATCACCACTTCTCCTACCTTTTACCTTGGTCCTAAAAAACTTTTCCTCGCTAATCTTAACCTCTTTCCCTCCACTGACCCACCCCCTCCATCTGCAAAGAGTCCCAAGAGCACCTCAGCCACCACCAGCCCAGCTTCGAGTGTCACTGTGGTGCATGGGTTCTGGAGTCCACCCTTTGCCAGCAGTGACACTTCAATCAGCAGCAAGGGGACAGCCAGCCCCCCCCCAGGCAAGAGGACCAGGAAACTAAAGGGCCGCCGTGAGAGGACTGACACGGCTGCCCCCAAGGAGCAAAGTTCACCCACTTCACCAGCCACAACATCTAGGGGAGGCAAGGGCCCGAGAGCCCCATCTAAGGAGCGAAAGGGCAGCAGGGCGGAGAAGTCAGCCAGCAGGAGCGCGGAGCAGGAGGGGCCCACAAGCCCCATCCCGGGTGTTAGGGAGGACACCAAAGGGCCCAGGACACCGTCACCGAAGGGTCCAGCAACAGCACGGTCGGAGGGCGACTGAGCAGGGAGTCCAGGCCAGGTCTGGCTCCCTTGACTCACTGGATGAGCACCGCTGAAGAGGGCCCCGCCGTGCAGAAGAGCACCGCTGAACAGGGCCCCGCCGTGCAGAAGAGCACCGCTGAACAGGGCCCCGCCGTGCAGAAGAGCACCGCTGAAGAGGGCCCGCCGTGCAGAAGAGAACCGCTGAAGAGGGCCCCGCCGTGCAGAAGAGCACCGCTGAAGAGGGCCCTGCCGTGCAGAAGAGCACTGCTGAACAGGGCCCCGCCGTGCAGAAGAGCGCCGCTGAAGAGGGCCCCACCGTGCAGAAGAGCACCGCTGAACAGGGCCCCGCCGTGCAGAAGAGCACCGTTGAACAAGGCCCCGCCGTGCAGAAGAGCACCGCGGAAGAGGTCCCCGCCGTGCAGAAGAGCACCGCTGAAGAGGGCCCCGCCGTGCAGAAGAGCACCGCTGAAGAGGGCCCCGCCGTGCAGAAGAGCACCGCTGAACAGGGCCCCGCCGTCTCAA
This sequence comes from Pleurodeles waltl, assembly GCF_031143425.1. Lineage (NCBI taxonomy): Eukaryota > Metazoa > Chordata > Amphibia > Caudata > Salamandridae > Pleurodeles > Pleurodeles waltl. The sequence goes on from NC_090440.1 coordinate 1,268,346,614, forward strand.
GCACCGCTCCGCTGGGCCCTTCCTGTCAAGCACCGCTCCGCTGGGCCCTTCCTGTCAAGCACCGCTCCGGTGGGCCCGCCGTCTCAAGCACCGCTCCGCTGGGCCCTTCCTGTCAAGCACCGCTCCGCTGGGCCCCGCCGTCTCAAGCACCGCTCCGCTGGGCCCTTCCTGTCAAGCACTGCTCCGCTGGGCCCCGCCGTCTCAAGCACCGCTCCGCTGGGCCCCGCCGTCTCAAGCACCGCTCCGCTGGGCCCTTCCTGTCAAGCACCGCTCCGCTGGGCCCTTCCTGTCAAGCACCGCTCCGCTGGGCCCCGCCGTCTCAAGCACCGCTCCGCTGGGCCCTTCCTGTCAAGCACCGCTCCGCTGGGCCCTTCCTGTCAAGCACCGCTCCGCTGGGCCCTTCCTGTCAAGCACTGCTTCGCTGGGCCCCGCCGTCTCAAGCACCGCTCCGCTGGGCCCTTCCTGTCAAGCACTGCTCCGCTGGGCACCGCCGTCTCAACCACCGCTCCGCTGGGCCCTTCCTGCATGCACTGTTAACGGTTCACTGTGCCCACCATGCCTCCTCCTTGACCAGTGGAGACTGTAATCCACCTGATGGGCTGTGGCTTTGCACTCCCCAGGATGGAACAGTGGGCAACCCACCTACTGTATAGACTTGAGAGACTGTGGCTTTGCACTCCCCAGGATGGCACAGTAGGCATGGTGGCCCCTTCGTGGATCTGGCGTCGTGGACTCATGTGGCTGTGGTGCACCCCCCTTCCCTTCCCCCTGAGGTGCCTGTAGTTTTTTCATCAGATGCCCCTGCAGTGTTCTCTCCAGAGGACTCAGGTCTCCTGTGTGGGCTTTGCCCTTGTGTTGTTACACTTTGGCCCACGGACACTTCGATTTTCTTTTGATGTGCAGGACTAATTGCCTCGGTTATCCATTGCACTGTATATAGAATTATTTTGATATTGTTTTTTGGCTAGTTGACCATTACTTTTCAGAGCCTATTTTGTACATAATTTTTTTTTCACAATTTAATTATGTCTTTGCATTTTTCAGGGGGGTTTGGGTGGTGTCACTGTGACTTGTTGCTCTGCATTGGTGTGTACATAGTTTGGGGGGGTGGGGGTCGCAGATGTGTGTGCCGTAAGCTTTCCTCCTCCCCCCTCCCGTGTGTCGTAGGTGCTGTACTCACCGTTGTCGTCTGCGCCGGCGTTCGTACTCGTGGTAGATGAGCAGGTAGACAAGAGCAGGTAGGATGTTTAATTTGGGTTCCATGCTGTCCTCCTTCCTCGTGGAGTGCGTAGAGGTGAGCGTTTTCCCGTTCGTAGTCTGTTTCCGCCGTGTTTTTATCGGCGGGGCTCCCGCCCCGGAAAAGGTGGCGGATTAGTGAGTTATGATACTGTGGGCGGTACATTGTCTGCCGCCTGTCTGTTGGCGGTGACCGCCGCGCTGTTTGTCTGTACCGCCGTGGCGGGCGGAGTGTTAATGTGGCGGGCTGTGTTGGCGGTTCCCGCCAGGGTCAGAATTCCATTTTTTGGACCGCCCCCCTTTGTTTGTTGTTGATAATGGCATGCATACCCTTTCTGACCGTGTTTACACGATTGACAGCATTGTTTCCTCTGCCATTGACATTATTAAATCGGACATGTCTTCTTTATATCATGGGCAGAGTCAGACGCGGTCCATCATGCAGCTGGGTTGGACTCTTCAGACCTTGAAGACGGGTCGCGTTCCATGGCAGCACGTTCGTGCCAGAGAGATCTTTATCTCTTTTAATTTGACTTGTCAACAACAACTGATGGCTAAAAAGGAAGCAACATATGTTATGTTAAATATTGAGAAATAAGAGAAACTGCCTTTCACGGTAGCTGAGATTCCGTCAGCTGAGTGGTTGATTCATGGGGTTATTAATTTGCCTATCTCTACTTTGCAATTTACTTCGTGTTTGAAGCACATTCCGGTGGGTAGATATGAACTATTGGGAGACAGTTACATACACGAGGTGTGGGACCTTCCCTTTCAGTACAGATGTGTTAATGGTTTGAAGGAGGTTTTTCTTAGCGGCAGCAAATGCGAAGCTTCTATCAGCCATTCAATGGTTTGTAAACAGCTGTCCTTGCACGGGGCGTGTAACGCTTCGATTGCTAACTTAGCTTGTTATCTGAAGGGAGTTCCAGTCCCGGTTATTAAAAACACTTTCCAGGTGCTTTCTAAAGGCAGTTACATTGTTCTTAACAGCGAACGCTGCTGTGGCATGCGTGCCGGAATAGTTTACATCGTCGTTGTCAACAAGGCCGTTACGTGCTGCGGGAATGTGTTGTTTCCCCCTACTCAATTTAGGGAGGTAGCGGACATCTGGCCTCATATTGCTACTTCCAAGGTTGATTTCGACAAGTTGAGTCGGCTAAAAGCTTTATTGTATCAAAAGCATGTGGCCCTTACATCTGCTAGCAAAACCTACGCACTTCAGGTGGCAAGGTCATCGGCGGAGATACAGTCCCTTTTGAATACTAACTTTCCAAATCACTTCGGTGAACTTGTGGGACGTATATTTAATGCATCCAGCACTGCTGGTATTGCACATTTTTTCAAAGTCGTTGGTGTTGGTTTTGCTCATACCTTCTCTTCCATATTCGGTTTGATACCTTCGGCTATACATTCTATTTTCGGAAGCATTTTTGGGGGTTTCCCGATTACTTTGGTTTTATTGGCTGGAGTCTTGCTGTTGTTGCTATTTTTTCGCAATGGCTGTCCCGTCACAACGTGATCCTGTATTGCTGCTCCCGTCAGCGCAGCTGTGTCGTGAACGCATGATACAGCATTTTGGAGCGACACTCCTGGGATATTTGGAGTGTGACTGGTCTCTGTCATTCAGACCGGTTTTGGATTGTGTGCAGCCCGTGTTTCGATGCCTTTGGTGCTCGTTTGAACATGCACTGGCTCTCTGTCTCTCATTGCAGCGCCCTCCATTGGTCGATGCTGATCTGTTGATGTTCCCGATTAGGGCTCATTCCCAGACTTGTGCACTACGGATGCGCTTGCTTCGTGAGGCAGTTTATGAGATTCCCTTCCTGGAGGAAGATGGTATTGTCTCTTTCATAGGCCCTACACGGGGTGCCGCCCTGAATGGTTTTGGGGCTTTGGATCACACCTGCTCCATGGTACTTTGTGGCATGGATCTTCCGATATTGACATATATCGAAGTGGAGGAACTCCTGCGTTCTATTGCTTCTATCTAACGATTGGATTTTTACGAAATTGACACTATATTGAATTTGGCTTTATGATCACATGTAACCTAAATTTATGACTTTGTTGTCTGCTCACCTTGTCGAAATAATTGTTTTAGGTATTGTTTATATTTGGGGCATCCTTTTATATTATTGGAACCACTTGCTACCGACAAGGGGAGGGTGTAGTGTGGTTAGTTTTACGTATTCGTTGCGCTTTAGCTTCAGGCTTTAGGCCTTTGTACACTTTGCCCTGAATATATTTTATTCATTTGCTGACAGCTTAGAGCCTCTGTGCACTTTGCTCTACATGCTTTTTATTAGGCTTCGTACTGTTATTTTTCAAATAGCCAGTTCTACGGTGTTGTTTTTTTATTCATATCACACTGTTTTGCCTACTTCAGCACTGGATTTCTCCATAACATATTTACTCTGTGCTTCAGTCAAGGATACAGTCTGGTACATTGCCGATAGACGTGGTAAGAGTTTAGACTTGGCATTCCTGCGTAGGGACATTTTGTGATCACGATGACATGTTAGTTATAAAATCACTTCCTTGTCCCAATACACGCAAGAGGGACATTCCGACCAGGGAACCACAACTAGACGCTGACTGCCTCGTTGCAGATGCTGAACCAAGATCACAGGTCTTTGCTCAGGTATGAGGGCTGATGTCTCCACAGTGATTCTAATAGGCAAGCTAGAAGCTTAACATGCTGTGCTCTAAATAGAACAAGCAGAGGGAGAGTAGAAACTGTTAGACAATATGATAGCTTTGTTCTTATGTTTTACTCTCCTGGTGACTATTTCAATCCTACTGTGTTGTATCGTTCTGGTTATTGCGGCTCACGCCTTAATATCTAAAATACAGTCGTTTTATTAAAACATAATATAAAACTTATACTGTCTTTGTCATTTGTATATGAGATCATATTGGAAATAAGAGAGTTGGTTTGGATCTGAGTAACCACGACTTCCCTGAGAAGTTCCAAAGATGTCATGCGCTCGGCTGCCAAATCATTCCTTCCACATGGGAGAAATGAGGCACTGCTAGTTAGCCGGAGCAAAAATCGGATTTAGGGTGACAGAGTTCTTTGCACGTGGGTCAGACTCAGTCCCCCACACCGTTATAGATCCTGCTACCTAGAAATCCAGTAGTCTTATTTAGAATAATGAGAGCCCACGCGACAATATCACTTTTACAGTGATATCTCAACATCTACTTATTGCATTTTAATCATTTTGACCTGCATTTATTCAGATAAATATTACATATTTTTCTAAACACTCTGTGGTGTATTTTTGTGGTGCTATATTGTGTTATTGTATGACTTATTGCACAAATACTTTACACATTGCCTCCTAAGTTAAGCCTGACTGCTCAGTGACAAGCTACCAGAGGGTGGGCACAGGATAATTTGAATTGTGTGTGATTTACCCTGACTAGAGCAAGGGTCTTTGCTTGGACAGGGGGTAACCTGACTGCCAACCAAAGATCCCATTTCTATCAACAAAGGACTTGCAAGTAAAATAAATATGCTAATTGGGAATAAGCCAAGTAAATCATGTATTAGGGAGAGAGCACAAGCTGTTTAGCACAGGTTAGCAGTTGTAAAGTGCACAGAGTCCTAAGGCCAACAAGAACAAAAACCCAGGAGGGGGAAGGCAAAACGTTTGAAAGGGTCTTGCAGAGAGGGCATTTACCAACAAAAGTGAATGACCATGAAAGTCTGAAAATATTCACTCATGCAAACAACACAGCATGAAATGATAAATATAAGTTATCACAAGGTTGGTGATTAAACTCAATGCAACTAAATTGTAAACAAGATTAATACCATGCACATTTTGCTGGTGAAATTCATTACATATGTGAACCAGTTAAAAAACCTAGGATTTATTTGTAATTTATTTATAACTCCTATTCCCCAAATGGACAAGTTGTTAAAGCACTATTGGTTTAGACTTTGCTAGCTCCAGGGTATATGATGATATCCATCACTAGGACCCCCAGGTTACTGTGGAACGCTTGATCAACTGTAATGTAGATTATGAAATTTTAATTTTTTTCTTGCTTCTAAGTAGTCAGGTAGGATGCATAGGACACTTAAAAACATTGTCAATGCTCTTCATGGTGAGACTCTAAAAAAATGGGTTCAGTTTCACACCTGCATCAATCTATGTATTGAATGTTTATTGAAGCCATGTTCAATTTTATGATCTTATCTATGAGAAATGTTTTGGGAGTCCAGGGGTAAAAGGAGCTTTCCGTATCACAACTATAGTGATTGAAACCTTTTACCACTATTGCGCTGGCGCCTGACCTAAAGTGGTTACTATAAACTGAACACCAAGGCCCATATTTATACTTTTTGACGCTAAACTGCGCTAACGCAGTTTAGCGTCAAAAAGTTTTGCGCCGGCTAACGCCATTCTGAAGCGCCATGCGGGCGCCGTATTTATTGAATGGCGTTAGCCGGCGCAAGCAGACCGGCGCTGCCTGGTGTGCGCGAGAAAAACCACGTACACCAGGCAGCGCCGGCGTAGGGGGAAAATGGCGCATGGGCGTCTTAAAATGGGGCAAGTCAGGTTACGTCGAAAAAATCGTCGTAACCCGACTTGCGCCATTTTTTTTCGACGCCCATCCCCCATCAACATGACTCCTATCATTGTAAAGATAGGAGTCATGCCCCCTTGCCCAATGGCCATGCCCAGGGGACTTCTGTCCCCTGGGCATGGTCATTGGGCATAGTGGCATGTAGGGGGGCACAAATCAGGCCCCCCTATGCCAAAAAAAATTATTAAAAAAAAATAAAAAAATACTTACCTGAACTTACCTGAATGTCCCTGGGGTGGGTCCCTCCAGCCTTGGGTGTCCTCCTGGGGTGGGCAAGGGTGGCAGGGGGGGTCCCTGGGGGCAGGGGAGGGCACTCTGGGCTCATTTTGAGCCCACTTGTCCCTTAACGCCATGCCTGACCCAGGCGTTAAAAAGCGGCGCAAATGCGCCGTTTTTAGCCACGCCCACTCCCGGGCGTCTCTTTTGCCCGGGAGTATAAATACCACGTAAAGGCCTGGGAGTCATTTTTTAGACGGGAACGCCTCCCTTGCATATCATTAACGCAAGGAAGGGGTTCACGCTAAAAAATGACGCACATTCCGGGAACTTTGGCGCTATACGCCTCTAACGCCATAGTATAAATATGGCGTTAGTTGGCGTTAGTTTAGCGTCGAATTTGCGTCTAAAAAAACGACGCAAATTCGGCGCAAACGGAGTATAAATACGGCACCAAGTACACCTTTCAGCAGCTGACTTTTAGACTAGTGTGTCAAGTAGAGCAAAACCTCTCAGGTAAGTAATGTGGAGGTAAAGGTTCAGAACTCGAGAGTGACATTAGCATATTCCATAGAGACTGCCCAGCTGCTCAGTGTTTCAGTTTTTTGTATAAGAAAAAGTACTTTATTTCACCAACTGTGTAATGCAACACAAATAAAGCATGCAAGGGAACAACATCTTCGAACGAGATGCTACAGTTAAAGCAGTGTTCCATGAATGTAAGTTAAAGATGCTCACAGTTGAAAGTGTGAGCAGATTACTGTACCTATGACAGCAATTAAGCCACCAATCTCAGTTCTAAGCTCAGTGAGTCTACAGGGCAGTTTTTGGTAAGTGTTACCTTCTCCAGTGCAGCAGGACCCCGGCATGAAGTACTCGCCGGATTTGCTGGCGGAACTGCAGGTGCCACAGATGTTAAGCAGGCTGGCTGTAATATCAAGTTATGCAGTTCAGGCCCAACTAATCCCCTCACTCAAACACTGATGAAAGACCACACAAACTGGTGCGCCCATCGTAGCTGCAGGTGCGTAAAAGTCATGGCTGAACTTACCATGAGTCACAGTTCCTCTATACACAGCTTGAAAAAGACTGCAGGGTGCACCTTGCTTTGCTTTTTTTGACACAGCATCAGGTTCACAGAGGAAATTAAGGATCCTCCAACTCCAGCACTCAGGACAACTTCTGAGCCTTCTCTCTTGGTTGATAGGGAGCACATACAGCAGTCATATTTGGCTCCTTTGGTGTATAGCATTAGGCTCTAGGACTCAGGTCAGCACATGCAATGTTCCTCCTAGTTGGGGGTGACCACGCCCAGTACACACAACTGGAATCTTCAGAGGAGCATGTCAGTCTCAAATGGGGGGATGAATGGCACCTAGATTCCTCACTTGAGTCAGCTCTAGATAACTTTTGCCAGCCAGTCTGCTATTCTGGGCAGTTACTCTTTCAGACCATCGCAGCTGGATTTCTTTCTGTGATTGACTCCCTCTGACAATACTGCCCTCTGCTCACCTCTGTCAGCAGGCCAGGCAGATTCCTTTACAAGGCAGATCCTCAGCTCTCTCCTAGCAAATAGTTACAGACTTTCAGGTGATGTCTGTGACACCAGTAGTGAATCTCAAAATGTCCCTTTACACTGTCTGGAGTGTCACCTCTTCAGTCAATGAAAAATTCCGAACCAATAAAGGAGAAACCAATCTTTCTCTTTAGTCCTTTGCCAAACAGGAAATATTATTTCCACAGCCACTGTTCTGGAATATGTTTGAGGTGGTTTACTCAGTTAGAGTATTCCTACTCTTCACAGAAAACAAAGGGCCCGATTTTAAATTTGAGTAACGGTTTATATGGAAGAAGACATTACCGCCACCATCCCAAATGTACTCTGCCCATCAAATTTAGAGATGACCACCGGCTCAGGTATCATCTTTGTACCCTGAAGGAAGCTATTGTCACAGTGGGTCCTTTCTAGTAAAACAAAGTAGGCAGCCAGAATTTAATTTGCCAGAAGTAACACAAAACGTTTACTCTTTTAGTGTTTTTCAGAAAAGCCATATACCTACCTGTGGGAGTTTCCTCTCAGTTTATGGGAATCATTATTGTTTTTTTTCATCTCATGTTGGCAGGTTTTATCTGGCAGTGACAGAAATGAAAAATTAAGCACTTCATTCTCCAAGTTAAATTGGGTTGGTTTGTGTTATGCCCTTTTTGTCATAACCTTTACCGTGGCATGCATTGGAGGACGTTTTTTATAGACAGAGCCAACAGGTGCTTCACTGATGAAAAGCCTAGGGTTTGCCCCACTCCTAATGAGGCGGGCAGACTGAGAGTTTGGCAGACAGGATGCTCCATAACCTTTGCAACTAAGTGCCCTGTCTCGATACCAGACTCACAGTATTTGTCGTCAGGCGATGGTGTCACAGAAGAGAGTGATGAACGGTGTTTCCACTGAAAGCACCCAAAACAAGAGCACTATGGGGAGTGACATCTTTGCACCTGATAGTCATCTGCCGTTTGAAGTGGCACCCCTCGTAAAAACAAAAGGCATGCCATGTTTATTCTTCTACACTCTTGATTTAGCATAATGAGTGTGCCTGTGAATGGAAGAATCAGGCAGGACACGGCTGAAAGAGCGCTACTGCATTTCTATAGGGAGCCTGTCTTATATGCCTACATGCCTCAGAACATTCAAGAGCTCTACAAATCCAAATGAAATCAAATCAAAGTCTGTCACCATTCTCCGACACCCTAAAGTCTGGTGCTTCAAAAAAGCTTGCTTCAGGAATGTCACCAATCCACTTCAATCATTTAATAGATTACCAGTCTCCACCTGATGCTATGGTTTGCCAGAGAAAACCAGAATTAATTCCACTGTTGTTGCCACAGCACATTTGCATGCCACACAAATTAATCATACCATCTGCCTGATACTCCTTTCACATATATATTCAACTTAGGATACCAGTAAAGGGCCCAAACAAACGTCCTGTACTTGAGATTAGAAAATGATGTGCTGCCATCACCGCTAAGTGTCTGTGAACATAAAACAAGGCCTCAATGAGCACACAGGAGGGTCGTGCATGCTGGGCACTGAAAATCAAAAGTACTGTGGATACTTGCAGTTAAGTAATCAAGGTAGAATTGCGCACTTGGAAAACATTCAGGGAACGTTCCCGTCCCAACAGTGCCCCTGGCTAAAGAAAGCCTTAATAGAACTTTTGAACTTGTCAAAAGTTTGAAATGAGTGTCAACAAGACTCTTTACATTCAGCTGATGTCCTTCGCATGCCTACTGGTTTATGTTTTTGGATCGAAGCTGAAATAGGCTTCCTTAATTATTAGACGTATACCATATTTAGAGACCTCCGACACGGTGATCCTCAGAAGGCACTGAATGGTTGGTGAGCAGCTTCTCTGTTTCAGCAAACTTTTTTGTTACAAAAAAAAGAATAGCTAATGGCCTTGACACTCTGTAAGTTTTCTTCCAGGGCGTAGGGTATTTTTTTCTTCTTTTTAATCCAAACAGCACAAAAGTCCATCAAATCATCCTCTGTTGATTGGATGGACAGTCTGATGTGACTACACTGATGGCTTCAACTTTGTTAGGTCATTGGTATAAAGTTTCTGATGGTAAAGCCAGTGATGGCATCACGTTCGGAAACATAGTAGCATACCCAATTTTCCATAAAGTGGACATAGTTTCAGTTTGGTTGGCAGGGTACATCATCACATGTGTGACAGAGTATCCTGCCTGACAAGGTGTAAATCAGGTCCATTGTTTTATTTAGCTTATTTTCATAACCTTCTTGATTACATTTTGCCCTCAATATTTGATGATTCCTAGTACCAAGATTCTAAATAATAGTCCAAAGTCAGTCTGCTTACCATAGTGACTTTCCAATAAAGGTACATTTCAGACGTCATTGAGTATTGGGTATTGATTACAATGGTTATTGATTATTGATTTGAGTGATCCGACTATTCTTGGATGAGGAGAACCCAACTCGGTTAAAAGGTTCACCGACCTCCAGCGTGTCCAAGTGCAAGTAATTTATAAAGACTGGAAACGCTATCAGTAGATGGTAGCAGAGATTCGTCCCTTTCGCCCTTTGGGACCCCATCCAAACAATAGACGGATTCAAGTTAGAATTTTCTTTGATAAAACAAGTTGGAGAGATGATGATGCCCTAAATCCCCAATGACTTTCCCAGAATCTCAGAGCTTGCAAATGGAGGAAATGGAGGTGTGAGAATGTTTTCGGCGTTTCTAGTGACGGTATGAGTGAAGTTAGGGTTTTGCGCTTGCACAGCTTATTGCCACAGATGAATTGAGAAGTTTGCGAGGATTTTAGGGGGTTACGAACTCCAATCAAAGATTTTAGCGGAGTGATACTCCAAAGTGTGAGAGTAGGGAAGTCGTCGAACTTCACATGTGTGTAGCGCTTTGTGCAGGAAAAATTGTCCACGTGGTTGTTGATGTTGAGATGGGCCCTGCGAGGTCAAGAGACTCCGGAATATGTTGAAAAGTGTATGAGACACTTGATTGATGTTGTAATCTGTTCGGTTTAATAGGTTGATGGGGTGTGGTCAACTAGTCAGTATGAATATTGAAGAATGAAAGAAAATTTTGACTTTGAGATTTGACGAATTCTAAGGCGCGCCAGAATAGTTCATTGATCAGTTGAGAGTAAAGTTTGCGGGTCAAATTTTGCTTGCAAAAGTGGGAAACTGAGAAAGATGGAATAACTGCCGAGGGTAGTAAAAAATCCCTAAGGTTTCTGAAGCGATTGTATTACCCTTCCTGTAATAAACCGACAGATTTGTTTTCTTCTTTTGGTTAGTGCTTGCGATATATTGCAGAAATTAGTTTTGAGTGAAGCTGAATGAAGGAAGACAAGACGCGAGACTTTGTCAGCCGCAGTGTGTGGGTGTGATGTCACTAGGAGCTGCGCTGGGATAGGTTGGTTGGTGAGAAGCGTCGCGCGCGGATTGGACGCAGTCCGTGAAGCGCAATTGGTGGGGAAAGGCAAGCGAAGAGTATTCCGGGAATTGAAGTCACTTATTGATTACATTTTTTTGAGAAAATAAAAGACAGAAAGATTAAATTTTTCAAAGCACTTAAGAGTGCCTTGAGGGGAGATGTATATATTAAAGCAAACGTAGGTGAAGAAACACTGCCTGAGGGTACACCAGCTTACATTGTGATTGAAGAAAAGGGTGTCGCACCATGTCTTTGGTTAAAGCAATGGTGTAAATTAACAGAAAAGCATGGAAGTGTAGCGTTCCCTATCCATGGGTCGTTTAATCTAAGAGTCTTGGAGAATCTACCATTCGCGCTTTACAACATGAAAGTACCTCCAAGACCAGCACAGTTTGAAGCATTAGCAATTTGGGAGCTAATGGCTAGAAGGCAACAACAAAAGAAATTTGTAACAAGAGTGAGAAAAGTAGAAAAGACACTAGCGGATGCTAGATGGGATAGTACTCAAAAGGTTTGGAGATCAGACGTATTGCAGGGAATTAAATTGTTTCCAGCAATTACTGACGAAGCAGAGATGGAAGGAAGGAAAGCTACCTATAAAACAAACAGGAGTCAGTCCAGAGACAGAGAAAACAATAGAAATTCGAAAAGGTCAGACGAGTCAGACGATGAGGAATTAATTATGTAATTGCTAAATGACCGCCCGCCACCATACGTGGAAAGCGAAAATGGCCCAAGCAGTAGTATTGCCCCCCCCAGAACCAATACAGGGTAATGTAACACCGAATTTGACAATATCGCAGAGGCAAAGCAGTTCCGATATGCCTTTTACACCAGAAATACCACAAGTTCAGAGAATATATCCTGACTTGCCTAAATTGAAACCTGTCAATTATTACCAGCCACAGGTTCAAAGGCGCTATTGTGATGAGCATAATTTGGAAATGACTTCTAGTTTAATGGTGCAGGGAGGACAGAATTACCAAAGACCGACATTGATTCAAACTGAATCAACACAAATGTTGATGCCTCAAAAGCAGATGCAGGAAGTGCCAAAATACATTAAAATAGCAGAAAACCAGTTAGACATGCCCAGCAATGATGAACCATAATGTGGGAATTAACATGCCACAGAATTCGGGGAACAGGCAGAATCTGGACGCAATATCTTTGCCTATCACTGTAGGTCCGCTAGTACCCTTGTATATACAGGCAAAGCCGAATGTATGCGACCAAGGGGTAATGACACAAAATGAGACGGGAAGGAGATGCATAGAAAATACTCAAGAAATTACTCCGGTAGGAACACTGCTAAGTAGATCTGGGTCCTTGTTGGAATTCAGTCCAATTCCAGCTTGTGTTCCGTCAACTGTGGTAAGGTCAGGTCTACCATTAATAGTACCGCTAACTTCAAAAACAGAAACGTTACAGAAACCATCAGTAGCAGTCGATGTAAGTGCTACATTGATGGGACTGAACGCGCAACAGTTGACCCAATGGTTGAACAGCCTGAACTCCCCACAGAGTACACCCAGCGGGAAGGGAGAAGAATATTTGAATAAAATAAGATTGGGCATGGAAGCAGATGAACTAGTAGAGGGAACGATGGGCCTGAACAGGTTAGAATCATACACAGAAGAAGAGCTGAGATACATTTGCCCTAGAATCACAAGAGAAGTAAGCAGCATACATAAAAAGTTACAAGAAATTGCAGACAGAAACAAAGTCGACATAGGTAAAACCAAACACTTGAGCAAAAGTTACAGGTTAGACTTTGAGACAAAAGATTTTGAACACATGAGGTCTGCAGGAATGAAAACACACCTTAAAGAGATACTGCAAAGCGCGCAGGTTTGGAGATGTCTAGACAAATAGGAGAGCAGGTGGGTTAAGAAAAAGGACAAGAAGAAAGAAAGTACCCCAGATCGGAATGAGAAAGTACAACAGAATGATGATCTAATAACCATGTTACCAATGAGAGAAACAGCAGGGGGAAAGCTTGTCCATGTACCACGGCACAGGTGTGATATTCAATCCTTTACGAATGACTTCCCTGAATTAAGAGAGAAACCGATCGAATGGTACCAACAAACAGATAGATTTGTGAAACTCGCAAAATGTCTTTGGGAAGACCTGAATACTTTATTCGAAATTGTGGTTCTGGCAGATTTGTGGGAAGATTGTAAAAGGGCTGTAGGTTGGCCAACAAGTGAACCAGAAAGAGATAGGGACACAGGTGCACCATCGCCTATGGTAATGAGTTTATATCATAAGGTGATTGAGCATTTGAAAACAAAGGTTGCATCGAAAAATGTGGATTGGCAGAGAATTGACAGAACAGCACAAGAATTTAAAGAGTCGATACATGTGTACTATGAGAGATTGTTGAAAGCGTTTAAAAATTACAGTGGCACGGAAACGATTGAGGCAAAGGACATGCTCCATTTTGTGTTCAGATTTGAGGAAGGATTGAGACCCGAAATCAGCCAGATGATTAAAATGCATTTGATTTGTTGGCAGTCAAAATCGATCGATGAAGTGTTGAACTATGCAAAATACTGCAGTGATGAGATTAAGACAAAACAGAAAAGGTTGAAAGAAAAAGTGATGGTGATGCAGATTAGAGCAGCTCAGACAGGTTTGCAAGGTTTGCAAGGTTTTCAACAACAGTTGCTGCAGCAGCAACAGCAGGGAAATGCTATGTTTCAGCCACATATGAGAGCAGAGGTCGAGGTGGTTTTGTGAATAATGGTCCTGATTTAAATACTGTTGTGATTCCTAATGGTATACAGGCAATGAAGAAAGTGATGCCATGTCACACGTGCGGAATCGTCGGGCATTGGAAACGGGAGTGCCCAATGTTGGTGCAGGAAGGTGTAGGTCATCAAAACAATGATGTCAATACATTTCAGAATATGAGAGGACCGAAATTGAGAGGTCCAAATCCAAATTTCCAAAATAATGTGAATCAGATGCAGGGTTTACAACCAATACAATCACAGCAGGTGCAAATGCCCCGTGTAAAAATGGCACAGTTGTAGCCAATGCAACAGCAGTTTCCTATTGTACCTAATCAGCAAATGCAAATACCCTACAGAACCGACAGAAACAGGGTGGCGGGAAGGGGGTCAGAATCCCCATGGCGGCGCTGCTTCCAGCGCCGCCATGGCGGATTTGGGCAACCGGGGGAAATCCAGCGGGAAACCGCCGGACCCGGTTTTCTGACCGCGGCTTTACCGCTGCGGTCAGAATGGCCCAGGAAGCACCGCCAGCCTGTTGGCGGTGCTTCCGTCATCCGCGACCCTGGCGGTTTTTACCGCCAGGGTCGGAATGACCCCCTATGTTTCTTTGGGAAATGGATATGCAGATCAAGTCGCAAGGTTTTGCGCATTGAACTGTATATTGCTCAGAGACGAATGGAACTTGATAAATGAGCCAGAACTTGAACCGAGTGAAGCCTTTGCTCTAAAAGTCGTGGACACAATTGAAGAGTTGAAATTCCTACAGAATAATGTCAGTAAGGATGAGAAACTCTCATGGAGAAAATTACAATGCATAAAGAAACCGGATGATTTGTGGGTTTCAAGTGAAGGGAGATTGGTTCTACCAGACAGTCTTTTAACGCAGTTAGCCAGATTGTATCATGGACAAGCCCACCTTAGAAGGGATGCCATGATTAGACTATTCAGAATTGATTGGTTCAATCCCAAATTCCGTCAAGTTGCTGAAGCAGTTTGCCATTGTTGCGTCATTTGCCACCAAACGAACGCAGGGAAGGGAACAGTAGTAAATTTGAGCCACATTGGAAGGGCAGCTGATCCATTTAGCAGGATGCAAATGGATTTCATTGAGATGCCTATGCATGGAGGCTTAAAATATGTGTTGGTGATTGTGTGTATTTTTAGTCACTGGATTGAAGCATACCCTACACGCAGAAATGACAGTCTCACAGTTGCAAAGTTACTCTTGAGAGAACTAATACCACGTTTCGGATTCCCGATCTCTTTAGAATCAGATAGGGGAAGTCACTTCAATAAAGAAGTAATCAAATTATTGTGTGCAACACTGAACATTGAACGGAAATTGCATTGTAGCTACCGTCCTGAATCATCAGGACTAGTGGAGCAAATGAATGGCACATTGAAATCGAGGATGGCGAAAATATGCGCATCCACAAACTTGAAATGGCCTGACGCATTGCCCTTGGTGTTAATGTCAATGAGAAACCCACCTGATAAAAAAACTGGACTATCACCTCACGAAATCCTCATGGGCAGAGCCATGAGACTTCCAGCAGTTCCTGCAAATGCACTTGTAATTATTACCGATGATATGGTATTGGACTACTGCAAAGGTCTGGCTGATGTGGTACGCTCTTTTTCTCACCAGGTGGAGGCAACCACCTTGCCACCGATCCAAGGTCCAGGACACGCCCTGAAAGCAGGAGACTGGGTCGTGATAAAGAAGCACGTGAGGAAGTCGTGTCTGGAACCTCGTTGGAAAGGACCTTATCAAGTGATTCAGACAACTACCACCGCTGTGAAGTGTGCAGGAGTTCCCAACTGGATTCACGGCAGTCACACGAAAAGGGTGAAGTGTCCCACAGAAGAGAAAATTGAAGCGCTGAAATTACCAGCAACTGACAGGAAAGTTCCAGGCACTGAGACAGAACGAAGAGAGCCTGAAAGCGAACAAGCAGAAATTGAGACAGAAGAAATATTTTCGGAGGAAGACGCAGTCGATCCTTTTGAGGGTAACACAGGAGAAGCCTCAGGAAGTGTCAAAGATCCTGGAGGGGACGAGGAGCCTGTCACAGGTGAAGAAGCAGGAGAGCCTAATAAGAGGAGGGCTTTCCCAGAAGCAGACGATACAGGAAAAGGAAGAGAAAACCTGATTGACCTCCTAGGGGAAGGAGACAAGACAGAACAGAGTGAAATAGTTCAAGTTCTTCCAGAACCGGTTGCAGGTCCATCAGGTGAAGGCAGTGCGAAACAGAGACAAAGCATATCGCCAGTGAAATCAAAGACTAAAGAAATATTAAAAGGGCCAAAATTGAAGGAGAAAAGAAAAGAAGTGTCTATCGTAATAACAACACCGAGTGAAGAACAAGACACAGCCAAAGAACAAGACATAAGCGAAAGAGAATTGAAAGGAGATGCAAAATTGAAAAGGAAAAGAATACCGAGCAGAAGATAGTCTGGTCCAGAGTGGGCATACACAGCCACTAACGATTGGTCAGACGAATTTCTATCTTTCAGTCTTGAAAACGAAGAAGCAGAACGACACTTTGGTACTTGAAAAGTGAAATTTCATGAACATTACCGAATAAGACATTGACAACCTGATTGACTTTTGAACCAGATAAGACATTGCTAACTTGATTGACTTTGAAACCGATCTTGAGACAAAGCTGCTAATCTGATAAGAGACTAAGGCCCTCATTCGGACCTTGGCGGGCGGCGGAGGCCGCCCGCCAAAGTCCCGCCGTCAAAATACCGTACCGCGGTCGCAAGACCGCAGCGGGTATTTTGACTTTTCCCCTGGGCTGACGGGCGGCCGCCGAAAGGCTGCCCGCCAGCCCAGGGGAAAACGACCTTCCCACCATGAAGCCGGCTTGTAATCGAGCCGGCGGAGTGGGAAGGTGCGACGGGTGCTACTGCACCCGTCGCGTATTTCACTGTCTGCTATGCAGACAGTGAAATACTAGCGGGCCCTCTTACGGGGGCCCCTGCAGTGCCCATGCCATTGGCATGGGCACTGCAGGGGCCCCCAGGGGCCCCGCGACACCCCCTACCGCCATCCTGTTCCTGGCGGGCGAACCGCCAGGAACAGGATGGCGGTAGGGGGTGTCAGAATCCCCCATGGCGGCGCAGCGAGCTGCGCCACCATGGGGGATTCAAATGGGCAACGGAAAACCGGCGGGAGACCGCCGGTTTTCTATTTCTGACCGCGGCCAAAGCGCCGCGGTCAGAATGCCCAAGGGAGCACCGCCGGCCTGTCGGCGGTGCTCCCGCCCCCGTTGGCCCTGGCGGTGCAACACCGCCAGGGTCATAATGAGGGCCTAAGCCTCTAAAGAAAACCGTGTGAACATTGACCTCGTTCAGCTTTATATATATATCTGCAAATTTGATTTGATAAAGTGTCTTCAACTTTCTGATTCTATATAGATCATACCAGGCAGTACTACAAAAGGACATAAAATGAAATGTTGTAAATACATGTGTATAGGTCTAATAACTGCATGTGTACTAATAATTATAGCAATAGTTCTCGGAATGCATGGAAAGAATGAAAGAGACGCGAATGATGCTTCTACTTCTCAACCTACTACTGAATTAAATCCTTTGCAGAAACTCGAACAAGACGAGAAATATTTACACGACAAAAAAGAATTATCTTCTAACGTCTTCTATCGCTTGCTGAATGAGTATGTTGAGACAATGGATGTGAAAGATTGTTATGTGTACACACAAATACCTACCTCAGTAATAGAAGGAGTGACATATCATAGCATGCCTATTACGTATGGAATTTCATGTAGTTTGTTACTAACAAGATTCTATAACCAGGAGTCTATTCAATACTTCTATTCCAATCATGATGTCGTATTTCCATATGTCCCCATAATTGAATATTTGAGTAAAACAGCAAGAGATTATTATATAAAAGTAGTTAGAGGTTTCTTTGAACCACTATTGCCTTTTCCTGTAGTCCACGCTCATAGAGACAACCTTACATGCTTACTTTCACCCGTAGAAAAGAGTTTTTTAGAACACACTGAAGATAGAAGGAGAATGGTAAAGGAAAAATAAGAAAAGGAATTACACAAAAGGACATCTGTATATAACTATGCTTTTGCTGCAATAAAGACACAAGGGAAATTAGCTTTAGATGCATTACATATAGGGAAACTTTGTGTATATAGACCTAAATCATATTATGACACAATTTTTGTGGGAACGAGTGAATGTAAACATATGTTTTCGTTTCAGGCTAAGTGGACGTTCATGCTGAATGGACAAGACCCAGTCATTCCAGGGGTATATTATATTTGTGGACTTAACGCCTATTATTGCCTTCCTAAAGGATGGTCTGGTATGTGTTATTTGGGAATAGTATTTCCAAAGATTTATCAACTGGATGACTTAAAGAAGTTTCCAAAGCTGTCTGAATCACATCGCATTCAGAAAAGGGAGGCAGCTTCTGGTGTGGTAGGAGATATATTTGGAGCGATGATTCCTTCAGTAGGAGTCATATTGAATTCAATTAAAATACGAAAGTTGTCTACTATTGTGGAAAACATGCTGACAAAATTCTCGGGAGCCATAATCCTGATTGATGCTGAACTTGCTGCAGAAAGAGCTATGACTCTTCAAAACCGGCTTGCTTTAGACATTCTTTTAGCAAAGAATGGCGGCGTTTGCAAAATGCTTAGTGCACGTCATTGTTGTTCTTATATTCCAGACAACAGTGGGCAAATTAGGAAAATGCTTACAAATTTAACTAACGATAGTGCAGATTTGAAAGAATTGAAAGAACCAGGAGTATGGGAAAAGGTTGGAAAAGGATTTGCTTCCGTGGGAAATTGGCTCAGCAACATTTGGAACGGACTATTACTGAAAATAGTAAAAGGAATATTAATAACATTAATTTGCTTATTAGGTATTTGGGGAATTTGGAAAGGTATTAAAATATTGAAATCAAGAAACAAAAGGAGAAGAGAAGAGAAAGAACAAAATAAAATGGTAGAAATATACAGAGAAAAATCAAAGGGAACAA
This sequence comes from Pleurodeles waltl, assembly GCF_031143425.1. NCBI lineage: Eukaryota > Metazoa > Chordata > Amphibia > Caudata > Salamandridae > Pleurodeles > Pleurodeles waltl. Next base: position 1,268,365,420 of record NC_090440.1, read on the forward strand.
AGAGGAAGAGGGAATTGACTGAAGTGCCAAATTACTAAACAGAATTTTAATGAAATAAAATTTGTGATGGAAGATTTGATGTGATGACATAATTAGTCATCAGAGCAGGGATTGATGAAGCAGAAAAAAAAAGACGAACAAATATTCATATATCATGTAACAAAATCATATAAGGTAGTGTGACTTTAGTAAAGAAAAATAACATACGTGGGAAATTGTGCCCACGAGGTAGTTCGCCATTATTATAAACGAGCTTAATTAATCATGAAGAATCGATACATGTAGTAATCCGTCATAATTGCAAATGTACTCTATGATTTTCTTGTTGAAACTGTTTTATGCTTAGCTTAAATTTAGCAGAGGCTTTGGCCTAGTTGCCTGGTCTCAAATTTAACTGCGTGGTTTGCACTTGTATTAACAAAGACATATTCTTTTACTTTAAGGTTGTATTTTTCCAGTAGAAATGACTAATACACTTATCTCAAGGGTTCGTGCTAGGCTAGTTTCATCCCCTTTGAAGCAAGGTCAGCTTCTGCAGGTGCAGACAATAAAGACTCTGATATAGAACTAATTGGCAAACTTTGTTGCAACTTGTGTTCCAAGGCTCCAAGGACACCTTATGCATAAATGAGTACTAGGAGAAAGACATTATTCATTGGTCAAAAGGAAGCCACCCTATGAACCCTCTAATGGAAGACCCTGAATAATTTAGAACGTTTCTTACTTAAACCCACCGGACAAAGAGAAGTTAGTCATTTTCTACAATGCCATTTTGAAGCCTGATTCAAGACGCCATTTTAAAATGACCCTCTGATGCCTTTTCTCTGTTGCAGAGAAAGAGACTTAAAAATTCTCACCCTAGAGACTTTAACTTTAATTTTGCCCCGTCTTGCCCATGCAGTAACTTTTGCCCCATTCTCCTTGCTGCCACAAGGAAAACTTGCTTTAACTTTGCCCCTTTGAAAACTGCCCCATGCTGATCGAACCGGTACCTGAAGGACGAAGACTTACCTTGAATGCTGATTGTATTTGGTAGTTATGAAAGGATAATTGTATTATGCATTGTGTTTTCCTTCTTAGGTACCAACTGCTGATTTTGACAGGGCCCAAGCTAGAAGTTGTCTAAATTTGTGTTAACTAAATTCGTTTTTTCATTAAGCCCCACATGCCAATGCTAATTAGAGGTTAGTTGAGGTATTCACTTGATGCACCATGCTAAATTGAAATCTTGTTATGCTGACCGATGTATGCAATTAGTCAAATTCAGTTACTTATATTAGTGATTTGCATTGCTATAACCGAGTGCATTATAATCCAGATTTTGCGTAGATTGCGTTTCTTCCGTCGTTATGGACAGCTAGTAATGTTTGTATACATATATCATTTGATTTTGAGACTTATATATATCGTGTTAGCTTTGTTAATAAAGGGAAATAAACTGATTAACTTTTAATAAACTGGTGTGGTTTTTCATGACTGAAAGGTCATGTTGCGTCAAATACTGATTGTTATTTGATTCCTAATGTGTTGCTTGATCTATAAATTGAGTATTGGGTATTGATTACAATGGTTATTGATTATTGATTTGAGTGATCTGACTATTCTTGGATGAGCGGAACCCAACTCGATTAAAAGGTTCACCGACCTCCAGCGTGTCCAAGTACAAGTAATTTATAAAGACTGGACGCGCTATCACAAGTCATAAATCTATATTTGTAGCAATTCATGATTTCTTATTTGGAATATTAGTATATGTTGTGAGCCGGTGGCTAAGCACAACAGGAATTACCTGGACAGAACATGTGAGATTATACTCTCCATTCTCCCCATTACGGACAGGTGACACTATAGACTGCCATTGCATAGAATCTTAAAGAAATCTATTGATGTTTTGAGTCTCTTTCAAGGTCATTGCGTTCATGAAGGGGGATTTGTTTCTGAAACTGATTGCATGACTTGGACATAGGTGCATGCCCAACTTGCACCATCATGTCACTCAAAGTTACATGGATAAGACACAGAAACGTCACATATAGTAACAGTGAGAAGATGAAAAAGTCACTTGTCAAGCCAATGAAAATAAAAAAAAAAAGCTTTCAGCTATGATGCTTGTGCCTTGCATAGAACATCAACAAGACTGTATGCACAGGCAAAAAAAGGAGATGTTATAGCTTGTTTTGTAGCTTGTTACATAAGTCGCCCACAGGGAGGGCCAGTAGGGATATACTCTCCCTATTATGGTATGAAAACCAAGTATCCTACCCTATGTTTTTAAATGCCACCGCATGATCCTTTTATTGTTGATTATGGGAAATCCAATATTAGAGAATTAACTCTGTGGTCAATTGCAGCCTGCAAGATAGCTCAGCGGATTAATGCATCCATTGTAGGAACCTTTGTGTGGCCTAAAAATCACGGAATTGCATTCCAACAGATCGACTCAACCTTTTATCCCTTGTACAATGATAAAAAGAGTAACATTATTGTGAGTGATAATTGTTCAGTGACATAACATCCTACTGAATGGTATGCTATGTAATATTAACAAAAACAACAATAATAATAATAATAGCGAGAATAGCAACTGCAACAACAACAATAATAATAATACAACTACTTATCATTATTAATATTATTATTATTATTATTAATAGTAATAATATTATTATTAATATTATTATTGTGTGAATGGCGAACCACACTAAATTAATCAATGAAATTCCGTATTAGCATCCATAAACTCCTATTTTAAGAAGTTTATTTAGGCCTCTAAGTGAGCCACACCGTTAGTTTCATGGCACAGCAAGCACAGGACTTATATCTGGACATACCAATTGCACTTAGGATATAAACCACAAACTTCCACTTTCTAGTGACAGATTCTCCGGTGCCCTAGCATCGTTGATCAAAACAAAGCTATGCATCTTAACCACTGAAGGTCAGCTATATATAAATCCAAATCTGTTATGGTTTAATTTGCAGTATAGCAAGCACAAAGTGTTTTTAGATGTGTTCGGATGACGTTCTCCATGAGGTCTACCATGAGGCTCTTCTGGGTTAGTGCATTAGGAACCCAGCATATATTGTTAGTTGACAAGTATCAATTGAAAATGTCCTTTTAAGGAGGCAGAAATTGTATGTATTTGCAGTATTAGTCATTTCAGTTTGTAGGCCACCACATATATGTAGTTTAAAGCTTTCCAAGGGTTTGAATTCTGTTTTGCTGGTTGGACACACCCATCTGTCTGGAACTATTTGTGGTTTTGCTTTGGACCTTACCCTATAATCCCTACCATGGGTGCTAGGGGGCAGGGTAAATCTACCCACCCCTTTATATCATTTATTTAAACTTTAGGACATGGGAATAACTCTCTGAGTCAAGCATTGGCTGCCAGCAACACTTTTCTCATATTGCTGGCACCCAGTCAAGTGCTTGCTCTCACAGAAGTTCTATTTCGAGATGGCCTAAGGTAAAAGAAGCGACCTGGGCCAATCACAACGCTCTGTTTTTAAAGTGGCACTCCCTCAAGACTCTCACAGACCCAACCATCCAGATAAACAAATATTTTTAAACTTTTATTCTCATTTACACTAAACTACAAACCACAAAAAAGTAGAATCTGTGAACCTTTGTGGGGATATAATTTGCAACTGCTCATGGAGGTAATACAGTACAACATATCCATAACTATTTCTGCCTATGAAAATTAGCAGATTTGAAAGCTTACAATTGTTGATAAAGAAATCCCTCAAAGAGGTGATCCTTTACTGATGTACCTAGAGGTGCACAAATGCATCGACTCATGATTAATGGTAGGGGTTTTCCTCAATCAAGTGTGTCATTAGATCGGAGCTCTGGTGCTGCTCAGTGAAACCACTTCAAGGGCCAGATGTAGCAAAGGGTTTTACCCATTCTATGTCTATGGCCCCAAGTGTAATAAAACCTAATTGTGATGAATGAGCAGTGGCGAACGATTTCCCTGAATTAGCTGTGCGTGCTGATGCTCCCTGTAGAATGTTCCCTGGAGAAGTGCCTTGGCTTCTGGTTGCAGATTGCAGTGTATTCCTCACTGCGTCTTGTCTCTGTTGAATTTTGTTTGGTGTCAGTCTCTAAGGCACAGGCAACGTAATGCAGAATGTCATGCTTTTGATAATCATACATTTCAATATGCTACCCTGAATTAGACATCGGAAAAATCTTGAGCTTTCATTTTTGATCATTAAAATACTTATCGTGAAAGAGAAAACAGCTGTGCTCTTAAACACTGATTTGTGGTGTACAGTTCTATGTAGGAACACCATTATACCTGTAATATGGATTAAGGTGCCAACAGATTCGGCATGAATGCTTCCTTATTAGTTACAAAACCGAGAGTGAAAGAAGAAAACGAGAAACCATAAAGCAAACAAGAGCTAACTGAAGAAATAGTACCAATGTAAAGAATAAAACTTATTTAAAAAATCAAAACTTAGTGACAAAAAGGGGAGGCTGCTGGCAGGAAAGGCTTGTGGGACAGCACATGGAGCGGCCGGGGTAATAAAAAAAATGCAAAAAAGAACACTTCTCTGCTGCACCGCGCCACCTCACCTCTGCCACTCCCGGGCCTTGGTGCTTCTGCTTTCCTACCCTCCCCACCCAATTCAGATGCTTCATTCATGCTGTTACATGCTGGAATTAGCCTGATCAGGCTTATATGGCGCTCAGGGAGGGAGAGGGAGCCTGCATTTGGTCTGGTGAAACACAGCCGGATGGAGTGTTCTCAGTGTGCATGTCATTTTTACCAGCCTCAGAAGGACGGTCAAACTGACATGGGAACTTGAAGTGCACCTAGCAGTCCTTCCACCTACCACCCCCCTTTTAGGTGGAGAATGCTGGCCCCGCCCTACCTAAACATAAAAAGAAAATTGATAAAAAATGTTTTTATTATCATTTTATTTTTCTGCTTCAATGCTTCCTCCTTTCAGCAGGGAGGTGACGCTCCTCCTCCATAATTAAGAGGCCTCCCCTGGTGAACTGGCATCAACCGGAGGTCCACCATATAGCATGACAACTAAATGTGCTGACCCAGTTCCAATGGCTGTGCTAGAAAATGGAGTAAAATGTATTATTCCTTTGTTACATATGATCACCATCAATAACCTAGTCTGTGTTGGACCTGGTCCTCTCTGCAAGATCATCCCCAAATGTTTGCCATCACCGCTCCTATTTTCTGAATTTTCTTTTTGTTGGCCACAGAACCCTCTGCACTTCATCACTGCTAATTGACTTCCACCCAATTGCTCACGCCTGTAAATTAAGTGTTTCTAGTGGAATTAAAGCACTTATTTTGATATTGACTTAAGTAGCCCTTCAAAACATGTCTTAGATATACCATTGCAGCCATGTGCAGTTTTAACTGTCAATTTGAATTGGCAAAATAACCCCTTTGCCAGGTCTAAACCTTCTTTTTCAAGAAGTCAACTTACAGTAGGCCCCTTAACAGTCCATAGGGCAGGGTGCAATGATTCAAAAAGTTGGAAATGCACTTTTAAGTTTTGCATGTCCTGGTAGTGAAAAACTCCCAAATTTGGTATTCACTACTTGGCCTACCTCTCCCATTGGATAATATTGGGTTAGCTTATTACAATTAATAAGTGATAACTTTTGGTAAAGTCGGTATCTGATTTAGACTTCTAGTTGCAAATGTTTTACGTTAGTATTTCACCCATGCCTCAGCCTGGATTCTGAGATTTTTGTTCAAGCAATACCCTTGTGGGCCATCAGGTGCCATTGGTCGACTCCACGTGCGTCATTGGCACTGCGGTCAGCAAGATAATGTCGTGGTCACATATAGGTGCCAACCCCAGAGTGCTGACGTCAATTCTTTTCTTTCCAGACCTGCCTACATGCAGATCCGCAGAGAGTTACCCTCAGTCATTTTTTGGCTGACTTAGACCATTTTATCGAATTCTTGACACTTTTTTGGTGCATTGAGGATGTCACTGAAGACCGGTTTTAAGCAGTGTGACTCCTGTCACTAAATGATGTCGGTGACGGATCTGCACCTCGTGTGTTTGTGGTGCCTGGAGTGCGACTATGACCCGAAGTCATGCTCCGAGTGCAGTGCCATGATCCCGAAAGCTATGAGGGAGCAGTCCCTAAAGCTTATTGCTCCCCGGCACTCGACTCTGTGTCGCTCCCGGTCTCAGTCAAGAGTTAATCAAGAGACAGCTCGCAAAGCCATCACCACTCTTCTTCATTCCATTCGAAGTCTTCGGGAGATTTGGGTCACAAGAAGAAGAAGTCGAAAAAGACCAAACATTCTTCGACTTAGCCCCATCACTTGAAAAATGTGACACGGGAAGAGCGCCAACGTTCAAGGCTTCTCTCTTCGGAGCATGTTACTAGGCTGACTCCGCACCTCCCCTAGGTTCCATGAGCCAGAGTGATCCCTGCCTAACTTAATGAATTCTATGAGGCCATGCACCTCATATTTGGGCAGAACGACTCCCCTAAAATGCCTTTGGGCCCAGTGGTGCCAGAGGGGGCGCCTCAGGTTCTGTTCCAGCGGCTTCGGCCCCAGCTCCAGAGGGCCCCTCAGGGTACGTGGTCAGATCTATGCTGGCGCGCCAACGCGCCCTCCCACAGCACTAACAAAGAAGTCGATGTTGATCCCATACTTATACCCGACTCCGACCCAAAGGCAAATCGACGTCGCTCGAAACAGATTCTGTCTTCAACAGGGCCTACATTCTCCAGATTTGATACTGACCCTTAATCTTATGGGTGCAGTTATAAGGAAAATGTGGAGGTGTTGCTGGGCCCTTTAGATTTCCAGCTGGAAGACCCTGAAATGAACTGGGCACAGGGATCCGGCAAAGCTATTGGTCTGGATACCTCGCCTGATGCTGGCATGCTTTCTCCCTCTACCATGGCTGGGGAGGAGGGAGTTTCATATTGCATGGTGGTGAGAAAAGTGGCTGAGGTCCTTGGCCTTGAGCTACCTTCTGTGGCAGTCAGGACTAAGCTCCTGACTGAGTTGCTTCAACCTGGGGGTTCCACCTCAGAACCCCTCCTACCTTTTAATGAAGCCTTCACTGATGTCATTCAGGGTACCTGGTCCAAACCCAAAATAGGGGCTCCTGTGAACAAGACAATCATCCTCCATCATCAGCCTGAGCTGAATGGCGCTAAAACCCTTACCAACATCCTACGCCTGCGAGCCTTGTCACCCCGGTTTGTTCTTCATCAGGCACATTCACATCCTCACCCCCAAAGAGGGAGTCTAAGAGACTGAATCAACTTGTCCTACAGTCTGGCATTGCAGCCTGTGAACACCGCATCCTTTTGGGTGCTATCCTCTTATGGTAATGCCAGTGCGGCTACAGGTTCAGGAGGATATCCGGGCCATACTGTCCCAATGTGTTGCTGATGGGAGGGATGCAGGCAAGTTCACTATACGTTATGGACTGGATACTACTGACTCACTGGGCAGATCAGTTGCGTCGCCGATGGCCTTATTCTACCATGCCTGGTTGAGAACATCAGGCTTTTTAGAGGATGTCCAACAGTCACTCATGGACATGTCCTACGATGGCACCCATCGCTTTACAGATAAAGCGGACTCCTCGCATGAGCGTTTTAAGGAAGTCCGGGCTATGGCTTGGTCCGTTGGCCTTGCAGTTTCTCCTCACCCCCGACAGTCCGCTTTTCACCCCTTTCGTGGCTGTGGGAGGGGGTTCCAATCCGTTTCCAGTCCCATTCAGCCACTGTGCAGGGCATGCTGCACAACCTCTGCGTGGTTGTGGGTGTAGGATCCCACATATTTGTTGATTAGGGAGTCAGCGGTCTTCCCAGTCCACCTCTGTCCCTGCTGCAGTCTCCACACTTTCCTAGTCTGTTGCTCCATCCTGGAACAGTTGGTGGCAGGATCCTCCATCACCTAACCCACTGGGCATTCATTGTAATGGACAGGTGGGTTTTGCAAATAGTCTGAAGGGGCTTCTCTCTCTCCTTCAAGACTACCCCTCTGGCCATGCCACCATCCTACGATTGGATGATGGAGGATCACATGGCACTTCTCCGCAAGGAAGTTACAGCTCTCTTGGCCAAGGGAGCCATAGAGATAGTCCCTGTGCCAGAATTAGGTAATCATTGTTATTCCTGCCACTTTTTGGTGCCAAAAAGGACAAGGGCCTCCATCCTATCCTAGACCTCCAGTCCCGCAATCTCTTTCTCTAAAAGGAGAAGTTCAAAATCCTCACTCTGGCTCAGGTCCTATCTGTCCTGGACCCTTGAGACTGGATGTTAGCGTTGGACTTTCAAGAAGCCTACTTTTGTGCTTCCATCCTACCTGCCCAGAGACGTTCCTTGTGATTAGTGGTAGGTCACAAGCACTTTCAGCTTACCGTGCTACTCCTCAGGCTTACCAGCACCCCCTCAGGTGTTCAACAAAGTGATGGCAGTGGTCGCAGCTCATCTGCGCCGGCTAGGGCTTTCAGTCTAGCCCTATCTTGACAACTGGCTGTTGAAGGTGGGTTCGCCCCAGCTGTTGTCTTCCACCCCTAGACTATGACGATCCTCCTTCATTCACTGGGGTTGACTATAAACATGCCAAAGCCATACCTGACTCCCTCTCAGATACTCCCTTTCATGAGAGCTGTTTTGGACACAGTGCAGTTTCAGGCCTATTCTCCCGAAGAGCAAATCCAGGATATTCAGGCTATGATACTAACGTTGTGGCCTCTATCCTAGGTTTCAGAGAGAATGTCTCTGAGGCTGCTGGGCCTCATGGCCTCCTGAAATCTGCTGGTGACATATGCCAGATGGCAGATGTGGGCTCTGCAGTGGGACTTGAAGTTCCAGTGAGTGCAGTATCAGGGAATCTCTCCTACATGGTCCAGATCTTGGAGGAACTGCGCACGATCTGCAGTGGTGGCTTTTGAATCACGATTGGGTCAGAGGCAGATCCCTCTCCCATCTGCAACCAGATCCCGGAGTGGTGACAGATGCGTTTCTCCTGGGGTGGGGGGAAATTAGAGGTGTCTAGACTCAGGCAGAATCCAGACTCCACATTAATTTTCTGGAGCATTGCAAGCATTCCTTCTCTCTCTCCAAGGGAAAATGGTGCAGTTGTTCACAGAAAACACCACCGCCGTGTGGTACTGTACCAAGCAGGTCGGAGTGGGGTCGTGGACCATTTGTCAAGAGGCTCTGTGCCTTTGGGCAGGGCTGGAATGTCAGGTCATAACCTTGGTGGGTCAACATCTGGCAGGCTCTCTGAATCCCAGAGTAGATGACCTCAGCCGTCAATGCATAGTTGATCACAAGTGGCGTCTCCATCCGGAGGTGGCCAAGGTCTCTTTTAGCAGTGTGTAGAGCCTTGTTTAGATCTGTTTGTTTCCGCAGAGAATGCACAATGTCAGCTGTTTTGTGGTTTAGACTTTCCAAGGCGGCACTCGCTCTGCAATGCATTTCATCTAGAGTGGAACTCAGTCCTCCTCTATGCCTTTTTGCCAATACCAATTCTGCCCAAAGTTCTGAAAAAGATCAAGAACGTCCAAGACTAAGTCATTTTTGTGACTCCAGATGGGGCATGAAAGTATGGTATTACGAGCTTCTGGGCATGGCCACCAATCCTCCAATCGGAGTGCCCCTTTGGGAGGATCTTCTGTCGCAGCAGCAGGAGACGGTTCTACACCCAAACCAGTTCAGTGTCTGCCTCTTTGCATGGAGATTGAGCAGAGATAGTTGACAGCTTTCGACCTTGTGCCCGAAGTCTGCAATGTAATCTTGGCAGCTAGGCTTCTCTCCACCACAATGGTATACGCCTGTTGTTAAAACAAATTTGTGGCACTAAATAATTGTCCATTGCTGCTTCTCACTTTAAAGACAGCCTTTCTTATTGCCATCACCTCTGCTCGCAGAGTGAGTGAGCTCCAAGCTCTTTCGTCAAAGTCACCATTTCTATCTGCCCATCCTGACAAAGTGGTGCATCATACTAGGGCCTCTTTTCTCCCTAAAGTGGTCACAGTCTATCATGTAAGCCAATCAATCACTTTGATGACTTTTTACGCATCCCCACATCCTTCTTATGAGGAGGAGAGGCTCAACCATCTGGAGCCAAAAAGAGCATTGGAGTGCTATCTCAATCGTACCAAAGAGTTCTGGGTGGGCGATCAACCCTTTGTCGGTTATGTGGGTGCGAAGAAAGCATGGGTAGTGCAGAAGCTGACCATCACTCGATGGGTTGTCCTCTGCATCAAGATGTGCTATGTTTTGGCAAAAAGACAACCCCCTGGGAGTTTTTGTGCTCAGTTCCCCACAGCAAATGCTGGAACCACTCCGATGGCATGCAGAGTTCTGGTCCTGGACATCTACTAGGCAACAATTTGGCCGTCCCTGCACACTTTCACAAAACACTTCTACCTAGACAGTCAGGTCTGTAGAGATGGCCACTTTGGCCAATCAGTCCTGCAGGACTTTTTGTTCTGATCTTGGTTCGCAGCCCACCTCCGAGGATGTATCAGATGAACAAGTTACTTACCTTTGGTAACAAATTATCTGGTAGAGACTTATTCTAGTTGCAGATTCCTTATAGGCCCACCCATTCTCCCCACTTGTGAACTGATTTCTAGGGTCAGGGACTCCCTTTTCAGGGCTCTAGTTTTCGCACACCAATACCAGTGTTCTTCATGTCTCTGCACTACTGGTGTGGGAAATCATGTAAAGAAACTAATGTCAGCACACCGGAGTGGTGCCTAAATACGAATGCAAAGTCATCACCGTGACCATGACACCAACGACCCACGCAGAGTCAACCGACGCCACCTGATGGCATGCAAGGTTATTGTTCGAAGAAAAATATCTGGATCCAGTCTGACGCCTTGGAGAAATTCGAAGGTATGGAATCTACAACTAGATTTCTCTATCAGATATTCGACTTTACCATTGAAAAGTATTTTAAATTATAATCATTTAGAGACCAAACATTATATTTCTACCTGTTCCCAAGCAAAAGTTATCACTTATTAATTGTAATAGGGTAACCCAATGTTATCCAATGGGAGAGGTAGACCAAGTAGTGAATACCACCTGACAGCACGCAAGGACATTGCTCAAAGAAAAATCTCCAGATCCAATCTGATGCCTGGGAGACATTCTATGGTGAGGAATCTGCAATTAGAATATGTCTCTACTAGATAATTTGTTAACAAAGGTAAGTAACTTGTTGATTAAGTCACAATTCTGGAAATGCTACTTTCAGAAAGTTGGAATTTTCTTGTGCTAACCATTTGGTGCCTGCAGTCTGTGTCGTGGGTCACATGACTGTAACTAGTTGCCAGTTGGCCTTTGTGTATTTCTCTCAGACAATGAGACTGAGGAGGGCTAGGATTTCGCAGCATAGGTCAAACTTCCAAGACAGAAATGGCAGAGCTGTTCCCTGTTCGCTTGCATTTCACAGGAGCTGCACACTAGAAGAAGTTCATACCAGTTTTCTGTCACCCTACACCTCTTGGAGCCTGGACAGGGAAGAAGGAAGTTACAGAATTATTTGTGTGGGGCTGGGAAATTCTACAAGTTTCTTCCATATCAAAGCTGATACTAGTCTCAAAAATAGGACCCTCAAACCTACTCTTCAATTCACTCCTGGTCCTACAGAGGACACTGAGAAGGCCTGAATTGCACTTCAGAGGACTGTCCTGCTACTTGAGGCCTCCTTTGTACGTCTGAGGACTGCCCTGCTGCTATCAGATGCCTGACCTGCTGCTTGAAGCCTGCCTTGAATCCTGAGAGGACCAACTTGCTAGTTGAGGACTGCCTTGTTTTTGAATCTAGAACCACCAGAGTGGCACCAAGGGCTAGTTGACTGACCTGCTTTTCCTTGCTACAGGAACACGAAAACCTCCAACAACTTGAACCCTGTGCCTGGACTCCTATTCTCCAAGTGGTGTCATCTAGTCCTGGACTCCTGAAAGTATTTCTAAGTATGCTGAACAGCCAAGACCCATAACTTGAGACTTTGAAAATGTTCAGCTGTAAAGCATTTTGAGAACCAACTGGAGACTAGGTCATACCTGGTCACACATCCACACAAGGTGCATCCCTGGTCAGCCTAACTTTGCGGTAGCATCCAATACGTTCTTCTCCACTGAAGCAAATTCTATTCTGCAGCTTCTCGCAGAAGGCTTATCCTGCCTCAGGGATCCGTCATTGGCTAAAGCCTGCAGCTTCATCCACTGGAGATATCAGACTTCCAAAAAGGTGACAAAGTAAAAATTTAGAAATATTCACTGCAACTTCATCCAGTGGCTTTCTGATGAGGAGGCTTCCTCTGCAGTCACCTCCAGCAGCCTTGTTCCGCTGATCTTTACTTTCTGAACATTTTTCTTCAAAATTGTTTCAATGTTCACATGTAAGTTGAGCCAGGGCCCAATCCACCTCAAGTATCTGAACCGTGCACCACAGCGGTCAGCCATAATGTTCAACTTTGCACTGGTCTTATGCGACTAAATGCCTTTGGTGGCATTTTTATTTTTTATCCACTAGTTTTTACCAAAACCTGTGGTTTCAAAAAATGTATTAAGAATTTTTCAATATTTCTAAATTCATGTGGTATTTGTCTGGTGTTGTATTTTCACTTTATTACTGTTTGCGTGCTGCATAAACACTTAAGACGGGCCTCTAAGTTAAGCGTGACTGATTTTGTGCCAGGCTACTAGAACGTTTAGCACAAGTTAATTTAGGAATGTTTGTGCTTCACCCTGACAAAGACTGTGGTTGTTACTTGTGTAAAGTCTTCACCCCTCAATCAAAATTCCACTCTCTAATATTGTTGCTTAGTGGTGGGATCCAAGTACTTGTGTTTGTGCAGTGCCATGCCGTGATTTGTGTATTCTTCAAATCCCAAAAGTAATTTGACACCAGATTCAACCTCTTTTTAAATTATTTTTTGTTGTTTTGATTTGGATGTGTTCTCTTTTTCCAAATTTAAGTTTACCTTCTCTCCTATTTGCAACAATGCAGATGGAGCTGATCCAAGTGGATGACCTCAGCAAGGATACATGCAGAGGCTCTGCAAAGACAGGGGACTGAATATGGAAAAGAAGGCCACAAAAGTTGAACTCCAGGCAGCCCTCAATGCCTATGAGGAGGTCAAAAAGATCCAGTCCACCCCAGAGGAGTGTGGTGATGCCAACATTGTGGAGGTGGAAGTGGACTTAGTGAAGAAGAAGAAGGAGGGCCTAGCCACAGGCTCTGACCTGCAGCAGCTTAAGAGGAGGGGGACAGCTTGGTGGCAGAAAAAGAGCCCGCTGCCAAGGCAGGGAGCAGTGTGCCCTCCCACAGCCTGTCCTCGGAGGAGTTGATGGATCGGAAGGCATAGAGAGTGTTCAGATTACAGATGGCCAAAATAAAAATGTAGGAGAAGAAGCTGGATCTGGCGGAAAGGAGGATGGTTTATGATATGAATCTGAAGGAGCTGGAACTGAAAACCAAGCAAGCAGCAGGATCCAGAAGCATTGGTGGATGCATTCCAGATTTTAATGGAGAAATGGGAGTATGCATACCCCAAGACCTGGTGCCCAGCATTGTGGTTGAGAATCATATAGATAAGTGGTTTTCTGCATAGGAGATAGCTCTGACGATACACAGGGTCCCAAAGGATTGGTGATACAGCCTGCAGAAATACAGGCCCAATGTGAGGGGTTGCCTTTTATACATTAGAGGTGGGGGATCAGATTAAGTACTATTCCATGAAGCCCATTTTATTCATCAAGCTTGAGCTCACCCCTGAGAAGAATCACATAAGGTTCAGGGACAGTCAGAAACTGCCAAATCACTATTGGGTGGATTTCTTGGGCTACTCCAGGATGTCACTGAGTGGGTGGGTGAGAGGTAGGAAATGAATAATTTTAATGGACTGTATAATCTTATTTTGAGAGAGCACATGTTCAGTGCTTGTTTGACAGATCTGCATTAACAATAATTTCACTGACATCGGGGAGCTTGCAATGGCAGACCTCTGGGTCAAAACCAGCGTGTCTAAAAAAGGTTTCCCTAAAAAGGGAAGTTCAGATTCCCCCCAGCAGAGTGGTGGGGGGTTCAAGGATGACTCAGACAAGTCCCAAAATAAGGATGGGGAAAGCGTTCCCAGGCCCCTTGAAACAGGGAGGAGGCTTCAGTCGGTGGTGGCCCAAGGTGCTACATTTCCAGCCCTGATGCTTTGATTATTCTGCGTTAGGGCACAAGGCAGGGAGATTCTGTCTGTCTTAAGAAACCACCCAGTGATGGGTGTGGCCAATATAGCTGAATGGGTAAGTAGTTCCTACGGGCAGGTGGAGAACATGCCCTAGCCTTTTTAGCTGGGAATTGGACTCACAGGGTAGACTTTGGATCCCTGAGGATGTAAGCCATCATGACCACCAGGTCACAGTGGTTGGGATCTCTGTCACTGCTCTGAAATACACTGTTGCCAGACAGATCATGGTAGTGGAAAGTCCGGTTTCCCCAGAGTAGTACACCTGACAGGTGTGTAAGGCAATCAGGCCCAGGGGCAGCACGTTTCTCCCCCATGGCCCAGGTATCCCTGGAGTGAGGTGAGGAGGTGACCATCCTGGTCATAGTTAGTTCACAGATGCCCACTGACTGCATTCTGGGAAATGAGTTGCCACAGGTGTTGGAAGAGCTGGGAGGGGCAGCCGCCTAGGACACCGTGAAAGCTCAGTTCTCTGGAAATACTACTTCCAAACCGAGGGTACAGAGGCCCAGACGGAAGAACAGAGGTTGGGAAAGTTTCTCCCCGAAACCTCAGAGGTCAGAGAACCCACAAGAGCTGGTAGGGATCTCCTTGTCAGCACCAAGGCTGGAAGTGATGTCTGCCATGGCCCCTCCTTTGAACCTCCACGGGGAGTGGACAACTTAGAGCCTGGCTCTTGACGTTGACAGCTGTCAGTGGCCTCTCTTGATTGCTGTCCTAGGGTTGGGGAGAGAAGTCTGATCCAAGGGGCAGATTGGGCCACATCACTTTGTTGGTAATGGTGGTACAGCCTGACTACTGGGATGCATCTATGGACAAAATAAGGTTTGGAGCTTCACAGGCGCGGTCCACAGGTGAGGACAATGGCTCTCCATGGGTCAGTGCAGTAGCTTAGGAAAGTGTTATCAGAGGGATCCAACTAGGATCAGAAGGGCATAAACATGACAAGGGACTACAGTTGAGGGCCATTGTCCATGTTCTAACACATAAGCAGTGAAGTCCAACAAGGTGTTTTTTGTCTACCCCAGCTTTAGGCTGGTGGGTAGTTGTGTTAGATTTGACTCCCTCTGCAGGGTCATCTCTTAATTGTTTGCCTTTACCCCTCCCATTTTCTGAATTTCATTTTTGTTGGTCTTAGTACTCTGTGCACTTTACTACTGGCAACCAGTGCTTGTCCTCTCTCCTTTAAGCATGGTAAAATTAGCTTCCACCCAATTGGCAAATTTAATTTACTTATACGCCTCTAGTAAAGGGCTACTACATGTACCCAGGGCCTGTAAGTTAAATGCTACAAGTGAGCCTTTTGCACTGATTGAGCCACACACAACAGTAGCCTTTTTATAGAAAGTCTTTGGCTTACCATTGCAGCCTGCGTGCAGTTTTAAACTGTGTTTCTGACCTGGTAAAATAAACCTTTTCCGAGGCCTAAACCTTTCTTTTTAATACACATACAACACTTCTGAGGTAGGCCATAAACAGTCCATTGAAAGGTGCTTATAGGTTTTTAGTGTCCTGGAAATTCAAAACTCTTTGTTTTTCACAACTGCAATGTCTAACTCTCCAATTGCATTACCTTATTATGAATAATAAGTAATATTTTTTTATTAGGAGAAGGTAGCAGTGTCAAGCTAGATATCAAATAAATAGAAATTTAAATCCTTCTTTAATGTTAAAGTCAGATTCTAAATCACTGTTCTGAAAATGCTACTTTTACAAAGATACCACTTTCTCATCCTAACCATTTGGTGCCTGCAGCCTGTGTCCTGGGTCACATGACTAGGTTTAGTTGTCTGCTGGTCTTGGTATATTCCTCCATAACAGTATCATTAAAGGGGGACTTTTTCTCAGGAAGGACCAGCCTGACTTAGTGGGAGAGGCAGAGCTGTCAGCCACCACTCTTGCACTTCAAATGGGCTAGATCAGCACACTCATATAAGACTTTATACTGGTCCATTGTCACCCCAGACTCCTCAGAGCCAGGGCAGGGGGAGGAAGGAAATTCCTGAACCAAATGTGGGGGGAGGTCTAGAGGTTTCTCCTACTTCATAACTGGCACCAGGTATGAATATTAGACCCTCAAACCAATTCTTCAGATCAGTTCTAGGTCTGTAGAAGACTCAAAAGAGGACTACTCTGCTTTCCTGCAGATGGAAGGACTGCCATGCTGAAAGAAGGACTGCCTGCTGCCCTTCTGCCTGAGTAAGGAAGACTGGACCTGCTCATTGAACCTAGACTTGTTCTCTAAGGTAACTATAACGCATGCCTTCGCCATGCACAGTTTTTTCATTAAAAAGTTTACTGCAAATATTACACTGATATTATCAATGATGTTATCAAAGATGTCACGAGTGCCACAATTTGAGGGGTAATTAGCAGTGAATGTCAAGGACACGAATGACAATGACCTTAGGCCACGAGTTATAGTTACTTGAGGTAACTCTAACTATAACAGGTGGATTTCTATGGTGTTGTATGGTTAAAATGTTAGCCTAACTATAACGTATCCTGTAACCTTTGTTTTTTTAAGTGAATTTGTATGTTGTTTTTTTTATTCTATTTCCTAACTATACCATCCTTCTAACCTTTGATTTTTTCAGTGAATTTCTATGTTTTTTTTAACTTAAAGTAATTTTCAAAACCATATGATAATCCAACCACCACCGCGCACGGCCAAAGTCTGGGCCCTACGGCCACCCCCATATATGCACCTAACCTTGCCCGGTGGTGTAGACTGCAGGGCCTGGCCTGTGGCCAGATCCTGTGGCCAAACCCCCTAACCATCAAGCCCCATGCAACACATAGGGGGTCATTCTGACCCTGGCGGTCATTGACCGCCAGGGCCAATGACCACGGAAGCACCGCCAACAGGCTGGCGGTGCTTCCAGGCTAATTCTGACCGCGGCGGTAAAGCCGCAGTCAGAAAAGGGAAACCGGTGGTTTCCCGCCGGTTTTCCCCTGGCCAAATGAATCCTCCATGGCGGCGCTGCAAGCAGCGCCGCCATGGGGATTCCGACCCCCTTCCTGCCAGCCTGTTTCTGGCGGTTTTCACCGCCAGAACCAGGCTGGCGGGAACGGGTGTCGTGTGGCCCCTGGGGGACCCTGCAGTGCCCATGCCACTGGCATGGGCACTGCAGGGGCCCCCTAACAGGGCCCCATTGAGATTTTCAGTGTCTGCCAAGCAGACACTGAAAATCGCGACGGGTGCCACTGCACCCGTCGCACGCCTTCAACTCCGCCGGCTCCATTCGGAGCCGGCTTCCTCGTTGAAGGCGCTTTCCCGCTGGGCCGGCGGGTGGTCTTCTGGCGGTCGCCCGCCGGCCCAGCGGGAAAGCCAGAATGGCCGCCGTGGTCATTTGACCGCGGTGCGGTCATTCGGCGGCTCCCGCCGGGCGTGCGGTTACCGCCGCCGGCGGGAGTCGGAATGACCCCCATAGTCCTTTATTAATTTTTATTGTGAATTTGCAGTGAATTTTTTGCTTTGGCTGGTTTCCTCTGGGACCCCAGCACAAGAGCTAAGGGGTCAGGGTGACCATCCCTGTCCCCCTTTTCTTTTTTTTTTCACAGTTTCACTGTGCTGAAGACAAGTCCCATGTTGACTGCCAACACTTTTCTTTCTTTTGACTGTTTCCCCATGCTGAACCCAAGTCCGAAGGTGGCTGCCAACACTTCTTGGTTGAAGTGTTGGTAACCAATCAGACCGGTGCATTTCCATGCACGAGCTCATCATTGTTTGAGAAGAGGTCGCAGACTCAGATATACAAATGTGTTTTCGCTTCAATATCTCAAAAACTACAGAACAGATTTACACCAAAGAACCAAAAGCACAATCTGCGTACCGAAAGCTAGCATTCTGCCAAATTTGGTGTAATTCCATCCAGCGGTTTGGGCTGCAGTCATGTTAAAAACTCCTATAGGAATTAACATGGGAAACACACATTTTTCAACCGCCCCTTTTTCTTCGCCTCTGCTTGACAGATCAACCAAAACTTTCTGTGTGCAACAAGAATCACTGGGTCATTTCATTTAGAAAAGTTCGGAAAGATACGTAAAACGGTTCCAAAGCTATAGGTGTGTGTACTTCTTGTGTATAAAATATTATGGTCAAATTATATGTTTGAGAAGTTATTTAAGGCGAACACTGAGCACCACTGCTGCAGAAGAATACTGCTAGTCCCTACACAGAGTATATGTCTGATTCACCACTCACTTATGAGCAAAACACTGAAAGGAAACCAGATTAACACGTTGCTCATCATCTCCATGTCATGTTGCAAATGGATTTCCAAACACCAATATGCCCACACTCTCCATACTTCCTTTTGATTTTTTCTAGTTCTTGGAGCCAAAGAATCTCTTCCTACAAGAGTGCTGCAGCCTCTTCTGAAAGAATGTCAAACTGATTACAATTCTGCATGGGTTCGGTATGCACTAGCTACCATGGGATGTCCTTCTCCTTCTAAATAAAAGTCAGTTCTCTGCTTTGACCACTCTTCTATTATCTCAATCAAAACAAGAAAACCTACCTGAGAAACCCATTTTAGAATTACTAACACCACTCACTACATGTTCTGCAACAACAGAATCATCTCTATTAGGATCATCACAAATTGTGGAAAGCATACCCAAATCTCCATTTCCAATTCTGGTGTAAGGCGCCTTGGCCCACCCACAACTAATACACCTTTTGCCGAGCTAGATAAAAAGGGAACTACCTCTATTAAACCTCATATTTCCTTAGGAAATATTCCAGGTACATTTCTAGTTGCTGACATTTTTTCAGTACCTCAAATTCCAAACTACTACCATTTTCCTTGGTCATGCAGTATATTCTGCTCTTAGAGATATGTTGTGATTCAGAGAATAATGCCAAATGTCGGTGTGATTTATGTACCACATTGCAGATAAATTTCCCATATACAACAACACCAAGTTTCCCTTTAATGCTTCATGAAAACTCTCTTAGTGCAAAAAGTTCTTCTCTCATCTCCAAGCAATTTGTTTGCTGAACTCTCTTGCCTACTTTCAATTTGTCCCTTATCTCCTGAACACCTAAACATACTCCTCATCAAAGGCAGGTCCCATATGTTTCCAACACAAAATCTGGACTTTCTCCAGGACAGAGCCCATACATGGAGGCCCTCATTTCATCCCTGGCAGTCGGTGACCGCCAGGGGAAATGTGACAGTAGTACCACCAACAGGCTGACGGTACTACATTGCGTAATTTGACCGTGGCGAAAGCACCACAGTCATACCGCCGGGACGAGCGGCATACCGCCATGGTGGTCCCAGCTGTCTTAATCTGCCAGAGCAGCGCTGCCCTGGGGATTTCCACTCCCCTTACCGCCAGCCTTTCCATGGCAGTGAACACCACCATGGAAAGGCTAGTGGCAAGGGGACTCGGGGTGTCCCTGGGGGCCCCTGAACTGCCCATGCACTTGGCATGGGCAGTGCAGGGGCCCCTAGGCACAGCCCCATTGCACAACCCACTGTCCAAATTACGGGCAGTGGATTGCGTGATGGGTGCTGCTGCACCCGCCACACGGCTACATTAGCCGGCCGCAATGTTACGCCCTGCTCCCCGCTGGGCCGGCGGGGATGTCCAAATGCGGCCGGTGGGTTTCTGGCCGCATAGGCGGCCGAGGCCGACCGCCAATGTTGTAATGAGGCCCTTAATGCCTCCAATATTTCTCACCAGCATCTCAGCTGCTCTCTCCCTTTCTTTGATAGGACCATCTTTTGTCAGTACCACTGAACTCTTGTCAAACTACATGCATTTTCCTTTGAAGAGGCCTCTAATGTAGTGGACTGACGAAAAATCACCCAGATCGAATAAAACTTCAAAATATTCACTTTAGCTGACACATTCAGATCCATCATATCTGTTTTCAACTTTTGGATAACCTCTCTTTTTTATTTTATAAGCTGAACTGTGTTTATTAAGAGCTCAAAAGTCCTCTTTGAATCCATAACGAATTTCTCCACAATTATCATGAAACCTAACTCCTCTCATCCAGACAAGCTACTCTTTCAGCTCCTCGCCACCACTACTTTGCAGTATTAATAGAATGTCACTCAAATAAATAATACACCTGATACCTCTCTTCCTGAAATAATCTGTCAGTGATGTCAAAGCCTTTGTAAAAAAAAAAACGCAGGTGCTGATAGGCTAAAAGGCAAACTTCTTAACTGGTAAAGCTGAACCTTTGATTGGATTTGCAAAAAAGGCTAATTATACTCCACAGTCATAATCCAAAAAAATAAAATCCTTCAGACCTAACTTCACCAACCAATCCCCTCCATGCAAAATAATTCTCAAAAGAAGGAGCCCTTTAATTTTCAAGAAGCTGGCACTAAAGTCCTTATAACCGGTCTCCTTACATTCTTTCTTACACAAAAAAATACTACTCAAAAACCACTGCTTTTTCTTTGTAACTGGCACAATAGGTTCTTTGCACAATGTTTCTTTTTCATTTGTTCCTCGACTAAAAATGTAGTCTACTTGGAAGATAAATTCAACAGTTCCATGGACTGAACCAGTTGCTCTTAGTAACTTTACATTTATTAAGACATTGGCCTATTAAGCAAACAAATATTATTTGATTTACATTTATCATTAAAATCGTACAGAAACTCTACCTTGAAACTCAAATCAATCTATAAAACCGCTTGTTATTGCCTTCCATTCTCAAAGAATTTGCTTATGCTGCCTTCCACACTTAGTAGGAAAACACATACCATATCTCACTAGTCTCCTGTTGCATGGCATTGTGCTATTCTAGTCTTCTTGCAGCCCAAATTCTCCTGTTTCTTTTTTGGGGAAAAATGTCTAATGCAGCTCATGGAGAATACCTTATCGTCTTCATCGAGTACTTGTCTGAAGCCGTGACTCTGGGCCCACATTCTTAGCAAGGTCGTCATCAAATAAATACCCATTAGAAACCAAAATGGCTTCTTTGTTTATCAAATTACCCATCTTAAGTGGGGGTGGTGGAACTCACTGAGTTATACTCTGCAGAATTCTGTGGAGTCACATAAAAATACAACAAGAATCTGCAGAGTTCACCCTCACCTGGTTCCCTGTGTTTTCCTGACTCTCAGCCCCCGCAGAGTTAACTTAATGACCAGAGCTAAGCACGGCCATGTCCCTCATGAAGTGAATCATACTGCATCTTCTCCTTCAGTGGCTTGGGATGGCCTTGAGGCACAGAGCAGGCCTTGGATCCTCTCCACCTATGTGCACGTTTCATCTTTCCCACGCACCCCTCTGTTCAGTGCAACCTTGAGCTTCAGCCAGTGACGGTGTGACAGATCTAGGCCTTAAAGGTTGCAGCACTTCAGACACCAAATGTCTGACATTATGAATGGTACACCTAGATTTTATGTAAAAATAGATATCAAATTCAGTCAGCACAATAATCTCCACCCTTGGGATTAATGATTCCCTTGTGAGTAATGTGTCTGAAGTCAAGCAGAAAGGCTGGCCTGTCACACTTTACTTTCCCTTCTAGATTTCTGCAGCAGGCTTAACTCCCTTGCCTCTAAGCCAAGAGGACCACTTTCCCCAGTATTTGGTCGAAGAGTGCATGAGTCTAAGGTGTTTGCTGTGGACTATCCACCCTAGACTCATGCACTCTTCGACATTCGAACCAAGGAGAACGGGGATCACTTGGTCAAGCTGATCGGGTAATTATAATGTTAGAGGGTCGCCTTGGCTGACACAATAAGTAGTTTTGCTACATTTTGCTACCCAATTACCCCATCTCTTTTCCTTCTTCTGCCGACTAATTTATTCTCTCACAATTCCTTGCCCAGTCATGGTGACAGCTTTTCAGGTTACTGAACAATTACGTGCAAACGGGCTACCTTTGAACTGTTTCTTTGAAAAGGGGCAAATGTAACCACGCATAAAATGACGGGGCAGTATTTGGTGGTTCCGCCTGAAGCATGTCAAAGAGCTGTGAAATTTCAAGGCTCACTCATAGCCTGAGAGTATGTTGTGCCCAGGGACAGCTTCGGGAACCCCAACAAAAACCTACTGTAAATGGGGTTCACGGAAAGAGAGGGATAGGTAGTGTTTCCCATTGATATCTAAGCGCAAAATCATATAAGTGTACATGGAGTAGTGTAGTGGTGTACGGCCAAGGAACTGTGCATGCACAAGGAGGGGAACAAAGCATATGAGATATGATGTCAAAAATACTTGACTGCAAATAGACCCTCTCCTGCTGCAGAATTCAAGAGGATACAGGTCTCAGAAATTCTTGAGTAAGCCTTTGTGGCATCTTCAAAGCATTGTGATCAACATGAATAAGGGGAGGTAAAGTTCATGTGACAGTTACATGGGAATACTTGGCAGCAATGTTTATAGTGCTATGAAGCAGCAAACTGATGCCTGTATGCCCTACTATAAGTAATGCTATTAATGTTTAAGTGTTTCTTCGAATCGTGCGTCCCCTCCAAAAACAAGCACTGTGTAGTAACTGCATTTATACATCGATTTCTCCCCACCTGACTGTAGTGGGGGGCTGAAACATTAAGGTACACTCTGGCACTGATTAGTGAAAGCTCCACCGAGTACATTGTCAGGTACCTCGTCAAGTAGTTTCCTAGTCTATCAGTACCACCGGCAGGAATCCAAGCTGATCGCACCATTTCCAGGTACGACAGTCAACGCTTTACTGTGGGTTCTTGGACCATTTTCTTCATGCGCCATATTACCCCTATAGAAAAAATGTGTACCAGTCACTGCAAGAGCTGTGGCTGTTTAGAGAAGAAGACCAAGCCCGCACAGTGATGTGGAAGGGCTAACAAAATGAAGTTTATGGAGCGCTCATCAATGGGCAAGCGTTGCAACACAAACTGTCAGGACTGCTTCCCTCTCTGGCTTTTTAACCCTGTGTGTGTAGGGAAGGCAAGATTAAGTACCCTAATTAGTGATTAATTCTATCAGCTGAGTGGAGCAGTGAAATGTATTAGCAATTCCGCATTACAAGAGTAATGCAGATTTACTAAATTCCTTCAATTCCGTCCACCCCTAATCTTAAAGCTAATGTTTGATCAGCAATGTCTTTCACATCTCGGCACAAATTGGTATTGCCCCAAACAATGTTATCTAACTCCAAACTCTTAATAGAGTTGCATCTACATGCAGCTGATTAGCTTGTGCCTTCTCTTCCAAATCCAGAATTTGTGCCAACAAAACAACTTGTCCTAGCATTGTTTAATGATCTCTTTAAGCCTTTTGGTGGATTGATTCGCAATCTCTGTAAGATTAAATAGAGCATAAATCTTTCATAAAAAGCCTCAATCAAACTGCACGCAGAACTCCCTTTAACCCTTAATAACGAAATGGTCTAATCCGTTATTTAATGTATTTAGCCACATGCTCAATAGACATCCATTTATGGACTACACAAATGCCTTTTTGAGTGAGGCCTGAAAGTATCCTTACCTTGATTATATTTGAGGTGCCTTTTCCTGCTGTCCTCTTTTTGTCTGCTCTCAAAACTCTTTTGTTCAATCTCACCCCGTTCTCACTCTAGATTTTATCCATCATAAAACTCATCACCTTCTCTCTGTCATAAATAACAGAGTCTTAATTATTTTCTTAATCATGTAAAAGTTGTTCTGTGCCACTGCAGATAACTTTCAAAGAAAGCAGGGGTACGAGAGCACTCCTGTAACAAAAAAAATGTGAGGGCATGAGAGGGATCATTATCAATAACATAAGAAAGAGGTAGGCTAGGCTGTGGAAGCCCAGCAACAGTATCTGGGTCACATTTCAACCTAAAAAGAGAAAAAAAATGACCAGTGCCATCTGGTCTTCGGAAGCAACATGGAAGACCAATAGAAAAATGCTGGGAAAGGTCGAAAAAAGAATGACAAAAGGCAAAATTACTGAGGAATAAACACCCATTCACATAATTCATTGGTGTATGTCCCTAAATGATAAATCCATAAATCATAACTGCTACATCCCAATGACGTGTGCATGAGGATTAACATTTCCCCTGAGATCTCTCTTGTGGCATTAATTAAAGCCCACCTAGCGCTTCCTGCGTGAGTTGCATAGATGGTAATACCTCGCCCCTATAAGAATGAACTATTCTATTATTTTTCATCCAATAGAATTCAGTTGACAAAGATGAAGCCAGGATGCCCTACGTCTAGAAAGGCAGCAGTGTCATATGCAGTGTACACCTACTACCGCATATATGTACCTAAAGTGTACATATATCTCCAAGATACATAAATGTGCATAAATGCATTTTTCTTTGATATTTTGTCCCTCAATATTCTGCCCTCGATATTCTTATACAATGATATTCCAAGGTTGATATTCAGGAGCACAAAGAAACCACACAAACAGGGAATCAATCTTTTCCAAATGAAGCAAATAACCAATGTATCTTTCTCTCAACCAACATAAAATATGATCCGAAGCTTGCTTCTGTCAGAAATTATTAGAAAACCAAACGATTCCATCTCCACCTTGATTCTTTGTAATTCATGTGTCCCTGCCTTATACTATTGACATGTGTTCATTCTAAAAACAGGTTATTTTTCTATGTAAAGTACACCAATGCCTATTTTTGTGTGGTAGCCCCACATAAAACTGTTGAATAAAATAACATTAATAGTGTTATTTATATAATTTACTCTATTGTTTCATATATAGGCATCAATGGGGCAAAATGTAATGATAACTAGGGGTGGGTGAAGAATTTCCCTCAGCCAGTGGAGTTTGCAGGGTTTTCACCAGTCCTCACTCTGAGTGGAGTGCTGAGTTCCGAAAAACTCCCCGAAGTGACGAAGTGACGCAGAGCGGGCTTTTTTCTCTTGTTCGTGCTTGCCAACGTTAAGTTAGTGAGCACGAATGAGAGAAATTGCTAAGTTGGAGAGAGAGATTTTTGAACGCAAGCGGTCGAGGTAGATTGCGACCACTCGAGATGAGAAAGCTGCCAGTCACATTGAAAAAGTTGCTGCTCGAGTAGAAAATCTACTTGAGCTGCAAAAATAAGTTAGCACCCTCTGGCGCCCCCGCATGATGCCATTCACACTGATTTTACTATGCGGGAGAAACTCCTGTGCTGAAATTCACTGCGAACAGGGTGCGTTACCCAACTCCACTGCTCGCGGAACTCCGCGTAGCATGGCAGAGTCTTTTTGGCACTTCACGAAGTTCCACGTAGCAGAACTCCACGAACTCTGCCCAGGCCTAAACATAACTATTGCTTAATACAAAATCAGCAATCTAGTTGTCACTGTGTAAACATATTAAAAAAACTTTCATACCATCTAGACCCACTCATTAATTGATCCCTTAATTATTTCCATTTCTTCGTCTCATCCTGCATTCTGCAAAAATAGTTTTTTCTCCTTTTTTGTACCAATCTAGGCAGGTACCAAGAGTAGTTCTTTTACATGAGATCCTCCCATTCACTTTCATATTTTTAAGATCAAGGTGATCGGCACTATCACACTAAAATACAATAAATATATTTTTACTTATTCTCACACTATTTAATTTTGTTATAGCTTAACTTATTTCTTTAACTTTATTGGCTAGATCTTGTTTCTGCTTACTTGTTGTTTTCATTATTAATAACAGCTACCACAATGTCACAATAATCTTTCCTTGATCTCAGGTGTGTTTTCTCTGTTTCTTATGTCTCATATCACAATGCACAGTTTTCTCACCAATATTTTTACTGCAATTGTTGCAGTGATAATATCAATGATGTCATGAGTGATGTAATTAATGGGGTAATTAGCAGTGCATGGCAAGGCAAGGGCGCATGTTATAGTTACCTTACGGTATGAGTTATTGTAACTGTGGGAAAATAGGATCTTTCGCACCTGCTTACCAGGACCCCAGTGTCGGTGTCCTCGCCCCTAAATTTGGTTGGTAAGCATTTCTTACACCCCACAATTGACATACTGCTTTACCCTGTAAGTCGCTGCACCATGTATTATGCAACCCATGGGAGCACATGCAAACTGTATCTACAGGCCTGCCATTGCAGCCTGTGTGAAATGTACATGTGTGAGAAAGTAGCCTCCTTCTAGCATGGTTACCCCCACTTTTAGCCTGTTTGTGAGTGTGTCAGTGTGTTTTACTGTGTCACTGGGATCCTGCTAGCCAGGAACCCAGTGCTCATAGTTTGTGGCCTAATGTATGTGTTGTCAGTAGTGCTTGACTGTGCCACTGAGGTTCTGCTAACCAGAACCTCAGTGCTTATGCTCTCTGCTTTTAAATTTTTCACTGTACGCTAGTGACTTCATTTACCTATTTCAATTGGCACACTGGCCCCCCCTTATAAGTCCTTAGTATATGGTACCTAGGTACCCAGGGCATTGGGGTTCCAGGAGATCCTTATGGGCTGCAGCATTTCTTTTGCCACCCATTAGGTAGCTCAGACAAACCCTTGCACAGGCCTGCATTGCAACCTGCGTGAAATAACGCACACATTATTTCACAGCCATGTTCGCTGCACTTAAGTAACTTATAAGTCACCTATATGTCTAACCCTCACTTGTTGAAGCTGAGGTGCAAAGTTACTAAGTGTGAGGGCACCCTTTCACTAGCAAAGGTGCCCCCACATAGTTCAGGGCCATTTCCCGGGACTTTGTGAGTGCGGGGACGCCATTACACACATGCACTACATATAGGTTAATACCTATATGTAGCTTCACAATGGTAACTCCGAATATGGCCATGTAACATGACTATGATCATGGAATTGTCCCCCATTCCAAATTTGTTATTGGGGAACCAATTCCATGCATCCTGGGGGCTACACTATGGACCCCCACTACTGCCAAACCAGCTCACTGAGGCTTGCACTGCAGCTACAGCTGCTGCCACCTCACAGACAGGGTTCTGCCATCCTGGGGTCTGAGCAGCTCAGTCCCAGGAAGGCAGAACAAAGCATTTCCTCTGAGAGCAGGGTGTTACACCCCCCCCCCCTTTGGGAATAAGTGTTACAGGCTGGGAAGGGGTAGCCTCCCCCAGCTTCTGGAAATGCTTTGAAGGGCACAGATGGTGCCCTCCTTGCAGAAGCCAGTCTACACCGGTTCAGGGACCCCTTCTCCCCTGCTCCGGCAGGAAACTGGACAAAGGATAGGGGAGTGACCACTCTCCTGTCCATCACCACCCCAGGGGTGGTGCCCAGAGCTCGTCCAGTGTGTCCAAGACTTCAGCCATCGTGCTTTGCAAGGTGTGGGGGCACTTTGGGGGGCTCTGAGTATCCTGTGCCAGCAGGTGTTGTCAGAGACCCCTCGTGATAGGTCCATACCTGATAAGGTAGCCAATCCCCCTGTCTGGGCTATTTAGGGCCTCTCTTGTGGGTTCTCTTCAGATTCTGCTTACAAGTTCCCTTCAAGAATCCTCTACAACAACTTCAGGCTCTTCTGACTTCAGATCAACCTCAGCCTGCTCCAAGAAAAGCTGTAACTGCAACAAAGTCTCTGCAAGAGACACTTTTCTTCAGCAATCTCAGCTCCAAGTCAGCAACTGCAACAGTCTCCATGATGTGCACGCTCTGGGGACTCCCTGTCTTCATCCTGCACCAGAAGGACCGAAGAAATCTCCTGTAAAGTGACAGAGTCACTCCCCTGCTCCAAGCAGGCACCTTCAAAGGTGACGACCGGTACCCTGGGACTCCTCTCACAGCAACAAGCATGCTCCTAAGGACACAGAGGGTGGACATCATCAACATAGACTATCCTGAGGACCTGCTGACACAATTTGGAGGAGGTAAGACCTTGCCTTCCCCAAGAATGATGGTACCTCTGTGTATTGCATCTTCCTCGCCTCCTGAGGCCTCTGTTCACTCTTTACAAAATTCCTTTGTGCACAGCCTGGCCCAGGTCCCCAGTACTCCATCCTGTGACGCACAACTCGCTGAGTCATTCTCCGGCGGCGTGGGACATTCTTTTCTTGTGTTGCATCAACTGTATTTTGCACCTCCTTTGAACCTGGATCCTGCAACTCCTAGGGGTGCTGGCTGGCTCCAGAGGACTCTCTAAAGTGCTTAGAGACCCCTCTTCCACCTCACATAGAGTTGAGGCCCCCAGTTCCCTCCTAGGTCCATCCAGCATCATTTTGGCACAAAATGCAGTTTTGTCATAGCCAAGGCTTGTTGGTGACTTCCAACATGAAATCTCATCTGCAACAATCTTCACGCTCTGAGACATCTTTTGCATCATGCAAGAACCCACTGGCATCTTACTAGGGTGCATTTCTGCAGTCTTCAACTAACCAGGGACTCTTCTTTTGCACCCTCTACTGGGTTTGGCAGGGGCTCCTGTCCTTCCTGGAACTTCTTTTGACTTCTGGACTTGGTCCCTCTCCTTTGAAGGTTCTTTGCAGACTTAAGTCCATATTTATACTTTTTTAGCGCTGCATTTGCGTCATTTTTTGACGCAAAAGCGGCGCAAACTTCCAAAATACAATTGTATTTTGTAAGTTTGCACTGCTTTTGCGTCAAAAAGAGGCGTAAATGCGGTGCTAAAAAAGTATAAATATGGGCCTTGGTTGGCTGCTGCAAAATCCCCAAAACGAGGTGTAGTGTGTCCTAGGGAAACTTGCAGTACTTTACTCCTGCTTTTCTGGGCTCTGGGGTGGGGTCATTTACCTACCTTTACTGTATTGTTACTCTCCCAGTGATTCTGCACACACTACACTTGTCTAGGGGGGAATTTGTGATTCGCATTCCACTTTCTTATTTTATGGTTTGTGTTGCCCCTAAACCTATTGTCTCTCATTGCATTCTATAGGATTTCCTCCTGTTTGCATTGTTCTATGACTATTTACTTGTCTAATTTTGGTGTCTAGTGTATGTATTGTGTATAATGCTTACCTTCAGAAGGAGTATTGTCTCTAAGATATTTTTTGGTAACACTGAGCATTGTCTTTACTTGTGTATAAGTACTGTGTAACTATAAGTGGTATTGCAGGAGCTTTGCATGTCTCCTAGTTCAGCCTAAGCTGCTCTGCTATAGCTACATGATGATAGCATTTCTCAGAAGACTATGCTTGGTGTTTTTAATTAATCTTATGGCTTAAAGTTTTGTATATGAGGACATTAGCTCTGAAATCCTCGATAGGTAGTTCACCACAGTAGTTGTCCAACCGCCGTCTTGGGGTGTTTACGGGCTACCCTGAGGGTGGAACCCCAGATTCATCTTCACAACATCTTCTGTGACCTGGACACCGGACTCCGCTGCTGAACCAAGACCGGTCTACAACTAGTAAGAGGGCTCCTACTGCAACTTTGTCCCTGAGCATTGCAAGAACTCTGCAACTTCTGTGGCTGTGCATCCTCCAGAGTTACAAGTATTCTGCATGAAGGAATCTGCCTTGGTGTGAAGGCGTCACTCCCCTACAACTGCTGGTGTCTGAACGTCTGCGACTGGTGTGTTGATTTTGCTGTCCCACTGACTCCTTAAGGCTCTGCAACACAGGTGGTAGTTCTGCAGCTCTCTGGAGGTCTGACCTGCCTTCTTTGCAACTGGGAAGATGGTGGTCCCCAGTTGGAGATGCTAGGAGGGGACCCTTGTGCACCACGTCTGCTGTCATCATCAAGGAGTGTTTGCTCCTCAGGTTGAAGACATCTTAGTTTCATGAAGCCCTAGCCTCAAACATCACACAGCTCCAAGACCGACATCATCTCTGCCACCCCTACTACGCGGGCCTCCAACATCTTTGTCTGCTGAGGCGTCCTTGCGGTTCCATGTGCTTGCTGCCAGAGGGTCCTCCTTGAGCCTCCTTTGATTACTTCTGGCTTTCCTTATGGCTGATGGCTGGTCCTAACTTACCTGTAAAGGTTTAGTCCCTGCTGCAACTCTTTTTGCAATACTCCTTTTGGTCAAGTGTTGCTGGTGGTCCTGCTGACCCCGCTACGTTCAACAACCAGTGTGGGACAGCTCATGGATGACCCCTGGGATCCTTCTACATCATCTGGATGCCGCAGCTACATCTTCACGACAGCCGACCAACAGAGAAACATCCAAAAGAAGGGTGGGCATTGCCCTCTTGCACCCCATGGATGACTCTGGGTTATTTGGACTCTGTCTCCTCTTTTCACAGGTACTCCTTGCCAGGAGTACATGCCTGGGTTCCACTAACCTGGTCCATGGATCACCGTAGCAGCTGGACAGATGAGGTCCCCACTGACTTCAACAGAAGGTTCTGACACAACTTCATCCCAATGCACCTGGGCTTCCTGGTGTAGGTACTCCATGTATCTGGGTATGCACAGGTGGGGGCACTCCTGAATCTGCCTTATCCCAACAGGTTTCCTCAGAATCCTCTGCAAAGGTTCTGTTTCCAATCGTTTTCTAACCGCGCCATACCCAAAGCTATCCTATGGGACACCCGTCACTAGATAACATCTCTGCACACGGGTTCCTGGGGAATACCTGCTACTTACCTCTGGTGTTTGAGTACTTCACCAGTCCTTAGGATTCTTGAGTGTTAGTCTTGGTTAGCTGTGTGTTTATGTACCCATGTTTTAGTACATGGTTTGCCCCCCCATAAGGGCCCACACAGCCCACACACACAACCCAAAGACACAAGATGCACTACAAAAACAATTTGATCCCATAACTCGGCTGAATAATGCAAGGACAAAACAATTTCGCCAAAGTGTTTGTAATAAGATCAACACAGTACAATTAATAGGTTAGGCAAGATAATAGATATATAAATATTTACAGAAAAAGGGAACCAGCCCAGTCCTCAATTTGCATGTACCACATGGCCACAGGCCAAAGTCCAAGGCCACACTTGTCACCTGCTTCAACACGGAGAGAACACTGCAGGGGCATCAGTTGGTAAATAGGCAGGCACCTCAGGGGGTGGAGGATAGGGGGGGCACCTCAGCCAGGAGATCAAACAAGACCACTGGTTCTGGAGGGGCAACATGCCCTAAGCTTGGTCCCGGGAAGTGATGGGCCACAGTCTCTCGAGTGGGTGTCGTACCCACTGGTTCTGGATGGGGCAACATGCCCTGTGCTTGATCCTGGGGAATGATGGGCCACAGTCTCTTGAGTGGGTGTCTTGACCACTGGTTCTGGAGGGGGCAACATGCCCTGTGCTTGATCCTGGGGATTGAAGGGCAACAGTCTCTCATGTGGGTGTCACACCCACTGGTTCTGGATGGGGCAACATGCCCTGTGCTTGATCCTGGTGAGTGAAGGGCCGCAGTCTCTGATGTGGGTGTCTTGCCCACTGGTTCTGGATGGGGCAACATACCCTGTGCTTGATCCTGGGAAGTGATGGGCCACAGTCTGTTGAGTGGGTGTCTTGCCCACTGGTTCTGGAGGGGAAAATATGCCCTGTGCTTGATCCTGGGGAGTGATGGGCCACAGTCTGTTGATTGATTGACTTGTCCGCTGGTTCTGGAGGGGGCAACATGCCCTGTGCTGGATCCTGGGGATTGACGGGCCACAGTCTCTTGACTGGATTTCTTACCCACTGGTTCTGGAAGGGGCAGGCCACACAGAAGCCAATGGAGGCATGATTACATAGCGTCTGTCGGTGGTGACGGCTGCATAGTTGTGGTACTGCTGGTGGGGGGAGGCTCCTGCACATCCCCTGCACCCTCGGACAGATGCACAGTGGTGGTGCTGCTGGTGGGGGGAGGTTCCTGCATATCTTCTGCACCCTCGGATGGAGGCACTATGGTGGTGCAGCTGGTGGGGGGAGGTTCCTGCGCATCCCCTGCACCCTCGGGCGGATGCACTGTGGTGGTGCTGCTGTTGGTGGGGGAAGGCTTCTGCACATCCAGTGCACCCTCGGATGGATGCACAACCATGGTTGGTGGTGGCGGCTCCCTCACAGTTCCTGGTCCCGCCTCCTTGCCCTTCCTGCCTGCTGGTGCAGGCTCCTTGCTCTTCCTGCCTGCTGGTGCAGGCTCCTTGGCCTTTTGGCTGGCAGGTGTAGGCTCCTTGGCCTTTTGGCTGGCAGGTTCAGGCTCCTTGGCCTTTCGGGTGACAAGTGCAGGCTCCTTCCCTTTTAGGCTGGCTGGTGCAGGCTCCTTCCACTTCAGTAAATGTGGCCTGGATCCCTTTCCACCATGAGTGGGTGTGGTTAGGACTGGGCCCGTGGACTGTGTGACTGAGTTGCTTGGCTGGGTTCGTGATACCCTGGCGATATGTGCAAAATGGGGGGTAGGGAAGAGGTCAGTGGTGGATAGGAACAGTTTTATAGGGGCATTGGGGAGGGAAGAGGGAGAAGGAATGGGAGTGGAGGATGAGGGATTGGTTGTTGGAGGTCTCTGTCTGCTGCAGTTGGGTGCAGGTGCATGGGCTGTATGCTGTTGTGAGGTGGATGGCTGTTGGGTGTCTGAGTGCTTGTGTTTGAGTACATTAGGAGGGGGCGGTCAGACACAGTGGGAGAGGCCACAGGGGACATGTGCATGGCTGTTGTGGAGGTGTCTGCCAGTGAGGTTTGTGTTCTGCTTGGTGTTGTGATGATGCTAGTAGTGGATGATGATGTGTCCATGCAGGTGTGAGTGTAGACGTGTCTGGGAGGGAGGTGGTGGAGGTGGAGGAGGGGGAGACAGTAGAAATAGTGGATGTTGTTGTGTCTGCTACTGGATGGTGTTTGTGTGAGTGCCTGTGGGATGAAGTATGGTGCTTGTGTTTGCCTGTGACACTTTTGGGTGTTCTCTAGTGTGCATGCTTGTCTTTATGTGTGCCTGGGATAGGTTGGGGTTGAGGGGAATGGGACTGGGCAGTAGAAGTTGGAAGAGGGACGGTAGAAACAGGGACAAGGGTTGCCGTCATAGAGGAAGCCAGAGCCTGAATCGATCTCTGTTGGGCAGCCAATCCAGTGTGAATGCCCTCCAGGAATGCATTAGATTGTTGCATCTGGGCTGCCAGCCCCTCAATGGCATTCACACTGGTTGACTGCCCTTCAGAGATGGATCTCAGGAGGTCAATAGCCTTCTCACTCCGGGCAGCAGAGCTAACTGGGGCAGGGCCTGAGGTACCTGGTACCTGGGGCGAAGGAGATGCCCACCCTCCTGGGTGAGCAGGCACGGGCAACTCGATGAGGGGCTGCTGAGAGGGTGGTGCTGGTATGGGGGTGGAGCCTGTACCTGCAGCTGGGGTGGTCACAGCGGTATCCGCCACCACCAGGGAGCTTCCATTAGAGGAGGTATCTGTGTCTGAACCTTCCCCTCCAGTCTCCGCTGTGGTGCTCCCCTACCTCTCTGTCCCACTGGTGCCCTCACCATCGGTGGACTCTGCCTCCTGGGTCCTGTGGGATGCAGCTCCCTCTGTCATCGGTGCCTCTGCTTCTCTGCCAGATGATGCTAATGCACATATGGACAGGATGACAAAACAAAAAGGGGGGAAGAGACAAAGGATACACTAGGTCAATGGCTGCACCAACACCACCGCTGGCATACACAACACCTTCGCACACAGGGAACCACGATTTCCTAGAACAGCTGGTGTATTTCAGACCTCTTATTTTGGCAGAGTGCTTATCTTGAAGAGACAAATGCATTTCTGAACATTCTACATTATTATTGTAGTTACTTGCCTAAATGTGCTTCAGAAAATCTGCTTGAGCTCAAGTACTACAAAAAGTGACAGTGCTATTTTAAAAGAGCATTTACGTGACTTTTCTCTAATAGGATAACTCTTGGATTTAAATTGTGTCATTCATGCCTTTGTTTCAGGTTTGAGGAATTTGCTATTGAAGGATTTTTCACACACACAGTGAAACCAAATCAAACTGTGCTACCCTAACTGTTTAAACCCTGAGTGAACATTTACATTTCTTGGATTATTTTTGTACCTTTTAGTTTAACCCTATGCATGCAGGAAAGTTATACATGATATAATTTATGTCTTTATTTGTCTTTCTTGTGCATGAGAAGTGCCACCACAGTTCTAATTGTAGTGTGCAACAGTGAATCTCTTTGAAGCCAGCCCTAGTGTAGCAGTACTTATTGTTTAAGGTACTCAGTTTGGGTTTTTGGTAATGCAGTGTTAGTAGTTGTGTCAACAGTTATTATTATCCAAGGGAACAGGCCTGTGCAATATGCATTGCACTACCAGAGAAATAGTTTGTCACCAAGGCATGGGGAGGGCCACACACTGCCAAATGCAGCACACCTGGGTCCTACGCAGCCCTGACCAGTAGTGGATGCCTATTAGCTAGGTAGCAAGATTATCCCTTCCGAACCCTAGCCACCAGGGGACCTATGCTGCAATGTCAGGCCTGGCCTAGGGGCACCCGATGACACACATCCCCCACCCGGATACCACCCTACCATGCGTACGTTGTAATGATGGGCACTGTACTCACCCCCTTGTGGCTGTTGTGATGCCCTCAAGTGCCCATCCAGTTCTGGATAGGTCACTGCCAGTATGCAGGCCATCGAGGGGGGTCAGATTCAACGGGCTCCCCTTCCTCATTGGGTGCATCCCCAGCTGGGCCTTTGCCTTCTTCCATGCCCAGCTTCTCAGGTCCTCCCACCGTTTGCGACAGTGGGTGCTCCACCGGCCATAGACCCCCAGGGTCCGAATGTCCTTGGCGAAAGCCTGCCATATACCGTTCTTTTGATGGGTGACGACCTGCAGAGGCAATACACACAGGAAAATAGAATTAGACAAACAGTCCTGCCTGTTACACATCTGGCCCACCATACCCCTTCCCATCACCATTTACACACACATGACCCAGCACACAACCAATACGCTGCCAATAGGACATTCACCCACCCCCCTTACATGAGCCCTTCACACACACAACTCCATGCATTCATGCCATATGCATCGTGCGCACAGTGCACTTACCTGTTGGTCTGGAGGCCCATACAGCAGTCCGTACTTGGGTAGGACCCCATCCACCAGTCTCTCCAACTCCTCCGAAGTGAAGGCTAGGGACCTTTCCTCAGTCACACGGGCCATGGTAGGTTCCAGACACAGGTCACAGCAGCACATGCAATGTAGGTCCTCTCCTATGGAAGGTCAGGTAGCAAGTGAGGAATATGATAGAAAATGGCGGTCACTTCCACGGTGGTGCACACCGTCACCACCGGCAGAGATCACCATTGGCTACTGTACCCCCTAGGGCCCAATGTTAGCCTATGAGGATTTGCATGGCGGTTCCCGAATGCCTCCCGCAACGTCTCACCACGACAGCAGAATTACCTCACTTCCACCTGTCCCTCCACATAGGACAGGTGGATGCCATTTCAGGGGGGGAGGGCCTGGAATAATGCTGTGTCACAGGAGATATTAGCACATACTGGACAAATCACAATTACCCATTACATGTTTGTTTACAGGATGCAAAGTACTGTTCTGGCTCCATTGTTCAGTTTGTGACCTACTCTTTTGTCCCTTAGATTCCTACCGCTGCGGATGAATAGGAGATGGAGACATACCCCCTGTGTACAGACCCCTGGTGAACTTGGCAACACTGGAGGACAGGCGCATTATCCTCCCCTATAGACTTGACAGGGCCACAAACAAAAAGCTGTGTGCCCATTTGGAGCCTGCCCTGATATCTGCCATCTGTCACCCTACTGCGATCTCCACTCTTGTGCAAGTGCTATCTGCACTCCTATTTCTGGCAACTGGTTCTTTCCAACTGACAGTGGGTTTGGCAGCAGGAATGTCACAGCCAATGTTCTCAATAGTGCTGACAAGAGTGGTGTCTGCCCTGATAAAACACATGTGCAGCTATATTGTTTTCCCCCAGGTTGAAGATTTGGCCATAGTGAAGGCCGAGTTCTATGCAATGGGACATATCCCCAACATAATTAGGGCGATTGGTGGAACACATATTGGATTTGTCCCCCACGGCAGAATGAACAGGTGTTCAGAAATTGTAAGAGTTTCCACTCCATGAATGTTCAGATGGTGTGCTTGGCTGACCAGTACATCTCCCACGTCAATGGGTCGGTGCATGATGCCTTTGTCCTAAGGAATAGCAGCATCCCAAATGTGATAGGCCAACTACAGAGGCACAGGGTGTTGCTAATAGGTGAGCCCTGGTTCTCACCCAATATATGTTAGTGTTTAGGTATGGTGTGGCCCATATAGAATAGTGTGTGGCTAAATGTTGTCCCTCAATATTTGCAGGTGACTCTGGTTACCCAAACCTATCATTGCTGCTAACCCCTGGGCGGAATGCCAGGACAAGGGCAGTTATAATGAGGCACATGGGCGAACCAGAAGGATCATTGAAAGGACCTTTGGCCTCCTGAAGGCAACCTTCCGGTGCCTCAATCTAACAGGTGGATCCCTGTTCTACTCACCAAACAAGGTCTGCCAGATAGTGGTGGCATGCTGCATATTGCACATGCTGGCCCTCAGATGCCATGTCCCATTCTTGCAGGAGGAGGAAGCTGCAGTTGCCCTTGTGGTTGCAGTAGACCCTGTGGACAGTGAGGATGAGGAGGCAGAGGATGAGGATGAGGACAACAGAACATAGGTGATCAGACAATACTTCCAATGACACACAGGTAGGACAGTGTTACTTCAAACTTCCATTAAATTTGTTTGCATTTCTGTGGCAATGGCATGCTGATATTTTCAACTTCTAGGCCCACTTACTGTTCCCTCCGGCAATTCATTTTGGAGATGTTGGTGACCTGACATATACTCCTGGTGTGATCACTACAGGTCATTAATCTATGCTCATTATCTGTACAGTTGATTTGTAATGTTTGTACCTGTTACAATGAATACATATATGGTATACATGACATACTCCAAAATGTTTTTTTTCTTCCAAAGGGTGTTTATTGAAGTGCTAATATATGGAGGGGTAAGTGCAATGGGATGATGGAGGAAAGTCCAGGGTATTGTTCCAGTCTGTTTGTAGCACGGGTGCATTGTCCAAGGGGACATAGGAAGGGGAGCAATGGCAGTTCAAAGTAGACTGGGTGACTGGGTGGGACACAAGGGTGACAATCAGTAGAGTCTAATTTCCTGGTGGGTGTCTTGACAAGTGTCTCTGGCTTCTGTCTGGATCGCAGGGAACGTTTGCAGGGTTGTTCACCTTCTGCAGGGGGAGGGGTGCTGGTGGCCTGTGAGTCTTGTGGTGGGGCCTCCTGGCCACTAGCAGCAGCGGAGGTGGAAGGCTGTTCAGATGACTGGCTAGTGGCAGGGGCCCGCTGGTGTGGGACTTCCTCTCTCATAATGTTGGCCATGTCTGCCAGCACCCCTGCAATGGAGATCAGGGTGTTGTTAATGGCCTGCAAGTCCTCCATGATCCCCTGGTACTGTCCCTCCTGGCGCCGCCTGGTCTCCCGCACATTCTCTAGGATCTGGCCTATCATGTCCTGGGAATTTTGATAGGATCCCAGGATCTCGGAGAGTGACTCCTAGAGAGTCGTTTCCCTGGGCTTGTCCTCCCCTTGGCACACAGCAGTCCTCCCAGTGTCCCTGTTGGCCTGTGCCTCTGTACAGTGAACCATGTGCCCCAGGTACCTTATTGTCTTGGGTGAGAGGTGTGCCCTGGGGTCCCTGTAGAGGTGGACACAGTGCTGATTGACGTGTCCTGGGGACAGAGGTATATGTACGCTGGGTGGGTGCTGTGGTGGTGTTTCCTCATGGGGGAGGGTCTGTGGTGGTGTGTGACTGGGCCTGGGTAACAGGCTGTCCAGTGGTCCCTGATTGGCCCGGTAGGTCATCCAGATACTGAAGACCAGAGTTGCTGTCATCACTGTGGGTCTCTTCAGTTGGGGTACTGGATAGTGCTGGCACCTCCTCTCCGCTGACATTGGCTTAGGTGCCTGTGGGGATGTAAATGATGTGTTATGCTTTCAGTGTCTGACATATTCTACATCCATGGCTTCCGCTCTTTGGTTGGATTTGCCCTGCCAGTTTTCACTTGTGTATTTGGTGGGATAGTTGATTCTCTATAGTGTGCATGCTTTAGTGATGAGTGCCGAGGCAGGGCTGTGATTGGTGTCCATGCATTGGTACAGCATGCAGGGCTTGGCATTGGGATAAGTGAGATGTGATGGTGGGCTGCGTGGGAAGTAGTGGAGTGATGGGAGTGAGCGTGAGGATATGTGTTGGCATGCAGGTAGGGGGGTGATAGTAATAGAGATTTGACTTACCAGAGTCCAGTCCTCCTCTGACTCTGGCCAGGCCCTCAGGATGCAGTATTGCCAAGACTTGTTCCTCCCATGCTATGATTTTTGGGGGAGGAGTTGGGGGTCCACCGCCAGTCCTCTGGATCCCGAGCTCGTGTCTTGCTGCAATGGAGCGTTCCTTCCCCCGTAGATCGTTCCACCTCTTCCTGATGTCATCACTAGTTCTTTGGGTGTTGTCCCATGGCATTGACTCTGTCCACAATTCTCCGCCATAGCTCCATCTTCCTAGCTATAGATACTTGCTGCACCGGTGCTCCAAATAATTGTGGCTCTACTGTGACAATTTCCTCCACCATGACCCTTAGCTCCTCCTCTGTGAAACAGGGGTGTCTTTGTGGTGCCACGAGTGTTGATGATGTGTGTTGGTGAGGGTGTGTTGGGTAATGTGTTGGTGTGGCTCTAGTTGTGTCAGTGGTCTTGGTGTCTCTCAGCTGGCAATGGTTTGTATTTGTAAAGGGTTGTGGGTAATGTGGGCTTGTGTTTTATAGTGGTGGGGGTGTGTGGGTGTGGTGTATGTATGGATGTCAGGTGTGTGTTGTTTGAATTGTCCAATGTGGTGTTGTTTTATCTGTGGATGTCCCTTGTGAGCGCGGAAGTATGTACCGCCAATGGTTCACCGCTGTTGAATGTCCGCCATGATGATTCTTGGGTCATAATGTGGTGGGCGTAGGTCTGTTGGCGCAACGGTGTGGGTTTTGGGACTGCCAGTTTATCACTGACCTTTGGTCTGGCGGATTTGTGTATGTGGCTGAATACTGACAGATTGGTGTGTGTGTGTCCTAATATTGTGAACAGATATCTGCCACGGGGGTAACTTGGCGGCCGTCAGCGTGGCGGTAAGTGGGATTTACCACCAATGTCATAATGATGGCCTTAATTTTTATAACACTTGGCGTGGGTCTTTCTTGTGAGTAATTCATTGACTGACTTTGTGGTTATTGCAATTGCTTTATACCCTCTCTGATACGCATTCGCTGCTCTCCACAGCTACAGAGCATTGTTTATTAGAAACATCCAACACAATTACTAAAGGTAGCCTTGACTTAGTGCGGGGTGCACCACATATAGGTCTTAACCATATACTGTGCCAGCATCCTACATTGGTGGTGCAGCAGTTGTGGAAAAGACTTGCATTGCTTTACCACTTAGTGAAAAGTGAGTTTCCACAAGAAAACTGCTACTGATTTAGGTTCATGCTGTACTTTTTACAAATTGGTATTTTTCTAGATTTGATTGGATAGCATTGTTAGGATCTAGCATAGCCCTATCCCCAATCTCCTAAAGGTTTAGAACACACACTAGAGTAGATGTGAATACACTACACTAGTACCATGTTTTCGGTTGAGGGAGCTAAACAGACTCAGAAGTCTGGATAAAGCTGTAGGATGCTGGCCTGGTTTGTAGTGGGTGGCTTGGGTACTTACACCTCACACCAGGTTCGGTTATCCCTTATTAGTGAAATGTAGTAGTATTCTAGCAGCCTAGACTGATAGAGGTAGCTAAAGCAGAGCAGTTTAGGCTGAACTAAGAGACATGCAAAGCTCCTGCAATACCACTTATAGTTACACAGTACTTATACACAAGTAAAGACAATACTCAGGGTTACCAAAAATAAAGGTATTTATTTGGGTGACACAAGGCCACAAATATCTTAGAGGCAGTACTCCTTCTGGAGGTAAGTATTATACACAATATATACACTAGACACCAAAATAAGGTAAGTAATTAGACATAGGATAGTGCAAAGAATAGGAAATGTCATAGAATGCAAAGGGAGAAAATAGGTCTTGGGGCAAAACAAACCATATACTAAGAAAGTGGAATGCGAACCACAAATTCCACCCTAAACAACTGTAGTGTGTAGGGAATCACTGGGAGAGTAAGAATACAATAAAGGTAAGTAAATTACCCCACCCCAGAGCCCAGAAAAGCAGGAGTAATGTACTGCAAGTTTCCCTAGGACACACTACACCTCATTTTTGGGATTTAGCAGCAGCCAACCAAGTCTGCAAAGATCAACTGTTGGATTATTGGATCTGAAGACCTGAAAAGGAAGGGGACCAAGTCCAGAAGTCGAAAGAAGTTCCAGGAAGGACAGGAGCCCCTGCCAACCCAGAAGAGGGTGCAAAAGAAGAGTTCCCCGTTGGACGAAGACTGCATAAATACACCCAAGGAAGATGTCAACGGGTTCCTGCATGATGCAATGGATGTCCCACTAAGAGATGTTGGATACAGGTGAGTTTTTGCACTGGATTTGTCCAACAAGCCTTGTTTCCAGCAAAGTCGCGTTTTGCATCAAAGTGGCGCTGTCTGGACCCAGGAAGAGGAGGAAGAGGGGGCTCTCAGCACTTCAGAGAGCCCTCAGAAGATTAGACAGCACCCACGGGAGTCCCAGGACACTGGGGACAAAGGAGGTGCAAAATGTGGTTGTTGCAGCACTACCAGGGAGGGTCCTGCGCTGCCAGAAGTCAACTCAGTAAGTTGAGCGTCACAGGATAGAGTGCTGGGGACCTGAGCCAGGCTGTGCACAAAGGAATTTTGCAAATAGTGCACAGAGGCCTCAGGAGGTAAAGAAGAAGAAGTGCACAGGGGTACTGTCATTCTTGGGGAAGGCAAGGTCTTACATCCTCCAAATTGGGACAGCAAGACCTCAGGGCAGTCTGTGTTGATGGTGTCCACCCTCTGTTTTTCAAGGAGCACGCTCATTGCCAGGAGAGGAGTCCAAGAGGACCGGTCGTCAACTTAGAAGGTGCCAGCTTGAGCAGGGGAGTGACTCTGTCACTCCACGGGAGATTTCTTCAGTCCTTCTGGTGCAGGGTGAAGACAGGGAGTCCCCAGAGCGTGCACACCGTGGAAACTGTTGCAGTTGCTGGCTGGAGCTGAAGTTGCAGAGGAAAAGTAGCCCTTCTGGATACTTTGTTGCTGTTACAGCAGTTCCTGGAGCAGTCTGCAGTTGATCCGAGGTCAGATGATGAAGTAGCAGTTGCAGAGGCTTCCTGCTGGAAACTTGCAAGTAGAATTTGAAGAGCACCCACAGGAGAGACCCTAAATAGCCCTGCGAGGGGGATTGGGTACCTTATTAGGTATGGACCTATCTGGAGGGGTCTCTGATGTCACCTGCTGGCACTGGCCACTCAGAGGCCTCTAGAGTGTCCCCACCCTTGCAAATCAAGATGGCTGAAGTCTGGGACACACTGGAGGAGCTCTGGGCACCACCCCTAGGGTGGTGATGGACAGGGAAGTGGTCACTCCCCTTTCCTTTGTACAGTTTCACGCTAGTGCAAGGGTGCCCTCACATTTAGTAACTTTGCACCTAGCCTTCATTAAATGAAGGTTAGACTTATAGGTGACTGATAAGTTACTTAAGTGCAGTGAAAAGGGCTGTGAAATAATGAGTGCACTATTTCACGCAGGCTGCAGTGGCAGTCCTGTGAAAGGGATTGTCTGAGCTCCTTATGGGTGGCAAAAGAAATGCTGCAGCCCATAAGGATCTCCTGGAAACCCAATGCCTGGATACCTAGGTACCATATACTAGGGACTTATAAGGGAGATCTAGTGTGCCAATTGAAATTGGTAAATTAAGTCACTAGCCTATAGTGACAAATATAAAAGCAGAGAGAGCATAAGCACTGAGGTTCTGATTAGCAGAGCCTCAATGACACAGTTAAGCACTAAACAGACACACACATTAGGCCATAAACTATGACCACTGGGGTCCTGACCAGCAGGATCCCAGCGAGACAGGCAAAAACATACTGACATACAGGTTAAAATGGGGGTAAAGGACGTAGGTCACTATGCAGTGCTAGAAAACTGAAGACAGGGTCACCATAGCAATTCTTCTCTCCTAAAGATGCTCTTCCAGGATGGCCTCCAGAACCCTTAGAGGCAGGAGGAGCAGGGAGATCTTGACGAGGGTGGTGAACCTCAAGATTTGGAAAGGAAAGTACCTAGTGATTCAGCCTCTCACTTTGAATATGTCCCTGAGGATTCAGAGTAGATCCTGGGGGGCCACCCTGGGTCTGTAGAAGGAAGTACTGGTAGTATGGGGGGTCACACTTGTAGGACCACTTTTGCTCCCCCCGTAATGGTAAAAAGGGTTTCAATGAGGAATTAGTCATCCTCATCCTTATTTTCCTCAGCATCTTCTACTGAGTCCACCCACTCTAATTTAGAGGGGGCAGCATTATGTAGAGGGTACAGCTTGCTGAAACGTGAGAAGGCTAAGCCCAAGTTGAAGAGGGAACAGCTGGCCTTGAAAAGGTAACCCTAGAGGTGGAGAAAGAGAGGAAAAGAGGAAACATTTGGGATTAGAACTAAATTGTGGTAGCACTAGAGAATTCAGAATCTGGGAGGAACACTTTGACTCTGGGAGTCTCAGCAGGATAGTGCCCCCTTACAAGTCTGGGGATGATATTCACAAGTGGAATACTGCTCTGGAGAGGGCATGTAAAGTCCAAAAGGTCCCCCAGAGACAGTGGGCAGCTATCCTGTGGCTCTCCTTTGCTGACAAAGGTAGAGACAAACTTCTGGCTGTCAGGGAAGAGGATGCAGACAACTTTCAGGTCTTGAAGGAGACACCAATTGATGGGTTTGGGCTTACTACTGAAGAATATAGGGTAAAGTTCAGAGAAACACAAAAAGAGTCCTCTCAAGGATGGGTTGATTTTGTGGATTGCCCTGTTAAGGCTCTAGAAGGCTAGTTACATGTCAGTAAGGCTAGTAACATGGAAGTAATATGCATGACTATGAAGGGCTGTTAATTCTAAATATGAGAGAGCACATCTTTAATAACTGTGTGTCTGATAAACTGTTCCAAAACCTGGTGGACACTGAGCTGGCTTCTCCTCAAGAAATGTGCAAGTTGGTTTGTACCAGAGTGAGTAAGAAAACGCATAGTGGGGGTGACAATAAGAAAGGGAATAATTCCAAGCCCCAAGGGAAAGATGGGGAGAAACCTAAAGGAAAAAAGAGTCTTCTTCGGGTCTACAAACATCTTATTCAGGGGGTGGATCGAAATCATCCTCTTCCTCTCATAAGAAATCGTGGTGCTTTGTCTGTAAGACAAAAGGCCATAGGGCAGAGGAGTCCAATTGCCATATGAAAAGCACAAGTGCTACTACTGCTTCCTCTAGTGACCCTAACAGTAACACCAATAGTAGTAACACAACCAAGGGTGTAGCTGGGTTCACCTTAGGTACGGTAGTGGACTCTGACCTAGTCACAGAAACCACTGAGGCTGTCCTAATATCAGAGGGTGACATTGACCTTGCCACTTTGGCTGCCTGGCCTCCTAATATGAGGAAATACAGGTAGAACCCTCTCATTAATGGTATTGAGGCAGAGGCTCACAGGGGCACAGGAGCAAGTGTCATTATGGTGACTGAAAAGCTGGTGTCACTGAAGAAAATTCTATTTGGTCATATGTACCAAGTAAATAACGTAGACAGCATCACTAAGTGCCACCCCATGGCAGTGGTTAATTTCCGCTGGGGGGTATTACTGGCCCTAAGGAAGATGTGGTACTCTCATCTATTACTGTAGAGTGCCTTATTGGAAACTTCAGCATGGGCTGAAGTGGAGTTGCAGGCCCATGCAGCCATGCTGGGCATTGCAGAGAGTGTGTTTGTGGCAACACGAGCACAGGCCAAGAAGCAGGGAGAAGAAGGAGCATTGGAGCCTGGAGCAATGGCAGCTCCCAAGAAGAGACGGAGGAAGGGTAAAAACGTATCCCTCCCAAAGACCTCAAGTGAGTATCAGTCTCCTCATGGAGATGAACTTGCAACTTGTGAGGTAACTGTCCCAGAGGAGCTTGGGCTGGACACAACAGAGCCTTTGGGGGTAGAGGGACCCTTCAGGAAGGAGTTGAGTCTGGGGCAGAAATCTGGCACACCTCTTAGAGGTTTCAGGCAGCAAGCTGATGCAGAATAGGCAGGAGATATCAGTGGATTCCACAGGATTTACTTGGAAGATGGTCTTGTATACTCTGAGGCTAGAGACCCCAAGCCAGGTACAACCTGGAGGTTGGTCTGCCTCAGATGTTTAGAGAGTTTCTGTTGACCCTAGCACATGACATACCCCTTACAGGACATCTTGGATAAAGTAAGACTTTGGACATATATGTTCCTCACTTCCACTGGTCCCACATGTCTGAAGACACAAAGAAGTTTTGTTGCTCCTCTGTCACCTGCCAAGCCAGGGGTAAATCAGGTGGAACTACAAAGGTCCCCTTAATCTCACTTCCAGTAGTTGGGGTTCTCTTTGAGAGCATGGGGTTTGGCATTGTTGGTTCCTTAGATCCTCCTATAGCCTTTCGGAACAGATTTATTCTGGTGGTAGT
Organism: Pleurodeles waltl; assembly: GCF_031143425.1. Classification (NCBI taxonomy): domain Eukaryota; kingdom Metazoa; phylum Chordata; class Amphibia; order Caudata; family Salamandridae; genus Pleurodeles; species Pleurodeles waltl. Next base: position 1,268,410,136 of record NC_090440.1, read on the forward strand.
AGACCAAGCCACCAGGTACCCAGAAGCTGTTTCCCTTAGGTCCACCACAGCTTCTGCACTGGCCAAGGCCCTCTTTAGATTTTTTTATAGAAGGGACTTCCCTAATGAGGTGGTGTCAGACAGAGGTGCAAACTTCATGTCTGGCTTCCTGAAGGCTACGTGGAAAGAGTGTCGTGTAACTTAGAAGTTCACACCCCTATCGGCCAAGGGCAAATATTCAACAAGACATTTAAAGGTATGGATATGGGACTATCTGACGAGCTCAGGAGGAGATGGGATGTCCTACTACCTTTCCTTCTCTTCGCCTACAGGGAGGTTCCTCAGAAGCATGTGGGTAACATCCCAATTAAACCTCTGTTTGGACATCCTGTTAGGTGTCCTCTTTGTCTTATGAGGGAAGGATGAGTGCAACCTCTCAAACCTCCCAAACAAGACATTGTGAATTATGTACTAGGCCTATGTCCACATATGCCCGAATACATTAAGAAGGCCACTTTAGGAGGCTGGTCTGTTTTGTAGTGGGTAACTTGGGTACTTAAACATTATACCAGGTCCAGTTATCCCTTGTTAGTGAAGTAGTAGTATTCTAGCAGCTTAGGCTGATAGAGGTAGCTATAGCAGAGCAGCTTAGGCTGAACTAGGAGAAATACAAAGCTCATGCTATACCACTTAATGTTACACAGTACTTATGCATAAGTAAAGACAATACTCAGTGTTACCAAAAATAAAGGTATTTATTTGGGTGACACAGCACCACAGTGCAAAAGATGTCCCACGGCATGAAGACTGTTGCAGATGAGATTTCGTGTTGGAAGGCACCAACAATCCTTGGCTATGGCAAAAGTGTGTTTTCAGTCAAAATGACGATGGATGGACCCAGGAGGGAACTTGGGGCCTCAACTCTGTGTGATGAGGAAGACTTGCTCTCAGCACTTTAGAGAGCCCTAAGGAAGTCAGCCAGCACTGCAACAAGCTGCAGGATCTGGGTTCAAAGAAGTCGCAAAATACGGTTGATGCAGCACAACAAAAGAAGGTCCCACGCCACCAGAGAACAACTCAGCGAGTTGAGCATCGTAGGATGTGCTGGGGACCGGGCCAGGCTGTGCACGAAGAATTTTGCAAAGAGTGCACAGAGGCCTCAGGAGGTGAGGAAGATGCAGAACACAGGGGTACCATTGCTCCTGGGGAAGGCAAGGTCTTACCTCCACCAAATTGCATCAGCAGGACCACAGGACAGTCTATGTCAATGATGTCTACCCTCTGTGTCCTTGGGAGCATGCTTGTTGCTGTGAGAGGAGTTCCAGGGTACCGGTCATTGCCTAGGAAGGTGCCTGCTTGGAGCAGGGGAGTGACTTTGTCAATCCACTGGAGATTCCTTCGGTCCTTCTGGTGCAGGATGAAGACAGGGAGTCCCCAGAGCATGTACACCATGGAAACTGTTGCAGTTGCTGACCTGAAGCTGAGGTTGCTGAAGAAAAGTGTCTCTTGTAGACACTTTGTTGCAGTTACAGCGTTTCTTGTAGCAGGCTGCGGTTGATCCAAGGCCAGAAGAGTCTGAAGTTGTTGCAGAGTATCCCTGAAGGAAACTTGCAAGCAGAATCTGAAGAGAGACACAGGTGAGGCCCTAAATAGCCCTGAGAGGGGTCTCTGATGTCACCTGCTGGCACTAGCCTCAGAGCACTCCAGAGTGCCCCCAGATCTTGTAAAGCAAGATGGCTGAAGTCTGGGATACACTGGAGGAGCTCTGGGCACTATCCGTGGGTCGGTGATAGACATGGGAGTGGTCACTCCCCTTTCTTTGCCCAGTTTCCCACCAGAGCAGGGGAGAGGGGTCCCTGAACCTGTGTAGACTGGTTTATGCAAGGAGGGCGCCATCTGTGCCCTTCAAAGCATTTCCAGAGGATGGGGGTGGCTAACCCTCCCCAGCCTGTAACACCTATTTACAAAGGTAGAGGGTGTAACACCCTGCTCTCATAGGAAATGCTTTGTTCTGCCTTCCTGGGACTGGACTGCCCAGATCCCAGGAGGGCAAAACCCTGTCTGTGAGGTGGCAGCAGCTGTAGCTGCAGTGCAAGCCTCAGAGAGCTTGTTTGGCAGTACTGGAGATCCATGATGGAGCCCCCAGGATGCATGGAATTGGCTCCCAAATACCAGATTTGGAATGGGGGAACAATTCCATGATCTTAGACATGTTACATGGTCATATTCGGAGTTGCCATTGTGAAGCTACATATAGGTATTGACCTGTATGTAGAGCACATGTGTAATGGCATCCCCGCACTCACAAATTCCCTGGTAATGGCCCCGAACTACATGGGGGCACCTTTGTTAGGGCAAGGGTGCCCTCACATTTAATAACTTTGCACCTAACCTTCAGCAAGTGAAGGTTAGACATATAGGTGACTTATAAGTTACTTAAGTGCAGTGAAAATGGCTGTGAAATAGTGTGTGCACAACATCACGCAGGCTCCAATGGCAGTCCTGTGTAAGGGTTTGTCTGAGCTCCCTATGGCGAAAGAAATGCTGCAGCCCATATGGATCTTCTGGAACCCTAATGCCTTGGGCACCTAGGTACCATATACTAGGGACTTATATGAGTGGTCCAGTGTGCCAGTTGAAATTGGTAAGTGTAGTCACTGGCCTACAGTGACAAATTTAAAAGCAGAGAGACCATAAGCACTGAGGTTCTGATTAGCAGAGCCTCAGTGACACAGTCAAGCACTATACAGACACACACCTTAGGCCATAAATTATGAGCACTGGGGTCTTGACCAGAAGATCCCAGTGAGACAGACAAAAACATACTGACATACAGGTAAAAATGGGGGTAACATGCCCAGGAAGATGGTACTTTCCTACACAAACCCCCCACTGAACGAGGGACAATAAGTCTAACCTTACCCAGATGAGTTTTCATTGTCTGAGTGGAAATATCTGGAGAGTCCATCTGCATTAGAGTGGGTACTCCCGGGTCTATGTTCCACTGTATAGTCCATTCCCTGTAGGCAAATGGACCACCTCAACAGTTTAGGGTTTGCACATTTCATTTGTTTAAGCCATAATAGACGTTTGTGGTCTGTCTGAACAATGAAGTGAGTCCCAAACAAGTAGGGTCTCAGCTTCTTCAGTGCCTAGACCACAACAAAGGCCTCCCTCTCTATGGCAGACCATCGCTTTTCTCTAAGGGTCAACCTCCTGCTAATGAAAGCAACAGGTTGATCCTGGCCCTCTGAGTTAAGTTGTGATAGTACAGCCCCTACCCCTAATTCAGAAGCATTTTTTTGAACAATGCATTTTTTGGGCTCTTTAAGACAGCTGCAGAGCACATTGCCTGCTTTAGCTCCTCAAAAGCTTTCTGACAGCTAGCTGTCCACAATACCTTTATAGGTATTTTCTTGTTGGTGAGGTAATTAAGAGGGGCTGCAATGGAGCTATATATTTTAATGAACCTCCTGTAATAGCCAATGAGACCTAAGAAGTCTCTTACCAGGGTCTGAGTAGTAAGGGGAGCCCAGTCAATAATGGTCTGAATCTTCCTCTGTAGTGGTGCAATCTGTTCTCCACCTACCAGGTGGCCCAGATAAACCACTTTCCCCTCCCCTATCTGGCACTTTGAAACCTTGGTAGTTAGGCCTGCCTTTTACAGGGCCTTCAAAACTTTCCAGAGGTGGACCAGGTGATCATCCCAAGTGGAGCTAAACACAGCAATATCATCCAAATATGCTGCACTAAAAGCTTCCAAACCTTGGAGGACTGTTTCCACCAGCCTCTAAAAAGTGGCAGGTGCAGTTTTTCAAATCAAAGGGCATAACTGTGAATTGATAATGCCCTCCCATGGTAGAACATGCAGTTTTTGATTTAGCATCTTCTGACATTTTGATCTGCCAATATACTGTAGTCAAATCAATTCAAAAGTGCTTAAATACTTGGCAGATGCCAGTGTATCTATTAGCTCATCTGCCCTGGGTATAGGGTGAGCATCTGTTTTGGTTACTGTATTGAGACCCCTATAGTCCACACAAAACCACATTTCTCTCTTTCCTTCTTTGCTATGTGGTTTGGGGACAAGCACCACTGGCTGGCCCAGGGGCTATCAGAAGGCTCAATAACTCCAAGGTCTAACATTTTATGAACTTCAGCTTTTATGCAATCTCTGACATGGTCAGGTTGCCTGTAAATTTTACTTTTGACAGGTAAACTGTCTCCAGTGTCTATTGTATGTTCACACCAAGTAGTTGTACAAGTTGTGAGAGAGAAGAGTTCAGAAAACTGATCATGGAGATTTTACAGTCTTCCGTCTGCTCAGCAGTAAGGCAGTCTGCTAAAACGACTCCTTTCACTAAGCCATCAGCTTCAGTGTTGGAGAAGAGATCAGGGAGAGGGCCACTCTCTCCTTCCTGTCCCTCATCTGTAGCCATGAGCAGGGTTAAGTCAGCCCTGTCATAGTAAGGCTTTAGGCGATTGACATGAAGTACCCTAAGGGGGCTTCTGGCAGTGCCCAGGTCCATCAGGTAGGTGACTTCACCTTTCTTTTCTACAATTAGATGGGGTCCACTCCATTTGTCCAGGAGTGCTCTTGGGGCCATAGGCACCAATACTCACACCTTCTGTCCTGGGTGGTACTCTGTCAGGACAGCCTTCTGGTCAAACCATTGCTTTTGGAGCTGTTGGCTGGCCTGAAAGTTTTTAGTGGCCTTTTTCATGTAGTCAACCATTCTACATCTCAGACCAAGTACATAGTTCACGATGTCTTGTTTTGGAGCATTTAAAGGTTGTTCCCAACCCTCCTTAACAAGAGCAAGGGGACTCCTAACAGGGTGACCAAATAGGAGTTCAAAGGGGCTGTAGCCCACTCCTTTTTGGGGTACCGCCTTGTAGGCGAAAAGGAGGCATGGTAATAGGACATCCTATCTCCTTCTGAGTTTCTCAGAGAGTCCCATAATCATGCCTTTGAGAGTTTTATTAAACCTCTCAACCAATTGTTTGTGGACGATAAGGGGTGGTGAACTTGTAGGTAACACCACACTCCTTTCACATTTATTTTAGGTATGCAGACATGAAATTACTACCTCTGTCTGACACCACTCCCTTAGGGAAACCCACCCTGGAAAAGAGTCCCAGGAGGGCTTTTGCCACTGAAGGAGCTGTAGTGGCCCTTAAGGGGATAGCTTCTGGATACCTTGTGGCATGGTCTAACACCACAAGGATAAATCTATTGCCAGATGCTGTTGGAGGGTCAAGGGGGGCAACAATATCAACCCCTATCCTTTCAAAGGGCACGCCAACCACTGGCAGTGGCACCAAGGGGTTCTTTGTGGTGCCACCAGTCTTGCCACTGGTTGGGCAGGTGACACAGGAACAACACAACTCCTTTTGTGTCTTCTGACAGTAGGGGCCAGTGAAAATATGGAACAAGTCTGTCCCATGTTTTACTCTGGCCTAAATGTGCAGCTAAAGGGATGTGATGAGCCAGAGTTAGGAGGAATTCCCAGTCTCCTGGTGGCACCAGGTTTAGGGTCCCTTGCTTCAGTATAAAGGAGATTATTCTCCCAATAAACTCTCTGGGTGTCAGTGATATCACCATTTTCCTGCTTGATAGCTTGCTGTCTGAGGCCCTTCAATGTGGCACAGGTTTTCTGTGCCATCCTCAGCTCTTCCCTGGCAGGCTCCCCTGCACCCAAAAGCTCAGCTGTATAAGCTTCCAGCTCCTCTGGTGTAGGTTCTGCACAGGGAGATATTTCATTTTCCTCAAAAGGGGAAATCATCTGTGGAGGGAGGAATAGTGGACAAGTGTTTGCCCTTCTTACCCCTACTTTTTGGGAGCACTTGGTCCATTGTTCCAGGATCCAGGTTTCCCTGTCCTCTTTGCTTCTTGGCCTGAGTCCTGCTAAGAGCAAATATGTGCCCTGGAATGCCCAGCATTGCTGCATAGCAGACATTCTACAGGTAAATCAATGGCTACCACAACTTTCTTTGGACCAGTAACACCCCCCCAGTTGAGATTCACAATAGCCAAGGGGTGGTTACAGTGTTGCTATGGGCGTCTGTCACTTGGAACTTGTGACCAAGTAGGTGCTGCTCAGGGGCAACCAGTTTGTCTATCACCATTGTGACACTGGCACCTGTGCCCCTGTAGGCCTCAACCTGAACACCATTAATCAGGGGAAGCTGCTTGTACTTATCAATGTTAAGGGGACAAGCAACTAAAGTGGCTAGGTCAATGCCACCATCAGAGACTAAAACAGCCTCAGTGATCTCCCTAACTAGACCAACCCCAACTACATTACCAATGGTGAGCCCAGCTATACCCTTTGATTGGCTATTGGTAGTGCTTTTCTCACTACCACTGCTATTACTAGGGGCACTAGTGGTTACAGTTGGGGTTGTAGTGGTGGGAGGATTGGTGTTTATTTTTTAACAATAACTCAGTTGCCCAATGGCCTTTGGCTCCAAACAAACAAAACCAAGGTTTCTTATCTTTGTGAGAAGAGGATTTGGACCCACCTCCCCCAAAGGATTTTTGTGGGCCTGATGAATTTTTATCTTTGTCCCCACCCTTGTCAAGTGACTTACCATCCTTCTTCTTGCCATCCTTGTTACCCCCTGTATGCATGTTTCAGTTCACCCTTGTTCTGACCCATTTGCCTGCCTTCTTTCCCAATTCTAGGGGGCAGGTCAGATCTGAGTCCACAAGATACTGATGTAACAAGTCAGACACACAATTATTCAAAATATACTCTCTCAGAATAAAGTTATATAGGCTTTCATAGCCAGTCACCTTACTGCCATTTAACCAGCCTTCTAGGGCCTTCACAGAACAGTCTACAAGGTCTGTCCAGTCCTGTGATGACTCCTTTCTGGTCTCTCTAAACTTAAGTCTGTACTGTTCAGTGGTTAAGCCCAGACCATCCAAGAGTGCACCTTTAAGAATGTGATAGTTATCTGCATCATCTTCTCTGACAATAAGAAGTCTGTCTCTCCCCTTGCCAGAGAAGGATAACCAAATGATACCAGCTCACTGTACATGAGGGACCCTCTGAACTTTGCAGCAAACCACTTGTAGATGTCATCACCATCCTTGTAAGGAGGGACAACTTTGTGCAGATTTCTAGAGTCAAATGAAGGTTCCCTAACATTTGAATTTCTAAAACTGCTGCTGCCACCATGGGAAACTACCCCCAAACCCTGCCTCTCTTTCTCCACAACCAGGGATTCCCTGTCTAAGGCCAACTGTTGCTGCATTAGCCTCAGTCAGGCCTCCTCTAACCTCAGCTTTCTGTGTTCCCTATCTAGGGACTGGTCCTCAGGGTTAGAATTATGGGATTCCACTGAAACAAAGGTAACATGAGAGTGTGCAGAGGTAGATCTATCTCTAGCAGGGGCCACACTAGTGACCTAGACTCTAGAGGTGAAGGGAGCCCTACTTGTATGTGAACCTGTCCTACTACCAGTTATACTAGATGGTTTATTGACAGATAGATCTCTGGAAGGACCCTGCCCTGGATTGTCAGTTTGCTCCTCTGAGACTTCCTGGTTGGAATCATCCTCTACCTCTTCCCCTGACTGATCTGGACCATTGCTGAGTCCCTGGTCATCTTGAAGGAGAAGATTTAAGAGGAACTCCTCATTGGGGTTCTTCCCAATCCCCAAACTTCTTTCAATAAAGAGACCCCTCAAACTTTTAAAGTTAAGATTTTCATATGTTGTTTTCAAAACTCTAGGGGTAGCTTCTACAGAAGACATTTTGAAAGAGAAAAAAAGTGAGTAAAAAGTTAGTAGAATAATAGAGCTAACTTTTTAGAGAAAAGATTAAAACGTTTCAAGACTTTATAAAACGTTTTGTAAAGTTTAAAGAACTTTTAGAAAGTTAGAAGATTATTTCTAGGTATATATTATATATGCTCTAAGTATTGGAGCAAGCTTTTCTTCTGAAAAGCACAGGTAACGAAGTGGTAAAGCAATTGCAAGTGCTTATCCCACCTCTGCACCACCATTGTAGGAGGCTGGCCTGGTTTGTAGTGGTTACTTTTGGTACTTACACCTTATGGTGTTGTGTAGCCATTTTAGCTATAGGTCCATGAACGTTATTCAGACACTGTTTATGTAACTGTGTTTGCCTAGGCCAGCACTCTGTTCTCAAACAAGACATTCTTGCTCACTCTGTGTTTCTTCCAAGGCTAAAGCATGGTACATTGCCGGTGAACGTGGTGGACGTTTAGTCTCCAACATTCTTAGAAAATACACATCTTTATGTAGGGACATTTTCTCAGAACATCAGTTGTTTTATTATAAAAACACTTCCCTGTCCCTTACACGTTAGAGGGAGATTCCAGCCAGAGAACCACGACTTCATGCTGATTGCCGTATGCTTTGTTACAGATGCTAATGCCGACCGCCAGCCTTTGCTCAGATATGGGGGATGATATATTACCAGGGGAACCTGAAGGGCATAATTAGAGCTTAACTTGCTGTGCTCTATTACAGTCTAGGTAGGAGTTAGTCTATTGACCCCGGTGACAATATGATACCGTTATTTCTATGCTTCACTCTGCTCGTCACAATTTTAATACAGTTGTTTTATTAAAGTCATTATTGAAACGTGTACTGACTCTGTTTGTCATTTATACATGAGGCTAAAATAACTGAGAGAAACGGATGAGACCTGAGTGACTATGGCTTCCCTGAGAAACCTTATTATGGGGGTCATTCTGACCCCGGCGGGCGGCAGGAGCCGCCCGCCTGGAGGGAACCGCCAGAATACCGCTGCGCGGTCAAAAGACCGCCGCGGGTATTCTGGGTTTCCCACTGGGCTGGCGGGCGACTGCCAAAAGGCCGCCCGCCAGCCCAGTGGGAAACACCCCTCCATGAGGATGCCGGCTCTGAATGGAGCCGGCGGAGTGGAGGATGTGCAACGGGTGCAGTAGCACCCGTCGCGAATTTCAGTGTCTGCTAAGCAGACACTGAAATTCAGGGTGGGGCCCTCTTACGGGGGCCCCACGACACCCCATACCGCCATCCTGTTCGGCCGCCAGGAACAGGATGGCGGTATGGGGGTCAGAATCCCCATGGCGGCGCAGCAAGCTGCGCCGCCATGGAGGATTCTACAGGGCAGCGGAAAACCGTCGGGAGACCGCCGGTTTTCCCTTTCTGGCCGCGGCTGAACCGCCGCGGTCAGAATACCCTGGGGAGCACCGCCAGCCTGTTGGCGGTGCTCCCGCCGACCCCGGCCGCCGGGGTCGGAATCAGGCCCTATGTCATGCCCTCGGCTGCCCAATCATCCCTGCCCTTGGGTAGAGATGAGGCACTGCTAGTTAGCTGGAGCAAAACCCGGATTGGAGTGACAGGTGTCACCTGCAGTGGGTCACACTTAGGGCCATATTTATAATTTTTGACGCACAACTGCGCCAACGCAGTTGTGCGTCAAAAATGTTAATGCCGGCTAAAGCCATTCCAATGCGCCATGCAGGCGCCTTATTTATGGAATGACGTTAGCCGGCGCAACGGAACGGTACGCGTCAAAAAAAATGACTCACACCAGGCAGCGCCGGCGTATGGGAAAATGGGGGTTGTGCGTCAAAAAATGGTGCAAGTCAGATCTGAGGCAAAAATCAGGCCTCACACCTGACTTGCGCCATTTTGTTTTGACGCACAATCCCCATTTACATGACTCCTGTCATAGCAAAGACAGGAGTCATGCCCCCTTGCCCAATGGCCATGCCCAGGGGACTTATGTCCCCTGGGCATGGTCATTGGGCATAGTGGCATGTAGGGGGGCCCAAATCAGGCCCCCTATGCCACTTAAAAAAAATAAAAAAATACACTTACCAGAACTTACCTTTCCTTCCCTGGGATGGGTCCCTCCATCTTTGGGTGTCCTCCTGGGGTGGGCAAGGGTGGCAGGTGGTGTCCCTGGGGGCATGGGAGGGCACCTCTGGGTTCCTTCCGAGCCCACAGGTCCCTTAACGCCTGCCCTGACCCAGGCGTTAAAAAACGGCGCCCATCAGGCTGGGCGCCATTTTTTAAGGCCCACCCCCTCCTGTGCGTCAAAATGACGCCAGAGTATAAATAAGGCGCACAGGCCTTAAAGTCATTTTTTGGAAGGGAACGCCTACCTTGCATATAATTAACGCGAGGCAGGTTCCCCCTTCCAAAAAATGACGCACATGGTGGGATTTTGACTTCCCCGGGGTCGGGCGTCAAAGTATAAATATGGGGCAGGGTTTGCGCCGAATGTGCGTCAAAATTTTTGCCGCACATTTGGCGCAAGCAGAGTATAAATATGCTCCTTAGTCTCCCATGCCACGGGCGATTCTGCCGCTCAAAATCCAGTAGTCTCATTAGAATAATGAGAGCCTATGTGACATGGCACCGCCAACGTTAAGTCAGGCTCCGATTTTTGGTCCTCCAGGAGTATCTCTGTCTCAATATATACAGTAATACCACAGTACCGTATACAGAGACATCTGCGGTACTGAGGATTTCCATTCCAGCTACGTAGACTATCCTATCTGAGGCTGGAGGTTGTTCAATCTTGAACTTTAAAAGGAAAAACCCTATTTGGTGTGCCTTCTCTGAACATATCTTCTATCTAACATGGAGAATCCGCAGCAGGTAGCAATAGCTGTCAATATGAGACAACCTTTGACGACACAATTACTAGCAAATGGCCTAATGGCCCAGGGGGATCAGTCACATTTGTGGTGGACACCCATCCAGCTTATAGAACAGAACTTTACTATTCTTGGGTCACAATTCCAGCAGTTAATGGGAACACAAACACATTTCATCAATATACGCATGCAAACGTACCTGGACAAATACAGGGCATATGCATATTTAGAAATACCAATATCATAATAATTGGCTTGATGGCGCCCTATCCCACACAATATTACCAGTAAGGTTAGGTTCTCTAAGTAATGATGGTCCTACCTGGTCTTTATTGGCCATCTATACACCGCATCCTGCAGTAGCAAATTTAGCAGTAGCTGAGGTTCGTTGCTTACATACTTAATTGACAGCGACATATAGACAATTAGTACAGTTTATGATGCAAACATTAAATACAAACCCAGCATGTGCCTTGCCAGCACAACCACAAGCAGTGACGCCAGGCATTAACCCTGTGACTGTACATTCGATCATGGGTGAAGTACCCGCCAAACGAGAGAAAACTCTGTTTTGGTTAGCACAAAAAATAAATGCGCTGGAAGCAGTATTTCCCCATACGGGACCTTGGGATAAACATAGAATTCTAACGATGTGCTTGCCATTTGGGATGGTCCCTTCAGTGGATAACTGTAATACTTGGGGCACTGTATTTTCCGTGCTTTAGACAACCGCACACAGTACACCGATACTTGCCAATTTGCTGGAAGTGTTGAAACAAATTCAAGATGAATACGGGGCTGCCCGTCCCTAGACTTGGGAATGCAACTAATGGGCAACTTTGCCACAGTATCCTCAATAATTTTAAGTAATCTTAAAGGGGAAGCAGTCGCACTAGCAATGCGCATGCGGCTCCATGACGTTCCTCAACAGGATCAGGAATGCGAGCTGCCTAAGATTATCGCAGAAACGTATTCTAGCATTGGTCGAGATAGTTTAGGGGCCAGACCAACTAAACCACAATTTCAGGGCAAATCTAACAAAGATTTTTCCAAGCAAGCTCCTGAGGGTAATAAGAAACGCTGGGATAAAAAACAACAAACTCCTAAAAAAGAGAGTGGAGAATCTCCATGTATGGAGACCCCACAGAATAGATATAGGCCCTCATTCTGACCTTGGCGGGCGGCGGAGGCCGCCCGCCAAAGTCCCGCCGTCAGATTACCGTTCCGCGGTCGAAAGACCGCGGCGGTAATTCTGACTTTCCCGCTGGGCTGGCGGGCGGTCGCCTTCAGACCGCCCGCCAGCCCAGCGGGAAAGAGGCTTCCACGATGAAGCCGGCTCGGAATCGAGCCGGCGGAGTGGAAGCTGTGTGACGGGTGCAGTTGCACCCGTCGCGTATTTCACTGTCTGCGCAGCAGACAGTGAAATACTTGTAGGGGCCCTCTTACGGGGGCCCCTGCAATGCCCATGCCAGTGGCATGGGCACTGCAGGGGCCCCCAGGGGCCCGCGACCCCCCCTACCGCCATCCGGATCCCGGCGGTCCGACCGCCGGGATCTGGATGGCGGTAGGGGGGGTCGGAATCCCCGCGGCGGTGAAGCAAGCTGCGCCGCCGCGGAGGATTCAATGGGGCGGCGGTACACTGGCGGGACCCCGCCAGTGGTGCCGGTCCGACCGCGGCTTTACCGCCGCGGTCGGAATCCCCATTGGAGCACCGCCGGCCTGTCGGCGGTGCTCCCGCGGTCCTCCGCCCTGGCGGTCAAAGACCGCCAGGGTCAGAATGACCACCATAATCTCAAAAATAGAGATAATATAAAAACGTCTGATAGATATCAATATACTGATACAGGCCAATCTCGTTCCTTTCAGGACTCATCGGAAAAACGAAATGAGAGAGGTGGGCGATCAGAGCGGAGATCAGAGTATGTGAAACCAAGACAGGAATCACAATGCTCATCTGAGGTTTCTGTTAAAAAGGAAGAGAAACCTGCCCAACAAAAACCCCAATTCAAAAAGAAAAAAGTGGCAGCAGTCGCAGTTCGACATGCCACTCAGGAAGAGGGTCCACTTGAAGAACAGGAAGTGGGCACTAGCACTGCTAGACAGCGTGGCAGAGGTAACAATAGTTCACCGGAGTCTTCTAGAGCATTTGGAGGTGAAAGCAACTGATGACTTTTTACAAGTAGAAACTGCGGACATGCTTGTCTCCACGCCTGATAGGGTGTATAAAGTAATGCTACAGCTAGAAGGAGACATTGAGCGCAAAATAGACGCAATCTTCTGGGATCGCGTAGTAAACATATATGATGTTTTGTTGGCCGAACAGGATTGGCAACCTGAATTTGTCCGCACCTGCCCATATGGGGAAGATGCTATTAAACCTTCTTTCCTACCCCTTGCTCGAGAGGAACTCGCTGAATCTTATGCCATTGATTGGTCTTTGGCACAGCACTTGGATTATATCGCAATCACGTAGGATGGGAAAAAGAGTCCCCCAACCATGTAATTCCTTTTAAAAATCAACCACAACCCTAGTATCCAATAAAACATGATGTAAAAGCACCTGTGAGGGAAATACTCACACAATTAGATTACCAGAGCGTGGTTGAACCCTGTGTCTCCCCAATGAATAATCCATTATTCCCAGTAGCTAAACCAGACCATTCATACAGATTAGTCTTAGACTACAGACACTGAAACAGTCATACACGCACATGTGCTATTCAAAACTCACATAGCACAGCACTAATGAACAATATAGTGCGAAAAAAATACAAAATAACACTGGACATTTCCAATGGTTTCTTCTGCCAGAATATAGTGCCTGAGAGTAGAGACTTAAGTTTCAGTGCAGTAGGCTCCCAGAAAAAAAGAACAGCCCAGGACTGTTCACAGCTCGTGTTACTGCAATTTTACATGAGATTGACCCTGAAACATTGTCCTATGTGGATGTTATTTATCTTACGGATGAAGAATTGCTACAACATTTAAGACGGGTAGCCTGCATTGTTGTCGGATTTGCTGAATTTGGCTACAAATTCAACTTCAAATAAACAAAAATCGACTTCCTCAGCGTCCTGTTTCTAGGATATGAGCTGTCAAGTGAAGGAAAGAGCCTAGCACCACAATTCTTAGAAAAATGCGCACAACTACAACCCCCAAATATGATAAAAAAACTCCAATCGCTATTGGGTTTTCTAAATTTTGGCAGAATTTACATTCCAGATTATGCTTCACGCATAAAACCTTTATATGATTTGATACGTTCTGATTTTTCAAGTAAATTTTGGACTATTGAACATACACACATTCTCAGAAAACTGCAGACAGACATACTTGCAGCACAACATTTACAGACAAGGGACAACAAAACACATTTGGTCATCAGAGTAATTGCTGGTGTCATCGGTTTCACCTATGTGACATTTAATGAAGGTGAGACAGTCCAGATTGCATACAGATCACATTTGTACTCGGCAGAAGAACAACACTTTGTTTCCCACTGAGAAACAAAAACACTCACTGCTGTACAGATGGCGGTCATTAAAGAACGACCCCTAGCCCAGGGCAAATGCATAATTGTTGTTTCCCCAATCCCAGCCTTAGAGGCTGTTACAAAAGCCAGTGTTCCAAATGCAAAAGCACTACATCCACGCTGGATACAATGGGCCACGTCTTTGACAGCCACTGATGTAGATTACATTTTTGACCCAAAATTACAAACTCAAGAATTTTTGCAGTATGAACTAGAATACCCAGTTCCAGCAAACACACTGCCTATGGGAAAATATCATAGAATCATGTACACTGATGGCTCTGCACAACCAGCAAATTGGCACAAAGCACCAATATTCTTCTGCTTATGCGGTCGTAAGCAGCTATATGGAGGACAATAAAGTTTGTCCCCTATATGCATTTATGCAGACCCTAGGGCATTGCACAGCACAATTGGCAAAACTTAAAGCTCTGTTGATGAACATACGGATCCTGCACAGCCAATGCTGATTTTTTGTGATTCGTACTATTCTGTTCAATGAATACCTGCATTACTGGTGCCAGAATGGGTTCAGAGATTCTAAAGGCAACACCATTAAACACAGACTTCTGTGGGAGAAAGTAGCAGATCTGAAAGAAACACTACCAAATGTCCATGTTGTACACACACTTGGACACCAGTGCTTTGGAATACACATTGCTGGGAATACATTGGCTGATGAAGCTGCAAAGTCAGCAGTGGCTGTGGCAACTGTTGCTGCAGTAACTCATTTGAGTTCAAAACCAGCCACAGACATATGGGCTGCTGTGACAGCTATGGTGGATAGTATGCCCTATCAAAAAGTATTTCCTGACAAATATTCCTACTGAATGGGAGGTATGCTGAATGCTGAAGTTAAGATACCAGCGTAGGGGTGTGAGATATTCCCAACAGAGATAGGATCACAAATAATCAAAGGAGCGCATGAACGGGTGGCATCTGCCCATGCTGGTGTGGCGGCTACAATCTCAATTTTATAAGCCTGTTGGTGGCCAGGCCTTTACAAAGAGACCAAGTAGTATATCCTTTGCTGTGACATCTGTCAACAAATTAAAATGTCAACTGCCAAACGCCCGCCGCAGACACCCCTTTTGATTTAAAACCATTGCGGTCCCCTAGCACCGGATACTGCATCCAAGTATATATTAGTCGCTGTTAACTCTTGCTCCAGATTTTTATGGGTGTGGCCACAATGCTCGGCTGACACTCGGACTGTTATTAAAGATTTGCGAGTCTTTATCGGTACATAAGCGATTGCGGCTTTCCACTTGGACCAGGGCCCTGCTTTCGCCTCAAGGGCATTCAGGGATGCCATGGCTTCATTGGGAGTCCAACTCCAGTACTTGTCTCCATTTCATTCCGAGAGAAATAGTATAGTTGAGCGATTAAACCATGATTTAAAGCAATTCTTAACAGCTAGAGTCTTAGGTATGGGTCGTAGTTGGCTTAATCACCTGTATGGAGTTCAGAGAGCACTTAAAAATCTGCCTAGAAGGTCCCTGGAGGGTCGTACTTCATATGAGTGCCTGTTCGGAACTCGAATGTATGTTACAGATCTTGATGGTCCTGGCGTTGAGGCGGCAGAAATACCTTTAGACATAAATGAACGTGTCACTGTCTTACAGGAATTTCAACAGTTCTGTGATGACAATTCTTCTATCAGTGCTGCCTCCACAGGAATCAAGGATGTACCTGTAACGCCTACTGGCTGGATTCCTAGAATCGGGCTCTAGTACGTGAAAAGGTTGCTGTGAAAAAGGAATTTGGTCCTTCTTATTGAGCACCAGTCCCTGTCTTGGGGATACACGGTACCAGAACTGTCATTCTACCACTGTTGGCTGGTGCCAAAGAAAATAATTTTTTCTCCATCGACAATGTCAAACTACACCATGTGGCCAATTCTGCACAGCAGACCAAAAGGAACAACCGGTAGTTCCCAAATCCCTCTCACTACTGGTCAAGAAGTCCCTCTGCAAGTTGTAAGCAGCAACACCGACACCTGTCCGAGCTTGGGGAGGGTGGAAAATGATCTTCTTGCATTGGTTCCACTAACATCTACTAATACATAGATAATTGATTGATGCGATACAGCTTCAACACAAACAGATGGTGCTATTTATTCTGTGCCACCACGAGAAACACCAACTCCACCAATGAACACAGTTCCAGCTTTTGCACAAACTGCTTCTGGATATTTTGCTGACATCAACGACGACGCCTCAGACTCATTTGCCTCTTTAACACTTGAACTATCAAAAACACTTAAGCTAATGACCTCACTTAAAATAACATATTTTATTTTTCCATGGAACTATCTATGGCTTTCCTTGACTGTACTAACTTTCCTACTTTGGATTGGTTTTGTTATCACTTTCTTTTTATTAATACATGGTCATTTTCTTCCTGAAAAATCAACAGTTGAATTGGTGGATGAGGTCCTAAAACCACATTTTTCATCACACAAAGTCCGAAGAGACTTATCCTTTGTGAACATTTCTACGATAACAAATTCCTGATGGGATTGTTTGGGAGAAAGTAATGTTTGATATATACAATCCCACTGAGGTTATTTCAAATGCCATATGTGTTCAAACTATCAACTGCTTACCAGTCCCAGGGCCAGTGCTCTGTGTAAAGTGGATATGCAAATTAGGCTAACTGTAATAGGCAAAATTAACCTACCTATTAGTCCCTAGTATATGGTAGAGCATGGAGGTTTAGGGGCCCCAGCATAGGTAGTGCCCCCATAGGTGCACTGCTGAGGTGCCCAGTGTCATTTTAAAGGCAGGCCTGCCTTGCTGGATGCTTTTAAATTAAAGTTACATGCAAATTCGACTTTGGAATTAAAAGTAATTCCAAAGTGTTAAACTACCTTATTTTTACATATGTCATCCCTAAGGTGTGCCCTATCTGCCCCTAAGGCTGGGTGCTATGTAACTATAAGCAGGGACCTTCTAAAAATAGTTTTATAAGCCCTGGTGAGGTAAAACAGCCACATTTGTTTTCCCTCATTGTGGTGAATGGCCTCCATAAGCTAGAATGGGGAGACTTTATTTTAATTATAAAAATCCCCTTAAGTAACAGATACCAGAGGTTTGGTATCAAATTAATTGTTATAATAAATCCCACAACTTCCAGTTGTGGGATTTAATATAACTTGTCCAGGTAAAGAGTTTTAAACTTTACCTGAAAAGTTGCCAACTTCAGCCCTGCAGTGTTTTTGCTGCTGGGCTCTGATTGGCCAGCCTGCCTTGATGAGGTGTGAAGTGGCCTGGCAACACCCTCACACCCTGCAAACCCAGACAATTAGGTGCCCCCTTGATTAGATTAGGAGAAGGCAGGAGAGAGGTGTGTTTAGGATTTATAGCCACACCAGTGGGTGGGCTCAGCCAGATGTAACCTCCAAAAATCACTTTCAGCCATGATGGATTTTTGAGGAATGTTGCTCCCTGGGATTGATTTTTGCCACACTTCCCAGTAAGTGCTCATCACAGGGGGAAGGACCCTGCCCCTTATTGGAGAACCAGGAACCTGCTGTTTTTCACCCAGGAGCGAGGATAAAACTGGCAAACCTGCACCCACACCTCAGATCCCCATCAGATTCCAACAAGGAAGAACTACAGGAGAAGAAGGACTGCCCTGCTGGACCCCTGGCCTGCACCTGAACCCTGTACTCTGGAGGACTGCACCAGCTGCACACTTGGGCTTCACCACAAGAAGGACGTTGCCTGGCTTCAACTGGTTCAAGGAGGGACTCCCTGTTTGCTACAGGTGAAAAATTGCTAACCAGAGTCCCCTGCACCAACTCCTGAGGAAACCAACCAGCTGACCACTGCCCAGTGGCCAAAAAGGAGTTTGCGCCAGGTGCATTCTGGGAGTTGTAGTGCACACCCTCAAGGAGCATACCAGAGCTTCTGGAACCTTGGGGTGAGCTGTGGACATCAAAAAAACCTTAATAGAATATCTGGAAGAAGATCCAGAAGTTTGGAGAACTTTGGAGCGCTCCATAGAGGGACCAACCCGCCGCGGCAACTCTAGCCGGCTTGCCTCAACCGCGACCCGGCCTGACTTGTAGGTATGTCCCGGTAAATAAAATCTCCCAAAAAGAGACTAAGGCCCATATTTATACTTTTTTAGCGCTGCATTTGCGTAATTTTTTGACGCAAAAGCAGCCCAAACGTACAATTGTATTTTGTCAATTTGCGCGGATTTTGCGTAAAAAAACCACGCAAATACAACTCTAAAAAAGTTTTAAAATGGGCCTATGTCCGAATGTAGGAAGTTGACGGGACCTCCCAGCCTGCGTATCTGAGGGGGGCTCCAAGGATGTCAGATCAAGATACAGGTTTGCCCTGTCGAAGGATTTTCACCTAAAAAAAAGACTTAGGGCCAGATGTAGGAAACTCTCAAATTGCGACTTGCAATTTGCGAGTCCCTGCGACTCGCAAATTGCAAGTCGCAATTTGGGATGCAGAAAGGTGTCTCAGACACCTTCTGCGAGTCGCTGTGGGGTCGCAAAGACCCACCTCATTAATATTAATGAGGTGGGTCGCAATTTGCGACCCCATAGCGACTCAGGGCACTCACGGGGATGGAGGCCTGCTGGGAACAGCAGACCTCCATGTCCGTGACTGCTTTTAAATAAAGCAGTTTTTTTTTTTCAAAGTGCAACCCGTTTTCCTTAAAGGAAAACGAGCTGCACTTTGAAAAATAAACCGAAACCTGTTGTTTATGTATTTTTCAGGGCAGGTAGTGGTCCATTGGACCACTGCCTGCTCTGAAAAATAATTTTTGGGTCCAGTCACAAAGGGGAAGGGGTCCCATGGGGACCCCTTCCCGTTTGCGAGTGGGTTACCTTCCACTTCAAGGGGATGGTAACTGCGAGTCCATTTGCGACCGCTTCCGTGGTCGCAAATGGAATTGCATACCACTGCGACTCGCAAATAGGAAGGGAACACCCCTTCCTATTTGTGACTCGGAAATGCATTTTGCGAGTCGGTTCCGACTCGCAAAATGCATTTCTACATAGCAACAACGCATTTGCGAGTTGCAAACAGCGATTTTCGCAGTTTGCGAGTCGCAAAGTTGTTGCTACATCTGGCCCTAAGTCCGAATGTACAAATCTCCACCGAGGGCTCCCGCGATGCGTATCTGAGGAAGAGTTCCAGGAGGTCGGATTGGACTGGCAGGTTCGTCCGGCAGAAGAAAATCTTCAGAAAAACGACTAAGTCGTAAGGTAAACTTTTGACCGAGGCCTCCCGCGGGCTGTAGGCGAGCCAGGCTCCATCATTGTTGGCCTTAAACTTTGACTTTGCCCCGGACGAGGTGCGACCAGATTGGCACTTTTTGTTTCTACGCGCTAGAAAGCAATAATTCTTTAAAAATTCATATCTCGGGTTCCCCTTATCTGATTTTATACGTTTTTGTGTCATTTTAAAGCTAAAAATATTTCCTATTTTTATAAATTAATTTTGGATTTTAAAACTGTTTCCTGTGTTTTATTTAATGACTGTTTTGAGATATTTGAATGCTTTATGCTTTGTCTCCTAATTTAAGCCTTGTTGCTCATTGCCAAGCTACCAAGGGTTGAGCTAGGTTTAATTTACTGAGACCTAACTGGACCTAAGTGCAGGTTAGTGGCCTATTGCTAAGTGTAGGTACTTACCTGCCCTTACCAATAGCCCATTTTCCAACACAATGGGAACATTGTCTGACTCCACCACAAGGGAGTTCAAAAACATATTCTGAAAAGTTGACATATTTTTCTGGGCATGATGTAAAAAATGCTGAGTCGTATTTTTTTAAATTGCCACCTACTAAAGATATACATATATTATTGACAAATACGAAATTCATATATTCAGAATCCTTTGTTTCCCAGTTAACTATAGAAGGCTATGAATATTGGCTAAAGTTGACTTAAAAAGTGTATGGGGAACTAGACATTGGAAAATAAGGGGGAAGGAAGCTTTATTTAGAGCATGCCTGATACCTATACAAACGATATTTTAAAATGAAACAGTACAACAAACAAATTGTCTAGGCTTAGCAAAGATCAAAGAATTAAACACGCCCAGTATACCAACCCCAGCAAAATTCTATAAATGGCAAAAATATACAAATGCAACTGAAGATCAGCTCTATGAATGGTTCCAGAATGGTACATTTAGGCCCTCATTACAACCCTGGCGGTAAATCCCGCTTTCTGCTGTGCTGAAGACTGCCAACATACTGTTGCGGCGGTCGAATTCCTCTACAGGTATTACGACCCACATCTCGGAATCTGCAACAATACAGACACCCACACAAGTCCACCACACCAAAGGTCAGTGATAAACTGGTGATACCAAAACCCACACCATCACGCCAACAGCAATAAGTCCACAGTATCACGACCCACGAATCAACGCAGCGGTCATTCATCCGTGATAATCCATTGGCGGTAAACACCGCCGCGCTCAAAATAAACACACACTTACAAAACACAACTACCTTGGACAATTCGAAATACACACACCTGATGCACATGGACACACCATACCCACACACTCACACCACTATAAAACACACACCCACATTACCCACAACCCCTTACAACGTAAAAATTGAAAGAAGGCCAGAGAGAGAGATTAGCAAACACAACACCAGCATCCACAGACACACAACACCATCACTTATACAACATCCACGCACCTCAAACAACACACACCAATACATCCCCCCACACATCACAACAGACAGCACCTCACACATCACCCACACCACATCATGGCACCTCAAAGACACCCCAGGTTTTCAGAGGAGTAGCTCTGGGTCATGGTGGAGGAAATCATCCAGGTAGAGCCACAGCTTTTCGGATCACAGGTGCAGCACACCTCCATTGTGAGGCAGATGGAGCTATGGCGGAAAATCGGTGACAGGGTCAACGCAGTGGGACAGCATCCAAGGACACGGGATGACATCAGGAAGAGGTGGAACGACCTACGGGGGATGGTGCGTTCCGTGGTTTCAAGACACCAGATTGCTGTTCAGAGGACGGGCGGTGGACCCACACCTCCTCCCCCACAACTAACAACATGGGAGAAGCAAGTCTTGGAAATACTGCATCCTGAGGGCCTCGCAGGAGTAGCAGGAGGACTGGACTCTAAAAAGTCAAATCTTTACTACCATATCCCCCACACTCCACTTGCATGCCATCACATACTCCCACCCTTACCCTCACTCCCATCACTCCATCATCTCACATATGTCCCACTATCACAACCCACACATCTCAATACCAAGGCCCTGCATGCATTACCTATGCATGGACCACAGTCACCAAAGCATGTCCAGTACAGATACCCAAACAGACCCCAAACCAACTATCACAAAAGGGCAAACACAATGATGTAAGCACAGGTGTAGAGGGTACCTCACCCAATGCACAAGATGGCACACACAGATACTAAAACTATGCATTTACACCCCAACAGGACCCATACCTAATGTCACCAGACAGGAGGTGCCAGACATATCCAGTCCCCCCACAGAAGAGGCCCACAGTGATGACAGCAGCTCTGCAGGTGTGGATCAAAATGACCAGCACGGCCCGTCAGGGACCTCAGGACAGTCGGTTCCCCTGACACAGTCCCAAACCACCACTGAACCTCCCCCCTCAGGAAACACTGCCATAGCACCCACCCAGCGGGTCCATCCCTCTGTCCCCAGGACACGTCAATCAGCAGTGTGTCCACCACTACAGTGAACCCAGGCAAACCCACCAACCCAAGAAAATCAGGGATCTGGGGTCAGTGGCAGTGGGCACACAGTTCAGGGGACAGAGGCACAGGATAACAGGGAAGCTGGGAGGACTGCTGTGCGACAGGGGGAGGACAGGCCTAGGGAACCGACACTCCACGAGGCACTCTCCAACATCATGGGATCTTACCACCATTCCCAGGAGACCATGAGCACGGTACTGGCCAAGTTTCAGGAGACCCAGCTGTGAGAAAGTAGCCTCTTTCTAGCCTTGTTACCCCCACTTTTGGCCTGCTTGTGAGTATATGTCAGGGTGTTTTCACTGTCTCACTGGGCTCCTGCTAGCCAGGGCCCAGTGCTCATAGTGAAAAGCCTATGTTTTCAGTATGTTTGATATGAGTCACTGGGACCCTGCTAGCCATGACCCCAGTGCTCATAAGTTTGTGAACTATATGTATGTGTTCCCTGTGTGATGCCTAACTGTCTCACTGAGGCTCTGCTAGCCAGAACCTCAGTGGTTATGCTCTCTCTGCTTTACAAATTGTCACTAACAGGCTAGTGACCAATTTTACCAATTCACATTGGCATACTGGAACAACTTTTTAATTCCATAGTATATGGTACTGAGGTACCCAGGGTATTGGGGTTCCAGGATATCCCTATGGGCTGCAGCATTTCTTTTGCCACCCATAGGGAGCTCTGACAATTCTTACACAGTCCATGTTATTTCACAGCCATTTACCACTGCACTTAAGTAGCTTATAAGTCACCTATATGTCTAACCTTCACCTGGTGAAGGTTGGGTGCAAAGTTACTTAGTGTGTGGGCACCCTGGCACTAGCCAAGGTGCCCCCACATTGTTCAGGGCAAATCCCCCGGACTTTGTGAGTGCGGGGACACCATTACACGCGTGCACTATACATAGGTCACTACCTATGTATAGCGTCACAATGGTAACTCCGAACATGGCCATGTAACATGTTTAAGATCATGGAATTGTCACAATTCCATGATCCCCGGGTCTCTAGCACAGAACCCGGGTACTGCCAAACTGCCTTTCCGGGGTCTCCACTGCAGTTGCTGCTGCTGCCAACCCCTCAGACAGGTTTCTACCCCCCTGGGGTCCAGGCAACCCTGGCCCAGGAAGGCAGAACAAAGGATTTCCTCTGAGAGAGGGTGTGACACCCTCTCCCTTTGGAAATAGGTGTGAAGGCTGGGGAGGAGTAGCCTCCCCCAGCCTCTGGAAATGCTTTGATGGGCACAGATGCTGCCCATCTCTGCATAAGCCAGTCCACACCGGTTTAGGGATCCCCCAGCCCTGCTCTGGCGCGAAACTGGACAAAGAAAAGGGGAGTGACCACTCCCCTGACCTGCACCTCCCAGGGGAGGTGCCCAGAGCTCCTCCAGTGTGCCCCAGACCTCTGCCATCTTGGGAACAGAGGTGTTGCTGGCACACTGGACTGCTCTGAGTGGCCAGTGCCATCAGGTGACGTCAGAGACTCCTTCTGATAGGTTCTTATCTTTCTTACTAGGCTATCCTTCTTCCTAGGTAGCCAAACCTCCTTTTCTGGCTATTTAGGGTCTCTGCTTTGGGGAATTCTTCAGATAACGAATGCAAGAGCTCATCCGAGTTCCTCTGCATCTCTCACTTCACCTTCTGCCAAAGGATCGACCGCTGACTGCTCAGGACGCCTGCAAAACCGCAACAAAGTAGCAAAGACGACTACTGCAACCTTGTATCGCTGATCCTGCCGCTTTCTCGCCTGTTTCCTGGTGGTGCATGCTCTGGGGGTAGCCTGCCTCCTTCTTGCACCAGGAGCTCTGAAGAAATCTCCTATGGGAAGATGGAATCCTCCCCCTGCAACCGCAGGCAACAAAAGACTGCATCACCAGTCCTCTGGGTCCCTCTCAGCACAACGAGCGTGGTCTCTGGAACTCAGCAACTCTGTCCAAGTGACTCCCACAGTCCAGTGACTCTTCAGTCCACGTTTGGTGGAGGAAAGTCCTTGCCTCCCCATGCTAGACTGCATTGCTGGGTACTGCGTTATTTGCAGCTGCTCCGGCTCCTGTGCACTCTTCCAGGATTTCCTTTGTGCACAGCCAAGCCTGGGTCCCCGAAACTCTAACCTGCAGTGCAAAACCTTCTGAGTTGTCCTCCGGCGTCGTGGGACTCCCTTTTGTTACTTCGAGTGGACTCCAGTTCACTCCTCTTAAAAGTGCCTGTTCCAGTTCTTCTGCGGGTGCTGCCTGCTTCTGTGAGGGCTCACTGATGTCCTGGACGCCCCCTCTGTCTCCTCATCCAAGTGGCGACATCCTGGTGCCTCCTGGGCCACAGCAGCATGCGAAAACCCTAACCGTGACCCTTGCAGCTAGCAAGGCTTGTTTGCAGTCTTTCTGCGCGGGAACACCTCTGCTAGCTTCTTCACGACGTGTGACATCCATCCTCTAAAGGAGAAGTTTCTAGCCCTCTTCGTTCTTGCAGAATCCACAGCTTCTACCATCTGGTGGCAGCTTCTTTGCACCCTCAGCTGGCATTTCCTGGGCATCTGCCCACTCTCGACATTGTCGCGACTCTTGGACTTGGTCCCCTTGTTCCACAGGTACTCAGGTCCGGAAATCCACTTTGGTTGCTTTGCTGGTGTTGGTCTTCCTTGCAGAAACCCCCTATCACGACTTCTGTGCTTTCTGGGGGGTATAGGTGCACTTTTCACCTACTTTTCAGGGTCTTGGGGTGGGCTATTTTTCTAACCCTCACTGTTTTCTTACAGTCCCAGCGACCCTCTACAAGCTCACATAGGTTTGGGGTCCATTCGTGGTTCGCATTCCACTTTTGGAGTATATGGTTTGTGTTGCCCCATACCTATGTGCTCCTATTGCAAACTACTGTAACTTTACATTGCTTGCATTACTTCCTTTTGCTATTACTGCATATTTTTGGTATTGTGTACATATATCTTGTGTATATTTGGCATCCTCATACTGAGGGTACTCACTGAGATACTTTTGGCATATTGTCATAAAAATAAAGTACCTTTATTTATAGTATATCTGTGTATTGTGTTTTCTTATGATATTGTGCGTATGACACCAGTGGTATAGTAGGAGCTTTGCATGTCTCCTATTTCAGCCTAAGCTGCTCTGCTATAGCTACCTTCTATCAGCCTAACCTGCTAGAAACACCTCTTCTACACTAATAAGGGAAAACTGGACCTGGCACAGAGTGTAAGTACCCCTTGGTACCCACTACAAGCCAGGCCAGCCTCCTACATTGGATGTGCAGCAGTGGGATAAGTACTTGTAACTACTTACCACTTTGTCATTTGGTACTTTTCATAAGAGAAAAATATACAAAACAAGTTCAGTGTATGTACACCTAACCAAAAAGTTTTGCTTTTCTTCTCTTACACTATCTGCTAAATGCTGAAAAGTACTCCTAAACTTTCTAAAAGTTTCAAAAAGTTGAAAAAGTTTTTTTTTCTGTTCTTTAAAAAGTCCTGAAACTTTTTCTCTCTTTCATCTGTCTCTAAACCTTCTTCTATCATGTCTGGTGTAGGAACTCCTCTTAATTTGGTCAATACAACTTATGACCACCTTAACTTTAAGAGCCTAAGGAGTCTCTGCATTGATAGAGGTTTAGTGGTAGGAAAGAACCCTACTAGACAATTTCTGTCTAATATGCTTATTGAGAATGATAAGGCCCAAGGTGGCACTTCATCTGAAAAGTTGATAGATAGCTCACACTCTGACTCAGGGGAGCCCCTTGATGGAGTGTTACAGGGTTCTCTTCCTAATCTGCCCCTTAGCAGACCACCTAGCAATGCTGGTAGTAATAGAGGTTCCCATCATAGTAGGGATGTTTTTGTTCCTGGAGGCCAGGTTGTTAGAGTGCAAACTGTTAGGGACAGGTCTCCCTCTGCTCATTCCAATATTTCTTCTGTGTCAAAACATTCCCAACCCACCCACCCTGATGACAAAATGTTAGAAAGGGAACTCAATAAGTTGAGAGTGGAATAGACCAGGCTGAAGCTTAAACAGCAACAGCTGGCTCTAGACAGGGAATCCATAGACTTAGAGAAGGAGAGACAGAGGTTGGGGTTAGGACCCCATGGTGGCAGCAGCTGTATTCCTGATAGTAATCCTGTTAGGGAGCATGATTCCAGGAATCTGCACAAGATAGTTCCCCCTTACAAGGAGGGGGATGACATTAACAAGTGGTTTGCTGCACTTGAGAGGGCCTGTATGGTACAGGGGGTCCCTCAAAGGCAGTGGGCTGCTATCCTATGGCTATCTTTCAGTGGTAAGGGTAGGGATAGGCTCCTTACTGTGAAGGAAAGTGATGCCAATAATTTTACAGTTTTGAAAAATGCACTCTTGGATGGATATGGCTTAACCACTTAAAAATACAGGATTAAGTGCAGACAAACCAGAAAAGAGTCCTCACAAGACTGGGTAGACTTTGTTCACCATTCAGTGACGGCCTTTGAGGGGTGGTTACTTGGCAGTAAAGTTTCTGACTATGAAAGCCTGTACAATCTAATCCTGAGAGAGCATATTCTGAATAACTGTGTGCCTGATTTGTTACACCAATATCTAGTGGACTCAGATCTGACCTCTCCCCAAGAATTGGGAAAGAAGGCAGACAAATGGGTCAGAACAAGAGTGAACAGAAAGGTTCATACAGGGGGTGACAAGGATGACAAGAAGAAAGATGGTGAGAAATCTCAGGATAAGCATGGGGATAAGGGTAAAACCAAAGATCCTTCTTCAAATCCAAAACACTCTTCAGGGGGTGGGGATAAATCAAATTCATCCTCTTCTTCACAACATAAACACATTAAAAAGCCTTGGTGCTTTGTTTGTAAAAATAAAGGCCATAGGCCAGGGGATAAGTCCTGTCCAGGTAAACCCCCTGAGCCTACCACCACTAATACATCAAACTCTAGTGCCCCTAGCAGTAGTGGTAATAGTGGTGGGACTGCTGGCAACAGTCAAGCTAAGGGTGTAGTTGGGTTCACGTATGGGTCCATCATAGAAACTGGGGTAGTCCCAAGACAGTTTCTGTCACACCTAGTGGCATTGGCCTTGCCACACTGGCTGCTTGTCCCCTTATAATGGATAAGTACAGGCAGACAGTTTCAATAAATGGTGTTGAGGTCCAGGCCTACAGGGACACAGGTGCCAGTATCACTTTGGTGACTGAAAACCTAGTGCCTCCTGAACAACACATCATTGGGCAACAGTACAAGATTATTGATGTCCATAACTCCACTAAGTTTCTTCCCTTAGCTATAGTTCAGCTTAGTTGGGGTGGAGTTACTAGCCCTAAGCAGGTGGTAGTGTCACCTAGCTTACCTGTAGGCTGTCTCTTAGGTAATGACCTAGAGACCTCAGTTTGGGGTTAGGTAGAGTTGTATACCCATGCAGCCATGCTGGGTATCCCTGAGGAATTGTTCCCTCTCATTTCTACTGAAATGAAAAAGCAAAGGAGAGAAAAAGGCCTGAAAACTCAGGATCCCTCTCCAACAACAGGTAAAAAGGGTATCACAGTATCCCCTAACCACCCTGCCATTCAGGATACCATTCCTGTGGTGGGAGAAACCTCTCCTGGGGTGGCACCTGTTCCAAGGGAATCCTCAGCTGGCATAGCTGTACTCCCTGAGGTGGAAGTACCTCTCTGTGGGATAACTAACATTGGTGAGAAAAAGAGCACCATTTTAGTTAACATGGAGCATCCCTCCAACCCTCCCAGAGAAACTTTAGTGCAGAAACCCTGCACTGCCTCACAACACTTAGGACAGCAGCCCTGTCCTAGTGCGGAGCTCATAGGACAGCATCCCTGCCCTGCTCCAACTCAAGAGAAACAGTATCCATGTTCTCTCTTCCAGCCATATGGACAAAGTTTTTGCCCAGCTATGGCTTTACTGAGACAGCATCCCTGTCTGGCATTCTCATCACTAGAAATAGGTCCAGTGGACAATTCCCACTGTTCTAAACTAAAACTTACTGATAGAAACTCTGAAAATATATCTTCACATTGTTGCTTAGCTAAAAAACTTCAAACAGGGTGGTTTACATCCCCACACGGAAGTAACAATATAGTGGATGATAAAGGGAGTAACCAGTCTATTGCAGAGCTACTCTCCACTTATCACCACTTAGACAATAAAGTCTCAACTGGCCAAGGCTAGCCTTATTGTCCTTTGTTTGGGGGGGGGGTGTGAGAAAGTAGCCTCTTTCTAGCCTTGTTACCCCCACTTTTGGCCTGCTTGTGAGTATATGTCAGGGTGTTTTCACTGTCTCACTGGGCCCCTGCTAGCCAGGGCCCAGTGCTCATAGTGAAAAGCCTATGTTTTCAGTATGTTTGTTATGTGTCACTGGGACCCTGCTAGCCAGGACCCCAGGGCTCATAAGTTTGTGACCTATATGTATGTGTTCCCTGTGTGATGCCTAACTGTCTCACTGAGGCTCTGCTAACCAGAACCTCAGTGGTTATGCTCTCTCTGCTTTACAAATTGTCACTAACAGGCTAGTGACCAATGTTACCAATTCACATTGGCATACTGGAACACCCTTATAATTCCATAGTATATGGTACTGGGGTACCCAGGGTATTGGGGTTCCAGGAGATCCCTATGGGCTGCAGCATTTCTTTTGCCACCCATAGGGAGCTCTGACAATTCTTACACAGGCCTGCCACTGCAGCCTGAGTGAAATAACGTCCATGTTATTTCACAGCCATTTACCACTGCACTTAAGTAACTTATAAGTCACCTAAATGTCTCACCTTCACCTGGTGAAGGTTGGGTGCAAAGTTACTTAGTGTGTGGGCACCCTGGCACTAGCCAAGGTGCCCCCACATTGTTCAGGTCAAATTCCCCGGACTTTGTGAGTGCGGGGACACCATTACATGTGTGCACTATACATAGGTCACTACCTATGTATAGCGTCACAAAGGTAACTCCGAACATGGGCATGTAACATGTCTAAGATCATGGAATTGTCACCCCAATGCCATTCTGGCATTGGGGAGACAATTCCATGATCCCCCGGGTCTCTAGCACAGAACCCGGGTACTGCCAAACTGCCTTTCCGGGGTCTCCACTGCAGCTGCTGCTGCTGCCAACCTCTCAGACAGGTTTCGGCCCCCCTGGGGTCCAGGCAGCCCTGGCCCAGGAAGGCAGAACAAAGGATTTCCTCTGAGAGAGGGTGTGACACCCTCTCCCTTTGGAAATAGGTGTGAAGGCTGGGGAGGAGTAGCCTCCCCAGCCTCTGGAAATGCTTTGATGGGCACAGATGCTGCCCATCTCTGCATAAGCCAGTCCACACCAGTTTAGGGATCCCCCAGCCCTGCTCTGGTGCCAAACTGGACAAAGAAAAGGGGAGTGACCACTCCCCTGACCTGCACCTCCCAGGGGAGGTGCCCAAAGCTCCTCCAGTGTGCCCCAGACCTCTGCCATCTTGGAAACAGAGGTGTTTCTGGTACACTGGACTGCTCTGAGTGGCCAGTGCCATCAGGTGATGTCAGAGACTCCTTCTGATAGGCTCTTACCTTTATTACTAGGCTATCCTCCTTCCTAGGTAGCCAAACCTCCTTTTCTGGCTATTTAGGGTCTCTGCTTTGAGGAATTTCTTCAGATAACGAATGAAAGAGCTCATCCGAGTTCCTCAGCATCTCTCTCTTCACCTTCTGTCAAAGGATCGACCGCTGACTGCTCAGGACGCCTGCAAAACCACAACAAAGTAGCAAAGACGACTACTGCAACCTTGTATCGCTGATCCTGCCGCTTTCTCGCCTGTTTCCTGGTGGTGCATGCTCTGGGGGTAGCCTGCCTCCTTCTTGCACCAGGAGATCTGAAGAAATCTCCTGTGGGACGACGGAATCCTCCCCCTGCAACCGCAGGCAACAAAAGACTGCATCACCATTCCTCTGGGTCCATCTCAGCACGACGAGGGTAGTCACTGGAACTCAGCAACTCTGTCCAAGTGACTCCCACAGTCCAGTGACTCTTCAGTCCAAGTTTGGTGGAGGTAAGTCCTTGCCTCCCCACGCTAGACTGCATTGCTGGGTACCGCGTGATTTGCAGCTGCTCTGGCTCCTGTGCACTCTTCCAGGATTTCCTTTGTGCACAGCCAAGCCTGGGTCCCCGACACTCTAACCTGCAGTGCACAACCTTCTGAGTTGTCCTCCGGCGTCGTGGAATTCCCTTTTGTGACTTCGGGTGGACTCCGGTTCACTCCTCTTCCAAGTGCCTGTTCCGGTACTTCTGCGGGTGCTGCCTGCTTCTGTGAGGGCTCCTTGACTTGCTGGACGCCCCCTCTGTCTCCTCATCCAAGTGGGGACATCCTGGTCCCTCCTGGGCCACAGCAGAATGCGAAAACCCTAACCGCGACCCTTGCAGCTAGCAAGGCTTGTTTGCAGTCTTTCTGTGTGGGAACACCTCTGCAAGCTTCTTCACGACGTGGGACATCCATCCTCCAAAGGGAAAGTTTCTAGTCCTCTTCGTTCTTGCAGAATCCACAGCTTCTACCATCTGGTGGCAGCTTCTTTGCACCCTCAGCTGGCATTTCCTGGGCATCTGCCCACTCTCGACATTGTCGCGACTCTTGGACTTGGTCCCCTTGTTCCACAGGTACTCAGGTCCAGAAATCCACTTTGGTTGCTTTGCTGGTGTTGGTCTTCCTTGCAGAAACCCCCTATCACGACTTCTGTGCTCTCTGGGGGTATAGGTGCACTTTACACCTACTTTTCAGGGTCTTGGGGTGGGCTATTTTTCTAACCCTCACTGTTTTCTTACAGTCCCAGCGACCCTCTACAAGCTCACATAGGTTTGGGGTCCATTTGTGGTTCGCATTCCACTTTTGGAGTATATGGTTTGTGTTGCCCCTATACCTATGTGCTCAGATGGCAAACTACTGTAACTTTACATTGCTTGCATTACTTCCTTTTGCTATTACTGCATATGTTTGGTATTGTGTACATATATCTTGTGTATATTTGGCACCCTCATACTGAGGGTACTCACTGAGATACTTTTGGCATATTGTCATAAAAATAAAGTAAGTTTATTTTTAGTATATCTGTGTATTGTGTTTTCTTATGATATTGTGCATATGACACCAGTGGTATTGAAGGAGCTTTGCATGTCTCCTATTTCAGCCTAAGCTGCTCTGCTATAGCTACCTTCTATCAGCCTAAGCTGCTAGAAACAACTCTTCTACACTAATAAGGGATAACTGGACCTGGCACAGAGTGTAAGTACCCCTTGGTGCCCACTACAAGCCAGGCCAGCCTCCTACACCAGCGGCTGAAGGAGGCACACCACCTGGGGATCAGGGAGGACTTGAAGCCCATTAACACCACCCTGGTCACCATTGCAGGGGTGCTGGCAGACCTTTTCAACACATGAGGGACAGGGTGGCACACCATCGGGCCCCTGACACTAGCCTGGACGATGAACAGCCTTCCACCTCTGCCTGCGCTAGTGGACAGGAGGCACCGCCACAGGACAAACAGGCCACCAGCACCCCACCCCCTGCAGAAGGAGAACCACACCACAAACGGTCCCTGAGATCCAGGAACAAAACAGAGAACATTGCCAAGACCCCCACCAGGAAATGAGACCCCCCTGAATGCCACCCTTCTGTCCCACTTTGTCACCCTGTCCATCCTTCAACTGCCATTGTTCCACTTCCTATGCCCCTTTGGACAATGCACCTGTGAAACAAATAGACTGGACTCTGCCATGGACATTCCTCCACCATCCCCCAGCCCATTTTACAACCCCCTCCACCTATTTGCACAGAAATAAACACACTTCAATCACAAAACAATCTGGAGTCAGTCTGTGCTGTCACATATGTGTAATTGCAATAACCATGGAATATAGCAATGTCAATTTACTTGTGTATATACCGATGTAACAGAGCTGTAAGTCTGGAGGAAATATAGCAGAGGGCACAAAGTGGAACCCACATCTGTGAAATGGAAAGGCAAAGTGACAAGTCAGGGTCCATACACTGAGTGAAAATGACAGACTTATGCTAGCTCCAAACATTTTATGAGATGTGGGAGGCAGTGACATGTTCGTACCTGTGTCTCACTGGAAGTATTGCATGATTATGTTGTTTCAGTTGTCGATATCCTCTTCTTCTGACTCCTCTTCTTCACTGTCCACAGGCTCCACAGCTGCCACAAGACCACCAGCTGGCCCATCCTCCTGCAGAAAAGGCACCTGCCGACCCAAAGCCAGGTTGTGCAGCATACAGCAGGCCACGATGATCTGGCACACCTTCTTTGCTGAGTAGTAGAGGGAACCACCTGTCATATGGAGGCACTGGAATCTGGCCTTCAGGAGGCCGAAGGTTCGTTCGATCACCCTCCTAGTTCGCCCATGTGCCTCATTGTAGTGTTCCTCTGCCCTTGTCCTGGGATTCCTAACTGGGGTCAGTAGCCATGACAGGTTGGGGTAACCAGAGTCACCTGCAAATATCGAAGGACAACTATTAGACACACACTAACCCTTAGGGACAACCCCATACCCAGACAGCTATTCTAACTGTATTGGGTCCTTGGCCTCACCTATTAGCCACACCCTGTACCTCTGTAGTTGCCCCATCACATAAGGGATGCTGCTATTCCTCAAAATGTAGGCATCATGCACTGATCCAGGGAATTTTGCATTAACATGGGAGATGTACTGGTCTGCCAAACACACCATCTGCACATTCATAGAATGGTAGCCCTTCCGGTTTCTGTACACCTGTTCACTCCTGCGGGGGTACCAATGCCACATGTGTCCCATCAATGGCACCAATGATGTTTGGGATATGTCCCAGGGAATTGAAGTTACCTTTCACTGTAGGCAAATCCTCCACCTGAGGGAACACGATATAGCTGCGCATGTGTTTCAGCAGGGCAGACAACACTCTGGACAACACGTTAGAGAACATTGGCTGGGACATCCCTCATGCACTGGCCACTGTTGTTTGAAAGGAACGACTTGACAGGAAATGGAGTACTGACAGGACCTGCACTAGAGGGGGTATCCCTGTGGGATGGCGGATAGCTGACATCAGGTCTGGCTCCAACTGGGCACATAGTTCCTGGATTGTTGCACGATCAAGTCTGTATGTGACTATTATTTGTCTCTCTTCCATTGTCGATAGGTCCATCAGGGGTCTGTACACCGGAGGATGCCGCCATCTCATCACCTGCCCCACCAGACGTGCCCTATGGAGGAGAACAGCGAGCAGAGAGTCAGACAAAACTGAAGTATCCCAAAATGTCATTTGCACAAATTTTTTAATCCGCAATGTGCCTGTAACTGTGAGTATTCCAGGCCTACATAGGCGTGACTCAGTTATTATTAATGCCATGTGGCCCCCTGAAATGGCAGCTGCCTGACCTGTAAGATGGGACAAAGGGATATGAGATAACTGCGCTGGTGTTCTGCACCATCGCGGTGGGCGGTCGAAGACCGCTGCGAAATTCTGCATTGGTTAACATTGGGCCCTATGGGTCCGAGGAGCCAATGACGATGTACGCCGGCGGTTACGGTACGCACCGCCGCAGACGTGACCGCCATTTTCTGTCTGTTCACTCACTTGATACCTGACCTTCAACAGGAGAGGACCTAAACTGCAAGTGCTGCTGTGACCTCAGTCTGGAAGCGCGATGGCTCATGTGTCTGGGGAAAGGGCCCCTGCCTTCACTTTGGAGGAGTTGGATAAACTAGTGGATGGGGTCTTCCCCCAGTACACGCAACTGTACGGTCCTCCAGACAAACAGGTGAGTACACTGTGAGCATGCTGCATGCGCAATGCCTATATTGAGTGGTGTGGATGGAAGATACATGGGGGGGCTAAGGCCTGCTTGTGCGGATGGGGAGTGTATGTGCATCAGGGCAAGGGTGGGAACCGGGGGCAATGAGTATGACGGTCCGGACGGGTAAGTAATGTCCTTTCCCCCTGTACCATACAGCTAGGTCAGCGCTGTAGGAGGCTGGCCTGGTTTGTAGTGGGTACCAAGGGGTACTTACACTCTGCACCAGGTCCAGTTATCCCTTATTAGTGTAGAAGAGGTGTTCTAGCAGCTTAGACTGATAGAAAATATAGCTTAGCAGAGCAGCTTAGGCTGAACTAGGAGACATGCAAAGCTCCCACTATACCACTGATGTCATATGCACAATATCATTAGAAAACACAATACACAGATATACTAAAAATAAAGGTACTTTATTTTTATGACAATATGCCAAAAGTATCTCAGTGAGTACCCTCAGTATGAGGATAGCAAATATACACAAGATATATATACACAACACCAAAAATATGCAGTAATAGCAGAAGGAAGTAATGCAAGCAATGTAAAGTCACAATAGATTGCAATAGGAGCACATAGATACACGGGCAACACAAACCATATACTCTAGAAGTGGAATGCGAACCACGAATGGACCCCAAACCTATGTGAGCTTGTAGAGGGTCGCTGGGACTGTAAGAAAAGTGAGGGTTAGAAAAATAGCCCACCCCAAGAACCTGAAAATTAGGTGTAAAGTACACCTATGTTCCCCAGAGAGCACAGAAGTCGTGATAGGGGAATTCTGCAAGGAAGACCAACACCAGCAATGCAACAAAGGTGGATTTCCAGACGAGAGTACCTGTGGAACAAGGGGACCAAGTCCAAGAGTCGCGACAAAGTCGAGATTGGGCAGATGCCCAGGAAATGCCAGCTGAGGATGCAAAGAAGCTGCCACCGGATGGTAGAAGCTGTGGATTCTGCAAGAACGAAGAGGACTAGGAACTTCCCGTTTGGAGGATGGATGTCCCACGTCGTGAACAAGCTTGCAGAGGTGTTCCCACGCAGAAAGACCGCAAACAAACCTTGCTAGTTGCAAGGGTCGCGGTTAGGGTTTTTGGATGCTGCTGTGGCCCAAGAGGGACCAGGATGTCGCCAATTGCGTGAGGAGACAGAGGGGGCACCCAGCAATATAGGGAGCCCTCAAAGAAGCAGGCAGCACCCACAGAAGTGCCGGAGCAGGCACTACGAAGAAGAGTGAACCGGAGCTCATCCAAAGTCACAAAAGAAGATCCCACGACGCCGGAGGACAACTCAGGAGGTTGTGCACTGCAGGTTAGAGTGTCGGGGACCCAGGCGTGGCTGTGCACAAAGGAAATCCTGGAAGAGTGCACAGGAGCCGGAGCAGCTGCAAATCACGCGGTACCCAGCAATGCAGTCTAGCGTGGGGAGGCAAGGACTTACCTCCACCAATCTTGGACTGAAGAGTCACTGGACTGTGGGAGTCACTTGGACTGAGTTGCTGAGTTCCAGGGACCACACTCGTCGTGCTGAGAGGGGACCCAGAGGACCGGTGATGCAGTCTTTTGTTGCCTGCGGTTGCAGGGGGAAGATTCCGTCGACCCACAGGAGATTTCTCCGGAGCTTCTAGTGCAGAGAGGAGGCAGACTACCCCCACAGCATGCACCACCAGGAAAACAGTCGAGAAGGCAGCAAGATCAGCGATACAAGGTTGCAGTAGTCGTCTTTGCTACTTTGTTGCGGTTTTGCAGGCGTCCTGAGCAGTCAGCGGTCGATTCCTTGGCAGAAGGTGAAGAGAGAGATGCAGAGGAACTCTGATGAGCTCTTGCATTCGTTATCTAAAGAATTCCCCAAAGCAAAGACCCTAAATAGCCAGAAAAGGAGGTTTGGCTACCTAGGAAGGAGGATAGGCTAGCAACACAGGTAAGAGCCTATCAGAAGGGGTCTCTGACATCACCTGCTGGCACTGGCCACTCAGAGCAGTCCAGTGTGCCAGCAGCACCTCTGTTTCCAAAATGTCAGAGTTCTGGAGCACACTGGAGGAACACTGGGCACCTCCCCTGGGAGGTGCAGGTCAGGGGAGGGGTCACTCCCCTTTCCTTGTCCAGCTTCGCGCCAGAGCAGGGCTGGGGGATCCCTGAACCGGTGTTGGCTGGCTTATGCAGAGATGGGCACCATCTGTGCCCATCAAAGCATTTCCAGAGGCTGGAGAGGCTACTCCTCCCCAGCCCTGACACCTTTTTCCAAAGGGAAAGGGTGTAACACCCTCTCTCTGAGGAAGTCCTTTGTTCTGCCTTCCTAGGCCAAGCCTGGCTGGACCCCAGGAGGGCAGAAACCTGTCTGAGGGGTTGGCAGCAGCAGCAGCTGCAGTGAAACCCCGGGTAAGGTAGTTTGGCAGTACCCGGGTCTGTGCTAGAGACTCGGGGATCATGGAATTGTCTCCTCAATGCCAGAATGGCATTGGGGTGACAATTCCATGATCTTAGACATGTTACATGGCCATGTTCGGAGTTACCATTGTGAAGCTGTACATAGGTAATGACCTATGTACAGTGCACGCGTGTAATGGTGTCCCCGCACTCACAAAGTCCGGGGAATTTGCCCTGAACAATGTGGGGGCACCTTGGCTAGTGCCAGGGTGCCCACACACTAAGGGTGTCATTCCAACCCTGGCGGTCGGTGATAAAGCGGCGGACAACCCGCCAACAGGCAGGCGGTCAAAAAAATGGAATTCTGACCCTGGCGGGAACCGCCAGCACAGCCCGCCACTTTAACACTCCGACCGCCACGGCGGGACAGACAAACAGCGCGGCGGTCACCGCCAACAGGCAGGCGGCAGACAATGTACCGCCCACCCTATCACAACTCACCAATCCGCCACCTTTTCCGGGGCGGGAGCCCCGCCGATAAAAAAACACGGCGGAAACAGACTACGAACGGGAAAATGCTCACCTCTACACACTCCACGAGGAAGGAGGACAGCATGGAACCCGAATTAAACATCCTACCAGCTATTGTCTACCTGCTCATCTACCAGGAGTACGAACGCCGGTGCAGACGACAATGGTGAGTACTGCACCTACGACACAGGGGAGGGGGGAGGAGGAAAGCTTACGGGCACACACATACGCCATACACCCACCCCCCCACCCCAAATACCTACACCCCAATGCTGAGCAACAAGTCAGAGTGACACCCCCCAAACCCACCGGAATAATGCAAAGACACAATTAAAATGATCTATAAAATATATGTATAAATAGCTCCATTGAAGTTATGGGAAATATGCAATATGAAAGATACAAAATAAGAAATGAACATAGTTGAAAATATATACATAGGCAATAAGTCCTGCCCATTCTGTCAAAGTTCCATAGTCCGTGGGCCAATGTGCACAAACACATGGGCAAAGCCCACACAGGAGACCAGATACCATTGGAGAGAACACTGCTGGGGCATCAGATGATAAAACTACAGGCACCTCAGGGGGAAGGGAAGGGGGGCACCTCAGCCACATGAGTCCACGACGCCAGATCCACGAGGGGCCTCCATGCCCACTGTCCCATCCAGGGGAGTGCAAAGCCACAGTCTCACAAGTCTCTGAAGTGGGTGGCTTGCCCACTGTGCCATCCTGGGGAGTGCAAAGCGACAGCCTCTCAAGTCTCTACAGTGGGTGGCTTGCCCACTGTTCCATCCTGGGAAGTGCCAAGCCACAGTCCATCAGATGGATTACCGACTCCACTGTTAATGGAGGAGGCATGGTGCCCAGAGTGCTTCGTGAAGCCCTGCTCGACACAGAACCGGCACTGTCAATGGGCCAGCGGTGCCTGAGACGGCGGTGCCCAGCGGAGCGGTGCTTGACAGGAAGGGCCCAGCAGAGCGGTGCTTGACAGGAAGGGCCCAGCGGAGCGGTGCTTGAGACGGCGGTGCCCAGCGGAGTGGTGCTTGAGACGGCGGTGCCCAGCGGAGCGGTTGTTGTCACGGCGGGCCCCTGTTCAGCGGTTCTTCTCACGGCGGGCCCCTGTTCAGCGGTTCTTGTCACGGCGGGCACCTGTTCAGCGGTTCTTCTCACGGCGGGCCCCTGTTCAGCGGTTCTTGTCACGGCGGGCCCCTGTTCAGCGGTTCTTGTCACGGCGGGCCCCTGTTTAGCGGTTCTTCTCACGGCGGGCCCCTGTTCAGCGGTTCTTTTCACGGCGGGGCCCTGTTCAGCGGTTCTTCTCACGGCAGGCCCCTGTTAAGCAGTTCTTGTCACGGCGGGCCCCTGTTCAGCGGTTCTTCTCACGGCGGGGCCCTGTTCAGCGGTGCTTGTCCTGTGTTTCTAGGGAGCCAGACCTGGCCAAGACTTCCCGCTTAGTCGCCATCCAACCTTGCGGTCGCGGGGCCCTCCTGTGATGGAGTCCTGGGCCCGTGGGTGTCGTCCGTCACAACCGGAATGGGGCTGGTGGGGCCCTCCTGGGCAGTTCGCCTGCTGCCTGACTTCTCCGCCCTGCTGCCCTTGCCCTCCTTCGCTGAAACTCTGTGGCCCTTGCCTCCCTTTGATGATGTGGCAGGTGACGGGGCAAGGCTACTGTCCTTGGTGGCAGCCGTCTCATTCTTGTCGTGCCGGCCCTTATTTTTTTTTGTCCTCTTCCCAGGGGGTGGGCTGGCTGTCCCCTTGCTGCTGGCCGATGTTCCTGCCCTAGGAGCTCGTGGACTCCAATAGCCCTGCACTATGGTCATAGTAGATGCAGGGCTGGTGGTGGCTGAGGTGCTTTTTTTACTCTTACCAGATGGAGGGGGTGGGTCAGTGATTGGAACGAGCTCAAGGTTGGAAAGGAAAAGCACTTGGGAAGGACAGGGACGGGTAGGTGTAGTGGGTATGGGAGTGGAGGAAGAGGATGTGGTTGTAGGAGAGTCAAGTGTGCTGTCTTTGGGTGCAGGTGTTTGTGACGGAGGCTGTCGTGAGGTGGATGGCTGTTGGGTGGGTGGCTGCCTGCGTTTGTGTGGTTTGGAAGAGGGGGTGACAGACACACTGGGAGAGGACACAGGGGACGTGTAAATGGCAGTGGGGGTGGTGACTGCACGTGTGCGGACTGTAATGGAGGGTGTGCTGGTGATGGAAGTACTGGCTGATGGTGGTGTGCATGCAGGTGTGAGTGGAGACGTCACAGGGAGGGAGGGGGGAGATGAGGAGGTGGGGGACACAGAGGTGGTGGTGACTGTTGGCATGTCTGTATCTGGATGTTGCTTGGGTGAGTGCTTGTGGGATCTGTGGTGCTTATGTCTGGATGAGCTGCCCTTGGGTGTAGAGGTGTGTGCAGGCTGGTCTGATGGTGTGGATGGGATAGGCAGAGGAACAGGAGACTGGGACTGGGTGGGGGGAGTCAGAAGAGGGAGGCTGGAGACAGGGACAATGGCTGCCGTCAGTGCTGAGGCCAGAGCGTTGAACGATCGCTGATGGGCAGCCTGACCCGAATGAATGCCCTCCAGGTATGCATTGCTCCAATGCACCTCCCTTTCTACACCCTGGATGGCATTCAAAAGGGTAGACTGCCCAACAATGAGCGTCCGCAGGAGGTCAATGACCTCCTCACTGAGGGCAGCAGGGGTAACTGGGGCAGGGCCTGAGGTGCCTGGGGCGAAGGAGATGCCCGGCTTCCTGGCCAAGCGGGCACGGGGTGAAGGCTGAGGGGCTGCTGGGAGGGCGGGGCTGGTGCGCTGGGTGGCAGTTGTACCTGTTGTGGCGGTGGGCACGGATGTTGCCGCCACCGCAAGGGAGCTCCCTTCCGAGGACGTGTCGGTGTCGCTGACGTCTCCACGGGTCCCCGTTGTGGAGCTCTGTGAGAAGGTAGCCTCTTTCTAGCCTTGTTACCCCCACTTTTGGCCTGTTTGTGAGTGTATGTCAGGGTGTTTGTCACTGTTTTCACTGTCTCACTGGGATCCTGATAGCCAGGCCTCAGTGCTCATAGTGAAAACACCATGTTTTCAGTATGGTTGTTATGTGTCACTGGGATCCTGCTAGTCAGGACCCCAGTGCTCATAGGTTTGTGGCCTATATGTATGTGTCACTGGGACCCTGTCACACAGGGCCCCAGTGCTCATAGGTGTGCATGTATATGTTCCCTGTGTGGTGCCTAACTGTCTCACTGAGGCTCTGCTAACCAGAACCTCAGTGGTTATGCTCTCTCATTACTTTCAAATTGTCACTGACAGGCTAGTGACCATTTTTACCAATTTACATTGGCTTACTGGAACACCCTTATAATTCCCTAGTATATGGTACTGAGGTACCCAGGGTATTGGGGTTCCAAGAGATCCCTAGGGGCTGCAGCATTTCTTTTGCCACCCATAGGGAGCTCTGACAAATCTTACACAGGCCTGCCACTGCAGCCTGAGTGAAATAACGTCCACGTTATTTCACAGCCATTTTACACTGCACTTAAGTAACTTATAAGTCACCTATATGTCTAACCTTTACCTGGTAAAGGTTAGGTGCAAAGTTACTTAGTGTGAGGGCACCCTGGCACTAGCCAAGGTGCCCCCACATTGTTCAGAGCCAATTCACTGAACTTTGTGAGTGCGGGGACACCATTACACGCGTGCACTACATATGGGTCACTACCTATATGTAGCTTCACCATGGTAACTCCGAATATGGCCATGTAACATGTCTATGATCATGGAATTGCCCCCTCTATGCCATCCTGGCATTGTTGGTACAATTCCATGATCCCAGTGGTCTGTAGCACAGACCCTGGTACTGCCATACTGCCCTTCCTGGGGTTTCTCTGCAGCTGCTGCTGCTGCCAACCCCTCAGACAGGCAGCTGCCCTCCTGGGGTCCAGCCAGGCCTGGCCCAGGATGGCAGAACAAAGAACTTCCTCTGAGAGAGGGTGTGACACCCTCTCCCTTTGGAAAATGGTGTGAAGGCAGGGGAGGAGTAGCCTCCCCCAGCCTCTGGAAATGCTTTGTTGGGCACAGATGTGCCCAATTCTGCATAAGCCAGTCTACACCGGTTCAGGGACCCCTTAGCCCCTGCTCTGGCGCGAAACTGGACAAAGGAAAGGGGAGTGACCACTCCCCTGACCTGCACCTCCCCTGGGAGGTGTCCAGAGCTCCTCCAGTGTGCTCCAGACCTCTGCCATCTTGGAAACAGAGGTGCTGCTGGCACACTGGACTGCTCTGAGTGGCCAGTGCCACCAGGTGACGTCAGAGACTCCTTGTGATAGGCTCCTTCAGGTGTTAGTAGCCTTTCCTCTCTCCTAGGTAGCCAAACCCTCTTTTCTGGCTATTTAGGGTCTCTGTCTCTGGGGAAACTTTAGATAACGAATGCATGAGCTCAGCCGAGTTCCTCTGCATCTCCCTCTTCACCTTCTGATAAGGAATCGACCGCTGACCGCGCTGGAAGCCTGCAAACCTGCAACATAGTAGCAAAGACGACTACTGCAACTCTGTAACGCTGATCCTGCCGCCTTCTCGACTGTTTTCCTGCTTGTGCATGCTGTGGGGGTAGCCTGCCTCCTCTCTGCACCAGAAGCTCCGAAGAAATCTCCCGTGGGTCGACGGAATCGTCCCCCTGCAACCGCAGGCACCAAAAAGCTGCATCTCCGGTCCCTTGGGTCTCCTCTCAGCACGACGAGCGAGGTCCCTCGAATCCAGCGACACCGTCCAAGTGACCCCCACAGTCCAGTGACTCTTCAGCCCAAGTTTGGTGGAGGTAAGTCCTTGCCTCACCTCGCTGGGCTGCATTGCTGGGAACCGCGACTTTGCAAGCTTCTCCGGCCCCTGTGCACTTCCGGCGGAAATCCTTCATGCACAGCCAAGCCTGGGTCCACGGCACTCTAACCTGCATTGCACGACTTTCTAAGTTGGTCTCCGGCGACGTGGGACTCCTTTGTGCAACTTCGGCGAGCACCGTTTCACGCATCCTCGTAGTGCCTGTTTCTGGCACTTCTCCGGGTGCTACCTGCTTCAGTGAGGGCTCTTTGTCTTGCTCGACGTCCCCTCTCTCTGCAGGTCCAATTTGCGACCTCCTGGTCCCTCCTGGGCCCCAGCAGCGTCCAAAAACGCCAAACGCATGATTTGCGTGTAGCAAGGCTTGTTGGCGTCCATCCGGCGGGAAAACACTTCTGCACGACTCTCCAAGGCGTGGTGGATCCATCCTCCAAAGGGGAAGTCTCTAGCCCTTGTCGTTCCTGCAGTATTCACAGTTCTTCAGCCTAGTAAGAGCTTCTTTGCACCAACCGCTGGCATTTCTTGGGCATCTGCCCATCTCCGAGCTGCTTGTGACTTTTGGACTTGGTCCCCTTGTTCCACAGGTACCTTCAGACAGGAATCCATCGTTGTTGCATTGCTGATTTGTGTTTTCCTTGCATTCTCCCTCTAACACGACTATTTTGTCCTTAGGGGAACTTTGGTGCACTTTGCACTCACTTTTCAGGGTCTTGGGGAGGGTTATTTTTCTAACTCTCACTATTTTCTAATAGTCCCAGCGACCCTCTACAAGGTCACATAGGTTTGGGGTCCATTCGTGGTTCGCATTCCACTTCTGGAGTATATGGTTTGTGTTGCCCCTATCCCTATGTTTCCCCATTGCATCCTATTGTAACTATACATTGTTTGCACTGTTTTCTAAGACTATACTGCATATTTTTGCTATTGTGTATATATATCTTGTGTATATTTCCTATCCTCTCACTGAGGGTACACTCTAAGATACTTTGGCATATTGTCATAAAAATAAAGTACCTTTATTTTTAGTATAACTGTGTATTGTGTTTTCTTATGATATTGTGCATATGACACTAAGTGGTACTGTAGTAGCTTCACACGTCTCCTAGTTCAGCCTAAGCTGCTCTGCTAAGCTACCATTATCTATCAGCCTAAGCTGCTAGACACCCTATACACTAATAAGGGATAACTGGGCCTGGTACAAGGTGCAAGTCCCCTTTGGTACTCACTACAAGCCAGTCCAGCCTCCTACATTGGTTGTGCAGCGGTGGGATAAGTGCTTTGAGACTACTTACCACTCTTGTCATTGTACTTTTCATAAGAGAAAAATATACAAAACAAGGTCAGTGTATATACACATAGCCAAAAAGTTTTGCATTTCCTCTTTTCACTCTTTTCTAAGTGCTGAAAAGTACTTCTAAACTTTCAAAAAGTTCTTAAAAGTTTAAAAAGTTTTTTCTGTCTTTCCAAAAAGTTCTGAAAACTTTTTTCTCTTTGTCTATCACTTTAACTCTCTCTAAAAAATGTCTGGCACAGGCCAAAAAGTTGAACTGTCCAAACTTGCATATGATCACCTTAGCTGGAAAGGAGCAAGGAGTCTCTGCATAGAGAGAGGTTTGAGTGTAGGGAAGAATCCTTCCTTAGAACTGTTAATTAATATGCTTAGAGTACAGGATAAGGCCATAAGTGCCCAATCTGTAGAAAAAGTAGCTAATGGTTCTCAATCTGATCCAGGGACTCCCCCAGGAAAAGGTTCAGGAAAGAAACTTCTCAGCCTGCCCATTACTAGACAGTCTAGCATAGTTGGTACAGAGGTTGAATCACATCATACTGATGATGTGCTCTCACATTATGCTGG
This sequence comes from Pleurodeles waltl, assembly GCF_031143425.1. NCBI lineage: Eukaryota > Metazoa > Chordata > Amphibia > Caudata > Salamandridae > Pleurodeles > Pleurodeles waltl. The sequence continues at coordinate 1,268,453,404 of NC_090440.1, forward strand.
TAGCCAAGCTGTTAGGGTGCCCTTGGTAAGGGACAGGTCTCCTTCTGTTCATTCCCATCATACCTCTGTATCTAGAAATGTCCCTCCCACCCACCCTGATGACAGATTGTTAGAAAGGGAGCTCAATAGATTGAGAGTGGAGCAAACCAGACTGAAGCTCAAGAAGCAACAGCTGGATTTGGATAGACAGTCTTTAGAAGTAGAGAGGGAAAGACAGAAGTTGGGTTTAGAAACCCATGGTGGCAGCAGCAGTATTTCCCATAGTCATCCTGCAAAAGAGCATGATTCCAGGAATCTGCATAAGATAGTTCCCCCTTACAAGGAGGGGGATGACATTAACAAGTGGTTTGCTGCACTTGAGAGGGCCTGTGCTGTACAGGATGTCCCTCAAAAGCAGTGGGCTGCTATCCTATGGCTATCATTTACTGGAAAAGGTAGGGATAGGCTCCTTACTGTAAAAGAAAATGATGCTAACAATTTCCAAGTTCTTAAGAATGCACTCCTGGATGGTTATGGCTTAACCACTGAACAGTACAGGATAAAGTTCAGAGATACCAAAAAGGAGTCTTCACAAGACTGGGTTGATTTCATTGACCATTCAGTGAAGGCCTTGGAGGGGTGGTTACATGGCAGTAAAGTTACTGTTTATGAAAGCCTGTATAACACAATCCTGAGAGAGCATATACTTAATAATTGTGTGTCTGATTTGTTGCACCAGTACCTGGTAGACTCTGATCTGACCTCTCCCCAAGAATTGGGAAAGAAGGCAGACAAATGGGTCAGAACAAGGGTGAACAGAAAAGTTCATACAGGGGGTGACAAAGATGGCAATAAGAAGAAAGATGGTGAAAAATCTCAAGATAAGCATGGGGATAAGGGTAAAACCAAAGATCCCACTTCAAATCTTAAACACTCTTCAGAGGGTGGGGATAAAACAAATTCTTCCTCTTCTTCCCAACCTGCACACATTAAAAAGCCTTGGTGCTTTGTGTGTAAAAACAGAGGCCATAGGCCAGGGGATAAGTCCTGTCCAGGTAAACCCCCTGAGCCTACCACCACTAATACATCAAGCTCTAGTGCCCCTAGCAGTAGTGGTACTAGTGGTGGGACTGCTGGCAACAGTCAAGCAAAGGGTGTAGTTGGGTTCACTTATGGGTCCATAGTGGAAACTGATGTCATCAGTCCCAAGACAGTTTCTGTCACACCTAGTGGCATTGGCCTTGCCACACTGGCTGCTTGTCCCCTTACAATGGATAAGTACAGGCAGACAGTTTCAATAAATGGTGTTGAGGCCTTGGCCTACAGGGACACAGGTGCCAGTTTCACTTTGGTGACTGAAAACCTAGTGCCTCCTGAACAACACATCATTGGACAACAGTATAAGATTATTGATGTCCATAACTCCACTAAGTTTCTTCCCTTAGCTATAATTCAGTTTAGTTGGGGTGGAGTTACTGGCCCTAAGCAGGTGGTGGTATCACCTAGCTTACCTGTAGACTGTCTCTTAGGTAATGACCTAGAGGCCTCAGGTTGGGCTGATGTAGAGTTTTATGCCCATGCAGCCATGCTGGGCATCCCTGAGGAATTGTTCCCTCTCATTTCAAGTGAAATGAAAAAGCAAAGGAGAGAAGGCCTGAAAACTCAGGATCCCTCTCCATCAACAGGTAAAAAGGGTATCACAGTATCCCCTAACCACCCTACCATTCAGGATACCATTCCTGTGGTGGGAGAAACCTCTCCTGGGGTGGTACCTGTTCCAAGGGAATCATCAGCTGGCAAAGCTGGACTCCCTGAGGTGGAAGTACCTCTCTGTGGGATAACTAACATTGGTGAGAAAAAGAGCACCATTTTAGTTAACATGGAGCATCCCTCCAACCCTCCCAGAGAAACTTTAGTGCAGAAACCCTGCACTGCCTCACAACACTTAGGACAGCATCCCTGCCCTAGTGTGGAGCTCATAGGACAGCATCCCTGCCCTGCTCCAACCCAAGAGAAACAGCATCCCTGTTCTCTCTTCCAGCCACATGGACAAAGTTTTTGCCCAGCTATGGCTTTTCTGAGACAGCATCCCTGTCTGGCATTTCCATCACTACAAATAGGTTCAGTGGACAATTCCCACTGCTCTAAACTAAAACTTACTGATAGAAACTCTGAAAATACATCTTCACATTGTTGCTTAGCTAAAAAACTTCAAACAGGGTGGTTTACATCCCCACAGGGAAGTAACCATATAGTGGATGATAAAGGGAGTAACCAGTCTATTGCAGAGCTACTCTCTACTTATCACCACTTAGACAATAAAGTCTCAACTGGCCAAGGTTAGCCTTATTGTCCTTCGTTTGGGGGGGGGTTGTGTGAGAAGGTAGCCTCTTTCTAGCCTTGTTACCCCCACTTTTGGCCTGTTTGTGAGTGTATGTCAGGGTGTTTGTCACTGTTTTCACTGTCTCACTGGGATCCTGATAGCCAGGCCTCAGTGCTCATAGTGAAAACACCATGTTTTCAGTATGGTTGTTATGTGTCACTGGGATCCTGCTAGTCAGGACCCCAGTGCTCATAGGTTTGTGGCCTATATGTATGTGTCACTGGGACCCTGTCACACAGGGCCCCAGTGCTCATAGGTGTGCATGTATATGTTCCCTGTGTGGTGCCTAACTGTCTCACTGAGGCTCTGCTAACCAGAACCTCAGTGGTTATGCTCTCTCATTACTTTCAAATTGTCACTGACAGGCTAGTGACCATTTTTACCAATTTACATTGGCTTACTGGAACACCCTTATAATTCCCTAGTATATGGTACTGAGGTACCCAGGGTATTGGGGTTCCAAGAGATCCCTAGGGGCTGCAGCATTTCTTTTGCCACCCATAGGGAGCTCTGACAAATCTTACACAGGCCTGCCACTGCAGCCTGAGTGAAATAACGTCCACGTTATTTCACAGCCATTTTACACTGCACTTAAGTAACTTATAAGTCACCTATATGTCTAACCTTTACCTGGTAAAGGTTAGGTGCAAAGTTACTTAGTGTGAGGGCACCCTGGCACTAGCCAAGGTGCCCCCACATTGTTCAGAGCCAATTCACTGAACTTTGTGAGTGCGGGGACACCATTACACGCGTGCACTACATATGGGTCACTACCTATATGTAGCTTCACCATGGTAACTCCGAATATGGCCATGTAACATGTCTATGATCATGGAATTGCCCCCTCTATGCCATCCTGGCATTGTTGGTACAATTCCATGATCCCAGTGGTCTGTAGCACAGACCCTGGTACTGCCATACTGCCCTTCCTGGGGTTTCTCTGCAGCTGCTGCTGCTGCCAACCCCTCAGACAGGCAGCTGCCCTCCTGGGGTCCAGCCAGGCCTGGCCCAGGATGGCAGAACAAAGAACTTCCTCTGAGAGAGGGTGTGACACCCTCTCCCTTTGGAAAATGGTGTGAAGGCAGGGGAGGAGTAGCCTCCCCCAGCCTCTGGAAATGCTTTGTTGGGCACAGATGTGCCCAATTCTGCATAAGCCAGTCTACACCGGTTCAGGGACCCCTTAGCCCCTGCTCTGGCGCGAAACTGGACAAAGGAAAGGGGAGTGACCACTCCCCTGACCTGCACCTCCCCTGGGAGGTGTCCAGAGCTCCTCCAGTGTGCTCCAGACCTCTGCCATCTTGGAAACAGAGGTGCTGCTGGCACACTGGACTGCTCTGAGTGGCCAGTGCCACCAGGTGACGTCAGAGACTCCTTGTGATAGGCTCCTTCAGGTGTTAGTAGCCTTTCCTCTCTCCTAGGTAGCCAAACCCTCTTTTCTGGCTATTTAGGGTCTCTGTCTCTGGGGAAACTTTAGATAACGAATGCATGAGCTCAGCCGAGTTCCTCTGCATCTCCCTCTTCACCTTCTGATAAGGAATCGACCGCTGACCGCGCTGGAAGCCTGCAAACCTGCAACATAGTAGCAAAGACGACTACTGCAACTCTGTAACGCTGATCCTGCCGCCTTCTCGACTGTTTTCCTGCTTGTGCATGCTGTGGGGGTAGCCTGCCTCCTCTCTGCACCAGAAGCTCCGAAGAAATCTCCCGTGGGTCGACGGAATCGTCCCCCTGCAACCGCAGGCACCAAAAAGCTGCATCTCCGGTCCCTTGGGTCTCCTCTCAGCACGACGAGCGAGGTCCCTCGAATCCAGCGACACCGTCCAAGTGACCCCCACAGTCCAGTGACTCTTCAGCCCAAGTTTGGTGGAGGTAAGTCCTTGCCTCACCTCGCTGGGCTGCATTGCTGGGAACCGCGACTTTGCAAGCTTCTCCGGCCCCTGTGCACTTCCGGCGGAAATCCTTCATGCACAGCCAAGCCTGGGTCCACGGCACTCTAACCTGCATTGCACGACTTTCTAAGTTGGTCTCCGGCGACGTGGGACTCCTTTGTGCAACTTCGGCGAGCACCGTTTCACGCATCCTCGTAGTGCCTGTTTCTGGCACTTCTCCGGGTGCTACCTGCTTCAATGAGGGCTCTTTGTCTTGCTCGACGTCCCCTCTCTCTGCAGGTCCAATTTGCGACCTCCTGGTCCCTCCTGGGCCCCAGCAGCGTCCAAAAACGCCAAACGCATGATTTGCGTGTAGCAAGGCTTGTTGGCGTCCATCCGGCGGGAAAACACTTCTGCACGACTCTCCAAGGCATGGTGGATCCATCCTCCAAAGGGGAAGTCTCTAGCCCTTGTCGTTCCTGCAGTATTCACAGTTCTTCAGCCTAGTAAGAGCTTCTTTGCACCAACCGCTGGCATTTCTTGGGCATCTGCCCATCTCCGAGCTGCTTGTGACTTTTGGACTTGGTCCCCTTGTTCCACAGGTACCTTCAGACAGGAATCCATCGTTGTTGCATTGCTGATTTGTGTTTTCCTTGCATTCTCCCTCTAACACGACTATTTTGTCCTTAGGGGAACTTTGGTGCACTTTGCACTCACTTTTCAGGGTCTTGGGGAGGGTTATTTTTCTAACTCTCACTATTTTCTAATAGTCCCAGCGACCCTCTACAAGGTCACATAGGTTTGGGGTCCATTCGTGGTTCGCATTCCACTTCTGGAGTATATGGTTTGTGTTGCCCCTATCCCTATGTTTCCCCATTGCATCCTATTGTAACTATACATTGTTTGCACTGTTTTCTAAGACTATACTGCATATTTTTGCTATTGTGTATATATATCTTGTGTATATTTCCTATCCTCTCACTGAGGGTACACTCTAAGATACTTTGGCATATTGTCATAAAAATAAAGTACCTTTATTTTTAGTATAACTGTGTATTGTGTTTTCTTATGATATTGTGCATATGACACTAAGTGGTACTGTAGTAGCTTCACACGTCTCCTAGTTCAGCCTAAGCTGCTCTGCTAAGCTACCATTATCTATCAGCCTAAGCTGCTAGACACCCTATACACTAATAAGGGATAACTGGGCCTGGTACAAGGTGCAAGTCCCCTTTGGTACTCACTACAAGCCAGTCCAGCCTCCTACAAGCTCCACTCGCCCTCCGTCTCACTAGCGTACTCGGAGTCTGTTGCATGGCCCTCCCTCGTGCGTCGATGCCACTTCTCCTCCGCCTGATGATGCTATTGCACACATGAACAGGAAGACAAAGAAAATGGATGGGGGGGGAGAAATGAAGACAGGTTGAGTGCATGCATTGGCAACACCGTTGTCGGAGAGGACAGACACAGAAGCCCCCTGCACTAGGCCGCACAATCGGGGTACACTACTCAGTTATTGTGACTAGGCCTACAGGTCTATGGACGACAAATGCACACATGGGTGAGGCCGGACCATGGATAGCTGTACTTGGCACCCTACAGAGGTGGGGGGTGGGGGCACAGGGCCATGCCTAACGGAGGGGCCTAGCCTACAGAATGCGCCCTGGCCTAGAGATAGCCACAGCCCTCCTCCCCCACCCAGACACCTTCACTGCGCGCAAAGATTGCAGAATGTGCTGATACTCACCCGCTTGTGTCTGCTGTGATGTCCTCACGCGCCCATCCAAATCGGGGTAGGCCACCGCCAGGATCCGGGACATCAGGGGGGTCAATTGGCGGCTGGCACCCCTCCTACGTTGGGAGGCCATCCCCAGCAGAGACTCAGCGGTCTTTCTGGTCCCGCGGCGGATGTCCTCCCACCTCTTTCGGCAGTGGGTGCCCCGTCTGTTGTGGACCCCCAGGGCCCGGACGCCCTTGGCGATGGCACGCCAAATGTCGATCTTCTGATGGGCGCTGACATGTACAGGGTGGTAAAGGAAATCTCATTACTTTTCTGCCTGGTCAATGTGAGTGGCCCCTCCCTCCCCAACATTGCCATGTGGCACATGCTCTCATCTTTCATGCGTTGCACTCCTCATTCGCTCCCCTCCCCACCATCTTACATACACCCCACTCAAAACAGGCTTAACCCATTCAACGTGCACCCTGTGTACTAACCTGTTGGTCTGGAGGACCGTAGAGTAGCGCATACTGGGGGAGGACCCCATCAACAAGTTTCTCCAATTCTTCAGAAGTGAAGACAGGGGCCCTTTCCCCAGTCGCAGCAGCCATTGTATCTCCCAGACCGAGGTCACAGCAGCACTTGCAGTATCGGTCCTCTCCTGTGGATGATCAGGTCTCGAGTGATTAATCAGATAGAAAATGGCGGTCACGCCCGCGGCGGTGCGTACCGCCGCGGTGCATACCGCGACCGCAGGCGTACATCCTCATTGGCTACTGAAGCCCATAGGGTGCAATGTTAACCAATGCGGCTTAGCACCGCGGTCTTCGACCGCCTACCACCACAGTGTGCCACGCCAGCGCATTGACCTCACATCCCACTGTCACACTTCACAGGTCAGGCAGCCGCCATTTCAAGGGCCCACATGGCTGAATTTCTACTGCGTCACACAGGCCTAGGCCTTGCATTGCCACTCATACAAGCCTTTCAATGCATAGCGATTCGTGTACTGTGCAAGCTGTGTGAACGTACCTGTGGGTTGCTTGACTCTGTGCTCCATGTTGTCCTTCCTAGGCACCGTCCGCTGGGACTTGCGAGGAGAAGGGTGAATCCTCCCGTGTACCGACCGCTGGTGGACCTGTCGACAATGGAAGAACGACATATCATACTTACATACAGGCTTGACAGAGCAAATATACATGAACTATGTGCCCAGCTGGAGCCAGACCTGATGTCCCCCATCCGCCAACCCACAGGGATTCCCCCTCTGGTGCAGGTTCTGTCAGTACTCCATTTTTTGGCAAGTGGGACTTTTCACACAACAGTGGCCATATCATCTGGGATGTCTCAGCCTATGTTTTCTAAGGTTTTGTCCAGAGTGTTGTCTGCCCTGATGAAATACATGCGGAGCTACATTATTTTCCCTGAGGTGGGCGATTTGGCTACAGTGAAGAGTGATTTTTATGCCCTTGGACATATCCCCAACATCATTGGTGCCATTGATGGGACCCATGTGGCTTTGGTTCCCCCCAAAGAAAGTGAGCAGGTGTACAGAAACAGAAAAGGTTATCATTCGATGAATGTCCAGGTGGTCTGCTTGGCTGACCAGTACATCTCCCATGTAAATGCCAAGTTCCCTGGGTCAGTGCATGACGCGTATGTCATGCGAAATAGCAGCATCCCTTATGTGATGGAACAGCTACAGAGACACCGTGTGTGGCTAATTGGTGACTCTGGTTACCCCAACCTGTCGTGGCTACTGACCCCAGTGAGGAATCCCCGGACCAGGGCTGAGGAACGGTACAATGAGGCCCATGGGCGAACTAGGAGGATCATAGAAAGGACCTTCGGGGTCCTGAAGGCCAGGTTTAGGTGCCTGCATATGACAGGGAGATCCCTAATGTACTCACCAAAGAAGGTGTGCCATATCATCATGGCCTGCTGTATGCTTCACAATCTTGCTTTGCGACGCCAGGTGCCTTTTCTGCAGGAGGATGGTCCAGATGGTGGTGTTGTAGCAGCTGTGGAGCCTGTGGAGAGTGAAGAGGAGGAAGACCACGGGGACGACACGGACAACAGGGATACAGTCATACAACAATATTTTCAGTAGCACACAGGTAAGAATCACCCACGCCATTTTACATCTACTTAAGGCCTCATGCGTCTCCACTGTCTGTGTTTCCCCCCAGTTCCTGTTAACTGATTTGTGACTTTCCCTTCCCTTTTCAGAGCTGTATGACCCACTGCGTGACTTCTGCTTTGTTTGCCCATGGACTAAAGCTTATTGAAATTGGTATGTTGTCATCACAAAGTAACTGGACATTATTGCACCGTAATGTGTAATACATTTGTTAAGAATACAAGCAGGCTCCTGTTATTTTAAGTGCAATAAGTGATTTATTTTAAGTGCTACATATAGGTACATGATTGTAAAACGTGATGGGTGGGGGTGGAGTAATGTCCATGGCAGAGTCCAGTTCTCAGTCGCACAGGTGCATTGTCCATATGCCTGTGGAAGGATGGAGCAGGGGCAGTTAAAGGTTGGACAGGGTGACAATGTGGGACAGTGGAATGACATCAGGGGGTATCTTAGGCTGGCGGGGGTCTTGCAATCCTACTCTGTCTTCTTGTGAGATCTAAGGTTCCGCTTGCGGGGTGGTTCTTCTTCTGCAGGAGGGGGGGTTCTGGTGGCCTGTTGTTGTGTGGGGGCCTCCTGTCCACTAGCGCCGGCGGAGGTGGTAGGCTGCTCCTGGCCTGAGCTAGTGACAGGGGCCCTTTGCGGTGCCACATGGTCCCGCAATGTGGTGACTATCTGGTTAAGGGCCACGACGATGGTCCCCATTGCGGAACCGATGTTCCTCAGTTCCTCTCTGAACCCCATGTACCGTTCCTCGTGCAGTGCCTGGATCTCCTGGAACCTGGCCAGTACCGTCGCCATCGTCTCCTGGGAGTGGTGGTAAGCTCCCATGATGGAGGAGAGGGCCTCTTGGAGAGTCGGTTCCCTGGGCCTGTCCCCCCCCTGTCGTACAGCAGCCCTCCCAGTTCCCCTGTGTTCCTGGGCCTCTGTCCCCTGGACGGTGTGCCCACTACCACTGCCCCCAGGTCCCTGTTGTTGTTGGGGTGGTGGGTCAACCTGGGTGCCCTGTAGTGGTGGACACACCGCTGATCGACGTGTCCTGGAGACAGAGGCATGTGCCTGCTGGGTGGGAGCTGTGCTGGTGTTCCCAGAGGGGGTTGGGTCTGGTGTAGCCTGTGGCTGTCTGTGGGGAACCGACTGTCCAGAGGTCCCCGATGGGCCGGGCTGGTCATCTGGGTCCAGGGAGACAGAGCTGCTGTCATCGCTGGGGGCCTCTTCTGGGGGTGGGATGGACATCTCTGTACCCTCCGTGGCGGTGTGGTGGCGTTCGGGTCCTGCAGGGGTATAAAGGTATGGTTATTGCTTCTGTGTGTGGCATTTTGTGTGATGGGTGGGTGTCCGTGTACCCAAGTGCAGGCATTCCCTTGTGGGGGCTTTTGTGAGGGTGGCTTGTGGGGGTGATGTGTGTGTGCAGTGGGCATGCTTTGGTGATGGGTGTCCATGCTTTGTGGTCGCATGCAGGGCTTGGTGTTGGGATGGGTGGGTTGTGATGGTGAGCCATTTGCAAGGAGTTGGTGTGATGGGGGTGGGGGTGAGGGTGGGGGTATGATTTGGCATGCAGGTGGGGAGGGGGTGGGAAGCAGTAGTGAAGATTTGACTTACCAGAGTCCATCCCTCCGCCTACTCCTGCGAGGCCCTCAGGATGCAGGATGTGCAAGACTTCCTCCTCCCATGCTGTAAATTCTGGGGGAGTAGGTGGGGGTCCACCGCCAGTCTTCTGCACCGCAATGTTGTGCCTTGATACCATGGAACGCACCTTCCCCCGTAGGTTGTTCCAGCGCTTCCTTATGTCATCCCGATTGCGTGGATGCTGTCCCACCGCGTTGACCCTGTCCACTATCCTTTGCCATAGCTCCATCTTCCTGGCAATTGTGGTGTGCTGCACCTGTGCCCTGAAGAGCTGGGGCTCTACACGGACTATTTCCTCCACCATGACCCTGAGTTCTGCGTCAGTGAACCTGGGGTGTCTTTGGGGTGCCATTGGGTGGTGTGGATGAGGTGTGGGGTGGCGTTTATGGTGATGAGTGTGGTGCGTGTGGTGGTGTGTGGTGTTTGGTGCGTGGATTCTGTGTGGGTGATGGTGTTGTGTGCCTCTGTGTTGTGGGATTGTCTATTCTGTGCTCTCTCTCTAGCCTTCGTCAATAATTTCGGGTCGTAGGGGTTTGTGGGTGATGTGGGTGTGTGTTTTATATTGTGTTGGGTGTGTGGGAGTGGTGTTAATATGTGTATCAGGTGTGTGTGTTTCAAACTGACCAAAGTGGCTGAGTTTCCTATGTGTGTGTGTATTTTGACCGCGGCGGTGTGTACCTGTAGGAGGCTGGACTGGCTTGTAGTGAGTACCAAGGGGTACTTGCACCTTGCACCAGGCCCAGTTATCCCTTATTAGTGTATAGGGTGTCTAGCAGCTTAGGCTGATAGATAATGGTAGCTTAGCAAAGCAGCTCAGGCTGAACTAGGAGACGTGTGAAGCTACCACAGTACCACTTAGTGTCATATGCACAATATCATAAGAAAACACAATACACAGTTATACTAAAAATAAAGGTACTTTATTTTTATGACAATATGCCAAAGTATCTTAGAGTGTACCCTCAGTGAGAGGATAGGAAATATACACAAGATATATATACACAATAGCAAAAATATGCAGTATAGTCTTAGAAAACAGTGCAAACAATGTATAGTTACAATAGGATGCAATGGGGAAACATAGGGATAGGGGCAACACAAACCATATACTCCAGAAGTGGAATGCGAACCACGAATGGACCCCAAACCTATGTGACCTTGTAGAGGGTCGCTGGGACTATTAGAAAATAGTGAGAGTTAGAAAAATAACCCTCCCCAAGACCCTGAAAAGTGAGTGCAAAGTGCACCAAAGTTCCCCTAAGGACAAAATAGTCGTGTTAGAGGGAGAATGCAAGGAAAACACAAATCACCAATGCAACAACGATGGATTCCTGTCTGAAGGTACCTGTGGAACAAGGGGACCAAGTCCAAAAGTCACAAGCAGCTCGGAGATGGGCAGATGCCCAAGAAATGCCAGCGGTTGGTGCAAAGAAGCTCTTACTAGGCTGAAGAACTGTGAATACTGCAGGAACGACAAGGGCTAGAGACTTCCCCTTTGGAGGATGGATCCCCCACGCCTTGGAGAGTCGTGCAGAAGTGTTTTCCCGCCGGATGGACGCCAACAAGCCTTGCTACACGCAAATCGTGCGTTTGGCGTTTTTGGACGCTGCTGGGGCCCAGGAGGGACCAGGAGGTCGCAAATTGGACCTGCAGAGAGAGGGGACGTCGAGCAAGACAAGGAGCCCTCACTGAAGCAGGTAGCACCTGGAGAAGTGCCAGAAACAGGCACTACGAGGATGCGTGAAACGGTGCTCGCCGAAGTTGCACAAAGGAGTCCCACGTCGCCGGAGACCAACTTAGAAAGTCGTGCAATGCAGGTTAGAGTGCCGTGGACCCAGGCTTGGCTGTGCACGAAGGATTTCCGCCGGAAGTGCACAGGGGCCGGAGAAGCTTGCAAAGTCGCGGTTCCCAGCAATGCAGCCCAGCGAGGTGAGGCAAGGACTTACCTCCACCAAACTTGGGCTGAAGAGTCACTGGACTGTGGGGGTCACTTGGACGGTGTCGCTGGATTCGAGGGACCTCGCTCGTCGTGCTGAGAGGAGACCCAAGGGACCGGAAATGCAGCTTTTTGGTGCCTGCGGTTGCAGGGGGAAGATTCCGTCGACCCACGGGAGATTTCTTCGGAGCTTCTGGTGCAGAGAGGAGGCAGACTACCCCCACAGCATGCACAAGCAGGAAAACAGTCGAGAAGGCGGCAGGATCAGCGTTACAGAGTTGCAGTAGTCGTCTTTGCTACTATGTTGCAGGTTTGCAGGCTTCCAGCGCGGTCAGCGGTCGATTCCTTATCAGAAGGTGAAGAGGGAGATGCAGAGGAACTCGGCTGAGCTCATGCATTCGTTATCTAAAGTTTCCCCAGAGACAGAGACCCTAAATAGCCAGAAAAGAGGGTTTGGCTACCTAGGAGAGAGGAAAGGCTACTAACACCTGAAGGAGCCTATCAGCAGCAGTCTCTGACGTCAGCTGGTGGCACTGGCCACTCAGAGCAGTCCAGTGTGCCAGCAGCACCTCTGTTTCCAAGATGGCAGAGGTCTGGAGCACACTGGAGGAGCTCTGGACACCTCCCAGGGGAGGTGCAGGTCAGGGGAGTGGTCACTCCCCTTTCCTTTGTCCAGTTTCGCGCCAGAGCAGGGGCTAAGGGGTACCTGAACCGGTGTAGACTGGCTTATGCAGAATTGGGCACATCTGTGACCAACAAAGCATTTCCAGAGGCTGGGGGAGGCTACTCCTCCCCTGCCTTCACACCATTTTCCAAAGGGAGAGGGTGTCACACCCTCTCTCAGAGGAAGTTCTTTGTTCTGCCATCCTGGGCCAGGCCTGGCTGGACCCCAGGAGGGCAGCTGCCTGTCTGAGGGGTTGGCAGCAGCAGCAGCTGCAGTGAAACCCCAGGAAGGGCAGTCTGGCAGTACCAGGGTCTGTGCTACAGACCACTGGGATCATGGAATTGTACCAACAATGCCAGGATGGCATAGAGGGGGCAATTCCATGATCATAGACATGTTACATGGCCATATTCGGAGTTACCATGGTGAAGCTACATATAGGTAGTGACCTATATGTAGTGCACGCGTGTAATGGTGTCCCCGCACTCACAAAGTTCAGGGAATTGGCTCTGAACAATGTGGGGGCACCTTGGCTAGTGCCAGGGTGCCCTCACACTAAGTAACTTTGCACCCAACCTTTACCAGGTAAAGGTTAGACATATAGGTGACTTATAAGTTACTTAAGTGCAGTGTAAAATGGCTGTGAAATAACGTGGACGTTATTTCACTCAGGCTGCAGTGGCAGGCCTGTGTAAATATTGTCAGAGCTCCCTATGGGTGGCAAAAGAAATGCTGCAGCCCATAGGGATTTCCTGGAACCCCAATACCCTGGGTACCTCAGTACCATATACTAGGGAATTATAAGGGTGTTCCAGTAAGCCAATGTAAATTGGTAAAAATGGTCACTAGCCTGTTAGTGACAATTTAAAAGTAATGAGAGAGCATAACCACTGAGGTTCTGGTTAGCAGAGCCTCAGTGAGACAGTTAGGCACCACACAGGGAACATATACATGCACACCTATGAGCACTGGGGCCCTGTGTGACAGGGTCCCAGTGACACATACATATAGGCCACAAACCTATGAGCACTGGGGTCCTGACTAGCAGGATCCCAGTGACACATAACAACCATACTGAAAACATGGTGTTTTCACTATGAGCACTGAGGCCTGGCTATCAGGATCCCAGTGAGACAGTGAAAACAGTGACAAACACCCTGACATACACTCACAAACAGGCCAAAAGTGGGGGTAACAAGGCTAGAAAGAGGCTACCTTCTCACACAACCCCCCCCCAAACGAAGGACAATAAGGCTAACCTTGGCCAGTTGAGACTTTATTGTCTAAGTGGTGATAAGTAGAGAGTAGCTCTGCAATAGACTGGTTACTCCCTTTATCATCCACTATATGGTTACTTCCCTGTGGGGATGTAAACCACCCTGTTTGAAGTTTTTTAGCTAAGCAACAATGTGAAGATGTATTTTCAGAGTTTCTATCAGTAAGTTTTAGTTTAGAGCAGTGGGAATTGTCCACTGAACCTATTTGTAGTGATGGAAATGCCAGACAGGGATGCTGTCTCAGAAAAGCCATAGCTGGGCAAAAACTTTGTCCATATGGCTGGAAGAGAGAACAGGGACGCTGTTTCTCTTGGGTTGGAGCAGGGCAGGGATGCTGTCCTATCAGCTCCACACTAGGGCAGGGATGCTGTCCTAAGTGTTGTGAGGCAGTGCAGAGTTTCTGCACTAAAGTTTCTCTGGGAGGGTTGGAGGGATGCTCCATGTTAACTAAAATGGTGCTCTTTTTCTCACCAATGTTAGTTATCCCACAGAGAGGTACTTCCACCTCAGGGAGTCCAGCTTTGCCAGCTGATGATTCCCTTGGAACAGGTGCCACCCCAGGAGAGGTTTCTCCCACCACAGGAATAGTATCCTGAATGGTAGGGTGGTTAGGGGATACTGTGATACCCTTTTTACCTGTTGATGGAGAGGGATCCTGAGTTTTCAGGCCTTCTCTCCTTTGCTTTTTCATTTCACTTGAAATGAGAGGGAACAATTCCTCAGGGATGCCCAGCATGGCTGCATGGGCATAAAACTCTACATCAGCCCAACCTGAGGCCTCTAGGTCATTACCTAAGAGACAGTCTACAGGTAAGCTAGGTGATACCACCACCTGCTTAGGGCCAGTAACTCCACCCCAACTAAACTGAATTATAGCTAAGGGAAGAAACTTGGTGGAGTTATGGACATCAATAATCTTATACTGTTGTCCAATGATGTGTTGTTCAGGAGGCACTAGGTTTTCAGTCACCAAAGTGAAACTGGCACCTGTGTCCCTGTAGGCCAAGGCCTCAACACCATTTATTGAAACTGTCTGCCTGTACTTATCCATTGTAAGGGGACAAGCAGCCAGTGTGGCAAGGCCAATGCCACTAGGTGTGACAGAAACTGTCTTGGGACTGATGACATCAGTTTCCACTATGGACCCATAAGTGAACCCAACTACACCCTTTGCTTGACTGTTGCCAGCAGTCCCACCACTAGTACCACTACTGCTAGGGGCACTAGAGCTTGATGTATTAGTGGTGGTAGGCTCAGGGGGTTTACCTGGACAGGACTTATCCCCTGGCCTATGGCCTCTGTTTTTACACACAAAGCACCAAGGCTTTTTAATGTGTGCAGGTTGGGAAGAAGAGGAAGAATTTGTTTTATCCCCACCCTCTGAAGAGTGTTTAAGATTTGAAGTGGGATCTTTGGTTTTACCCTTATCCCCATGCTTATCTTGAGATTTTTCACCATCTTTCTTCTTATTGCCATCTTTGTCACCCCCTGTATGAACTTTTCTGTTCAACCTTGTTCTGACCCATTTGTCTGCCTTCTTTCCCAATTCTTGGGGAGAGGTCAGATCAGAGTCTACCAGGTACTGGTGCAACAAATCAGACACACAATTATTAAGTATATGCTCTCTCAGGATTGTGTTATACAGGCTTTCATAATCAGTAACTTTACTGCCATGTAACCACCCCTCCAAGGCCTTCACTGCCTGGTCAATGAAATCAACCCAGTCTTGTGAAGACTCCTTTTTGGTCTCTCTGAACTTTATCCTGTACTGTTCAGTGGTTAAGCCATAACCATCCAGGAGTGCATTCTTAAGAACTTGGAAATTATTGGCATCATTTTCTTTCACTGTAAGGAGCCTATCCCTACCTTTTCCACTAAATGATAGCCATAGGATAGCAGCCCACTGCTTTTGAGGGACATCCTGTACAGCACAGGCCCTCTCAAGTGCAGCAAACCACTTGTTAATGTCATCCCCCTCCTTATAAGGGGGAACTATCTTATGCAGATTCCTGGAATCATGCTCTTTTGCAGGATGACTATGGGGAATACTGCTGCTGTCACCATGGGTATCTAAACCCATTTTCTGTCTTTCCCTCTCTATTTCTAAAGACTGTCTATCCAAATCCAGCTGTTGCTTCTTGAGCTTCAGTCTGGTTTGCTCCACTCTCAATCTATTGAGCTCCCTTTCCAACAATCTGTCATCAGGGTGGGTGGGAGGGACATTTCTAGATACAGAGGTATGATGGGAATGAACAGAAGGAGACCTGTCCCTTACAGAGGGCACCCTAACAGCTTGGCTACCAGTATAATGTGAGAGCACATCCTCAGTATGATGTGATTCAACCTCTGTACCAACTATGCTAGACTGTCTAGTAATGGGCAGGCTAAGAAGTTTCTTTCCTGAACCTTTTCCTGGGGGAGTCCCTGGATCAGATTGAGAACCATTAGCTACTTTTTCTACAGATTGGGCACTTATGGCCTTATCCTGTACTCTAAGCATATTAATTAACAGTTCTAAGGAAGGATTCTTCCCTACACTCAAACCTCTCTCTATGCAGAGACTCCTTGCTCCTTTCCAGCTAAGGTGATCATATGCAAGTTTGGACAGTTCAACTTTTTGGCCTGTGCCAGACATTTTTAGAGAGAGTTAAAGTGATAGACAAAGAAAAAAAAGTTTTCAGAACTTTTTGGAAAGACACAAAAAACTTTTTAAACTTTTAAGAACTTTTTGAAAGTTTAGAAGTACTTTTCAGCACTTAGAAAAGAGTGAAAAGAGGAAATGCAAAACTTTTTGTCTATGTGTATATACACTGACCTTGTTTTGTATATTTTTCTCTTATGAAAAGTACAATGACAAGAGTGGTAAGTAGTCTCAAGCACTTATCCCACCACTGCACAACCAATGTAGGAGGCTGGACTGGCTTGTAGTGAGTACCAAGGGGTACTTGCACCTTGCACCAGGCCCAGTTATCCCTTATTAGTGTATAGGGTGTCTAGCAGCTTAGGCTGATAGATAATGGTAGCTTAGCAAAGCAGCTCAGGCTGAACTAGGAGACGTGTGAAGCTACCACAGTACCACTTAGTGTCATATGCACAATATCATAAGAAAACACAATACACAGTTATACTAAAAATAAAGGTACTTTATTTTTATGACAATATGCCAAAGTATCTTAGAGTGTACCCTCAGTGAGAGGATAGGAAATATACACAAGATATATATACACAATAGCAAAAATATGCAGTATAGTCTTAGAAAACAGTGCAAACAATGTATAGTTACAACAGGATGCAATGGGGAAACATAGGGATAGGGGCAACACAAACCATATACTCCAGAAGTGGAATGCGAACCACGAATGGACCCCAAACCTATGTGACCTTGTAGAGGGTCGCTGGGACTATTAGAAAATAGTGAGAGTTAGAAAAATAACCCTCCCCAAGACCCTGAAAAGTGAGTGCAAAGTGCACCAAAGTTCCCCTAAGGACAAAATAGTCGTGTTAGAGGGAGAATGCAAGGAAAACACAAATCACCAATGCAACAACGATGGATTCCTGTCTGAAGGTACCTGTGGAACAAGGGGACCAAGTCCAAAAGTCACAAGCAGCTCGGAGATGGGCAGATGCCCAAGAAATGCCAGCGGTTGGTGCAAAGAAGCTCTTACTAGGCTGAAGAACTGTGAATACTGCAGGAACGACAAGGGCTAGAGACTTCCCCTTTGGAGGATGGATTCCCCACGCCTTGGAGAGTCGTGCAGAAGTGTTTTCCCGCCGGATGGACGCCAACAAGCCTTGCTACACGCAAATCGTGCGTTTGGCGTTTTTGGACGCTGCTGGGGCCCAGGAGGGACCAGGAGGTCGCAAATTGGACCTGCAGAGAGAGGGGACGTCGAGCAAGACAAGGAGCCCTCACTGAAGCAGGTAGCACCCGGAGAAGTGCCAGAAACAGGCACTACGAGGATGCGTGAAACGGTGCTCGCCGAAGTTGCACAAAGGAGTCCCACGTCGCCGGAGACCAACTTAGAAAGTCGTGCAATGCAGGTTAGAGTGCCGTGGACCCAGGCTTGGCTGTGCACGAAGGATTTCCGCCGGAAGTGCACAGGGGCCGGAGAAGCTTGCAAAGTCGCGGTTCCCAGCAATGCAGCCCAGCGAGGTGAGGCAAGGACTTACCTCCACCAAACTTGGGCTGAAGAGTCACTGGACTGTGGGGGTCACTTGGACGGTGTCGCTGGATTCGAGGGACCTCGCTCGTCGTGCTGAGAGGAGACCCAAGGGACCGGAAATGCAGCTTTTTGGTGCCTGCGGTTGCAGGGGGAAGATTCCGTCGACCCACGGGAGATTTCTTCGGAGCTTCTGGTGCAGAGAGGAGGCAGACTACCCCCACAGCATGCACAAGCAGGAAAACAGTCGAGAAGGCGGCAGGATCAGCGTTACAGAGTTGCAGTAGTCGTCTTTGCTACTATGTTGCAGGTTTGCAGGCTTCCAGCGCGGTCAGCGGTCGATTCCTTATCAGAAGGTGAAGAGGGAGATGCAGAGGAACTCGGCTGAGCTCATGCATTCGTTATCTAAAGTTTCCCCAGAGACAGAGACCCTAAATAGCCAGAAAAGAGGGTTTGGCTACCTAGGAGAGAGGAAAGGCTACTAACACCTGAAGGAGCCTATCAGCAGCAGTCTCTGACGTCAGCTGGTGGCACTGGCCACTCAGAGCAGTCCAGTGTGCCAGCAGCACCTCTGTTTCCAAGATGGCAGAGGTCTGGAGCACACTGGAGGAGCTCTGGACACCTCCCAGGGGAGGTGCAGGTCAGGGGAGTGGTCACTCCCCTTTCCTTTGTCCAGTTTCGCGCCAGAGCAGGGGCTAAGGGGTACCTGAACCGGTGTAGACTGGCTTATGCAGAATTGGGCACATCTGTGACCAACAAAGCATTTCCAGAGGCTGGGGGAGGCTACTCCTCCCCTGCCTTCACACCATTTTCCAAAGGGAGAGGGTGTCACACCCTCTCTCAGAGGAAGTTCTTTGTTCTGC
Source organism: Pleurodeles waltl (assembly GCF_031143425.1). NCBI lineage: Eukaryota > Metazoa > Chordata > Amphibia > Caudata > Salamandridae > Pleurodeles > Pleurodeles waltl. Next base: position 1,268,472,020 of record NC_090440.1, read on the forward strand.
CATCCTGGGCCAGGCCTGGCTGGACCCCAGGAGGGCAGCTGCCTGTCTGAGGGGTTGGCAGCAGCAGCAGCTGCAGTGAAACCCCAGGAAGGGCAGTCTGGCAGTACCAGGGTCTGTGCTACAGACCACTGGGATCATGGAATTGTACCAACAATGCCAGGATGGCATAGAGGGGGCAATTCCATGATCATAGACATGTTACATGGCCATATTCGGAGTTACCATGGTGAAGCTACATATAGGTAGTGACCTATATGTAGTGCACGCGTGTAATGGTGTCCCCGCACTCACAAAGTTCAGGGAATTGGCTCTGAACAATGTGGGGGCACCTTGGCTAGTGCCAGGGTGCCCTCACACTAAGTAACTTTGCACCCAACCTTTACCAGGTAAAGGTTAGACATATAGGTGACTTATAAGTTACTTAAGTGCAGTGTAAAATGGCTGTGAAATAACGTGGACGTTATTTCACTCAGGCTGCAGTGGCAGGCCTGTGTAAATATTGTCAGAGCTCCCTATGGGTGGCAAAAGAAATGCTGCAGCCCATAGGGATTTCCTGGAACCCCAATACCCTGGGTACCTCAGTACCATATACTAGGGAATTATAAGGGTGTTCCAGTAAGCCAATGTAAATTGGTAAAAATGGTCACTAGCCTGTTAGTGACAATTTAAAAGTAATGAGAGAGCATAACCACTGAGGTTCTGGTTAGCAGAGCCTCAGTGAGACAGTTAGGCACCACACAGGGAACATATACATGCACACCTATGAGCACTGGGGCCCTGTGTGACAGGGTCCCAGTGACACATACATATAGGCCACAAACCTATGAGCACTGGGGTCCTGACTAGCAGGATCCCAGTGACACATAACAACCATACTGAAAACATGGTGTTTTCACTATGAGCACTGAGGCCTGGCTATCAGGATCCCAGTGAGACAGTGAAAACAGTGACAAACACCCTGACATACACTCACAAACAGGCCAAAAGTGGGGGTAACAAGGCTAGAAAGAGGCTACCTTCTCACAGTACCGCCAATGGAATACCGCGGTTGAAAGACCGCTGCGGGGATTTGTGGGTCGGAATGGAATTGGCGTATTTCTGTTGGCGTGACGGTGGAGGTTTGGTCATTGCCATTTTTTCGCTGACCTTTGGTGTGGCGGACTTTTGTGGATGTCGGGTTTTTGGCGGTTTGCAAGTTGCGGGTCAGAATGACCGTGGCGGTTTACCGCAGCCGCGGCGGTGTTCTGGCGGTCTTCTGACCGGCGGTAATCGCCTTTTACCGCCGAGGTCAGAATGACCCCCTAAGTAACTTAGCACCCAACCTTTACCAGGTAAAGGTTAGACATATAGGTGACTTATAAGTTACTTAAGTGCAGTGGTAAATGGCTGTGAAATAACGTGGACGTTATTTCACTCAGGCTGCAGTGGCAGGCCTGGTAAAGAATTGTCAGAGCTCCCTATGGGTGGCAAAAGAAATGCTGCACCCCATAGGGATCCCCTGGAACCCCAATACCCTTGGTACCTCAGTACCATATACTAGGGAATTATAAGGGTGTTCCAGTATACCAATGTGAATTGGTGAAATTGGTCACTAGCCTGTTAGTGACAATTTGGAAAGCAAAGAGAGAGCATAACCACTGAGGTTCTGGTTAGCAGAGCCTCAGTGAGACAGTTAGTTATCACACAGGGAACACATACAGGGCACACTTATGAGCACTGGGGCCCTGGCTGGCAGGGTCCCAGTGACAAATACAACTAAAACAACATATATACAGTGAAATATGGGGGTAACATGCCAGGCAAGGTGGTACTTTCCTACAAGCGCCTACCATAAGAAGGGTATTTAGCATGCCATCACCAAGGACGTCCGGACCCTGGGGGTCCACCACAGACGGAGCACCCACTGCCGGAAAAGATGGGGGGACCTGCGCCGCTGGAGCAAGAAGAAGGCAGAGGCCCAGCTGGGGATGGCCTCCCAACATGGGAGGGGTTCCCGTCGCACCATGACCCCTCTGATGTTCCAGATCCTGTTGGTGGCGTATTCGGAGTTGGATATGCGCTTGAGGGCATCACAGCAGCCACAAGGGGGTGAGTACACTCTCATTCAGCTGACTTTGCGCGCATTACGAGGTGTCTCGGTGGGGGAGGTGGGCAGTGGTTGCCCTAGGTCAGGACGATCTTGGTAGGCAAGGTCCCTTGTGAGGCAGGCTATGTGGCACCCCAACCCCACTAGTGGTTAGAGCAATCTACACCTAGTCGGGCTCCTGTGACTTCCAGGTGTGCAGCAATTGGGCTTAGGCCTCATACCCCATGGGCATTTGATTAATCTAGGAACTATAATTGCATGGAGTAGTGCAGAGGGCTGCTCACTGTCTGTTGTGTCCGCCAACGGTAGTGGTGTTGCATGCACTGAACATGTCTTTCTTCTGTCTTTCCCCCACTTTTTGTGGTCTCCCTGTTCCTGTGTGCAATAGCATCATCAGGCGTAGGAGCATTGGCACTGGAGCAGGAGGGAGCTGCATCCCACTTGGCCCTTGAGGTTGAAGCAACGGAGTCTGAGACCTCCAGTGGGACGGAGGGCGAGGGGAGCTACACGGCAGGGACAGGAGCAGAGACCAGCGACTCCTCCTCTGATGGGACCTCCCTTGCGGTGGCAGGCCCCTCTGTGCCCACCGCATCAACAGGTACAGTCGCTACCCCCTACCAGCACCGCCCTCCCAGCAGCCCCTCATTCCCGTGACCTCTCACCCAGGAGGATGGGCATCCTCTTCGCCCCAGGCACCTCAGGCCCTGCCCCAGTCAGCCCTGCTGCCCTCAGTGAGGAGGCTATTGACCGCCTGAGATCCCTCACTGTTGGGCAGTCTACCATTCTGAATGCCATCCAGGGTGTTGAGAGGCATTTGCAACAAACAAATGCATACCTGGAGGGCATTCATTTTGGCCAGGCAGCCCAACAGAGAGCATTTCAGGCTCTGGCCTCAGCACTGATGGCAGCCATTGTCCCTGTGTCCAGCCTCCCCCCCTCCAAACTCCTCCACCCAGACCCAATTCCCTGTACCTCAGCCTATCCCAAGCACACCATCAGATCAGCATGCACACACATCAACAGACAAGAGTGGCTCAGGCAAACATAAGCACCACACAACCCACAGGCACTCACACAAGCATCATACCCATGCACACATAGCAACATCCACTTCCTCCACTGTGTCCCCCTCCTCCACGTCTCCATCCTCCCTCCATGTCTCGTCTCCACTCACACCTGCATGCACTACATCCTCAGCCACTACCTCTATCACCAGCACGCCTATCACCACACACCGCTTACGTGCACTCACCACCCCCACTACCATTCACACATCCCCAGTGTCCTCTCCCAGTGTGTCAGTGAGCCCTGCTCCCAAAGTACACAAACGCAGGCACACACCCTCCCAACAGCCATCCACCTAACAACAGCCTCCAGCCCATGCACCTTCACCCAAATTCAGCAGACGTACACCTCCTACAACCACTACCTCTTCCTCCACTCCCAAACCCCCTCCATCTACCAGTCCCAGTGTGTCTAAAAAACTTTTCCTGGCTAACATTGACATCTTCCCTACACCTCCCCCCGTCCTTTCCCTAGGGCCAGGATTTCCAGGTCCCAGCCCAGCACCTGAGCCACCACATCCCCAGGCACAGTGGTGCAAGCAACTACGGGGTCATGGAGTGTACCAACCATCAGGGCTTCCAGTGTGCCACGGAGCGAGGGCAAGGACCTTCCACCAACTGCCAAGGTTAAAAAGGTGCCCACATCCCGGAGAAGCTGAAAACATCTGCCACCAAGGGGTCAGCGAAAACAAAAGGGGATAGTGGCAAGACAAATGTGCCACCATCAAAGGTGGGGAATGGCCAAAAACTGAAGGGCAGGTCAGGAGAGGGCATGGTGGCACCGACTGAAGGACGAGTGTCACACCTTCTGTCCACGTCCATGCCAACCTGTACGGCGAACACTGCCACCTGCACCGCCTCCATCACGTCTACAGCTGCTGTGACAGTCCCCAGCCTCTTCCCCAGTGGGCAGCCACCTGTGGCTGCAGGAGACATCCAGCTTTCTCCCTCAGCAGGTGCTGACACATGCCCCGCCGCCACAGATCCCGACGCCAGCACCGCCGCCACAGACCCCGCAGCCAGCAGCGCCGACACAGACCCCGCCGCCAGCACCGTCGCCACAAACCCCACCACCAGCACCGCCGCCACAGACCCCGCCACCAGCACCGCCGCCACAGGCCCCACAGTCAGCACTGCCACGACTGACACCGCCGCAAGCACTGCCAGCGGCCCTGCAACATCCTCGAACAGTGGCACCACCACAGACATGCACCATTCCCAGTGGTCAGTCGTCCGAGGCTTGTGATGAGTTCCAGGACCCTGGGCAGCTTCCATGAATCATTACTGTCATCACAGTTGTCACCTGCATTTGGAATGCGAAGCCGCAGCAGTGCGGGGTATGTTGCATCCTCTATGGCGTATCATGCTACCTGTACCTCGGCAATCTCATTGCACACACACCCAGGTGAGGGAATTGTATAGGCCACACTGCACGCGGAGCACTCTGGGCACCAAGCCCCCCCCAAAACCAGTGGAGTATCACATCCACTACCTCAGTCCTTGGCAGGATGAAGCACTCTGGGCACCAAGCCCCCTCCAGAACCAGTGGAGTATCATATCCACTACCTCAGTCCTTGGCAGGATGAAGCACTCTGGACACCAAGCCCCCTCAAGAACCAGTGGAGAAAGGCATCCACTTGAGAGACTGTGGCTTTGCACTCCCCAGGATAAAGCAGTGAGCAAACCACCCACTGGAGAGACTTGAGAGACTGTGGCTTTGCACTCCCCAGGATAAAGCAGTGGGCAAACCACCGACTTGAGAGACTTGGGAGACTGTGGCTTTGCACTCCGCAGGATAAAGCAGTGGACAAACCACCCACTGGGGAGACTTGAGAGATTGTGGCTTTGCACTCCCCAGGATAAAGCAGTGGGCACACCACCCCCTAGAGAGACTTGAGAGACTGTGGCTTTCCACTCCCCAGGATAAAGCAGTGGGCAAACCACCCACTTGAGAGACTTGAGAGACTGTGGCTTTGCACTCTCAGGATAAGCAGTGGGCAAACCACCCACTGGAGAGACTAGAGAGACTGTGGCTTTGCACTCCCCAGGATACATCAATGGGCATGGAGCCCCCTCATGCAGCAGTGGCGTCGTGCGTTCATCTGGCTGAGGTGCCCCCTCTCCCCCTCCCCCTGAGGTGCCTGTTTCATTTTGATCTGATGCCCCCACATTGTTCTCTCCGTTTCCAGTCAGGTGTAATGTGTGGGCTTCGCCCATGCATTTTGGGCCCAGTGGTCCACGGACAATGTTTGGTGCACTATCCGGACTTGTGTAGTTGGTGTACATAATTGCGTTTACTGGATTTTGAACTTTGATAATGAGATTTCACATGATTACATTCATTCAAATCAATTCCTTTTGTTCTTGCGTTCTTCCAGGGGGTGGTTGTGGGGGTGTTTATGTGTACTGTTGCTGCATGTATTTGTGCGTATGGTGTTGTGGGTGTGGGTGTTGCATGTTGCGTGTGTGTGTCACTCTCTTTTCCCTCCCCCCTGCCCTGTGTTGTAGGTGCAGTACTCACCATGGTCGTCGCCGCCGTCGTTGGTGCTCTTGATAGAAGAGAAGGAAGACCATCATTGGCAGTATCTGCAATTCGGGTTCCATGGCGTACTGGTTCCTCGTGGGGTGTGGAGAGGTGAGTCTTTTCCCTTCTGTGTACTGTTTCCGCCGAGTTTTTGTTCACGTTGGTTCCACCCCGGAAAGGTGGCGGATAGGCATCTTGTGGTAGGGTGGGCGGTACATTGTCTACCGCCTGTCTGTTGGCGGTGCCTGCCGCGCTGTTTGTTTGTACCGTCGTGGCGGTCGGAGTGTTAAAATGGCTGTCTATGTTGGCGGTTTCCGCCACGGTCGTAATCCCATTTTTTTTCCCTCCGGCCTGTTTGTGGTATTACCGCAACTTTAACACCGACCGCCAGGGTTGTAATGAGGGCCTTAGTCTCCCACGGCATGGGCGATTCTGTGGCTCAAAATCCAGTAGTCTCATTAGAATAATGAGAAAATACGCAACAATACCAGATCCAGTTATCCCTTATTAGTGAAGTAGTAGTGTTCTAGCAGCTGAGGCTGATAAAGGTAGCTATAGCAGAGCAGCTTAGGCTGAACAAGGAGACATGCAAAGCTCATGCAATACCACTTATAGTTACACAGTACTTATACACAAGTAAAGAGAATACTCAGTGTAACAAAAAATAAAGGTATTTATTTGGTTGACACAGTACCAAAAATATCTTAGAGGCAATACTCCTTCTGGAGGTAAGTATTATACACAGTATATTCACTAGACACCAAATTAAGGCACATAATTAGACATAGGATAGTGCAAACAATAGGAAATGCTATAGAATGCATTGGGAGAAAATAGGTCTAGGGGCAACAGAAACCACATACAAAGAAAGTGGAATGCGAGTCACAAATTCCCCCCAGACAAGTTTAGTGTGTGCAGAATCACTGGGAGAGTAAGAATACAGTAAAGGTAAGTAAATTACTCTACCCCAGAGCCCAGAAAAGCAGGAGTAAAGTATTGCAAGTTTCCTTAGGACACACTACACCTCATGATTGTGATATTGCAGTAACCAACCAATTCTGCAAACAACAACTGCTGGATTCCTGGACTTGAAGGCCTGCAAAAGAAGGGGACCAAGTCCAGAAGTCGAAAGAAGTTCCAGGAAGGACAGGAGGCTCTGCCAACCCGGACGAGGGTGCAAAAGAAGAGTCCCTGGTTAGTCGACCGCAGGAATGCACCATAGGAAGATACCAGCAGGTTCCTGCATGATGCAAAGGATGTCCCACGACGTGAAGATGGATGCAGACATAATTTCGTATTGGAAGTCGCCAACAGGCCATGGTTACGACAAATATGTGTTTTGTGTCAAAATGGCACTGGCTGGACCCAGGAGGGACCTGGGGGCCTCATCTCTGTGTGAGGAGGAAGAGGGCCCTCAGGATGGCAGGCAGCACCTTCAGGAGTCCCAGGACATGGGGACAAAGGAGGTGCAAAATACGGTTGGTGCAGCACAACAAAGGAAGGTCCTACGCCACCGGGGAACAACTCAGTGAGTTGAACATTGCAGGATCGAGCGCTGGGGACCTGGATCAGGCTGTGCACGAAGAAATTTAGCAAATAGTGCACAGAGGCCTCAGGAGGTGAAGAAGATGCAGTACACAGGGGTACTGTCACTCTCGGGGAAGGCAAGGTCTTACCTCCTCCAAATTGCATCAGCAGGACCTGAGGACAGTCTACGTCGATGGAGTTCAACCTCTGTGTCCTTAGGATCATGGTTGTTGCTGAGAGAGGAGTCCAAAGGTACAGGTCGTCGTCTTTGAAGGTGCCTGCGTGAGCAGGGGAGTGACTCTGTCACCCCGCTGGAGATTTCTTCTGTCCTTCTCGTGCTGGGTGAAGACAGGGAGTCCTCAAAGCGTGCACACCGTGGAAACTGTTACAGTTGCTGGCTAGAGCTTAAGTTGCAGAGGAAAAGTATTGCTTGTACATACTTTGTTGCTGTTACAGCAGTTCCTGGGGCAGGCTGCGGTTGATCTGAGGTAACAGGATGAAGTAGTAGTTGCAGAGGATTCCTGAAGGAAATTGCAAGCAGAATCTGAAGAGAGCCCACAAGAGAAACCCAAAATAGCCCAAAGAGGGGGTTTGGCTACCTTATCAGGTATGGACCTGTCAGGAGGGGTCTCTGATGTCACCTGCTGGCACTGGCCACTAAGAGGCCTCCAGAGTGCCCCCACACCTTGCAGAGCAAGACGGCTGAAATCTGGTACACACCGGAGGAGCTCTGGGCACCACCCCTAGGGTGGTGATGGACAGGGGAGTGGTTACTCTCCTTTCCTTTGTCCAGTTTCACGTCAGAGCAGGGGACAAGGGGTCCCTGAACCAGTGTAGACTGGCTAATGCAAGGAGGGCACCTTCTGTGCCCTTCAAAGCATTTCCAGAGTCTGGGCAGGCTACCCCTCCCCAGCCTGTAACACCTATTTCCAAAGGGAGAGGTTGTAACACCCTGCTCTCAGAGGAAATGCTTTGTTCTGCCTTCTTGGGACTGAGCTGCTCAGACACCAGGAGGGCAGAACCCTGTCTGTGAGGTGGCAGCAGCTGTAGCTGCAGTGCAAGCCTCAGAGAGCTGGTTTGGCAGTACTGGGGGTCCATGGTGGAGCCCCCAGGATACATGGAAATGACACCCCAATATCATATTTGGAATGGGGGGACAAGTCCATGATCTTAGACATGTTACATGGCCATTTTCAGAGTTACCATTGTGAAGCTACATATAGATATTGACCTTTTTGTAGTGCACACGTACTCCGCACTCACAAAGTCCCGGAAAATGGTCCTGAACTATGTAGGGGAAACTTTGCTAGTGCAAGGGTGCCCTCACACTTAGTAACTTTGCACCTAACCTTCAGCATGTGACGGTTAGACATATAGGCGACTTATAAGTTACTTCAGTGCAGTGAAAATGGCTGTGAAATAAAGTGTGTTATTTGACACAGGCTGCAATGGCAGGCCTGTGCAAGATTTTGTCTGAGCTCCCTGTAGGTGGCAAAAGAAATGCTGCAGCCGATATGGATCTCCTGCAACCCAAATGCCCTGGGTACCTAAGTACCATATACTAGGGACTATTAAGGGGGGGGACCAGTGTACCAATTGAAATTGGTAAATTAAGTCACTATCCTACAGTGACAAATTTAAAAGCAGAGATAGCATAAGCACTGAGGTTCTGATTAGCAGAGCCTCAGTGACACAGTCAAGCACTATACAGACACACACATTAGGCCATAAACTATGAGCACTGGGGATCTGACCAGCAGGATTCCAGTGAGGCAGGCAAAAACATACTGACATACAGGTAAAAATGGGGGTAACATGCAAAGGAAGATGGTACTGTCCTACAGCCACAAACAACCTTGAGGCCAGAAAAGAACTTCAGACGTTATGGCAGGACCAAAAGGCTGTTCTGACTGTTTATCAGCCAGGGCAGAAGCTGTGGGTTTTGAAGCATGTGGCTCCAAGAACACTCTAAGAAAAGTGGAGTGCCCCCTGTACAATTGTGGAGAAGAAAGGTGAGGTCACCTACTTGGGGGTCCTGGGTACTCCAGGAAGCACCTAAAGGGTGCTTCATGTGAATAACAGAAAGCCATACTTTGACAGGGCGGATATGAGCTTGCTCATAGCCACTGATGAGCGACAGGAAGAAGTGAATAATCCTCTCCCTGATCTCCTATCACACAACATTGTTGATGTCTCAGTTGATGGAGTAGTCTTTGCGGACAGCCTCACTGACCAGCAATAAACTGACTGTAGACAGGTGCTCAGTCACTTCCCAGAAATCTTCTCTCTGACACCCAGTCAGACTACCTGGTGTGCCCTCGATGTAGACCCATGTGACAGTTTGCCTGTCAAGAATAAATTCTACAATGAACCTGACCATGTTAGAGACTGCATCAGAGCAAAAGTCTCCAAGATGCTAGACATGGGGGTTATTGAGCCTTCAGACAGCCCTTGGGCTAGTACTGTAGTACTTTTACCCAAACCTCATTTCGAAGGCGGCAAGAAAGAAATAAGGTTCTGTGTGGACCACGGAGGCCTTAATGCAGTCACTAAGACTGATGCCCATCCTATTCCCAGGGCAGATGAACTGTTAAATACTCTGGGTGCAGTGAAGTATCTTAGCACATTTGACCTGACTGCAGGCTATTGGAATAACAGGCTGACAGATGCTGCAAAACCCCAAACTGCATTTTTAACTCCTGGTGAGCACTTCCAGTTCACTGTGATGCCCTTTGGAATGCAAAATGCACCTGCCACATTCCACAAGTTTGGTAAATAAAGTTCAAACAGGTCTGGAAGACTTCAGTGCAACATATCTAGATGATATTGCTGTCTTTAGCCCCACCTGGCAGGATCACCTGGTCCACCACAGGAGTGTTCTTGAGGCATTGAAAAAGGCAGGCCTCATTATCCAGGCCAATAGGTGCCAGACAGGGCAGAGCGAAGTAGGCCACCTTGTAGGTAGGGGCCTAGTCCAAACTTTTGAGAGCAGGATCCAAACCATTGTTGATTGGGTTGCTCCCACAACTCCGACTCAGGTCATAGCTTTTCAGGGCCTAACTGGGTATTACAGGAGCTTTGTTAAGGGGTATTGGTCCATTGTGACACCCCTGAATACTCTTTCCTCAAAGGAAATCTCTAAAAAGGTAAACTGAACAGTTAGGCCTTTGATGCCCTGAAGCTCAACTCCCATTCTAAAAAGCCCTGCCTACTCAAAACAATCAGTTGCTCAGTCATGCTCTTTTGCAATAGAAATAGTAGCAGTGCTTTACCAACTTAATGAAGAGGGCCAGGATCAGCCAATAGCTTTTATCAGCATTAGGTTGACCCCCTGAAAGAAATATTGGTCAGCCATTGAAAGGTAGGCCTTTGCTGTGGTCTGGGTCCTGAAGAAGTTGAGGCCACTCACTTCATTGTTCAAACAGACCGCAAGCCCCTCTTATGGCTCAAACGGATGAAGTTTGAAAACCCAAAACTTTTGAGGTGGCCCATTTCCCAACAGGGGATAGGCTTTACAGTGGAACATAGACCTGGGAGGAACCATGCCAACGCAGATGGACTTTCCTGATATTTCCACAAAGACTCAACTGGGCAATGTTTGTCTTATCCTCTTTTTTTTGGTGGGGTTGTGTTGGAAAGTAGGATCTTTCTGACAAGGTTGCTCCCAGGATTTGGCTGGTGTCAGTGTGTTTTGAGTGTAGTATATTGGGATACTGCTAAACAGGACCCCAGTGTTGGTGTCCACTCGCCTAAATTTGGTAGCCAAGCATTTCTTACACCCCTTGACATAGTGTTGTACCCCTGTAAGTCCCTGGTATATGGTACTTAGGTACATAGGGCATTGGTACACCAGGGACTACCCATGGGCTGCAGCATGTATTATGCCATCCATGGGAACCCATGCAAACTGAGTCTACAGGCCTGCCATTGTAACCTGTGTGAAATGGTGCATGCACTTTTCACCCCAGATATCAGGTTTCCCTTATATTGCGGTGGCTGCACTTTGACCCTATAAGTCACCCCTAAGGTGGACCGTTCAGCCCAAGAGCATGGTGCACAGTTCTAAGTGTGAGGGTCCCCTGCACAAGCAGAGGTACCTCTACAAACCCCAGACTCCATTTTCTGGGCTTTGTAAGTGCAGACCAGAGAAACCATTCAACAGTATGCATTGTACATTGGTCATTACGAGTTGTACAACTACATAATGGGTCTCCGAACCTAGTCCTGTTTGGTACTGAACATGTTGGAATAATGCAACTACAATGGTTCCAGTGCTCGTTGCATGATACCATATACTTTGGGGGTTCGTTAGAGGATCCTCCGTGTCTGCTTGTTTCAATCAATCATTCAAACAATCATTTGTTAAGCGCTCTACTCATCCGATAGGGTCTCAAGGTGCTGGGGGAGGAGGGCTGAGACGCTTCCTGACGGTCAGGAGGTCCTGGGTCAGACGTAGGTTGACAGGAAGGGAGTTCCAGGTCTTGGCGGCGAGGTGGGAGAAGGATCTGCTGCCGGTTGTGGTAGAGTGGATGCGGGGGACGGTGGCGAGGGCGAGGTTGGCGGAGCGGAGTTGGTGTGTCAGAACGTGGAAGTTGAGACGCTCGGTGAGGTAGGGAGGGCAGTCTTGCATGGTCTGCTTGCAAGCCAGTGCTGTTGCAGTTCCCAGACATTGTTCTGCACTCCTGCTGCTGAGCTTTACTTGGGCAGGGGGAGACAGAACAAAGGATTTCCTTTAGAGGAGAGGTGTTGTTCCCAGTCCATTAGAAATAGGTGTTTCTAGGCTAGGGTAGTGGTGGTCTTGAGCACCACCAGACTTCTGTGAATGGCACATTTGGTGCTCTCCTTCCAAAACCAGTTCCTTCTAGTGCAGCAGCCCAAGGCTTCTGCTCTGGTGTGAAACACACAAAGGACAGGGGAGTGACCATCCCCCTGTCCAGCCCCTCCCCTGGGGGCATGCCCAGAGCTCTTCCAGGTGGCCACTTGATTATGCCATCTTGGAAACAAGATGGGCAGAGGCTGCTGGGAGCAGCTGACTGGTAGGCTCAGTCGAGCAGCATCCCTGACCCCCCAATAGGTGGGTCCCTGCAGTAGTCACCCAACCCACATCCTGGGTTATTTAAGTGCTTCCCTGAGGGTAATAGAGTCATTTTCACAAATTATTCTGCAACCTGGACACCAGACTCTGCTGCTGGACTTCGCCAGGAACCAAGACAAGTCTCCAACTGGTAAGAGGATTCCTACTGAAACTTTGTTCCTGAGCATTGCTAGAACTCTGCAACTTCCATGGCCATGCATCCTCCAGAGTTACAAGGACTATGACTGCACTAAGGACATCCAGAAGGAATCTCTCTTGGAGTGAAAGAGTCACTTCCCTACAACCACTAGTACCTTGACCTCTATGACTGGTGTGTGGCTCCAGCTGTCCCATGGACTTCTCAAGGCTCTGCAACACAGGTGGTAGTACTGCAGCTCTCTAGAGGTCTGACCTATCTTCTTTGCAACTGGGAAGACAGTGGTCCCCTGTTGGAGCTGCTGTGATAAAACCCATGTGCCCCGCATCTGCTGTTGTCACCAAGGCTTGTTGGCTCTTTAGCTCAAAGACCTCCTTACTCCAAGAAGCCCCAGCCTCAAGCATCACACAGCTTCAAGACCAACGTCCTTTCTGCAATCCCTGCAATGTCGGCATCCAACTTCTTTGTGCTGCTGAGGCCTCCTTGTGACTCCCTGTGCTTGCTGCCAGAGGCTCCTCCTGGAATTTCCTTCAATTTCTGCTGTCTCTCTTCACTGCTGAGAGCCATTCCTGACTTAGCTGTAAAGGTTGAGTCCCTTGTGCCTTGCTGGTCCCAAAGACTGCAACTCTTTGTGCAACACTCCTTTTGCTTTTGCCAGTACGTGTTGGTGGCCCTGCTGACCAATGACTCCCTACATTCGACAACAAGTGTGGGACAGCTTGTGGAGGTCTCCTGGGATCCTTCTGCATTACATGGATGCCACAGTTGCATCTTTACTACAACCAGCTGTTAGACCTGACAGCCTTAGGGTGGTCACCCTTAACCTTTTGCCTGCCTCCCTCTACTTTTTGGACAATGTTTTTGCTGGCTTTAGGACTCTGCACACTTTACCACTGCTAATCAGTGCTAAAGTGCATATGATCTCCCTTAAATATGATGACATTGGATCATACCCAATTGGCTTATTTCATTTACTTCTAAGTCTCTACTAAAGTGCAATATATGTGCCAAGGGCCTGTAGATTAAATGCTACTAGTGGCCCTGCAGCAGATGCTTGTGCCACCCACGTAAGTAGCCCCTTAACCATGTCTCAGGCCTGCCAATGCAAGGCCTGTGTGTGCTGTTTCACTGCCAGTTCAACTTGGCATTTAAAAGTACTTTCCAAGCCTAAAAGTCCCATTTTCTTAAATAAAAGTCACCCCTAAGGTAGGCCCTAGGTAATTCATAGGGCAGGGTGCTGTGTAGACAAAAGGCAGGACATATACCTATGAAGCTTACATGTCCTGGGAGGGTAAAACTCCTAAATTCGTTTTGCACTGCTATGGGGCCTACTCCTTTCATAGGCTAACATTAGGGCTACCCTCACATACTGTTTGTGTGGTAGCTGCTGATCTGAAAGGAGTAGGAAGGTCATATTTAGCATGGCCAGAATGGTAATACAAAATCCTGCTGACTGGTGAAGTTGGATTTAATATTACTATTTTAGAAATGCCACTTTTAGAAAGTGAGCATTTCTCTGCACTTAAATACTTCTGTTCCGTACAATCCACGTCTGGCTAGGTTCAGTTGACAGCTCCCTTGTGCATTCACTCAGACAAACCTCAAAAACAGGATGCTCAGCCTCACTTGCATACACCTGCATATTGAATGGGTCTTCCTGGGCTGGGAGGGTGGAGGGCCTGACACTTACATGTCAAAGGACAGTAGCCTGCCCTCACACAAAGTACTGCCACACCCCCTACTGGGACCCTGGCAGACAGGATTGAACTGAAAGGGGACCTTGTGCACTTCTAAGCCACTCTTTGAAGTCTCCCCCACTTCAAAGGCACATTTGGGTATTCAAACAGGGCCTCTGCCCCTACCAACTCTGACATTTCCTGGAGAAGAAACCTGAACCAGAACCTACAACCTGCCAAGAAGAACACCTGGATGCCCAAAGGACTCACCTGACTGCTTTTCTGGGAGGTACTGCTGCATTGCTTTTGCCCTGCTGCCTTGCTTCTCTCTGGCTGTGCTGAAGAAGTGCTCTCCAAGAGCTTGGATAGAGCTTGCCTTCTGTTCCCTGAAGTCTCAGGACCAAAAAGACCTCATTCCTGCAAGAAGAACTCCATGTGTGGCAGAAATCGACACACAGCCTGCATGAAACGACGCACAGCCTGCATCACGGTGAAAAAATCACTGTGCGCTGACCTGGAACAATGCAGTCTGACTTCGCAAGGAGAAGATCGACGCAAAGCCAGCGTAGCGACCAGAAATTTGACGCACAGCCCACTGGATTGACGCAAAGTGAGCTGTAACAACGCAGCCTGACTTCCTGAGAGGAATCGACGCAGCTCCTGCCATGTGGGTCAAATTTCCACGCAACGCCCACTGGATTGATGCAGCCCCTGTGACTTCATTCTGCAAGCGCCGGATTTTAACTCATCGGCTCCGGGGCGTCCGAAAACCCCGCAACCCAAACAGGATCCAAGTCAGCTTGAAGGAAATCGACGCAAAGCCTTCCCTGAGTGGGAAATAACTGACGCATCGCTGTGTGCGGCCCGAGAAACTGACACACACCTTCCTGTTGTCCACGCATCTCCTCCTCTGCGGTTGCTTGTGGAGATTTTGAACGCAAACCAGGTACTTTGTGCTTGCAAGAGACATTGTTGTTTTAAGAGACTAAAGCCACTTTGTATCATTTCTACAGTGATATTTTCAACATATACTTATTGCATCTTAATCGTTTTTGACCTGCATTTATCCAGATAAATGTTATAAATTTTTCTAAGCACTGTGTGGTGTATTGTTTTGGTGCTATACCGTGTGATTGCATGATTTATTGCCAAATACTTTACACATTGCCTTCTAAGTTAAGCCTGATTGCTCAGTGTCAAGCTAGCAGAGTGTGGGCACAGGATAATTTGGATTGTGTGTGGCTTACCCTGACTAGAGTGAGGGTCCTTGCTTGGACATGGGGTAACCTGACTGCCAACCAAATACCCAATTTCTAACATTGGTGGCTGTGTTGGGATAGGACTTGTATTTGTGCAGTGACATACAATAGCTAAGTGTTCACTACCTACCCACAGTTGAAGGTCAACTTGATTTTTTTAATCTTTTTCTGCAATTTTGTTTTAAACCTGACATTTTTAACTAAATCTTCACTCAACCTGTCTCTGGCTGGGTCTCAAGCAGGAGATGAAGATTTTGATCTAGCCATGCTGGATACCTACACTGTTAAACAGCTGAGGGGGTTCTGCACCCAAGGTGCCTCCAGAAAGTAGGAATTCCAAATAGCACTGAGGGCCTGGGCAGAAGCCCAATCAGAGGAGGAGGTTGAGGAGGAGGGTCCAGAGAATGTCCCCTCATCGGATATCTTGCCATTATTGGAGGATGTTACCACTGTGATTGTGCCCCCAGCCAAACTAGGGAGCAGTGTCTCTGACCAAGGACTGACTGCAGAGGAAAGGAGGGAGGAGAAAGAATTTCAATTACAAATGGCAAAGTTAAAAATTGAGGCTCAACAGGAGGAGAGGAGGACAGAGAGAGAAGCCAAGGAGGCTGCAGCTGAGACAGCCTTGGATGAGAAGAAACATTTGTTGGCTCATGAACTGAGTCTGAGTCTCAAGGAGCTGAATATCAAGGCAAGACAATCTGAGTCCAGCAGTGATGGTGGCAGCATCCATGCAGGACCTGTTAAGGAAAATAAGGTCTGTATACCCAAAAGTGTAGTGCCAAGTTACGAGGTGGGAGATGACATTGATAAGTGGTTGGCTGCTTATGAAGTTGCACTAAAGGCTCATGGGTTCTCTGAGGAGCAATGGGGGGCGACCTTGTGGCTTTATGTACCAGTAGTGGGAGGGACACACTTCTTACACTAGATCCACAAGATCAAAATGTCTATGCACCCATGAAAGCCGCTTCACTTGCAAAGTCTGGGCTGACTCTTGAGAAATACCGTCAGAGGTTCGGGGGCAGCACCATACTTTCAATACAAACTTAGGTAGACTGTTTTGATTTCTCCAATAAGGCACTGAATGGATGGGTACGGGGCAGCAAAGTAAATGATTACAAAGGATTAAGGCCCTCATTATGACATTGGCGGTAAATCCCACTTACCGCCATGCTGACTGCTGCAAACATACCGCCGCCGAGGCGGATATCTGTTCACCATATTCTGACACACAGACAGCAATCCTACACTATTCAGTCACAGACACAAGTCCGCCAGTCCAATGGTCAGTAATAAACTGGCACTATCCAAACTCACACCGTTACACCACCAGAACAACGCCCACCACATTATGACCCACAAATCACCACAGCAGACATTCAATGGGTGGTTAACCTTTGGCGGTACATACCGCTGCACTCAAAATACACACACACACACATACAAAACATCACCACATTGAACAATTCAAACAACACACACCTAACAACCATACACACACCACACCACTATAAAACACACATACAAATTACCCACAACCCCTTACGAATACAAACCATTGGCACAAGTCAGACACCACGACTACAGACAAAACCAATGCCACACACCATCTACACCTATACACCACCCCGCACCCCACATCACAAACCCCAACACATCACCCTACACACCCTCACCTACACAACTCACACAGCACCCATGGCACCACAAAGACACCCCCGATTCTCAGAGGGGGAGCTAATGGTGATGGTGGAGGAAATCATCCAGGTAGAGCCACAGCTATTTGGAGCACTGGTGCAGCAGATATCCATTGCTAGGAAGATGGAGCTATGGCAGAGGATCGTGGAGAGGGTCAATGCCATGGGACAGCACCCCAGAACAAGGGACGACATAAGGAAGAGTTGGAATGACCTACGGGGAAAGGTGCGTTCCATTGCAGCAAGATACCAACGCGCTGTACAGAGGACTCGCGGTGGACCCCCAACTCCTCCCCCACAACTAACAGCATGGGAAGAGCACGCCTTGGCAATCATGCATCCTAAGGGCCTGGCCAGAGTAGCAGGAGGACTGGACTCTGGTAAGTCAACTCTATACTACTACTACCCCTCTACCTGCATGCCAACACATACCCCCACCCTCACCCTCAGTCCAATCACTCCACCACCTCCCACACCCTCCACCATCACATCTCACTCATCCCAATGCCAAGCCCTGCATGCCATACCAATGCATGGACACCACTCATAGACCTGCATTGACACCTATCACCAAAGCATGCACACTAGAGAGAACTAATCATTCCACTATACTCCAATGTACACAAGTGAAAGCTGCTGAGGCAACTACAAACAAAGTCGGCAACCCACTGATGCACAATATGTCACACACAGAAACAATAACACTACATTTACATCCCCACAGGTCTCCCAGCCAATGTCAGAGGCGAAGAGGTGCCAGCACTATCCAGTCCACAAACTGAAGAGGCCCACAATGATGACAGCAACTCTGGTCATCTGGATCTGGATGACCAACCTGGCCCATCAGGGACCTCTGGACAGTCGGTTACACCAGCCAAGTCACAGACAACCACAGAGCCTCCCCCATCTGGAGACACCACCCCAGTTCCCACCCAGCGTACCGTTACCTCTGTCCCCAGGACATGTCAATCAGCAGTGTGCCCACCACTACAGGGACCCCAGGGTGCACCTCATACCCAAGACAATCAGGGACCTGGGGTCAGTGGCAGTGGGCACACCATTCAGGGGACAGAGACACAGGACCACAGGGAAACTGGGAGGAGCACCCCAGCACCCCTCCCCCTGCAGAAGGTGAACCACCCCGCAAACGTTCCCTGCGATCCAGGCAGAAGCCAGAGACTATTGCCAAGACCCCCGCCAGGAAATGAGACTCTCCTGATTGTTACCCTTGTGTCCCACTCTGTCACCCTGTCCACCATGAACTGCCATTGCTCCCCTTCCTTTGTCCCCTTGGACAATGTACCAGTGCACCAAATAGACTGGAATAATACCCAGTACTTTCCTCCATCATCACCCCATCCCAATGCACTAGCTCCTCTTTTTCTTAGCACTTCAATAAACACCCTTTGAAAAAATCCAAGTATGGAGTATGTCGAACTTATTTAAGTATGTATTCATTTAACCAGGTTCAAACATTGCAATTCAACTGTACAGTAATGTTCACATAGGAAAAACCTGTAGTTGGCTACAGTGATCACGCCAGGAGCGATAGTGGGGCACCAACATCTGCAAAATGAGTTGCCAAAGGGTACAGTGAGTGGGCATAGAAGTAGGAAATAACAGCATGCCAGTGCCAAAGATAATCTAAATAATGACAATGAAATGGGAAGTAACACTGTCTTACCTGTGTGTCATTGAAAGTATTGTTGAATCACTGCTGTTCTGTTGTTTTCATACTCATCCTCTGTCTCCTCATCCCTCTGTCCACAGGATCTACTGCTGCCACACAGCCATCTCCTTTTGCAGAAAAGGCACATGGAGTCTCAAGTCAAGGTTGTGTAACAAGCAGCATGCCACGATTATCTGGCAGACCTTCTTGGGTGAGTAGCAGAGTAGCATAGGAATCCCCCAGTTAGATGGAGGCACTTGAACCTGGCCTTTAGGAGGCCAAAAGTCCTTTCTATTATGCTTCTTGTTTGCCCATGTGCCTGATTGTAATGTTCTTCTGCCCTTGTTCTGTCATTCCTCACTGGGGTCTGTAGCCATGATAGGTTGGGGTAACCTGAGTCACCTGCAAATATCGAGGGACAACATTTAGCCACGCACTATCCTATATGGCCCACACCATACACCAACATCTACTGGATAGGAACCAGGGCTCACCTATTAGCCACACCCGGTGCCTCTGTAGTTGGGCCATCACATTAGGGATGCTGCAATGCCTCAGAATAAAAGCATCATGCACAGACCCAGGATACTTAGAATTGATGTGGGAGATGTACTGGTCTGCCAAGCACACATCTGTACATTCATGGAGTTTAAACTCTTTCTATTTCTGTTCATTTTGCCAGGGGGGACAAATGCAATGTGAGTTCCATCAATCACCCCAATTATGTTGGGGATTTGTCCCATTGCATAGAAGTCAGCCTTCACTGTGGCCAAATCTTTCATATGGGTGAAAACAATGTAGCTGCACATGTGTTTAATCAGGGCAGACAACACTCTTGTCAGCACTATTAAGAACATTGGCTGTGAAATTCCTGCTGCCAATTTCACAGCCAATGTTCTTAGCCCACTGTCACTTGGAAAGAACCAGTTGCCAAGAAATTGAGCACAGATAGGACTTGCACAAGAGGGGGGCATCCCAGTGGGGAGATGGATAGCAGATATCAGGTCAGGCTCCAGGTGGGCACACAGCTCTGTGACTGTGGTCCTGTCAAGTCTATAGGTGAGGATAATGTGCCTGTCTTCCATTGTTGCCAAGTCCACCAGGGTTCTGTTCATGGGGGTATGTCTCCATCTCCTATTCATACCACAGCCGTTACAGTCTAAGGGACGAAAGAGTGAGTAGGCTGTCACAAACTGAACATCGGAGCCACAACAGTACAATGCATGATGTTAATTTGTAATGGGCAAGTGGTATTTGTCCTGTATGTCCTATTTTTAACTACTGTGATGCAGTTATCATCCAGGGCCTGTCCCCCCCCCTGAAATGGGGTTCGCCTGTCCTGTGTAGCAGGACAGGTGGAAGTTAGGTGATTGTGCTAACATTGTGCGCCGTTGCGTTAGGCGGTCGGAAACCGCTGTGTAACTCCTCATTGGTTAACATTGGGCCCTATGGGGTACAGTGTCCAATGGTGATGTACGCCGGTGGTGACGGTATGCACCGCCACAGACGTGACTACCATTTTCTATCTGATCACTCGCTTGCTACCTGACCTTCAGCAGGAGAGGACCTACACTGCATGTGCTGCTGTGACCTGTGTCTGGAACGTACCATGGCTCATGTGTCTGGGAAAAGGGTCCCTGCCTTCACCTCAGCAGCGTTGGAGCGACTTGCAAATGGGGTCCTACCCCAGTACGGACTGCTGTATGGGCCTCCAGACTAACAGGTGAGTACACTATGAGCATGATGCATATGGCATGAATGCATTGAGTGGTGTGTGTGCCTCGTGTAAGGGAGGTGGGTGGATGTCCCCTGGGCAGCGTGCATCTTGCGTTCTGGGCCATGTGTGTGCAAATGATGATGTGAAGGGGTATGGTAGGGTATAAGTGTAACAGGCAGGATGGTCTGACTGACACCATTTCCTTTGTGTATTTCTCTGCAGGTCAGCGCTCATCAAAAGAATGGTATATGGCATGGCATCGCCAAGGACGTGCAGACCCTGGGGGTCTACGGCAGGTGGAGCACCCACTGTCGGAAACAGAGGGAGGACCTGAGATGATGGGCATGGAAGACGGCAGAGGCCCAGCTGAGGATGGCCTCCCAACGTGGAAGGGGTGCTTATCGAACCCTGACCCCCCTGATGGCCCGCATACTGGTGGTGGCCTATCCGGAGCTGGATGTGTGCTTGAGGGCATCACAGCAGCCACAAGGGGGTGAGTACAGTGCCCATCTTTGCAACTTACGCATGGTAGGGGGGTACCCTGATGTGGGATGTGTGTCAGTGGGTGCCCCTAGGCCAGGCCTGACATTGCAGAGTAGGTCCCATGTTGTCCAGTGTTTTGAAGTGATAATCCTGCTACCTAGCTCGTAGGCACCCACAACTGGTCAGGGCTGTGTGCGTCCCAGGTGTGGTACATTTGGTGGTATGTGCCCCTCCCCAGGACTTGGTGGCTAGCATTATACCTGGTAGTGCAATGCATAGTGTGTACGTCTGTTCCCTGTGTGTGACGGTGGTGACCCAGTGTATCCTTTGTCTCTCCCCCCCCTTTTCGTTTTATCATCCTGTTCTTATGTGCATTAGCATCATATGGCGGAGGTGCAGAAGCACTGGCAACGGAAGGAGATGCATCCCACAGGACCCAGGAGGCAGAGTCCACCGACGCTAAGGGCACCAGTCGGAAGGAGGGCGAGGGGAGCACCACGGTGGAGACAGGAGTGGACAGTTCAGACACAGATACCTCTTTCGATGGAAGCTCCCTGGTAGTGGCAGACACCTTTGTGCCCACCCCAGCTACAGGTACAGCCTTCTCCCCCGTACCAGCACCCCCTCCCAGCAACCCCTTATAGAGTTGCCCTTGCCTGCTCACCCAGGAGGGTGGGCATCTCCTTCGCCCCAGGCACCTCAGTCCCTGCCCCAGTTAGCCCTGCTGCCTTGATTGAGAAGGCTATTGACCTCCTGAGATCCATCTCTGTAGGGCAGTAAACCATTGTGAATGCCATACAGGGGCTGGCAGCCCAGATGCAATAGACTAATGCATTCCTTGAGGGCATTCACACTGGCTGGGCGGCCCAACAGAGATCAATCCAGGCTCTGGCCTCCTCTCTGATGGCAGCCATTGTCCCTGTTTCCACCCTCCCCCCTCCAACTTTCTCTTCCCAATCCCATTCCCCTGAACCCCAACCTATCCCAAGCACACAGGCAAATGAGAATGCACACAAGACAACACACAAGAGTGACACAGGTAGCACACAAGCACCACACATCATCCCACAGGCACTCACAGAAACACCATCCAGATGCAGACATACCAACATCAAAAAAATGTCCACTGTCTCCCCCTCCTCTTCCTCCTCCACCTCCCTCATGCACTACATCCTCATCCACTACCAGCATCACCACCACACCTATCAGAACACACTCCTCACTGGCAGACACCTCCGCAACAGCCATACACACGTGTCCTCTCCCACTGTGTCTGTCAACCCCCTCCTAAGGTACACAAACGTAAGCACTCAGACACCCAACAGCCATACACCTCACAACAGCATCCAGCCCATGCACCTGCACTCAAAGCCAGCAGACAGACACCTCCTTCAACCAGTCCCTCTTCCTCCACTCTCAAACCTTCTCCCTCTTCCCCCCCAATGTCTCTAAGAAGTGATTCCTCTCTACCATTGACCTCTTCCCTACTCCTCCCCCCTTTCTTCTTGTCTGTTAAGGGTGGCAAAAACCCAGGCAAGCACCTCAGCCACCCATTCCACAGGCCCAGTAGTCTCCACACCCACCTATGGTGGGAAAGGATCCAAGGCACCAGCCAGCCTCAAGAAAAGGGTGCCTGCCCCAGCTGCAGGCTGGAAGTCAAAGGAGCCTGCCCCAGCTGCTGCCCAAAAGGGCAAGGAACCAGTCCCAGCTGCTACCAAGACGGGCGAGGAGCCAGCCACAGCTGCTGCCAGGAAGGGCAAGGAGCCTGCCCCCAGCTCTGTGCTGGGAAGGGTAAGGAGTCTGCCCCAGCTGCTGCCAGGAAGGGCAAGGAGCCATCCCCAGCTGCTGCCAGGAAGAGCAAGGAGCCAGTACTAGCAGTCAGGAAGGACAATGAGCTTGGTGCAGGGACTCAGATGGAGCCCCCACCAACAACCACAGTTGTGCAGCCGTCTGAGGCTGTAAGGGATGGGCAGGAGCTTCTCCCCCCACCACCAGCAGCAGCACCACCACAACCATGAGTGGGCAGCTATCTGAAGCTGTAGGGAATGGGCAGGAGCTTCCCCCACCACCAGCAGCAGCACCACCACCACCAGTGGGCAGCTGTCCGAGGCTGCAGGGGATGGGCAGGAGCTACCCCCAACACCACCACCAGCAGTGGGCAGCCATCCAAGGCTGCAGGGGATAGGCTGGACCCTCCCCCCCAACAGTGGCTGCAGCAGCACCACCCCCACCACTGAGCAGCTGTCATCGCCCCTGGACGGTATGTAGTCCTGCCTCCATGGGCTGCTGTGTGGCCTGCCCCCTGCAAATCCTATGAATATGACACCCAGCTGAGAGACTGTGACCTTGCACTCCCCAGGATCAGGTGCACAGGGCATGATGCCCCCTCCAGAACCTGTGGGTAAGACTCTCACCAACCCCAGCCTCCCCAAGATCAGAAGCACAGGGCACGATGCCCCCTCGAGAACCAGTGGGGAAGACACCCACCTACCCCAGCCTCCCGAGGACCAACAGCACAGGGCATGATGCCCCCTCCAGAACCAGTGGGTAAGACACTCACCTACCCCAGCCTCCCCAGGATCAAGAGCATTGGGCACAATGCCCCCTCCAGAACCAGTGGGTAAGACACTCACCAACTCCAGCCTCCCCAGGATCAGAAGCATAGGGCACCATGCCCCCTCCAGAACTAGTGGGTAAGGCACTCACCAACCCCAGCCTCCCCAGGATCAGAAGCACAGGGCACAATGCCCCCTCTAGAACCAATGGGGAAGATACCCACCTACCCCAGCCTCCCCAGCATCAACAGCATTGGGCATGATGCCCCCTCCAGAACCAGTTGGTAGGACACTCACCAACTCCAGCCTCCCCACGATCAAGAGCACAGGGCACGAGTCCCCCTCCAGAACCAGGGGGCAAGACGCCCACCTACCCCAGCCTCCCTAGGATCAAGAGCACAGGGCATGATGCCCCCCCAGAACCAGTGGGGAAGACACTCACCAACCCCAGCCTCCCGAGGATCAGAAGCATAGGGCACAATGCCCCCTTCAGAACCACTGGGGAAGACACCCACCTACCCAGCCTAGAGCACAGGGCACGATGCCCCCTCCAGAACCAGCGGGTAAGACACTCACCAACCCCAGCCTCCCCAGGATCAGAAGCACAGGGCATGATGCCCCCTCCAGAACCAGTGGGCAAGACACTCACCAACTCCAGCCTCCTGAGGATCAGAAGCACAGGGCACAATGCCCCCTCCAGAACAAGTGATGAAGACACCCACCTACCCCAGCCTCCCCAGGATCAAGAGCACAGGGCATGATGCCCCCTCCAGAACCAGTAGGGAAAACACCCACCTGAGAGACTGTGAACTTGCACTCCCCAGGACCAAGCACAGGGCATGTTGCTCCCTCCAGAGCATGTGGGTGTAGGAGGCTGGCCTGGCTTATAGTGGGTAGCTTGTGGTACTTACACCTCGTGCCAGTTCCAGTTATCCCTTATTAGTAGATTCGAGGGGTTCTAGCAGCTTAGGCTGATAGAGGTAGCTATAGCAGAGCAGCTTAGGCTGAACTAGGAGACATGCAAAGCTCCTACTATACCACTTAAATAACTTAGCACTATATCATAAGAAAACGCAATACTCAGAGTTACCAAAAATAAAGGTACATTATTTTAGTGACAATGGGGGTAATTCGGTCGCGGATGACTGAAGCACCGCCACCAGGCTGGCGGTGCTTCAAAGCCCATTCCGACCGCGGCGGTAAAGCCGCGGTCGGAAAACCGGGTCCGGCGGTTTCCCGCCGGATTTCCCCCGGCTCGGCTAATCCTCCATGGGGATTCCAACCCCCTTCCCGCCAGCCTGTTTCTGGCGGTTTTCACCGCCAGGAAGAGGATGGCGGGAACGGGTGTCCTGAGGCCCCTGGGGGCCCCTGCACTGCCCATGCCACTGGCATGGGCAGTGCAGGGCCCCCCTAACAGGGCCCCAGCATGCTTTTCACTGTCTGCTTAGCAGACAGCGAAAAGCGCAACGGGTGCAACTGCACCCGTCGCACACCTGCAACACCGCCGGCTCCATTCGGAGCCGGCTTCAGTGTTGCAGGCCACCTTCCCCCTGGGCCGGCGGGCTCTAACAATGTTAGCGCCCGCCGGCCCAGCGGGAAGGTCGGAATGGCCCCAGCGGTCTTTCGACCGCGGAGCGGCCATATGGCGGTTCCCGCCAGAGTAGGAATGAGGGCCAATATGCCAAAAGTATCTCAGAGAATATACTCCCTTAGGAGGTAAGTAATATACACAAAATATACACACACACCAAAATCAGGTAAGTAAACAGTTAGAAAAGTATTGCAAACACTGTAGAACACAATAGAATGCAATAGGAGAAAATAGGCCTGGGGCAACACAAACCATATACTCCAAAAGTGGAATGCGAACCACGAATGGACCCCAGGCCTAGTGTAGTGTGTAGAGGGTCGCTGGGAGTGTAAGAAAACATTAAGGGTGTCCAAGATACCCCACCCCAAGACCCTGAAAAGTGGGAGTAAAGCTACCCTATTACCCCAGATAGGGGATTCTACAAGGACAACAACTGACTGCAAAGCACTGAAGACGGATTCCTGGACCTGAGGACCTTTAAAGGAAGGGGACCAAGTCCAAGAGTCACGGAAGTGTCTGGGGGGAAGGAGCCCACTAAACCCCAGATGAAGGTGCAAAAGGGCTGCCTCTGGGTGGAAGAAGCTGAAGATTCTGCAACACCGAAAGCTGCCAGGAACTTCTCCTTTGGTCAGAAGATGTCCCACGGCGTGTTGGGGGATGTAGAGTTGTTTCCACGCAGAAAGACCACAAACAAGCCTTGCTAGCTGCAAGAGTCACGGTTGAGGATTTTGGGTGCTGCAGGGCCCAGGAAGGACCAGGAGGTCGCCCCTTGGAGGAGGAGACAAAGGGGGCACTCAGCAACATGGAGAGCCCACGCAGAAGCAGGCAGCACCTGCAGAAGCACCTGAACAGGCATTCAGAAGATCTGAGCACGACGGTCGACTCAGCACAACAAAAGAGGTTCCCACGAAGTCGGAGTCCAACTCAGCGAGTTGGGCAATGCAGGACGGAGTGCTGAGGACCTGGGCTAGGCTTAGTCTGTGCACAAAGTAAGTCTTGCAAATGTGCACAGAGACCCTAGCAGCTGCAGTTCACGCAGTACACAGGATTACTGTCTGGCGTGAGGAGGCAAGGACTTACCTCCCCCAAATTTGGACAGAATGGCCACTGGACTGTTGGGGACACTTGGATCCAGCTCCTGTGTTCCAGGGACCATGCTCGTCAAGATGAGAGGGGACCCAGAGGACCGGTGCTACAGAAGTTTGGTGCCTGCGTTTGCAGGGGTAAGATTCCGTCGACTCACAGGAGATTTCTTCTTGGCTTCCAGTGCAGGGTGAAGGCAGACAGCCCTCAGAGCATGCACCACCAGGAAACAGTCGAAAAAGCCAGCAGGATGAGGTGCTACAATGTTGCTGGTAGTCTTCTTGCTACTTTGTTGCGGTTTTGCAGGCGTCCTGGAGCAGTCAGCGGTCGATCCTTGGCAGACATCGAAGAGGGAAGTACAGAGGAACTCTGGTGAGCTCTTGCATTCGTTATCTGGTGAGATACCCACAGGAGAGACCCTAAATAGCCCTCACAGGAGGATTGGCTACAGAGAAAGGAGGGCCCCTCTGACGTCACCTGTTGGCACTGGCCACTCAGAGCTGTCCATTGTGCCTCACACCTCTGCATCCAAGATGGCAGAGGTCTGGGACACACTGGAGGAGCTCTGGGCACCTCCCCTGCGAGGTGCTGGTCAGGGGAGTGGTCACCCCCTTTCCTTTGTCCAGTTTCGTGCCAGAGCAGGGCTGGGGAGATCCCTGAACCGGTGTAGACTGGCTTATGCAAGGAGGGCACCATCTGTGCCCTTCAAAGCATTTCCAGAGGCAAGGAGAGGCTACTCCTCTCAGGCCCTTCACACCTATTTCCGAAGGGAGAGGGTGTAACACCCTCTCTCAGAGGAAATCCTTTGTTCTGCCTTCCTGGGACTGGTCTGCCCAGGCCCCGGGGGGCAGAAACCTGTCTGAGGGTTGGCAGCAGCAGTAGCTGCAGAGAAAACCCCAGAGAGTTTGTTTGGCAGTACCCGGGCTCTATGCTGGTGCCCAGGGGATGCATGGAATTGTCCCCCCAATACCAGAATGGTATTGGGGTGACAATTCCATGATCCTAGACATGTTACATGGCCATGTTCGGAGTTACCATTGTGACGCTACATATAAGTATTGACCTATATGTGGTGCACGCGTGTAATGGTGTCCCCGCACTCACAAAGTCTGGGGAATTTGCCCTGAACAATGTGGGGTCACCTTGGCTAGTGCCAAAGTGCCCTCACACTGAGTAACTTTGCATCTAACCTTCACTAAGTGAGGGTTAGACATATAGGTGAGTTATAAGTTACTTAAGTGCAGTGTAAAATGGCTGTGAAATAACATGGACGTTATTTCACTCAGGCTGCAGTGGCAGTCCTGTGTAAGAATTGTCTGAGTTCCCTATGGGTGGCCCATAGGGATCTCCTGGAACCCCAATACCCTGGGTACCTAGGCACCATATACTAGGGAATTATAAGGGTGTTCCAGTGTGCCAATCAGAATTGGTAAAATTAGTCACTAGCCTGCAGTGACAATTTTAAAAGCAGAGAGAGCATAAATACTCTCTTAGCAGAGCCTCAGTGATACAGTTAGGCACAACACAGGGAACACATACAGGCCACAAATTTATGAGCATTGGGGTCCTGGTTAGCAGTATCCCAGAGACACATATCAAACATACTGACAACATAGGGTTTTCACTATGAGCATTGGGCCCTGGCTAGCAGGATCCCAGTGAGACAGTAAAAACTGACATATACTCACAAAAAGGCCAAAAGTGGTGGTAACAAGGCTAAAAAGAGGCTACCTTCCTACAGTGGGCAAGTCAGCCACTTGAGAGACTGTGGCCTTGCACTCCCCAGGACCAAGCACAGGGCATGCTCCCCCCTCCAGAGCATGTGGGCAAGTCACCCACTTGAGAAACTGTGGCCTTGCACTCCCCAGGAACAAGCACAGGGCATGTTGCCTTCTCCAGAACCAGTGGTCTTGTTCCATCTGCGGGCTGAGGTGCCCCCCGTTCCCCGCCCCCCTGAGGTGCCTGCCTATTGTCCAACTGATGCCCCTGCAGTGTTCTCTCCATGTTGGTGCAGGTGACAAGTGGGGCCTTAGACTTTGGTCTGTGGCCCTGTGGCCCACGCACAATGAGGACTTGGCAGTGTCCCTTGAACTGTACATATGTGTATACCATTACAATCCATTTTTGCATTTCTATTGTGTTTTTATTATTACACTCACTTTTGCACATTCCTGTTGTCCTTGCATTATTCCTCAGGGCTACGGGGTAAATATGTTTTACTACTGCAGCTGATTGTATGTATGGTGTAGGGGGGGTGGGGGGGGTGTGTTGTGTGGGTGTGTGTCACACTCTTTTTCCTCTCCCCTCTCCTTTGTGCTAGGCAGCTGTACTCACCGTGGTTGTCTTCGCCATCGTTGGTGTTCATGGTGGAGCAGGTCGTAGAAAATCATTGGTAATATTTGAAGTTCGGGCTCCATGGCAGTGTGGTTCTTCCCTGTGTCTCCAAAGGTGAGTCTTTTCCCTTCTAAGCAGTGTTTCTGCCAAGCTTTTGATGTTGTTGCTGCCTCCTCAGAAAAGGTGGCTGTTTCCTGTTTCATATTACAGTGGGCAGAACATTAGCTTCTGCCTGGCTGTAGGCTGCTACCTCTGTGGTGGCTTTTGTTTCCGCCCTGGCGGTCGGTGTGGTAAAGTGGCTGTCTTCATGAGTTCTCACAGCCATTACCACCAGCCTGTTGGCTTTATTACCGCCACTTTATCACTGACCGCCAGGGTTGTAATGAAGGCCCATATGATTTGATTCTGAGAGAGCATATACTCAGTATTTGTTTCACAGAGTTGTGCCAGCACTTAGTAGACAGTAAGCAGACTGATCCCAGGAAGCTTGATGAGGAGGCAGATCTCTGAGTTAGCACCAGAGTGTCCAGAAAAGTACCTGGGTGGGAACCCACAAAGGTGGTTAGGGTTCCCAACAGAAGAAAGGGGGGGAGGACTTAAAACCAAGGAGTTCTCCAAAGGTCCCCAAAATAATTCCCACGGGGTGGGGGTACCCAATCCCAAACTGCGTTTGAGAAAAAGCCAGAACACTTTGATAAGAAGCAAGGGAAATGTATCTCCAAATGCTTAGAGTGCTTCAGGCATGGACACTCTTAGGGTGACTCCCAGTGTCCTAAGAGAGAAAAGCCCCCCACTGGAGGGCAGACACCCGGGTTGGCTAGTGTGGAACTTGGGGGGGAGAGACAGTCCCAGTTAGCTTTGGGGACCAGATAGAGGTATCCCTAGTATCCCTGGGAGATAAGGAAATGGTACCAAAAGCCCATATTCCTGCCAATACTTCCAAGTGTAGGCAGTGGGTCACCAGTGATGGGAAAAGGATGGAGGCTCTGCATGACACAGGAGCCAGTATGACTACTGTCAAGAGTCAGATGGTGTCAGCAGAGCAGATAATCCCTAATACATTCCACCAGGTCATAGTTGCTGACAATAGCGAGAGTCACCTGCCGGTGGCTCTGGTTCCCTTTGAGTGGGGGGGGTCTCTGGTACTCTAAAGGTGAGTCCTGACATGCCTGTAGATTGTCTGTTAGGCAATGATCCTGAGCATACTGCCCGGAAAAAGGTAGAGCTCAGATCTCGCCTGGAGATGTTAGGTTTGCCCGAATGTATCTGCATGATCACAAGGTCCATGGCTGCCAGGGAAGGGAGTCAAGGGCGTCTGGAGCCTGGAACAATGGCCCAGACAGCTGCAATGAGGAAGGGCAAGAGGCGCGGGAAACCCACCTCGGGTATTCCCACGGTGGTGGATGGAGTCCCAGAGGAGGAGGCCCCTGAGCCAATTGGAGAGTATATTGCCGACCTGGGCAACCTTCCCTGAACTTGCTGGCTGACAAGTAGAGGGTGGGCCAACCAGGGATGACTTCTGCAAAACGCAGAAGGAGTGCCCCACTCTTGAGAGTCTAAGACAACAGGCCTCAGCCTAAGCAGCAGGTGAAGCCATTGGTGATCACCATATATACTGGGAGAATGATCATCTCTACAGTGAGCCTAAGGCTCCGGCCATTGAGGCAGCACTGGTGCTGGTGGTCCCCCAGTGTTACCGGGCCTTCCTACTGGGTCTGGCTCACGACATCCCCCTAGCAGGACATTTGGGCCAAGACAAGACTTTTGCCAGGCTTGTCACCCACTTCCATTGGCCTAGAATGCACGTAGCCTCAGATAATTTCTGTAGGGCCTACCCCACCTACCAGGCTAGTGGGAAGACAGGGAAAAGGCTTAAGGCCCCCTGATCCCACTCCCTGTCATTGGCACCCCCCTTTGAAAGGGTGGGCATCGACATCATTGGTCCCTTGGACCCCAAATCTGCCTTAGGCAAGAGGTTTATCCAGGTTTTGGTGGACCATGCCATCCGCTACCCAGCGGCACTCCTTCTGAGGACAGTAACTGCAATGGTGGTGACCAGAACCCTGATGGGAATATTTACCCGTGTGGGGTTCCCAAAGGAGGTTGTGAAGCACAGCGTACATGAAGTCCATGTGGGATGAGTCTGGGGTAACCTACCGGTTTACCTCCCCTTACCATCCTCAATCCGATGGGCTTGTTGAGAGATTCAACAAGACCCTAAAAGGCATGATCACTGGCCTACCTGAGGCCATGAGGCATAAGTGGGACGTCCTCTTGCCATGCTTTCTCTTTGCTTATAGGGAGGTGCCCCAGAAAGGTTGGGGTTCAGCTCCTTTGGACCTCTCTAAAGTCACCCTGTCAGGGGACCACTAAGCATAGTGAAAGAGGGCTGGGAGAAAGCTCCCACGACACCTCCCCAGGATGGGGTCAGTTACATGCTGGCCCTCCGCAACCAAACACAACACTTCTGAAAGCAGGCCAAGAGTAACCTTGAGGCCAGTCAGGAGGAGATGAAGGAGTGGTATGACTGGAAGGCCACTCTGGTTGAGTTCTCATCTGGCAACAACATTTGAGTAACAGATCCAGTAGAGCCTAGAGAGCTCCAGGACCACTGGACTGGCCCTTTTGAGATCAAGGAGCGGAAGGGGGAAGCCACTTACCTAGTGGCCCTCAAGATCACTAGACACCCCTTAAGGGTTCTCCACCCCAACTGACTCAAGACTCATTTTGAGAGATCTGAGGTCAGGATGCTCCTTGTGACAGACAAGGGTATGGAAAAGGAGAGTGAGCCTCTCCCCCACCTCCTTTCTGCCAAAGAAGGTGATGGATCTGTGGAGGGTGTCAATCTCTCTGGCTCCCTGACTCTAGATCAGAGAGGGGACTGCTACGAGTTGTTTGAGCAGTTCTCTTCCCTGTTTTCCCTCACTCCTGAGCTCACCCACTTGTGTGTCCATGATATTGACACAGGAGACAATCCTCCTGTGAAGAACAAAATTTACAGGTTGTCAGACGAGATGAAGGCCAGCAACAAGGAGGAAGTCGTCAAGATGCTGGCCCTAGGCGTTATTGAGAAGTCCAGTAGTCCCTGGGCCAGCCCTGGGGTGCTGGTACCAAGGCTGCTGCACCTGGTGCCAAGCCAGAACTCAGGTTCTGCGTGGACTACTGGGGAATCAACTCAGTCACATAGACTGACGCTCACCCCATCACATGAACTGATGAGCTTGTAGACAGACTAGGCGCTGCCATATTCCTCAGTACTTTTGATCTCACATCAGGGTACCTGCAGATTGCCTTGACTAAGTGGGCTAAAGAGAGATGTGCATTTTCCATACCTGAGGGCCATTACCAATTCTGGGTAATGACCTTTGGGTTGAAAAATGCCCCGCTACCTTCCAACGATTGGTCAACGGGGTCATAGATTGCAAGGATGCCTTCTGTGCAGCCTACCTAGACGACATAGCCATCTATAGTTCCAGTTGGGAAGAACACCTGCTCCACCTCAAGGAGGTGCTTCAGGCCATGCAACAGGCAGGCCTGACCATCAAGGCAAGTAAGTGCCAGATTGGGCAGCGTTCCGTGGTGTACTTGGGACACCTAGTAGGTGGTGGCAAGGTGCAGCCACTCCAGGCCAAGTTTGAAACTATCAAGGCCTGTCAACCACCTAGAACACAAACAGAGGTGAGAGCCTTCTCAGGCCTCACAGGATATTACCGTAGATCTGTCAAGGGCTATGGATCCATTGTGTCACCCTTGACAGAACTTACTTCCAAAAAGCAACCTAGGTTAGTGAATTGGACAGAGGCTTGTCAGAAAACCTTTGACTCCCTGAACTAAGCTATGGGCATGGCCCCCGTGCTCAAGGCCCCTGACTACTACCAGGAATTTATTGTGCAGACAGACTCTTCAGAGCATGGCATAAGGGGCTGTTCTAGCACAGCTAAATGAGGAGGACCTAGACCAACCAGTAATCTTTATTAGTAGAAGACTATTACCACAGGAACAGAGGTGGAGTGCTATTGGGAAAGAAGCATTTGCTATGGTCTGGGCACTGAGGAAGCTAAGACCATACCTGTTTGGGACTCACTTTTGGTGTCAGACAGAACACATGCCCCTCAGATGGCTCATGCAGATGAGGGGTGAGATTCCTAAACTATTGAGGTGGTCCATTTCCCTACAGGGGATGGACTTTACGGTATAACATTGCCCGGGGATTGACACACCAACGCTGATGGTCTCTCCAGATACTTCCGCCACCATGAACTCCATCCACTCCGGATCCCTCTCCAACCCCTGCCCACATCGCATCTACAACAAAGCCAGCCCCACCATCGCCCGATACTCCGCAACATAATCAACTCTTCTTTTGACTACGCCACCTACCCAAACCACTGGAAGCACGCGGAAATCACCGCTCTCCTTAAAAAAAAACAAGCCGACCCAGAGATCCTCTCCAACTACCGCCCCATCTCCCTCCTCCCTTTCCCCGCCAAAGTTTCCGAGAAACTAGTCAACGCCCGACTATCCCACTTCCTCGAAGCAAACAACACTCTTGACCCCTCACAATCTGGGTTCCGCAAGAACCACAGCACGGAAACCGCCCTCATCACATGCACAGACGACATCAGGACAAAAGTCGACAAAGGCAAGACCGTGGCACTCATCCTCCTAGACCTCTCCGCAGCCTTTGACACCGTCTGCCACCACACACTCCGCACATGCCTCCACAACATAGGAATTCACCACAAAGCCTTAGACTGGCTCACCTCCTTCCTCACCGACGGACCCAGAGAGTCCGCCGTCCACCCTTCCACTCCAACACTACCAAGATCATCTGCGGAGTCCCCCAAGGGTCCTCCCTCAGCCCCACACTCTTCAACATCTACATGATCCCCCTAGCCAACATCCTCCGTGCATACGGAATCACTATCCTCTCCTACGCAGATGACACCCAACTCATCCTCTCCCTCACCAGCAACCCCACCACCGCCAAAACCAACCTACACACTGATCTCCTCGACACCGACAACTGGATGACCACTAACCACCTCAAGCTCAATTCCAAAACCAAGATCATCATCTTCGGCCCCAACAGAACCCCATGGGACAACTCCTGGTGGCCTACCGCCCTAGGCCCCGCACCCACCCCCACAAACCACGCACGCAACCTCAGCATCATCCTGGACCCCTCCCTCTCCATGACACAGCAAATCAATGCTCTAACCTCCTCCTGCTTCCACACACTCCGCACTCTAAAAAAATCCTTCAAATGGATTCCCCCAGAGACCAGGAAGACAGTCACCCATTCACTCATCAGCAGCAGACTAGACTACGGTAACGCCCTCTACGCCGGCACCACACTCAAACTCAAACGCAAACTCCAGAGAATCTAGAACACAGCCGCACGCCTCGTCCTTGGCCTCCCCTGCCACGAACGAATCTCACCACACCTCAAATCCCTTCACTGACTCCCCATAGACAAGAGAATCACATTCAAGATCCTCATCCACGCACACAAATCCCTCCACAACACCGGCCTAACCTACCTCAACGAAATAGTGAACTTCCACACTCCCACACGCAACCTCCGATCAGCCGACCTCACCCTAGCCACAGCCCCCCGCATCCAACGCACCACCACAGGAGGCAGGTCCTTCTCCTACCTTGCCCCCAAAACCTGGAACTCCCTCCCCACCAACCTTCGCAAAACCAAAGACCTCCTGCTCTTCAGAAAGAACCTCAAGACATGGTTGTTCGAACAGTGACCCTCCCTGCCCACCCCATTGATTCCCCCCCCCAGCGCCTTGAGACCCTCACGATTGATTGATTGATTGAGTGATTAGACCCCCCCAGGAGGTTGGGTAGCTCTCCCCACTCTCAACTGGGGGGACACATGTTAGACCTGACAGCATTAGGGTGGTCACCCCTAACTTTTTGCCTGCCCCCCAACTTTCTGGACACTGTTTTTGCTGCTTTTATGAATCTGCTAACCAGTGCTAAAGTGCATATGCTCTCTCCCTTAAACATGATGACACTGGATCATACCCAATTGCCTTATTTAATTTACTTATAAGTCCCTAGTATAGTGCACTATGGTGGTCATTCTGACCCTGGCGGTCTTTGACCGCCAGGGCGGAGGACCGCGGGAGCACCGCCGACAGGCCGGCGGTGCTCCAATGGGGATTCCGACCGCGGCGGTAAAGCCGCGGTCGGACCGGCACCACTGGCGGGGTCCCGCCAGTGTACCGCCGCCCCATTGAATCCTCCGCGGCGGCGCAGCTTGCTGCACCGCCGCGGGGATTCCGACCCCCCCTACCGCCATCCAGATCCCGGCGGTCGGACCGCCGAGATCCGGATGGCGGTAGGGGGGGTTGCGGGGCCCCTGGGGGCCCCTGCAGTGCCCATGCCACTGGCATGGACATTGAAGGGGCCCCCGTAAGAGGGCCCCTACATGTATTTCACTGTCTGCTGCGCAGACAGTGAAATACGCGACGGGTGCAACTGCACCCGTCGCACAGCTTCCACTCCGCCGGCTCGATTCCGAGCCGGCTTCATCGTGGAAGCCTCTTTCCCGCTGGGCTGGCTGGCGGTCTGAAGGCGACCGCCCGCCAGCCCAGCGGGAAAGTCAGAATTACCGCCGCGGTCTTTCGACCGCGGAACGGTAACCTGACGGCGGGACTTTGGCGGGCGGCCTCCGCCGCCCGCCAAGGTCAGAATGAGGGCCTATATGTGCCCAGGGCTTGTAGATTACATGCTACTAGTGGGCCTGCAGCACTGCTTGTGCCACCCACGTAAGTAGCCCCTTAAATATGTTTTAGGCCTGCCATTGCAAGGTCTGTGTGTGCAGGTTCACTGCCAATTCGACATGGCATTTAAAAGTACTTGCCAAGCCTAAAACTCCCCTTTTCCTACATATATGTCACCCCTAAGGTAGGCCCTAGGTAATCCATAGGGCAGGGTGCTGTGTAGACAAAAGGCAGAACATATACCTGTGTAGCTTACATGTCCTGGTAGATTCCTAACTCCTAAATTCATTTTGCTCTGCTGTGAGGCCTGCTCCTTTCATAGGCTAACATTAGGGCTACCCTCATATACTGTTTAAGTGGTAGCTGCTGATCTGAAAGGAGTAGGAAGTTCATATTTAGTATGACCAGAATGGTAATACAAAATCCTGCTGACTAGTGAAGCTGGATTTAAATTACTATTTTAGAAATGCCACTTTTAGACTTTCTTGCATGCAAATCCTCTGTGCCTTAGAATCCATGTCTGGCTAGGTTCAGTTGACAGCTCCCTTGTGCATTCATTCAGACAAACCCCAAACACAGAATGCTCAGCCACACTTGCATACATCTGCATATTGAATGGGTCTTCCTGGGCTGGGAGGGTGGAGGGCCTGACAATTACATGTCAGAGGACAGTAGCATGCCCTCACACAAAGGACTGCCACACCCGTTACTGGGACCCTGGGAGACAGGATTGAACTGAAAGGGGACCTTGTGCATTTCTAAGCCACTCTTTGAAGTCTGCCCCACTTCAAAGGCACATTTGGGTACTTAAACAGGGCCTCTGCCCCTACCAACTCAGACACTTCCTGGAGAAGAAACCTGAACCAGAACCTGCCACCTGCCAAGAAGAACAGCCTGGCTGCCCAAAGGACTCACCTGACTGCTTTTCTGAGAGGGACTGCTGCCTTGCTGTTGCTCTCTAGCTGTGCAGAAGAAGTGCTCTCCAAGGGCTTGGACAGAGCTTGCCACCTGTTCCCTGAAGTCTCAAGACCAAAAAGACTTCATTCCTGGAAGAAGAACTCCTTGTGCGGTGGAAGTCACCACACAGCCTGCAAGAAACAACGTACGGCCTGCATTGCAGTAAAAAATGACTGCACGCCAAACCAGAATGACGGAGCCCGACTTTGCAAGGAAAAGATTGATGCAGAGCCAGCGTAGCGACCAAATATTTGATGCATGGCCCACTGGATCGACACAAAGCCGAGCCAGAATGGCGCAGCCCGACTTCCTGTGAGGAATCGATGCATCCCCTGCTGTGCATTAGAAATATCCATGAAAAGCCCACCAAATTGATGCAGCCCTTCTGTCTTCATCCTGCAAGCGCCAGATTTCAACTCATCATCCCCGGGGCATCCGACAACCCTGAAACGCAAAGACGATCCAAGTCTGTGCGCTGGAAATCGATGCAAAACCTTCCCTGCGTGGAAAATAAAATAAACAACACAATGCTGTGTGCACCCTGAGAAAATCGACGCAGACCTCCCTGTGTTCCACGCATCTCCTCCTCTGCGGTTCCTTGCGGAGATTTTGAACGCAAACCAGGTACTTTGTGCTTGCAATAGACATTTGTTATTATATCATTTCTACAGTGACATTTTCAACATATACTTATTGCATCTTAATTTTTTTGACCTGCATTTATCCAGATAAATATTATATATTTTTCTAAACACTGTGTGGTGTATTTTTGTAGTGCTTTACTGTGTTATTGCATAATTTATTGCACAAATACTTTACACATTGCCTTCTAAGTTAAGCCTGACTGCTCAGTGGCAAGCTACCAGAGGGTGGGCACAGGATCATTTGGATTGTGTGTGACTTACCCTGACTAGTGTAAGGGTCCTTGTTTGGACATGGGGTAATCTGACTGCCAAACAAAGACCCCCATTTCTAACACAAGCCAACTGAGAAGCATCCACGAGGAGAGTGGACATTGACCTCCTGCACCCCCTGACATCTCTGGCTGGTTTGGACTCTGTCCCCTCTCTTAACAGGTGCTCCTTGCCTAGAGTCCACCCCTTTGTTCCAATGAGCTGGTCCAAGGGTCACCGCAGCATCTGAACAGCTGAGGTCCACATTTACTACAACAGAAGGTTTTGACACAAATTCACCTATATGCACCTGGGCTCCCTGGTGTAGGTACTCCACTTCTCTGAGTATCCACGGGTGGGGGCACAATTGAACCTTCCTTTTCCCAATGGGTTTCTTGGGGATCGTCTGGGAAGGGTCTGTTTCCACCTTTTTCCTAACTGAGACTTACCCAACCTTACACTATGGGACACCCGACACTAGATAACACCTCTGCACATGGGATTCTGGGGAATACCTGCTACTTTCCTCTGGTGTTCCAGTCCTTAGGATTCTTGAGTGCTATATATTGGGTAGGTGTGTCTTTTTTACCCATTTTTTAGGTATATGCTTTGTCCCCCAATAGGGGCCCTTGTTATTATATGCTTGTACCTACCTGCTTTTAAATATGTTTTTGTGTGTTCATATCTTCAGTTATGATACATACCAAAGTTAGTTTAGTTCCTGTGTGTTAAGAAATAATATGTTATATGTCTAACACTTGGGCCCATATTTATACTTTTTGACGCTAAACTGCGCTAACGCAGTTTAGCGTCAAAAAGTTTTGCGCCGGCTAACGCCATTCTGAAGCGCCATGCGGGCGCCGTATTTATTGAATGGCGTTAGCCGGCGCAAGCAGACCGGCGCTGCCTGGTGTGCGCGAGAAAAACCACGTACACCAGGCAGCGCCGGCGTAGGGGGAAAATGGCGCATGGGCGTCTTAAAATGGGGCAAGTCAGGTTACGTCGAAAAAATCGTCGTAACCCGACTTGCGCCATTTATTTTCGACGCCCATCCCCCATCAACATGACTCCTATCATTGTAAAGATAGGAGTCATGCCCCCTTGCCCAATGGCCATGCCCAGGGGACTTCTGTCCCCTGGGCATGGTCATTGGGCATAGTGGCATGTAGGGGGGCACAAATCAGGCCCCCCTATGCCAAAAAAAATTATAAAAAAAAAATAAAAAAATACTTACCTGAATGTCCCTGGGGTGGGTCCCTCCAGCCTTGGGTGTCCTCCTGGGGTGGGCAAGGGTGGCAGGGGGGGTCCCTGGGGGCAGGGGAGGGCACTCTGGGCTCATTTTGAGCCCACTTGTCCCTTAACGCCATGCCTGACCCAGGCGTTAAAAAGCGGCGCAAATGCGCCGTTTTTAGCCACGCCCACTCCCGGGCGTCTCTTTTGCCCGGGAGTATAAATACCACGTAAAGGCCTGGGAGTCATTTTTTAGACGGGAACGCCTCCCTTGCATATCATTAACGCAAGGAAGGGGTTCACGCTAAAAAATGACGCACATTCCGGGAACTTTGGCGCTATTCGCCTCTAACGCCATAGTATAAATATGGCGTTAGTTGGCGTTAGTTTAGCGTCGAATTTGCGTCGAAAAAAACGACGCAAATTCGGCGCAAACGGAGTATAAATACGGCCCTTGGTGCGTTTCTTTCTTGTGTGTAAGTCATTGACTGACTTTGTGGTTATTGCAATTGCTTAAAACCTCTCTGATAAACCTTAGCTACTCTGCTACTCTCCACAGCTACCCGTTGAGAGCTTTGATTATTGGAAACCCCTACCACTATCACTCAGTGTTGCCTGGAATCAGAGCAAGATATACCACCTATAGTGTGTACATCATATACTGAGCCAGCCTCCTACAGTAACTCTAACTATAACAGCTGAATTTCTATGTTTTTTTGTGGGTACAATTTAAATCTATCTATAACCTCCCTGTAACCATTGGTTTATTAGTGAATTTCCAAGCTTTGTAAACTCTATTTCCTAATTATAAAGTCCCTTGTTTTTTTCAGTGAATTTCTAGTTTTTTTAAAATTGTAAGTAAGATGTCCATCACAATGCACGGTGCAGTGTGGGGAGGTTTGGCTGCAGGGCCTGGCCTGTCATTGTGATGTTCCCCCACCCAAGCTTGCTGCTCCTGCCACCACTCCTTCTTGCCATCCATTGTCCAAGCCCATGCCCCTGCTCCCTCATTACAGCCCTGTGTGGCCATTGTTTTGCCACTGCCCTTTTTGCCTACCTTGAACAGTTAGCTTTCTGTCCCATCCACCTTCTCCCTACCCTATGTTTTCCGAGTCCATGCACTAGCCCCCTCCTTCTGGCCCTGCATGGTCAGAAGTACTGTCAATGCCCTCAGTTTTAGCTTGATGTACATGTCCACTCCTCCTCCTCTGTTGTTGCCCAATTCTATGCGCCATCATTTCCCTCCTGCTTAGCCTCTGTGCTTTGCTTGCTACCCTACCCTCCTTCCCCCTGCCCTTCCATATCTGTGTGTATGCCCCTGCTCCCTCCTTTTTGCTCACCATCTTCCGGGGAGCTGTCACTGCTCCTCCTATCTATTCTGAGTGTTCCAATGTGCTGCCACTGCCTCTCCCACCTGCCTCATATAGTTAGATGGCTGCTGCCTGTCCCTGCCACCTCCACTCTGCCTGTTCAAGTTCCATGCTCCTATGTCCTCTCTCCTGTCTTCCATGATTCATTTTGCTGCAACTCCAATCTGCCCTCCATGCTCTGTTGTATCGCAACTGCTCCTCCTGTTAGCCCTGCATGGTCTGTTGTAAAGCCCTTTCTCCTGCTCTCTCTTATCTGCGTCCAGCCCCTACCCTTCTCTTCTGTCCTCCAATGTCCTTTGTGCCTGCCCCTCTATCCTCCATCTTGCCCATCATGGCCATTTTCCTGCCACTAACCCTCCTGCACTCCATGCATGGTCTTCTGTGTTGCCATAGCCCCTTCCACCTGTCCTGTATGGTCTGCTTGCTGCCCCGACCACGTCCCACCTTCTCTCC
This sequence comes from Pleurodeles waltl, assembly GCF_031143425.1. Taxonomy (NCBI): domain Eukaryota; kingdom Metazoa; phylum Chordata; class Amphibia; order Caudata; family Salamandridae; genus Pleurodeles; species Pleurodeles waltl. The sequence goes on from NC_090440.1 coordinate 1,268,512,162, forward strand.
TTTGTCTGTGTGTATGCCATTATAGTCTCACTGCTGCCCTCCATAGTGTGTTGTGCTTCGAGTGGCCCTCCAACCTGCCCTCCATAGTCAGCATACTGCTTCTGCCCTGTCCCTTACCCCCTACCCTATGTTTTTCTGTTTTCCATGTGCAGGCCCCTATCCTCTCCCTCCTGCCTTGTGTGGTCCATTATCATGCCTCTGCCCCCTCCCACCTGCCTTTCATTATCCATTACGCTGCAACTGTCCCTCCTGGCCGTCCACTACGGTCGTTTGCTGCCCCTTTGCTCTCTGTTGTCTATGTGCATTACCCTGTCCCCTTCCTAATGCTTTCCATGGTCCATTGTCCTGCACTCCTGCCCCACTTGCCATGTGTGATGTATTGTGCTGCTGCAACCCCTGACTCCTGCCCTGTAAGGTTAGTTTGGTGTCCTTGGCCATTTCCCTCCTGCCCTCTGTTATCCGAGTCCATGTCTCAACACTATTCCTCCTGCAGACATGATCCAATGTACCATACTTGCCAACATTTTGTACTTGGTAAGAGGGAGATATTGAAAAAAAAATCTGGTGAATTGATTTGCTCCATCTTCTTAAATTGAAAAAGAAGAGATTTTATTCAGGAGACAGATAAAATAAAGCCCTTTGGGCTTAAAAACATATGAAGCCTCCTGCCTTAATTGGGTCTGTTGGCATGTATGGTAGTACTACCACGGACTCTCGTTTCTGCCCTCAATGGTCTGTTATATTGCCACTTGCTTGGTTTGTTGCCCCTGCCCCCTTTCCCCTGCCCTCCATGGTTTGTTGTACTGCCACTGCTCCTCCTGCTTGTCCAGTGTGGTCAACTTATTGCCTCTGCACCCTCCTCCCTGCCTCATTTATCTGAGTCTGTGCCTCTGACCTCTGCCTCCCCACAGGATTCTTATGAACAACTAGATTGCTAATATCCTATATTTATATATTTGTTATTTATATATATATATATATATATATATATATATATGTATATATATATATATATATATATTCACTGAAAAAAAACAAAGGCAACAGGGACGTTCTGAATATATGAGTACAAACCATAGAAATTCTGCAGTTATCGTTATAGTTATTTGAAGTAACTATAACTCACACCCTAAGGTAACTATAACTCACGCCCCTGAAAAACAATTAATAAAAATAAAATCTTTTTTACTCTGGTGGAGGGGGGGGTCCCTCTTGTACTCCATCACCGAAGCTAAGGCATCAGGATGACTCTACCTGGCCCCTTTTCTTATTTTCATTTACTTTTTCTGTCCCAAGATGTCTGGCAGCACTTTTCTGTTTTTTTCAGCGTTTCTCCAGGCTGAACCCGAGTCCCAAGAAGGCTGCCAACACTCCCTGATTTGAAGTTTTGGCAGCCAATCAGAGCTGTGCATTTGCCGAGCACAAGCTCTTAATCTCCACAAAGATGTCAGTAAGAGTTTGCTACCTCAGATATACAAACCTATTTTCCATTTAATAATCCCAAAACTTATAAACGGATTTACACTAAATACGTGAAAGCATAATCTGCATACCGAAACCTAGCTTTCTGCAAAATTTGATGTTATTCCATCCAGTTATTCAGGCTATAGTCGTGCCTAAAGGTCCTATGGGAATTAATATGGGAAGGACAACTTTTTTTAACCCCCCCCCTTTTCTCGACCTACAGTTGACTGATCACACCAAAACTTTCTGTGTGCAACAAGAATTACCAGGGCACTTTTGTCGTTGAACATGTCGTGAAGATTCATCAAACGGTGTCAAAGGAATAGGCAAGTCCAAAAAGCTATATATAGGTCGACTCTGAAATAAGGTTAAAAGGTTTTATTACAAGTTCAAGCCCAAAGTCATGTAGACAATTCTCAAAACAAAGTTATGAAAATACAGTGTCAACAAAGGTTGCTCAAGGCGACAAAACAAGTTCAAACAAACTAACATTAGCAAAACTAGACACTCAATGAATAAAACACAGAACAGAAAATAAGCACTGCTCAGTTCTAACAAGCATTAAGGCAAGTTGAGTCATCTGAGTTCAGATGGTTTGTGCAGGGGAAAACCCTACAAACTAGTCAATCATGGATTAACATGCTGGGCAGAACACATGCTGGAAAAAGCAAAAAAGGTAAAGAGAATTTGAAAGAAGGAATTCTAGGGCAACAAGTCACTAACTACAATAGACAAAAAATTAAAAAGGGAAGACATCAGCTTTTCAGAAACTTGGTCAAGAGTCTTCTTCTCTGGGTTGGGGAAAAATCTCTAAATCTTAGCAAAGCATTTCAAAGGAGAGAGGGTAAAAAGGGGCTCCTAGAGTCCAAAAGGTTCAGTATGCAGTGAAGAACGGGGGAAAGGATTCCGCTAATTCTGACCAAAGTCCAGCTGGGGAATGGTATATTAAAGTTCATAGAGAAGATGATCATTCCATCTTGACGTTGAAGGTGTAACATCCAATAGAAATAGCTTAGGTGACTCAAACTGAAACATTGGACAAGATTCTCAGGTTTGTCATGAGAATGGAGTTTATCTGTATTCTCCCGTGCAAGATTGCAACAAATGCACACCTTACCAGTCCACATACCTAAATGTTTGGGATTCAAGGCCAAATTCACAAACTCTGTATGTAAAAGCAGTGGCAGCTCCTCTGTTTGGGTGGAGGAGCGTTGCCCCCCTGCCAGCAGCAGCAGCTGCTAAACCTTTACCAGAAAAAAATCATAAACTTTGTTTATGATCGTTTTCTGGTAAAGAGGGCTGGGCCACAGGGGTGAAGAGCAGCGAGGGGGAATGCTCAGCACTCCCCCTCACTTTGCATGTAAATTTGGCCGGCTGTCTCGGGCTGGTAAAACACACATGTGCAGTAGGCTCTATCAAGCCTGGCAATACAGTTGCCTGTGTTAGCTGGTCTGACCTTAAATAGACACAAATAGATCGATGAACCTTTTGACTCGCATTTAAGATGTTCCCACTATAGATCCAGTACATGCAGATTAATAATCAATAACCAATCAGTAACATCAATAATCAATGATAATAAATAGCATTAATAATCAAAAGGAGTCAGTAATTGTCACACACCATGACCTTTCAGTCATGAATAACAACGTCTTTTAGTAAAAGTTAGAATATTTATTTCCCTATATTAACAATGCTAATGTCACATAAGATAATTTCAAAATCAAATGATAAACATCCAGGAACATCACTGCCTGCCCAAAGCAGCGAAAGAAATGTAATCTAATCAAAGCTGGAACAATTACACATTCTAAAGTTAAGGTGCAAATTAATAACAAGAGCAATTGAGCAAACGACATCACATACATTTAGATTCAGCAAAGGAAAGACATTGACTATTACTCTGTATAGCAGACTTTCATTAGTGAGGATTCTTATCTAACACCAGATTAGCATTAGCATGTTGGGCTTCATGCAAAGCAATTTAGTCAAGACAAATTTAGAAAACATCTAACTATGGATCCATCTAAAGATTGCGGTTGGTACCTAGAAAGAAAAAGCAGATAGGCATAACAAAACACATGCGTACGGTATACCTCTCCTCAATTGGATCAGCAAGCTAAGAGAGTCTTCATCATCAGGACATCAGTTTGGTCAGCAAGGCATCAGGATTCAGCATCAAAGTTCAGGAAACTGCAAAGTCTTTGAGCATTAAGGTAAAGTAAAGTAAATGTGCTCAGTAAAGTAATGACCTTTCCGCAAGAAGAAAATGGGTAAATGCACTGTCTTCCATCAGTGCAGTCCGGCTTAGTTAGATTTCCTAAAACTGCTTCCCAAGTCCCTATTGGTCAAGGGATCACATGTTCCCACTTTGTCCAATAAAACTAAAACTTCAAATCTGTAATTTCTACTAGTACACAGTTCACATGCCGCTGATTGGCTTCTCTTGTAATGTCCTCATCGTCCGACTCTTTATATAATATTGTTGCAGCTTATACTCCAGTCAGTGTCTCCATTGTTCTCCTCCTGAGAAAGTAAATCTTACACACATTAACTTATATTATTACATTTAGCAAGAACAGCGTCTTCTAGTGAGCGCTTATCATGCGAAAGACTTTTAGCTATGTGCACATTTAGTCAGCACAGTGGAAGATTACAATTTAAACTCTCTGAGCAGACATTTTATTAATCGGTTTAGAAATACAGCTTGACATGAGGACGTGCAACTAGGCCAAGACCTCCATACATAATGCATAATCCTTAATATGATTTACTTACATTAATCAAACATAAGCTCCATATTTCATTTTAATAAGCCATTATTAAGTATACTTCATGAACATAGGCTGCCACTCACGTGGACACATTTTCAAATGCATGCATTGTTTTTCTCTATATTATTACATTTTCTACGCAAATCTATTACTCAGAATACATGAATATTCTTTAATATTTTTTATTAAAACTCCTGCTCTAGCACCGGGCTTGAAAGAGCCTTCACAGGCTCCCAGCCAATCCTGACTCAGCATCCGGCGACGGAGAGTAGCAGTGAGGCGGCAAGGAAATGTAAGTGATTTATTTTTTTTATTAAACAAAATAAATGTTTGTTCCCTTCCTCCCAATCCCACTCGCCACGTGCCGACCCCCCTTCAGCGCCCCTCGAGCCACTACTGTGTATAAGACAATAAGGCATCTATTAGCATGTTTTATTTCCCATTAGAATGAAATCTGGAAGAAATGTTCATAATGATTACATTATGTGCACAATCACAAATACAGGACCTAACAGGCCTCACTTAGCCTAATGTGAAAATGAATTAAATGGCATATTTATGCAAATAAAACACATTTTAACACACAAATTATAAATCCAAAATTAATAAACTTACATTAGCATTCATATTACAGTAGCTTTTAGTGAAATAATGCTGTCAAGACGTTTCTGTTACTATGACAGAACTACATTTTTCTACATTTACATGTGAATTTTATAGATTTCTCATAAGAAATCTAACATCCTTTTAATGCAAACTATCAGTGTATACTCTACAATATAACATAATGACAAGTTGACTCTTCAAACATGAAAGGTAATCTATACACCACATGGTTTTTGTTAGCTAATCTGGCCTGAATGCACACTAATATGGCTTCTGAGTGCCTCACTTTACAATCAAACCATTAGTACTTTGGTTAACATAATGCATAAAATGTGAAGCAGAGATGATCACAGTGATATGAGGGGCAATACTGAAATATCTGCTACATCAAATCACAACTGTAATATCTAAAGCATTTCCTTTAAAAATTATAAAAATGAGAGGGTCTTAGTCCTATAGAATTTTTGTTTAGTGCTCTAAAAAAACTATACTGAGCACATATTTTCTGAGTTCTCAAATAGCCAAAAACACTTTTAATTGATTTGAGATCTTTATTTTTTATCCTGTTGATCACTTGATTATATGTTAAGCTTAGGAAGGAGGATCAGTGTTTGAAATGGAAAAATAGAAGTGCAGGTACTCTCCAATGTGAAGCCAGTATCTGCTTGTTTCTGAGAAGTGCTGGTACTCTCCAATAAAAAGTATTAAATTTTTCTTGTGAAGTGCAGATAGTCTCCCTCTCAAAATAAAAAATGTGCCGGTACTCAGTACCGGACAGTACCGGCCCACTTAAGGCACTGGAGAGGATGTGGCTTTATGGCCAGAGCTGCAGACTTTGCAGCTGAGGAACCTGGTTTGAGTTTCAGCTTCAGGTCGACATTCTGTGATTCTGAGCAAATTACTTAATTTCCTCATGCCTAAAACCAATATGAATGTGTTCTTGTGTAATATAACAGATGCTCATGTAAAACACTACAATACCTTTGGGTCAAGTGTGTGCTATGTAAACCTGAAAAGAAACAAAACAATCAACTGGTTTCGCACACGTCTGTCATTTGGCTAATCTTGGGTTACATTTGGGTAATATCTGTGCTACATTTGGGCTCTTTATTCTCTGGTGGCCATCTTGGAAGACTTATTTTTATGAAGCTCTCTAATTTTTTCATTTACTGCAATATCCTCAGTAGAAAGTGCTTTCAGTTTTCCACTTCGATTCCATCAAGATGGCTTTCAGATGATGACACTTCTGGCATAAATTCAGAATGTCAGCAGTCTAGTTGCTCTTTAGAACTAAAGCTGCTGATCAGCAGGGAGTTAACTGGCAGTCTGCTGCTGGTGCTGAAAGAGCATGTTTCAGTCTGTATGTCACGTTGGGAAGAGGGAACAACGCCACGACACCGTTGTTGTGGGGAAAAGGCTGCTTTATTGGAACAGGTGCACTTCAAACAATCAACTTTGGCCTTTGCCTTACAAAACTAAAAGCTCACTAGACATAAAATTCACCTGTCTAAAATATACACCCCCCCTCCCCTTTCCTCCCCCCTTCCTTTAACCTTATACTGCCTTCTCTTTCTCCACTCATGTTTACCTATTTCCTTGTCAGACCTGTTTGTTCTCCTTCCCCAGATTGTAATGCAACCTGCCAATCTACCTTGCAAAGTATCATAACGCTAATGCCAAGCTTCCTTCCTGACCATCGTGACCTGCTGTTGTTGCCCCCTTAATACCTAAAATTGTCCTGCCAGATTCACCATCCGTACGTACCGCAGTTGTCCTGTAAAACTCGCTCCGCCTCCTAGCACCTGTTCCAAATGACAACAAACAACATTTAACCCTGTGCACCTGTTCCCCTTCGACTCCCCGTCCACACAACCCAGAAAGGCCATTCAAATCTCCTCAAACAAAGGACATAGGGAGGGAGGGCAAAAACTCACACTACCCCAGACCGGCCACCATGTCACCTACTGACAAAATGGTGGCCGGCACACAAAATGTCCACTAATATACCCCCCCCCCACACACACAGGAGCCCAAACGTAGCCCGAAGTAGCCCAACTCCGTCCTGTGCCGTACCACCTTCCTCAAAAATCCCGAGGGGGGAGACCTCTTGTTTTTCGGCAATCCCCCCCTAGGGCCCCATTGGGGAAGAGAGAACAACACCACACCGTTGTTGTGTGGGAAAGGCTGCTTTATTGGAACAGGTACACTTACAAATAATCAACCTTGCCTTTGCCTTACAAAACTAAAACCTCACCAGACATCAAATTCACCTATCCAAAATATCCTCCCCCTCCCATACGCTGTCCTCCCCCTCCCTTTAACCTTATCCTGCCTTCTCTTTCTCCACTCATGTTTACCTATTTCCTTGTTATACCCGTTTGTTCTCCTTCCCCAGATCTTTATGCAACCTGCCAATCTACCTTGCAAAGTATCATAACGCTAATGCCAAGCTTACTTCCTGTCCATCGTGACCTACTGTTGACCCCCTAATACCTAAAATTGTCCTGCCAGATTCCCCATCCGTATGTACCTCCGCCACCAGAAAAAGTCAGCTACCCACACTTTTTCTGCCCCCCCTCTGCCTATCTAGATCTCCCGCAGCAGCTCCTTCAAGGTTTCCTTTAAGTGCCAAACATAGAGCTCCATTCCCATGAAGGATAAATGAACCCCATCACCTCTAAAGAATTCCACGTCCTCAAATCGCAGGTCCCTGTGTTATATAGATGTGAGACCCTTTTCAATGCAGAAACCTTTCATTTACTTGTTAAGCTTCCTCATTGCTCGCTCAATGGCCCCAGACTTTCTAGCCCCTCGACAAACGCACCGTGGAACAAAAGCTGTAAAAGCCGTAAACACCACATCGCAGCCGCTCCACTGGGAAAGAATTTCCTGCAAATCCCTCTTCATGTCCTTTATGAGATCGAGTCCTGTTTTTGCCACCAAGTCGTTCTCCCCCAATTGCAAACACAACACTTCTGGACACTGTCCCCCACCAGTTGACATTTGCAAATGGGGTAACTGCTCGTGCCTTTTCATCCTCCCTTTACCGACCTAGCGCACAATATGCCACATCAAACCCCAGCTTTTCCCCGATAGCTGTGCGTTGTGGTTGTCATTGTGCCCATTTCACAAAAGAATGTCCAACGACCCAGATCATAATAAAAGCTGCATCCGGGCTCGGCACCACACCTGCGGAAGAAAAGTAGAAAATCAGAGACAACTTCCGGATTGCGACTCCCCCTTTCTCACGTACCTTCTGAAACAATCTGACTTCCACCTCCCCAAGGACATGAGCTCTTCATTACTCCAACCCTTACGTCCTGCTTCGGTGGCTACCCCAATCCTGAAAGAGTGGGTTCCAAACTGACTTGCATCCTGTCCGAGCGTCATGACTGCTAAGAGCTGGTACGGCGTCACCCCACGCCCGTCACCATGGAGGAATACCGATCCCGAACGATCGCCACTCTTCGCCTTCCACTGGCGTCTTAGCGTTAGGGGGCAAATCGAAAATACTGGCTACCGATGTAAGAACACGTCGACCTTGAACCACTCTGATCGGTTTTGGAGCTCCTAATCCGTCTGGACACCCCCCTACCTCCAAAGTGGACCTCCCGCCAATTAATACCTGACTTTCGCCCAGAACCCAATGACTCAGAAACTCGGAAGGCTCCAAAAACAACCAGGCCATAAAGGTGTGGAACAGCAGGGCCTCTCTCATGTCGAAACAGATGACCCCCAATATTCCTGACAAATCCTTCAGCAAAGACAACGTCAATGGCTGCTGCACCCTCTCCCTTCTACCCCCTTCCTTGGTCCATCCGTCCAAAATCCGCTGCCCCAGCTCACCTGCCAACGGCTGGTAACCCCACAGCAGCTTTCCCATGAAACCCAGTGCCGCAAGCTTACCTGCTATGGTTACCCTGGACTGCCCCATGCCATTATAAACTGAACTGCATCCTTAACTCTGTCACTGTGCCTGTCTCTCCTACAAGCTCCAGAACTGGAAAACTCCTGCCAAGCCTTCGCATATGCTCGTCGCATTGATAGGGCCAAAGAGTTCATCACCAATTGAAGCATTCTCATGTGCCTATCCTTCACAGGGCTTCTAGCATTGTCGTCCTGCACAGTTCCTTGCCTGTAACTAACCCATGGAATCTCTCCCACTGTGAAAACAAAGCATCTGCAATGCCATTGTTCACTACTGGGATATGCCATGCCCTAAACAAAATGTCCTTCTTCAAACATTGTAGCACAAAAACCCAAAGCAACTGTAGGACCTGGGCCTCCCTTGCCGACTGTCGGTTCACCAAATACACCACTGCCATGTTGTCCACTCGAAACAAGACCCGCTTGTGCCGCACCGCAAAGCATACCCCCACAGGCACACCGCCAACACCAAAGGAAACAATTCAAGAAAGGCTATGCTGCGCCCACCATTCTTCCAATCCACCGGCCATTCTTCCGCGCACCACCTGCCCTGCCAATAAACCCCAAAACCAGATGCCTCTGTCGTGTCTGAAAATATCTGGATATCCCATTCACACTCTTGCCATGCCTTCAGCGGAAATTCAATTGAAAGTCTCCAAAAATGTACACCACATACGCAAGTCCTCCCTCACATCCACCCTGAGGCACACATGATCGTGGGACAACAAATTCCCCGCAAGGGCCCTCCCCAGTTGCCGACAGAAGGTCCTCAAAGCTCAGACCACCCTGCAAGCACAATTAAGGTGACCCAGCAATACCTGGACCTCACTCACCATTACCTTATTCTTTCTCAACATGTCTTGGATCTTCTGCATCATACCCACCCGCTTACTGTCAGGTAGTCGTGCCGTCCCAGTCACCGTATCCAACTCAATGCCCAAGAACGATAGCACCGTAGCAGGCCAACTGTCTTTTCGGGGGCCAAGGGCACACCCAGGTCCCCCATCACCTCTTGAAACTGCTGCAGCACCTCCACGCACCTCAGAGAATCCGCTAGCACAGCAAAAAAAAAATCATCAAGGTAGTGCGTCACATATGTATGTCCTGTGACCTCTGTGAAAATCCAATATAGACAGGTTCTGAAACATTCCAAAAGGGTGCAGGAAATAGAACACCCCATGGGGAGCGCTTTGTCCACATACCAGTGTCCTAGAAATTGAATACCCAGCAACTCAAAGTCGCTAGGGTAAACCAGTAACAATTGAAAAGCAGATATGATATCTGTCTTTGCCATCAATGCTCTCGGCCCTAAGGCCTCCACCATGTCAATGGCCACGTCCACTGACGCATATGACAATTTTGTCAATTCACCGGGATGAAATCTTTAATCGAGGCACCCTCTGGCCATGAGAGATGCTTAAATAGCCGGAATTGCCCCACCTCCCACTTGGGCACCACACTGATAGGAGGCACCATAAGGTTCTGCATCGGCCATTCTGTGAAAGGGCCAGCCATGCGACCTTTCGCCACCTCTTTGTCCAGTTTTTGTCTCACTATCTCCTCCTTGCTTCCCACTGAATGGAGATTCTCTGCCCATTGACGCTCTCTCGGACCTGTGTAGCCCATCCTTAAACCCCTCCATAAAGCCTCGTACCAGCATGCCAGCATCCAAATGTCTGTCATAACCTTACAACCAAAACGCTAGTCTGTCCACCTTAACCGGAGTATGGGCCTTTTCCCGCAGGGCCCTGTCTAAATCTCGGCCCTCCCTTTCTCCCATCCCTGACTGCTGTCCTCCAAAAGAGACCTGCCCCTGTGCCATACCTGACCCTGCAGAGCTGTGTTGTCCATAGCAGTGTATAACGGCTGACCCGTGCCTCCGGCCCCTACCCCTTGGTTGGGGTGCACCCGAACAGGCCGGTAGGTAATGGGAAGTCCGCTGGCAGTAAAAATGGTCTTTCCAAATATTGCCAAGGCCATGGCATGTTGCCACAGGTGCGCATCGATTTCACCCCACTTGACCTCAGGATCCACGCCATTCTCGCCCTGAACTTCTCATCATATTGCCGCCAAGCATATCAATATAATTGACTGCGCCTTCTGAATAATATCCATGTATTTGAAAAGCGTGGCAGCTCTATCAGGGAAACTTTCACAGTACACGCTTGCAAAAATCAGAAAGGCCTCCGTCCAATTCTCAATGGTGGCGTTTAGCAAGCTCAAAATCTTCATCTGTAGATGCTTCTTTGGCACGTACTTCCCTATGCAGTAATTTAAGCACCTCAGCATACTCCCCTTTCCATATTTACTCCTTCCTAGCCATCATAAAAATGTGCACCCAACGCCTTGGCAGTGCCCATGTAAGGTAACTTTACCCTTTTGGACACCGGCAGGTCCGACTTGTCCTCCTGCTTAGTGGCCCTGTTGCAAACATGTCTCGCCCCCTTGCCCCACACCATCAGTCGTCACCCCACTGTCTGTCGCCACCCCTGCATCCACCACATACACACCTTTCACCAATCGAGCCCCCAGGCCCACCTCTTCTTTAGCCTCAATGGCCACAGACATCATATGGTCTTGTTTTCCGCCTGAAGCCTTACCTGGCGCCAACAACGGTGGCCGCTCCTGTGCCTTCCACCGAACCAGGTAGGCTCCCTCCAGAGGCACTCCAACAGCCCACTCCTCATCTTCCGGGTTTCCTGAAACAACTGACCAACAGGGTTTAACAGTGCCCCACCACCCCTGCTGGTCTCCCACCACTCCTCCTCCTCCCACCCATCAGACAGCTACCCTTCTTCGACACTGCCATCATCAAAATCAAGATCCAAATCTCCGTCCCTGTGCCTCCACTTCCGTGACCACCTGCTGCCCCAACTCACCTTATGTTACATCCACTGCAGAGACCGCACTCATCCCCTTCTCCCCTCCAGACGTACCAGATGCTGCTCCCCAGGAAAGGCGATGCTGGTGGGCGCAACACTCCTATCTTCACACCGTCACAAGGGAGCATCCGTGGTCCGACGTCATCGAAACCTATCCACTGATGATGTCATCCAGCCGGCCGCCCTGGGCCCTGCCTTCTCTTCTCCCCAGGGTTGCCGAGCCGCACACTGCTCGCCTAGGTCGTCGCCGCTGTGCACTGTCTCCTCCTGCCAATGTAGGTCCGATGTGCCGCTGTGAAACCTATCCACCACATACCCACCACAAGAAAGCCCGTGCACCCCCACTGCCTTCATCCTCACTCCCCCCCTGACGGACCGGCTCCCATTAACCCCTCCCTGACGTCCTCACCCACACTCGTGTCCTGCACGCCATAGATGCACACCGGGAATTTGACCGGCAGGGGCGGTGAGTGTTCCACCTCCTCCAGCAGCCCCAACCCTTCCGCCTCACTCCCACCTTCACTTTCACTAGTGCTCCACACTAGCATGATGGACCACTTCTTGGACACCGGAACCTGAGACGTTTCTTCCTCTCCTCCCCCCTCCACAACCACCCTCTCTGCCCGCTCTACTCCTCCCCCATCCCTGGACTCCCTCCACTCTGGAAGTGAGACATCTAAATTGTGCCTCCCCGCTTTTATGCCACTGTGGGACCTGTTCCCATCACCTCACTGTCCTCCCCCAGCCCACCCGCCCTTCCCTCCTGCCCTGCCGGAGCCTCCTGCTAAAACCCGGGCTCCCCATGTGGCCCGAACCCCTCCCCCCCTTTCCCTTGTGCAAATCCGTACAGGGTGCATCCAGGCATGCCTCCTGGGCGCCGCCCGGAAGCAAATCTCCTGCGTTGCCTTTCCTGACATGATGAGGTTTCCTCTGTGTGTCCCCATCCATGATAAGCCTCTCTGTGCTCCCGCAGCCTGCCGCGCCACCCCTCTACCAACCGGCCGCCCTGGGTCCCACACCTGGCTCCTCACATGTGACTCTTCATTTTGTTTGTATCGTGGTGGCAAACAAGCAAGCACCACAACACCCTGGGATGCCTTCCTGGCCAGGCGCAGATCAACCAGGGCCTCAGTATTCACGAGGTCCATGCACCTGGCCTTCTTCAATAGGGCCAACGCCCGCCGCACTCAATCGCCGACCATGTCCGACACCAACAGCGCTCCACAAGATGGAAAAGCCCGGTAAGCCTGCTAATGCCCAGGACTTGATCGCACCTGCACAAATAGCACAATGTGGTTGCTGAAAATATGGGACTGAATTCCCGATTTTTTTTCAATCTTTTTTTTTCAATATCGTTGCCAAAGTAAAAACCGCCAAAAACCTGCCACTACAAAACCTCACACTACCCCAGACACAAAATGTCCGCTAATATACCCCCCGCCCAGGAGCCCAACCGTAGCCCAAAGTAGCCCAACTCCGTCCTGGGCCGTACCACCTTCCCCAAAAATCGCAGGGAGGGGGAGACCTCTCATTGTTCGGCAATCCCCCCCCAGGGCGCCCCATTATTATTAAGAAATAAAAGAGGAAGATATTTGAGAACTCACTTGAAGCGCTTGAAGCATTTCCTAATTTTGCTTTCTACAGCACTGACCATAATTTCTATGGCAAAATGAACCCCCTCATTATTTTCCTTTCTACAATAAATGTTTTAAGTTTTACCAGTTTGATTCAATCAATTTGGCTTCAGGTGTGTTGTACTTTTGTTATAAAAAAACTGTTAGGGCTCTAGTTGTTCTTTAGAACACTCTGGGAGACTGCAGTAGAACACAAGGAAATAAAATGACAGGCTGCTCCTGTTTGAAGTACATGTTTTACTGAGAATGTCAGAATTCATTTTCATATGGCTGAGAAAGATAGTATGAATTTACAGACAATATGCTCTCATTTTAGCTTCTGGAGCCTCTATGGGAAAATCATGAGAAAACAGTTCTCTCTAATGTGATTCCTAAAATTCCAGAAGAAGGATTTTTCACAGGTTAAAATCACCTTAGAACACACCCCAATTCTAAAAATTAGTAGGGTACCAGGAACAATAGATTCATATTGTAACTAAAATCTGTAATCAATATACATTCTCCTTTTTGAAACCCTCAAAACCTGCCATTCACTACAATGCATTTCAATGGGGTGCTATCATGTATATTGGTCCCAAGATGGGTGCCAGCACTTCCTAGTTGAAGTGCTGACAGCCAATCAGATCTCATATTGAGATCTGTGCTTAGGCTCCACCCAGATATATAAATTTCTCTTTCGTTCAATAACTTTAAAAAAACTATTAGACAGATTACACCAAATAATAAAAAGCATGCTTTCTAGATCAAAGCTACCTTTCTGCTGAATTTGGTGTAATTCTGTCCAGAGGTTTGGGATGTGGAAGTATCTAAAAAAACCTATGGGAATTGCATTGGGAAAAGCATTTTGGGCCCCTCTCTTTCTCAAGTTATAGTTACTTTAGGCCATGAGCTATAGTTACTTGAGATAACTCTAACTATAACAGTTGAATGTCTATGGTTTTGTATGTTTAAAATGTGAGCCTAACTATAACGTCTGTGAAACCTTTGTTTTTTCCAGTGAATTACCATGCTTTTTTAAATTTATATTTCCTAACTATAATGTCCTTGTTACCTTTGTTTTTTTTCTGTGAATTTCTATGTTTTTTTTTTAACTATAGTAATTTTAATGACTATGGGCCTGATTCTAACTCCGCCGCCCGCCGAAGTTCCCCCACCAAAATACCGCTCCGCGGTCTAAAGACCGCTGAGGGTATTTTGGGATTTGCCCTGGGCTGGCGGGCGGCCGCCAAAAGGCCACCCGCCAGCCCAGGGCAAATCAACCTTCCCACGAGGACGCCGGCTCAGAATTGAGCCGGCGTAGTGGGAAGGTGCTACGGGTGCAGTGGCACCCGTCGCGTATTTCAGTGTCTGCATAGCAGACACTGAAATACTTTGTGGGGCCCTCTTATGGGGGCCCCTGCAGTGCCCATGCCATGGGCATGGGCACTGCAGGGGCCCCCAGGGGCCCCGTGGCACCCCCTACCGCCATCCTGTTCCTGGCTGGAGACCCGCCAGGAACAGGATGGCGGTAGGGGGTGTCAGAATCCCCATGGCTGCGGAGCACGCTCCGCAGCCATGGAGGATTCTGTAGGGCAGCGGAAAACCGGCGGGAGACCGCCGGTTTTCCTTGTCTGACCGCGGCCGAACCGCCACGGTCAGAATGCCCTGCGGGGCAACGCCGGTCTGTCGGCGGTGCTCCCGCCGACCCTGGCCCCGGCGGTCTGAGACCGCCGGGGTCAGAATGACCCCCTATATGTTAGTCCAACCACTGCCATGCATAGGCTTCGGCTGTGCACAACAGTGGTTGGCTGCAGGGCCTGGCTGAGGCCAACCCCCTATAAGCACCCAACATTGCACCGTACACAGACTTTACCCATGTGCAGCAAGGGTTGCTCACAAGACCTAGCCTGCAGTCAGACCCTGGGTCCAAACCACTTAACCACCCGACCCCTAAGCTGCTAACGGCCCTTTGGCCTGTCTCTCTGGGTGTGAGAGTAGGTGTGAGGTAGGTGTATCTGGGTGTTAGAGTCGGTGTGAGATGGTGTATATGGGTGTTAGAGTGGATGTGAGAGTCTCTGCCTGGGTGTGATAGTGCGCACATCAGTATCTTAGTGGGTGCAGCACTGCCTGCGCAGATCTGTGAGTGGGTGCATGAGTATTTCAATTGGTCTGTGAGTGTGTGAGTGAGTGTCTGAGTGGGTCTGACAGTATGTGTAACAGTGAGTATGTGAATATATATATATATATTTTTTTTAATTGACAGGCTTACTGATCTCATCACAACGTCACACTGGAGGCCGTGCTGAATGCCGCAACAGAGTCACAACTCCATGATTGTAAAAAAAAGAGGGTATAACCTTTTAAAAATCATAATGGGTCCCTCATATCACAAACCCATTCATTACCCCCATTGGGTCAGGATACCTCGATCCTGACCCCTTCTTTTCATTTCTCAATGAAACTCCATCTCCCAGGACTGTTGTCGGTTAATAAAATGGCAGCCACTACTTTTTTTAACAGTTTGCGGCCAGCCAATCACACTCCTCCATCTTGCACGTGGATTTGCGACGCTCCGTGTAGGAGTCGGGATGAATTCTCATCCCTATATAAACAATTTTGGTTTTGAGTTAATTACAAGAAAACCACTGAAGGGATTCACACCAAATCACCATAAAGTTGGTTTCGGGACCAGGACCTACCTATTTGCCAAGTTTGGTGTAGTTCCATTCAGTAGTTTCGGCACTCTGGCTGTTCAAAATCACTATGGAAAAATAAATGGAGAAAAATCGTTTTGGGACCCACTCTTTTTCTCGTTCCCCATTTGGCTGATGACCAAAGACATAGGCAAGTAAAAATGCTTTTTCTATAGAAACAAGGTCCTAACTATAACAACCTAGTGGTGACTGCCACTATGTTATATATATATATATATATATATATATATATATATATATATATATATATATGTATATATGTATTATACTTTACAAAGGAACAAAATGAGGGGGTTCATTTTGTCACAGAAATGATGTTTAGTGCTGGGGAACTGCTGTTTTTGTCACAGAAATGATGTTTAGTGCTGGGGAAGGAAAAAGTAGTTTGTTCAAAATACGGGAGGGATCAGGAGGAATTATGGTCCAGTGTATATCCTCCAAATGGAAACATCAAAAATTAGTAATACACTGTTCCAACCATGTAAAACAGAAAGTAGTGACCGGGGTCCTAAATTCTAGGAGCAAGATGCCTCACACACCCATAGGGTGTCATGCTTCATCATAGGCACTGCTCCTCGTCAGACCGGCGCTGCAATGTCTGACGGGCACCACCCCGTGTGGGGGGGCTCTTTGCCGGAGATCTTTTTATGTGGTGGTGCCGTGACCCCAAAGGTAATAGAAGTGTCAACGGAGATCAAAAAAGAATGTGATTTAAAATTTACTACCAAAACCGCCACTGAGACAATGGATTTTATTAGACCAGATGGACTGTCAGGGCCAAGGTTAAAAATATATAGTCAGAAGAGTGAATAGAGAAATTAAGATCAATCACTCTTATAGTGAAAAAATTTATCAAAAGGAGGGGTCTGGGAATTTTCCAAAGTCTACCCTCTCATGGGTCAACATGTTTCGCATCCTGGTGGTCCAAACGGATCCAGTGATGCTTCATCAGGACCTTATATGACTATGTGTATCTCCTAGGTACTAAGGGCCACATATATTTCCGAACAAGGTATACAAGTTACTATAAGCCCGCAATTAGCTGGGGGGAGTAACAATCACTTACATGAACGTGGAACCAGTCGTTCCTAACTCGTGCCCGTCCTAAACTTGAAGACGCGCATCCTAGGAATACACAGACCAATGGTCCAGCGCTAAATGACGTTTTTGTCTGCTGCTGTGACCAGGAAGTAACCTACCCCGGTCCGTGGTTCCCGAAAATTCCCAGACCCCTCCTTTTGATACATTTTTTCACTATAAGAGTGATTGATCTTAATTTCTCTATTCACTCTTCTGACTATATATTTTTAACCTTGGCCCTGACCGTCCATCTGGTCTAATAAAATCCATTGTCTCAGTGGCGGTTTTGGTAGTCAATTTTAAATCACATTCTTTTTTGATCTCCGTTGACACTTCTATTACCTTTGGGGTCACGGCACCACCACATAAAAAGATCTCCGGCAAAGAGCCCCCCCACACGGGGTGGTGCCCGTCAGACATTGCAGCGCCGGTCTGACGAGGAGCAGTGCCTATGATGAAGCATGACACCCTATGGGTGTGTGAGGCCTCTTGCTCCTAGAATTTAGGACCCCGGTCACTACTTTCTGTTTTACATGGTTGGAACAGTGTATTACTAATTTTTGAAGGAAAAAGTAGCACATGTTTTAGAGGAATTCACAAATTTCTTTCTCTTCCATTTCATGAAACATTCTGACATACAGACTGAAACATGCACGTTCAACACCAACTGCAGACTGCCAGTTAGCTCCCTAGTGATCAGTAGCGTAGAGTGTTTTGGTAAGGAACTAGAGTGCTAACATTCTGAAATGTATGCCAAAAGTGTGGCACATCTCAATGCCATCTTGATGGAATAGAAGAAGAAAACTGAAAGCACTTTCTACTGAGGATACTGCAGTAAATAGGGAAACTAGGGAGCCATTCCCTGCATCCAACGACCACCCTCACCGTGCATTGCAATGGTGCTACAGCCTTGCCTTAAAAAAATCCGAGAAATTCACTGAAAAGATGAAAGGTTACAGGGATGGTATAGTTAGAAATTGTTTTTTTTTTTTAAACTTAGAAATTTACTAAAAAACAGAAGGTTACAGGGATGTTATACTTAGGTTTGGATTTTACTTGCACAAAACCATAGAAATTCACCTGTTAGAGTTATTTCAAGTAGCTATAATTTGTGCCCTAAGATTATTAGGACTCGCGCCCTCGCCATGCGCTTCTAATTACTCAAGATATTACATCACTCATGAAATCTTCTTTGACATCATTGGTAATATGACCGCAACATTTGCAGTAAAATTATTGATGAAAAACTGCATGACGAGGGCATGAGTTATAGTTACCTTAGGGCACGATTTGATTTAAATGCCTAGACCAATGTGACCAAAGAAGGAAAACTCGACTCAGATATAAAGTTAAGTTGAGTTGTTACAAACACAAGTTCAAAGTCATGTAGAGTACTTGTAATACCAAATTATTGCAGATACATAAGTTACTAACAAAGATAAATAGTGGGAGATAAAGAAAGGGATAGCGTCAGCATATCAAGAGATTTATCAAGAGTCTTTTGAAAGAGAGATAAATATTCTATGTCTCAAAGGGACATCTCAAGGAGAAAAGCAAAGAGGAAGATACCTCTCTAAGGGGCTCGGCATTTAAGGACTCTTCAGCAGCAAAAAATCTGCAAGCATCAGGGTAGCTTCTGGGAACTCAGGTCGATCTCTGACCAAAGTCCAACTGGGCACTGTCATATCAAAAAGTCACAAACATTGAGATTCACCAAAGGTATCATTCCAGGTCACGTTGAAGGGGCATCTTTCAGTAATAGTCGATTACACAACTGTAAGTTGAAACTTCCTTTCCCAAGCTTTCCATGGGAACATCTTCCGTCCGTGCAACTCCAAGCAAGTTTGAAACAATTGAATACAAAATCAATCCATGTTCCTTTATCTTGTGTTCCCAGGGTTGATAAGATACATTCTCTCAATGCTTAAACAAAGGGGTCTATTACTAAAATCTAGTCTTCTCATGGGAACGCAACCTAAAAGAAAGTTCACTTTAGGAAATTACTCAGTAATCTAATGTGATCACAAAATGCAAACGCTTTCGGCCTCACTTATGCTAAGATTAGAAAATCTGAAATTATATTCAATGTATATGTTTTAATAAAACACATATAATGTGCAAACTTATGAATTCAGCATTGATAACAATACACTAATATGCATCATACATTTCATTTTAAATGGAAAGGCTTTAATGCATTCCATTAAGTATAATAGTTGAGTTCATTTCTTTCTTTTTTGCACACATTTTTTAATTTATTAATCATTAGAGATCCAATATCGTTTTGATATGCACTATTAGCCTATAGTCTAAATAACATTATAGCATCAATTTTATACTTCTACTATGTGACTTGGTCCAAATACCACCTAGGTTGAGCTCTAAAATACAAGCAAATGCACCTTTAAAGTGTCTGTCAGTGAAACTTCTACATTTAACCGTTAATACTTAGATTAACATAAGGCATAAACTGTCACATTTTGATGGCCTTCGTGACATGAGGGACTCTACTACAATTTAGACTACATCAAAGTGTTTGTGCATTTTGTTTTGGGTCATTTTTGTTTGTGATTGTGTTTTCCTATTTTTGGCTGCTGTTTTTAGCCATTATGTTGCATTATTATGCACTTTGTATTTGTTTGTTCTGTTTTGTCTTATATGCATGTTCTGTTTTGTGTTTGTGTTACAATTGCATTATGTTGTTTTGCCTTGAGATTCAGTGCCTTTAATTTTCATTATTGAGTTGTATTTGTGTGTTTGTGTTGTGTTATTATGTCACTTTATTTTTATGTTGTGTCTTTTGTGTTGTGTGGTATGGTGGTCAGTGTTGCTTGAGTTTTTTTTGTGTTGTATTATCTGCTGTGTTGTGTTTTTTGTAGTGCTGGCCTGTTGATGTTATTATATTGCTGTGCTGCAATCTTTTTGTGGCTGTTTGTGTTATGCCGTGTTATGTTTTTGTTGTGTGTGTATTTTTTTCTGTGTTATCATGTTATTCCACTAAAGTCTTTAACAAATGTTTCTAGCTGAAAGCATACATTTAATTAAATTCCAATTAAAAACTACCAAATATGTCTGGTGACATAGCACTGCTACAGACTTACCACATTACATGACATCAATCTGTCTAAAAGACGAAGTGTGTCTGTAACCTGTGAACTCATGAGATATAGGATAAAAGGAGAGAAACTCTTCAACCTAGTTTCATGAGATACTTCTCCAATGGTTCTTAAAAATGATTCCCCTTCAGAGCATCCGGATTATTGAGTGTGGGGGACAACACAGGATTGAATTCCCTCAATGTTAAATAATCCACTTACTTAGAAGTAAAGAACCGGTTTCAATGAGCAAATTTAGGCTTAAAGTTGGTAGGAATTGCTAATGTTTCTCTCAGAGATAAGTGTCATTAGAACATTCAAACGTTGGCAGCTCCTTTGAAAACAATGGAGTGCTGCGTGCTTTTACCAGCCGGTAAAAGCCCGCAGCGCCAACATTCTAATGTTCGCTTTTTTCACAGCAACAATTTGGTTTTTTTTAATAGAACATTCTGCCCTGAGTGGCAGAATGTTCTAATAGCCTTAGAACCCGCCGTAGCGAGCTCTACCGCCGTAGCGAGCCTTCGGCTCGGGCATTTAACGCAGGAGCGGGCCTTTAATAGCCGGTAGAGCCCGCTACGGCGGGTTCTAAGGCTATATTAGAACATTGGAATGTTGGGTGCTCCATTGAAGACAATGGAGTGCTCTTGCCATGTAATGGCTGATAAAAGCCCGGACCTCGAACATTCCAATGTCTGTCTCACAGCAACAGTTGTGAACAAAGGCCTCAAGGAACATGAGGGGATTTCAATCCCCTCATGCTCCATGAGGCCTTTGTTTTATTTATTATACCTTTCTGCTCTTTAGTTGCAGTATGTTCTAATAGCCTTATAGCCCAACATAGTTGGTTCATACCGGCCATTAAAAGCCTGCTCCCTTGTTACAGGCCCTTCCTTTTGGCCTGGGTCTGCCCCATTTAGAGGTGGGGAACCAGAAGTTTTACGCTGGTGAAACTTCAGCTGTCCCTGTCATTAGAAACATTTCACTTGATGACTTGTCAAGCACATGATGGTCACCCCACTCTTGGGGCAGTATACCAAATACCATCACATTCCTATCTGCAACAGAAGGTGTCATCGTCTAAGTTGGTGCAAGCAACAAAATACAAGCTCCATTAAATCAAACTTGATAGCTGGTCATTGTTTGCAATGTCTGCACTGAAACTGTGCAAGGCTCAAGTATTCAATGCAGCTAGCCTGAACCTTCAGAAAAGGTGCTGTTCAGGAGTAAAGGTGCTCAAAAGAAGAGCAAGTCTGGACCCAATGAGGTAGCTTGCCTGAGAGGAACCTCCTAGCGTAAGCTATGGAGTTTGTGTGCTTTGCGAAGGGTGCACCAATTTATAAGCAACTGTTAAATGTGTAGGAGGCTGGCCTGGCTTCTAGTGGGTACCTTGTGGTACATACACCCTGTGCCAGGTCCAGTTATCCCTTATTAGTAGAATAGAGGTGTTTCTAGCAGCTTAGGCTGATAGAGGT
The DNA here is from genome assembly GCF_031143425.1 of Pleurodeles waltl. Classification (NCBI taxonomy): domain Eukaryota; kingdom Metazoa; phylum Chordata; class Amphibia; order Caudata; family Salamandridae; genus Pleurodeles; species Pleurodeles waltl. The sequence continues at coordinate 1,268,533,789 of NC_090440.1, forward strand.
AGCTATGGCAAAGCAGCTTAGGCTGAACTAGGAGATATGCAAAGCTCCTACTATACCACTTATATCATATAGCACAATATCATAAGAAAACACAATACTTGGAGTTACTAAAAATAAAGGTACTTTATTTTTATGACAATATGCCAAAAGTATCTCAGTGAGTGCCCTCAGTTAAAAGGTAAGTAATATACACAAGTTATATGTACACAAACCCAAAACAGGTTAGTAAGAGTAAGAAAAGTAATGCAAACAGTGTAGAATTACAATAGGATGCAATAGGTGAACATAGGTCTACGGGCAACAAAAACCATATACTCCAAAGTGGAATGTGAATCACAAATGGACCCCAGACCTATGGGAGCTTGTAGAGGGTTGCTGGGACTGTAAGGAAACATTCAGGGTGTCCAAGATACCCCACCCCAAACCCTGAAAAGTAGGAGTAAAGTACACCTACTACCCCAAAAGGACACAATAGTCATGATAGGGGGATTCTGTAAGAACAACAAACACCAGCAAAGTACTGAAGACAGATTACTGGACATGAGGACCTGCAAGGCAAGAGGACCAAGTCCAAGAGTTGTGATAATGTCCAGGGGGGGGCAGGAGCCCAGGAAACCCCGGATGAAGGTGCAAGGAAGCTGCCTCCGGATGGAAGAAGCTTAGGATTCTGCAACAACGAAGAGGATTAGGAACTTCTCCTTTGGATGGAAGATGTCCCTTGTCGTGCTGAAGGTTGCAGAAGTGTTCCCACGCAGAAATACCACAAATAAGCCTTGCTAGCTGCAAGGGTCGTGATAGAGGTTTTTGGGCGCTGCTGGGGACCAGGAAGGACCAGGATGTCGCTCCTTGGAGGAGGAGACAGAGGAGGCGCTCAGCAACTCAGAGAGCCCCCACAGAGGCAGGCAGCACCCGCAGAAGCACCAGAGCAGGCACTTAGAAGATTTGTGAACCAGAGCTGGCTCAGAGTCACAAAGGAGAGTCCCACAACGTTGGAGGCCAACTCAGCGGGTGGAGCACTGCAGGTCGAAGTGCTGGGGACCCGGGCTAGGCTGTGCATGAAGGAAATCCTGGAAGACTGCACAGGAGCCGGAGCAGCTGCAAATCACGCAGTACAAAGGTTTGCAGTCTAGCGTGGGGAGGCAAGGACTTACCTCCACTTGGACTGAAGGATCACTGGACTGTGGGAGTCACTTGGATAGAGTTCCTGTGTTGAAGGGACCATGCTCGTCAGGATGAGAGGGGACCCAGAGGACCGGTGATGCAGTCTTTTGGTGCCTGCGTTAGCAGGGGGAAGATTCCGTCGACCCACAGGAGATTTCTTCTTGGCTTCCAGTGCAGGGTGAAAGCAGATGACCCCCAGAGCATGCACCACCAGGAAACAGTCGGGAAAGCCGGCAGGATGAGGCGCTACAATGTTGCTGGTAGTCTTCTTGCTACTTTGTTGCAGTTTTGCAGGTGTCGTGGAGCGGTCAGCCGTCGATCCTTGGCAGAAGTCGAAGAGAGAGATGCAGAGGAACTCTGGTGAGCTCTTGCATTTGTTATCTGAAGAATTCCCCAGAGGAGAGACTGAAATAGCCAGAAAAGGAGGTTTGGCTACCAAGAAAGGAGGAATGGCTACCAAGAGAGGTAAGAGCCTATCAGAGGGGGTTTCTGACGTCACCTGCTGGCACTGGCCACTCAGAGCAGTCCAGTGTGCCCCCAACACCTCTGTTTCCAAGATGGCAGAGGTCTGGGACACACTGGAGGAGCTCTGGGCACCTCCCCGGGGAGGTACTGGTCAGGGGAGTGGTCACTCCCATTTCCTTTGTCCAGTTTCACACCAGAGCAGGGCTGGGGATCCCTGAACTGGTGTAGACTGGCTTCTGCAGAGATGGGCACCATCTGTGCCCATCAAAGCATTTCCAGAGGCTGGGGGAGGCTACTCCTCCTCAGCCCTTCACACCTATCTCCAAAAGGAGAGGGTGTAACACCCTCTCGCAGACGAAATCCTTTGTTCTGCCTTCCTGGGCCAGGGCTGCCTGGACCCCAGGAGGGCAGAATCCTGTCTAAGGGGCTGGCAGCAGCTGCAGTGGAAACCCTGGAAAGGCAGTTTGGCAGTACCCGGGTTCGTTGCTAGAGACCCGGGGGGTCATGGAATTGTCCCCCCAATATCAGAATGGTATTGGGGTGACAATTCCATGATCTTAGACATGTTACATGGCCATATTCAGAGTTACCATTGTGACGCTATACATAGGTAGTGACCTATGTATAGTGCACGCGTGTAGTGGTGTCCCCGCACTCTCAAAGTCCGGGGAATTTGCCCTGAATGATGTGGGGGTACCTTGGCTAGTGGAAGGGTGCCTACACACTAAGTAACTTGGCACCCAACCTTCACTAAATGAAGGTTAGACATATAGGTGACTTATAAGTTATTTATGTGCAGTGAAAAACGGGTGTGAAATAACATGGACGTTATTTCACTCATGCTGCAGTAGCAGGCCTGTGTAAGATTTGTCTGAGCTCCCTATGGGTGGCAAAAGAAATGCTGCAGCGCATAGGGATCTCCTGGAACCCCAATACCCTGGGCACCTCAGTACCATATACAAGGGAATTATATGGGTGTACCAGTGTGCCAATGAGAATTGGTAAATTTAGTCACTAGGCTGCAGTGACAAACTTAGATAGCAGAGAGAGCATAAACACTGAGGTTCTGGTCAGCAAAGCCTCAGTGATACAGTTAGGCACCACACAGGGAACACATACAGGGCACATACTATGAGCACTGGGGTCCTGCCTGGCAGGATCCCAGTCGCACAAGGGCTAAAACAACATATATACAGTGAAATATGGGGGTAACATGCCAGACAATATGGTACTTTCCTACAAAATGTACTTAGCTGACTGGATCTGGGCAGATTCAATAGTCATGTCTGTAGTAGTTTATTGTATAATGTAAGCTGAAGTCAACCTTCTATTGCAGAAAAGGGCTGATCCATCTTTGCTTCTTCAATAGATACCATTGTAAAGACTTCAGAAATGTTGTGTGGCACACATAACAATACAAGTCAATTGGCACATGCTTCAAAAGATATCTACCCTTGAGCACCCATGAAAACACATTCTCCTGTAGAAACCACAATATACATGCTGCAAAATTGGAACATTCCATCACAACATAAAGGACTACAAAGTGTGCAAAATACACACCACAAGCAATTGCACAGAAAACAAGTGGCGTGCATCCAACAGATACAGCTTGCATCTGTAATCAATGAATTGCAGTCTAAGTGCTGTTAACCTCTAGCAAACAAACTTTGCAAATTGAGCGTTATTTGAGAATGCTCCAGTTATAACGGGAAAGCATAATATTTTAGTACCTTCTGTTAGAAATGGGGTTTTTGGTTGGCAGTCAGGTTGCCCTCTGTCCAAGCAAGAACCCTCACTCTAGTCAGGGTAAGTCACACACAATCCAAAATCAGCCTGTGCCCCCCCTCTGGTAGCTTGGCACGAGCAGTCAGGCTTAACTTAGAAGGCAATGTGTAAAGTATTTGTGCAATAAATCATACAATACCATCATATAGCACCACAAAATTACACCACACAGTGTTTTAGAAAAATATATAATATTTATCAGGATAATTGTAGGTCAAAAAGAATAAAGTTGCAATGGAAAATTGTAGAAATATCACGGAAAAGTGATATAAAGTGTCTTAAGTCTTTAGAATATAAACAAAGTCTCTTTCAAGCACAAGTACCTGGTTTAGCATGGAAAAATCTCCTCAGAGGGCCACAAGAGAAGAGGTGCGTGGAAAAAGGGTGTGTGCGTCGATTTCTCCCCAGCACACACGGACTTGCGTCGTTATTTTCCACGCGGGGAAGTCGGGCGTCGTTTTCCGGCGCGCGGACAGTCTCTTTCTGTGGATCGCGGGGATTACCAGATGTCCCGGGTCTGTGCGTGGATTTTCCTGCTTGTTCTCCGGCTGCGCGTCGGTCTGCGGGGCTGCGCGTCGAAATTACGATCTCACGGCAGGCGTCGCGTCGATTTCTCCTCTAGACTTCGATCTGCGGGGCTGCGCGTTGAAATTACGATCTCACGGCAGGCGTCGCGTCGATTTCTCCTCTAGAGGTCGGGCGGCGTTGTCCTTGCGAGGCCGTGCGTCGGATCTTCGATCGTCCCAAGAGCGTCGCGTCGATCAGCGTCGGAGTGCGGCGTTTTTCTCGCCGCGAAACAAGCTGTGCGTCGAACTTTTCGGCGCACGGAGCGTCCAAGTAAAAGAGAGAAGTCTTTTTGGTCCTGAGACTTCAAGGAACAGGAGGCAAACTCTATCCAAGCCCTTGGAGAGCACTTTCACAGCCAGACAAGAGTTCAGCAAGGCAGCAGGGCAACAGCAAGGCAGCAGTCCTTTGTAGAAAGCAGGCAGGTGAGTCCTTTGAGCAGCCAGGCAGTTCTTCTTGGCAGGATGTAGTTTCTGGGTCAGGTTTCTTCTCCAGCAAGTGTCTGATGAGGTAGGGCAGAGGCCCTGTTTTATACCCAAATGTGCCTTTGAAGTGGGGGAGACTTCAAAGAGTGGCTAAGAAGTGCACCAGGTCCCCTTTCAGTTCAATCCTGTCTGCCAGGGTCCCAGTAGGGGGTGTGGCAGTCCTTTGTGTGAGAGCAGGCCCTCCACCCTCCCAGCCCAGGAAGACCCATTCAAAATGCAGATGTATGCAAGTGAGGCTGAGTACCCTGTGTTTGGGGTGTGTCTGAGTGAATGCACAAGGAGCTGGCAACCAAGCCCAGCCAGACGTGGATTGTAAGGCACAGAAGGATTTAAGTGCAAAGAAATGCTCACTTTCTAAAAGTGGCATTTCTAGAATAGTAATATTAAATCCGACTTCACCAGTCAGCAGGATTTTGTATTACCATTCTGGCCATACTAAATATGACCTTCCTGCTCCGTGCAGATCAGCAACTGCCACTTCAACAGTGTATGAGGGCAGCCCCAATGTTAGCCTATGAAGGGAGCAGGCCTCACAGTAGTGTAAAAACGAATTTAGGAGTTTTACACTACCAGGACATATAATTACACAGGTACATGTCCTGCCTTTTACCTACACAGCACCCTGCTCTAGGGGTTACCTCGGGCACACATTAAGGGTGACTTATATGTAGAAAAAGGGGAGTTCTAGGCTTGGCAAGTACTTTTAAATGCCAAGTCGAGGTGGCAGTGAAACTGCACACACAGGCCTTGCAATGGCAGGCCTGAGACAAGGAAAAGGGGCTACTTAAGTGGGTGGCACAACCAGTGCTGCTGGCCCACTAGTAGCATTTAATTTACCAGCCCTATGCACATAAAGTGCACCTTACTAGGGACTTATAAGTAAATTAATAGTCCAATCAGGTATGATTCAAGGTTACCATGTTTTAAGGGAGAGAGCATATGCACTTTAGCACTGGTTAGCAGTGGTAAAGTGCGCAGAGTCTAAAAACCAGCAAAAATGAGGTCAGAAAAAGAAAGGGAGGAAGGCAAAAAGTTTGGGGATGACCCTCTCAAAAAGCCAGGTCCAACATGACCCCCTCCCAGCCTAAAGCCAGGGTAGACTAATCAACACTCTGATGGACTTCCCTGCTTAAGGCGATAGAACATGAACAATGGCCCACTACTGCGGGGGCACTCGCCAGTTCTACGCCTTTCTGAACTCAGTGTGGCTTCTTTGTCTATACTCTCTGGGGCTACTGATCTGGCCCCTGGGGAACCCTTCTCATCACCTGAGGACCCCATCTGTACAGCTCCTAACTTTAATTTGCTTACAGATGCATCCCAGTATGCAGACAGTATCACCATGGCCAACAAAGTGATGTGGCCCATTCCATTCCTTGGGTCTGACTTCTGTCCCCAACCCAGGGAAAACTCTGCCCACAAGGACAGAAACCAACAGATGCCACTGACAGCTGTCAGTGTTATAAGCCAGGCCCATGACCATCCACTGCTAGGAGAGACCCTGAGGGGGCCGTTGGCTGAGCTTCTCCTCCAACTGGGGGGCTGGTAGGGAGCTCCCAAGGGATTCCTGAAGTATCCCAGAATGCGGGGTAGTAACCCCAGGGGTCTTGCACCCCTTCTCCACTCTCACCAGGCCAGCGGTGGGTCCCTGATACTGGTCCCTCAGCCCAGGGTCTGTACTCTGAGGCTGAACAGAGGACAGGGGTGAGTCCTTCCTCCCCGTGCCTCCCCATCGGGGCTTACATACCCTCCTCTGGGGAGTGGTACTGCCAGACATCTGAACTGTTAGGGCACCCTTGGGGGTTGGCCCTCTCAGCTCTCTTGACACTAAGGGAAACTCATTCCCCAGAATGCAGTCAATGGGCAGCTGGGGACTAACTATGACCCGCCTCTGGGTCACCTCCCCACCCCACTCTAGGGACACCCGGGCCATGGGGCGGAAGAAATCTTCCCCAATGGCTGGAGTCACTCTACACACCTGTCCGGTGTACTGCTCTGGTGACACTAGTCTCTCCACAATCATGGTAAGACTAGCCCCTGTGTCTCTCAGAGCGGTGACTGGGATCCCATTCACTCCCACCTGGTGGAAGTGACGACTCCCACCCTCAGGGATCACCAGTTTACCCTCTGAGTCCACCTCCCAACTGAAGGAGATGAAGGCATGGTCTACGACCTGCCCCTGGGGACTACATTCCCCTAAGGCCACATGGGCCACCCCTGTAGAGGTCCCAATATTAGGTGAGTTCTTTGGACAGACAGAGTCCCCCTTCCTGTGTCCTATCTGGGAACACTCAAAGCAGCGGGGTTGGGAATGGGATGCTTTGGGCCACTGCCCACCAGAACCCCACCCTGTTTCTCAGATGAGGTATGGGAACCCTTTCTTCCCCCCTTACTCTGGGACTCGTCTGGGTAATTTCTAACCTCCCCCTCACTTTGTTGGGGGGAACCGGAACTACCCTTCTCGGGGTCACTCCCAGATACCTTTTTGGACACTCTGGTGCTTGCCCAGAGGTCCGCCTCCTCAGCAAGCTTCCTGGGATCAGTCAGCTTACTATCCACTAAGTGCTGGCGCAACTCTGTAAAAGAAGTATTAAGCATATGCTCTCTCAGAATCAAGTCATATAAACCTTTATAATCAGCTACTTTGTTGCCCCGCACCCATCCATTCAGTGCCTTACTGGAGAAGTCAAAGAAATCTACCCATGTTTGTGTGGTTTGTTTGGTGCTGTCCCTGAACCTCTGACGGTATGCCTCAGGGGTCAGCCCAAACTTGGCAAGTAAAGTGGCTTTCTGAAGTGGGTATGTGTTTTGATCAGGTTGATCCAATGTGAGGAGTGTATCCCTCCCCAATGGCGGTACATAACCCCACATAGCTACCCCCCATTGCCCTTCAGGAACCTCATGAGCCCTTAGTGCAACTTCATAAGCAGCTAACCATTTATCTATGTCATCTCCCACCACAAAACTGGGCACCACATTTTTGGGTATACAAACCTTCTTTTCTCCAGCAGGTCCTGTCAGTATGCTGCCACCATTATTGCTGGATTCAGACTGTCTTGCCTTGATCTCCAGCTCCTTGAGACTCAGTTCATGAGCCAACAATAGTTTCTTTTCAGCCAAAGCTCTTTCAGCTTCCACCTGTTTGGCTTCTCTTTCAGCTTCCGCTTTTTTGGCTGCCCTTTCAGCTTCTGCTTGAATCTGTTTGGCTTCTCTCTCTGCCCTTCTCTCCTCCTGTTGAGCCTCAATTTTCAGTTTTGCCATTTGCAATTGGAACTCCCTTTCCTCTCTCCTTTCCTCTGCGGTCAGGCTTTGCATAGAGACACTGCTCCCTGGTCTGGAAGGGGGCACAATTGCAGTGGTAACACCATCCACAGATAGTGAAAATTCCTCTGAGGGGCCATGTTCTGGCTCCTCTTCCTCATCATCCTCTAAATGAGCTTCTGCCCAGGCCCTCAGCGCCACTTGAAAGTCCTCCTTTCTGGAGGCCCCTTGGATGGGTACCCTCAATGCCCTGCAGAATCCTCTTAGTTGTTTGACTGTATATGCATTCAACTGGACTAGGTCAAAGTCCCCTGTCTGAGACCCAGTCAGAGACATGTTGAGTGAGGATTTAGTTTTTGAAAATTGTCAGGAAAAAAATCGGGTTTTCAAAAAGAGATAAAAACCAAGTTGACCTTCAACTGTGGGTAGGTAGTGAAATACTTAGCTACTGTATGTCACTGCACAAATACAAGTCCTATCCTCACCGCTGATCACCAATGTTAGAAATGGGGTTTTTGGTTGGCAGTCAGGTTGCCCTCTGTCCAAGCAAGAACCCTCACTCTAGTCAGGGTAAGTCACACACAATCCAAAATCAGCCTGTGCCCACCCTCTGGTAGCTTGGCATGAGCAGTCAGGCTTAACTTAGAAGGCAATGTGTAAAGTTTTTGTGCAATAAATCATACAATACCATCATATAGCACCACAAAATTACACCACACAGTGTTTTAGAAAAATATATAATATTTATCAGGATAATTGTAGGTCAAAAAGAATAAAGTTGCAATGGAAAATTGTAGAAATATCACGGAAAAGTGATATAAAGTGTCTTAAGTCTTTAGAATATAAACAAAGTCTCTTTCAAGCACAAGTACCTGGTTTAGCATGGAAAAATCTCCTCAGAGGGCCACAAGAGAAGAGGTGCGTGGAAAAAGGGTGTGTGCGTCGATTTCTCCCCAGCACACACGGACTTGCGTCGTTATTTTCCACGCGGGGAAGTCGGGCGTCGTTTGCCGGCGCGCGGACAGTCTCTTTCTGTGGATCGCGGGGATTACCAGATGTCCAGGGTCTGTGCGTGGATTTTCCTGCTTGTTCTCCGGCTGCGCGTCGGTCTGCGGGGCTCCGCATCGAAATTACGATCTCACGGCAGGCGTCGCGTCGATTTCTCCTCTAGACTTCGATCTGCGGGGCTGCGCGTTGAAATTACGATCTCACGCCAGGCGTCGCATCGATTTCTCCTCTAGAGCTCGGGCGGCGTTGTCCTTGCGAGGCCGTGCGTCGAATCTTCGATCGTCCCAAGAGCGTCGCGTCGATCAGCGTCGGAGTGCGGCGTTTTTCTCGCCGCGAAACAAGCTGTGCGTCGAACTTTTCGGCGCACGGAGCGTCCAAGTAAAAGAGAGAAGTCTTTTTGGTCCTGAGACTTCAAGGAACAGGAGGCAAACTCTATCCAAGCCCTTGGAGAGCACTTTCACAGCCAGACAAGAGTTCAGCAAGGCAGCAGGGCAACAGCAAGGCAGCAGTCCTTTGTAGAAAGCAGGCAGGTGAGTCCTTTGAGCAGCCAGGCAGTTCTTCTTGGCAGGATGTAGTTTCTGGGTCAGGTTTCTTCTCCAGCAAGTGTCTGATGAGGTAGGGCAGAGGCCCTGTTTTATACCCAAATGTGCCTTTGAAGTGGGGGAGACTTCAAAGAGTGGCTAAGAAGTGCACCAGGTCCCCTTTCAGTTCAATCCTGTCTGCCAGGGTCCCAGTAGGGGGTGTGGCAGTCCTTTGTGTGAGAGCAGGCCCTCCACCCTCCCAGCCCAGGAAGACCCATTCAAAATGCAGATGTATGCAAGTGAGGCTGAGTACCCTGTGTTTGGGGTGTGTCTGAGTGAATGCACAAGGAGCTGGCAACCAAGCCCAGCCAGACGTGGATTGTAAGGCACAGAAGGATTTAAGTGCAAAGAAATGCTCACTTTCTAAAAGTGGCATTTCTAGAATAGTAATATTAAATCCGACTTCACCAGTCAGCAGGATTTTGTATTACCATTCTGGCCATACTAAATATGACCTTCCTGCTCCGTGCAGATCAGCAGCTGCCACTTCAACAGTGTATGAGGGTAGCCCCAATGTTAGCCTATGAAGGGAGCAGGCCTCACAGTAGTGTAAAAACGAATTTAGGAGTTTTACACTACCAGGACATATAACTACACAGGTACATGTCCTGCCTTTTACCTACACAGCACCCTGCTCTAGGGGTTACCTCGGGCACACATTAAGGGTGACTTATATGTAGAAAAAGGGGAGTTCTAGGCTTGGCAAGTACTTTTAAATGCCAAGTCGAGGTGGCAGTGAAACTGCACACACAGGCCTTGCAATGGCAGGCCTGAGACAAGGAAAAGGGGCTACTTAAGTGGGTGGCACAACCAGTGCTGCTGGCCCACTAGTAGCATTTAATTTACCAGCCCTATGCACATAAAGTGCACCTTACTAGGGACTTATAAGTAAATTAATAGTCCAATCAGGTATGATTCAAGGTTACCATGTTTTAAGGGAGAGAGCATATGCACTTTAGCACTGGTTAGCAGTGGTAAAGTGCGCAGAGTCTAAAAACCAGCAAAAATGAGGTCAGAAAAAGAAAGGGAGGAAGGCAAAAAGTTTGGGGATGACCCTGTCAAAAAGCCAGGTCCAACACCTTCCATTCACAGTAGTCACGTAGTCACGTAGTCCTTCCACTCATGCACCTGTAAAACGAGGAACTGAACAAGCACTATCACACCACACCAAGTAATTGCTAGCGGGACAATGGTAGTGCAGGCACAAAAAAGGTCAGTTAAGGGGGGCATTGAATAACCGATGTCAAAATCTTTGTAGCAAATACTAGAAAGATAAAAGATAAGCCCATATTTATAGCAGTTCATCCTAAGGAAATGTCAGTTTATGTAGCGGAGAACATGCCACTTTTTAATGCTACCTTCTGGCCTGCCGGGAAGAGCACCTGGAAGCGATCATGACCCAATGGAATGGAACGGGTGTGCCGGCATGGATGGCACTATCAACCCTGAGCAACCAGATGGCCATTAGAATGCACAGCACTGGCTAGGGATAAACACTCTGGAAAACACAGAACTCTGCTGTGATGCAGGACTTTCTTTTAAAAAAATAGAAAAGAGTAAAACAATGAAAAATGAAGAAACGCCCCGCAACTGATATCTAAGCTTTCACATAGAACCAGCACCATATCACAATAACGTGTACAACTTGATTCCGACACACACTATGTACTGGTGAGGTAGGAACACACACACACACAGCTCCTTAAACAGTATATACCATGGGGCGAGCAAAGACGCGCTGGCCTTGATTGCTCCGTGTTTCCACTAACCACTTGACTAGGGACAGGTGAGTCTGACAGAAGGGGTCACCAGGCACACTCGACATGCCAGAGAAACTGCAACGAACCACTCAAGAAGAAGCATTGGGCAAGTCTGGATTCTCCTATGTCCTCTGGGCAGACATCAGTGATGCTGATACACATGTGCTACAAAAACATCAGTGCTGTGTCTTAATTTCCACACAATGAGACTGTAGATAAATAGAAAATGGAAACATCCATGTGTTTGTGGTGGAGATACGGCCATAGTTTTCAGCCCCTACAGCTAGAAAAACGTTTCAACATTTAAAGCCGTGTTTTGAAGGCTTGTGTGTTCTCGTTGTGTTTTTTCAAATGAGACAAATAATGCCACAAAGGATTTCAGTGAGTCCCCAATCTTTAAAATTGCGTTGTGGATAATGGATATTTGTGACACTTAAAGCCACATTACCAAGGCACCAGTTAACCAGCATTATTTTTCAGCTTCCAGAATCGCCATGGTAGGTTTTTGGGAGATGACATGTAGAAGCACACTGGTTTCCATGTGGTAGTCTACATTGTTTTACACATAGAGTTCTGTTGCTTTCAGCGACCCAAATATCTGTATGAATCAATCCAACTTGTAATAATGTTGAGACTAGTAACTCCTATTAATGGCCCATCAGGATTACCAGGGCACTCACAGTGTGATCCTTAGTTGGTGTCTCTAATAATTCTGCAACCCACTTAGCATATATGTTAATCCTAATAAGAGAACATTTATATAGTACAGCTTTATGGCCTAGTCCTGTCTAGTCGCTACAATGCATTAAGGCTTTCATTTTGAGTCTGCTAGAATTTGGGGATACCAGAGGATTGGGGTCACCAATTCTGGCCAGTACCCCTCAACGAAATTTCAGGGATTTCAAGTTGTCTCGCCAGAATGGTGGCTAACCACAAGGCCCTAGGAACACAGAGTGCTTTTGTGTGGTTGTTCATGATTTTCAGGAGAATGCCAGTGGCATCCCCCCCCCCCGCCCCGGCTAAGAGCATCTCGATAGTGGTGCGAGCTGTGGATGGATTTTCAGGAGAATGCCAGTGGCATCCCCCCCCCCCCCCCCCCCTGCTAAGAGCATCTCGATAGTGGAGCGAACTGTGGATGGTGTAGAAGGTCATGGCAGGGGCAAGGCAGTAAAGAGGAATAGTTGCTCCTTCGTGCTATTCTCTGTGGGGGAGGCTTATTAGGCATCAGGATCTGCTCTTGAATCCTCAGCTTTAACTGTCTCTGAGCGGGAGGTATGGGGAGGGGAAGGCAGGTGGGGGCCCTCTGCTCCTGGCCACAGATTTTACTTGGAACTATAGATGGAACCAGGTGCATCCTCAAACCCGACCTACTACTGGACCAGGGTGTTAGAAAGGGAGGTGGCAACGCGGTTGGGTCACTGACTTAAGGGAGCATTGCATGCTCCCGGCATACTACTGTGGGGGTCGATAAGGGTCTGGCCAGTGCTGCTGCTCCCAGCCCCTGCCCTATACAGTGGTTTCATGCAGTGAGCATCTTCAACCGCTGAAGTCGGACCAGGTGTCTACTTTGAACTTTATCTCTGAATTCGACAGCACACTCATTTTCACATTAAGCTAACTCCGCGTCTTTTCAGTTGCACCATCTAGCATGCTGCCTGTGTTTGTGCACTGTCGCTTATATCATTTACTTTTATTAATAATGTTTCTTTCTACATACATCATTGTTTTCGTTACTTGGCACAGATTCATTTAGTAATCTCAAAAGTGGTTGTTGCAGGGGCTGCAAATCTAAACACACTGTGGCCATAATTTCATTTTTGCTGCTCTTTCCAATACGAACCCTCCGAAATTATCAAAATAACAAGTGCTCCATTTGATACTGTGATGTGTGCCCAAACTGCTTTCCGATTTTGGACATAAATCACAGTTTTCAGTCCAAGACAAATGTATTCCAACCCCGAGACAAATATGTACAATTCCAGTGCAAATCTCAAATTGTATTGGTTAATTGTACTTATAAATTGTTTTTCTAAACTCTCACAGAGGTTCGCTTCACTTGCTTAATTTATCTTGGTGGGTTGAAGTTCTCCTGCCACTCACTGTCACTCAGTGGGAATGCCTTACACATTGTGAATACGTATTAAGCACACCAAAGCTTTATTTGAATATAAAAAACATCAATACATGCATTTAGCTACACTCCTCAAAGATGTATTTAATCGTCGGAATGATGATTGCCAAACAGAAACGTTATTGCAGGTCCTTTTCTAGTTTCATTTTACCCTGCAGCATGAAAAAATGAAACAGAAGGGAACGATAGTAAGGAACAAAGCAACAAGCACTGACAATGCCAAAAAGGTCTGGCTTTAAAAGAATATTGCATGGTAATGTGAAGCATTACAAGTAAATAGCGTGGTAATGGTTATGTAGTTGTTTGGAAGCAAAGAACTGTAGTATTATATTGGTGTAGGTTGAATGGGCAGGTGACTGTTGCACTGTCAAGCCAGACCTAAAAATCCATGTAAGTTAACAACTGCCCTCTTCTCTCCTGTGCCCCTGCCAGAAAAAAAACACAATACATTATATAGCTACCTAAGGCACTTTAACAGCATAACAATGTTATGTATATGACCCTGAAAGTTCAAGTTCAGGCAACTGGAGAAATCACAGCTACATGGAGGGCTTTTGTGCAAGCTCACAGCTTCTGCTGAATCAAAACAATACTCCTAGCTCTGAACATGTGGGCAGAACCGAAATCCCTCTATAATTACACTCACATAATTGTCTGGCGGCAGCTGCGCTATCAAACCAGCCCATAAAAATAGAACAAAGGAAAGAAAAAATAAAGATGAAAGAAGAAGAAAAGGAAGATGAAAGGAAACATTCCATGGTGAAACAATTCTTTGAGACCTTCCTTGAAAGGGCCAGTATTGCACACTTCATTCATTCACTCAGTTGCAACCATATATTCAAAGTGATGGTATTTTATTTTTCTTGCTAATCCATTGAATTCAGTGGAAAATGGATGGCTTGGAATAACAAAAGTTATCTTTTCAAACCCCTCCCTTAGCTCTCCTTCTTAAGGCTACTAACATTTCAGTCTAACAACATGTATCCTTGTGAGCCCTCAGGGTACAAAATGACTTTCAAATTTTAGATACTGCCCTCAGATTTAAGGTATTCTACATTTATACCTTGAATTCAGTAAATCCCCATCGACACCTGTACCTTGTACCACGTAATAGCAAAAGCACAGCCTCTTTTCATGCTTGTCAGTCATCAATGTATTTGAAGTTTTTCAATAATTCCCCAGGACTAGGACTGAAGAGGATTCCTTTCAGTGAATAACGGTAAATTCAGTCCTTATGTCTTAGGCTGCAAAACATAGAAGCTCATTCACTGCTGGTGGTGGTCACCTGCATCTTTTCATAAATAACTCATAACCTATTTTAGTGGTTACACATTTAATCTTAGTTGTCTATTCAGATTCTCATATGAAAGTTGGACCTCAGGTGTAAATGTGGGGTCAAGAATAAATTCATAGATAATGAAAAGGTGCTGGGAACTGGTTACTTAAATCACAACCTGAAGTGAGTTTCCCCGCTGTTAGACTTGGTACCAATGGCATGGTCTCCCCTAACTTTTTGCCTCTACTTCCCAGGTTGTTTCAGTGTGCTGGACTCTTTACCACTGCTGACCAGTACTAAAGTGTAAGTGTTTCCTGTATAAATTACATATGTACATTGGCTTATCCATGATTGGCATATTTGATTTACTAGTAAGTCCCTAGTGAAGAGCACTAGAAGTGCCCAGGGCCTGTATATCAAATGCTACTAATGTGCCTGCAGCACTGGTAGTCCAACCCACATTAGTAGCCCTGTAAACATGGCTCAGACCTGTCAGTGCAGTGTCTGTGAGTACAGTTTAAACTGCCTATTCGACTTGGCAAGTGTACCCACTTGCCAGGCCTAAACCCTCCCTTTTTATACATGTAAGGCACCCCTAAGGTGGGCCCTAGGTAGCCCAATGGGCAGGGTGCAATGTATTTTCACTGTTGCAAGGCTGCCTGTAAATATGATTAAAGTGCAAATTCCCTTTGGGAGCAGATAGACATTTGGAGTTTGGAGTCTCGGTAATCACAATTTAAAAATACATCTATTAGTGAAGTTGGATTTTAGATCGTGTGTCTGAAAATGCCACGTTAGGCATTTTCTTGCTTAAACCATGTTGTGACTCTACTTGTTTGTGGGTTCCCTGTCTGGGTCAGTTTGACAGTTGGGCTGTTTTCACCTCTCCTCTAGACAGTGACACAAGGGGAGCTGGGGTGTAGCCTGCATATCCTGATGGGCCATCTGGGATGAGGGGAGGGGAGGAGTGGTCATTTTGATTTGAAAGGGCTGTGCCTTCCCCCACACAATGCAGTCTCAAACCCCTTGGTGAGTTGGCTGTGGCCTGGCCTGCGCAAGGCAAGATCTTGAAAACAACAGAGACTTTGGCCTACTTCAAAGGCAGAAAGGGTTATAGGAAGAACACCCAAAACCCCTGAAAATCAGATTACTTCTGGAATCAAGAGGAACCTCTGCCAAGGAGAAGAGCTGGAGAAGCTGGAGGAGGAGTACTGCCTCTTTGTTTGTAACTGTGCTTTGCTGGGTTGGCCTGCAGTAGCTGCTTCTACCTGAGAGAGGACAAAGACTGTCTTTTGTGTGACTTCCGACTGGTGAAGAATCTTCAATGACTTGAAACTGAGCTTGCCTCCTGTTGTTAAAGTCTCAGGAACAACAAAGACTTTTCTCTGCCAGCACTTGGGCTTTCTGTGGAGACTCCTGCCTGCCAAGTGGTGCCCTAACCTGTCTTTGGGCCCTTGAAAGGTGTAGCTGGAGGAAAAGGACAGAAATCCACGCAAAGGCTGCCATGAGGGGAAACTTTTGACGCACCACCGCCTCGCGGCTGAAAAACGACACGCTGCCTGCTGGCAGTTAAAATCGATGTTCCACCTGCATCGTGGCTCGGAGATCAACGCAAAGTGGTTGGAGAAATGATGCGCAACACCCGCAGTGGCTGCTGTTATCGACGCAAGCCCCCACACAGTGCGGTTTGACATCGTGTGACCGGATTTCAATGCAACATTGCTGGGCGCAGAAAATCAACGCAAAGACTGCCCGGACCCGAGGTGCCCGTCCGGATCGATGCAGTGCCCTCTTGCAGGAGAGAAGAAACGATGCACGCCTACCCGACCGGAGGAGGAATGCAGCACGTTCTTGCTTGCGGGTGAGAAATTGATGCATTGCTGGCCTTTTTCGATGTACACTCACCCGTGTGGCTTTATTTTGATGCTACCCAGGTACTTTTGTGCACTAACAACATTCTTTCTGTTTTCAAAAGGGTTTAAGACTTTTTTGCTTTTTAAATTCATAACTTGACTTGTGTATTTTGTATTTTGTTTTTCATTTTGGTCTTGTATTGTTTAGATAAAGTTTACCTATTTTTCTAAACCTGTGTTGTGTAATTTTGTAATGTTTTCACTGAGTTACTGTGTGTGTTGGTACAAATACTTTACACCTTGCTTCTAAAGTTAAGCCTGCCTACTGATGCCAAGCTACCAAGGGGGTGAGCTGGGGGTTAACTGAGGGTGATTCTCCTTTACCCTGACTAGAGTGAAAGTCCTTGCTTGGACACGGGTTAACCTGACTGCCAACCAAAGACCCCACTTCTAACACCCTCATTTCCATCTTATTTGTGGACCTCCTGAATTCTCCTGATCAGAACTGTCAGAGAACGTTCTTAGGGAGTGAGGTCAGTTGCACTTTTCCACAAACTGAGAGTCATTTTAAGTCTAAACAGAGTACTTTCATTCTTGCTGCTTGTGTCTAGGGCATCCTGGTGAGTATTGGTTCTCTAAATAAGTGGGCACCAACCTCTCAACAGGCTTCAGTAAAAATGAGAACATTAATCAATACTAAAGGACATTCAATGTCATGAGCCAAGAAGGTCCCTCATCTGAAAACTGAGGAAAGGGCCAAAGGAACTCTTACAGAAGGAGATCTTGTGGTAATGTCCTCACCACATAAATGCCTCAAAACTGGATCACTTAATGTTGAAGATTTCTACAACCTTTTATGTCACTTCTCTCTATGTCCCCTTTCTTATTTAACAGAAAATCCAGTCAGTCTCAAGATTCCAAGATGGCTTTGCTCAGCCATCCGATCACCACACAGTCATTGTCAGAAGTTGAGATACGAATTTCCGAAAAATATCTGCAATTGTAGTGCTTACAAACTTAAAGTGCCAACCAGGGCTATCTGGTTGGGCTAGATTGACGTAATCCAAATTTCAGGCCAACAGCGATGGAATGCTGGCCAGCTACAAGGACCAACTTTCTCCTGCTGAAATAGTACCTTGTATGGAGGGTTACATCAACATCGAAGATCTGATGCGAGGAGCAGAGGTGACAATGCCAAGGTGATACGTAGGTCTTGATCGGTGTAGTCTGGGAATGTGTCATCCTAGAGCCATGCAGTTGACAATCTCCAAGCACAAATCCTTTGCGATTCATCTTCAAGCCACAGTGCCATTGATGTGAAGGTGATTCAACAGGGCTGATGGTGATGCATCGATCCTGAGCCGCACAATCGAGGATGTTTAGTCCTTGTCCTCAGCGGTGATGCAGTTGCAGCACTGAGAAGGGAAGCAGCGGTTCCAATCGATGAAAAGGTGGGTGACACATGGATTTTCTCAGGACACAGCTGCAGGACCCACTTTCAAGGGCCCAGGACTGGATTGACACCACTTGGCAGGGTAGTACTCAGATGGTAGATCTCAAAAGCTGTAGCAGAGTGGAGTGAAGTGTTTGCTGTCTCTCAGACTTCAGGACAGGAGGCAAGCCAGTAAGCTCTTGGAGTCACTTGGAGCCAGATGTAGCAATTTTCGAATTTACGATTCGGAAATTGTGAGTCGGTGCGACTTGCAATTTCAGAAACGCAAATTCGGATGCAGAACGGTGTCTTAGACACTGTCTGTGAATCGCTATAGGGTCGCAAAGACCCACCTCATTACTACTAGGTGGGTCGAATTTTGCGACCCGATAGCGATTCCCTGCACTCACAGGGATGGTGGCCTGCTGGAGACAGCAGACCTCCATGTCTGTGACTGCTTTTTAAATAAAGCTGTTTTTTTTTTTTTTGTATTGCAGCCTGTTTTCCTCAAAGGAAAATGAGTTGCAATACAAAAAAAATAACAAAACCATTTGGTTTCATTTTTTCAGAGTAGGCAGTGGTCCATTGGACCACTGCCTGCTCTGAAAATTTTTTTTTGGCAACATTCACAAAGGGGAAGGGGTCCCATGGGGACCCCTTCCCTTTTGTGAATGGGTTACCACCAGGGTGACACTGGTGGTAACTGCGAATTGCTTTGCGACCGCGTTCGCGGTCACAAAGCAATTTAGCATCGCGGTACGAGTCGCAAATAGGAAGGGGACACCCCTTCCTATTTGCAAGTCGCATTCACATTTTGCGAGTCGGTACTGACTAGCAAAATGTGAATGTGCATCGCAATGCGCATTTTGCATGGCGCAAACTGCGATTTTTGCAGTTTGCACCATGCAAAATGCTACCTACATCTGGCCCTTGGTTCTGGGGATTAAGAGATGCAGGTCCAGTGCTTCTCACTCCCAGGAAAGGAGGACAGCAGGCAACAGGGCAAGCACAGCAAACCAAGAGTCAATTAAAGTACAGCAGAGTGGCAGTCCTTTTAGCAGCACAGCAGTTACTCTGTCACTGGGATCCTGCTAGCCAGGACCACGGTGCCCATAGATAAAAACCTATATGTCAGAGTGTTTTGCCTGTCTCACTGGGATCCTGATAGCCAGGACCCCAGTGTTCTTAGTTTGTTGCCTAATATGTATGACTGTGTAGTACCTAACTGTGTCACTGAGGCTCTGCTATTCAGAACCTCAGTGCTTAGGCTCTCTCTGCTTTTAAATTTGTCACTGTAGACCAGTGACTTTATTTACCAATTTCAATTGGCTTACTGGACCCCTCATAAGTCCCTAGTATATGGTACCTAGGTACCCAGGGCATTGGGGTTCCAGGAGATCCATATGGGCTGCAGCATTTATTTTGCCACCCATAGGGAGCTCAGACAAACCCTTTCACAGAACTGCCATTGCAGCCTGCATGAAATAGTGCACACACTATTTCACAGCCCTTTTCCCCACACTTAAGTAACTTATAAGTCACCTATATGTCTAACCTCCACTTTCTGAAGGTTAGGTGCAAAGTTACTAAGTGTGAGGGCACCCTTGAACTAGCAAAGGTGCCCCCACATAGTTCAGGGCCATTTCCCAGGACACTGTGAGCGCGGGGATGCCATTACACGTGTGCACTAGATATAGGTCAATACCTATATGTAGCTTCACAATGGTAACTCTGAATATGGCCATGTAACATGTCTAAGATCGTGGAATTGTCCCCCCCATTCCAAATCTGGTATTGGGGAGCCAATTCCATGCATCCTGGGGGCTCGAACATGGACCCCAGTACTGCCAAACCAGCTCTCTGAGGTTTGCAATGCAGCTACAGCTGAAGCCACCTCACAGACAGGGTTCTGCTCTCCTGGGGTCGGGGCAGCCCAGTCCCAGGAAGGCAGAACAAAGCATTTCCTCTCAGAGCAGGGTGTTACACCCTCTCCCTTTGGAAATAGGTGTTACAGGCTGGAGAGGGGTAGCCTCCCCCAGCCTCTGGAAATGCTTTGAAGTGCACAGATGGTGCCCTCCTTGCATACACCAGTCTACACCAGTTCAGGGACCCCTTCTCCCCTGCTCTGGTGGGAAACTGGGCAAAGGAAAGGGAGTGACCACTCCCCTGTCCATCACCACCCCAGGGGTGGTGCCCAGAGTTCCTCCAGTGTGTCCCAGACTTCAGCCATCTTGCTTTGCAAGGTGTGGAGGCATTCTGGAGAGCTGTGAGTGGGCAGTGCAAGCAGGTGACGTCACAGACCCCTCCTGATAGGTCCATACCTGAGAAGGTAGCCAATCCCCCTCTCCGGGCTATTTAGGGTCTCTCCTGTGGGTTCTCTTCAGATTCTGCTTGCAAGTTTCCTTCAGGAATCCTCTGCAATAACTTCAGCATCCTCTGACCTCGGATCAACTACAGCTGCTCCAAGAAATGCTATAACTGCAACAAAGTGTCTACAAGAGACACTTTTCTTCAGCAACCTTAACTCCAAGTCAGCAACTACAACAGTTTCCACGGTGTGCATGCTCTGGGGACTCCCTGTCATCATCCTGCGCCAGAAGGACTGAAGAAATCTCTTGTGGAGTGACAGAGTCAGTCCCCTGCTCCAAGCAGACACCTTCCAAGGCAACGACCGGTACCCTGGGACTCCTCTCACGGCAACGAGCGTGCTCTGAAGGACACAGAGGGTGGACATCATCTACATAGACTGTCCTGAGATCCTGCTGACGCAATTTGGAGGTGGTAAGACCTTGCCTTCTCCGAGAACAACAGTACCCCTGTGTTTTGTGTCTTCTTCACCTCCTGAGGCCTCTGTGCACTCTTTGCAAAATTCCTTTGTGCACAGCCTGGCCCAGGTCCCCAGCACTCGACCCTGTGATGCTCAGCTCGCTGAGTTCTTCTCCAGCAGCATGAGACCTTCTTTTGTTGTGCTGCATCAACTGCATTTTGCTCCTCCTCATTTGAACCCAGATCCTGCTGCTTCTGGGGGTGCTGGCTGGCACCTTCAGGGCTCTCTAAAGTGCCTAGAGCCCCCTCTTCCTCCTCACATAGAGTTGAGGCCCCCAGATCCCTCCTAGGTCCATCCAGCGCCATTTTGATGAAAAATGCACTTTTGCCGTAGCCAAGGCTTGTTGGTAGCTTCCAACACAAAATCTCATCTGCAATGATCTTTACGCCGTGGGACATCTTTTGCATCATGCAGAAAAACGCTGCCATCTTCCTAGGGTACATTTCTGCAGTTTTCAACTCACAAGGGACTCTTCTTTTGCACCCTCTTCTGTGTTGGCAGGAGCTCCTGTCCTTCCTGGAACTACTTTCACTTCTGGACTTGGTCCCCTTCTTTTGCAGGTCTTCAGGTTCAATAATCCAGCAGTTGTTCTTTGCAGACTTTGTTGGCTGCTGCAAAATCCCAAAAACGAGGTGTAGTGTGTCTAAGGAAACTTGCAGTACTTTACTCCTGCTTTTCTGGGCTCTGGGTTAGGTAATTTACTTACCTTTACTGTATTCTTACTCTCCCAGCGATTCTGCACACACTACACTTGTCTAGGGGGGAATTCGTGATTCACATTCCACTTTTTTAGTATAAGGTTTGTGTTGCCCCTAGACCTATTTTCTCCCTTTGCATTTCCTACTGTTTGCATTGTTCTGTGACTACTTACTTGTCTAAATTTGGTGTCTAGTGTATATATTGTGTATAATACTTACCTCCAGAAGGAGTATTGTCTCTAAGATATTTTGGGTATTGTGTCACCCAAATAAATACCTTTATTTTTGGTAACACTGAGTATTGTCTTTACTTGTGTATAAGTACTGAGTAACTATAAGTGGTATTGCATGAGCTTTGCATGTCTCCTCGTTCAGCCTAAGCTGTTCTGCTATAGCTACCTCTATCAGCCTAAGCTGCTAGAACACTACTGCATTCACTAACAAGGGATAACTGGACCTGGTGTAAGGTGTAAGTACCCACGGTACCCACTACAAACCAGTCCAGCCTCCTACACAGTGGTGTCTTTGAAATGGGGGGTGACTTCAAAGAGAGGCTTTGAAGTTGACACAGGCCCTCCATTTGCTGCCCTGGCACCAGAAACAGCACAGGGGTATGCATCTCCATGTGTTGAGACAGGCACAGCCCTATTCAGGTGCATGTGTCAGCTCCTCCCTCCTGTCTAGCTCAAGAAGGGTGTAATGGCACACCTCAGCTTCCCATTTGTGTGACTGTCTAGAGGTAATGCACAAAGCCCAGCTGTCCTCCAACCCTGATGGTTATTGGAGAGAGGCAACAGGCACACTGGGCTTAAGAGCAGAAAAATGCCAACTTTCATGTAGTGGCATTTTTAAAGTTGTAATTATAAATCCAACTTTACCATTAAAAAGGATTTAATAATCCAAGTCCATAGGTAGCAAACATTACTGTCCTACTCCTTCTCAATCAGGAATTACAGGTAATAAATGTCACTTGTTGCGCTGCCCTCCATCGAGTAGATATGTCCCATAGTGCTCAAAAAGTCTTTCAATACTCTATTACACTAACACAAATCAATACCGTATAGAAATATCAAACCTGTCAAAATTGCACCAGAATCATAATGCATCAACCTACAGCCAGTGACTATTCGGACAGCGTTCGCGCCAATACAGTACCGGGCCATCAGTTTTTGAGCACTCTGTGTAAACGGGCCGCACCAGCATTACACTGCGTGTACAGCAGCTTTATTGCAAACCTGCCCAATGGATACATGACCGACCTGCAGCGACCGGAGCCCCAGCAACTGCCACCTGCCGCCGTATCTGCAGCTCCAGCTCAGCAGCCTCCTCCTACTGCACCCTCACCAGTCCCGTAGAGGCGCCAGTCCACCGAGTCTGTCTCGGTTGGCAGCAGCTTCTTCACCTCCATACCAACGCCGTGAAGCAGATGGCAGCTGCTGCCTTGGCTGAGCTGGTGGAGCAGACCTTGGTAGTGACAGGACAAGCCAAGAAGTTCAAACAGCTTCTGGTCATTGACGAGCCACACGTTGACTGACAAAGCAGTGTCTGCTCACACAAAGATTGCTGGAGTTTGAAAGCGAAGGAACGGGGACGTTTGTGCACATGCTCAGAGTGGTCAGATCGGGACAGGGACGTCAACTCCCAGCAGGGGGAGAATACTTTACCCAGTGAAGGAATTTGGCAAACTTGCTCTTCGCTTGGGAAACACAGGGAAGCCATCACAGTGGCAGGTGAAAATGGACGTTACTACTGCCCACTAGCACTGCAAGGCTGAACAGTGCTTGACTTCTGCTTGGATCTACCCTTTTTGAGTGTCCCTAAGGATGACGACTGCCTGGGTCTGCTAGGTGGACATTGCTTCGGTTCTTCAGTATAGGCACTGTATACTATAGGCCAGTATATGAGTGTGCGAAGGGTGCAACAAGCGTGCTCGTGCCCCCCATTGGACTGAGGAAGCATTAAATAAGTCATTCAGTGGAAAGCAAGACTGAGGTCAAGCACTGCAATAGGCGACAGTAAGCAGTAGGGGGTTTGGCGGCGCTTAGTTTCTTCCTGCTGATGGTTCTGAACACTTGTTTGTGCTCTTATTGGACACAGACATAGCCCAACTCCTCAAGCAAGAGAGTTGGAGCATTTCGAGACCTGAGAAGGGAAGAGAAAAGGAAAGAAAGAAGAAAGAAGTAAGTGTGCTTGTGCCCCCCCTCGGCCTTAGGGAAAACCTGTGATAAACAAGGTGGAACAACAGTAAGTCCAGGGGGTGTGGCAGCGCTTAGTCATTTTTGCTTGCAGGACAAAAAAAAATGGAACCATAAAATAGCATAAACCTCATAAAGTGAGCACATGCTGAAGATGAAGCTGGAAAACCTGCTAAAGGAGGTCAAATCCAATGGCCCGAAAGGGCCGAGGGCTCACGGATCTTTTGGTGACAATTGGAAACTGGCACATTAATATTTCTTAGATATAAGGATCATAGTAAACCAAAGCAGCAGAGGAAATCACTGAGGGCAAGAGGCCCCCTCAAGGCACTGGGCCCGAAGTCTAATCGCAATATGGAAAAAAAGTGACAAAAAAATCTTTGGTGTCACAACAGCACCCCAGCCCGATTGATCTATGCCTGAGAGGCCCTATTTTGGGGAAGATGGAGTCTTTAGTATCGGCATATTCCATACAGATCACAGATCCCACAGCTCTGGCCATTTGCAAGGTGCATTACAATGCCTCGACCTGGAGCACCAGAAAGGCCCAAAACCAAAGCCTGAAGCAAAATGCTCGAGATGTCAACCAACCATAGATACATAACTATTTTACAAGAACTAGGGATGGTCCAGGTATTGCAGGGGAATCAGTGGGTTTCACCGCTCATAAGGGGACACAAGGTTTATGATCTGATCCAGGAAGTAAGACATCGCAACCAGAACAAATACAACATGAATCCTGCGGCATCGTAGGCACAGATAGCAGCCTGGATGCCTCACTCATCGGGGAACTAATAGAGCTAGCGGATACCGCAATAGGAGGTAGTTCAGCAACTCACAATAAGAACCAACTGCATGACACTCCTGGAACTATCATCAGCAACAATATCAGCACCCCACAAACACATCAAGCAAAAGTAAAGAGCCTATCACCGACGACAGGATCGCCATGCAGTGTGTTGGATGTTCATGTAAGGGACAGCTGACGGCAGCCACCTATTGAGACTCACTATATGTCACCAATCCAATCGGTGGCCTGTTGGGCCAAGATCTAATAGATACTCGTGGGTCCGCATCTTCCCCTAAACAGTGTTCTGAGTGGGACCCACAGGTCTCAAACAGCTTATTGAGTCAGGAAGGGCTATGCTCGCATGACCCCTGTCCCAACGAGCAAGCATGTAAAGAAGATTATGGAAGAAATCCTGGAGAAAAAATAAAAGGAAATCATGTACCCAATGTGGATTGAGAGGCAGGGGGCAACACTGACTGCATTATAACCACTATCAATGAGTCTTTGCTGGCGGCAGTGAAGGCGCTGTCCTGTCAATCCCATAAGATGGAGATTCAATTAGACTTAATCCATATGATGGCTCAGAATGTGCTCTTGATAGACAATAAATTGAATGCGCTGATGGGGAAGTTAGAAGGGTGGGTCCGTTGCACCCCTATGGGGAAGGTAGAGGATGGGAGTCACGAAGAAGCAATTCTGGATAGACTGTCAACATTGCCAGAGCTGTTATCCAGTTTAATTCAATCATGCAGATCTACAGGTGCCACTGTAAAGGAACAAAAACTAGCTCTATGTCACTTGGTAGCAAGAAACAGGACACCCGTAAAGGGAGTCCCCCTGTATCCAAGTCTCAGGGGTTGGCTTGCATGGAGCATGATGAGAGAATGGCCCATTCTCCTAGGGCGTATCCGCAATCTCCTGTAATTATTGTGAGGAAAAAAAATCCTGAGTTGTTAAATCTGGAGAAAGCTGCAGACCAGCCACAAAGACCTTCGTCTCTCATGGTGTTTCCACCCAACCCCTCCATTTCTGTGGGAAATAAAAGCTTAGATGAGCTAACTTCAGAGACAAGTCCTAAAGAGTCCCAAAATGAGCCTCCCCTGATGGTGTTGCAACCTTCCCCCACAAACACGGTGGGGAAAAGTAGTCAAGAAGTGAAAACCGTGGTGATAGAGTCAAACAAGCAGCATAAGTTGAGCATGGGGTATGGCCAAAAGCCATTACTGACAAGAAGACAGAAGAAGAGATTGAAAAAAACACGTAAATCCGTTAAAAAAACACAAGATGGCATCCTACTGAGAGACCACTTAACAAAACCAGCAACCCCGCAGATACATTGGCACCTTACCCCATTTTTATGCAGAGATCAGTAGTTACCTCCACACTGAGCGTCGGCCCTGTAGATGAGGATATCCCATCTAACATTGAGTTTAAACCCCAAATCAATGACAGTAAGGCTATTTCGGCTAACAAAGAAACCTATAATCTCCCACTTATCAATTATGGGTCGGGGTTTCTAACATAGCACTCAGTCAAGTACCATCTATAGTAGGTGCTAGGTCTGTTAGAAATTCAGCCCCAGGGTTAACAAAGGGTCCTTCACCAGCTGGAGGGGAGTTGCCTGCAATGGGACAAGACTCTACACGGAGCACGGAAATAGCACTGGTGACGGGCTACACTCCTGTGCCTTACCTTTTGGGCATGGAGGGTAGGTATAGCTTTACTGAAGAAAACCCAGATAGAGAGTTAAATAATATCCCATGTGTTTCTAACAGGGCTGCAGGTCTGAATAAACAAAGTAATAGTGACAATGTAATCGACCAGCATCTGAGATGTGTAGATGCCACCTCTGTACCGCAAGGGGCTATGGAGATAGTTGAGAGGGGGTCTCAATCAACAGGAAGCTTAAAGTCAGGCCAGGAGGGGGACTGGAGTAGTGAGAACAGATGTCAAATTGTCTAGAAACAGATTATAAATATACTAGGGTACTAAAGATAAAGCCTGCAATCTATCAAGAACACACGGATCTATCAACAATAATGTTTACCCCATTTTATGCTTCTCAGGGGTCATGGGATATTCTCAATAGGTCTAATATCCTACGATTACTACATCATATTTCAGCATTTGCAAACTTAATGTCAGAAGACTTAATAGAGGTAAACTTTAGCATTCTCACATGGATTAGTGAGATTTAATCAACAGTGACCACGTAGTCGGCACAAAGTAATATTGATAGAATCTTTGAATCTGAAGGCCTGTTAGAAAATTGGGGCATAAGAATTAGTAAGGAAGTCAGAGATTTGTACCCACGAGCCTCATCCACCAGAAATCAAGCACCATCTCTGGTGAGAGAAAATCTAAAAGTATTGAGAGGTTCCTCGGCTATGAATCCACTATTCTCAGGGGAAAAAATAACCATACATCTGATAAGGGAAACTGGTGATATCAACCAGGATGAACCTAAGAACATAGGTAGGGCTGAATCTGGTGGGATAAATGAGTGTCATGATACTTTGAGGGGGCAAGGATGGGATTGGCTCCCTGCAGGACTGTCTTCCAGAAGGAAGAAGTGCATTTAGCTCTGTAAGCACCACCAGCAAACTTGAATCAAATCCATTCAAAATAATTTGCTGGAACGTGGCTGGCCTGGCTACATCACTAACCAGTGCTGGCTTTAAGATTTTTTCAGACAAGGCAGACATAATGTGTTTTCAAGAAACATGGACGGTAGAACCGATGGCCATAGAGGGCTTTATAACATTTCAGTCCCCTGCATATAAAAAATTATTTATTTGGTAGAAGCATCGGAGGCCTTGCTACATATGTTAAGTTAGATCTGGCCATTAAACTAGTAACGTGGGAGAAATCTACTAGTAACATGCTACTGCTAACAATACATGGCTTAGCTTTATGTAAAACAATCACTCCGGTCACAGTGAAAAACATATATATTAACCCCTACCACGGTAAGATATTGATGATGGCCAAATCTACACTGGCCCTATTGAAAGAGTTTGTCCATGATCACCTTGGCCATGAGTATGTATTGGCAGGGGACTTTAATATTCGGCAGCTTGGCCAGGAAGGGGGCCACTCTCAAGACCCCGTACGACTGGCTTTAGAAACGTTTTTGAATGAATATGACATAAAAACAACTGATCGTAGCAATATAGCAGTGGGCACCTGCATCCCTACTTTTAGAGACATATCCACAATAGATTGTATCTTTTTAAGCCCAGGACTCCTGAGCCAATGCCTAAGCCACAGGGTGGTTTATAGATCTGAAAGTGACCACTACCCGGTGGTGATAAAAGTTGCTCTATGGGCTATGAGACATGACCTGTATAAAGCAAGTGGTCATCAATTTGCAGAACCCCCCACCATAAAACGCATTAAATGGTCTGCTCCCTGTAAAACAAAATATGAGGCATGGAAGAAGGCAAATGGTCCAATAAACCTTCACCAGGGGGCGGGTCAAATAATAGATCAATGGGGGCTGGTGCTTAAAAAACGTCATGCTCACCTCTGCATTAGAGTGCAGCCAGGTCAAACTGGGTGTAAACAGAACAGGGTGACTAAGCAGCTATTACCCAAGGAATGCTCACAGTATAAAAAGTGGTATTGGCAGGCAGAAAGGCATTACAAGAGGCTCAAAAATCCGGCCTCAGTTGCATTAAGGAAGTCAACAAGGAAAGACTATAAAAATGCATTATGGATGCTGAAGACCAAAGAGACGGAAGAATGTTGAAAACATCTGGTAACACTGCTCCCATCCACATAAAGTATGGAATTTTGGGATTTCATCAGCACATTGCTTTAAGACTCCGAAACAAACACTAACGTGATCTCAGCCAGTGACTGGGAAAGGCATGTGGGAAATACGTATGTGGACATAAAATATGTAGGGGATCAAGCTCACAGCGCAGGCCTTAATAAATCGGATGTTTTAGACAACAAAATTTGCCCCATCACCATTAAAACTGTGCAAACTATCCTTGGCAAAATGAGGCGAGATGGGGCCCTTGGACCTAATGGCCTGCCAGGGAGCATCTTCAGAGATGACCAAGCCTACTGGGACGCACCCCTGACAACTTTATTCAACGACTGCTTACATTTTTCGGTGTTTCCGGTGGCATGGAAGGGATCAATACTTCAACCTATCTATAAGAAAGGGGACATTACTTGCCCTGAAAACTACAGGCTGATAGCCTTATTGGATGTAGATGGTAAAGCCTATGCAAGGGTTTTACTACAAGAGCTGGAAGAATGGATCTCAGCAAATGGCATAATTCCACCCTATCAAACAGGTTTTAGACCTAGTTCCTCTACGTTAGATAATGTTCTGGCACTTTCATATCTTGGACAAGAAGCACTAAAACCAATGTCTCCACCGCTTTTTGCATGCTTTATTGACTATAGTGCGACTTTTGACGGGGTGGTGCGGCACACCCTGTGGAAGAAACTACCGTCCTGGGGGATTCCAAGGAAATTGCTAGCTTCAACAATGGCCCTATACTCGGGCACCTGGGTGAGAATAAAAATCACAAAATCACATGTGACTAGGAAGATTTTTACCAACAGAGGCCTAAAACAGGGCTGTGTCATAGCGCCCACTCTCTTTAATTTATATACAGCTGACTACAATGAAAGAAATTCCTTAAAAGCGAACGCAGAAAAAACTAAAGTTCTGTTTTTTAGCCGTCAGTCAAAAAATGTGTATAGAAGATGGAAACTCAGTCCTCTAAGTATAGAGCTGGAAGACAAATATGACTACTTGGGGGTCTGGTTATCAAATACGGGGAGAATAACACATCAGGCAGCGGCACTGTCCTCTAAAGCAGTAAAAATCTCACACGTATTAGCAAAACTCCATCAGCGGATTAAGGCACCCACATTTAAATCCCTAGGGAGGGTGATAAGAGCAAAACTATTACCTTCAATTACTTATGGCCATCTGGCTTTTCCGGACAAATTGACAGTGACTCTAGAGAATGCCCAGATAAGAGACTATAAAAGGATCCCTAGGATCCCCAGATCAACAAAGCATGCAGGGATACAGTTGGAACTAGATATAATATGTATGGATCTGTCATGCAAAATAGATATGATAAAGTTTTATCCAAGTGTCAGCAGGGCTGAGGATTGTAGCCGCAGGGGGGCTCTGAAAGTAATTTTCAAAAATAAAACAAGTAACTGGGCCATCTATCTAGCAAAGGCGGAGGAACAGTTCAACCTGGCCCCTTCCTACTCTACAGACCCTGCCATCACGAAAGCGGTTTTGAAGAAAAAACTGAAAGTGCTCAGTGTGCAAGCTTCTAGAGCCAAAGATATCTTAACAGTCAGGGACATACGTGGAGCTGACAGCCTGCATGAATCGTATGCAACCTTCAAAGGCCAGCCTTATCTAAAAGCCCCGCTAGGAGAACGAGCATTCCAGTACATCCTTCAGATGCGCCTTTTAACCTTACCTGCCTGGAATATCGACAGAAGTGGAAAACTGCACAAGGGCACATGCACGAATGCCCGTTGTGTAAATGCCACACTGAATCAATAAAACATCTTGTATGTTGTTGCCCTTGTTTGGCGTCTGAACAGAACCTCCTGTTAAAACCTCTGTTCTTGAAACATGGGGAAGAACATGCTACGAAGCCCTAAGCCTCATCTTTACCACAGTAATCCCCATGGAACAGGCCTGTTTCGGAAAATTCTTCCATAAGCTGTGTTCAGCCTTATGTCAGGCAAGGAGCCAAACTAGCAAGGCTACCTGTGGAGGGTGGGGGGTTCCTCGAAGAAACGGCTATGACGAGATGGCTCCTGCTGCCCAAGTCATCTTCCCCTGTCACCTAATGGCCTTGGATACTGTAAACAGGTCTGAGTCAACATGCAAACAATTGGCTGATGTTCGCAGAAGGTTGTATTATGGGTATTTACTTCTGTAAACAGCCTGTCGGTAACATCTGGGGACCCCAGGTTGGGGCAATTTTTCTGGGTGCTATAGTACTTTACAGCATTCTATAGAAGGTGCCATGACCAGGCATCTCTCTTGGCACTGGAAGGGTATCTCTTACTGCCTATTTTATTTATTTTAGTTTATTATTTTAAACATAAATGATTTTAATTAATCAGGCAATACAGATTCATTTATTCATTAATGCATCAACCACACCTACATGTAGAAAAATTACTGTATGAAATAAACATCACCCAAAAAAAGAACACATGCATTTGAAACACTAAACACTAAATAAAAACAAAGGCCCATATTTATACTCTTTGACGCAAAACTGCGCTAACGCAGTTTTGCGCCAAAAAAATTTGCGCCGGCTAACGCCATTCTGAAGCACCATGCGGGCGCCGTATTTATTGAATGGCGTTAGCCGGCGTTAGCCAACCGGCGCTGCCTGGTGTGCGTGAAAAAAAAACACGTACACCAGGCAGCGCCGGCGTAGGGAAAAATGGCGTTTGGGCGTCCAAAAATGGGGCAAGTCAGGCTGAGGCAAAAAATCGTCTTAACCCGATTTGCGCCATTTTTTGGGTGCCCAGACGCCATTAACATGACTCCTGTCTTAGCAAAGACAGGAGTCATGCCCCCTTGCCCAATGGCCATGCCCAGGGGACTTCTGTCCCCTGGGCATGGTCATTGGGCATAGTGGCATGTAGGGGGGCACAAATCAGGCCCCCCTATGCCAATTTTTTTTTTTTTTTAAATACTTACCACAACTTACCTTTTCTTCCCTGGGATGGGTCCCTCCATCCTTGGGTGTCCTCCTGGGGTGGGCAAGGGTGGCAGGGGGTGTCCCTGGGGGCTTGGGAGGGCACCTCTGGGCTCATTCTGAGCCCACAGGTCCCTTAACGCCTGCCCTGACCCAGGCGCTAAAATCCGGCGCAAATGCGGGTTTTTTAGTCCCGCCCACTCCCGGGCTTCATTTTTGCCCGGGAGTATAAATACAACGCATATGCATCGCAGTCATTTTTTAAGACGGGAACGCCTACCTTGCATATCATTAACGCAAGGAAGGTGTTCACGCAAAAAAATGACGCTAACTCCATGAAGTTTGGCGCTAGACGCGTCTAACGCCAAAGTATAAATATGGAGTTAGTTTTGCGTAGAATTTGCGTCGAAAAAAACGACGCAAATTCGGCGCAAACGGAGTATAAATATGCCCCAAAATGTACAAAACTAAAATACCTAATCCCATCTTCACATGACACAGTAAGAGCTGATGCACATGTTTACATGATTGTTTGATACTGTTCTGGGCGCATCAGATTCTGAAGATAGCACTAATAAAATGACAGCCAATGCATGTAAGTAGTTAGTTAGTTGCATCCTCACCTTTTCCCTTGCCATTATCATAGTATGTTGTCTATGCAGATTGCTATTTAACCATAGCCTACATATGTCTTAACATGCAGTGGCAGTAGTGAAGTATTTACTGCATGTTTTATGTCATTCTTTGCACCCATTACAATATGTTTTTAAATGTAGTGGTATGACTGCACCCACTGAATGCAGGAACAAGATTTCTGCATCAAGTTAGTTTTAGCACAATAAGTCTAAAGGAAGGGGGTTAGGCGTTAATGAAACCCCTTTGTTTATGCACATGTTATTTCCTAGTACTTTGCTTGATTATAGACACTGTTTTTTTCTTAATCTCATAATCACCAGTTCAACAGTTAAATGATTGTAAACTATTTTTTATTTTATTTGTATTCCAATGTTGCTTTGAAATGGCACAATTCAGAGAATTGAATAATTTCAAAAAATAAATACATTGCTTTGTACAAAATGGTTCGTATTTCAGCACACAATAAATAGAACTGAACAATACTAGGAAAAGCTCATAAAGTTACAAAGACAAATAGTAGCCAAAAAGCAACGACATCTGAGTACATCAACGTTAAGAACTGGTAGACTTTCTAAACTATTCCAACAAGCTTTGGGCTTAGGCCAACAGAAAATAAGACTGGGAGTCACGTGTAAAATTGGTATCCTTGGGGTATTAAAGGAAAACGCATGTATTTTTACATTAAGAATATCCACGCGGCCCTTGGATTTACTACCAGTCACAGAATTTTCACTCATGGAGATAGACTTCCCATGGTATTAAGGGCAGCAGATGTGACATCATCCATCCTTTGACTCACCATCCACATGGTTACATCACATGCTTCACTACTCATCTCGTCCCTTTTTTCCTTAACAGGATTCCATTTGCTTATGAAGCGTTAAAATAATGACAAGGAATGGTAGCACAAAGGTGATCATTGAGGTGATAGCCCTGCTTACTTCCTGTTTTTGCTTCAGCTTTCTTCACTCCTGAGGCCTGCCATTACAAAAACCAATACATGGGTAGCATTTTCTAAGCCTAAGTCTAATCGATGTACATGTGTCGACCAGCAATTGTAAATTTTACTGCCTACTAAGAAGACTAATGCACTCTGGGGTCTTCATACGTCAATCATACCAGGTGCGCGCCTCATCACTACACTATTTTTCACAAATCTGTATGTTGAACAATTAAACTGTTCCAGTGTCACTGACATAACCAAACATATTAGTGCCCCCTACATTCTTTTGACAATTTTGAACTTTAGCACAAAATAGAGGTCTTGTTTATTTTTCTGTAATTTGCTGCACCAAAATAGGAATTGTGTAGCAAAATTTTAAAAATCAAACAGTGCCATTATGAAAGAACACTACTTCCAATCAGTTTAACGGAATATCTCTTGCTGTGTCTTTCCCTCCATAGATCATCTTCTATTTTATATTTTAAACCCGAAGAAAGGTTACAACAGGAATATCAAACACATTCTTGGAAAAAAAGTAATTGATGACACACTCATATTACATCAATCCAATCAGAGAATTAATGCATTCTTTAAAATTATCAATGCTGCAAACTTGAATTAATTGTTGTTGTGTTCCACAGTTAATGTAGGATTTATTTGCTGTGAAAAGATAAGCCACGTTGCTGATGCTTATTTCATGAGTCCTGTATCAGTGCCGAGCAGGAGAGGGATGCTGCCACAGGAAGAGAAATCAGTCCCTGGGCTCAGAGATACACTTCTGAGAACCAGCTGAGATGATGCATTCAATGGAACAGACATGGAATTAATTAAATGAGCTGTAGTCCACTGCTAAGAAGCTAATTTTATGCAAATGGGATGTGGTGAGGATACAATTTACAGAATCAGGCCTGAATTGAGAGCTAACACAAATCATGTAAAGTGAAAAGAGTTTTGTGAATTCTAAAGCAACTAATGGTCACCTGTGTGTCTTCATTTCCTATCAGGAGTGAGCTGTCAAGGGGTCTTAATTAAAAGTTGCTTTGGTAGAGAATGCTGCCCCTGGCTTCCTCTTTGATACTTCTAGCACTGACAATGCTGTGGTAGCCTCCGGGCCATGAAGGCAGCAGCAGTAAATAAACAGCTCTCTGAAGAAACGTTTAATTTCTGTACTTTTCACTCTGCCTTTTACTTAACTCTAAGTAAAAAATGCAGGAGGTTGTGGGCAAGGTTAAGTGTGGGAGAGAGCAAATTGCTGTGGTGCGTTATTCTGCCCTAGGAAGGAGTTTCATGGGGGGAGAGTGGGTGTTCCCAAGCATCCACCCATGGATTTTGGCGCATTCCCAGTTTTAGCAAAAGTGGTAAGCCTGGGAATGCATCAAAATGCTACATCTCCCTAGAAGAGTTGCAACAAGGAGAAATATCTTTATTTCTCTTAGTTTTTCCTCTATAGCACACATAGAAAGAAGAAAACGCCTCAGAGGATTGTTTTTATGCAGGAAGGTAACAGTCCTGTCTGCAGCGTCAACACCCTTGCGCCATTGCACAAGGGTGCCTGCAGAAGGGTGTCAGCACATGAAAAGGGTAGGATGCATTGTATTATGTTAAATATGGTGCATTCCTGCCCTTTCACGCAGCACAGCAAGGTGGCTTGCTGCGCGGTGTGAAAGCTACATAAAGATGCCCCAGAGCATTTTTTGGCTTAACAGTTCGGGAGTCTTTCGCCTGAGTCAGGTCTATGGGGCTGTATCAAAATTTGTATGAAACTGAAAAATCAACAAGCCTTTCCTTTGGGATATCGGCACATCCTATATGAGAAAACTACTGTACATCCAAAACTCAGACAGTTTGCGCTGAACGTGTAATGGGATCGCGGGTCATTGACTACCCAGAGCATTAACGGGGCGGCAGATCCCGCATTTGGAATTGTTCAGTTCGTTATTAGAGCAAGGGCTGCTCACGTTTCCTTGAGGTTTCACTGGAAGCTGCTGGAAAAAACAGTAGCTTCTAATTTGAGCACCTGGCGTTTGCAATAACACACGTTTGGATTGCGCATGCCTGCTGAGTACAATCAAGAAACACTGTGTTAAACTAGCAACGTGGCACATCAATTTGCCTGCAGTCTATTGTGTTAATGCAGCTCTAGGACAGACGAGCATAGCAGTTAGGGAATGAATGCAAGTTGCAAATGCTCTGCTGCTTCTGTTAATATTGGTTCACTGCTGTGTAGCGGTCAAGGTTATATTTTGGGCAGTCGACTGGCACTACCAGCACTTGTTTTGCCATAAGTGTGCTCTTGGAACTATTACCAGTGGATGCTATTCTCAACCCAACACGCATTTTGTTGCCCACGGTCAGATGTTCTGGGTATGTGTTTTTTTAGATGAGATTAAGCATCTGCTGTGTTGGAATATCAGACTTGAAAATAAATGTCAGCCGTACAGTACCACCACAGGCTCCATGGCAGGCATTTAATCTGGCTCCTGTCGGTTATCTAATTGAAAATAAAAGCCAGTAGGAGCCATCAACCAGCCTCTCACGGAGAGACCATTAAAAGTGTATTACAGTACAAAGAGGAAGCATAAAAACAGCAGGCTTTAGTGTACATGGGAGAGGTTGTGGGCCTGTCGTGTGACTGCAAGTAGCGGCACCTTGTGAAATGGTCTATGAGAAGTTAAAGATAGGTAACATTTTATTTTTTAAACACCGACTTTACCACTTGCTTAAATCAGTTTAATTCTTAACTTTCCTTACGACTCAGGTACAGAAGTGAAGCTGTGCTAAACAAATGCTTGAAAAAGATGCTTCCAATCAAAAATCACCACATGAGAAGGGGACAGAGCCTTTGAGAACTGCTTAATATGCACTTCTGGTCTATCCGAACAGCCAGCCCCCTCCAAAAACCCCAAAGCAACAGCTTGTTTTGGCTAACACCGATGTCCTGGGTTGTTTCCACACCTTTTAATGGTAATTGGCTACCTACAGCTTCCAAAGGCGAGCTGGGAACCCACTTAGTGCTGGAGTTTGCAGTTCACCTTCCCTACCACAGTGTGATATTAACTCCTCACCAGGTGACGTGTGAACGGAGTCAATATCGAGTGACATACAGTGGAACTGTGTAACTTGGCAGGTCTATTCTTCAGTGCTTAACATGAAGGCAAGTCACTTGGAAGACGTTTTTTTTCTTATTTTTTTGCATCGGGAAAACAATCAGAATCATACAATTCCTGACCAGAAAGGGGAATTATAACTCACCGACTTATATTAAAAATAATATCATCACATCATTTAGACATAACGATGACAAAGTGCAGTGTACCTCAGATACAACACACACGTATACCCAAAACAGAAGTAAAATATACATCAATCATTAAGTTGTGAAGATAATGGGCCATGGCCAGAAAGAAACTCACCCATCCATGTTCTGAAGAGGCCCCAAATAGGGGTCAATCTAAATCGATACCTGGCACTTACTAAAAGATCTCCAATGTTCAGGCAGTCATAAACTCCGTGGGTGTGGTGCTTTACTCAATGGCCAGTTTTGGGCCAGAACTAGCCGTGGTAGGGAGATAGCAAAAACAGTAAATCCCAGTTACTCCAAATGGAATTGACTGTGATTTTTTTAGTATAATCATCTTATCCCAGATGACTTTTGTATGAGCAACCTTGTTCAGATTATAAATAAATGAAATCCTAGGACCCACGTATAACAGGGAAGGAGACATAAATATGCGCACTGCGAACCCTTTCAGTTCCACACCAAAAGCATTTCCTTTCCTGCCATAGATAATTTTTGAATAAATGAAAAGAGGTACAATAAAAGGTATTCAAAAATTTGAAAGAATGGACCGTAATACCAGAAACATTCAAGACAGATTGTGCAAGGGTAAATCTGTTCTTAATTTCAGTGTGCAAAACCTCAACCCCCTAAATACATACTCCACTTATCTGCTTAGTGCTGAAAG
This sequence comes from Pleurodeles waltl, assembly GCF_031143425.1. Classification (NCBI taxonomy): domain Eukaryota; kingdom Metazoa; phylum Chordata; class Amphibia; order Caudata; family Salamandridae; genus Pleurodeles; species Pleurodeles waltl. The sequence goes on from NC_090440.1 coordinate 1,268,570,324, forward strand.
ATATGTAAATTCCTCATAGTATCGCCAAAAGGTATAATTTCATAACATAATTAATAAAATCATTCTGGAAGCAGGTACGATCTTGGGCCATCAACTTTTGTAAGAAATTACGTAATTGAAGGTACCTGTAAAATACTTGTAGTCAAAAAGAGAACAAATGCTGCAACACCTCTTCAGACACGCAGACCCCCAGGTACAGTACCTTAGTAAAATGGGAAAACAAGTTGGTGCCCAAAGTCAGGGATTGTGGCATCTCAGGATTGCAGCGTCGGTTCTGGTGTGGCAGGGCGAAGGAGCAGAGGTGTCACGAAGAGTCGTTGGGTCCCTGCTGTGGAGCAGTAGAGGTGAGGCGTCGTCGGTCAGAAGCACTGAATTCACGCACTTCGGGCGAAGTCGATATCCGGTGGTCTCAACGTGGTGCGGCAACTTCCACGGAGTCGCAGACTTCTGCAGGGCTGCAGCAGTGTCAGGCCTGTGAGGGTCGTCATACTCCAGTGAGGACCACGGAGTCGGTCACAGGCGACGCCACAGGATTCGGCAGCAGCATCAGTCCGGAGTCCTCCAAAGTCAGTTTTCTTGGATTTTCACCAGCTTCTCCTTTGAAAGGCCCAGGGAATGGATAGGGCACCCCTTCTCAGGGCAGGAGTCTCAGGAGAGAGTCCAGGTGCTGGTAGGGGAAGTCTTTGATGGGCCTGAGACTTCAGAACAGGGGGCAAGCTCAGTCCAAGCCCTTGGAGATTCTTCTCAAACAGGAATATACCACAAATTCCAGTCTTTGTCCCCTTTCACAGGCAGAAGTAGCAACTGCAGGATAGCCCAACAAAGCACAGTCACAGGCAGGGGCAACACTTCCCATCAGCTCTTCAGCTCTTCTCAATGGCAGAGGTTCCTCTTGATTCCAGAAGTGATCTAATTTTTAGGGGTTTTGAGGCTCTTCTTATACCCCTTTCTGCCTTTGAAGTAGGCCTACTTCGAAGGAAAGTCTCTCTTGTTTCTAAGATCTTGCCTAGCCCAGGCCAGGCCCCAGACACACACCAGGGGGTTGGAGACTGCATTGTGTGAGGGCAGGCACAGCCCTTTCAGGTGTGAGTGACCAATCCTCCCCTTCCTCCCAGCACAGATGGCTCATCAGGATATGCAGGCTACACCGCAGCTCCCTTTGTGTCACTTTCTAGAGAGAGGTGCAAACAGCCCAATTGTCAAACTGACCCTTATTTAGTGAGTGTGAATGGGGATGATGATTGATTGTGGTGGCAGCAGGGCGAGTGTTGTTCAACTAGCATTTGAAAACTTGATTTCAACGATTTGCAATGTTTGGGGGCTGATGGGTTATTCTGCCTGAAGGTGATTGTTAGACCATTCTTTCAGACTTAGCTAAATGTACTTTCATGGTCTGCCCTTTGCTGCACTTTTTTCAAGTTGTTCAGAGACTAGTCAATTTAGTTAACAAATACCATCTACAAAAAAGTGCTCAAGTTCTGTTCATCTATATCAGAGCACTACAGGAGTACCTCTCTCAATCTCATTTGGATGAGGAGGTCTAGAACTCAGGAGTTGGACAGAGTTGGGATTCAGACTCAGACAAACTCAGGACAGGACTACCTTAGCAGCCAGATGAAGGCCATTATGTTTCAAATTCATAAGGAAACAAACATAACTAAACGAGGCCTACTCAGCCCTGAGGAATTCTTTGGAGATGAGTGTATTGATTTAGGAAATGCTGAATGGTGCTTGCTCAAATGTCATACTCCTCTAATAAAGTGGTTGTGGTCAGGGGAGGCACTAACTGAAAACAGACATGTCACATGATGGATGCACTCAGCTAACTATTATGACATTTGTGAGATTGATCAGCCAGCTGCATGCCGCTGCTCATCTGGGATTGGTTTTAAAACTGTTCGCACTTCTCAGTTAAGCTTGCTCTGCCTCTTGGTCCACTCCTCATGAAGCTCCTTTTTTTTCACCTATTAAAATTATAGGAGATAGTGTAGGTGATGTCACGATAGGTCAAGAATAAGCCAATGGCTGATAGTGGGATAGTTGTGGTCAACATCTCCATATTCTTTCATGGAACTTCAATGGCATGAGAGTACTTAGCAAAAGTAAGCTAATTATGGGAGAGCTTCATAGACTTAAGCGACATCTCATTTGTCTGCAAGATACGCCGCTCTTTCAAGAACAAACCTAGCTCCTGGCAGAGCTGAGGTACAAGGTCCTAGTTTCCTCTGGATATAGCTCTTCTCAGCCAGGGGTGGCCTTTTGGCTTTGGACTAAAAATGGTTAATAGCTTTGATCTAATTGGGGGGGTTACAACTAACCATGTGCACAATTTATGGACCCAACTAAAAGGATCTGTCTATGCATGACTATCTGCTTGCAGAACTCCATCAATGGCCTGAGCGCTTACGGTTATATGGTGACTTTAATGTGGTTTTTCACCCCATGGTCGAACCTTTATCACATGGATCACAAATTTCAGCAGGAGGGAGAAAACTCAGAGAGGCTTTGAGTCAGACTATGACTTCTTGTGCTCTAATTGATGTCTGGAGTAGTTCTAGACCTGGCGACTGAGTTTACCTTCTGCTCAGCCCCTCACAAACCCCTCTCTCGTACTGATATGTTTCTTGTCAGCCATTCATTCTACCCATTTGTAAATGTTAGACTAAACTTGATATTTATCTCAGACCATAACTCTTTATCCTTGTTGATTAATTTAGACTGGTCCATTCAGCTTCCCACTCCAACATAGGTGGACCTATGTCCAAAAGCTGTTGTTGGATAATGATTATATCAGGGTAATGAACAATAAGATAAATAGCAATTTAGGGGTAAATCTATGATATCTGTATGGGATGCACTCAAGCACTTTGCAAAGGCCAAACATCCAGCTTTTCTGTCGCTCAACAATAGCACTGGAAGGCGGCTGATTCTTGTTCCTGAACAACCCTTAGTTAAACTGAGGTGAATGTAGTACAGTGCATATTGGATCAGAAAATGAGGAAAGTAACTGAGCTCCTGGAGCAGCAGTCAATCTTACACGCAACTTTAAAGAACAATATTTGGGACATGGTCAATAAAAAGATCTGGGCCAAGCAAATCTTATGTTTTGAGAATATTGAGGAAATGGGGTGGCTTTTAGCTTTATGGGTTAAAGATAAAGCAAGCAGTGCTCTTATACAGAATAATACTAATGATAAGTGTGAACAAATTATAGAGCAGGCAGAAATGAGATATGAGTTTCGGAAATATTATCAAAGTCTGTGTAGAGAGGATAGTGTTGCCTCTTTTGAATCAATCGATCACCATATCAATAGATTCCATCATTAAAAATGGAGTTAGTATCAGTGTGAACAGGTCAAAGAGGCAATCACATCTGCAGAAGGAGAGAGGGATATCGGACAGCTGCCAATTGGTAAAGCTGTAAGACAAGATCAAAACCCCTAAAAGTTTCCAAGACTATCTCTAAAGTGCCCCTACCAGTCCTTCGGGACCTAATTATTTCTTCTGACTTCTTGTGTAGGGTCCCTTGATCCTGGGGTGGAATCAGCATAGCTATTTTCCCTAAAGAAAGGGAATGTTCCATTCAAAGATAAATGCAAGGATTTTGGAGAATAGGCTATTGACGGTTATTCTCAAACTGGTGGATCTAAACGTCCATGGCTTTATCTCGTGTGAGGATACAATTGCACATGTCAGCTCTGCGATAACTACTTTGGAAGTTGCATGATTGGAGGAGGCTCGTGGCAGGATGATACTGCTGGACACCAAAAAGGCATTTGACCGGGTCTCCTTGCAGTTCCTCTAGGCAGTTATGAGGTCTTCAGGTTTTGGCTTTGGTTTTAGCACACAGGTCTTCTGTTTGTGTAGTGGATTAAGAGCTAGGATTTCTTCTGCAGTGCTTTATCTGACTCTTTTTGTGTAAGTGAAGATGCATGGCAGGACTGTCCCCTCTCTCTGCAACTTTTCGATCCTCTACCTGGACACATATATCCAGGCTCTTTTATTCTCAGACACTATAAATGCCCTTTGATTCCATTGCTTAGGTGTGAAAATTCTAGCATTTTCTGACGATGTGGCCATTTTGAAATTTCTCTCTGGCCCCTGCCTTGTGGCAGGTGGAAGGTTTGGCAGCAGAATTCAGTAGTGTGTCAGGGTGCAAGCTGAACACTGATAAAACTCAGGTCATCACCAATGTACCCTCTTTGGCTCAGGATACAAGAAAGAAGCAGTCAGCTAGATACTTGCGTATTGAACTATCAATGAGGGCTGAGGAAATCATAGAACTTGTTTAGAATAACATTTATGAGCATTTGTTAGACTTCCTTAATAAATGGAACAGACTGCATCTCAGATTGTTTGGGAGATATAACATTATGAAGATTATCATCCTGCCCTGTACCTATTTATGTGTATACCCCTTCATCTTTCTTAGACTTTCTTCAGAAAGATCGAAGCCAGCTGGCAGAGGTTTAAATAGTTTTATGAGAAACCCAGGTATAATGTTCACCTTCTTCAACTTCCACATGTGACCAGTGGTATGTCCACACAAATATTGCAATATCAATGTTTTGCTGCGTTTATATCTTGTCTCAACAGGGTAACAGGCAAAGATCTGTGGCCTCCGGGTTCTGTCTTTGTGGACTATTTGCCTCTTGGTAGTGCAATTAAGCCAAATATGGGTTTTATTGACACAATGTATTTTAAGAGGTCTAGATATAAGATCCTGTGGATTTACCATCAAGTTTGGTCCTCCTTACAGAAAGTGTTCCCCAGTATCACTCTTTATAATCAATACACCTTGCTAGGATATAACCCAAATCTACCACTATTCATCCATAATTGTTCCCAGAAGTTCTGGGAAAAGACGGCTGCTAGACTTGGCATCCTTGGCATGGTCTCCCTTAACTTTTTGCCTCTGTTTCCCACGTTGTTGATGTGTGATGGACCCTGTTTTTGCTGTTTTTGTTACTCTGGGCACTTTATCACTGCTATCCAGTGCTAAAGTGCAAGTGCTCCTATGTAAAATATATGTGTAATTGACTTTTCATGATTGGGATATTTGATTTACTAGTAAGTCCCTAGTACAGTGCACTAGAGGTGCCCAGGGCCTGTAAATCAAATGCTACTAGTGGGCCTGCAGCACTGGTTGTGCCTCCCACATTAGTAGCCCTGTAAACATGGTTCAGACCTGCCACTGCAGTGTCTGTGAGTGCAGTTTTAAACTGACAATTCGACCTGGCTAGTGTACCCACTTGCCAGGCCTAAACCTTCCTTTAAATATATGTGTAAGGCACCCCTAAGGTAGGCCCTAGGTAGCCCCATGTGCAGGGTGCAGTGCATGTTAAAGGTGGGACATGTCCTGATGAGTTTTACATGTCCTAACAGTTAAATACTGCAAATTGTATTTTTCAGTGTTGCAAGGCCTCTCTCTCATAGGTTAACATGGGGACTGCCTTTAAATATTCTTAAAGTGCAGATTCCATTTGAGAGCAGATCGAAATCTGTAGATTAGTATCTCAGAACTCACAATTTAAAAATACATCTTTTAGTGAAGTTGGTTTTCAGATTGTTAGTTTGAACATGCCACTTTTAGAAAGTAGGCATTTTCTTGCTTTAACTATTCTGTGACTCTACCTGTTTGTGGATTCCCTGTCTGGGCCAGACTATCAGTTGGGCTGTTTATGAATCCCCTCTAGACAGTAACGCAAAGGGAGCTGGGGTGTAGACTATGGCCCTCATTACAACCTTGGCGGGCGGAAGGTTGTCACGCCGAGCGGCTGCCAATGCGGCCTCACTCCCGCGGCCCCATTTTGACATCCCTGCTGGGCCGGTGGGCGGAAACAGAGTTTCTGCCCGACGTTCCCAGCGGGAATGTCGGCCGCAACATGGGAGCCGGCTCCTAATGGAGCCGGCGGTGTTGCGGCCGTGCGATGGGTGCAGCTGCACCTGTCGTGCTTTTCACTGTCTGCTGTGCAGACAGTGAAAAGCAGTGTGGTGCTGTGCCTGGGGGACCCTGTACTGCCCATGCCAAGTGCATGGGCAGTGCAGGGGCCCCCATGGGCTCTACCGCCATGGACAGGCTGGCGGGAAGGGGACTCGTAATCCCCTGGGCAGCGCTGCCCTGGAGGATTAAAACCGCTGGGACAACCATGGCGGTAAACCAGCTTGTTGGCGGTACAATTGCCGAAACAGCCCTGGAGGTCTTTGACCGCCAGGGTTGTAATGGGGCCCTATGTATCCTAATGAGCTAGAGTGGAGGGAGGAGTGGTCACTTACACCTGAATGGGCTGTGCCTGCCCTCACACAATGCAGTCTCCAACCCCTTGGTGTGTGTCTGGGGCCTGGCTTGGGCAAGGGAGGATCCTGAAAACAACAGAGACTTGCCTTTGAAGTTTGCCAACTTTAAAGGAAGAAAGGGATATAAGTAGTGGGCCCAAAACCCCAGATTTTTGGATCATTTCTGGAATCAAGAGGAACCTCTGTCAAGGAGAAGAGCTGAAGAGCTGAGGAGAAGTGCTGCCCCTGCTTATGACTGTGCTTTGTTGGGCTATCCTGCAGTTGCTGCTTCTGCCGTAAAAAGGGACAAAGACTGGACTTTGTTGTGCATTCCTGCTTGAAGAAAAATGTCCAAGGGCTTGAACTGAGCTTGCCTTCCGTTTTGAAGTCTCAGGGCCAACAAAAACTTCCTCTGCCAGTACCCGTACTCTCTGCTGAGACTCCTGCCCTGCTAAATGGTTCCCTATCCAGTCCCTGGGCCCTTGAAAGGTAACGTTAGCAGAACAAGAGCTGAAATCACACACAGAACTCCGTGCAGGGAACCTTTCGACGTACCAACTTACAATGGAGTAAGATTCATTCTTTGAAAGTTCATATCTTGACTTGTGTATTTTGGATTTTTTTCATTTTGGTCTTGTTTGATTTAGATGAATATGGCCTATTTTCTAAACTGGTTTGGTGTCTCTGTTATAGTGTTTTCACTGTATTACTGTGTGTATTGGTACAAATACTTTACACATTGCTTCTGAGATAAGCCTGACTGCTTGTGCCAAGCTACCAAGGGGGTAAGCAGGGGTTAGCTAAGTGTGTTTCGACATTGCCCTGACTAGAGTGAGGGTCTCTGCTTGGACAGAGTGCAAACTGACTGCAAACCAGAGACCCCATTTTTAACACTTGAGGTATGAAGTTTTGGTTTATTTTAACCATGGTCAATCTTATCATGTTTTGAGGTAACTGACTGCTCCTTCTGTCTGTGATAACTGCACGAGATGCACTGAAAAAGTGTTCAGCAGACACACTAGCTACCAGACAAGCTAAATACAGTATTGCCAGCCTGTGGAGCTCCATCCATTGGATCATCTTCCCATATGTACAGACCAAAGTTTTTTGATCCACATAGACCTCTTTTGGGTAATCCAAATAGTTTTGTACCATCCTTTGAATGGTCATTGGTGCTGCAACTTGCTCAACCTCTTTTGCCTTCACCTTAGCATTTGATGTAAGCCCTGCCACTTGAAATCAGGTTATTCCTGAGGTTGGGTTCGATTCTTCTGTTGCTGGTTTTGCGGGTGTTGGTGTTGCCGGTGTTTTTATGCTGTGAGACAACAGCACTGCCCTCCCTTAAGGCTGAAGGCTGCACACCAGAACTTCTGCCGGGACTCTAACTTCTATCTGTTCTTCTTTCAGGTCTTGCACTTGCTCAACAATCCACGTCTTGTATAATGAAACATTTCCTTCTGAAAAAAGAATGAAAGTGGGCAGCATTTTTTTGTAGCATGGATCAAATATTGTGGCACACATGTACTCTTCGGAGGACTCAATCTCTCTTTGCAGCCTTTGATTAACAGCCAAACGAAGGATTAAGCTCTCAACCAACTCATGAGCTTCTCTGTTCATACCGGCTAACCTTTGCTGCAGCTATTTTAACTGGTCCGGTAGCAGATGTAATAAGAGGGTTTGTTTGGTTCACCACACTGTCCTCCTTTCTACCTTTCCATTTGAAAACCTCAAAAGGAAGTATTATTTGTGCCAGGCATTTGAATAGGCTCTATTTGTCCTTCTCCATGGTCATGCTTTTCCCAGTTGCTTCCCCTGAGCTTTGAAGAACATAAGGGCACATTTAGGAAACGTGGCACTGCACACTAACGGCAGAATCTTTGATGCTAGTCCGGTGCTATGCAGGATTAACGTCAAAAATTCTGACGAAAAACCTGCAAAGCACCCAGAGGCCCATTGTAACCAATGGAAGCCACCTTCAATGCCTGCTCTGAGCAGACGTTAAAACAACCCAAAAAATGGCACAAAGAAGTCTCTTAGATTTCCTTGCGCCATTTTGTTGGCCCACCCTAACGAGGGAACGCCCCGTTTGCACACATTATGCTGGGTGCAGGCAAAATGTAGTGCAAAGGGTTACAAAGTGGCAAAATGCATGCATTGTGCCACTTTGTAAATACGGTGCAGTGTTTTTGGCCTTCTAACGCCACATTAGCGTAGAAAATGGTGCTAATGTGGCATTAGAAAGGTGTTAGGGGCTCTTAAATATGCCCCATAGTCGGTGATGAATCTGTACTGCTCAAACAGACAATGCAACATGTAATAGTTAGAGTTCCAATTTGTTGGCATCTCCGGTAAGAGGGCTTTAACTAGTACTCTATTAGCACACTGATAGATCCTCAACTGCTTCCTGGCTTTAAAAGAATGGTTGAAATGAGCACCATCAGGTTGATGCAATGTGCCAAACACAGGACCCTGAAATAGCCACCATCTACCATGATCTTGACTATATTAATGCCTTTGTCTGTGGCAACAAATCCAATTCTGAAGACCTCTGGGATGCAGCCATTCAAACATCTTGCTGTGTTGCTTTGGCTCTCATTGTACCAATGAGACTGCTGGATTTGGGTGGCAGCATCACCTGAATTGTGGGGAACTGAGCTTGATCCGACACCGTGTGACAACCGTCGGCCCAATCTGTTTCTGGCAAGGTAGCAGAGCCTCACCAGTGCCCCAGAGCAGGGATGATTTGTGGTAGCCGGGTCCCTTTCAGGAAAAGTATGGTGGATCAGAGCTTATCCTTTTCTCCCAGTAACATTTGTCTCACACACACAAAAACAAACAGAAGCAGAAAATGATTCAATAGGTTTAATTGAATCAGCAGTGTTCTAGATAAAAAGAAATGGGCTGCAATTATCAGGAGGATAAAACATACTAAAAATAATGGTGACAAGAAAAGTGAGACGCAAGAAAAGTACCACCATACTGTCACTGTGCGAGATGTATGATTCCTACCTACTCCTCTAATGTTTTATGTTCAAGAACAGTAGGATAGGACCTAATCCACTCTTAAAACCCCCCCGGGAAGACATCATCCCCCATATCTAAGTATGCCAGTAGTGAAGAAGCCTGCTGTCTATTGAGATACCTTCCTCATATAGGCCAGGGAAGTTACAGTCTTAGCAAGCATCTGTAGCGAAGTCAAACAACATGCATTGCCAGTCATCTGGCTGGAACCTCCCTCTAGCATATAGGGAGCAGAGAGATGTTTTATAATAAAAGAAAAAAAAAAGAAAAGTGTCCCCAGTTAAAAATACATATGTTTCTGTGAAATTTTAGAAATGCGATGTACCGCTTTCTACAGGCAAGCCTATTTTATCACAACCTTGAACAAAACACAGAGGGAAATAATGTCATGCTAAGAAATGTTCTAGGTGAAAGAACAGCAAATTAGAGGAAAATAAAACATCACCACAAAAATGATTGTTTCTAAAAGAATAGAATGTAATAAAATGAAATGTAACTAGGCTAAAGGGCACAAGCAGCAGGCATATTTGCTAAAATACCGTGCCCAAACATACAACTAAAATGGCTTCACTATGGTGGTTAAATCGTCCAGGATCTTTGCATCTGTATGGGATTTCTCCATGGGGAACATCGCTAGCGTTGCATGCTGCTGAATGCCGTTAAATGTTTCTTCAGTGCTGAGACCTTCAGGTAGCTGTTACCTAACCCCCACAAAAGAGACCCAATGTGAAGTGACACATAAATCTGTCGCCAGGTGGATAGTGTGAACAGCACTGTGCTGCAAAGCTTGCCCAACCAATTGCAGCACATCATGATGGAACACTAGAATAGCAACTCTGGTAAAATAGGTCCAGCTGGGAACCTTCAATTTCAGACAAATAGCCACCACAAATTCTAAACATCCCACTTATTCCACAAAAGAAAAAAGTGAGTAGGTTCAACACTCACATTTTAGCCAGCATCCCGCTGTACAAACATGCCTTTGTGTGGTTGCATTCTTAGGGCCTGTAATAATAATTTGAATGTATTTCTTTTGTGGTGTCACTGATGCAGGCGACTTCCGGGGAGAACCAGGAGGTGGTACACTCAATGTGCTTGTTCGGATTGTCATTGTATGCAGTGGTGTCTCCATCTGAGACTTGTGCCTTATGAAAGCCACTGATGCAAGAGATGCTGGTTGTTAGAAATGGGCCTCTGGTTGGCAGCATTTTCTACCCTGTCCTAGTAGGGACCCTCCCTCTAATCAGGGTAAGGAAGTGACACAGCTAAGATAAAAACTGCTTACCTCATTGGTAGCTTGGCTCAAGCAGTTACAATGATCTCAGAGGCAATGTGTAAAGTATGTGTACACACACACACACAGTAACACTGAGAAAACAACACAAAAGTACTCCACATCAGTTCAGACAAATAGCCAATATTTATATGAGTAAAACAAGACTGAAACAACAAAATTCCAACATACACAAGTGAAGATATCACTTTTTTAGCACAAAGTACCTGGGATGCCTCAAAATCAAAGACAATGCGGCCCGCAGGGGAGGTGAGGTAATGAAAAAACAAAGTGATGAGTCAGTTTCTTACTGCACAGGAGAGGTGATGTGTCAGTTCCTTACTGGCAGGGGAGGTAATACATTGATTCCTTCCTCGCAGGAGAGGCAATGTGTTGGTTCCTTACTGGCAGGGAAGGTGATGTGTTGATTCTTTCTTTGCAGATGAGGCGATGCATCAGTTCCTTACTGGCAAGGGAGGTGATGCGTTGATTCTTTCTCCGCAGGAAAGGCGATCCCTTGATTTCTGGAAATAGAGCCTTATTTCCTTACTGTGGTGTGGGGTTGAGGAGAAATTGAATCCCAGGGATGATGCGTAGAAAATCCAGATGCACTGTGTTGATAGAGCCACATTGAAACAGATGCTGCATAGATTCTGTAGCCATGAGACCAGAACTGCATTGATTCTCCAGCCACGGGACAGGGACTGCGTTGATTTTTCAGGCACGGCGGTGTGTGGATCTTTTCCTTCAGGTCACCAGCTTACAGTTTCAAGGGCCCAGAGACTGGAGTTGGCACCACTTGGCAAGTCAAGGCTCTCAGCAGAAGAGCCCAGGCACTGGCAGATGAAGCCTTTAATGTCCCTGAGACTTCCTAACAGGTGGCCTCTGACCACTCAAGTTCAGGAAGACTCATCAGCCTGTTGATGGGTATGCAGCATATGCAGGACACACCTTAGCTCCCTTTGTGTGACTGTCTAGAGTGAATATACAACCAGTCCAACTGTCATCTTGACCCAGACGTGTAGTCCACAGAAACGCAGAGGCACACAGTGGTTAAGCAAGAAAATGCCCTCTTTCTAAAAGTGGCATTTTCAAACGTACAATATAAAAACCAACTCTACCAAAAGATGCATTTTAAAATTGTGAGTTCAGAGACCCCTATCTGCTCCCAAGGGGAAGCTGCACTTAAAAGATATTTAAAGGCTGTCCCCATGTTAACCTATAAGGGGGATAGGCCTTGCAATAGTGAGAACTGAATTTAGCAGTATTTCATTATCAGGACATGTAAAACACACCAGTACATGCCCTACCTTTTAAACACTGCATCCTGACGATCGGGCTACCTATGGTCTACCTTAGGGGTTATTTACATGCAGTAAAAGGAAGGTTTGGGCCTGTCAAGTAAGTCCACTTGCCAGGTCGAATTGGCAGTGTAAGACTGCACACACAGACACTGTACAGGCAGGTCTCATCCATGTTTACACGGCTACTCATGTGTGTGACACAGTCGGTGCTGCAGGTCCATTAGTAGCATTTGATTTACAGGTCCTCAGCACCTCTGGTGCCTTTTACTAGGGACTAACCAGTGAATCAAATATACCAAACATGGATAAACCAATCACCAGTACAATTTAGAAAGAGAGCACTTGGCCTTTAGCATTGGTTAGCAGTGGTAAAGTGCCCAGAGTAGCAAATCGAGCCAAAACAAATAGAAGCACAGGAGGTCAAAAGCAAAAAGTACAGGGAATTCATACCAAGAGCTGCCAGGTCTAACACTCATGGGCAATGATTATGTTTTAAACTTTTAGGTGTATGTACGCAGGCTCACATCTCTGCAGATTCAATTAGGCCCTTATTCAAGAACTGAACTTAAGGCAGCGCAACCAGTCATGTTCCTGCACTGCCCTATGCCAAAGTGAAAGGGCAGGAATGCATCATATTTATGCAGTGTAATCCTGTCCTTCTGCCCTGCGCGTGTGTCATTTTTGCTGCCAAGCATCAACACAGACACCTTTGCAACATATTGCAACAGTGCCTGTGTTGGTTCTATATATTGTGGTGAGAAGGGGCCTCTTCCTGCACTTAAACAATCCCAAGAAGTGTTTTCCTCTTCCTATGTGTTCTTCAAAATGCAGCCCACATCGGAAGAGGAAATAACATTCAGAAATGAAGTTGCAGTGTCTGGTTAGGACTCACCTTGGGAGGCATACGGATTTGCTGCTTCATCCGGTTTAAATGCTACTGTTAAACTGGCTCCCATGGGTGTGGCATGGGTAATCACACTCCAGTGCCTATGGTAGACCTCTTGAGTGCTGATTAAGGCAATACATCTATTTAGCCTGCATTGCCTAAATCAATATGTATGAGCCCAAAGTAAACCATGCAGAGTGCCTTTGTGTGGTTTAGGAAATTTTATAAAAAATCCTGTGTGACTCATTTACCTTTTCATGTGTTTCAAATGTGCCACAGAATTTAGCCCTGGAGTGAGTCAGGGCTGCAACCTGTGCAGCCTTTTGTAAGTCCAGATGGTGTATGCCAAGGCAAGCCACACTGCCTGCACTGTAAAACCTCATCCACATACACTTATATTCATTGTCAATGATATTTACTTTTGCTGGACCCAACTCCAACACCAACTCCTAGTTTTGGTTAACCACGCCCATGGGTCATATTTATAAATCTGGACATCTTCATGAGAGTGAATATTTGGCTTGTAAGATATGTGAGTATCTCATTGTGAGTACTGTTACAGTTTGTGCAACCACACAGATGGCACTTAACTCCATTATGACTATGTAGTGACAACATTGTCCATAGCACTATCACTACTGCTGGCATACCTATGCTCGGGTACATTTGATTGTGCTACAATATCAGACTATTTATCTAAGACATCATGTACATGTCTTAACTGTGTTAACAATTCATTATTATTTTCTCCCATGCCAACTGGACCTCTAATGAGAACCATGCATTTGAGCAGTACAGGGCCCGGCAAAGGTACGTGAAGGATGTGGCAAAGGCATTCAAGAAAATACCAAAACTTTATGTGAGGGAAAAAGCTGCAGGTACATGGAACATTTCCAAACAAATCACATTAGCAGTCCCTATAACACCAAATCATCAGGAAATGCCAGGACAGAGCCACAATAGACCAGGACCAAGTCAGCCCAGACAAGGACCAAGCCAGGCCAGAGTAGGTCCAAGTCAGGCTGGAGCAGGCACTATCCAGAAACAGCCAAGCAGAAGTGTGGCACTACCAGCTCTACAACCACCAACATATCTGGCCAAACAAGCAAGGAGGCAAGCTTGTGGGTACTCTGTGTTCCAGTAGACAATAATGCGTGACTTGAAGAAACTCAATCAAAAGGTGGACAGGATAAGGGAGATTGACAAATTTAGAGGAGGCTGTGGAACAGCTCTCCCAGCAAGTGTGAACCTTTTTTACTTTATAATTTTTCTATTGTTAGCATAGTTTTTTGTGGTTTTAGATAGTATAGGTTTAGGTAAGTTAGATATTTTTAAATTTTTAGTAGGATTTCTATTAGGTTTTAGTACTTAGATATTTCTAGGGTTTTCATGGGTGAGTGGATAATGTTTAGTCTGTGTAAAAAAATAGAAATACCAAAACAATATACTGTTTACGTTTTAATGTATAGTTAGTTTGTGTATAGGTGTAGTTGATGTTTGTATTGTGTACCTATGTGTGTTTAGAGGGGTGGGGGGTGACGTTTAACATGTCTGATGTGGTATATATTTTAGAATAGTGTAAGATAAGGTTAGTTAGTGTAGGCTAGTTTAGTCACAGTTTAACTAGGGTAGGTTAGTGTAGTGTAGGTAGTTTTTGATTTTGATATTTTATAATACTCATATTAAACAATGTTTTCTACTTTCACAACTACCTAATGATTTACTGTGTAGTAGTTGTCGTACATGCTTAGGTTGATATAAGCACATGCTGTAGAATTTCTCTGCAGTGTTTGTAAATAAATGTAACTTTGTGAGACACCTATTAGCAAGAGTCAGTCAATGTTGCAATGCAGTCACTTAAGGACTCTTCAACCATGTTTGGGCACTGAGAGCGGCCCTCTTTCTGTGAATGGACAAAGAGCCCAACACAGGTAGTCATATACTGTTTCCCTGTGTGTGTAATTATGCTACATGTTTCGTAGGGGTGAATATGTCAACCCATAGTCACAAAAAATGGATGTGTTGGTTCACACACTGATGCCACCCACTTACACACTCACCCTTTCACCATGTTAATGTAACAACAGCGTTCCTTGCTGGCTAGCATCCATGAAAGCGGCACCCACCTGCCCGAAAACTGCACTCACCCTTCCCATTGACTATTGCTAATTCTGGCACTTCCTGCTTGTGAACTTGAGGAACTACTTGCTAGTTTAGCTGAACATAGAGCTCGCCTTACCTATTCACTTTGGTATGTGTAGATTTGCCCATGGTTCTGTGGCCTTGATCATAACATTTGATATGTATGTATATGCTAATGATGATGTTATGTGTGGTTACTCACTCATGGATGCATGTGAGGGCTCTCGGGGGCAGACTAACACATTGACCCTAGGTATGCCAGTGTGCCTTTTGTATTGGGCACAAAAAGCTATTTACTTAGTGGTTGCAATTCATGCTTACTGACATCCAACGTGTAGCACTACGCTTCACTGGCATAGGTAGGATACAAGTTGAGAAACAGTCCGTCCATTGGTATCTGTTTGTTCTTAGTGCAATAAAAACGTACTTCTGTGACATTTCCAATGTAAGCATTGAGGCTGACATTATTACATGATGACATTGTTCTGACTACTGAGCTAGATATCTGTGGATGTTTAAGAATGTGTTAGTGGCTCAAATGCCGCACAGGACACAATTTGTGCATTTATGCAAATGTGTGATTGTGTTGTATTTTTAAATGTGTGCCACTCTCGTTACTGATGTGCATTTCAACACAAGGGACTTTGTTAGAAATTGGGTCTTTGGTTAGCAGTCAGGTTACCCCCTGTCCAAGCAAGGACCCTCACTCTAGTCAGTGTAAAAGAGAATCACCCTCAGCTAACCCATACTTACACCTTGGTAGCTTGGCACAAGCAGTAGGCTTAACTTCAGAGTGCTAGGCATAAAGTATTTGTACCAAAACACATTGTAACTTAATGAAAACACTACAAAATGACATAACACACTTTTAGAAAAATAGAGACTATTTATCTAAACAAAACAAGACCATAATGACAAAAATCCACAATACACAAGTCAAGTTATCAATTAAAAAGCAAAAAGAGTCTTCATGTAGTCTTAAAAACACACTAACACTGTTAGCTTGAAAATGTACCTTGGGTGCGTCCAAAATAACCCCGTACGGGTGAATGTGCGTCAAAACGGGCTTGCAATGCATAGATTTCATTTACGAGTGAGACCTTGCGTTGTTTCTCCTTTTGTTGGGTCAGAGCGTGTCGTTTCTTCAATCTGCAGGAGAGCGTTGCGTCGATCCAGTCAGCACTCTTGGGTCCTGGCAGGCTTTGCATTGTTTTTACATGCCCAGTGGTGTTTGTGTCTAAAATCCCACTGCACGATGATCCGAAACCACGCAATGTGGGTTGCGATCTCCTAGCCTCCGTCAGCGATGCTGCACCTCATTTCTCCAGCTTTGTGCATCGATTCTTCGGTTGCGTTACAGGCGAGCGTAAATTTTCAGTCACAAACCCGGTGGCGCGTCAATTTCCCAGCCGCAGATCGGAGTCACGTCAATCTTTTCCCCACACGGCGTTCTGTGCGTGGATTTCTTCCTCTTAGGCTGCCAGCTTCTCCTTTCAGGGTCCCAGGAACTGGATGGGCACCACTGAGCAGAGTAGGAGTTTCTCTAGAGACTCTCCTTTCTTCTGTAAGGGTCCCTGCCCACCCTTGATGTGGTCTCTCCCGTACCTCTCTTGGACCCTGGTGCTCTCTCAGAGGTCCGCTTCCTGCTCAAGCTCCCTGGGATCAGTCAACTTGCTGTCAACCAGGTGCTGGCGCAGCTCTAGAAAACATAAACTGTACATGTGCTCCCAAGCAATCAGATTGTAAAGCCCCTCATACCTTACTGCCCTTCACCCACCCATCCAGTGACCTGTACTAAGAATCAACACATTCCAACCATGTTTGGGATTCCTTCTTCTTGTAGGACCTAAACTTGTCCTTGTGCTACTCAGGGGTGGACCATACCTTGTCAGTAGGGCATCCTTCATGCTAGAGTAGGCGAGATTTCGAGCATCCCCTAAGGCTGTCAGTGTATCCCCCCTCTACCTCAAAGTGCTTCCACAGACCCGCCCTCCAATGAGCTTCAGGGACCAGATTCATGTGGAGAGCAGACTCATACGCCTTGAACCACAAGTATATGTCATCCTCCCTCTTGTAATCCTTCACAAGGTCTTTAGGAATGTGCACCCTCTTGCCAGGCTGCGCTGTGGGATTGCTGCCACCATCTCTGCTAGATTGGCTCCTCTGGTCTAACTCCTTCAAGCTAAGCTCATGAGCCAGCTGCAGCTTCCTTTCCTCAATGGCCAACCTTCTCTGCTCCATCTCCATCTTTAGACTGAACCTTTTCCTCTCCAATTGGTATTCCCTCTCTGCCTGTCTGTCCTGTAACTCTTCAGGTGTCAGACTCTTGGAGGACACACCGCTACCTGCCCTGGAGACTCTCTCTACAAAATGACACAATACAGGTTTAGAAAAATATAGAATATTTATCTAAACAAAACAAGACCAAAATGACAAAAACCCACAATACACAAGTCAAGTTATCAATTAAAAAGCAAAATGAGACTTCATATAGTTTAAATCACACACTAACACTGTTAGCATGAAAATGTACCTTGGGTGCATAAAAAATAACCCCGCACGGGCAAGTGTGTGTCAAAAAGGGCTTGTGATGCGTTGATTTCACTCATGAGCGAGACCTTGCATAATTTCTCCTTTCGTCAGGTCGGGCGTGTCGTTTCTTCTCTCCACAGGAGAGCGATGCGTCGATCTGGTCAGCACTCTTGGGTCCGGACAGGCCTTGCATTGTTTTTACTTGCTCCGCAGTGTTTGCATCAGAAATCCAGTTGCACGATGATCCAATAACCATGCTGCTCGGGTTGCGATCTCCCAGCCTCTGTCAGGGATGCTGCGCATTGTTTCTTCAGCTTTGTGCATTGGTTGTGTTACAGACGGGTGTTGATTTTCAGCCGCGAAGCCAGAGTCATGTCGATCTTTTCCACGCATGGTGTTTTGTGCATTATGACCACGGTCATAATGTGGCGGTCATACTGCCACGACAGCGGCGGTCCAACTACCAGTGTGAGTCTGGCATTCTTGAGACTTCAAGATTTGTAATGAGGACCAAGATGGCTTACACAACCACCATCTGCCACTAAGGCCCACTAAGTGTTGCACTGCATGCATAATGCTACATTCCAACATCAACGGAATTGTCTGGCTTTGTAGGACAACTATGCTGGCTACACATCTGACACCTTTGTGTTGCAAGTATGTGGCAGCCTGCATCTAATATAAGGACCCTGATACTAAAATGGACTACAAAAAACATGATACATACATGATGATCATACGTATTGGAATCCTAATGGTCATACACAGGTCCTTGTGTCAATACTCAAGAATGTCATGTACATCAACATAATCAAATAGAACCATATTACAAGACCTGGAACATACACAACACCACAATTACCTCTGGTTCACCTCTCAAACTGCAATTGACTACTGGCATGGAATATACCAGATCCCTCTTAACTCTTCACTAAATTTCTTCCTCTTATCTTTGCAGCTGACCAAGGTTATGGCATACAACAACCAATGAACAGCGTGCCTACAATGAGGCACACCAGAAAACACTCTGTATGGTGGAGAGGACCTTTGGTCTTCTCAAATCCAGGATCAGGTGCCTGGACAAGACAGGAGAAAGCCTCCCCCGCTGGTATGCAAGATTACACTGGTATGTGCTATCCTGCACAACATGTGTGTCAGAAAAAATGTCCCCTGGGATGGACAAGTAGATGTCCACAATGAGGAGGAGGAGGATGATGGGGCTGACAACCTTGAGGGGGAACAACCAAACACAACGGCAGGAGTTCGAAGGAGAAAGACAATTGTTGACAAGTTTTATACCTAGTCAACCAAAAAAGTCCTATGTAAATACCTCCAATAAACGTTGTTTACAACATAATCCTTGGTCTATTCCTTGTCCGATACATATACCATTGGAATGTGAATCTAACCTCAGGGAGAGTGTCAGAAACACAAAAACAAAAAGTATGGTACACGCATCCTTGGTGATGTAGGGGGTTCTATAGACTCCATCTCACATATCAGTGACACCCAAATCCCTGGCATGTGACTTCTGAAGGCTAAGATCTATGCACCACTACATATATTGTTACATCATGTAGGCAATGTGCAATTTCATAGGCCATTCACCACCACAACACCAAGCCTAACAGGTTGCATGCAAGGGGGCCACACATAAGGCAAGGGCTGTCAAGAAATAGAGGTAAAGTAATGTTAGAACTGAACACTGTCACTAGTCTGTGTGATTGCAACTTTGACTGCACTGTGCATGTGTGTCAAGGGGGGACATCATAGGTAACAATGCTTCTTCAGTAATTGTCCATGGAATTTAGTCAATGTCGGAAGCTGAGCCTGCACAGTGTGTCCATGGGAATATGCTCTGGCACTGCAATTGGCCACATACTTGACACATGAAGGACTGTAAATCATGTATGGCACATACACATTGGCTGGGGAATGGCCAATGGCTTGGCAGTGATATAAAGCAGCTAGGGGTGTTGAATCCATATACAAACACATAACAGATTGTATGGGCTATGGTTTATAATGCATCAGCCAAATGATAGTCTAGCTGGAATGTAGGCAAAGTGTGTAACAGACCCTATCTACATAGCATGCATACCTGTCACACAAATTGGCTTGATTCACAAATGCCTACTACTAGTAATGAGAAATATATGAAGATAAATGTATGGGTGTCCGTCCTAGGTAGCAATGGGTATGACATTATCCACAATGATTGACCTGTGTCTGCGTGTCTACACAGTAAGCCCCGTATAACAACATTACACAGCACCTAGCAATATAAACCACTCATTGTAACATACATGACAGATCCATTGCATACTACCAAATGTAACTAAATAGCTCAGACATGTACTGTCCTCCAATATCACCATCATGTGTGGCATGTGCGAATATGTGCAGCATTGTCCTATACTGTCAGAGACCCACATCACACTGAGTTGGAGTAGACACAGCCATGTCGTTAGCATCTGGCGTAGGATAAATACAGCACTATGAAGTTAATACAACTCAACACCAGTCAGTCACGGTAAGAGTCAGCTAGGTTGTAGCATGCTGGGAGAATTGCCATGTTCAACAGTGGATGTGGATGTACAGCTCTGAGATACCCACAATTTTTTGCTGATTCAACACGCCATGTCACGTGGAGACGACTCAAGTGCTGTGGCATGTGTAATGCCATGTGTGTCTGGGACTCATTACATTACATTACATTGCACTAATATTGGCAATGGGACACTGACTACTAAGTTGACAGGAGAAGAAAATATCTCCACATTACACAAGTCACATGTTGTAATCTGTCCCTGTATCACCGGAAAATGTTGCTATAGAAGATGTGTATACAGTGCTAGCAGACAAAAGACGGGGAGCAAAAGAGGATGCAAACATACCTCACCAGTTTTGGCAGAAAAAAAGGGATAATGACCAGACAAGCACCAAAACAGACACTGTGAGACACCAATGTCTACTTGTCAAACTTTAACTGATGTACAGAGAGGGTGGGCACATTAGTACATGGTCTAGACATGTTTACCACTATTATACCATGGTATTTGCCCTTCGCATGGTACCAAAACAGGAGACAGTCGCATACAACTCCATCTGTACCATGTTGTAAGAGGCTGGCCTGGCTTATAGTGGGTACCTTGTGGTACTTACACCTTGTGCCAGGTCCAGTTATCCCTTATTAGTAGATTAGAGGTGTTCTAGCAGCTTAGGCTGATAGAGGTAGCTATAGCAGAGCAGCTTAGGGTGAACTAGGAGACATGCAAAGCTCCTACTATACCACGTATATCATATAGCTATATATCATAAGAAAACACAATACACAGAGTTACTAAAAATAAAGGTACTTTATTTAAGTGACAATATGCCAAAAGTATCTCAGAGGATATACTGCCTTAGGAGGTAAGTAATATACACCAAATATATACACACAAACCAAAACCAGGTAAGTAACAGTTAGAAAAGTAGTGCAAACAATGTAGAACACAATACAATGCAATAGGGAGAAATAGGCCTAGGGGCAACACAAACCATATACTCCAAAAGTGGAATGCGAACCACGAATGGACCCCAGGCCTAGTGTAGTGTGTAGAGGGTCGTTGGGAGTGTAAGAAAACACTAAGGGTGTCCAGGATACCCCACCCCAAGACCCTGAAAAGTAGGAGTAAAGTTACCCTACTACCCCAGAAAGACAGTAAAGTCGAGATAGGGGATTCTGCAAGGACGACAACTGACTGCAAAGCACTGAAGACAGATTCCTGGACCTGAGGACCTGTAAAGGAAGGGGACCAAGTCCAAGAGTCACGCAAGTGTCCGGTGGGGCAGGAGCCCCCCTAAACCCCGGATGAAGGGGCAAAAGGGCTGCCTCTGGGTGGAAGAAGCCAAAGATTCTGCAACAACGGAAGGTGCCAGGAACTTCTCCTTTGGTTAGAAGATGTCAAACAGCGTGCTGGAGGATGCAGAGTTGTTTCCACACAGAAAGACCACAAACAAGCCTTGCTAGCTGCAAGAGTCGCGGTTGAGGATTTTGGGTGCTGCCAGGGCCCAGAAAGGACCAGGAGGTTGCCCCTTAGAGGAGGAGACAAAGGGGGCACTCAGCAATACAGAGAGCCCATGCAGGCAGCACCCGCAGAAGCACCTGAACAGGCTGTAAGAAGATCTGAGGACAGCAGTCAACTCCGAGTAATAAAAGAGGGCCCCACGACGTCGGAGTTCAACTCAGCGAGTTGGGCAATGCAGGACGGAGTGCTGGGGACCTGGGCTAGGCTGATGCACAAAGGAAGTCTTGCAAAAGTTCACAAGAGCCAGAGCAGCTGCAGTTCACGCAGTACACAGGATTAATGTCTGGCGTGGGGAGGCAAGGACTTACCTCCACCAAATTTGGACAGAAGGGCCACTGGACTGTCGAAGACACTTGGACCCAGCTCCTGTGTTCCAGGGACCACGCTCGTCAGGATGAGAGGGGACCCAGAGGACTGGTGATGCAGGGGTTTGGTGCCTGCGTTAGCAGGGGAAATCTGTCGACCCACGGGAGATTTCTTATTGGCTTCCAGTGCAGGGTGATGGCAGACAGCCCTCAGAGCATACACCACCAGGAAACAGTCGAGAAAGCCGGCAGGATGAGGCGCTACAATGTTGCTGGTAGTCTTCTTGCTACTTTGTTGCGGTTATGCAGGCGTCCTGGGGCAGTCAGCGGTCGATCCTTGGCAGAAGTTGAAGAGGGAAGTGCAGAGGAGCTCTTGCATTCATTATCTGGTGAGATGCCCACAGGAGAGACCCTAAATAGTCCACAGAGGAGGATTGGCTACAGAGAAAAGTAAACACCTATCAGGAGGGGTCTCTGACATCACCTGCTGGCACTGGCCACTCAGAGCTGTCCATTGTGCCCTCACACCTCTGCATCCAAGATGGCAGAGGTCTGGGACACACTGGGGGAGTTCTGGGCACCTCCCCTGGGAGGTGCTAGTCAGGGGAGTGGTCACTCCCCTTTCCTTTGTCCAGTTTTGCTCCACAACAGGGCTGGGGGGATCCTTGAACTGGTGTAGACTGGCGTATGCAAGGAGGGCACCATCTGTGCCCTTCAAAGCATTTCCAGAGGCCAGGAGAGGTTACTCCTCCCAGGCCCTTCACACCTATTTCCAAAGTGAGACACTTGGTGGCACATATCAAACACACTGACAACATAGGATCTTCACTATGAGCACTGGGCCCTGGCTAGCAGGATCCCAGTGAGACAGTAAAAACACCCTGACATATACTCACAAACAGGCCAAAAGTGGGGGTAACAAGGCTAGAAAGAGGCAACCTTCCTACACATGTCATTTGTCCAAACTTTTCGTCACAACATAACTGTACAACCCCTAAGCAGGCTGAACATGGATACAACTATAGACTCCAAAACATCCATACATGTCCTTCATGGGTAAGCACACAACCTCTGTACCTGTGAGGGGAAGGCTGACATTAAGTACTGCATTGGAATCCATTACAACCAGGTCTATATGACCACATTTGTGTATGTCTCCATCTACTAGGGAGTGTGCACAGGCTGGAAATTAGCTACCATAAATGGTAGAGATCCCAGCTCAATAAACCCACGCACCACTGCCCTGACACAATCAACACATGAGGATGTAAGATTCTTGATGCACGTGCACAGGAGGCAGAGTGAAGTGGAGCACCATTAACCTGCACCTTCACAGGCAACCATGGGTTTGTGTTGCCACACAATCTCACACATTAATGAAGATGGGTAGGCCTGCCATCTATGCCATACTGCAACACTGCAACACAGTGGTACCGCACTCTATGTGACAGTCATGACTAACGTCATGTTGACAGATCTGAAAATACATTTTGAGGCAGGCACACATATCCAAAAAATCTCTGCACACGTGTACCACCATTATAGGCCGGACTCTGTATCATTGGCATGGTCTCCCCTAACTGTTTGCCTCTACGTCCCAGGCTGTTTCTGTGTGCTGGAGTCTGTTTTTGCTGTTTTGTTTGCTCTGGACACTTTACCACTGCTGACCAGTGCTAAAGTGTAAGTGTTCCCTGTATAAATTATATGTGTACATTGGCTTATCCATGGTTGGCATATCTGATTTACTATTAAGTCCCTAGTAAAGTGCAATAGAAGTGCCCAGGGCCTGTAAATCAAATGCTACTAGTGGGTCTGTAGCACTGGTTGTGACACCCACCTCAGTAGCCCTGTAAATATGGCTCAGACCTGACACTGCAGTGTCTGTGAGTGCAGTTTTTAACTGCCAATTCAACTTGGCAAGTGTACCCACTTGCCAGACCTAAACCCTTCCCTTTTCTTACATGGAAGACACACCTAAGGTAGGCCCTACGTAGCCCCATGGGCAGGGTGCAGTGAATGTTGAAGGTATGACATATACTAATGTCCTCACAGTGAAATACTTCCAAATTCGGTTTTCACTGTTACAAGGACTATCTTTCTCATAGGTTAACATGGGGGCTGCCTTTAAATATTCTTAAAATGCAGATTTCCTTTGGAAGCAGATAGACAAGTGGAGTTTGGGGTCTCTGAACTCACAATTCAAAAACACATCTTTTAGTGAAGTTTGTTTTTAGATTGTATGTTTGAAAATGCCACTTTTAAAAAGTAGGCATTTTCCTGATTAAACCATTCTGTGACTCTGCCTGTTTGTGGATTCCCTGTCTAGATCAATTTGACAGTTGGGCTGTTTGCACCTCCCCTCTAGACAGTGACACAAAGGGAGCAGGGGTGTAGCCTGCATATCCTGATGGGCCATCTAGGCTGAGGGGAGTGGTGGAGTGGTCACTTACACCTGAAAGGGCTGTGCCTGCCCTCACACAATGTAGTCCCTAACCCCCTGGTGTGTGTCTGGGGCCTGTCCTGGGCAAGGCAGGATTTTAAAAACAACAGAGACTTCTCTTTGAAGTAGGCCTACTTCAAAGGCAGAAAGGGGTATAAGAAGAGCACCCGAAACCCCTGAAAATCAGTTTACTTCTGAAACCAAGAGGAATCTCTGCCAAGGAGAAGAGCTGGAGAAGCTAGGGTAAGAGAACGGCCCATTTGCCTGTGACTGTGCTTTGCTGGGTTGGGCTGCAATAGCTGCTTCTACCTGAGAGAGGACAAAGACTGACTTTTGTGTGACTTCCCAGTGGTGAAGAATCTCTAAGTGCTTGAATTGAGATTGTCTCCTGTTGTTGAAGTCTCAGGGACAACAAGGACTTCTCTCTGCCAGCACTTGGGCTTTCTGCTGAGAGTCCTGCCTGCCAAGTGGTGCCCTAACCTGTCTCTGGGCCCTTGAAAGATGCAGCTGGTGGAAAATGACAGAAATCCACGCAAGGACCACAGTGCGGAGAAACTTTGGAAGCACCACTCACTTTGCAGCTGAAAAATGAGGCTCCACCGGCCTCGACCTGCATTGTGGCTGGGAGATCAACACATCATGGCTGGGGAAACAACGCCCGACACCCTCAGCGGCTGCTGTTAATGATGCAAGCCCCACGCAGCGCAGTTTCTTGACACCGTGCGACCGGATTTCGACGCCTCATCACTGGGTGTGGAAAATCAAGGCAAAGCCAGTTCGGACCTGAGGTGCCTGTCTGGATCGATGCTTCGATCTCTTGCAGAGAGGAAAAACAACGCATGCCAACCTGACCGGAGGAGGAATGACGCACAGTCTTGCTTCGAGTGAGAAATCGATACATCGCTGGCCTTTTCAGATGCACACTCACCCATGCGGTGTTATTTTGACGCAACCCAGGTACTTTTTCGCCCTAACAGTGTTCTCACTGTTTTTTAAAGGATTTAAGACTCTTATTCTTTAAAAATTCATAACTTGACTTGCGTATGTTGAATTTTGTTATGTTGGTCTTGTTTTGTTTAGATAAATAGTACCTATTTTTTCTAAACCTGTGTTGTGTCATTTTGTAGTGTTTTCACTGAGTTACTGTGTGTGTTGGTACAAATACTTTACACCTTTCTTCTGAAGTTAAGCCTGCCTGCTCGTGCCAAGCTACCAAAGGGGTGAGCGGGGGTTAACTGAGGGTGATTCTCCTTTACTCTGACTAGAGTGAGGGTCTTTGCTTGGACAGGGGGTAACCTGACTGCCAACCAAAGACCCCATTTCTAACAGCCAGCCATGGTAATGTGAATGGATTCATTACAAAAGCTAACCTAGCAGCAAAATAAAGGCATAGGTGCCACAAAACCCGTGAGAGTACAACTTTTCTCATCAATTGTGTAGTGACATACAGGACATAGGTGCCAGTGATGTGACTACACAGGCAATAGTAAAAAAAGGCAACTTCTGTCAATGCAGGAAGATGTCAATGTGAGCTTGCTCATCCCCATGACACAGCAATGTTGTAATGTATGAAACAAATGACACAACACGTCTATACAGACACATGGCACATAGCATTGTTCATCAACACATGTGTCCATGACATCATCATCAACTAAGATGCATGGGAAACTCCATGGCACATGTGTACCTGACCTATAACTATCTAAATATGATACATAACCAGTGAAGACACACACATGCACACTCAACTTGACAGGAGATATACGTGATGTCAATGCAATCCCAGTCCACTGCATACTCTGAGTACAAAATGTAATGGTTGACACATGTCTTAGCATGTGTTTGACACAGGGCCTAAATACAGATATGTTTGTAGGTATGTAGACATATATTGCCCACAAACATAACATTGTACTCCACCTGCTACTCACTAGTCATACACATATGTAAAAACATAGCACCCATGTGCCAACATACATGTGGATACAGTGTAGGACAAATGGACATATGTACAAAGTATGAGTGAGTGCCTACAGCTGAGTCATGAATACACATATTGGTTGCACATACCAATGACACCGTAATGACATTCAATTATAGACTTGCACATGTAGCCAAAAACATATTCAACATAGTAGAATAGCCCATGTAACATGTGAAATGAGTCAGGGTGCATTCAGGGGCTACAATGGAAAAAATGAAGTTATTCTAAAATACGTAAAAAAAATGCTGCAAATGCATCAACACCACACTGCAACGTTTCGAAAATGATGCCCTCGCTCTAAGCGGCAATTCAACGTTACCACTTATCTCAGAGCACCATGGAAAAAAATCGATGCATGATTCTCATGCGTATAAAAAAAAGAACATGCGTGACGCTAAAAACTTGACTCACATGTCCAGGAAGTGATGTACCAGGATATCCTGTCTGCAAATATGGTACAGTAAGTATAGTTTCAATTTCTCTTCACAGTCTGTTCCCCTGTGACTGTGCGTGTTTTGGAGGTGCTACTGGATTTGTGATATGTTTGGAGGTCTTGTTGTGTCCCTTGTGCTGTGTCCTGTGATTTTTGGTGTCTAAATTGTCTATTTACTTGTAATTTGTATTGATAGTGTACTGTTTTTGTAATTGTATTGTAGGGGGTCTGTCTGGGGTAGTTTAGTTGTTGGGGGAGTTTGGGGTAGGTGTTGGGTTTAAGTTTCCTTTCTTATATTATTTTGGGCGATGTCCTTTCCCCTTTTGAAATGTCAGGGAAGGGTAGGATGGGGAGAATGTTGTCTGATGAACTGGGGGGTTCATCTGGCTGGAAGCCCATTACCTGCCTCTGATGCTGCAACTGGGTGGCCGGGTGATTCTGGGCTACCCCACCGAGGCCAGGCGGCTGCAGTGGGGCAAGGTCGTATACCATCTGGCAAGAATTTCCAACACTGGATGCAATGAGCACCTGCTCAAGCATCTGTGGGCATATCTGGTGGCAAGGGAGAAGGACCTGCTGGACCATTTGGGGATCAAAACTGACTGAACTGTTTGTAAGTCTCCCATTGCCATACAATCGGCTGTATTTAACATTTCACTAACAGTTGCAGATAAGTCTGAGTGCTGCCTGTATTGGTTGTGAACATGTTGTATGCAACCTGTATGAAGACTCTCTGCGCCACTTGATGCCTTCTGTTCAAACGTAGAACAATTCAGCCAATGCAGGACACATGTATGATGAACCTGGCACAACCATCATGAAGGGGCATATGTAAGAGCCTCTAGTGCAACCTTTGCGCTACCACAGTGTCAACTTTTTGCTGGTAAGGTGGCATAAAGCTGCCATTTACCCCGCATTGACATTACAAAGTGTGACAATGTATTAATTTCCCCACTTTGGAAAGGCTTGGCACACATAATGGCTGTGCCAGGCACAATGTATGCAAGGGGGCCATCCTGGCACAAAGGGGGCCTCCAAATTAGCACACAGAAATCAATGAGATTGCTGCACCCCATTTGTGGCAGATTTCTTAACACCTGCTCTTTGCACACGTTAAAAATGTGCTCCCATAATGACCAATGAGCCACTGGGTGCTTAGCAGGACTGGTGAAAAAATGTTTGACGCTAATCCTGAAAAGTGCCGGACTACTGCCACACAATTGTGATGGTACTCCCCCCAAGTGCCACAATGGTGTGCGGTCTATTGGAGATGGCACACACATGGTGGTATCAGGAGTGTGCTTGGGCCCGCACATCAACAAGCACAGCACTAGGTGCTGCGCCACTTCCATATATATAGGCCCAAGTGTAGTGATGCATGAACAGATAAATTTATCACACAACAGCTAGGAATGATGCCTGAGCCATGAAACAAGCATGAACAGGTGTGTAAGAATGAGACGGGGAAGGCAACTCCAAACCTCAGAGTCACAACATGTTTTCCTATGTATGAATTCCATACATTCTGTAGGGCTGATGAGTGTAGGTGTGAAATTTGGGCATAGATATGTATGAGAAGGGCCCCTATGTACTCATCATAAGTTTCCGTCATCTGTAGCATCTCCTGCTGAGTGCATAATTGGCCTCCACATGTATACATGATGTTGGACCACACTGCCATCAGGCTGTGACTTAAGTATGACTATGCACACACATGGATGTGAGTAAGGGGTGTACTAAGGCCCACAAGGACAGTTAGTTGCTGTAATACTGCAGTCCTATAGGCCTCTTGGTGTCATTATGCATGGCCATGTTAGTGACTTTGACCATGCACTGGGTCCAGACTAACAGTAGTTCCATTTAACCTGTGCATTGTGTATCAGAGTCAGCCTATACAATCTCCATGACCACACACGTGCTGGGTTTGTTCCACTTGCCTGCAGCTCCTCACTGACAGTATGGGGCTACACTGCTTCAGCTCAATCACTGGCACATCACTCACTAACCTGCAACACCAGAGGCATCCGCTGACCACTGAGCAAGTGTGTCTGTTTTGAGCCATATTCCTATGCCCAGGTGCTCATCACTCAGTGGTTCAACAATGGTATACCATGGCAACAATGGCAGGGCACACACCATTGGCAATACATCCATGTTTCAGATCAGTCTATGTGCAGGTAGTTACAACTATCTTCACATGAGTCCACTTCCAATGCAATTTTCATAGTGTGACTGCCTTCGATGGCACAAACATTTCACTTACTTCACTGAAGGATGTATAATGTCAATTGTCAACAGCTTGGAAAACCCACACAACCCTAGGGTAGCAGTTCATCAGTTTGCTATGATCATGACATAGATGTATATTTCATCTAATGCAGGCTGGCATGCTATGGTTGTGATAATGGGCCAGCCACTGCAAAAAAACATACCATGGCCCTCAGGTGGGATTTACATGTTTAAGCTGTCCCAAATGGTCATGGAGGTATTGTGCAAACACACAGCTGCATGACAAGACCATGTAGACATGGTGCAGTGAAATGCACCACAAGAATGTCATAGACAGTGATGGTTTGTAGATATGTCAGTCTACCTCATCAGAGAGTACGTGTGATTGAGTGATCATAGTAGTCTGTCATATTTACTGATCTTCCATTAGGATGACGTCCTTACACAGCTTAACAAGGTTACACTGAACTATGTAGTTAATTTGCATTAATTAGGATTTACGCTAATCAATGTTCATGTCTTACAGGTGGACCTGCCCCATACACCATTGGAGAGGTGGCAAGATTTAAAGACCCTGATGCATCCAGTAAGTGGCATATTGTGGCTCCTGTTAGCTACTCCAGGGTTTGGGGTGATTGTGGAATGCAATGAGTGAGGTAGTTTTCTGGACCAATGATCAGAAATCATAGGAGGATGGATGGTGACAACCTGGGGCAAGTATAAGAGGCCCAAGCACCACCGGAGCTTCAATATTTGAGAGGCTCCGGGGACGCTATGCCCTGCACTGTGTACACAAGGTGGGCTTAGGACACATTTTGTGGCTTTACATTAACTTGTCAATATGGCCCCTTTACATGCAGTACTATGCATGGAAGGAGCGTGCAATGGGTGTTGCTGTGGCTGTGCCATACCAACAACCATTGCAATTGGGAGTGTCCCAGATGTACACATTTTCTTACACTAGGGGCTGTAGCAAATCCTGAAAACACACCAAGGTGTGGCTTTATCAGGCCAAAATGAGCTAACATACTTCTTGTTGCACCCTCCATATTTTGCCCTTTCAATGGGTGCTGCATTTGGCAGCACAATTGAAAGTGCAAATACCCTATGAAGATTTTGTATGTGTAGGAAGGTGTCCCTCCATGCACAATGACTATCTCCCCCTCAACGCAGCCAGCTATGCACCATGAGGTAAGGGTGGCTGGGTCAGGTATTGGAAGCATGATTAGGACCGGCGTAGGTGACAACACAGTGATGCGCCATCTCCTATTCAATACGGTGCACTACGTTGTGAATATGGCAGAGTGCTGCACTGCCAATTGTCCATCAGCATGGTGCTCCATCACATTCCCATCTTGTATGTTGTGGGGTTGTGCAATGAGATTGGCTTGCATATAGTTCTAAGGGCAACGTGTGCTTGCATGGAATTGTATGTAAAAGGGATGGTGATGGCTGACCACATATTCATGGATGTCTGCCATCATAGGTCACAGGCCAGCTGTATATGTACATAGCATGCCTGTTGTAAACAACCTTGTCACAACACCCTAATCAGCAATTTGTGCCACACATAGCTCACACTTGTTGACAATATGGCACAGATGTAGGGTTCCTACTGCATAACTCTCTAGGGAGATTCTGTAGGAAACATATACACACCACAGGTGCCACAGTACTCTCCAGAGATGATGATGTAATGGTACAGCAAGGAGCCATAATGTCCTGAACTGTAGTAATCAGTGTACACAATGTGTGGACAGCTCCGCTCAAGATGTTTCATGTTTAAGTCTATTAATCTCCTAACACCAGATGTCAGTAGTGTAACCAATATGGTGCAGCCACCATGTAAATTGTGACTGATGTAGATCACATCACAGATGCATAAGAAGGCAATGCTGTGTTTGTAGCTGGTGCTGTGAGGATATCTGACATGCATCTCCTAATGATGTAAGACACTACTGGATACAGTTGCAGCACCCAAAGCTGTAACACAATTACTGTGGCATTCAGGGCATCCTTACAGCTACCATATGTGTGCTATTGAACACATGTAGGACTACATGGCACAGGGTAGGGGCTCCAGTGCTGTTATGTCTTGATATCAGTGATGTGCAGCTCAGGGTTTGCCCAACCTTTATCATGGCAGGATAGCATCAGTTGTACATTTGGCCACACCATGGAAAAAAACAGCTGTACCCTAGTAAAGTAGGCTCAGGCCCTGTTTTACACCTGGACACATGAATGTGGATGTACTACAACATAGAATACCAGCTTAGTAGTTAGCAGTCCCCCTAACAATTGGCCCACTCCTACACTCTATGATGAGTGCTCAGTGCTTGGTTCATCACCAAGGGTATTGAGCTGATGGATTGCATGCCCAACCCCCATTCTGTTCAGGGAGACAGGAAATCCAAACTTGTTGAGACACCTGTTGCTCACAGTGTAGATGTGGGTGACGTTGAGCAGTCCATTGTTAGTTCCTATCGTCTGCAACACATCTTGATTTATTGATTGATGGATTGGCGTAATCCCACTGACATGTACAAGTTACTGGTGATGTACGGTTGGATATAGACGCAGAGGATGAGCAATTCATGTTTTTTGAGGAATGTGTGCATGACTATGTGTAATCAACTGTAGCATTACAAGTTACAAATCTGTACATACTCCCCCCAATGCTGATACTGATGGATGCTTGTCCTCATGTGACAGCTGCCAACATGACCAATGATGAAAGGCGCTAGTTCAACCGGAGGTCTGATAGCTATCGCCACGTCCTCAAGGTGCACACAGGGTACAGCCGCAAGGAACACTGTTTCCGTCACGAAAAAGCTTCAGGGGAATGGTGGGCAATCCCACATGTGGGACCAGCACAGCCACCAAAGATAAAGGATGGAGAAGGCACATCAACCATACAGGGGCTCCCAGCTGCACACACCCCCATCCACATCTGCAGCACCAGTTGCCACACAGGCACCACTTTTGCAAACCCCAGCCGCTGGGGCCATCACAGTTCGAACAGGACCTACGTCTGGACATCAACCTGATCCTTCAGCATTTGGACAAGTTAGAGGAGGCTTTGGCATAGGACCGCAAACCCCTAAAGTTCATCAAGAAGAAGGTTAAAAAGTCAAGAAAATGAACTACCTCCCAGTTCCTTCCCCTCCCTTTTAAAGTTGTCACATATTTTAGTTTGGGTTTTATGTAGTCAGTGGTAGATTAGTGTAATGTAGCCATTAGCTAGGAGAAGTGTAGTTGGGGGGTGGGTTACTATTCTTATGTTTTTATTTGTGGGTTGTTGGGTGAGGGGGGTGTTGGGGTTTATATGTGGTTCTATAAATAAAATAAAAAATAAAAATAAAATATAAAAAATATATATTCGTTTAGGCCATAGGATTAGTTAGTACCTGTGTTGTTGTAGTACTTGCTGTCCCACTTGTATCTTGTTTCTTAAGGGGGCCGGGGGGCAATGTTCAGAGTGTGGTGTTTTGTCCTACTTGTTTCTTGTTTCTTAAGGGGGTGGGGCAATGTTTAGAGTGTGGTGTTTTATGTGTAAGTTAAGTTTAGCATAGGTTAGATAGATTTAGTTGTATGATAAGCATGGTTAGTATAGTTAAGTTTAGGTTTTAGTTGTTTTAAGTAGTTCGTTTTAATAATAAATATCTTGTTATATTTGCAAACAGTGTGTGCAATTAGTGTGAGTCTCAGGGTTGTTCCCATGAGTGCACTGGAAAATTAGGGAAATGGCTTAAGGAATCCGTCCTGCCTTCAAAACCCTCATTTACCATATGCTACCCCTATTGACAATGGAGCTGTCACATTGACTGCAACATCACATCTACTAGTCCATGCATCAGCCATCCAATGTACCCACCATTCATGATGACTTTGTATACTTTGTATTGGACAGGTAAGTCTGGTATTTCAGCTGTCAGTGTTGGGGTACTGTAGTAGCAATGCTGGTAACTGTGACACATCTAACAACAGCCACAATTGGAACTCTATCCTACAAGACTGACCAGTGGCCACCACTAATGAGGTCAGCTACCTCTATAGCACACCAATGAGTTTTTCTGGTACTCCCAGATGACAATATTGCCCTAGACTTGCTTTTCAGCTAAACCTGCCGTATATGATGAGGAAACCATATGTGTGTCCTTCATTTGTAACATACTAAGGTGGTCATTACAACCCTGGCAGACGGCGTTAAAGCGGCGGTAAGACCGCCAACAGGCCGGCGGAAAACAAATGGAACTACGACGGTGGCAGAAACCGCCAACAAAGACAGCCACTTCAACACTCCGACCGCCACGGCAGTACAAACAAACAGCGCGGCGGTCACCGCCAACAGACAGGTGGGAGAGAATGTACCGCCCACAGTATCACAACCTACCAATCCGCCACCTTTTGCCGGCGCGGATTCACCGCAAACAAAAACACGGCAGAAACAGGACTTCGAAGGGAAAACGCTCACCTCTCCACATCCCACGAGGAACCAGGACTCCATGGAACCAGAGCTCCACATTTTACCAGCCTTTATCTTCTTGCTCCTCTACCAGGAGCACGAACGCCGGCGGCGAAGACCACAGTGAGTACTGCACCTACGACACAGAGGAGGGGGAGGGAAAAAAACAGTGACAGACACACGCAACACGCAACACCCCCACAATCACCCACGACATGACACACACTAATACAACATGATACATTACAGTTACACCCCCCAGAAGAATGCAAAGACAAAAGGAAATGAGGTGAACGATTGTAATATATTAAAATTTAGTAGTCAAATAATATATATACACTATTTACAAATATATACACCAAGAATATTAGTCCAAGGTATTCCACCCTTAAAGTCTGTGGACCACTGGGCCCACAATACATGGGCGAGACCCACACAAGATACCCGAACATGACGGAGAGAACACTGCAGGGGCCTCTGATAGAAATAAAACAGGCATCTAAGGGGGAAGGGAAAGGGTGGGCACCTTAGCCGGTTGAGTGCACAACGCCAAATCCACAAGGGGGCCCGATGCCCACTGTTCAATCCTGGGGAGTGCAAAGCCACAGTCTCACAATTCTCTACAGTGGGTGGGTTGGCCACTGCTGTATCCTGGGGAGTGCAAAGCCACAGTCTCTCAAGTCTCTACAGTGGGTGGGTTGCTCACTGTTCAATCCTGGGGAGTGCAAAGCCACAGTCTCACAAGTCTCTACAGTGGGTGGGTTGCCCACTGCTATATCCTGGGGAGTGCAAAGCCACAGTCTCTCAAGACTCTACAGTGGGTGGGTTGCCCACTGTTAAATCCTGGGGAGTGCAAAGCCACAGTCTCTCAAGTGGATAATAGTCTCCACTGGTTCTGGAGGGGGCTTGGTGCCCAGAGTGCTTCATCCTGCCAAGGACAGAGGTAGTGGATGTAAATCTCCACTGGTTCTGGAGGGGGCTTGGTGCCCAGAATGCTTCATCCTGCCAAGGACAGAGGTAGTGGATGTAAATCTCCACTGGTTCTGGAGGGGACCTTGTGCCCACAGTGCTTCATCCTGCCAAGGACAGAGGTAGTGGATGTAAATCTCCACTGGTTCTGGAGGGGGCTTTGTGCCCAGAGTGCTTCATCCTGCTCATGGCGGCCTCAGTAGCGTCAGTGCTTTTGTCGCTCATGGGCCTGCGGTGCTTGTGGCGGCGGTGTCCTTGGCAGTGGTGATTGTGGCGGCGGTGTCCTTGGCAACGCTTCAGCTGCTGGCGGTCCTGTCTTGGGCAGTGGGACTTGCCGGGTTTCTTGTGCCCCTTCCCCACCTTGGAAGGTGTCGCAGCTGACTCCACACTCCCAATTGTACCCCTGGGAGCGGCTTTGGTGGCTGTTGTCTTCCCCCTCTCCCACCGGGCACTGGCCTACTTTTGATGCTTGACAGGTGGGGGATTGTCCGTGCTGTGGCTCCTTGCCACACTGGCTGCCCTGCTGCCTGGTGCAGTCCAAAATCCGGTGACTACTGGCACCACTGGTCCCGCCGATGTTGTGGCTGAGGTGCTA
The DNA here is from genome assembly GCF_031143425.1 of Pleurodeles waltl. Taxonomy (NCBI): domain Eukaryota; kingdom Metazoa; phylum Chordata; class Amphibia; order Caudata; family Salamandridae; genus Pleurodeles; species Pleurodeles waltl. Next base: position 1,268,605,254 of record NC_090440.1, read on the forward strand.
GGTTGGGACCTGGAGAGTGGGGCCCTAGGAGACTGACGGGGTGGGGGAGGTGAGGGAAAGAGGTTATGGGTGGACAGGAAAAGTTTCTTAGGAACACTGGGATGGGTAGCTGGAGAGGGTTTGGGAGTGGAGGAAGAGGTTGTGGTTGTAGGAGGTGTACGTTTGGTGACTTTGGGTGAAGGTGCATGTTCTGGATGCTGTCGTGAGGTGGATGGCTGTTGGGTGGGTGTGTGCCTGCGTTTGTGTACCTTGGGAGGTGGCATCACAGACACACTAGGAGAGGAGACAGGGGATGTGTGATTGGTAGTGGGGGTAGTGACTGCACGTGAGCGGGGTGTGGTGGTGGGTGTGCTGGTGATGGAAGGAGTGGCTGTAGATGTAGTGCATGCAGGTGTGAGTGGAGACGAGACTGGAAGGGAGGAGGGAGACGAGGAGGAGGAGGACACAGTGGAGGCAGTGGATGTTGCTATGTCTGCATGTGTGTGATGCTTGCGTGAGTGCCTGTGGGATGTGTGGTGCTTATGTTTGCCTGAGCTTCTTTTGTGTGTTGAGGTGTGTGCATGCTGGTCTGATGGTGTGCTTGGTGTAGGCAGAGGTACAGGGGATTGGGTCTGGGTGGAGGAAGTTGGGGGGGGGATGCTAGAGACAGGGACAATGGCTGCCATCAGTGTGCTGAGGCCAGAGTCTGAAAAGCTCGCCGAAGGGCTGTCTGACCAGAATGAATGCCCTCCAGGAATGCATTGGTTTGTTGCAACTGCCTCTCTACACCCTGGATGGCATTCAAAATGGTAGACTGCCCAACACTGAGGGACCTGAGGAGGTCAATGGCCTCTTCACTGAGGGCAGCAGGGGTGACTGGGGCAGGGGCTGAGGTGCCTGGGGCAAAGGAGATGACCACCCTCCTGGGTGAGCGGGCATGGGGAAAAGGCTGAGGGGCTGCTGGGAGGGCGGTGCTGGAGGGGGGGTGGCGGCTGTACCTGTAGATGCGGGGGGCACAGATGGGGCCACCACCACAAGGGAGCTCCCATCAGAGGACGAGTCCGTATCACTGGTGTCAGCTCCTGTCCCTGCTGTGGAGCTCCCCTCACCCTCCATCCCACTGGTGAAATCAGACTCAGTAGTGTTGCCCTCCAGGGCCACGTGGGATGCAGCTCCCTCCTGGTCCGGTGCCACTGCTCCACTGCCTGATGATGCTAATGCACACATGTACAGGGAGACCACAAAAAGCGGGGGGAGACAGAAGAAAGACATGTTGAGTGCATGCATTACCGCTACCGTTGGCGGACACGACAGACACAGAAGCCACCTGCACTACGCCGCTCACTTGGGGCCCACTATTCAATCCCTGGGACATGGCCTACAAGGCTATGGGCAATATCTGCACACATGGATGTCACAGGAGCCTGACTAGGTGTAGTTGGCACTGTACCCAGGTGGGGTGGGGTGCCACAGGGTCTGCCTGAAAAAGGGGACTTAACTAGCACACTCGCCCTGGCCTAGGGAAACCCACAGCCCACCTCCGCCACCCAGACACCTCCACTGCGCACTAAATCAGCAGAATGAGAGTGTACTAACCCCCTTGTTGCTGACATGATGCCCCCAAGCTCCCAGCCAACTCCAGGTACGCCACCGCCAGGATCCTGAACATCAGGGGGGTCATGGTGCGATGGGCACCCCTCCCACGTTGCGAGGCCATCCCCAGCTGGGCCTCCGCCGTCTTCTTGTTCCAGCGGCGAATGTCCTCTCATCTTTTCCGGCAGTGGGTGCTCCGTTTGTGATAGACCCCCAGGGTCCGGACGTTCTTGGCAATGGCATGCCAAATATCCTTCTTCTGGTGGGCGCTGACCTACATGAATTTTACAAGGGAAAAAGAGAAGTTATTACCAACTGCACCATCACAGTCATTGGCCCGCATCCCTATCCTTGCCATGTGGCACATGCACTCACCGTCGTTTCATGCATGCATCATTCTCCCACCCCTATCTTTCATCCACACCACTCCACACAGGCATTGCCCATACAGCCTGCTCATAGTGTACTTACCTGTTTGTCTGGAGGACCGTGGAGTAGCGTGTACTGGGGGAGGACCCCATCCACGAGTTTCTCCAACTCCTCCGTGCTGAAGGCAGGGGCCCTTTCCCCAGACGCACGAGCCATTGTCTCTTCCAGACTGAGGTCACAGCAGCACTTGCAGTGTAGGTCCTCTCCTGTCGAAGATCAGGTATCGAGTGATTGAACAGATAGAAAATGGCAGTCACGTCCGCGGCAGTGCGTACCGTCACCGCCGGTGTACATTGTCATTGGCTCCTGGGACCCATAGGGTCCAATGTTAACCAATGCAGAATTGCACAGCGGTCTTCAACCGCCTACTGCGACAGTGTACAACGCCAGCGCAGTTACCTCACATCCCATTGTCCCACTTTGCTGGTCAGGCAGCCACCATTTCAGGGGCCCACATGGCTTTATTTTTAACTACGTCACACATACCTAGGCCTTGCCTCAACACTCATACAGGCAAAATTCGGGTTATGAATGGTTTTCTGAGTAAGCTGTGTTTACGTACCTCTTAGTTGGTTGACTCTGTGCTCGCTGTTGTCCTTCATAGGCACCGTCCGCTGGGACATGTGAGGAGATGGCGGCATCCTCCGGTGTACAGACCACTGGTGGACCTGTCGACTATGGAGGAAAGACATGTAATCCTCACCTACAGGCTTGATCGGGCCACAATCCTGGAACTGTGTGCCTAGTTGGAGCCAGACCTGATGTCAGCTATCCGCCATCCCACAGGAATCCCCCCTCAAGTGCAGGTGCTGTCAGTACTCCATTTCCTTGTAAGTGGGTCTTTTTAAACTACAGTGGCCATAGCATCAGGGATGTCTCAGCCTATGTTTTCCAAGGTGTTGTCCAGAGTGTTGTCTGCCCTGCTGAAACACATGCGGAGCTACATCGTTTTCCCTCAAGTGGAGGATTTGCCACAGTGAAAGGTGACTTGCGAGGAGATGGAGGAATCTTCCCGTGTACAGACCGCTGGTGGACCTGTCGACAATGGAGGAACGACATGTCATACTGACATACAGGCTTGACCGAGCCACTATACAGGAACTGTGTGCCCAGCTGGAGCCAGACCTGATGTCACCCATCCGCCGACCCACAGGGATCCCCCCTCTAGTGCAGTTGCTGTCAGTACTCCATTTCTTAGCAAGTGGGTCATTTAAAAATACAGTGGCCATAGCATCAGGAATGTCCCAGCCTATGTTTTCCAAGGTGTTGTCCAGAGTGTTGTCTGCCCTGCTGAAACACATGCGGAGCTACATCATTTTCCCTCAAGTGGAGGATTTGCCACAGTGAAAGGTGACTTCTATGCCCTGGGACATATCCCCAACATCATAGGTGCCCTTGATGGGACACATGTGGCCTTGGTCCCCCCTGCAGGAGTGAACAGGTGTACAGAAACCGGAAGAGTTACCATTCGATGAATGTGCAGATTGTGTGTTTGGCAGACCAGTACATCTGCCAAATTCCCTGGCTCAGTCTCAGTGCATGACACTTACATCCTGTGGAATAGCAGCATCCCTTATGTGATGGGGTAACTCCAGAGGCACCGTGTGTGGCTATTAGGTGAGCACCTGGAACCAAATCAGTGGGAATAGTTGTCTGGGTTTGGGGATATCCCTACAGGTTAGTGTGTGTCTAACAGTTGTCCCTCACCATTTGCAGGTGACTCTGGCTACCCCAGCCTCTCATGGGTACTGACCCCAGGGAGGAATCCCAGGACAAGGGCAGAGGAACGCTACACTGAGGCCTATGGGTGAACTAGGAGGATTATAGAGCGGACCTTCGGCCTCCTGAAGGCCAGGTTCCGGTGCCTCCATATGACAGGTGGTTCCCTATTCTACTCACCAAAGAAGGTGTGCCAGATCATTGTGGCCTGCTATATGCTTCACAACTTAGCTTTGCGACGACAGGTGCCTTTTCTGCAGGAGGATGGTCCAGATGGAGGTGTTGTGGCAGCTGTGGAGCCTGTGGACAGCCAAGACGAGGAAGCAGAAGAAGAGGACATGAACAACAGGAACGCTGTGATCCTGCAATACTTCCAGTGAGACACAGGTAAGAAGACAAACCTGCCTACTACATGTACTTTAACACTACTACCTCTCTACTGTCTGTCCTTTTCAACCAGTGTATGGTCACTGAGTTGTCACTTTCCCTTGCGATTTCACAGATGTGGGTCCCACTGTGTGACATCTGCTTTGTTTCCTCATTGACTAGCGCTGTGTGACCTAGGTATGTTGACATTACAATTGAAAGAGCATTTTGTCACTGTAATTGCCAATACACTATTTTGAAATCACAGACAGACTCCAGAATGTCTTGTGCTTTAAGGGTGTTTATTTAAGTGCTCAATATTGGAGGGGGTTGTAAAATGGTGAGGGGTGATGGTGGAGGAATGTCCATGGCAGAGTCCAGTCTATCAGTCTCACAGGTGCAGTGTCCAAAGGGGCATAGGAAGTGGAGCTGGGGCAGTTTGAGAATGGACAGGGTGACAAGGTGGGACAAAAGGATGACATTCAGGGCGGTCTCATTTCTTGTCGGGGGTCTTGGCTGGCACTCTGTCTTTGTTCTGGATCTCAGGGACTGTTTGCGGGGTGGTTCTCCCTCTGCAGGGGGTGGGGTGCTGGTGTGGTGGCCCTGCGGCGGTGCCTCCTGTCCACTAGTGCCGGAGGAGGTGGTGGGCAGTTCATCGTCCATGCTAGTATCAGGGGCCCCTTGTTGTGCCACAGTGTCCCTCCTTGTGTTGAGGACTTCCTTCAGCACCCCTACGATGGTGCCCAGGGTGGAATTGATGGATCTGAGTTACTCCCTGAAGCCCAAATACTGTTCCTCCTGCAGCCGCTCTGTCTACTGAAACTTGTCCAGTACTGTTGCCATCGTCTCCTGGGAATGATGGTAGGCTCCCATGATGTTGGAGAGGGCATCATGGAGAGTGGGTTCCGTGGGCCTGTCCTCCCCCTGTCGCACAGCAGCCCTCCCAGTTCCCTTGTTTCCCTGGGCCTCTGTCCCCTGAACGGTGTGCCCACTGCCACTGCCCCCTGGTCCCTGTTGTTGTTGGGGTGATGGGTTAGCCTGGGTTCCCTGTAGTGGTGGACTCACTGCTGATTGATGTGTCCTGGGGACAGAGGTATGGGCCCACTTGGTGGGTGCTGTGCTGGTGTTTCCAGAGGGGGCAATCTCTGTAGTGGCCTGTGCCAGTGTGAGGGGAACCGACTGTCCCGAGGTCCCAGATGGGCCGGACTGGTCATCTAGATCCAGTTGGATAGAGCTGCTGTCATCACTGTGGGCCTCTTCTGTTGGTGGTGTTGACATGTGTAGACCCTCCTGTGCAGTGATGTTGAGTAGGGGTCCTGCAGGGGTGTAAAAGCATGACTATTGCATCTGTGTGTACCATGGTGTGCAATGGGTGGGTGACCGTGTACCCCAGTGCTTGCATTCCTGTGTGGGACCTTGTGTGATGATGGTTTAGGGGGGTGTATGGGTATGTGCAGTGGCCATGCATTGGTGACGGGTGCCCATGCTTTGTTGTTGCATGCAGGGCTTGGTGTTGGGATGTGTGGTTTGTGATATTGGGACATTTGTGAGGAGTAGGAGTGATGGGGGTGAGGGTGAGGGTGGGGGTATGTGATGACATGCAGTTAGGGTGGGGGATATAGTAGTTAAGGTTTGACTTACAAGAGTCCATTCCTCCAGCTACTCCTGCGAGGCCCTCAGGATGCAGAATAGCCAAGACCTACTCCTCCCATGTTGTTAGTTGTGGGGGAGGAGGTGGGGATCCGCTGCCAGTCCTCTGAACCGTAAGGTGGTGTCTTGAGACCACGGAACACACCTTCCCCCATAGGTAGTTCCAACTCTTCCTGATGTCATCCCTATTTCTTGGGTGCTGTCCCACTGCGTTGACCCTGTCCACTATTCTTCGCCATAGCTTCTTCCTAGCTATGGAGGTGTGCTGCACCTGTGATCCGAATAGCTGTGGCTCTACACGGATGATTTCCTCCACCATGACCCTGAGCTCCTCCTCAAAGAACCTGGGGTGTCTTTGCCGTGCCATGGGGTGGTGTGGGTGATGTGTGGGGTGGTGTGTGTTGTGATATGTGGGGTGATATTTAGTGGTGTGTTGTGTGAGGTGCGTGGATGTTATGTGGGTGATGGTATTGTGTGCCTGTGGATGCTTGGTTGTAGATTGTAGTGTCTCTCTCTGGCCTTCTGTTGCAATTGTGGTCGTAGGGGTTTGTGGGTGATGTGGGTGTGTGTTTTATATTGTATTGTGTGTGTGGGAGTCGTGTGTGTATGTGTATCAGGTGTGTGTATTTGGAATTGTCCAATGTGGTAGTGTTTTGTATATGTGTGTGTATTTTGAGTGCGGCTTTGTGTCCCCACAGTCCTGCAGTCATGTACTAACATTCTGTGACCAATGTGTTTATTTTCAAGTGAGAGTGGGGTAGTGAGATATTTATAATATCCAGGTCAGTGACCACATTTGTGAAATCCAGATATTTGTGACACAATACACATCCAGGGTTGAGGGACATATCATGAGACATGCTTCAGAGTAGTGTCGATAAATGTGGAGGAACAACAATTGCCAATTGGTAAGCGAGAGACAAGACAATTCATAGCAGACAGGTCGACAGTGGGTGGTGGAAGAGTGCCCATATCCTACTGTGACAACACTGCCATAATCTTTAGCCCAGAACTAAGGAGAAAACTGCCCATGTGGCACAGACTGGTGCAACCGGGTACTTTCATGAGTAAAAGTAGTTTGTTCCACATCTTCATCCTCTGATGTGTTTGGTGGTTCATGTGCCATTGGTGGTGGTGGTGGAGAGGTAGAGGGGGCCACACACACTTCAGGGGTTTAAGATGTGGATTCCCGGCTCCCGGCAGATGCCATTTGTGATATGACATATGGCATCACTGCAGCTAAGAGGAACTGCTGATTTTTCAAAATGACTGCAACATCCCGGTGGTAGGCAGCCCTGTCTTCCCTGAGGGAGTCCAATTAATGCTGAATGGAGTTCAGCTTGTTCTCTATCATGCTGCTGCCAGTTTGGGAGGGCAGTTGTTGTGGCCACTCCCTCATCGCAGCAACTATGTCCACCAGACATTGCTGGACTCCTCGTAGTGGGGAGTGTGCGCCTCAGATGGCAGCTGTGTGGTCATTAGCTGTCTCGAGGCACATGCGCACTCCTTCTAGGCTGCCTGCCACGATCTCCATCCCCACCCAAACCTGTTTGGCCAGCTCCCACTGGACTCCTACCACTGTCCTCTGGAAGCTTGTCTCAGGGTCCTCGGAGTCCTGAGCTGTGTTTGTATTGGCAGGTAGTATTTTTTGGGTGTTAGATGGGTCATCTGGGGAGGCTGCAACATTGATTGTCCTCCTTGCAACTGGAGGTGGTGTCTGAAGGGATCCCAGGACATCCTGGAGAGTCTGTTGGCTGATGGTTGTCAGCTGGTCATCCAGGTCATCGGTGAACTCCAGGAGAGGTAGATCAGCAGCACAGCCATCATCCCTTGCAATGAGATGGTGTAAAATTAATCTTTCTATGTTGTGGCAGTTGATATGGTACATCATTAAATTGCCATTGGAGGCTCAGTGACAACTTACAGCCCAGACTTTGTTCCTGTACTTTATGGGTCCTATTTATCAGCCCTTTGCCCCACCTGAGTGTCACGTAAAGGGAAGCTCAGGAGCGCAATAGGCTGTGTCATATTTACAAGGTGTGATGCATTCCCTTCTAGTCACTTGACACCACCTTGTTATTATGGCCCCTTCCCAAGCATCAATTTGCATGGGAGGGCCATGCAATGGCTGTTGTGGTGGTCAAGCCACACCTACACACATTGCAATTTGTCCCTGTCCCAGTTTTATGTGTTCTCATACACCTGAGGTGGCACCAATATCTAATACCACCCTAGGGATGGCATTACCAAGATGCAATGATGAAGTTTACTTTGATTGCTCATCATGTTGAAATTTGTGTATGTGTGCTGCATTCCACAGCACACATGGACCTAGCATACTGCCATTTGAGTTTCTGGTTGTGCTGGAATGTGCTTCTGCTACACAACTATGATCTCCCCCTCAAAGCAGCAAAACTTGCAGAATGGTGCAAGGGATACAGCATTGTGGCATGGCAGCTAATTTACCACTGGCACAGGGGTGGACCCAGCGATGGCCGGCATGGGTATCATTTATTGATGTGAACTGCATTTTGTACATGACAGCGCCTGATGCCACTAAATTATGGACATAGCCAGTTGACTTATTTTCAACTTTGATCAGGGCCTCTAGCTTGTTTGATGGAGATATTGCAGCTATTTATACTAGTGCACACATGGACCCTCATTACAAGACCATCAGACTGTCATTGGTAATATGATCACCGCAAATAGCGCAGGTGGAACTGGCACATTCTGACCATGGGGAAAGCCCCATGGGCCAATGGCCTGGCACTGGCAGGGTGCTATAAGACAAAGAGTACACTGTTCCAGGAAGGTCTGTCTATAAGGGCGAAAGAGTGACGGTAATATCATAGGAGTGCCCTCAAGCATCAAATACGACGCTAAGCATCATCATCGGGCTAACTCCTCGTTAGACCGGCACTGCAATATCTGACGGGCCACCACACAGATGGTGGTGGCACTAGACCGGAGGTGGTGTTGCAGATCCAGTGGAGTCTGCAGTACGTGCTGACGAAGAAAGAAAAAGGAGAGTGAAGTGTGTATTAAAATTGGCTCTGAGCACCTAATGTCTCTATTTAATTGCTCAAAAGGAGGGTCAGGCCAAGATTCAAAATAAATGCAGGAGTTCTGGAAGGGAATAATGTCCCCTGTACTCCTAAAGAGAGGGGGAAAGGAGGAGATGTACTCAATCCTAACACTGAAAGGTCGACATGTTTCGCGCCTGTGCGGTCAGAAATTTATCCAATGGCGCTTCATCAGACCGTCAAATGTAACTTCTCCTAAAAAAAACAAAAATAAGTGCTAGAAAGTCACTTACAATACGTGGACTAATTTGTCACAGTCAGTCAATTGATAGGTCGCCCATCCCGTGTGGAGACAAGGCATCATAGGGACGCATAAACCTCAGACCAGAGGAGAGAACATTGTTATCTTACTCAGGTCCGCCGTCCACCTACCTGAGGTCGCGTCCCCAAAGACAGGCAGGGTGCTGTCAGCTAATGGACTGGCAATGCCACCAGTCTTGTGACATCAGCCCATCATTATGATCAGTGCTACCCCCCAGATTATGATCCCGCTTTTCCACCAGCCTTTGCATAGCAGTCCAACCACCATGCACAGGTTGGTGATAATGTGGTGTGGTGTGCCCCTGGGTGCCCCTTCACTGCCCATGCACCTGGCATGGGCAGTGTAGGGGTCCCCATGCCCAGGCCCTTAGCACTTTCCACTTTCTGATTTGCAGTGACAAGTACTGCATGTGCTGTCACACCCAATGCACCTCAAGATTGGCACTGGCTCTATTTGATCCAGCAACAAAGTTGTGGTAACTTCCCCACATAACTGACATGAGGAGACAGATTTCCACCCGCAAACTCATCATGAAACTTATAATACCAACCACAGAGGGAAGACTGCACTGGCAGTCTTACCAATGCCAGAGTTGCCCATGAGCCATCCCCCACCCATCAATGTAATAAGGTGTACCATTATGTTCAGAGACATACACGATATGTTGTGTTTGTGTAATTGTTTCCCCATTCCTATGTGGCTCATATGGGTGTGTCAGAGGTGTTGTGAGTTCAGCCTGTATGTGTTATGTTCTACAGATTGCAATCTGTGGTGCAAATTTTTCTCTAGTTGCACAGTTCTGATCAGCGTCAATATGTGTGGCTCAATACTGCACCAGGTTAGTTATGCAGGGTACTGTCATGTTTACTGTAATACGGGACAACCCTGCAATTCTCCCAGCAACTGCACAGATTAGTTCTCCCTGCACTCAGACAGACATTGATACTGGATGAGGAAGAAATGGCTGCCTTGTGGGGATGTCTTGTTTATGTGCAGGATGGGGTTCCTTCCTGTGCATGTACAAGTAATGATAGATAAGGTGCCATTTTAATGAGCACTGTAAGATGCAGCACACATGTATTTCGACAATGGGGCATGGCAGTAGCAAAGTGTTTCTACAAGAGACACCACCATGATGGAACCCCAGGAGTGGTATTGACTTTCTTCATCGTCTCTGATGTCTAAGTTGTGTAGGTAGAGTACGTTTAACTATATGCAAGGGGTGTTGTGATGACACAGCGACAGGCACAGTAATTAGACGTGCCTTCCATCCAATGTGCTCCATATGTACATGTTGGTTTATAGCCCTGGTGATTGATGTATGTCCAGGTTGTGTATGTGTTGTGGTGCATGGCACAACCTAGGCATTTGTACATGTGTTGCTTATGTGTGAATAGTGCATCTTGATTCATGGGCAATCTGTCCCACTGCACTGCTTTAGCATGCATTGAGTGTGTCCTATGTGCCTCCCCCTCCTGGCATTTTTTCTCCATGCAACTTACCCTGCATTTGTGGTGGTTGTTGGAAGTCTATGCTGTCTTTGTATTCCTATGACCAGCTCTTCAGGGATGACTGCTGCAACCATCTCCTCCATCTCATCCAGGTCCTCCTGTGGTGCTGGACTTCCACCTCCAGTTTGCAGTGCTGCCTTTCTGTTTCTGGCCTTTTTGTTCTTAGTTCTACACTTACAGTCACACCAGTGCTTCTTGCCTCCGTGACAGTTTGTCTCACCTCTACCACACTACTTATTTTGTCCGCTATTTGCTGCCATATGACCTTGCTCTGACCAATTGGCAATTTGGAGGTGACAAAGAGCTGGTGTTGGTGCTCCGTCACCTCTCTGACAAGGATGTTGTGCTCCTCCTCACTGAGCCGACACTTGTGCTTTTTCTTTTCCTTCTCCTGGGGCATATTTGTCTCCTCCTGGTTAGTTCCTGGGTGTATGGGGTCACCCTGGGGTCCCTCCTGGCCTGCTGCTTCCAGCTTCCCTTTAAATTTCACTCTTACCTGCTTGTGCGTCTTAAGATGACACAAATGCGGTGTTAAAGTGGGGCAAATCCGTTTGCGACATGTTTATGTTCCGCAAAACGGACTAAGGTCAGTTTTTCAGCATTATCGTCAGTTTGCCTTATGACAGGCTGCAATGGTTTACGTCAAAATCTTGGACTCTAAACATTTCTTAGTGCCATCCTGCGTCACAGTATTAATATGATGCATGGATGGCGCTGAGAAATGGCGCAAGCCTGCGCTAAACTTTTTGATGCAAAACTGCATTTGCAACACAATAGTATAATGGCAGACCATCCCCCCCTTCACCTCCTGCTTCCAGCTACCATGCCCTTATACCTACCGCCCTGTCTCTCACAGCTCATGCCCTCACATGCTGGTGACCGCATGTGGACCAGCACCCCCAATATGCCAAAATGAAACCAGTCCCAGCTTACACTGGCTGCCTCCGTGGCTGCCCCAAATAAAGGAAAAGCATGCAATTCATTGGCCTACCGCCTAACCCCGGAAAATGTCACTCTCAAGACTGACAGCAATTGGAACTGTGGAAGATATTTCCCCTTTGCGTGACAAAAGACGCCCTCCCCTCCCGTCATCCCAGGTGTCCCAAATCTGTCCCCCATTCACATACCGGAATTACAGGCTGCTGCAAAATCCCCTCTGCTCCACCATGCCCTTCTCCCCTAGTCCCAATTTTTTTTTCTACCGTCGAAGCCATATGCCCCACCGACTGCCACCCAAACTGACCACCCCCTGCAGTCCAACAGACGTCCCTCCATCCGTCAAGTCCTAAAACCCGGAGAACCCCAAACATACATTCCATGCAGTACCTGACCGTACCACTTCATGTGCATCCACCCAGCCAACTGGCAATACGTGCAATATCTCAAACCGGGTCACGAATGCAATAGCCCTTTTCGCCGCTGTGCCCTATCCCAGTCTCCCCTTCCACCCAACCCAACAACCTTTCCACAATATCATCCCCTGCAGGATCACAATGAAACAAAATGCCTGTAGAAAACGCCCCTACCTACCTGCCCACCATCTTGCCGTGCGTAAAACCCTTCCAACCCCAATACAAAACAAATCAACCCTCGGGTCTCCATAGTACAATTAACCAGCAATCAAATTGTCCCGTCACATCCTATAAAATCTGGAAATCCAACCATATCAGGCGGGAAACTCCTCCGTGTGAGTGCGGCTAACAACCCTTCAGCCAGCCTAATGACCATCACGCCCCCAATCCCAACAGTCCGCCAGGACCACTGTCCTGCTTTCGTACTCGCTTGTACCAAGCTGCGAAAATTGTTGCCACTGCAAATGATTCGGGGCATCTGCAGCCAAAATGTACACCCCCAACGCGTGCTGCCTTAAAATATTTTTAAGGAGCTAAGCACCAAAGCATGAAAAATCTGCAACAGCTGCAGTACCCGAAGGTCCCTTGCCCTCTGTCTGTTCAACAAAACCACTACTGTCTGATTGTCCACATGTAAAAAACGTATGGTTCGAGTGGCCAACCTCTCTCCCCACACTATCCAAGTCACGAGCGGTGAATTGTTTTTTTAGAACACAATACTCCTGCCTTGTGACAACAATGGCTCCAGCTATATTGCAGCACTGTACCGTCCATTCCCAAAAAGGCCAAACCCATGGCCCCTGTCGCATCCAACAATATCAGCACCTGCCATGCCGTACCGACTTTCCCAAAACCAATGGATACCCTGTTTAAAACCATGTTAGAAACATGTCCCACAACCGTATGTCCTCCCTCTGGCCCCCTGTAATGTGAAAACTATGCACCCGGCATCACATCAAATCCCACATGGCTGTAGGCTGTCCTGCCCCCTTGCACAGACCAGCATGCAAATATATTTTTTGGGAAATCCAATAGCTCATATGCCATGGGCAATTCAATTGATCGCAATAACTTGTTCCACTGCATAATGTTCAGAAATCTCTCTGCCTATGCCTCGTGGAAGTCTTGCTATGAAGGCCAACGTGTTCAGCTTGACTCTTAATCATCGATACACCGCTCTCTGTCTGTAAAGGAGCCAACGGAAACACCAAACCCCTTTGTGAGCTGCTCAAAAAAGCTGCAAATCTCTACCCCACTACCCTGAAACTGTTTCTTCCCTCAGAAGGAAGTCGTCTAACTAGTGCAGCACCGTCCGGTGCTCACTCCCTTCATGAAAGAACCCTATGCAGAAATATACCAAAGGCTTCCGACAAAGCACAAGAGATCGCACACTCCTTCCACATATATGGCCCCCATCCCAATTCTCAGCACTGTAACAGTACCTCCAGATAGATAATCAAATCGAAATGCCACTTCAACTGCTACCTTTGGCCAATTCAGCAGCTCCCCAACCCCCCCCCAAATGAGCCGAATAGCATAATCTGCCAATGCATACACAACTTGTGTATCCGCCCACGCGATTAAGTCATTCACCGATGCCTTCCCCGTCCATGACAAGTGTGTATAGAGCTGGAATTCCCCTTTTTCATGATGAAATCACCACAATGCCACTGCCACACATTGCATGTTCCCAACATGTTTGCCCCCAGCCACTTCCTTGTGCACTTAGTCACCTTCACTGCCCTTTCTGGTGCGGACAGCAAATTGTCAGCTCAGTGCCACTTATGAGGCCCTTGGTGTCCCACACTGAAAATGATGTTGAAAACCCCCTCCTAAGCCTGCGCGCCATGACTGTACCCATGCACAGCCATGCAGCAATTTTTTTTGTTGTTTTTGTTTCCTCTCCTCTCACTGCCGCTTAATTGGCATAGGAGCCCAGCAGCTCCCCATCCTCTATGACCTTCCACTGTTCCACAGTGCTGGGAGGGAGAAGCATCTTTTTTCTTGACCGGGTGTTTTTCTCCCCCACATTCTGAAAACTCGAGGTCAAAAGTGCTGTGATGCGTGGAACAAAAAACACTTAAAGTAGCAGCATTGTCTCTCCCTCCCCACCCAGACCTTTTGACTCTTTGTCCCCTACCCCCTCCTTGCATTCCACTTGTGCTGCACCTGTACCAGGCCCTCTGTGTATGGAGTAATCATCCATCCCAAGAATTTCGCATGCAAGGCGCCATGACTACCCAGTAAAATATTACAATGGACCACTCCGCACCCATACCTCGCACCAACTGTGCCCATGCTCTGCATCCACCATTGACTTGCGAACGCGATTCTCTTTTGCCCAACTTGAAAATCTGCAAAACATTAACTGAAAGGTGTGGTGCGCCTCTCCTGCGCCCTATCCCCTTCCCTCTTCTAAAGTCACCACACGCGCGTGGATCTCCCCTTCCTCCCAATCTCCAAAACCACCTCATAATTGAATGCCCCACATACTCGTCTTTCAGCACACACGTGTCCTCTGCACCTTCAGCAAACTTCACATTACGCAACTCCCCAGCTCCTTACCCCTCATGGCATGTGCCATATTTGTGGTAACCACATTCCTGCATTGTAGAGAAGGCTGCCAGAGACCCCACAATTGCTTCGGGTCAACATCCAAGGGCCATGTTGCGCCCCGTTGGCTTCATTGCCTTTCTGCCAGCCTCCACCACTGACTTTGACTCTCCGCGCTTCGCATGGCCGTTTGTGCCACATGCTCCCCACACGCTGCCTGCATCTTTGGCTGCTCCAGCCTCCTGCCCCTTCCTGTTATCCCCTCATGGCGCCCCCACCCACTATCCTGACCAGGACGACAGCCCCTGCCCTCCTTTGCATGGCCTATTCCCTTGCCTCCTACCGCCCCGGCATATCTGAGCCCACCTCCCCACAGTCTCCTACACCCCCTACTAGCTCCTCGATCATGGCCCTTGTCCACCACAGGTAAGGCCTGACCACCAGTAGTTGCTGCTGTCTCCCCATGGCATTCTCCCCGGCCATTGACTTCCTCAACCAGGGGACACCCTGCCCTGGTGTGCTCCTAACATGTGTCCTCTGTTGCACCTTGGGGACTACTGGGTAAACCTGGCCCTGAGCTGCTGCCATGCCTCTGCTCCCTACCTGCCAAATGCCCCTACAGCCATCCAAACTAATGTGCCCCAGCTCCCCCCGGCAAAACTGGGACTTGGCTGACCCCCCCAATCCCACACCACCCCTCCCCCTGTCTGGGCTCCTCTCAGCAGGGGTGAGATGTCCCTACTCTGACTGCCATGCCCAGGCCAGTATACCTGGCCAAGGGACCAACATGCAACCTCCTGCTCTTTGTGGGGGCCATAATTCGAGAAGGGGGGTGGACATTTCATCTCCGCCCTTCCACAGCAGTCTGTTTGCTGCGCGTATGTGGTGGCCGGCTAGCAGCCACAGCCGCCCCCGTGCCTCACACCTCACAATGTCTCTGGCGTGTCCTGCCCGCAAAGGCCTGCTCGTGCACACTGGGCCTGAGCATATCTGCTGGGTGGCCTTGCCGGCATCATGAAGCATGGCCGGGCAGCCGCCACTTCCAGCAAGTTCCCCTATCCCAGAAACCCGCCCCCTACCTTTACTATACCAAAATCTCCCCACAGCCAACTTCGCAGCAGCGCAGCAGGCTGTCGTGGAAGAGGCCATCCCCCTATCCTACTCCCCCTACATACCCCACCCTTAGACCCTCCCCAACCTAGCCCCAGCCAATCCCTGTCTTGCTGTGTCACTTCCCCCGTCCTGAGTGCTCGAGTGGAGCCATTAGACTGTGTCTGCTCTCCACGGGGCCCTACAATGCCTGCAGGGAACACTGAAGCGACTGTGAAAATCTAGCTTACGTTACACCTGCACGTGGCGTGGGTGACCCTCACCAACACTGAACTGCTGAGGATGTGTGAATTGAGTAGAATTCTGAAACAACATGAGACATTTCGAGGGTATGGACAAGGGGGTCAACAAGTTAATCGAACTGCACATTGAAGGAAGGATGCATTCATTAGCTCTGCTTGATTTCCCAATGAATTTCCTTCCTGATTCAAAGTCGAGAAAGACAGGGAACAAACTCTACATGGCAGATATCTTTGAGAAAGTGAAAGTCCCCACACTATTCTTATATCTTTAGTAAAAAAGAAAGTTGAAGTATCCAAGTGAGAATATGTGTGGAAAAAAGGCTTCTCAAAATAAACTCACGAGAAATCTTCACAGAGTGCTTGTACATGCTTTACCACCAGCTGCAGTTTCACTAAGATTTTGAAGAGTGTCATCAACAACAGTCAAGCCAAACTTGAGAGACAACACCATGAACAGAGAGAATAGTTCTCAGATGACTAAAGGAAAAGTGACTGGCTTTGCTGCAACCAAATGTGGATGTCTAAAGCCGAAAGTGCAATTTTGTTGCCTGTATATTCACAGATGACAATGTTTCTGACTATCAAAGAAATAAAGGTTGTAACATCATCTCTGAGTGTTCCTATACTGTGGAGCTTCTTAGTAGTGACATATTGTGTGTGACGAGTCTTCCCAACCTGGCCAGGCTAAGGTAACTGCTGTCCTCAGATTGTGATACAACATAGAAGCACAGTGGACTGAGGGGCATCAAGAAATCTTGCAAGCGATCAGGGCACAATCTTAGCTTTAAACCGAATGGCATAGTTTGAAATAACTATGGATGTATGCCTGTCCCTTTGGAATGATAGTTGTGCTGCTGTACTGTTGCAGGAAGGAACATGCTGATTGCTTAGGCATACCAGGCTATGAAAAAAAACATAACACAGATGTAGATAGATTGAATAGAAGACCCAGAAGAAACTGCAGGCCTTAACAAATGAGTCTGGTGATGTTAGCATCTGAATAGGGTCTCGTGCTCACACCAGCAGAAATGACAGTACATCCTACAAAAATTTGTTGCCATGTGGTGGTGAAAACCTTCCCAAAACTTAGAAGGAAAGTCTGGCTCCTGAGGCAAATTGCACGGTAATGAAGTGATCAAACACCAGAGTAAGGGGCCATGACAGACCCTCTCAACATGGAGATTAAGAGCATAATGTAATGGGGAAAAATTAGTCCAGGCATCAATAACACTCCAGATAGAAGACATCAAATGATTGTTGTGGATATGTACTGTAAGTATCCTGAAAGTGATGTGATTTTACTGACATCTGCACAGAGAATCTAGAAAAAATGCTGATAATGTGCTGTTGTGGTCAAGAGATTCAAGGGATATCAGTAAAACTGAAGGATTCAACATTCCCAGAGTATATAATCATGGCCATAGGCACATTAAGAAAAATAAAAGTTATCATGTAACTTAAATAAAAAATCTCTGTATGGTGAAGATCGGTCTTAATTTAGTTCTTAAGAGAATAGTGGAAAGCACCACATTCCTCAGTCCAATATTCTCTCACCACTAAATGGGGCCAAAGCAAAGTGGGGTCTATACCATCTCACAATGCATTGGGCTCCATAGATTTCTGAGCCTTTTTAAGTAGAAAGGAAAACAGTACAGTGGCAGAATCAGCAACTAGAGAGAGGATAGAACGTCAAAAATCCAATCTTGTGCTGGTCAAGGATTGATACCATAAAGTAACTGCTAGATTAATTACTAATTAGTGACTGATTTCTGGAGGAATTGCTTGGAGAGGACTCCAAGACCCACAGTGCTGCTCGACTCAATGAGAACTGTGAGGCCTAAAGCATGTTTAGTGGTCCTGCAGCGTGGGAGACCGGTGGATTCATAGAATTATATGAGGCAAAAAGCCATACACAAGTGATGCCTTGGGTCGTCAGCAGGAACTACAGAATACATAGTTCTCATCCTCAATGGTCCCTTGATTGTGCTCCATAGATTATTGTATTATTATTGAGAAAGGGGGAAGATTGGTCTGATTTAAAACATAACGAGGTTCATTGGTTGCAAATCAGCTAAGGGTCTCCTGGTGATCAACTTAGAGAAATCCTTCTAGTAAGGAGAGTAGAACGGGTTGGTCACTGTTGGAAATTTATCAAGGGTGATAATACTAGATAATGTGCTTAGATCCCATGGTTCTCCTATGTGAGACAGACATTTGTAAAACAGGGCATTCCTGAGCTTTTTACTGACCAGACTTTTTCGAAGCGTCTAAAGACTATATAAAAACTTTATTCTTTAAGTTCTGTACCACAGCAATTATAATAGGGTGCAAACTATGCAGCCCATTCATTATTTTTAAATATCCCCTTCCCTGATTTTGGAACCTTATTTTGCCCTAGTAAGTAATCGGCTATATAGATCTTATCTCATTTGAGTATGCTTCAGCACACTGCACGTTCTGGTAGTGTTGCTTTTGCAGGGTACACTCTTTTCAAAACTCCCAAACTGTCTGTGTAGTAATGTGGCAGGCCTAGGCAGTATGCACCTCATGCTTTTTTCTCTTTGTACAGTCATTTACAGAAACAATTTTTAATTTTCATTTTGCCGGCAGCTAATCTTAGACAACATAAGACTTGTATAACATGTTTTCAGCAATTAGGGTCTCATTAAACTTGTTTTGCTGTATTTAATTATATTATAAGTGCTTTAACAATGAGGAAAACATATGTGGTATCCTATTTATAGTCACTAATATATTTAAAATTAGAATTTTAAAATGTTTGTTTAGATTTTGTACTTTTTGTGGCTTAACCTCTTTAGTGCGGGCATCGCCCACTGGCCGATGCCCACACTACCTCTCTGGTGTGGGTGACGACTAGTGGGCGACACCAGGGAGGGGGTTAAAAAATACCCCGGGAGACACGGAAGATCCTTGCAGCCGCTTCCTGCTCTGTTGGAAAAAACAGCCGCAAACGGCTTTCCGAACAATCAGGAAGGCCTCGTTTGAAAGGGGAGACTCTCCCCTTTCAAACGACGCCTTCTTGAACCGGTTTCGAGGCCCTGGATCACAGCGCAGTTGCGATTTAGGGTCAGGAAACCCCCACTAGCACCAGGGATTTCATTTGGGGGGGTCGGCTCCCCTCAGCAAACGGGTCACCCTCCCCACCCGGGCATATATTTTTTTTAAAAGGTAGGGTTACCCCTGGGGGGCACAATCGCCCCTGACCATGCCCCCCCAAGGGTTTAAAAATGTTAATTAAAAAAACGAATAAAAAAAGAAAAGATATTGACAGGGGGTCGCCCCTGAGCAGTGCTAACCCCTGTGGGGGCAATATTTTTTTAATGGTTGTATGGTTTCCCTGGGGGCCACTATGTAGATAGATATATCTAGCTATATAGATAGATATATCTATCTATGCATATAGATACATCTACCTATATATATATCTATGCATATAGATACATCTACCAGAATGAAAGATTATTTTGATTGAATTATGCTAAAGATCCAGGCCCATTTTTATCATGGGTTTGCATCACCTTGTGTCAAACTTAGAATTATATTTCCCAAGCCACTCAAGGCCGCCTTGCATGGTCCTGCTTGGCTTGGTACATGTGGAGTAACATAAGGCAACGCAAGCCGCTGCTTTGCGATACCCTGCCCCAGGGAGTTATTACATGGGTGGAGCATGGGCGCTCTCATACATCCACCAATGTATTTTGGCACATTTCCAGATTTATTAATGGTGGTAGACCTGGGAATGTGTCAAAATGCTACACTACGCCATGGTTTGCTCTGCCGGGCTACGGCTTAGCTAGAACTTGACTCAGCTCCCAGCAACTCTCCCAATGCACTGTTCTACAACTCCCCGTTGTTGTAAGATGCCTCTTCTGTTCAGATGTCTTCTTTGCTGCTCCAGCATGACTATACTTCTTGACAAACAGCTGGACCCTTACTCTACCAACTTCCGTCTCCTCTAACAGTTCCTTGTTGCACTGCTTTCAACCTAATTCTCTATGTGAATGTTTCCTCTCTACCAGTCCTATATTGCTTTACTGATTTGCTTCCCTAGCAGCGCCTTGTTCTCTGTCCATCCACTGGCAACAGAAATTGATGTTTTTCATTAAAATAAATATGTTTTTAGGTATTGTAATAATTAAACGTATTCATCTTGTTTGTCACTTCAATCACCATCTAAATAAGTACCACTGAATCTTTCACCCAAAGATTGGAAAAATAATCAATTGAATTGCTTTTTATTTTCTTTGTATACAGTACAGAGAAATCCAATACCTAAAATGTTATGTAATACAAAATCGATATAAAATCAATACAACAAACACGTAAATATTACGTAACATCCAGGACTCCATTACATTTTTATAGTGGCTATGTCTATCCCATGTTGGAGCACCACTTCTTGCTTTCATTAATTTTCTTATATAAGGACATCACTGCATGTGGTCATTCAAATATTGACACTTATGTCCTCATTAACAACTTTGAACTCAAATATTTGGAAATCTTTATTCTTTGCTTTCTTCAGGATAAACATATGCTTATGTCACAGTTTAAAATCAAATTAGTTCTCTAATTTTAGTCTTCACTGAATGAGGTGTATCTTCCTAGAGCTGCCCTTCATATGCGTTAAGCATTCATCTTTTTCTAATACCCACACCTTCCCACCAGAGGGTTATCTCGTTCTTGAAGATGAGACTTGTAGTTTCTTCAACTTATTCTTCCCTTACTCTCTTATTTAAACATTGTTTTGTGTTATGCTTAATATCTTTTCTCTGCACGGTTACAGTGAGAAAAAAGGTGTCCAAATGAATGAGGAAATTAATACAGTTAACCAAAAAGGACCATGATTCAATGATCTTTCAAAAGGCCTAAGGAAAGATACCAAGAATAATACTAATGAATGTATAAATAAGACTGCAAAATAGACAATGCAAAAAGAAAGTCATCTAGAATAAAGTCTTGCAGTAGATCATTGAAGTGAAGGTCTGAAGTTGGGTAGAATAGGATGATATAGTGGTCACTGGGGGAAGTTGCTGGTCTGTCTCAATTATGGAAAATAAAGTTGCCTTCTGATTTCATACCAAAATATCAAATGTCACAACACAGGTAACAGCAGGATTGGATAAGAACTGCTAACAGAAGTAGGCATTAAGAACTGTGCTTTGTGTTTCTTCCCTGCAACTGTATTGTTGGTAGTAAGCTTTCTTAAGGTATTTTATTATCTGTTGTACTAAAAAAATCACGGAAAAAACTATGGGCGTTGTTAACATGGCAATTTAGGTTGGAGAAAACAGTTCTCCTTATTTTTGTGTTGCTAACAATCCTGAACAAAAGGCATTCCAGAAACTTCCTTGGTTTGAGGTCTAGAGCCTACTTATAAAAATGCAGAGCATTATGGCCCTCATTCAAAGTTTGGTGGGCGGCGGTTGCCGCCCGCCAAGCGGGAACCGCCAATTGGGCGCTCCGCGGTCAAAAGACCGCGGGTCCATTCTGACTTTCCCGCTGGGCCGGCGGGCGCCCGCCAAGGGAGCACCCGCCGGCCCAGCGGGAAAGGGCCTGCAACACAGAAGCCGGCTCCGAATGGAGCCGGCGGTGTTGCAGGTGTGCGATGGGTGCAGTTGCACCCGTCGCGCTTTTCACTGTCTGCTAAGCAGACAGTGAAAAGCATACTGGGGCCCCCAGGGGCCCCATCACACCCGTTCCCGCCATCCTGTTTCCGGCGGTGAAAACTGCCAGAAACAGGCTGGCGGGAAGGGGGTCGGAATCCCCATGGCGGCGCTGTTTGCAGCGCCGCCATGGAGGATTCGCCCAGCCGTGGCTAATCCGGCGGGAAACCGCCGGACCCGGTTTTCCGACCGCGGCTGTACGGAAAGGGCACTGAAGCACCGCCAGCCTGTTGGCGGTGCTTCCGTTGCCCGCGGCCCTGGCGGTCTTTGACCGCCAGGGTCGGAATGAGGGCCTATGTCTGTTGTGGCTTCCTCTCCGCTGTACTACAAAATGCCTGGTATATGTGGAACTGAAATTGCTATCACTGCAAACTCCATACACAATAATTCTGCCGATAAACAACAGACCCAATTTCACCTGAAGCAATTTCACACTTGCTGAAACCAAAGAAAATATTTTGGAACGGCAGGAGCTGCACACAGGAGCACAGCCTGCTGCCACACCTGCAGCACTAGAGGGAGGGTATTTCCAGGTCCCCATCAGCTTTCTCTCCCCTGGGCTCCACTAACCCCATCTGTTTCCTGCAGCTATAGTCCCAGGTATTTACCAAACCCAGGGATGATATGATATTTACTGACACCCACCACTCATCAGCCCACAACATCTCTCACCATGTAGAGAGGTCCAGGAACACAGCCCTCCCTGCAATGTCAAGACAGGATGGGGAAGCAAATAAAGCCCGCCGCGGCTGAGCCCTGACCTGCTCTGAATCTTCCCTGTCTCTCTGTCTTCTGCCTCCAGCACAGGTGCCTCTTTGTTAATCCTGTACCCTTTTTACTAAATAGGTGTATTTTTGGGTCAGTATCCTACTCTGAAGTGAGAAAGGTATTCTGTTCGGGACCCAGTCTTCTCTGGTGGTCCTTGGAATTGCCCATTCTGTGATGAAATAACTCAGAATATCTGAATTTCATTGTAGGGATACAAACTGAAAAGCATAACTCTAGCCACATAGTATTCATGCGCCCAAATTTGCCTCACTCATAATTAGGACACTATTAGGACATCATCTACCTGAAGTCCCTGTTAACCGCTTCAACATCATCCAGGTTGCATTTTATAACAAATTGACCTAGAAACTCCTGATGAAGAACACTAAATGGCCTCTTTGTAGCAATTTACCAGGTTTAATTTGACATTTGGTGTAAATTACTGCTTTGATTGAGGCAGATAGACCCAACTCTGACTCTCCTAACTCTCTGTGAGGTTGAACCTCGAGAGAAAGGTTGTTGTAAGTTCCTATTAAAGCAGGGAACAGACACTTTTAGAATAGAGAACAAATAATTTGATAATCCTCTTTTGCATGTAGGGTCAATTACTCTCTTTCTGTCACAGAATACAGAGCATGGTGCTGATCCTGTTATTTTGGCAGTATCAAGCCTTTCGACCTAGACTTAGAGGTGTGGAAAGTGCTTACTAGGGATGATGCTTGTGAGCTCTCTTCGCTCATTATATTAGGGCCTAATTATTCCATCTTAACTAGCCTAATAGTTAGAGGGTATGTAAACCTATGCCAACTAGAAATGTAGAAGTGCTTAAGCAATCTTTTGTGAGAATATGAAGAATATTTTTCATTATGGGGAGATCAAGGAATTTTAAATGGCAAGGTAGTACCTCAAAGCAGATGAACCAATGGCTAAATTGGATTATTATTCTTCTTAAACCTTTTTCGTCAAAGAATATACTATCTGATCATATAACTATTCGAAGAACCATTGCATGTGAAGAATCAAGACTTCATGAAAAAGACTTGATGAGGCATGGACTCATGGAAACTCGCTCATCAAGTTATTAACGTTTAGAACATAAAGGAAACTATGTTTGCGTACTCAAAATATTATGTATTGTGTGTGACTAACTGAATTATAAAATACACAGTGGGTCATCTAGCAGATTTGTAACATAAGAAAAAAAAACAACTGTGTAGGATACACTGTCCTTTAAATGTTTCTGTCATCATATGCGTTTTGCCTTGAAATTTCAAGTGGAATACAACACCAATGCAACATTATGGCTTAAAAAAGTATTTTGTGGTAACATCTATTCCATGGAACATTGAGTATAGGTCCTACCCAAATTTACCAAATTGATTACCACATTGCATCAAACATAACTGCATAACCATATTATCAACACATATAGGATTATTCTAAAACATCTGTACAATATGGTATCTGAATAGATGAGCTGAAAGTGACTGACATCACAAAGACCATGGAGAAACAGTACCAAAATAGGACTATAGTATCACACTAATCTCTTCAGAGAAAAAGCTTTTGTTGTTTAATTCTCACTCTGTATCACCTGAAGTAGAAAGTTGGTCCAGCCAAAGAAAGATACAGTTATATTAATAATAATATATAAACAAAATACAAAATAATATGGACTAATTTTAACAAATCCCCTTTCCAATATGGCAACTGCTGGCCTGCGGACATGTCTACAAATTGTTGACACTAAAATAGGATTATCCTTTTGCACCACTACAAAATGGCACCTGAGTAGATCACAGAATACCATCAACATGACAAGGACCTAAGGGGCCAGCACTTGAATAAGTACTGCAGGGATTTATTTTCACCTTTATGGGGCTTAAACTACCGCTGTCAGTAATATTTTCATTCAATGTTTTTATGCACTCACACTTTAAACAAACCCTTGGCATACAAGAACTTTGCCCACATTACCTGCCATTTTACGATCTTGCACTTTGCTTTCCAAGAAAAGTGTTTACAGGAGCTTAGTGTATAAATCGGTATTGTTGGGGTGACTTAATTCTCCTTTTATTGCTGCCTAATAGTAACAGAGTCGAGTTCGGATAAAAACTAGTGAACATCTGCCCCTTGTTTGAAATTGTAAGTATTAATAGACTTTAACATTTCCCTTCAATATTACAATTCTTTTATTCTTCTTGGCAGTACAACTTAAGGATTTCTATCAGGAATGTTACCAAGGAACCAGCAAGGATCTTAACCTTTCCCTTCAGTAATACAGTTATTTTATTCTACTTGGCATTACAACTAAAGGATTTCTGTCAATAATGTTACCAAGGAACCAATAAGGATCTTAGGGCCTGATTACAAGTTTGGCAGGACAACCATTGGCCTGCCAGACCCGTGGAGAGGAGACCAAGACAGAGCTGGCAGTCTTCCCTGGCCCAATTACAATGTTTCCACCAGGCTAATGGGTGGAAACCTCTATATTAGGAGGTTTTTGCCGGTCAGCCCAGTGGTAACAGTGCGGTGGCATTGGCCTTGGCTCTTCAGGGTGCCAAGGCCAATGCCATCGCACAGTGGGTGCCCCCAGCGCACTTGGAATGTGCATCATCTGTCGTAGCTGGGTGCTGGGCAGGGGGGCCCCTGCACTATCCACAACATGGTCGTGAACAGTGCAGGGTCCCCTGCTCTGCCTGCTGGCCCAGCAGGGAACAGCCCACAACATTGACACTGGCTCATTACTGAGACGGCGGCAATGTTGTGGTGCATAGGGTGCAACAGCATCCGTTGCGCTTTTCACTGTCTGCAATCCAGACAGTAAAAAGTGTGATGGGGCTGCCCATCGGTGTCCCTGCACTGTCCATGCTCATTACATGGGCAGTGCAGGGGCCCACGTGGGGTCCCTGTCTCCGCAAGTGCAACCGCCATGTAAAAGCTGATGGGGGGGTCGTAATCCCAAGGGCGGTGCTGCATGCAGCGCTGCCCTGGTGGATTAGGACCGCCAGCACCACCAGTCCCTCTAGTGGAGGGAAACTGGTGGTGCTGGCAGTCTGACTGTGGCCCAACTGCCACAGTCATAATGTGGTGGTCTGACTGCCGCCAAAGCAGTCGGACCATCGCTTTGGCAGAGGTCAGACAGCCACTGTATCCCTCGCGGTTTGAAGACCACCAGGGTCGCAATTAGGGCCAATGTCCTCAAAATGTCTGCCAATTTTGCTGGACAAATTCCACCTGTACAAACTATAGAAAGGGTAAGCAACAGAACAACACAAACAGAAAACAAGACAACCTAGCTTGTTAAACATCTGAAGGAGCAGATATACCTTACTTTCTGTAACAAATAACAGAGAGCAGTTTTTTATATGATAACAAAAATGATGAAAGAAGAATCATTATTTTTAGTACTGATGCCAAATGCCAAAACCTCACTCAGACACCAATTTGGCTAATTGATTAACTTTAAAGTCATGCTTCACTCTCCATCTACAACAATCTTACACACATAATGAATTTATCTTAGCAATTCCACCAAAAAAGAACTACTTCCATATAAAACTAATCACAGGCTTAGTTATGAAGACAATAAATAAAACATACCCAAAGACACAGAGCCACGGTCAATAATTCCATTTTAATCAGTTAATTTGGCAGTAAATGCAAAAATCAGTGCTAATAGTTTTACCCTTGCCCTTTATTAAAGCTCTCTCTCATCCCTACTCACCATTGTAAATACTGCCCTCATTTAAGATATCTTCCCAAACGCTTTCAAGAAAGACCAGATCCTCCCTCTCATAAAGAAACCTACATTAGGCCCTAACGAGCTTCTTAACTACTGGCTCATCACTCACCAACCCCTCATTGGAAAAGTCACTGAAAATGTAAAAAGCAGTCTGTGTTCAACTCTAATATCACATCAATGCAATGAATCTCTATCATGGGGCTGCAGCATGGAGACTGAGATCTTGCACATTACAGACTACTTCCCCTTAATAACTGATGGATATGACCCTTGTCTCTTGAAAAAGCTGGACCTCTCAACTGCCTTAAACATAGTTAACCTACCAACTGTGATCCGCACCCAGGAGTTAGGAATGAGATTTGCTGTTAATGTCCTTCTCTCGTTCACATTCTACCTTCTCAATCAACACCGCTTCATTCACATGGACACCTCCAGGCTCCAAATGATCCCTATCAGTTGTGAAGGCCCCAAGCGTTCCATGCTGTCTCCTGTTATCCTCACCCTCTGCATGGAATCCTCAGGAATACACTCAAAGGTAACATCATCAAAATTGGAATGTATATTGACAATACATGGCTCTACCTGACAATATTCTCTGCTGAAGACATCCAATGTCTCAAACACTGCCTGCACCTCATCCAGAGCTGGATGTCCAGCACATACTTGCAGCTCGACCCCGGCTTGACAGAATTCAAGAAATAGTACAAACCTGGCTCAATAACATGGACTTAGTTATTTTCAAACCCCAACTTTCATTTAATTCCATGTAATTTGGAATCATCTTTAGCACCAAAGTCATCCTCAATGAACACATTGTCAAAAAAAAAGATTGCCCTGTGCATAAATAAAGGGGTGTGTCAAGTTTACTGTTCTAACCACAGTCCAACAAACAACTGTGTGAAGTGTCAACATGGGGAGGTCGGATTTACTATTTTAACTCCAGTCTAACAAAGTCTGAAAAAACTGCATAAACAGAGTGGTCAGATTTAATTCTCTAAATCCAATCCATGAACTTTGGGAAAGTGGCATTATTGAGCTGCATCAGATATATTATTCTAACTCTAGTCCGATAAACACTGGGGAAAGTGCTTAAATTGAGATGGTCAGATGGAGGTGTTTGGTTTACCTTCTTACAGCAGACTAGCATTGGGAAAATGCATAAATGTACATAGATATATTTACTATTCTAACTCTATCCTAAAATATTATGTAAATGAAGTGCATCAGAGTTCCTATTCTAACTTCAGTCTGACAAACCAGAAATACAGAGGGTGAAATTCTCTACATATATATTAATAGAGAGAGAGAGAGACCCCCAAAGTACATGGATTCAGTATCTGCCAAAAATAAATGGCTTCAAACCAAGAAAAGAAGCATGCCCTAAAAACCATAACCTAGAGCCCCATTATTCACATTTGAACCCCAAATATAATAGCTATAAACAATGATAATAAAATGGTGCCCACACATTCCTATTACAAACCAAAACACCTGTTGAAAATAAAATGAAATATAGCAATTAACCCAATATATATATCTGCATATTTAAAACCCTCATGTAGTATTTTATTTTTATTTTTAAAAAACTCGTAAAAAATTTGATACTCAAAAAAATGACTTACCATTTAAACACTATGGTGGTCATTCCGCCGCCCGCCAGACGGGAACCGCCAATCGGCCGCCATGCGGCCAAAAGACCGCTGCCGGCATTCCAACATTCCCGCTGGGCCGATGGGCACTAACCAAGTTAGAGCCCGCCGGCCCAGCGGGAATGAGGCCGCAACACAGAAGCCGGCTCCGAATTGAGCCGGTGGTGTTGCGGCCGTGCGACGCGTGCAGTTGCACCCGTCGTGCTTTTCACTGTCTGCTAGGCCCAGCCCCCACCTCCTCCCCCAGAATTTACAACATGGGAGGAGCAAGTCTTGAACATCCTGCATCCTGAGGGCCTTGCAGGAGTAGGCGGAGGAATGGACTCTGGTAAGGCAAATCTTAACTACATCTCCCCCCCACCCCACCTGCATGCCAACTCATACCCCCACCCTCACCACCATCACATCCTACTCCTTGCAACTGTCTCACCATCACAACCCACACATCCCAACACCTAGCCCTGCATGCGTCCACAAAGCATGGACACCCATCACCTAAGCATGCCCACTGCACATACACATACAAAGCCCCCCACGCCCCAACCACCGTCACAACAGCCCCCACAAAGGAATGCCAGCACTGGGGTACACGGGCACCCACCCATTGCACGCTATGACACACACAGAAGCAATAACCATGCTTTTATACCCCTGCAGGACCCGAACGCCACGTCACCGCGCAGGAGGGTCCACAAATGTCCCCTCCACCCCCAGAAGAGGCCCACAGTGAGGACAGCAGCTCTGTCTCCCTGGATCTAGATGACCAGCCCGGTCCATCGGGGACCTCGGGACAGTCGGTTCCCCTCACACAGCCACAGGCCACAGTAGACCTTCCCCCCTCTGGGAACACCAGCACAGCACCCACCCAGCGGGCCCATACCTCTGTCCCCAGGACAAGTCAATCAGCGGTGTGTCCACCACTACAGGGAACCCAGGCTAACCCACCACCCCAACAACAACAGGGACCTGGGGGCAGTGGTAGTGGGCACACGGTCCAGGGGACAGAGGCCTAGGGAAACAGGGGAACTGGGAGGGCTGCTGTGCGACGGGGGGGACAGGCCCAGGGAACCCACTCTCCACGAGGCCCTCTCCTCCATCATGGGAGCATACCACTGCTCCCAGGAGACGATGGCGACGGTCCTGGCTAGGTTTCAGGAGATCCAGCTTCTGCAGGAGGAACAGTATATGGGGTTCAGGGAGGAACTAAGAAACATCAGTTCTGCCATGGGTACCATCGTAGTGGCCCTGAATGAGGTAGTCACGACATTGCGGAACACTGTGGCACCTCAAAGGGCCCCTGACACTAGCATGCACCAAGAACTGCCTACCACCTCCGCCGGCGCTAGTGGACAGGAGGCCCCGACACAAGACCAACAGGCCACCAGAACCCCACCCCCTGCAGAAGAAGAACCACCCCGCAAGCGGGCCCTGAGATCCATGAAGAAGACAGAGTAAGATGTCAAGACCCCCGCCAGCAAAGGATACCGCCCTGATTGTCTACCCAATGTCCAACATTGTCACCCTGTCCAACCTTAAACTGCCCCTGCTCCACTTCCCACAGGCATTTGAACAATGCACCTGTGAAACTGATAGTCTGGACTCTGCCATGGACAATCCTCCACCATCACCCCTCACCGATTTGCAACCACCCATCCAATTTAGAGCACTTGAATAAAAACACTTATTGCACAAAACAATCTGGAGTCTGGCTGTGATTTAGAACAAATGTATTAGACATGACCGTGCCAAAATGTTCATTCACATTGTGATGGTAACAAACCGCTGTCACACAGCTGTAGTCCATGAGGAAACAAAGCAGATGTCACGCAGTGGGGCCCACAGCTCTGAAAACGGAAGGGAAAGTCACAACACAGTTACCATACAATGGGGGAAAAAGTCAGACAGTAGAGAGGTAGGAGTCATTAAGTAAATGTAATATGCCGGTGTCTACTCTTACCTGTGTGTCACTGAAAATACTGCTGTATTACTGTGTTCCTGTTCTCTATGTCGTCCTCTTCGGCTTCCTCCTCTTCACTCTCCACAGGCTCCACAGCTGCTACAACACCACCATCTGGACCATCCTCCTGCAGAAAAGGCACCTGGTGGCGCAAAGCCAGGTTGTGAAGCATACAGCAGGCCACGATGATCTGGCACACCTTCTTTGGTGAGTACATTAGGGATCCACCTGTCATATGGAGGCACCTGAACCTGGCCTTCAGGAGGCCAAAGGTTCGCTCGATCACCCTCCTAGTCCGCCCATGGGCCTCATTGTAGCGTTCCTCTGCCCTTGTCCTGGGATTCCTCACTGGGGTCAGTAGCCAGGACAGGTTGGGGTAACCAGAGTCCCCTAATAGCCACACCCGGTGCCTCTGGAGTTGATCCATCACATACGGGATGCTGCTATTCCGCAGGATGTAGGCGTCATGCACTGACCCAGGGAACTTGGCATTAACATGGGAGATGTACTGGTCAGCCAAACACACCATCTGTACATTCATCGAATGATAACTCTTCCGGTTCCTGTACACCTGTTCACTCCTGCTGGGGAGGACCAAAGCAACATGTGTCCCATCAATGGCACCTATGATGTTGGGGATATGTCCAAGGGCATAGAAATCACCTTCACTGTAGGCAAATCCCCCACCTCAGGGAAAACGATGTAGCTCCGCATGTGTTTCAGCAGGGCAGACAACACTCTGGACAACACCTTGGAAAACATAGGCTGGGACATTCCTGATGCTATGGCCACTGTTTTTTTAAATGACCCACTTGCTAAGAAATGGAGTACTGACAGCACCTGCACTAGAGGGGGGATCTCTGTGGGTTGGCGGATGGGTGACATCAGGTCTGGCTCCAGCTGGACACACAGTTCCTGTATAGTGGCTCGGTCAAGCCTGTATGTCAGTATGACATGTCGTTCCTCCATAGTCGACAGGTCCACCAGCGGTCTGTACACGGGAAGATTCCTCCATCTCCTCGCATGTCCCAGCGGACGGTGCCTATGAAGGACAACAGCGAGCACAGAATCAAGCAACCCACAGGTACGTAACCACAGCTTGCACATAGCACGATTCCCAATGCATTGAATGGCTTGTATGAGTGTTGGTGCATGGCCTAGGTATGTGTGACGCAGTTGGTAATTAGGCCATGTGGGCCCTTGAAATGGCGGCTGCCTGACCTGTGAAGTGCGACAGTGGGATGTGAGGTCAATGCGCTGGCATGGCACACCGCGGCGGTAGGCGGTCGAAGACCGCAGCGCTAAGCCGCATTGGTTAACACAGAACCCTATAGATTTCAGGAGCCAATGACGATGTGCCCCGGCGGTCGCGGTACGCACCGCCGCGGGCGTGACCACCATTTTCTATCTGCTTAATCGCTCGATACCTGATCTTCGACAGGAGAGGACCTACACTGCAAGTGCTGCTGTGACCTCGGTCTGGAAGAGACAATGGCTCATGCGACTGGGGAAAGGGCCCCTGCCTTCACTGCGGAGGAGTTGGAGAAACTTGTGGATGGAGTCCTCCCCCAGTATGCGCTACTCTACGGTCCTCCAGACCAACAGGTAACTACACTGGGACCATGCTTAGTGGGTAATGCCTGGGTTGAGTCGGGTGGATGAAAGATGGTGGGGAGGGGAGCGATTGAGGCATGCATCAAACGACAGATGAGAGCATGTGCCACGTGGCAAGGGTGGGGATGGGGGGCCACTCACATCGAGCATGCAGAAGGTGATGACAATTTTTCTCTCCCTGTACATGTCACATAGGTCAGCGCCCACCAGAAAGTCGCGATTTGGCATGCCATCGCCAAGGACGTCCGGACCCTGGGCCCTTCATCTCAAGCACCGCGGAACTGGGCCCTTCATCTCAAGCACCGCTGGCCCATTGGCGGAAGGGGCAGGCCCGCATCTGTGTCGGGCAGGGCTGCACGAAGCACTCTGGGCACTAGTCCCCCTCCAGTACCAGTGGAGACTGTTATGCACTTGAGAGACTGTGGCTTTGCACTCCCCAGGATGGCACAGTGGGCCACCCACCCACTGTAGAGACTTGAGAGACTGTGGCTTTGCACTCCCCAGGATATGGCAGTGGGCAAGCCACCCACTGTAGAGACTTGAAGGCTGTGGCTTTGCACTCCCCAGGATGGCACATTGGGCAACCCACCCACTGTAGAGACTTGAGAGACTGTGGCTTTGCACTCCCCAGGATGGCACAGTGGCCATGGAGGCCCCTCGTGGATCTGGCGTCGTGGACTCATCTGGCTGAGGTGCCCCCCCTTCCCTTCCCCCTGAGGTGCCTGTAGTTTTCCTATCTGATGCCCCTGCAGTGTTCTCTCCGTTGGAGGCAGGTATCCTGTGTGGGCTTTGCCCATGTGTTTTGGCCCAGTGGCCCACGAACAATGGCTGATGGACATATCGGACTGGACAGTTTATGTATATAAAGTTATAGATGTGTGATATATTTTATACTCAGTCTTACAATATAATTCTATATTTATAATCATTTCCTTTTGCCTTTGCATTCTTCCGGGGGGTTTAGGGGTGTAACTGTGATGTGTTGCTATGCATTGATGTGTGTGTTGTAGTGGTTTAGGGTGAGGGTGGGTGTGTCGCATATGTGTGTCCACGTAATTTTTTGCCTCCCCCTCCCCTGTGTCGTAGGTGCAGTACTCACCGTTGTCTTCTGCGCCGGCGTTCGTGCTCCTGGTAGAGGAGCAGGAAGACAATGGCTGGTAGGATGTGTAGTTCGGGTTCCATGCTGTCCAGATTCCTCGTGGGGTGTATGGAGGTGAGCGTTTTCCGTTTGAAATGTCTGTTTCTGCCGTGTTTTTATCGGCGGGGCTACTGCCCCAGAAAAGGTGGCAGATTGGTGGGTTGTGATAGGGTGGGCGGTACATTGTCTCCCGCCTGTCTGTTGGCGGTGACCACCGCGCTGTTTGTTTGTCCCGCCGTGGCGGGCGGTGTGTTAAAGTGGCGGTCTCTGTTGGCGGTTTCCGCCAGGGTCGGAATTGCATTTTTTTTACCGCCAGCCTGTTGGCGGTTTGACCGCCGCTTTAACACAGACTGCCAGGGTTGGAATGACCCCCATAGTTTTTTGAGATTCGACTAAAACTGATACTTTTTTCTTCTGACCAAACTTTGAGCACAAAGGGCTATATCAAACGAAAAGAGCAATCAAGATTTTTCATTCAGTAGTACAGTTATGTGTTTTAACTTCTGTGAATATTGATGTTGAATCTTTTATCATTAGACAGACTAATTGTCTCAAAATTGAAATCTAGGATGTAAAGCGTGCAATTTTAATTGGTTCCGCTGAGAGATATTAGTATTAGTTTTTGATGTGACAAGTATTGAACCCTTCAGATTCTTACCTCTATCACTATTGAATACTTAAAATTAAATACCTTTTTTAAAGGAAAGCAGTAAAATCCAGATGATTTTACAATTTCCATTCTGTCCCATTTCTTTTAAATTCATGAACTTCAATCTTATGGATATTGACGAAATTATGGCAAAATTATAATTTGCAAGAGTATTTTCAATTATAGTTGGCAGTTAATAAACAGTTGTTTTCATATCTGCAAACCCAAGTGACAAGAGCTACCTGAGCAATAAACATGCCATTTAGATGGCTGGGAATATTGCTGCCCTCGAAAGACATCTCAGTTTACTTTTTTTGCTTAAAGATTTCCTATCATAATTTTTTACAAGAAACCAGACTATTCAATAGATTTACTCTACAGTGATATTTATTTAACATATCCTGGCATCACAAAGTGATCAAGACCACTCTGACGTCCACCTGTTCAGATACATTTGAAATATCCCCCAAACATGCAGCAGACACTATTTTTAGTTTCAGCTCTATATGAGGGCTGAGGTTTGAACTGTTTTGTTGCTTTAGCAATATTATGTGGCCAATGTACAAACTCTGTTTCTCATTAAGTCCTATTTTTCTTAAAACCGTTAATGCAATGATGAACAAAGAGCTTTCTTTAATTAAATCGTAGATATCCCATTGAACTGATACTGTGATCAGGTGACTTCAATGCAATGACGTTTCAAGGATGGTAGATGAAGAATGGTGCACTAATGAAGTGACCATTTGTTTTGATGCCATTAATTCTAAAGGAGGGCTACAGGCTACATTCTTATTTCAGTGATGATTATAAATCATGACATCTAAATAATTATTTTAAGTGTGACGCTTATTTCGGCTACGCCGGCTCACTTTACGGTACTTCTTTTGAAAGAATCATTTCACAATGAATAATTAAAAGTGCACAATGTTACAAGCTGTAGAAACTGGATGGCAAAGCATTTATTTAAATTATCTTTCAGTATATTTTAGATGTATATTTTTGCAGTTTTAACGTTTTTAATTATAAAACTCACTAACATATACATTACAAGCAAATGATTGTATGTATTTAACTGAATGCAATTGTATGCAATTGGGTGGACAAAGGATGTCTATTGGAAGTAATTCCTAAACGGCGAGGAGTGCTACGTAACAACAGTTATTTACAGTGCTACGAAATTACAACAATTACAGTAGCTAGTACTATATTAAATATAAGAACTCTACTGCTACCTACTGAACCTCAAAATGCTATGTAAGCACTGACGTTTTCTACATCAAGTTTAATTTTATTGACGCGGTTAATTAAAACCATCGCAATTCCAAAATGCATAATAATATAAAAACTTTGCCTACTCATTATGTTAATAGAGACCCATAATAAAATCATAAAAGCTTATTTGAAACTAAAACATATCATGGTAAAGAGTTGTGCATAGCTAAAACGTTCTCCACTAATTCCAACCTTGGGCTTGGACTTAACTTTAGGACTTTCTTGCTCCCTTACGAACACTGAGTGAGAATCCTAAGTAGTACCTAGGGCTGTTTCCTGGCTGGAACTAAACTTTCGGAGCTTTACTAATCATAAAATGATGGCCCTGCACACTCGGCTTCAACTTTATTCACTAATTCTTTCTGATCCTGTCCCATGAATTTAGTCCCTCGAAAAGAAAACGGGATTGAAAGTCCACTAAGACAGCTTATAATGGCCAGTCTGCATGAGCGTATGTTCAGTGTCTTAAAAATGTTTTTCAAATATAATGTCCTGAGGCCTAGCAAAGCCCGGCACACACAAAAAATGTGTTCTAATGAATCTTGTCTGTACCCACACAGTCGACAGAAATGTGTCAGATCCTGCTGTCTCCATGAAGGGACCATATCCTTTGTTTCCATCAACCCAAAGCGGGAAAGCATAAACCAATGTTTCAGAGACTGGTTGAAGTTTGCTTCTAGTCATTCCTGTGCCCGTAAAGTTTTGTATGATCTTATTATAGTCCAGGCGTGCTGTCTGCTTGCCAGTTTTTGTTTATCAGAATTTAAAGATTTCTTCTTAGTGACAGCGTTTACTTTCCGAAAAAACTCCT
Source organism: Pleurodeles waltl (assembly GCF_031143425.1). Lineage (NCBI taxonomy): Eukaryota > Metazoa > Chordata > Amphibia > Caudata > Salamandridae > Pleurodeles > Pleurodeles waltl. The sequence goes on from NC_090440.1 coordinate 1,268,640,396, forward strand.
TTTTGTCCCGGTTCTGGTCCCAGGCTTCTAGCAAACCTAGTGCTTTAATGCAGGTATTTAAGTGATGACCCCAGGTGCTTTTATCATTGTGTCGCTGTTGCTCCTCAATTTCCATCCAACATAGGTTGTTTAGAGTACCAGTCTCAGCTGCACGCATCCTCCAGCATAGTTTAATGAAGGCACATCTACTCTGAAATTCATAATTTTTCAGACCCAATTCTAAACGAACCTGAGCTGGAGATGCTGGACGTGGTATCCGAAAAACTGTTTTGTAGGCCTTCGTCTGGACTTGATTGAAAGAAACTGCCTCCTTCCCAGCATAATTTCGGCGCCATAAGTGATGGTGGGCATTAGCTGCGCTGCCATGACAGAAAGCAGGTGAGTGTATGAAGGGCGGCTCAGTTTTTGTTTTAGAACTTTAAAACCATAGGTCAGTGAGAGGGCTTTTGCTTGAGCGACAGCAAGCTGCACCTTGAAAGTCAGGAGGCGGTCCATAGTGAATCCCAAGTACTTATATGTGGGTGCAACCTCCACCAGGGATCCGTTTATGAACCATGAAGCAGATTTAAACTTCCTGTCAACTAGGTGGACAACCTTAGTTTTACTCAAATTCATTTCTAGGCCTTGCATTGTTATGTAAAATGCATCAATGCTATGCTGTAGTCCAACAGGTGTTTGGCTGAGTAGAACTATGTCATCTGCGTACTGTGGCCATGCAATTCCTTTCTTGGCCAATACTGGCGGATGGCTATTTACGGGGGCTAGAGCCTCGGCTAGGTCTGCAAGATATAAGTTGAACAGCGTGGGAGCCAATACACACCCTTGATTAAGTCATTTTGCTGTTAAAATTCTCTTGGTGAGGTGGATGCCTTCTCCAATTTTTACTTGCGCCCAAGTACCTGTGTACAAGTCCATCATTGCGCTAAGAAGGCTGCATGGTAAGCCCCACCCTTTCAGTTTCTCCCATAGGCGGGTTCTTGGTACGCAATCAAAAGCTGCCTTTAGATCAATAAAGCATGCAAGTAGCCTTTTTTTCTTAAGCCTGGCTTTGTTTCCCAGCAGGTCCAGGGTTGCCAGGTTGGTGGAAGCACCCATACCAGCTCTGAAACCTGTCTGACATTGTGGAATTAACTGTCTGTCATGAATCCATTCTGCTAGTTGTTGCAGTAGGCAGGATGCGTAGAGTTTTGCTTCCACGTCTATCAATGCTATTAGCCTGTAGTTTGAAGGATTTGCGGGGTTACCTGTTTCGTATATAGGGTGAATAATGCTGCCTTTCCATGCATCTGGGAGACCCGTAGTGCCTCGGAGCTCGTTAAAAAGCAGCTCCAAATAATACACCCAGAATGAAGGGTCTCCTCTAAACAAGGCATTCGGAATACCGTTCTGACCAGATACCCTTTCCATTTTTAGTTTCTTGATAAGGCTTATCAGCGTTTCTATGGCAATGGTCATTAGTGTGTGCTTTCCTCCGTTTCCGTTTAGAGTTAAGTCTGTTTGCGTTGTCACTCTGAAGCCAAAATTAATCTTGCTTAAGTCATTGGCTATCTGTGAGGCCTCCTCCTTCGCATGGTGCTCTGGGAGTGAGAACATTGTCTGTACGTGGGCTTCCTATGTGGCTGCATCAATACCTGCATTCGTGTGTTGATTTTGTCCCTTAGTTAGTCCGTTTATTAGTTCCCAGACCTTTTTGTTATTTTTCTGTTTGTTGGACATAAGCAGCTTGGTCCACAGATCCTCGTGATAACTCTGTTTTGCCATCCTGCAGTTTTTCTTATATTTGCCTCTTAATTCAGAAAGCCTTGTGTCATCAGATTTCCTCCCCCAGTGCACGTCCTTTAGGACTTTTTGTGATTCTCTAGAGACTTGATTTTTCAGATTGCGCAATGCCCTGTTGAACTATGGCTTTTCTTCTTTGCGACTCTTGACTTTGTTTTTTGATTCTATGTTTGAAATTGGGAGACGTTTTTTGATGGAAAATATATTTATTAAAGAATCACACAAGTGCGTCCAAGCAATCACTCATTCTCCTTGGGGGTGATCTTCTAGTTCCTGCACACTTAGTGATTCTTTGAGCTCTTTAGTTGTGCCTGCACTGCGTTACACTTCTTCCATTACTTTGTCGAGGCCCGGCCCCTTCCATTTCAGTTTTTTTGCATCATAAGTCACTGGGGTTGAAATTATGATATTGGCAGTGGGGAGCCGATTCCATTCATTCCGGATCTTAATAAGTTGTGGAAAGTGATCGCTCTCTGTGCGTTGTTGGATCCTATATGCTGAAACCAGTGGCAATGCGGTATCGTTTATTAATGTAAAGTTGATGTTGGATTTTTTTGTGCCACTTGAAAAGGTTACTTGTGCGGATGAGGCATCATCAGGGAGAGGCGTCAGGCAGGGCAAACCCAGGGTTTCAAACGTTATATATGTGCATGTTCCGTTAGGGTGTTTTGTGCTGCCTATTCGCAAATCAAGGTTGAAATCGCCAGAAAAAAAGAGGAATGCGTCCTTATTTTGTTTCTGCAGCATTTTTAGAATACTGGTCAATGTTTCAATGTTTCCACTGTTTTGGATTTTGTTAGGGTGTATGTATACGTTGATCAATAGTAAAATTCTATTGTTGCCTGATGGTGCCCGAAGTTCCAATTTTATTGGAAGCAGACAGTCAATTCCCAGGTCGATCTGTTTGATCACCCAGTTGATTTTTGTGGAGCAATACGTTGTGAGGCCCCCCTTGGGGTGTCCATGTTTTTGAGGTTGTTTTGCAGAGAAGTCTATCCCAGGGTTACCCGAAATTTGTATCGGCTCCATGCACCATGTTTCCTGCAACATGATGATTTCAAACTGCTGAAGGAAACTCAGAGCCGCTTGTCGGTAACCAGATTTTTTAAACCGTGAGTGTTCCAGGAACAAATATGGATATATTCTGGGTTTTCGTCAGGACCATTTGTAAATGTTGTTATTTAAATTTTGCCTTCCAGCCTGTTTGACTGTTGAGGGGGTACCAATGAAGATCTGTTGGTGCGTGCCAGGATGGAACGTGCTTTGGTGCTTTACAATTGTAATGTGGTCCCAACTGCTTAGGGAGGTTTCTACTCCCACGGCCCCTTTTAAGATTGAGCCGCCCTTCTTTTGTTGCGGTACCAGAAGGTTAGGGTATCTGGGCGGTTCTAGTTTTTGCAGGACGATGCCCCATGCGCTAAACGTATCTTGATGTGCTAGAATTTGGTCAATAACGGTGGACGTGACCCAGGATGTCAGCATTGGCTCTTTATCTTTATTGTGTGGCTGTGGAGTGAACTCCACAGTCATCAATTCTGTTGTTGAGATGTGAGCCAGGGGCATCCCATTTCTTGTGTACTAAAGCATGATCTGCCCTCTGTGTTGCTCTGAGACATTCCCTGTCCGGATAAGTGAATATCCTTGATATTATTACTTTCCTCATGGGATATCTTTGCGTTTTGTGGGTTATCCTTCTTCGTTTGGTTTTTGGGGATCTTCCTGCCACAACTACTAAGATGCTCTTCAGTTCTAAGGGTCTGGATTTCTACCTCTTTCAAGATGTCGTTTAGGATATCCAGGGATCTTTGTGAGTTATCGCCTGTGATGGAGCACTGAGATGTCACCTGCTGAGTGTATGAGTGGGTTTGAGCCCTCTTTATCACATCATTCAAGGATTGTAGCTTGTTGTCGATGCTCACAATGTGGATGGCCAGGATGTTGAGTAAATCTACCTGAGTGTCTTGCTTATCTGCTTGAAATTGGATGGCTGCTGATATCGCGTCCATTGTTGCTAGCAAGGCCTTCCATGAGTCTCCAAATGTTGATGGTTCTACATTTACTTTAGTCCTCGTTGTATGGTCTAGTGAGTCTTCAAGTTCCTCTAGTTGCTCTGGTTGCTCCGTTGCCATGACAGCTAAGGATACATGCGTGTCGAATGTTGTTGTAGTTGTTATATTACAAGATGAGAGATCTTTTCATGGTGAGCTTGTACTAAAGGTAGATCTAATTTTTGTTTTGTTGTTTGCAAGCTGAGTGCCCTGAGGTGTATCTGAGCAATTATCTGAAAGGTCTATCAGCGGAAATTCCTCAATTATGATACAGTCAGTGTCGTTCTCTACTTGCGAGGGTTGTTTGGAAAAAGGAGTGCAGCACAGACTCTCACCCCAGTTGTTCCAGTTGCTGAGGTTTAAAGTGGAAAAAGTATCATCTAGGTAACATCTGTGAATTTCTGCGCTGATCATTAAGCAATTTTTTTTTGGCTGGGGAATTGGTAAGTTGATTTTCCCAGGTCCGCACAGGTCCTTTCGATGTCCTGCGTGGTCTTCACGTCAGCTAACACATGTTGTCTCAGAGTCGGCGGCGGGAGCTATATCCATTAAGGCGCTGGTGGGATTCGATTCCTTCTTAGTGAGCAAGAAGTCTGTGATTTTGTATCCTGCTTTTTTTCCCTAGCTTGGAGATTTGCAAGGCGATTTCTTAGTTTGTGCCGGGTTTGGGGGTACTTTCCTTTCTGTAGATTCATTTTTTGGCTCGTGCTGGCCTTCCCATGGTGAGCCTTGCCTTTGTCTCTTTACTGTTTTTTTCCTTCCACATGTTAATGTCATTCTTGCTGCCACCCCTGGCGCTGGCGCTAGAGGAAGAGGCAGGCTCGGCGGTCCGCTCTTGGAGCACAATCCACGCAAAGGCACCGAGCACCGAGCGGCACTGCCAACTCTTGCAGTGAGAAGGAGCCGCGCGCCTCGGGAAAGGAGCCCAAAACAGCCCTGCCTTTAGGACAATCCCAGGCACTCCTGGCTGGGTTGGGAGCGGGTTCTATCTCGTGGGGCGGGGGCCAATGGCGATCAGTTCCTAACGGGAAAGAGAGAGCACATCAATTGCAGCCCCGGCGCCGGCCGAGTGGGCCCCGGCGTGCGAAAGGCGGCTGTGGGGAGCAAAGCAGAGCCTGGTCTGGTGGTGGCTCCTCCTGTGGGCAGCTCACGGCCCTCCTCCGCCCGGCGCCCCCCGGCTCTCAGTGTAGCTCTGGGGGTGAGTCTGGGAGTCTGCGGTGCCCGGGCTGACCAGGGTACCGCCGCGGGTGTCGCCGTGGGTGTCGCAGGTGTCGCCGCTTGGTGCACGCGGACCTGGCTTCGCTGGAGGCGGCGAGGGATCCGGCCGGATGTCAGGCAGCAAGTCAGCCCGGAAGTCAGGCGTTACCTGACGTTTTCTACATCTATCCGATGCCCTCACAGCTCATTGGCCTTTAATATCAGTTATTGATATCAAGACACCTAAACTTAGCTTCAAGACATCTAAAACTGAGCTTCCTCTTTCCCTTCCAATCTACTACCGTTAGTATGATCGAACTCATTGGCTAATACTTTTCTATCTGAGAATACATTCTTGCCATCAGAACAAAATAAAACATAGGCTGGATGCAATAATTAGACCTTAAGTCACTTCTGAATGCATTACATACAACCTTTCCATACCGTCTCCTAACACAGCGAATAGAGCTGGCTATATTAAAAGCCCACAACAACAAATTGCCCTACAGCTTTATACCAATATAGCGGCATATCATGATTATTAAAGGGGAATACATGAAGGCTGTGTTAATTTTGAGTAAAGAAATATACCTTTGCACCCAATAAGAATAATGGTGTGTCATTGGCATGACATGCTCTGTTTCATTGTATACTTTTTATTTAAATGTACCACTGCGACAATTAACCCATTAGATCACCTCAACAACTAATGACAGCAAGACAGATGACGACTTTAGAAAACTCAAGATAGAAACACCAACAAGACCACTTCTTTTCTTCACATTTATCCTTCTCACTGGTACTTTATGTAGAAGGACTTATTTCTTTCTTCTCCACATTTATCCATCACACTGGTACTTTATGTATTAGGACTAATTTCTTGCTTCTTCACACTTATCCATCACACTGGTCCTTTATGTATTAGGACTCATTTCTTTCTTCTTCACTGTTAGAAATTGGGTCTTTGGTTGTCAATCAGGTTACCCCCTGTCCAAGCAAGGACCCTCACTTTAATCACGGTAAAAGAGAATCACCCTCAGCTAACCACTGCTCACCCCCTTGGTAGCTTGGCATGAGCAGGCAGGCTCAGCTTCAGAAGCAATGTGTAAAGTATTTGCATCAACACACACAGTAACTCAGTGGAAACACTACAAAATGACACAACACAGGTTTAGAAAAGTAGATAATATTTATCAGACCAAAACAACAAAAAGCCAACATACACAAGTCAAGATATGGATTTTCAAAAGAAGAAGAGTCTTAGGGCCAGATGTAGGTAGATTCCAATTTGCGACTTGCAAATTGCGAGTCGCAAATTGGAATGTAGGATGGTGTCCCTGACATCATCTGTGACTCGCAAGAGGGTTGCAAAGGCCAACCTCATTAATATTCATGAGGTGGGTCGCAATTTGCGACCCCCTTGCGAGTGGCGGCATTCACAGGGATGGTGGCCTTCTGCGGACAGCTGGCCACCATGTCTGTGACTGCTTTTTAATAAAGCAGTTTTTTTTTGTAATGCATCCCATTTCCCTTAAAGGAAAACGAGATGCATTACAAAAATGAAAAATGAAAAGTTTTCGTTTAATTTTTTCAGAGCAGGCAGTGGTCCATAGGACCAGTTCCTGCTCTGAAAAAATGTTTGCACTTCCATTCACAAAGGGGAAGGGGTCCCATGGGGACCCCTTCCCTTTTGCGTATGGGTTACCACCCATTTCAAATGGGTGTAAACTGCGATTGTTTGCGACTGCATTCGCCGTCACAAAACAATCTGGCATTGCACTGCGACTCGCAATTAGGAAGGGGACTCCCGTTCCTAATTGCGACTCGCAAACCCATTTTGCGATTTGGTAACCAGGTTACCGAATCGCAAAACGGGTTTTGTGTATTGCAAAGTGCAGTTTGCACGTTGCAAACAGCAAAATTTGCTGTTTGCTACATGCAAACGGTTTCCTACATCTGGCCCTAAATCCTTTAGAAAACAGTGAGAGCATTGATAGCGCACAAAAGTACCTGGGTAGCGATTTGTCAATTTCTCACCCACAAGCAAGAGCGTGCGTCTTTCCTCCTCCGGTCAGGTCGGCGTGCATAATTTCTTCTCTCCTACAAGAGAGCGATGCGTCGATCCAGACGGGCACCTCGGGTCCGAGTAGGCTCTGCATTGATTTTTCGCACCCAGCTATGTTGTGTTGAAATCCAGTTGCACAGTGTCAAGAAACCGCTCTGCGTGGAGGCTTGAGTCATTAACTGCAGCCACTGTAGGTATTGTGCGTCGTTTTGCAGCCGCTTTGCGTCAATCTCCCAGCCGCGATGCAGGTGGAGTGACAATTTTAGCCTCGAGATCAGCAGCGTGTCGTTTATCAGCCATGGGGCATGTGATGCGTCAAAAGTTTACCCGCACGGCGGTCTTTGCGTGGATTTCGGTCCTTGTTCTGCCAACTTCAACTTTCAAGGGCCCAGGGACTGGATAGGGCACTACTTGGCAGGGTAGGAGCCGAGCGTCAGGGTGCTGGCAGAGGAAGTCTTTGATGGCCCTGAGACTTCAAAACAGGAGGCAAGCTCAATTCAAGCCCTTTGAGATTCTTCTCAAGCAGGAATGCATAACAAAGTCCAGTTGTTGGCCCCTTTCACAGGCAGCAGCAACTGCAGGATAGCCCAACAATGCACAGTCACGGACAGGGGCTGCACCTCTCCCCAACTCTTCAGCTCTTCTCCTTGGCTGAGGTGCCTCTTGATTCCAGAAGTTATCTAATTTCAGGGGTTTTGTGGGCTCTTCTTATAGCCCTTTCTGTCTTTGAAGTAGGCAAGGTTCAAAGGAAAGTCTCTCTTGTTTGTAAGATCCAGCCCTGCAAAGACCGGGTCCCAGACACACACCAGGGGGTTGGAGACTGCATTGTGTGAGAACAGGCACGGCCTTTTCAGATGTAAGTGACCACTTCTCCCCTCCCACCTAGCACAGATGGCACATGAAGCTATGCAGGCTACACCCCAGCTCCCTTTGTGCCACTGTCTAGAGAGAGGTGCAAACAGCCCAACTGTCAAACTGACCCCGACAGGGAATCCACAAACAGGTCACAAAATGGTTTAAGCAAGAAAATGCCTACTTTCTAAAAGTGACATTTTCAAACACACAATCTAAAACCCAACTTCACTAAAAGATGTATTTTTAAATTGTGAGTTCAGAGACCCCAAACTCCACATGTCTATCCGCTCCCAAAGGGAATCTGTGCTTTAATAACATTTAAAGGCAGCCCCCATTTTAACCTATGAGAGAGATAGGCCTTGCAACAGTGAAAATCGAATTTGGCAGTATTTCACTGTCAGGACATGTAAACACATAAGTACATGTCCCACCTTTACCATACATTGCACCCTGCCCATGGGGCTACCTAGGGCCTACCTTAGGGGTGCCTTACATGTAAGAAAAAGCAAGGTTTAGGCCTGGCAAGTGGGTGCACATGCCAAGTCGAATTGGCAGTTTAAAACTGCACACACATATACTGCAGTGGCAGATCTGAGCCATGTTTACAGGGCTACTTATGTGGGTGGCACAACCAGTGTTGCAGGCCCACTAGTTGCATTTGATTTACAGGCCCTGGGCACCTCTAGTGCACTGTACTAGGGACTTACCAGTAAATCCAATATGCCAATCATGGAAAGCCCACTATACATACATTTTACATAGGAGCACTTGCACTTTAGCACTGGTCAGCAGTGGTAAAGTGCCCAGAGTATCAAAAACAGCAAAAACAGAGTTCTGCACACATCAACAACCGGGAAAAGAGAGGCAAAAGGTTAGGGGAGACCATGCCAAGGATGCCACATCTAACATTCACATTTATCCTTCACACTGGTACTTTATGAATTAGGACTCATTTCTTTTAACACTCAAGAACCAGGTTAGGATACGCAATACTTATTAGGGCATCAGTTACCAATTTGGTTGTATTTGTCTTCATTATTATCAACATATATACTTTGCATGGCCTTTTTTTAAATCTTTTCCTATCTATAAGATTGTTAATCCTGAATTTCTCAGACACCACTTATCTGTTTAAAGTACTAGATTATGCATTGTGTGACATACAGGAACTAGGTAAGCACTGATGTGCGCTCGTCTTTTACTCACCATCTGCTGCTGAGGCACAACTGTCACCATAAATTAATGCTAGATTTATTTTTTACTTTCTGCCAGCAGGAAGCACTTATCATGGGCAACACAGACTACTGGCATTGGTATAACCTTTACAGCATGCATCCTCACACCAATCCTATGTTTATTTATAATCCATATTCATTTTCCAAATCACCTTTCTGAAACTACTTTTTTTCCTCTCCCCCCAATGGACAGATTGCTGTAGTTATTGAAGCTCATCGACATTTATGAACACGGAATTCCATGACATCTGTCCTCGACTGCCCATAAAGTAGGTATAATCTATTTCTTTGCATCTGATGATTGTGTTTCCTTATACCCCTTTCCTATATCTATATATCTATATATTTAACCTTGGGACAACTACAGAAAGTAACAGCTGTCCTAAGATCTATTACTACCTTTATGTGCACTGCCCCTAATAGATTGGCTTTTCAACTATACAGACACTGGCACCCCACCACCAAACTTTGGCCCAGATTTACAAGAACCTGGCGCACTAGTACTGATGCGCCAGATCTCATGTGCCCCCACCACCACCTAACAACACCATGGGTGCACTTTATTTACAATACCGTGCACCATGGCGCACGTTAGGCCAATAGCACCAAAACTTTTGATGGTAGTAAAGCAAAGTGCAAGGAGGACCATTGATTTTAATGGGTGCGTCCTTTTAACTCCTGCTTTGAGCAGGCGATAAAAATTATGCCAAAAATAGCTCAAAGAAATCTTGTAGATTTAATTGCGCCATTTTTGCGGGTCTCCTAAAGACCGGAACATCCCCCTTGCATGCATTATGCCTGGGGCATGCATAATGTGGCGCAAGGTGTCACAAAGTGGGGCAATGCATGCATTGCGCCACTTCCTGGATAAGGTGCGTTGATTTTTTGCCTCCTTGAGCTACCTTAGCTTAAAAAAAATTATGCTAATGTGGTGCAAGTTGGCGCTAGGGCATTGCAAATCTGGCCCTATACTACTGCTTCAGGTGCCCATATCTCCTCCCCAGTACATTCCAAAGTATTGTATGGCATGGATTGCAGTAAAATTATCACAGAGTGAAAAGCACACACATACTGTAGCATTTTTAATATAATATAATGATGGAAATGTTTTTGTTTTCCTTATTTCTCCCTGCTTTTTCTTTCCCTGTTCACCCCTTTCTACCATGTAGTATGATTTACTGCTATATATTGTGGCTTTACTGTATGTCTGCTTTACTTTTTATTATTTGTGATTATGAACTATTGTGTTTGTAATTTTCAAACTATATATACAGCCTTGAAAAACCCTCAGGCCTACACGCTGTACAATGAACGAAACACATGTTGGCTGGATCATCAATCTTTAAGAAATCCTAAATTATGCTAAAAAGATTTAAACCTATCACACCATGAACATATCATTGACTAGAGATTTACTTTAATTAGAATGTTTTAATATTGCCAAATCTGTTGTCTATCATATATATATATATATATCTATATATATATATATATGGACGGCATTGTTGGCAATATTAAAAGATGCTAATTAAAGTAATATCTATATAGCTAACTTAGGCCCTGATAAATACTTTTTGGTGCAAAACTGCACTAATGCAGTTTAGCACCAAAAAGTTTAGCACCGGCTTGCACCATTTCTGTGCACCAGCTGGGCACCATGTTTATGGAATGGGGCAAGCCGGTGCAAAGGGTAGGCTAGCGTAAAAAAAAATACGTTAGTCGGGTGGGGCTGGTGGTATGGAAGAAGGGGGTTTTGCACTGAAAATTGACGTTAGGCAGGTTAGAGTCAAAGAAAATGCCTCTAACCTGCCTAGAGTCATTTTCTGGCACAAAACCACCCATACCATATGACTCCTGTCTTAGAGAAGACAGGAGTCATGCCCCCTACCCCAATGGCCAGCACAGGGGACCAAGGTCCCCTGGGCTTGGCCATTACACCCGGTGCCATGTAGGGGGGCCCAATTCAGGGCCCCTGATGGCACTTTAAAAAACAAAAAAAATACTTACCTATACTTACCTGGGATGGGGTCCCCCTATCATCCGCTGTCCCTCTGGTGTGGGTGTCCCTGGGGGGTGGGGAGGGAACCTGTGGGCTTATTCCATGGTGTTGCACCATGGAAATAGGACCACGGGTCCCATAATGCCTGCCCTGACCCAGGCGTTAAAAAAATGATACAAAGCAAGCTTTGCACCATTTTTTGACCCCTCCTCCCTCCCGTGCGTGTTTTTTGCAAGGGAGATAAATATGCTGCTAAGGCATAGAGGGGGTCATTCTGACCTTGGCGGACGGCGGAGGCCATCCGCCAAGGTACCGCCGTCAGAACACCGCACTGCGGTCGAAAGACCGCGGTGGTGATTCTGACATTTGCCCTGGGCTGGCGGGCAGCCGCCAAAAGACCGCCCGCCAGCCCAGGGCAAATCAACCTTCCCACTAGGATGCCGGCTCAGAATTGAGCCGGCGGAGTGGGAAGGTGCGACGGGTGCAGTTGCCATGAACAGGATGGCGGTAGGGGGTGTCAGAATCCCCATGGCGGATTCAGACGGGCAGCAGAAAGTCGGCGGTACACCGCCGACTTTCCTTTTTTGGCTGCGGCTAAACCGCCGCGGTCAGAATGCCCAGCGGTGCACCGCCAGCCTGTTGGCGGTGCTACCGCCGACCTCCGCCATGGCGGTAATTACCGCCATGGTCAGAATGACCCCAAGAGTCATTTTTTGCACAGGAACGCCTACTTTGCATCTCATTGACGCAAAGTAGGTTTCCACGTCCCAAAAATTACTTTAAGGGGCATATTTATACTCTGTTTGTTCCTCCTGAGCATGGCCATTGGGCAAGGGGGCATGACTCCTGTAATTAATAAAACAAAACCAAAACGAACTGGAAATATGCAATGTTAGAAAGATTTGAATGAAAAGAGTACCAAAAACCACAAAGCACCAACAGTGGATATTCGGTCATGCGGTATTGGGACAAATTCCCTAGTTCAGGCCACCTGCTATGGGGTGCAGGCCAGCTACAGGGTCCCAGTTAGGTCAGCTGAACAAGTACCTTAAATCTTGGTTTGTGGAGCTTCTGAAGCATGCCGGTCAAAGGTGTGCTGCACAGCTGAAGCAATGTTTCGGTTCCGAGATGAGTCAACGTTGTGGTAAAAGGTCCTGAGCCGTCATCGAGGATCCTGTTGACAGGGACTTGTGATGCGAAATCCGGCATTGAGGATGCATCGTGCAGTTGAGGCAATGCGTCAGTTCCGAGTGTATGAGGTCCAGTTTTTATACCCAGTTGTGTCTTTGAAGTAAGAAGAATATTCTAGAGGCATGCCTTTGAAATGCACAGGTGCCCTATCTTCCTGGCTCTGGCTCCAGACTAACTACAGGAGGTATGCAGCCCTTTGAGTGGAGGCAGGACACAGGCTAATCAAGTGTAAGTGGGACAGAGCCCATTTCCCCCATCCTGCCAGTGATGCCTATCCAAGCCTACCTAAGCTCCCTATTGTATGTGGCTGCCTAGGAGGAATACACAAAGCCCAACTGTAAAGTATGCCCAGTCATGTGACCCAGAGACAGGCAGCAGGCACCAAATAGCTAAGGAAGGAGAATGCCAACTGTCAAAAAGTCACATTTTCAAAATAGTATTTTAAAATCCGAGTTTACCATAAGTTAGGATTTTTCATTACAGTTCCAAAGACATCAAGCATGCACTGGACACTCTCTCCCATTTGAAAATTACAGCTTATTAATTGTAATAATGTAACTCCTATGCTATTCTATGGAAGAAATAGGCTTTGTAGTAGTGAAAAACGAATTCAAAAGTGTTCACTACCAGTACATGTTAAACTTAGACAAGTATATGTCCTGCTTTTAAAATACATTGCACCCTGTCCCCTGGGATATCCAGGGTCTATCATCAGGGTGACTTCTATGTTTTAATGATTCCTAAGTAGACTGCTCTAGAAACCCTCACTGTAGAAAGCATGCACAATAAATTTTGTAGCCTGTTATTCGAAAATGGTAATTACACACAAAGGAGACTGTTTCTTGCTTACATCTTTCGGCTTCACTCCATCCTTAAATGGAGCTACAAGTTTGCGGTGACACATTTGGATCACTCTCTTGAACTTCTCGCATGACACCAAAGTGGCTACAATAAAGACCACTCTATTGCAAACCATGAATAATAGACAGAGAAGCACTCTTACCCAAAGATGATAAGCATATCTAAAAACAACTCTAACACAGAGCTGCCAGCTTCACTTCTGGTGAATCTTCTTTAACCTACATTCAAAGTGATTTGGAGTTTGTCACTGGTATGAAATCCTCTACAAGCGCCACAGTATAATCTAACAAAATGCTCCCCATGTATCTTCTTGAGTTCATAGAATGTTAGGAAGTCAGCGGTATTCGCACATAGCAATAGGTCAATTTGTGCATTAAGCCTATCTCTAGATGGTGAACTCTAGGCATATGTCAGACTCATTAGAGGCTAGTTTTTCATAGTATAATTACATTCATGGGTGATTCTATAATATATCTACATTATATTGTATTACATACTGCATAAACAATGTCCAGGTCTGAGAAACGTCCATCATTCTCATTATTTCTTCAAAGGAGCTCGATATCTGATCTCTCCTGAATTCCTACATAATTATAGCCCCAAAAACATCTAATTCTGCCAACATTATGGTCACTGGACCCTCTAATAACACCACTATGAAGGTGATGTGCTTTGGCATTGGCACACAGAGTACAGCACCTAGAACAATCATTCCTTTTAGGCAGCAAAAAATAGTAGGGATATTGCAAATCAGCAGAAGTTGAGTGTTCACATACTGGCACAGGACTACAAGTCAAGTGCCTTTATAAGACTTCATAACTTTGATTGACTGATAGTATCTCTTTTAATGTACTTTTATAGGCACATACTTCCATATTGAAGTGGATCTTTTAATTTCCTGACTTGCACCGGGGTACTCTAGTTATACCATATCCAATTTGCACCTTATTTTGGAATCAGGAAATTATAGTTTAGACTTTCTCTTGTAAAAATAGAACTGCTTTAGTCTCTAAATGCTAAGAAAAGAATAGATAGTTCTGCATGGTAGAGAAGCAGTAATGGTCTTCCACAGGCCCTATTATCTGTTACCTCCACTTGGGGGGGTTGGTGGGGAGGGTGCAGCAGGAGTCAGGATCTTCCTGCTGTCTGAGAGTCTTGGGTGGTTTCAACATGGTACCAACAACCAATCTGAAGTGGCATGGTGGGCAAAAAAAATGACAGGCCTGAGTAAATACCATTGGCTGTGATTAATTCAAGCAATCCATCCATCACTGTTTGCTATTTTTTATTGTGATGACTTAAAGGTGATGGGTATCTCCAGACATGGGACCTGTACTCACCTTGGCACTAGCTACACTGACAATGCCCAATTAGGCCTAAACTGGTCTTGGGATACTTGTGTTCTAGTATGGAAATGCCCTGACTTGGCAGAGTGGGCTGGGCTTTTCCTATTGAAGCAGAACCAAGTTGATTTGCATGTCTGAGGTGGCATGGTGGACAGAAAACGATAGAGTGTGAAGTGGCCCTGGGTATTTACCAGTGGCTGAAATTAATTCAAGTATTCCATCCATAACTTTTTTATATTTTTCATTGTGACAACTATTAAACTGTAAACCGAGCGTGTACTCTAGGGAGATGTACTGCATCCACAGTAGCGTTTTTTTTGTATGGATGAGACTTTGAAACAGAAAGAGAAATAGGGATCCTTACCAGGGTTAGGTCACGGAAGGATTAGGATGGGAGCCACCATACTCCCTAGTGACAGGAAGTTTTAGCAGCAAGTTCACTGGCCTCGATGACGTCCCTATTCTTTTGCAATAAGCTATTACAAGCAAGTTGTGAGTATTTACTTACTGCAGGCATGTTTTAACATCAGAACATGCCTAGAAATGGAAAATAAATTACTTATATAGCGAAATTATTATCTTCAAATTAATATAAAGTAATAACAATACAAATTGTAAAGTTTAATCAAACTAATGCACAGCAGGGCTGCAGCCAATGCTGTGCAGAATTAAGTAGCAACATTTTAAGTTTAGCTTGGTTGTGTGTTGGGCAGATAACAAAGAAGAAGGGTGCTGACAAAATGCTGCATCAATAAATCCTTAGAGTTCATTTCAGACACTACAACTACAATAGCTAGAACAAGCAAACAAATCATCATATAACAGTTAGACTTTAAAACACCTCTCTCATAACTGCAGCCTGACAAATCTCTTCATCATTTTAGGCTACCTGAGGCATTCCGTTATGTCAAGCATTATGAACTTTTCCTCCTCCATTAAAATCTTTTATCACAGCGTTCTCTCCTTGATGGCTGCTTTTTTCAGACCTCCGAATTGAGTGATAATCGGTAGCGAGGTGAGCGTGAAGCGAGGAAAATCAGTCACTTCTTTATATCATTAACTGCAGAGGAGATAGAGAAGGAGTTGCTCCTTTTTGGAACTGCTAAGTATTCTCTCGAAGTTCAAGGCAGGGCCGCGCAGGAACCGTACGGGTCACAAGAGGGATCTGAGATAGACTTTCTCTTGTGTTTCTAAGCTGCCGTAGCACACGCTTTGTGCTCTGACAAGCGGTTATCTAATGGTTCTCTTCGATGCAAAATGTAAGCGAATTTTTATTTGCGAACTGATTCACAGGGTGTAAACGTCATGTCGACCTTGAACATGTTATTTCATTAACATTAAACATGTTTTGCGCTTGGAAAGAAAGATAGTCAACTTTAAATGAAATATACCAATGTTCCATTGTTCCACATGACTTTTGGTGCTCAAGGTGAAGTATATTTTCTTCGCAGACTTGTTTCACTCCTTCCTGCATGTCTTGCACACTCATTTCGGCCCCTTGATGAGGGAATGCTCTCACAAAAGCAAAGGCTGGCATATCCAAGAAATGACATATGCGGAGGGGGGTGCATTCAGTGATCACAGGACATCTGTCTGCTCCATCACGTGCCAAACGCTCATCTTCACCGAATGGAAACTGTCCTTTTAGGTGTATTAGACCAAGAGGCATATTCATACTTGTTTTACGCCGAATTTGCGTCATTTTTTTGACGCAGATTCGGTGCAAAACTAACTCCATATTTATACTTTGGAGCTAGACCCGTCTAGCACCAAATTTATGGAGTTAGGCCCATATTTATACTTTTTGACGCACACCAGCGCCGGCGCTGGTTTGTGTTAAAAATGTTACCGCCGGCTAACGCCATTCCAACGCGCCAGGCAGGCACCTTATTTAAGGAATGACGTTAGCCGGCGCTGCGGACTGGTCAGAGTAAAAAAAAATTACTCAAACCAGGCAGCGCCGGCGTACGGAAAATGGGGGTTGTGCGTCAAAAATGGTGCCTCAAACCGGACTTTGCGCTAACGCAGTTTTGCGTCAAAAAATGTAACGCAGGCTAACGACATTTCTTAGCACCACCAGTGCGATAGGACAGTGCAGACTCCCAGGAAAGAACACAGATGCAGGGTAAGTTGCATGGGGGGCCAAAATGCCTAAATGTTAATTGCAAGCAGGGGGAGGTACATACCTACTACACAATGCCTGCCAGCCATGGAAATCAGGCAGTGGAAAGGGGCACTGTACGGGTGCATGGGCTGTGCAGGGGCATCCAGGGGCACAGCACAACACAACAGCAACAACCTTTGGATGGGGGTGCTCCGCCATGCCAAGGCTGCTGGAAATGCAGTAGCAGACCAGGAGGGTAGGGTAGAACGTGAAACTGGGCTGCTGTCATTGGACAGCTGGTAGTATCAGAACGTGAAGTAGGGAACAATGCCCAGTCTCAGGCCATTTTCTCAAGCGGCATTTACCATTGACAACAGTTGCCACTACCACCTGTGCTGTGTGTGCTGGTCAATTAGGAAATGGCAGTTAGGTGCCCATGGAACAAACACACCCAAAACGAGAGTTCAGAATGACGACGTGATCAATCCCTTTAAATTCCTAACCAAGTGTAAATCTTGTCGAATGCTCATGTCTATAGACACAATAAACATCAGGTATTGCTACTTACATTATGAAGTACACAGCAGTAATGTGTAGGAAAGTACCATCTTGCCTGGCATGTTACCCCCATATTTCACCGTATATATGTTGTTTTAGTCTGTGTCACTGGGACCCTGCCAGGCAGGGCCCCAGTGCTCATAAGTATGTGCCCTGTATGTGTTCCCTGTGTGATGCCTAACTGTCTCACTGAGGCTCTGATAACCAGAACCTCAGTGGTTATGTTCTCTCTGCTTTCCAGATTTGTCACTAACAGGCTAATGACTAAATTTACCAATTCACATTGGCATACTGGTACACCCATATAATTCCCTAGTCTATGGTACTGAGGTACCCAGGGTATTGGGGTTCCAGGAGATCCCTATGGGCTGCAGCATTTCTTTGGCCACCCATAGGGAGCTCTGACAATTCTTACACAGGCCTGCCACTGCAGCTTGCGTGAAATAACGTCCACGTTATTTCACAGCCATTTGCCACTGCACTTAAGTAACTTATAAGTCACCTATATGTCTAACCTTCATCTGGTGAAGGTTGGGTGCAAAGTTACTTAGTGTGGGGGCGCCCTGGCACTAGCCAAGGTGCCCCCACATCGTTCATGGCAAATTCCCCAGACTTTGTGAGTGCGGGGACACCATTACACACGTGCACTGCACATAGGTCACTACCTATGTACAGCGTCACAATGGTAACTCCAAACATGGCCATATAACATGTCTAAGATCATGGAATTGTCACCCCAATGCCATTCTGGCATTGGGGGGACAATTCCATGATCCCCCGGGTCTCTAGCACAGAACCCGGGTACTGCCAAACTGCCTTTCCGGGGTCTCCACTGCAGCTGCTGCTGCTACCAACACCTCAGACAGGTTTCTGCCCTCCTGGGGTCCAGGCAGCCCTGGCCCAGGAAGGCAGAACAAAGGACTTCCTCAGAGAGGGTGTAACACCCTCTCCCTTTGGAAATAGGTGTGAGGGCTGGGGAGGAGTAGCCTCCCCCAGCCTCTGGAAATGCTTTGTTGGGCACAGATGGTGCCCATCTCTGCATAAGCCAGTCTACACCGGTTTAGGGATCCCCCAGCCCTGCTCTGGCGCGAAACTGGACAAAGGAAAGGGGAGTGACCACTCCCCTGACCTGCACCTCCCAGGGGAGGTGCCCAGAGCTCCTCCAGTGTGTCCCAGACCTCTGCCATCTTGGAAAAAGAGGTGTTTGTGGCACACTGGACTGCTCTGAGTGGCCAGTGCCAGCAGGTGAAGTCAGAGGCTCCTTCTGATAGGCTCTTACCTCTCTTGGTAGCCAATCCTCCTTCCTTGGTAGCCAAACCTCCTTTTCTGGCTATTTAGGGTCTCTGCTTTGGGGAATTCTTCAGATAATGAATGCAAGAGCTCACCAGAGTTCCTCTGCATCTCCCTCATTCACCTTCTGCCAAAGGATCGACCGCTGACTGCTCAGGACGCCTGCAAAACCACAACAAAGTAGCAAGACGACTACTAGCAACCTTGTATCGCTTCATCCTGCCGGCTTTCTCGACTGTTTCCAGGTGGTGCATGCTCTGGGGGTAGCCTGCCTCCTCTCTGCACCAGGAGCTCTGAAGAAATCTGCCGTGGGTCGACAGAATCTTCCCCCTGCAACCGCAGGCACCAAAAGACTGCATCACTGGTCCTCTGGGTCCCCTCTCAGCATGACGAGCGTGGTCCCTGGAACTCAGCAACTCTGTCCAAGTGACTCCGATAGTCCAGTGACTCTTCAGTCCAAGTTTGGTGGAGGTAAGTCCTTGCCTCCCCACGCTAGACTGCATTGCTGGGTACCACGTGATCTGCAGCTGCTCCGGCTCCTGTGCACTCTTCCAGGATTTCCTTCATGCACAGCCAAGCCTGGGTCCCCAACACTCTAACCTGCAGTGCACAACCTTCTGAGTTGTCCTCCGGCATCGTGGAACTCCCTTTTGTGACTTCGGGTGGACTCCAGTTCACTTTTCTTCCAAGTGCCTGTTCAGGTACTTCTGCAGGTGCTGTCTGCTTCTGTGAGGGCTCCCTGGCTTGCTGGGCACCCCCTCTGTCTCCCCCTCCAAGTGGCGACATCCTGGTCCCTCCTGGGCCACAGCAGCACCCAAAAACCTCTACCACGACCCTTGCAGCTAGCAAGGCTTGCTTGTGGTCTTTCTGCATGCGAACACCTCTGCAAGCTTCATCTCGATGTGGGACATCCATCTTCCAAAGGAGAAGTTCCTAGTCCTCTTCATTCTTGCAGAACTCCAAGCTTCTTCCAACAGGTGGCAGCTTCCTTGCACTTTCAGCTGGCATTTCCTGGGTCCTGCCCACTATCGACACTGTCGCGACTATTGGACTTGGTCCTCTTGTCTTACAGGTACTCAGGTCTGGAAATCCACTGTTGTTGCATTGCTGGTGTTTGTTCTTCCTGCAGAATCCCCCTATCACGACTTCTGTGCTCTCTGGGGGTAGTAGGTGCACTTTACACCTACCTTTCAGGGTCTTGGGGAGGGCTATTTTTCTAACCCTTACTGTTTTCTTACAGTCCCAGTGACCCTCTATAAGCTCACATAGGTTTGGGGTCCATTCGTGGTTCGCATTCCACTTTTGGAGTATATGGTTTGTGTTGCCCCTATACCTATGTGCTCCTATTGCAATCTACTGTAACTTTACACTGCTTGCATTACTTTTCTTGCTATTACCTGCATAATTTTGGTTTGTGCACATATATCTTGTGTATATATCCTATCCTCATACTGAGGGTACTCACTGAGATACTTTTAGCATATTGTCATAAAAATAAAGTACCTTTATTTTTAGTACTTCTGTGTATTGTGTTTTCTTATGATATTGTGCATATGACACCAGTGGTATAGTAGGAGCTTTACATGTCTCCTAGTTCAGCCTAAGCTGCTTTGCCAAAGCTACCTTCTGTCAACCTAAGCTGCTAGAAACACCTCTTCTACACTAATAAGGGATAACTGGACCTGGTACAAGGTGTAAGTACCTCTGGTACCCACTACAAGCCAGGCCAGCCTCCTACATAATGTCATACCCATGCTGCCCAATCCAGGGTCTACCCATGCCTGTGTTACAATAGCTGCAAGGCCACCTTGCAACATCTCAACTGTCATACTGCTAAGACAACAGCATTGAGTGGGAGGACATATGTGTCTAGCTAGTGAAACACACCACACAGTCATAAGAGGAAATGGACCATTTCCAGGCCCATCAGTGCAATCCAATGTAGCACACATTGGCAAACATCAACGTGACACACTACCGATGCTGACACATGTATCGTGTCATGCCAATGCAATAGCTGGTATGTGCTAGGTTTCAGCACTGTATAGGTGTATGTGAAATATCATAGACTGGGTAAGGCCCATATTGTTATGTGTGGTGCAAGTGGCATCGGAACACCAACAGGCATTGCAAGGGCTCACCATGCTAATGGAAGTAGAGGGAGGGTTGAGTAGGACAAGAAGGTGGCAAGACACAATTTGGACAGAACCTACACCTAGAGGATGTGATGCAGACAATTCCCCAAACTGCCCACACTATATGTGACATGCAGGTGGGGCAGATTACAAAGTTTCACTAATAGGAAGTCAGTGACGTCACATTACAACTGCCACAACACAGACACACTAATTGTACAATATCTAATTGCAGAGGACGATGGCTCTCCTGTGGATATGCCTGTCCTGGACTACCCTGATGACATGGATGATGAGCTGACAACCATTAGCCAGGAAACCCCCAAAGATCTCCTGGAAACCCTCCAGACCCCACCTTCAGTCGCAAGGAGGAGCACAGATGTAGCAGCCATCACAGAGGACCCACCCACCACCCCAATTATTTAACCTGCCACCTCAAACACAGCTGAGGACTCTAATGACACTGGGACCACCTTTGAGAGGACAGTTGTGAGAGTACAGCGGGAGCTGGCCAAGGAGGTGAGGGTGGGGTGCAAAATATGGCAGCTAGCCTTGAGGGGATGCGCATGTGCATGAGGACATCCTCAGAACAGTCAGCAGCCATGCAAGTCCAACAATAACTACTGCAAGGACTACAACAGTGGGTGAGGGACCTCACAATTGCAGTGAGAGAGTTGCCACAACACCTGGCATCCCAAATATTTCCTTGCATGCATGACTAAAATCATGAGACCCTTAGGGCCCACCTGACTGCCAACCACAGCGATGTTGCTGCAATACTCAATAACCAGCAGCTCCTCCTTGCTGCAGTTATGCCCTTAATAGTTCCACAGTTGGTACCTACTGGGAATTCAGAGTCCACTTCTCTAAACACTGAAGTGTGTGTTGCCCCCTTAAAACCACCACCACCAAGGGCAGAGTAGACTACACACACATCCGAAGATGAAGACGTGGAACAGATCACCTTCACCTGTAGGAGTACCCGGTAGCACCAGTCCATGCCACATGGACAGTGATTTTCCTGATAAAATGTCAGTCTTGCTACAGTTAGTAACATGCACTGTTCTCCAACACACTGTTTACCTTACCACTATGGACTGCAATTGCCTCTCACTACCTAATTGCCAATTAATGTTCCTCTGCACTGAATGACACTCCATCACAGCATGTCCAATGACATGTCCCTCACCATTGCACTTGTGTTGCATCACAATAGAAAGCGTCACACTAATGGGCTTACAATCCTGGACTATGTAAATATTACACTACAGCACTTTAAAATAAACAGCACCTACACAACCACTTTGTCTCTGTGTAATGTGACACATCAACTGTGCAGGAGTTTTGTGATGCAAGTAACATGTCAATGGCCACAGAATGTCAATACAATAGTGTAGAAAGAATGTGGGCTGATATCTATGCACAAGGGTCTGTATTTTATCATCATCTGTGCTGCTTGTGGCTTATTTCTGAAGTTAAAGCATCACAAACAGTATAATGCTTTGTAAAAAATGTATATGTCAGGCCCAAAGTATCTACAAGATGAAACTCAATGCTGCCCACATCCCCTACAAGACAATTATTGTGTATGTGACATATAACTCTAAACTTAAATCCCATACCCACACCATACAGCAGAAATGGACGTGTACAAGTGTTTGGACAATAAGGCCACCTGGGAGTACAATGTAAAAAATCATAGCTGTGATTTATGTATACTGAACTTCATAAGATTATGACACCACTCAGGTTATAAGGGTTCACATGAACATCAGGCTGCAGGCAGACATCCCACCGTGCCCAAGATTCCAACACAGGACTCAAACGATGACAGCTTTAAAATCACATCTACCTCTACAATACATGGGAACCATAGTCACCTTGAGTGTTGGGTTCAATGGATGGCAGATGCATAGACATGTAGCATTGTTGTAGCTACCAATGTGACAGCTCATTTGGAAGTGGGAATAACAATGTCAAGAATGGGATGTGGATGCAGGATGGAACACACAGGCAAACACAGATGTGACACTGTACACTCATGCAACGACCCAGATCCCCAAGCATATGACACATACCCTAAAGGAGTACATAAAACTTTATTATATATGTATGAAAGGAAACTTAAACTAAGTCAAAAACCTATACTAACCTAACCTATTCTAACTATACATTACCTACAACTGGCCCTAACTACCCTATGCTAAACTTACTTACCACATGTAACTAAACACTCTAAAAATCAACCACCCACCCCCCTTATATGACGGGGCACATGTAGGACAACATATACCAACCTAAGCACATAGTAACTAATCCTAAACAAATATATATATTTTTTTGTATTTTTTTTAATATATATATATATATATATATATATATATATATATATATATATATATATATATATATATATATATATATATATATATATATATATATTTTTTGTTTGGAATACATATACACCCCAACATCAACCTCCACCCACAAACCAACATGTAATCATATAACTCCCCCCACCCCTAACCCACTTATCCTAACTAAACTAATAGCCTACTCTAACCTATCACTAAACACTCTAAATCCACTAAAAACAGTATGAGGAAAGAGGAGGGAGGGGAAGGAATCATAGGTGAGGAACAATGTATTCAGAGGTTTGCCCTCCTCAGGATTTTTTTGATAGACCTCAGTCTCCTGCTGCTGTGGGCCACCTCTTGCTGGAGACTGTCCATGCGCCTCATCATCCGTTGAATGTCCCGTTGGAGGTGGCGCAATGCTTCCACGTCCATAACACCTGCTGTGGTGGTTTGTGTTGCACTCGATATTACAGGTGCTGGTGCCGTGGTTGGAGGTGGTGGTACAGATGGTGCAGCAGTTGTGCCTTGTGCTGCTGCTGATGAGGGTCCAGCTGGAGTGGCTGATATCCCAGTGTCCACTGTGGCTGCAGTTGGTGTGTTGGCGGCTGTTGTGTCCAATGCTGGCCCCACTTGGCTAAAAGCCCTCCATGCACCTGTGGCTCTTTCTTGCCGATACCGCCTTCCCATCATGTGTTACCCAGCCTGCACATTGAGGATGTGCCAGGACTGCACTGCCCGCCTCTGAAACTCACGGGTTTCCTGGGCATTCATGTTGGCAGCTCTAAAAAAGAGACAGGCAAACAGTGTTATCATGTTGTGATACTTGTACAGATGATATTCTAACACTTCCTCACAAATAGCACATGCAGTCCAAATCACAGTACAGGTGATAGAATGCCCCTAAGGAATGACATGCCAAAGCAGCCTACCCATCAACTATCTTACTGCATAGCAATGCACAACAAGGTGTGTACCAAATTAACTGATCTCTGCATATATGTAGTGCTATTGGTCACATTACAAATGATGCAAGTACTCAACATGTGCCAGAACAACTAATCCCTATCTTCTGGATCAACTTCAAGGCACACAAGACCTGTGATTTGTATGGAACTGGCAGGATGGTATGCAGTTGGTAATCATGAGGAGTCATTGTAGTGCGGCACATATGAATGCTTATATTACATATCTGTCATCTACACTGTGACCATCACACCTAGCTACATATATTTTCTCCCCCTAACCCTGTGCCTCAGGGGAGGATGGGTATGCAATACATTTTTCAAACATCAAGGACAACCATGAAGCTTTGTCCAGCTGTACATTGATTTAGTTAGTGTGACACAGGTGAGGAGGCCTGCCAACTAGGAGTGAGTCAACCATTGGTCAATCACATCTACATTCATGTTTCCATTTGTGGACAACCATTAACATCAGATCTCACTGACACATTTCCTAAATCAACCACATTGATGTTAGCACACATCTGGCCTTGACCTGCATGCACGTCTATGACATATAACTTAAGTGCCGCGTAAATGGAGTACAACATGTGGGGCTAGATGCTGGGGGACTGTCCCCCATACAGTCCTACATGTTCATTACATTACAGGGATGTGCAAATTTGTGTGTAAAACCAATGCATCACTGTTTTGTGTGAATTAAGGTATGACTTGCTGACTAAATTATGACACTGGCCACCTCCAAATCAATTGTGGGCATACATGTGGCTACAAATCACCTTGTTAACCTGCCCATGCCTATTGCACAGCACTAGACTCCCAATATATGACTCTCTGCCAGTGAATGTCTAACTCTTCCATGGAACACTATGTCAACCTCCTGTCAAGTCACATATATCTGATCACGTGCCAGCTCATCATATTTTGCAATGAGTCCAACACACAGGAGTCAATCACACAACAGCTGCAAACACAACACAGGACAAACATTTTCATACTTACTGGATACGTCTGGGTCCTCGAATCGAGCCACTTCACCTATGGTGTATGGGGCTGGTCCACCTGTAAAATATGGAAGGGTGATATATGCTCAATGTCCGATCACTGTACAAACGTGGGAACAACAAACCACTGTGTGTGACATTTCATATGATAGAGCTGCACATCAGGCATGAAGATACTCCAACAGACAAAGCACTGAAAACATGCATTGACACTATCACTCCAGTGAGTAATAGACACACATATGCACACATGCACTGGCCCTAACAATCATGTGGTGCCAAACCTGACTACACAATTTTGTGGATAATACATTCCAGATGGTACTCCATTTCATCATTTGTTATTGGGAGACAAATGCAATGCCCCATTCCTGGTGCACTGCAATACCAGTGACTCAGGTATTGAGGCTTGTGCATCAAGGGACAATGAGTAACTGTGTGATGGACAGGTGGGTTGATTTGCTTTCAGGAATTATTGTGCTTTCAGTGGTCCATAATAGGTGTGCCAGTGTTGTGTGTAGGTTACGTATGACCTAATGGCAGTGTCCCCTAAGCCGTATATGTCCCCTATGACAACATGATGGCAGGGATCCTGTGTGGGAAATGATGACAATGTAACACTAAACATGTGTTGGCCACTTTTCTGACCCAAACTGGAAAATAATGTATGCTGACGGTGTCTTAGTTGATCATCGTTGACAGAATGCATGGGCACAAGTGTAGTCATTGCACCTGAAATGTGTCACTCAGGGCCATGTGTACCTATATCAGGCATTGCGAATCACACATTGCAAGATTCAGCAACTCCAAATTAGCAAGTTGGGTGATCAGAGGTGGTACACCCGAAATGACACTGTTTGCAAATGAAAAATGGGGTAGTAAATGTCCTGCTTCTTCAATCATGATGAGGTAGGTCTCTATTTGAAAACCCCTTGGGAATGGTGGCACTCACAGGAATGCTGGCCTGCTGAGCTCAGCAGACCACCATGTCTGTGTCTGCCTTTGTACTGAGATGTTTACATTTGTAGAAATGCTGCAATATGTCAGCAGGGGTGTGCAGAAAGTAATTTAACAACCTATTTTTTCACTAGAATAGTATTATGGAAGCAGTCAGTGGTCCCTTGCACAACATCATGCTCAGAAATAGTTTGTGACCATGCATTCACAAAGAGCAGGGATCCCATGCTGACTCTTTCACTTTTGAAAATGGGTTGGCACCAATGTGACACAGAAGGTAACTACAATAGCTCAGTCCTGGTAATTGTGCCCACGCAAAAAATGTGGTAGGGGCCTGCTACTCAATGATAGGATTTCAACGCCTAATCTGAAATGCCACTAGAAGACCCTGTTTTGTGATAGTGCAATCTGGTTGCATAATGGCCCATTTTGGTTTGGCCATGTGGATGATTATTTGTCCTGACATAAACACACGGATACAATGAACTTAGGCCCAGATGTCTATTTTATTTTGTGTCGCATTTGCTTAATTTGTTGACGCAACAGCTGTGCAAATTTTCAAAATAAATTTGTATGTTGCAAGTGTGCGCTACTTTTGCATCCAGAAATTACGGAAATGCAGCACAAAAAAAGTAGAAATATGGGCCTAAGATAATAGTGAAGGTTATGAAGAGCTTGGTACGTATGGCCTTGATTACTGTACGGACATGGTTCAACAAAACTGTGGACTGCATTGTTACCATGTGTTACCATGTGTTATACATCACATTCCTGGTACACTTACAGTGTGTTCAACTTGTATTCCAAATGCCCACAAACATTGCATGCAGCATGTCACAACATCTGCTACTGTCACTCCAGAGCATTGTACTGTACACATTAGTCAATTTGATACTCACCAACAGGGCCATCAATCACCACACCCAGGTGGTCCAGCAGGTCCTGCTCTCGGGCCACCAGGTCAGCCCAGCAATGCTTCAGCTGGTGCTCATTCCGTTGTGTGTTGAAAATTCGCCTCAGGTGGAACAGCATTTTTACCCACCTCAGCCGTCTTGCCTCCGTGTGATACCCCTGTATCAGACGGCCCCAGCCTCCAACATCATGGGGAGGAAGTGGCACACCAGCCACACAAATGCCCCAAGCTCCTTCTCACCCATGAGCCCCAGCCGTGACCTTCCCGACATCATACAAAACAGTATTTCAAATGTAAAGAGGGAAAAACAGGGAAAGGAGGTAGAAAAAGGAAACTCCTCTAACCCAATGAAATCCCCAAACTACCCCAACTAATCCTGCCCACAAACTGACTCCCAACAGTACAAATATAAATCTAACTACAATTAAAGACACAAAAAACACTTACACAGGACACAAAATCCACTTATTAAACACCAAAAGACAAAACATAGACCACACAGGAGACAAAATCACAAAATCCACAGAGAAACAATCCAACACACAGCCACACAGTCTGAAAAAATCACAGATTGCAAAGTGAAAGTGAAAGTGCACCCATTGTACTTTTTCTGTAAACAGGATATCCTATTACATCACGTCCTGTCTCATTTGCGGCCCGTTTTTTGTCTTACGTGTACATTTTTGACGCTTATGTAGTTCAATCCCACGCATTCATGGATCAATACATTTTCAATCCATGGGTATCCGTATGCCTGGGGTGCGCTGGTGGAATTAACGCTAGGGACCCATTGATGTATATTGTGCATTTGCATCATTTTTTGACACGTTTGCGTCAATATTTCTGACTCAAACTGTGTTTGCGTCATTTTTCAATTTTTAACATGCATGCAGCCTATAACTAGACAAAGATAGGATGGTATGACCTGCAGTGTGTGTTCTAGTTTTTGGGCACATGTGGCAGACCATGCTACTGCGGCCTATAATACTCATACCGTTGTGCAGGATTAGCTCTCTTAACTTACGCAACAGCAGCACAAACTTTGGAAATTAAAATGCAATTTTAAAGTTTGCGCAGGTGTTGCATCAATAAGGGACAGCAAGGCTACGCTACAAAAAAATGAATCATGGCCCGTGTGTTTAGTGTGTGAATCGACTGTTAAAACTATTTGTGTGACTCTGTTGGAACGGCATGCAATACATTTGGTGTAATGTTCATGTATGAATGTGTTACAAATAGGTATCACCATCAGGTGCCAATCAATGAGGTACAACAGTCATGATATGAGTTTGTAATATCTGTTGCCTCTTTTGCTTGATTTTGGGGGCAATACATTTCCCATGACAAACAATACACAGGAAAGATCGAGGACGGCTGATGAGGGCTATGTCAGATATGTTACCCCTCACATCTCATGAAATGTTGGCTACCACTTCATGGTCACTTGTGTGTATACTACCCATGAGTCAGGCATGTGAACATGTTAGGTAGGTACAGTGGTTGTGACACAGAGCCTCAAATCCAATCATAACATTGTTATGTACACCACAGTTTGACTAATGTAAATGACCTATGTTCCTCCTGTGGCTATGGTGGACTAGCAGCCCAGGCTGCATGTGTTCACACATTTCCAGTGGTTCATTGCACAACAGTGTCCAGTTCAAGTGTGTAGCCATGTGTATCCTGTGTTAGTATTGGCCTCAATTGTGTAATGGTTGCGTGCAGGTCTAGTCAGGAGTCTGTGGAGCCAACCCTTGAATTAACAGGGTGTCCTTCAAAGCAGATTTGACCTAAAGCCAAAGATCAGCTAACGGCATACAAGGGAATAGGGCAGCTATGGTACAGCAGAAATTACAGAAGGGTGATGACTAAGCAACCTTGTTGTGATCAAATATGTTATGGATCATTAATAGACAAACAGGCAGGATTTGTCACTACATTTGTAAAGAGGGTAGGGCTCTGAACTTCCCACAGCAACAGGGAACATCAGTGCCTCTGTGCAGATTAATCTCACAGCTACTCACCATGCAAGCACCATCGAAAGGTGGCGGCAGAAGTGAATCTGTGTCGGGACCGTCAGGGCACAAACATGAATTGTCCCTACATACACATTAGCAACCCTTGTTTGTTGGGCTGGAGGCACAGTACCAAATCCAGGAATGCAGCCATATCACACTGTCACTATTTGTTACTAATGAATACATGCAAAGCCAGACAAAGGATGGGGGCTGGATTTGCCCCCTGGAAAACATGTCCCGGTACATAAAAAATAAGAAAACAAATTCAACTATTCTATACAGTTGAGGACTGATCGTAGACTTACCAAACACAATACCCCAAGACGAAACGGAAGGCATAGAAACCAACTATGAGGCAAATGTGGCCACAGGGAACATCTCTGGTTAATGCAAAGACTGGAGCCAGCCTGGCTAACAGGATGTTCTGTAAGGAACAAACATGAACAAGGCAGAAAAACAATGAGTCTGACTGGAACAAGCAGGAACAACACTGTGGAAACAAAGAGCAGTTTCAGGTGTAATCAGCACTGTAACACAATCCAACAAGTGCTCTGAAACACAAATGAATTGTACTCCAATGTACAACAAGGAGCTTCAGGAAATGACAGCTTCCAAGCAGTTCCAGGCAGCAGCAAGGGCAGGTCAGAGTCAAATGGCTGGGCTGCATGAGAGTGCTCACAGGTGTGTGCAGCTTCAGTCTCTCACAGGTCCTGGAGTTGTGAATCCAGTACAAGGGGCCAACCGGACTTTTCACAATGGAAGCAATGGACAGCAGATTACAGGTCTTACCGACTACCAGGCAGTGCATTATGGGACCTGAAGTCCATGCAGGCTGAATAAGTAGAACTATAGCATGCCATACTGAAAAGGGAAGCACACTGGAGTCAGAATGGGAGTCTGGGTGAGTGTAGATGATGATCCCCAGGGTACAGATAGTCAATTTACAGCGCCCCCTAGAAAAGGGTGGGCAGAGACTTAAAACATGGCAGTGGCAGGACTTATTACATTGGATGGACTGCGCAGGGCATGTCTTGTGAGCATTGCGTGTCATACTTGGGACACTCGTGCTATCCATTTACAGTATTGATGCTCCACTTGTCACCCAAGCTCCCTCACAGGTGTGTGCAGCTTCAGTCTCTCAGAAGTCCTGGAGGTGAGAATGCAGTATAAGGGGCCAACTGGACTTTTCCCACGAGAAGCAATTGACAGCAGATTACAGGTCTTATCGACTGCCAGGCAGTGCATTATGGAACCTGAAGTCCATGCATGCGGATGAATTAGAACTGTGGCATGCCATACTGAAAAGGGAAGCACACAGGAGTCAGAATTGGAGTCTGGGTGAGTGCAGATGATGATTCCCAGGGTACAGATTGTCCATTTACAGCGCCCCCTAGAGAAGGGTGGGCAGAGAGTTAAAACATGGCAGTGGGATGGACTGCGCAGGGCATGTCTTGTGAGCATTGCTTGTCATACCTGGAGCACTCATGCTATCCATTTTGAGGTTTGATGCACTTCTTGTAACACATGCTCCTTGCAGAAATAGCTGATGCCACACTTTCCGCTGTCAAGGGTCTGGTCATACATTGGTCATACATTCCTGTTACCAATGCAATTTCACATCCACTGCCTCATGTATGATGCATTATTTCACCTTATGATTGATGGTGTCATAGTTGGGTGTCATATGCTGCAATGGACCATGTTGGCAACATGGATGTGTCTCATAGTTGTGGTCCTATGACTTTGCTCTTTAAATGTGAAATAGACAAGATGTATTTCATAAGTACTGTGTGTGATGTTTTCTGTACATTCATACCCATCAAATGTGATGTGGCATCTGAAGTATGCAAATTTGTCTTTCTCCAATACTCCCTGAGGTAAAACTCTGATTATGATTCCTAGAGATCATGTGATGCATAAATAATTACACTGAGCATGGCTGAGTGATAAAGTGAGCTGTTTAATTCCATAGCATTACAAAGTGGTGATAGTGAGTATTGTTGGAAACAAATTTGTACTATATGTTGTCTGCAACACATTCCTGCAGCTGTGTTAGGATGTTCCCCCTCATTTCCCCAGACAGCATCCTCCTCCTCCTCTTCAGGCAGTTGTTGTTCAGGTTCATATAGGGGAATGTTCCTCCTAACACATATTTTATGCCGGATGGCACAGGTCAAAATGATCTTGCAGGCCATTTCTGGGGAATATGGGAGGTTGCCTCCGGTGATGTCCAGGCACCTGAATCTGGACTTCAGGCTGCAAAAAGTCAGTTCAACTATGGTGTGTGTCCTCCGATGTGCGTCAATATAGCTCTGCTGCTGTGCTTGGGTTGGCAAATGGGGTCATGATCCATGGCTGGATCCCGTAACCCTGATAAGCTGAAAGAGAAAATAAGCGTAAGTATTTTGTTGTTGCTTGCACCAGGAATGTCATTTTGCATGGCAGTTCTTATCTTGTGTCGTCTGTGACTCATATGTGTTTGTGGTATTGTGTTGGATCCTAGGCTTCTGTGAGGTTCTTTCTGCATTTGGTTGTTTGACTTGCAAAACTTGTGTTTGGCTAATTGACCTGGTATCTTTGGAATATTTTAAAACTTGTAGTTCAGTGTGTGTCTCCCATGCTTTATGTAGTGAGCAAGATGATTTCATGTGCATTCACTGGAGGTGACATGATACGTCCACACACAAAATAGATTCCACTGTGGTGGTAACATGGTTGCACTACATGGCCTGGACATCCCATCCAATTAAACATATGTAATTGCAGATGAAATGCAACAGTGAGGCCCTGTGATTTGGCTGGGTGACAATGCACAACACATCTCCATAAGTTGGCAGCACTGAGGTGTTCAGTAATGACAATGCACAATTGCCCCATGTATGACAAGTTCTATGCAAACCTGTTTTTTTTCTCCTCACCCTGTTGGCTCATGTGCAACCGTGTACCTACAATATTGAACTTTCTCCGGGGAAGCTGGCTAACTTGGTTGTGGGGTGGATGTTTTTGTATAGGAAGGTCCATCTCCCTGTACATCTGTTATGTAGATGGGGAATTGTCCCTTTCAGTATGTGTAGCAGTGTGCACTTTGCATTAGTGTCACAACATGTTTTCATAGCACAGTCCACTTCCTTATTGCTAGCTGGCAATGTCACCCCAGGAATGATGTGGGATGTTGATACTGCCTCAATAATTCATGTCACCTTCATTTGAGTAAGCGTCATCATGCTATGTGTCTCATGGTGTTTGACCTGCAGCAACACACATTGCACACCCCTTACACAGGATATATTGCTTGGAAGGGTGTGGGATTGACTATGTGGCCTTATGTGATATTGAATGGTTAATCTTCCAAGTTGTACTGCCAGTTAAAGCCATGTCATTGTCACTGTGTGGTTTTAAATTGGTCCCTTGTGGCTTTAGAGTGGCATTTATTGTTATTGGCAGTTGTCATTTGTCCACAGGTATTAATCCCATTGGGTCAGGATATCAAACATAACTACCAGTGTTACACCTCAGTGTCTTCCTGCCCACGTGTCAATGTAGTGGTGTATGTCTTGTGTGTCCTACAGGTTTGCTGTGCTGTGTGTATATTATTAGGTTTCTGGACTTACCAACAA
The DNA here is from genome assembly GCF_031143425.1 of Pleurodeles waltl. Taxonomy (NCBI): domain Eukaryota; kingdom Metazoa; phylum Chordata; class Amphibia; order Caudata; family Salamandridae; genus Pleurodeles; species Pleurodeles waltl. The sequence goes on from NC_090440.1 coordinate 1,268,672,887, forward strand.
GAAGGCCATTGCCACATCGTCCATCCTGGAAGTGCCGATTGATGGTGCTGTGGCAGAAGATTAAGTAATTATGTATACTCCCAGGATAGTTTGGCAGGATGTTGGTGAACAATCCCTGGTGATCAAGAATGGCCTGCACATTGATTGAGTGGGTGTGCTTTCTGTTGCGGTATAGGTGCTCGGTTGCAGCAGGTGGCACAATCCGGACATGTGTGCAATCAATGGCACCAAGCACGTGAGGGAAGCCATTAATTTGGTAAAACCCCTGTTTGGTCTCCTGCTGCCTCTGCTGTGCGGTGGGGAAGCTGATGTTGCTGGGTGTGAGGGAGATGATGGCATCAAGTACCTTGGGAAGGAAGGCGGAGAATGAGGGCTGTGAAACTCCAGCAACCAGGGCACCGGTAGTTTGAAATGAGCCACTTGCCAACATGTGCAGGACAGCTAGCAGCTTTGTCTCCATTGGAATAATGTGGGGTGTCTGCAGGCTGGCTGTTAACTGTGGCTCAATTTGGCGCAGCAGTTGCTGTAAGGCTTGCCAGTTGAGTCTGTACCTCTGGATGATATCATGTCCCCTGAGGCCCAGGAGGGTTGTCCTGGTCCTGAGTAGCCTCTCCTGCCTTCTCTGTTGCCTTTGGGGTCCACGTTGGTGTGGTGGTAGCTGCTGCTGTTAGTCCTGTGCTCTCCGCCTTCTGGCATGCTGCATGAGTAGCACCTCCATTTCATCCTTCTAGAGCAATGATGTTGCTTGTTTGAGTTTTCCTTAAGTAGTGGTGTGTTTGCCCTATTTGAATGCCTACCGTGACCCAGGTGTTTAAATTTGACACAAATTGGGATTTGCATCATTTTCCAGGTCCGCTTCCCAGCCGTGTGGCATTATTGCCCGGTTGGATAAATATGGTGCACAGGTGTTTGAGTCATTTTTTGAACAGGAAAGCCTACCTTGCATCTCATTGACGCAAGGCAGTTTCACGCGTCCAGAAAATTATGCAAACTCTCAAGTTTTGATGCTAGACGGGTCTAGCATCAAATTATAAATATGGTGTTAAGTTTGCGCCGGATTAGAGTAAAAATAAATGACGCTAATCCGGCACAAAGGGAGTATAAATATGGGCCCAAGTATCCAATGTCTTACAACCCTGCAGAGAGGGCCACGTCCAACAGATAGTTAACGCCATTAGGGCAGGTTAGGTACTCAGCAGAAATCTAATATGTTAGTGGTGAGGATGAGGAGGTGGGAGAGATTCCTAGTTGGATGGATGACGGGAGGGAGACATGTGGCACATCATATAATTCATTTCTGTTTCTAAAACATTTCAAAAGCTATGTGTCACAATTATTTTTAATAACCACAACATTGGTTATCTTCTACGTGTCAATGATATTCAGGGTCATTCAATGACACAGAATGATTAACAATTGTGACCACCAGTGCTATCTGTTGTCTGGTTCTGTGACCAGGCCAACTCAGGGAAACATGATGAATTTGCCCTGGTGTAAATTTACGACATCCGGACACAATTCAGCAACACCTGCACATTGCCTGAATTCCATTGGAGACAACAACCTGCAGACAGCAAGGGCTCTTTCCTATTTTAACATCAGCTGAGCACAAAACAAAGGCCTGATTTAAAACGCATCATCCCTCCTTTTGTTTGAGTATCATCCTGGTTGGGAGACAAGTATAATCTAACACCTATCTGCCAATGTAATGGAAGTAAACAAAGGTGCACAACTAACTATCACTCCATAAGTACTTCGGAGAAACTATTGGAGGTTGGCTGTTAACTTTATTCAGCTCCCCATTTAAGAGGTATGCTTGCAATGTAAGAATGAAAGATGCATCCGTCTGTATTAGTAATTAAACAAATATTAATGTAAGTTCCTTTGTAGTGCTACTCATCTTATTGTAGGGTGTCAGAGTATTTTATATCACACAGAGAAACAATAAATCATACAAGTCCGCAAATCAATGAACAGGATCTGTTAAATAAAGCAATGGGGATTATAAGGTGTAGGAATCACATATCACCCATACTTGTAGACACTGTATGCTAAGATTAAGTGGTCAGGAGAAACACAAAGTCAGTATATGAACTGTAACAAAGTGATTGTGGTGGCAATACTAACAAGAAAATATAACTTTGTAAAGGAACCCTTTTTTCAATCTTAGAATAACAATAGACTGAGGGAAAAAAAATAATGATCTAACTCCACGACTTACAGTTTGCATGCAGCTCCTTTAATCTGGTTAATGGATCATTGTGCTATATTAGAAGGCTTCTGACTTATGAAATGGAACTAGCTCAAGCTCCACACCTCATGACTCCACTCTCTTTCCTCTGTCACACCTTGACCCCCATTTAATGAGGTAAATTTTGCCCAATTTCAGCACTGGTGACAACCCGACAACCAGGAATTAAAGAACCTGACTATTTTATACACAACAGCAAGAACGAAGTTGAAAGTATCAAGATCACCCGGCTGAAAACTGGAAGTCAGGTCTGCCTCGTTGTATGCTGAGAAAATAGTTGAAAGGGCATTAGAAATGACAATCATAAAGATAAACTGCGGCAGGTGTGTAATCTGTGTGGCCATTTGGATTATATCAAGACTAAAATTCTGCTTTTGACTCTTGAGGTGCTATGTACATCATGTTTTAGTAAAACAGAAAATATGTAAATCAATGTATTCTTGTGTAATTATATTAATGGGTGGAAAGGCCATGTATGAAATATGAGTCTGTGTGTGTGGGTGGGAAGAAAGTACTTCTGCAACATTTTACTTGTGCCAAGTATGTGACAAGATAAGGATTTCCAGGACTTGGAGCGCATGGTGATTTTGGTAGGCGAACCAATTAAAACCCTTTCTGCAGTAAGGAAATATGCGGTGGAACCAGAGGTCTTTTGTCCACTTTATAAAGCAAACAATTTCTGAAAGTGAGAATTTGCTTGAAGAGTGCATAACAACGTCCATACACCGAAGTGTGACCTGGGTGGATTAGCACATAAAGTAGTACTAGGGATGATAGGTAATGATATGTGACTGGAGGTTCCCTTCCCTAAAGCATAGTTGCATTAACCATATGTAAAATCCATCCTGAAGAATCTTTGTTGACCAACCTTCAAACTACAAAATAATGATAATGCAAAATGAAATAATACCAAAAATCAACAACGATAGACAAGTAGCATGCTCATTCATGCTATAGTAAGTCCTTAGTTAAAGCCTGTGACTTAAAGAGCAATGTGTCACTTAAAGGAGATTAGAGCACTCTGTGTGATTTTATCGAAGATTTAAGGTGGTTTTGTGCTGTCACCAATTTTGTTGCATGATTCCAAATCATAAGCAATTCGTGTAAGGCTTAAGGAAATAGTTCAGACAAAGGACACCTTTTCAAACAATATTTACACATTAATAAGTTGAGAACACGCCTTGCACTGTTGGTCAATGTCTGGACTGCATTTGACTACTTGTTTACATGAGTTGACAAATGTACACATTAGTACAATTAACCAAAGGGATATACGATCTCAATTATGTCTGATTGTACATGTGGGTCCTGCAAGAAAAACATCAATATCCTAATTTCATTTAACATGTCAATATGCACAGTAACAGAGGGAATTGAGTGATTGTGATACTACTTTTGACACAGTTAACCAATGTACTCTTAATGTATCCGTACTCGTCCATATCTGTTTTCTGGGTAACTCACTGAACTTTGCAAGAAATAATTTAAAACACTAATTCATCTGGTTCGCCCCAACACTTACCTTGGAAGATATGTTAAAACACTGAAGGTACCATTATTTATTAACTTAGATAATTTAAATGAAGTCAGATCTCTGAGTAATTCTGTAGTATCTGGAGTTCTATGTGTGTAGCAAAGCCTAAGAAGTCAGTCTATTGGACTCAGTGATTTAGATAAAAAGCTTTGGAAATATCTGCATAAGTAATGAAATATTGAGTAAATAAACCTGGGAGTGGGTTAATTTAATCATAATTAACTCTCTTTAATGAAATTGATTTCGAAAGGGTGCCTGAAATTTTCTTTCAATGACATTCTAGAAAGACACAATTTGTACAAACTATATTGTGCTGCTGAATTTTCTGATAAATTTGTAAAGTAAATAGAGACTCTTGTATCTACGCAAACTATTGGTGTATATTTTGAAGTGGAACTAGGATGAGATAAAAAGAAACAGCATATCTCAGAAACAATGTTGAGTTGAATACAGCATTATTAATTATTTTAGGAAATGAGTCTAAGTTGAACTGTATTGGTATTGATATACATTCAGTGATTTCAGGAATGAAGGAAAAAAACATTGTAGCTCAAATGCACATACTGGTGATATTATCCGCTCCAATGAGAACAGCAGAAATTCTATAACGATAATTAATAGTTATCTATATTCTGTAGCAGCTCTTACCAGATTATATCAATCAATTAGTGAAAGCGAGATGTTATAAAATGTATGTATTAATGGGCAATAGTTTATCTTCTCTGTTGTTAGCTAGGCAATTTACTTGAAGATCAAATACTCTGTAGCAGATATGAGAAAGGAAAAACACATGGCGCACCCTGGAGTAGTAATACTACTCGCATCTGTGAAATCCAGAAGAAGGGTTGAGTGGTCAGCCCAAAATAACGGGGGTGCATTCACAACTCTATTGAACAGTTTTTCCTTGTGTACAATTGTATGTAGTATTAGAATAGCGAAATAATTCACAGTAAGATTACATTCTTTGAGAAAACAGAATAGTCATGCAGACCCATTTCTTGATGTTGACATGGAAATTATGAACTCTGTAATGTGTTCACAGGAAAGAGCGCCTCCGATCCCTGAAGATGTTAAATTCAGCACCTCAAATAGTTTTAAGGTGACAGCACTATACTAAACATTTCGATAAATGTATGCATATGACTAATAAGTTGGCAATCAGTACATTGCTCTGTGTCACCTAAGCAAAGTACGAACCAAATTGCCAGGTTCCTGGAACTAAAGTTAACCCTCGGAAGTACAACATATCTTCATATGAAAATGTAGACATCGTATAGCAAAGGATGCTATAGTATGGCTTGTAGGATTGTCCACTGTTCTCACTGAACATTAGGAATCATCTACTAATGGAGTTGAAGACATGACAAGACTAGACCACACACATCTTACAGCAGTACTGTTCTTTATTGTTGTCAATATCTAGATACGTATTGCAGCTTGAAACAACGTGTAGGCCTGAAGACTCACAAGGAGATCATGCAGTCACAAGACACGATTCCATCCAAATAAATAAAGAACAAATCTTGGATTTGAACAACATTTATCTACCCAGGGTTCAGTCTTGCTCTATCAGATGCCATCTTGGCGGGACATGATGAAGGACTGGGGTGTAGTTCAATTTGAACCTGGTCAGCTCAGGTAAGTAATGTCCATGCATCATTTTGAGGAGGTGCTGGAACATGGTAACGAACAAGATAAAGGCTACTGCTGTGAGAACCACCAAGAAGTGAACTGTTGGCAGTTGAGTGTATCAACTGATTATACAACTATGAGAAACCAATCTGCTATGAGGCAAAAAGGATACATCTATTTGTGTGTTGGGCTCCTTATTTTCCTGAGTTTCATACAAAGGTGAATCAAAGCTTTCTAAGCCTGTATGTATAGAGAAAGGGTCAAAAGGATCTGTTTTTTTCAACTGGCGGAGTAGAAGATATATGGTTAAGATTACATCTGAACAGGCATAAAAAATTCAAGCAGTTAGAGGCTTTGATTAACACAGTTATTCAACTGATAGCTCTTGGTGGGAGAAGCCTAAGGCACATTCGAGTAACAATAATGTGTCAATGGATTTAGGTCAGTATAGTGGAGCTGGTTTGGTTGATGATTTGATAAATGCAGAGAGGCGGTTCAATGATGAGAGGAATTTTTCATGATGGACTGACATGGAGTCATTATGCCCCGATAGAGCACATCACTTCAAATTATTTTGATGTATCGATTAGTTTCAGGATTTGAGGGCAATGCTGCTGGATTTATGGTTAATCACAGCATGTGACTTGGTATTTTCTCGGACAACCTACAGCAAGAGGCACTGTTTAATATCGCTGCACTTGCAGAAGAGTTGATTATGAATTGAAGGGGACAGTTACCCTCTAAAGTTATATTATAATTTTCAGTTATATTAGTTCACAACATAATTTGCATGTTTCTTCCAATATTTTCCTCAATTTGAGTGTTTGACTTATAAACAATGGGCTTCTTCTTGTGTCCATCCAGGTATACTTAATTATCATAGTTATTGCTAGAAAAGGATTGGAAAGTCTTTTGTGCTATTGTAACTTTTGATGTACAGTGTAGGAACATTAATGCCTAATGCCCACTGGTCAGTCTTTCTGAAAAGCATTCTGCTCTTTTAGCTGGTACTTTGTGTAGGAAAGTAGCATATTCCTTAGCATGTTACCCCCATTTTCACCTGTATGTCAGTATGTTTTTGCCTGTCTCACTGAGATCCTGCTGGTCAGGACCCCAGTGCTCATAGTTTATGGCCTATTGTGTGTGTCTGTATAGTGCTTGACTGTGCTACTGAGGCTCTGATAATCAGAACCTCAGTGCTTATGCTCTCTCTGCTTTTTAAATTGTCACTGTAGGCTAGTGACTTTATTTACCAATTTAATTTCAGTTGGCACACTGGACCCCCCTCATAAGTCCCTAGTATATGGTACCTAGGTACCCAGGGCATTGGGGTTCCAGGAGATCCATATGGGCTGCAGCATTTATTTTGCCACCCATAAGGAGCTTGGACAAACCCTTGCACAGGCCTGCCATTGCAGCCTGCGTGAAATAACACATATGTTCTTTCACAGCCATTTTCACTGCACTTAAGTAACTTATAAGTCACATATATGTCTAACATTCACTTGCTGAAGGTTAGGTGCAAAGCTACTAAGTGTGAGGGCACCCTTGCACTAGCAAAGGTGCCCCCACATAGTTCAGGGACATTTCCCGGGAGTTTTTGAGTGCGGGGACGACATTACACGCGTGCACTACATATAGGTCAATACCTAAATGTAGCTTCACAATGGTAACTCCGAATATGGCCATGTAACACGTCTAAGATCATGGAATTGTCCCCCCATTCCAAATCTGGTATTGATGAGCTAGTTACATGCATCCTGGGGGCTCCACCATGGACCTCCAGTACTGCCAAACCAGCTTTCTGAGGCTTGCACTGCAGCTACAGCTGCTGCCACCTCACAGACAGGGTTCTGCCCTCCTGATGTCTGAGCAGCTCAGGCCCAGAAAGGCAGAACAAAGCATTTCCTCTGAGAGCAAGGTGTTACACCCTCTCCCTTTGGAAATAGGTGTTACAGGCTGGGGAGGGGTAGCCTCACTTACCCTCTGGAAATGCCTTGAAAGGCACAGATGGGGCCCTCCCTGCATAAGCCAGTCTACACTGGTTTAGGGACCCCTTGTCCCCAGCTCTGGCACGAAACTGGACAAAGGAAAGGGGAGCGACCACTCTCCTGTCCATCACCACCCTAGGGGTGGTGCCCAGAGCTCCTCCAGTGTGTCCCAGACTTCCGCCATCTTGCTTTGCAAGATGTGAGGGTACTCTGGAGAGCTTTGAGTGGCCAGTGCCAGCAGGTGACCTCAGAGACCCCTCCTGATAGGTCCTTACCTGATAAGGTAGCCATTCCCCCTCTGAGGGCTAATCAGTGTCTCTACTGTGGGTTCTCTTCAGATTCTGCTTGCAAGTTTCCTTCAGGAATCCACTGCAACTACTACTTCATCCTCTGACCTCGGATTAACCACAGCCTGCTCCAGGAACTGCTGTAACAGCAACAAAGTATCCACAAGGGATACTTTTCCTCTGCAACTGCAGTTTCCAAGGTGCGCATGATCTGGGGACTCCCTGTCTTCATCCTGCACCAAAAGGACAGAAGGAATCTCTTGTGGGGTGAAGGAGTCAATCCCCTGCTCACACAGGCACCTTCCAAGACGACGACTGGTACCGTTGGACTCCTCTCACAGTGGCGAGCATGCTCCAAAGGACACAGAGGGTGGACCCCATTGACGTAGACTGTCCTGAGGTCCTGCGGATGTAATTTGGAGGACGTAAGACCTGCCCTTCCCTGAGAGCAATGGTACCCCTGTGTACTGTGTCTTCTTCACCTCCTGAGGCCTCTGTGCAGTATTTGCAAACTTCCTTCATGCACAGCCTGGCCCAGATCCCCAGCACTCCATCCTGCGACGCTCAACTCGCTGAGTTGTTCCCCAGCGGCGTGGGACCTTCCTTTGTTGTGCTGCATCAACCATGTTTTGCACCTCCTTTGTCTCTGTGTCCTGGGACTCCTGTGGGTGCTGTCTGGCATCCTGAGGGCTCTCGAAAGTGCTGAGAGCCCCCTCTTCCTCCTCACACAGAGTTGAGCCCCCCAGGTCGCTCCTGGGTCCAGCCAGTTACCCCTGTGTACTGCGTCTTCTTCACCTCCTGAGGCCTCTGTGAAGTATTTGCAAAATTCCTTCATGCACAGCCTGGCCCAGGTCCCCATCACTCCATCCTGTGACGCTCAACTTGCTGAGTTGTTCCCTTGCGGCGTGGGACCTTCCTTTGTTGTGCTGCACCAACTGTGTTTTACATCTTCTTTGTCCCCGTGTCCTGGGACTCCTATGGGTACTGTCTGACATCCTGAGGGCTCTCGAAAGTGCTGAGAGCCCCCTCTTCCTCCTCACACGGAGTTGAGGCCCCCAGGTCCCTTCTGGGTCCAGCCAGCACCATTTTGATGCAAAATGCATATTTGTTGTAACCAAGGCTTGTTGGCGACTTCCAACATGAAATCACGTCTGCATCCATCTTCACATCATGTGACATCTCTTGCATTATGCAAGAATCCGCTGGCATCTTCCTAGGGTGCATTCCTGCAGTCTTTAACTAACCAGGGAATCTTCTTTTGCACCCTCTTCTGGGTTGGCAGGGGCTCCTGTCCTTCCTGGAACTTCTTTCGACTTCTGAACTTGGTCCCCTTCTTTTGCAATTCTTCAGGTCCTGGAATCCAGCAGTTGTTCTTCGCAGACTTGGTTGGTTACTGCAATAATCCATATCATGAGGTGTAGTGTGTCCTAAGGAAACTTGTAGTACTTTCTCTAGCATTTCCAATTGTTTGCTAACCTATGACTAATTACTTGTCTAAGTTTGGTGTCTAGTGTATATATTGTGTATAATAATTACCTCCAGAAGGAGTTTTGTCTCTAAGATATTTTTGGTACTGTGTCACCCAAATGAATACCTTTATTTTTGGTAACACTGAGTATTGTCTTTACGTGTGTATAAGTACTGTGTAACTATAAGTGGTATTGCATGAGCTTTGCATGTCTCCTAGTTCAGCCTAAGCTGCTCTGCTTTAGCTACCTCTATCAGCCTGATAACGCGTCCTTTTATGATATTTTATTACACATCGGGACTTGTTTTAGGACAATTAATCTTTTGACCCAGTTGAGAGACACCGTAGGAAGAGATAGCTAAGCAATATATCAATCAATACATCAATAATGTCAACAATATTTATCACGACAATGCATTTCACTTTAGTCAAAGTCATTAATCAAGTCAAAGACGCTACCATGACCTTTCAGCCATGAATAACCACACCTTGTTTAGTAGAATTTTATGAATTTTATTCCCTATTAATTACAGTCTAATAGCAAATGCGTTAATCTCAACACCAAGAAACATAATAGCATAGTCACGATATGGCAACTTTGGTAAGCATTCATTAAAGCAAGAATCACAAACATCAGAACATAACACGGCGTGAACATAGATCAATTTAGCAGAGTGTCAATTACGCGTCAGTTCAACAAAACATAATCTCAGTTGTTTGTCTATTTGCGTCAGTTTGATGAACCCCTATCCTAACCACTGATTAGCATTCACATGTTGGGATCATGCAAAACAATTTAGAACACCAATTTGGAAAACATCTAGCTAAGGTCTCTGTCAAAAGCAAGTAGTTGGTACCTAGAAAGGAAAAGCGAACAGACAAATTACAAATGCATTGTCATAATTACCCTCCAAGGATTAGGTCAGCGCAAAGGTTCAGTCTTCGTCTTCAGGACATCAGTTAAATAGCCATCAGTCAGAATTCGGCTCTGGGGCAAAAAGGCACTTTCCTCATAAGGAGGTAAAGTGTAGAAATGGATAATCTAAGGGCGAAGATGGTTTTAAGTAAACCACCAAGACACCAAACAGAGTGACAGAGCTTCTGGATAAAATCAATAGCATTCCCTAACCCACCTAAATGACTCCTCGTGACACGGGTTTGTACACGTTGTACATTCCCCCAAAATTCTATTGGAAATTTGCTATACCCCACTATCTTTAACCTATCATAAAGTACATTAGGTAATCTAACTCTTCACCCCATATTATTTTACAAGATTTTGATTGGTCTTCGTAATTGATGTCTTCAGAGGTAGCACGTCCCGTGTGAGTTCATCCTTCTGTAATTCCTTGCACATCTTTTGGTCATCAGTTCCATTGTCTTCATCGGTTTGAATGACCTTGTACATTACATTAATCTACATTGTTTCATTTCACTTTTAACATTTAGGGGGTCATTCTGATTCCCGCCGGGCGCGGTCACCGCGCGCCCGGCGGGAGCCGCCAAAATACCGTACCGCGGTCTGAAGACCGCAGTGGGTATTTTGAGGTTTCCCCTGGGCTGGCGGGCGGCCTCCAAAAGGCCGCCCGCCAGCCCAGGGGAAACCGTCCTTCCCACGATGAAGCCGGCTCGTAATCGAGCCGGCGGAGTAGGAAGGTGCGACGGGTGCTACTGCACCCGTCACATATTTCACTGTCTGCTAAGCAGACAGTGAAATACAAGCGGGCCCTCTTACAGGGGCCCCTGCAGTGCCCATGCCATTGGCATGGGCACTGCAGGGGCCCCCAGGGGCCCCGCGACACCCCCTACCGCCATCCTGTTCCTGGCGGCCGAACCGCCAGGAACAGGATGGCGGTATGGGGTGTCAGAATCCCCTCGGCGGCGTAGCAAGCTGCGCCGCCTTGGAAGATTCCAACGGGCAGTGGTAAACCGGCGGGAGACCGCCGGTTTACCCTTTCTGACCGCGGCTGAACCGCCGCGGTCAGAATGCCCTCGGGAGCACCGCCAGCCTGTTGGCGGTGCTCCCGTGGTCGGTGGCCCTGGCGGCCACCGGCCGCCAGGGTCAGAATGACCCCCTTAGTCTGTGGACGAGGGGAGATGGTGAGAACGGATCTAACATGGTTACATTCATCTTCCAAGTCGAAAAAGAATAAACAGGGTCCTGGCCCCTTGTGAGTCAGCACACTGGAAAATAGAAAAATGCATTTAATATGAGAGCCAGGCAGCTAAGCTTCGGCTCATGCTAACTTAAGGCCTATGAGGTTTTCAGTACAGATTTAATAACACAAATGTTAGTATAAACTTATTTAAACGTAATTAAAACATTTTGATTATCAGTATTAGTTTGCGTATACAATGGTGGCCACTCATCGTGGTCACTATTCAAGAGTACGTCTAAGCAAAATTACCATTATTATAGTTACTATGTGACAGGATCACACCTTAATTCATAAACATTTCATGTTAATATAGATTATATAAGCTACGCTCTCTCAGTCCCTCCTCTGATGACGTTCGTCATCACAAACCTTTCCTTTAACCTTTCACTTAAATTTTTCACTTCACGCATAATGCTTATTTCAACATCTTGTCCCTTGTGTGAACTCTCCCAAATTTCATTAAACATTTTCTCCCTTTCACTTTCCTCGTTCCTCTTGTATCTCTTTGTCCAATTTCTTTTGATTTTATCATTTATTTTGCATGCTCCCCATAAACCTAATAGACAGGCCAGAACAATTAATAGACCCCCTAATATTTTTGCAAGTACCCCATTCCAAATATTGCTAAACCAGCTCCCTACTCTGGCAATTCCCTTTCCAAATTTCTCCCATACTCCAGGTTCCTTCAAATCTTCGAAATTTGCACTATCTTTAGTTAGGTTAATAAGCATACCCCTAATCTTTTTACTATTGTCTGGTATAAATGAGCAACAATGATGCTCGTTGAGCATCTTGCAGACCCCCCCCACTCTTTGCTAAAAGAATGTCTAAAGCAAGCCAATTCTGAAGAGTCATAGCTATTTCCGCAGCAAGTTCAGTATCCATCAGGAGTATAGCCCCTGTAAAATTCGTCAGCATGTTATCCACAATAGTAGACAACTTTTGAATCTTTATGGAGTTTAAAATAACCCCTACTGAAGGAAGTATGGCTCCAAATATGTCTCCAACGACAGCAGTCGCTGTCTCTCGTTTTTGTCTGGCATGTTTTAATTCAGACGTTTTAGGTATTTGCTTTAAGTCATCAATTTGATAAATCTTTGGGAAAACTATTCCCAAATAACATGTCCCGTACCATCCCTTAGGGAGACGGTAATAAGCATTAAGTCCACAGATATAATAAATCCCAGGGATCGCTGGATCCTGTCTATTTAACATGAATGTCCATTTACTCTGAAACAAAAACACATGTCTGCATTCACTCGTTCCCACAAATAAAGGGGCATATTTATACTCCGTTTGCGCCGAATTAGCGTCGTTTTTTTAAACGCAAATTCGGCGCAAAACTAACGCCATATTTATACTTTGGCGTTAGACGCGTCTAGCGCCAAAGTATGAGGAAAGAGCGTCATTTTTTTGCGTGAACGCCTTCCTTGCGTTAATGAGATGCAAGGTAGGCGTTCCCGTCTAAAAAAATGACTGCGCCGCAAATGCGTCGTATTTATACTCCCGGGCAAAAATCACGCCCGGGAGTGGGAGGGCCAAAAAAACCCGCATTTGCGCCGGATTTTAGCGCCTGGGTCAGGGCAGGCGTTAAGGGACCTGTGGGCTCAAAATGAGCCCACAGCTGCCCTCCCATGCCCCCAGGGACCCCCCCTGCCACCCTTGCCCACCCCAGGAGGACACCCAAGGATGGAGGGACCCACCCCAGGGACTTTCAGGTAAGTTCAGGTAAGTATAATTTTTTTTTTTTATTATATTTTTTTTTGGCATAGGGGGGCCTGATTTGTGCCCCCCTACATGCCTCAATGCCCAATGACCATGCCCAGGGGATATAAGTCCCCTGGGCATGGCCATTGGGCAAGGGGGCATGACTCCTGTCTTTACTAAGACAGGAGTCATGTAAATGGCGTCTGGGCGTCGTTAAAAATGGCGCAAATCGGGTGGAGGCGATTTTTTGCGTCAACCTGACTTGCACCATTTTTAAGACGCCCTAGCGCCATTTTTCCCAACGCCGGCGCTGCCTGGTGTACGTGTTTTTTTTCCACGCACACCAGGCAGCGCCGGTCTGCTTGCGCGGCTAACGCCATTCAATAAATACGGCGCCCGCATGGCGCTTCAGAATGGCGTTAGCCGGCGCAAAACTTTTTGACGCTAAACTGCGTTAGCGCAGTTTAGCGTCAAAAAGTATAAATACGGGCCAAAGTGTTGTGCTCAGATTTTGGCCTATGTATACAAAGCCTTCCTACATGTAATGCATCTATAGCTAGTTTGCCTTGTGTCTTTATTGCAGTGTAAGCATAATCATTTGCATATGTGCATTTTTCTAACCCTTTTTCTAATCTTTCTTTCAATGCTTTGCGTCTATCATCGGTGTGATCTAAAAAGCTTTTCTCTACAGGTGTCAATAAGCAGGTCAGATTGTTGCGGTGTGCATAGGCTGTCCCAAATGTAAGCGTCGGTTCAAAGAAACCTCTAACTAATTTTATACCATGCTGTTTAGCTAGCCTGTTCAGAAACTCAATCACAGGCCCAAAAGAAAACACAACATCCAGATTTGAATAAAAGTATTGCACATGCTCTTGATTATAGAATCTTGTTAATAGCAAGCTACAACTTATCCCGTATGTTAGTGGAAGGCTATGGTAGGTGACCCCTTCTTGCACTGATGAAGGAATTTTTGTGCACACATAACAGTTTTTCGCATCCATGGTCTCAACGTACTCATTCAACAGGCGATAGAAGACATTAGTGGAAAGTTCCCCCTTTGAGTTAGTTCCCTCATGCAAGTGTTTTGCATCCTGCTCAAACCTTTCCCATGGTGTTAGTGTTGTAGTCTCAGGTTTTGAAGCATTGTTAGTTGCTTTCTTATCCAACCACGGCATTCCCACAATCACTCCTACAATTATTATTGCACACACAATACCTAATATAAGACTTAACCAACCAAACACCTTACCCTTTTTGTTACTACATCTATTATAAGCCATGTCTGTAAAGAATCAGATAGCAGAGTAACAATCAACTTGAGAACAATATAAACTCTCCCTTTTTTTTTTTTCTTAATGCAAAAGTCTCTTTCTCTCTGCGTATATTTACAGCGTTTCACTCAATCCAGGACCCTTTTGTCAAATCAGGTTAGCAGCTTGTCATAATCGGGTTTTCAAAGTCATTTCACGTTATCAGTGTCGCATCCGGTAATTTATAAGTCTCTCTTTCTTTAGATTTTCAGTTTTCGATTTTTAACAAAGTCTTTTCTTTGAGTTACTTCAGGTACCATAGTATTGGCCTGGTACTTCTCGATTAAAACAGAATGCAAAAAATTCTTGTTGCCATTCAGATGTTGTTGCATATGCCCATTCAGGACCTGCGTAAATTCTATTTGCAGTTCTCTTTCTTTTCAATCTGCGTTCGCCTTGCAATTCTCCTTCACTCAGATCTTCTGTTCTTGTGGTGTCGGTTTCTTCTGTTATTGTTTCACCTGGTACGCTTCTTGCTTTTGCAGCCTGTTTCTCTGGCCAGTTATCTCCCTTATGCATCTTCTTCCGGTTTGTCTTTTCAGGACGCTGAACAGCACCCTCCTCTTGTAATATGGTGTTTTCTCTTGATGGACCTGCAACTGGCTCAGGGGATGCCGGTGTACTTTGATCTCTTTCTACTATTTCGCCTTATTCTTCCTCTTCTTCTGGATCTGTATCGGGTTCAAGTTCTAACCCGTATCTGTCTGCTTCTGGGAGAACCTCTCCTTGATTTAGTTCTCCTGCTGCCTCTACTGAGATAGGCACACTGTCACCTCTCTCGAACTCATTTACTGAGTGAGGGAAAAGGCTCTTCTCAGTGGGACCTCCTGCAGTCTCAGTTCTCTTTTGGCTATTTTCAGGCCCTGAGACTTCCCTCTCTGGAACTGTTGAGTCGGAAACTTCAAGTTCCTCATCAGTTGGACACGTTACCTTCTTTGTGTGGCTGGCATGTATCCAGTTTGGAACGCCTGCACATTTCACAGCAGTGGTTGTTGTCAAGCTTACTTGATATGGCCCCTTCCAACGCGGCTCCAAACACGACTTTCTCACGTGCTTCTTGACAACCATCCAGTCACCGGCTTGCAGGGTGTGACCTGGATCACCGATCGGTGACAATGTGTTAGCTTCCACCTGGTGAGAAAAAGAGCATATCACATCAGCCAAGCCTTTGCAGTAGTCCAACACCATATCATCCGTGATATTCACAAGAACATTTGCAGGTACTGCGGGCAGCCTCACAGCTCTACCCATAAGGATCTCGTGTGGTGATAGTCCTGTCTTCTTATCAGGGGTGTTCCTCATTGACATCAGCACTAAGGGCAATGCATCTGGCCATTTCATATTGGTAGCTGCGCACATCTTCGCCATTCTCGATTTTAAAGTACCATTCATTTGCTCTACTAGTCCTGATGCTTCAGGACGGTAGCTACAATGCAGCTTCTGTTCTATGTCTAATGCAGCACACAAGAGCTTAATCACCTCATTGTCGAAGTGTCTGCCCCTATCTGATTCTATAGAGACCGGAAACCCGAACCTAGTTATTAATTCCCTAAGCAGCAGTTTTGCAACTGTGAGACTGTCATTTCTACGTGTGGGGTAAGCTTCAATCCAGTGGCTGAAAACACACACAATCACCAACACGTATTTCAATCCTCCGCAAACAGGCATTTCAATGAAATCCATTTGCATCTTGCTAAATGGACCGCCAGCTCTCCCTATGTGGCTCAAAGTTACCACAGTCCCTTTTCCGGCATTCATCTGCTGACAGATGATGCACCTGTGACAGGTAACCTCTGCAGCATGTCTGAACTTTGGGTTAAACCAATCGATTTTGAATGACCTGTTTATTGCATCTCTTCCAAGATGAGCCTGTCCATGATAGAGCCTAGCAAATTGTGACAGAAGACTATTTGGCAAAACTAATTTCCCCTCCTCTGAGACCCACAAGTCGTCAGCCCTCTGTACACATTGCATTCTTTGCCAGGAGCGTTTTTTCTCTTTGCTAGCACGACTCTGTAGTGTCTTTAGCTCATCTAATGTATCGACCATCCTTAATGCAAGGTTCAAGCATGTGTCATTTTCAGTTTGCGGCATCAATTCCCACTGATCCTTGAACGATATACAGTTCAATGCGCAAAACCTTGCGACTTGATCTGCATAGCCGTTTCCCATGGACACAAAGTCTTGTGACTTAACGTGAGCATTGCATTTCACCACGGCAATTTCAAGAGGTAACTGAATTGCATGTAACAAATCCTTAATTTGTTCACCATTTTTCACGGGGGAACCAGAGGAGGTCATGAAACCTCTCTGCGACCACAATTTGCCAAAATCATGTACAATTCCAAATCCATATCTGCTGTCAGTATAGATAGTGACCCTCAGATTTTCAGCTGCATGGCATGTTTTAGTAAGGGCAATTAGCTCTGCCACTTGTGCGGAATACACTCTCTCAAGCCAGGAAGCTTCGATGATACCAGCTATGGTACATACAGCGTAACTGTCTCTCAGCATTTCGACTGAATCTCTCAAATAGGATCCATCAACAAACATAATGCAGTCATTTTCTTTGAACTGCGTATCTTGAATATCAGGTCGGGCTTGGTACATAGTTCTGTTACCTTAAGACAATCATGCTCCACTTCCTCTTCATTATTAATCTCGGTATTCTCAACAAGAAGTAGAGTTGCTGGGTTCAATACAGTACATCGCTTCAATGAAACATTAGGTGAGCCCAATATGATTGTCTCATATCTGGTAAGTCGGGCATTTGTCATGTGCTGGGTTTTGGTTCGAGTCAACAAAATCTCAACTGAATGCGGAACCATTACTGTTAGAGGATGTCCCATCACTATGCCTTCACACTGCGTAAGGCTTTGACCAACTACTGCAACTGCTCGCAAACAACCCGGTAAGGCTGCTGCGACGGGGTCCAAGGTAGCTGAAAAATATGCTACAGGGCGGTTTGCACCTCCATGGACCTGTGTTAATACAGACAAAGAACAAGCATCACGTTCATGACAAAACAGTAGAAAAGGCTTCGTATAATCAGGCATACCCAAAGCTGGTGCTCTGCACATGCACTCTTTCAATTCCATGAATGACTCAAGCTCTTCCTTGGATAAAGCTATGGTATACGGCTCATCCTTGATCTCTTTGCCTGTCAGCTTTATCAATGGTTTTGAGATACTCGAGAAGTTGGGTATCCACTGGCGATAGTAGCCCACCATTCCAAAAAACATCCTAACATCTCTCTTGGTTGTTGGAGGGTTCATTTGTAAAATAGCAGTCACCCTTTCCTTCGATATTTTCCTGGACCCTTTCTCAATCAAGTGTCCTAAGTATTTTACCTCTTTCTGACAGTACTGCAGCTTCTTTGGCAACACTTTATGTCCGTTCTTTCCCAAATGATTCAGTAAGGCAATTGTATCATATTTACAGTCATCTTTTGTCCTGGACGCAATCAGCAAATCGTCAATGTACTGTACCAGAGTTGAATTGAAAGGCAGTACCAGGGACTCTAAGTCCTTTTTCAATATCTGATTGAAGATGGACGGTGATTCAGAAAACCCTTGAGGAATTCTGCACCAACTGTAAGCTTTATCTAGGAATTTGAAACTGAATAAAAACTGGCTGTCTTGATGAAGAGGTATCGAAAAGAAAGCTTGTGACAGGTCTACCACGGTGAACCATTCAGCATCACACGGGACCTGAAACATGATCACTGCTGGATTGGGCACTATGGGGCAACATTTTATCACAATCTCGTTTATTTTTCTTAGGTCCTGCACAATTCGAACCTTCCCAAAAGGCTTTTTCAGACCCATTATCGGTGAATTACAAGGGCTGCTCAATACTTCCTTCAGGACTTCCTGTTTTACAAAGTCCGCAATTATTTATGCCACCTGGATAAGAACATATTGTGCCATGTGATATTTCGGCACCTGGGGAAACACTGCATTTGGCTTCACTTGTACTTTAACTGGTTCTACACCTTTTATCAGTCCCACTTCTTTTCCTATCAAATCCCACACTTTCTCTGTCACCGTTCCTTGTAACTCGGCAGGTAGGTCAATCACTGTAAGCATCGGGAACAATGTAATCAAAGGGTAATCTTCATTTGCAGTTCCTGTCTCTAACTTTGCTAACTGACCATCATCTCCTTCATCATCACTATTTGTCTGCACCTCAATTCCATCATTGGAACAGGTAATCGAACATTTCATTTTGCACAGTAAGTCTCTTCCCAGTAGGGATACTGGACTTGAATCGCAAACTACCATCTTATGCAGTCCCTGGAAGTTGCCAATCTCAATTTGTACTGGATCTGTAATTGGATTTGTCAAGTACTGGTTTGCTACTCCGAAAACCCTTATGGTACGCCCTGAAAGTGGTAATTTTGGAACATCTGCACTCCTAACTGTGGAGCGTGTAGCTCCGGTATCAACCAAGAATGAAACCTTGTGACCCATTACCTTTCCTTCTACATAGGGTCCCCTCTGATCTACCTCTAGGGACGCTGCAAGCCTGCACTCTTCACTGTCTGAACTGTCATCCAACCATTCGTCATTCATTCCATCTTCACCGCGCAATGGGAATTGCTGTACTGTATTATTTTGACTCATCACCTGACCTGTGACCTGCTGAGGAAGCATCACCTGTTGCTGTCCCATCGGAGCCATTGGTAATTGCATTTGCTGTCTAGGTACCATGGGAACCTGCTGTTGTAGTTGCTGCATTTACGCTGGCTGAGCACGCGGCATTTGCATTTGTTGCATGGGCTGTAACCCTTGCATCTGAACCATGTTATTTTGGAAGGTTGGGTTTTGATTTCTCAACTTTGGACCTCTCATATTTTGCAATATACCGACATTAGTGCTTTGTTGAACGACACAATCCTGCACCACATTCGGGCATTCCCGCTTCCAATGCCCCACGGCCCCCCACGTGTGACATGGTGACATCTTTTTAATCCCTTGCACGTCATTTTGAACCACAACCGTATTTAAGTCTGGACCGCGATTCACAAAACCTCGACCTCTACCTCTCGGTTGTGCCTGAAACACACCATTCCTTTGCGGTTGCTGCTGTATCATCTGTTGAATTCCATTTCCCTGCATTCCAGCCTGCGCTGCCCTTATCTGCATCACCATCACTTTCTCCTTTAACTTTTTCTGCTTCAGCTCAATTTCGTCACTACAGTATTTCGCATATTGCAACACCTCATCAATCGACTTCGCTTGCCAACAATTCAAATGATTCTTAATCATCTGGCTAACTTCTGGTCTCAACCCTTCAACAAATCTGAACACAAGATGGTTCATGTCTTTCAGCTCAATGGTCTCAGTACCACTGTAATGTTTGAATGCCTTTAACAATCTCTCATAGTAAGCACGTATTGATTCCTTAACCTCCTGTGAGGTCCGGTCGTTTTCTGCCAATCAGTTACTTTCGGCGACACTTTTTGTTTCAAAAACTCAATCACCTTATGATAGTACTTCTTCACCTCCTCAGAGGGTTCTCCGGTCACCTTATCCCTTGCCGGCTCCTTCGTCGGCCAGTCTACCCCTCTCTTGCACTCGAGCCATAAGTCGGGTGGGACGATAATCTCAAACAAGTTATTCAAGTCTTCCCAGAGACACTTTGCAAGCTTCACAAACGTATCTGTTTGTTGGTACCACTCAATCCGTTTCTCCCTCAACCTGGGATAATCATTAGTAAAAGATAGGATGTCTCCTCTGGACCATGGTACATGAATTAAGACCCCACCAGCTGTTTCTCTCATTGGTAGTATCTTTACTGATTCAGTGTCTGGTGTAGCTTTGACTTTACTAGCTCCTGGGCTGTCATCTTTCTCCTTGTCTCTTTTCTTAGCCCATCTGCCTTCCCACTTTTGTAACGCTCCCCAGATTTGCGCACTTTGCAGTATTTCTTTGAAATGCATTTTCATTCCGGCAGATCTCATATGCTCGAAGTCTTTTGAATCAAAGTCTAACCTGTAACTTCTTTTCAAATGTTTAGTGTTCTTAATGTCAATATCATATTTGTCTGCCAGGTTCGCTAATTTCTGATGTACTTTGCGTAATTCTTTAGTAATCTTAGGGCACAGGTATCTCAACTCTGCTTCTGTGTATGATTCTACCATTCTGTATCAAAGCTGTATCACTAGTCTGTGCTGTATCAGTAACTCCCTTCTCCTGCGTCTGGTTCCCAGGACCCGTACTAGTGCTTGGGACATTATCGCTTACCGCATAAAGTGGCGGGCGATCATGTAATATTCGATCCATAAATTCTTTGTCATCTGAATCATCTTCTTCTTCCCATGATCTCTTAGTTTCTTTAAGCTTACTAGAGTCTTTGTCTGTTTTACAGGTGGCTTTCTTTCCCTGTGTCTCATTTCCCTGTGTTATTGCTGGGAACAATTTTAACCCATCAACTATTCCCCATCTCCACATTTTGCTTTTATTATCCCATCTAGCTTCCGCATAAGTCTTTTCTGCTCTTTTTATTCTTCTTTGGAATTTCTCTTGTCTCTGTTTAAGGGCCATTAAATCCCAAATCGCTAAAGCCTCATACTGAGCTGGCCTCGGAGGTGGTTTCTGTACACTTAACATCCACCTCAGATTTTCTAGCACTCTCGTATTGAACGTCTCATGTTCTGGGAAAGCCAAACATCCCTGTTTTTCTGTCAATTTGCACCACTGTTTCATCCATAAACAAGGCGCGACACCTTTTTCCTCCATAACTATGTAAGCCGGAGTTCCCTCAGGCGGTGTAGGCTCCCCTTCACTCGCCATAATGTATGCATCTCCTTTCAGAGCACTCTTAAAGGCCTTGACAAAATTCATTTTTTTGTTTTCTCTTATTTGTATTTAATCAGAAAGTTGACTTTAGTTCCCAGGACACGCTTCACCCAACTTTCTCAACCTATTGCCTCCCATGGGCAGCAGCCAATCCGTGCGCGACCCCTCTCGACAGTATTTAAAAGACTATGTAGATGAGCTCTAGGCAATTGGCTTCATTCGCCATTCCTCTTTCCCTGTTTCATCTCCTTTGTTTTTTGTCCCAAAGAAAAACGGTGACCATAGAAAACAAGAACCCGCTTCCTTTGATTCCGGTCCTTCCTAGCCAACTTCACAAAGCCACAATCTTTACCAAACTTGACTTTCACGGAGCTTACCACCTCATCAGTATCCACGAGAGCGACAAATGGAAAACAGCTTTTCACACAAAATACTGGCTTTTTTAGTATTGTGTGATGCTGTTGGGTTTGTGTGACACCCCGCGGCATTTCAATTCTTTATAAACAACAGTCTTAGTGAATTCTTGGATCGCTTTGTCATAGTCTATATAGAAGATATTTTAATCTACTCACACAATGAAAAAGAACATGAAAATCATGTTTTCGCTGTTTTACGCATATTACGTGAATGTAATTTGTATGTCAAGTTAGAAAAATTTAAATTTCATGTTCCTCAAGTGGAATTTCTAGGGTTTGTTTTGTCAAAACAAGGGGTCCAAATAGATTAAAAAGATTGATGCTATTTTACAATGACCACAACCCACAAAAGTCAAAGAAATCCATATTATACTTGGCTTTGTTAACTTCTATTGAAGGATTATCTCCCACTTTTCTGACACTGTGGCCCCTCTCTTTCGATTATTACTGAAAGGAGTATCTTTTAAGTCGACTCCTGAAGCACAACAAGCTTTTGACTCATTGAAAGGGAGTTTTACTACTGCATCCATATTAAGGCATCCTGACCCCTCTCTACCCTACTATGTAGAAGCGAATACTTCACAAGTGGCAGTAGGTGGAATCATTTCTCAGCAAGATTCTGAAACTATGAATATGCATCCAATAGCCTTCTTCTCTAAAAAACTTTTACCGGCAGAACAAAACTATACAGTAGCTGAAAGATAACTTCTAGCAATAAAATTGACCTTTCAAGAATGGAGACATCATTTGTGGGGAGCATGTTTTCCTATCAGTATTTATTCAGATCATAAGAACTTACAGTTTTTTAGATCTGCAAATGCACTTACCGCATGACAAATGAGATGGGTTTCTTTCTTTAATGAATTTGAATTCATAATTACTTATAGACCCGGTACACAACAATTTAAGGCTGACACCCTGTCACGTCTCCAAAACACCAGACATACGAGACAAATAACACCGATTCCAATGATTCCCCCAGAAAAAATTACAGGTAGTTATTCGGACGAGCTCCCATTTCTAGGCAAATTAAAACAAGAATTGCAGAAGGAAAATATGGAACAATGATTAGCACATCCAATCCAATCAATTTCTGACAGTCTTTTTTATCATGATCAGGCTTTGTTTATCCCTCAGAATCTGAGAGGGCTGGTTATTCAATGGTGTAATTCGTCCTCCTTGAGTAGACATCCAGGAGAGCGTAAGACTAAGGACTTGTGCACACAACAGTTCTGGTCTGATTCCTTAGATGCAGATGTAAAGGAGTTTATATGAACATGTCCCGTAGGTGCTTGTAACAAATTCTCACACACCACCCCATAGGAAAACTAATTCCTCTACCAGTACTGCCAGCTCCATGGTATACTATTAGTATGGATTTCGTAATCGATTTACCAAAGGATAAGGGGAATACACGTGTACTAGTGGCAGTGGATTTATTCTTAAAAATGTCCCATTTCATTCCTCTCACTAAAATCCCAACTGCTAAAGAACTAGTTGATCCTTTTATAATGTATATTGTATGGCTTCATGGCCTGCCAACTGTAATTATCTCCGATCGAGGACCACAATTTGTGTCTACATTTTGGCAGGAACTATGTTCTTCTCTTCGTATTGACCATCGGTTATCCTCTGCACATCATCCGCAAACTGATGGTCAAATAGAGAGAACTAACTAAACCATGGAACAGTTCCTACATTGTTTAATTACCACCTTAGCTAGCAGTTGGTTGCAATCACCTTCCTTAGCTTAATTTGCATATAACAACAGCATTAATTCGGCTCTTAACATGTCACCTTTTTATTGTAATCTAGACTATCATCTCAGGTGCATACCATTCCTACCATCCCAAAAGGTACCTGCAGTACATGCACATTTATCTGAATTACAAAACATCTGGACCAACATATGCAGAAGGTGATCAAGTATGGCTAAGCACCCGTTATTTATCCATACTACGAGTTCGTAAACTACAGCCTGAGTTCTTAGGTCCCTTTACCAGAGTTATCAACCCTTCAGTTATGAAACTGAACCTTCCCAGTGAACATAAAATGCATCCAGTATTTTATGTCTCATTGCTCAAACCATTTCTCCCCACCACTCAAGCTATGACTCATCACTAGCGTGTGTCTGATAACTCATCACCAGTCTATAAATAGAACTTCAAAGGTGTTTCCTGTGCTTGGCTTCGAGTCTTCCTTCACTCTCAGGTGTTCCCGGTTCAGCTGGAGTTCTGTGATTCTTTCAGGAGTCGTCTTTTCAGTGCGAGGCTTCATCGGAGCTTCCCACTCTGGAGTGGATTACTTTCGCAGCAGCTGGAGAATTTACGATCAGTATTCCATCTTCCTCAAATAATCAAAACATTCCAGGAGAAGTAGGTTAATGGGTAATTCCCCTCTCATCTCTCTGTTTTCAGCCTTCATGAGGTTAGTGACCTTTTGGTGCATTATGAAAGACATAATTCGATGCTGAGAAACCCATGATACAAGACTATTTTCCAAAGACAGCTTGAGAAGTATTTTTAAAAGCAGCATTGAAGTTAAGTGTTGTGACCTCCTGAAAGCATCACTCGATATCTATGCAAACTTAAATGTTTATTCTGATTGTTTTGGAGCAAGTCTACTGTGTAAAAACGAATAACAAAAGACAAATTCATAAGTCTGATTTTGTAACGATTTTGTAGTTATAAAAGCGTGCCTAATAGTTTAGCAAGCAAGCGCTAATAATTATTGTGACTTTTCTGAAAGAGTAGGTGATATTTGTAGGGCTTTTGTTTTTGATTTGTTTTTATTCATAGAATTCCTGCACCAAGCCCTGAGGCAACTTTCTTAGAACAATGACGCTCCTTTGTGAACCAGTGTTCTGTTTCTCTTCCCTTCCCAAATCCCTGTTTCCTATCCCTTTCCCCCGGAGGTTATTCGCTCATTCCCACTTCATTTCAGATACAAGCGAATTGTGTTTAGGGGCCAGGGTTTTATTCTCTTTGCTCCTGCGGAACCTGGAATTCAGGTGATTTGACATGGTCTTGTCATGACTTCTAGGGGTACTTTCCATGGTGGGGGGGTGCAGAACCCTGGGAGTAGGGGCAGGGGAGAGAGAGACTCAACTCTAACCCTGGTTCAATCCAAGGGTAAAGACCCTGGATTCAAGGGCCACGTTCAGGGTGTCCCCCTGACCTGGAAGGAGGAGCATCTGCTAACAGTGCCCCTACCATGTTGTATCCTGGAGGTACCATGATGGAGGGTGCAGATCCCCAGAAGGGCAGGGGAAGGGCTGCCTCATCCCTGACCCCTGCCTAGCCTAAAGGTACAGACTGGGATACATCTGTAAGCAAAGTAAGGTTAGGTGCTGCGCAGATAGTATCCACAGATGAGGAGAAGGGCCCTAGTAAGAGTGATTTACTAGTAAGTCCCCAGTAAAGTGCACTAGAGTTGCCCAGTGCCTGTAAATCAAATGCTACTAGTGGGTAGCACTGATTGTGCCATCCACATGAGTAGCCCTGTAAGCATGTCTCAGACCTGCCACTAGAGTGGGCGTGTAGCTTTAACCCTCCAATTTGACCTGGCAAGTGTACCCACTTGCCAGACCCAAACCTTAACTTTTTATACACATAAGTTACCCTCCCTAAGGTAGGCCCTAAGTAGCCCCATCAGGAGTGTGCAATGTATGTTAAACGTAGGACAGGTGCTGGTGTGTTTTTACATGTCCTAACATTGAAATGCTGTCAAAATCGTTTTTCAAGGTTGCATGGCTTTTCTCTCTCACAGGTTAACATGGGGGCTGCCTTTAAATAACTTTTAAGTGCAATTTCCCTTTGAGAGCAGATAGAGATGTGGAGTTTGGGAGTCTCTAAACTCACAATTGAAAAATAAATCTTGTAGTAAATTTGGTTTTCAGATTGTCAGTTTGAAAATGCCACTTTCAGAAAGTCTGTTTGTGTGTTCCTTGTCTGGGTCAGACTGACAGTTGAGCTGTTTTTGAATTCTCCACTAGACAGTGACACAAATGGAGCTGGGGTGAGGCCTAAATTTCCTGATGGGCCATCTGGGCTAGAGCAAAGGGAGGAGTGGTCATTTACACCTGAAAGGGCTGTGCGTGCCCTCACACAATGCAGTCTTCAACCCCCTGGCATGAGTCTGGATCCAGGCCTGGGCAAGGTAGGATCTTGTTAACAACAGAGATTTTTCTTTGAAGTTTGGCAACTTCAAAGGAAGAAAGGGGTATAAGTAGTGGGCCAAAACCCAAGATTTTTAGATTACTTCTGAAAATAAGAGGAACCTCTGCCAAGGAGAAGAGCTCAAGAGCTGGAGGACTATTGCTCCTTTGCCTGTGACTGCACTTTACTGGGTTGGCCTGCAGTTGCTGCTTCTGCCTGAAAGAGGACAAGGACTGGGCTTTGTGGTATATTCCTGCTCGTGAAGTGTCTACAATAGCGTGGATTGAGCTTGCTCCCTGCTCTGAAGTCTCAGAGCCATCAAAGACTTCCTCTCCCAGCACCTGGACTCTCTGATGAGACCCCTACCCTGCCAAGTGATGCCTAATCTAGGCCCTGGCCCTTCAAAGGAAAAGCTGGTGAAAAACCAAGAAGAACAAAGTGCACCGATTCTGGACTGATGCTGCTGCCGGATACCGTGTCGCTGCCTGCAACTGAAGCCATAATAACCTTTACATAAACAACTCTGTGAGTCCTGAAGTGCAGCGTCCCAATGCCCTGACCACCAGTAAGAGCCCCGCTGGAAGTGCGCTGATCCCACGTTTCGCACAGATGGCGCCTTACATCCACACCTCTGTAGCAAGGACCTGACGCCTCGCACCGGATCCATTGACGCCTCGTTCCCAGACTCCGTACACCAGCTTCTTTCCTCATTTTCTCAAGGTACTGTACCTGGGGGTCCCTGTGACTCCGTGACCGACACCATTGTTATCGGATTGTTGGGAACAACTCCATCACAATGCTGTAACATCACCAAATCAAAGCATTTGAGTTTCTAGGTGCTACATTGGTGTTTAATATTTACAAATTCATAATTGTGCTTGTATATGTTGGATTGTTTTTCATTTTGGTCTTGTTCTACTCAGATAAATATTGGCTATTCTTTTGACCTGGTGTTCAGTCCCTTTGTAGTGTTTTCACTGTGTTACTGTGTGTAATTGCACAAATACTTTACACATTGCCTATGGGATAAGCCTGACTGCTTGTGCCAAGCTACCAATGGGGTGAGCAGGGGTTATCCAAGTGTGTCCTTTACCCTGACTAGAGTGTGGGTCCCTGCTTGAACAGAGTGCAAACTGACTGGCAACCAGAGACTCCATTTCTAATACCCAGCGAATATAGGCCCTCATTTCAACCCTGGCGGTCAGTGATAAAGTGGCGGTAATACCGCCAACAGGTCGGCGGTAAAAAGAAAAATGGAATTATGACCACAGCAGAGACCGCCAACACAGACAGCCTCTTTAACACTCCAACTGCCACGGCGGCAGCAACAAGTACCGCAGCGGTAACCGCCAACAGCCACGCGGAAGACACTGTACTGCCCATCCTATTACAACAAGCCAATCCGCCAGCTTTTCC
The DNA here is from genome assembly GCF_031143425.1 of Pleurodeles waltl. Classification (NCBI taxonomy): domain Eukaryota; kingdom Metazoa; phylum Chordata; class Amphibia; order Caudata; family Salamandridae; genus Pleurodeles; species Pleurodeles waltl. The sequence goes on from NC_090440.1 coordinate 1,268,700,018, forward strand.
AGGACGGTACCAACGCCATCAAAAGCACAGAGGAACGAAGGGAAATGACTCACCTCTGGACACTCAAGGAAGAACCACGACGCCATGGAGCCCGAACTACAGGTGTTACCCATGCTGGTATTCCTCCTCCTACACCAGGAACACGAACGGCTGTGAAGACGACCACGGTGAGTACCGCACCTAGCAAACAGGAGAGGTGAGGAGGAAAAAGAGAGTGACACACGCACGCAAAACACAACACCCCCACCTCCACTCCCACCCCCAACACCATACACCAAAACAGATGCAACAACATTACATATCCACCCCGTAACCCTCAGGAATAACGCAAGGACAAAATGAAGTGAGTAAAGTCAGTGTGATAACATAAATAGCAAGAAATACATCCTCAAAGCACAAAACAGTATCTACAATATATATAACTGGAGGGACACTCCCAAGTCCAAATTGTCTGTGGCCCACAGGGCCATATCACAGAGGCCAAGGCCCCACTTGACTCATGCCTTAATATGGAGAGAACACTGCTGGGGCATCAGGTCGAAAACACACAGGTACCTCAGGGGGATGGGGAATATGGGGACACCTCAGCCGGAAGATGGTGTCACTGCTCCTGGAGGGGGATACATGCCCACTTCTTGAACCTAGGGACTGCAAGGCCACAGTCTCTCTAGTGGGTGGTTTGCCCACTGCTTGGTACTTGGGAGTGCAAGGCCACAGTCTCACTAGTGGGTGATCTGCCCACTGCTTGGTCCTGGGGTGTGCAAGGCCACAGTCTCTCTAGTGGGTGGTTTGCCCACTGCTTGGTCCTGGGGAGTGCAAGGCCACAGTCTCTCTAGTGGGTGGTTTGCCCACATGCCTGGTCCTGGGAAGTGCAAAGTCACAGTCTCTCAAGTGGGTGGTTTGCCCACTGCTTGGTCCTGGGGAGTACAAGGCCACAGTCCCACTAGTGGGTGGTCTACCCACTGCTTGGTCCTGGGGAGTGCAAGACCACAGTCTCTCTAGTGGGTGGTTTTCCCACTGCTTGGTCCTGGGGAGTGCAAGGCCACAGTCTCTCAAGTGAGTGGTTTGCCCATTGCTTGGTCCTGGGGAGTGCATGCCACAGTCTCTCAAGTGGATGCCTTCTTCCACTGGTTGTGGAGGGGGCTTTGTGCCCAGTGTGCTTCTTCCTGGCAAGGAGGGGGTGAGTGGATGGCTTCTTCCACTGTTTCTGGAGGGAGCTGTGTGGTCAGTGTGCCTCATCCTGACAAGGAGGGGGTGAGAGGATGCCTTCTTCCATTGGTCCTGGAGGTGGCTTTGTGCCCAGTGTGCTTCATTCTGGCAAGGAGGGGGTGAGTAAATGGCTTCTTCCACTGGTTCTGTAGGGGGCTTTGTGTCCAGTGTGCTCCATCCTAGCAAGGAGGGGGTGAGTGGATGCCTTCTTCCACTGGTTCTGTAGGGGGCTTTGTGCCCTGTGATGCAGATCTTGGAGGGTGCAAGGTCACAGCCTCTCACGTGGGTGTCACACCTACAGTTGTTGCAGGGTCCAGGATGCACTACAGCACATTGAGGCATGACTACACACTGCCTGCCCGCGGTCACATCTGGTCAATGGTGGTAGTGGCGGTGCTGGTGGCGGTGCTGCCTGTGGTGGGGTAAGGCTCCAGCCCTTCTCCCGCAGCCTCGGATGACTGCCCACTGGGGCTGCTGCTGCTGGCAGTGGTGGTGGCAGTGGTGCTGGCACAGGTGCTGGCACAGGTGCTGGTGGCGGTGTTGCCAGTGGTAGGGGAGGCTCCAGCCCTTTCCCTGCAGTCTCGGACGGCTGCCCACTGGGACTGCTTCTGCTGGCAGTGGTGGTGGCAGTGGTACTGGTGGCAGTGCTGGTGGCGGTGCTGGCGGCAGTACGGGGAGGCTCCAGCCCTTCCCCTACGGCCTCGGACATCTGAAGTGCCATGGCTGGTGTTGTGTGCCCAGATTCTGCACCAGCAGCAGGCTCCATATCCATCCTGCCTGCGGCATCTGTGACTTTCTTCTTGTCCTTGGCAGCTGGTTTTCCCTTCCTGTCCTTGCCAGCTGGTGTTCTCTTCCTGTCCTTGCCGGCTGGTGTTCCCTTCCTGCCCTTCCCAGCTTGTGATGCCTCCTTGCTTCTGCCAGCTTGTGATGCCTCCTTGCTTCTGCCAGCTGGTGGTGCCTCCTTGCTTCTGCCAGCTGGTGGTGCCTCCTTGCTTCTGCCAGCTGATGGTACCTCCTTGCTTCTGCCAGCTGATGGTGCCTCCTTGCTTCTGCCAGCTGGTGGTGTCTCCTTACGTTTGCCAGCTGGTGTTCCCTTTTTGCCCTTTGCAGCTGGAGCAGGCACACTGGCTGTGTGGACGTGTGCCTTCACGGTGCCTCTCACAACTGCAGTAGCTACAGAGTCTACTGTGGCCGTGGACTAGGTCGCTGAGGTGCTAGCCTGGGTCCTGGCCACCCTGGCCCGAAGTGAAGGACAGGGGGAGGGGCTGGGAATGGGTCAAGGGTGGAAAGGAAAGACACAGTGGGAGAGGACACAGGGGATGTGTGCATGGATGTGGGGGGGTGACTGCCAAGGATGGGCATGTAGTGATAGGTGTGATGGTGATGGGGGTTGTGGATGAGGATGTAGAGCATGCAGGTGTGATTGGAGATGCTACTGGGAGGGAGGTGGACGAGGAGGAGGAGGGGGACACAGTGGAGGCAGTGGATGTTGGCATTTCTGATTCTGGATGGTGTTTGTGTGAGTGCCTGTGGGATGATGTGTGGTGCTTGTGTTTGCCAGAACCACTCCTGTGTGTTGTCCTGTGTGCATGCTGGTCTGCCTGTGTGCTTGGGATAGGTTGGGGTTGAGGGGAATGGGATTGAGTAGAGGAAGTTGGAGGGGGGAGGCTAGAAACAAGGACAATGCCTGCCATCAGGGAGGAGGCCAGAGCCTGGATTGGGCCGCCATGCGAGAGTGAATGCCCTCCAAGAATGAATTAGTCTGTTGCAAATGGGCTGCCAGCCCCTGGATGGCATTCACAATGGTTGATTGCCCAACAGAGATGGATCGCAGGAGGTCTATAGCCTCCTCACTCAGGGCAGCAGGGCTAACTGGGGCAGGGCCTGAGGTGCCTGGGGTGAAGGAGAAGCCCACCCTCCTGGGTGTTGGGGCATGGGAAACACGCTGATGGGCTGCTGGGAGAGCAGTTCTGGTACTGGGGGTGGCAGATGTACCTGTAGTTGGGGTGGGCAGAGAGGTGTCCGCCACCACCAGGGAGTTTCCATCGGAGGAGGTATTACTGACACAGGTCACAGCAGCACATGCAGTGTAGGTCCTCTCCTGTTGAAGGTCTGGTAGCAAGTGAGTGAACAGATAGAAAATGGCGGTCACGTCTGCAGCGGTGGGTACCGTCACCACCAGTGTACATCACCATTGGCCACTGTAACCCATAGGGCCCAATGTTAACCAATGAGGAGTTGCACTGCGGTTTTCGACCTCCTCCAGCAACGGCACACAACGTCTGCGAACTACCTCATTTCCACATGTCCCTCCTAACAGGACAGGTTGATGTCATTTCGGTGGGGGGGCAGGCCATGGCACCTAACTGTGTCACAGTACACATAAGCATCATTGGGCCTATCCATCAATACACTGTTACAGTCACAACATGCAATGAAGTATATTGTTTAGAAATATGGGATACTGACCAGCTGCTCCCCGTTTTGCCCCCTAGATTGCAACCGCTGTGGATGAATAGGAGATGGAGACATCACCTCGTGTACAGAGCCCTGGTGGACTTGGAAATAATGGAGGATAGCCACATTATCCTCACCTATAGACTGGACAGGGCCACAATCACAGAGCTGTGTGCCCAATTAGAGCCCGACCTGATATCTGCCATCCGTCACCCCACCGGGATCCCCCCTCTTGTACAAGTGCTATCAGTGCTCCATTTCTTGGCAACTGGTTCTTTCCAAGTGACAGTGGGCTTGGCAGCAGGAATGTCACAGCCAATATTCTCAATAGTGCTGACCAGAGTGTTGTCTGCCCTGATTAAACACATGCGCAGCTACATCGTTTTCCCCAGGTGGAGGATTTGGCTACAGTGAACGCTGATTTCTATACAATGGGACATATCCCCTACATTATTTGGGCTATTGATGGTACACATATTTCACCCCCCCCCCTAGGAGAAACGAACAGGTGTTCAGAAATCAAAAGAGCTTTGACTCTATGAATGTGCAGATGGTGTGCCTGGTGGAGCAGTACATCTCCCATGTCAATGCAAAGTATCCTGGGTCTGTGCATGATGCCTTTATCCTGAGCTATAGCAGCATCCCATATGTGATGGCTCAACTCCAGAGGCACAGGGTGTGGCTAATAGGTGAGCCCTGGTTCCCACCCAGTGGATGTTGGTGTATGGGTATAGTGTAGGCCCTAAGGTTCAGTGTGTGGCTAACAGTTGTCCCTCGATTTTTGCAGGTGACTATGGTTACCCCAACCTCTCATGGCTAATGACTCCTGTGAGGAATGCCAGGACAAGGGCAGAGGAATGTTACAATGAGGCACATGGGTGAACAAGAAGAATCATAGAGCGGATATTCAGCCTCCTGAAGGCTAGGTTTCGTTGCCTCCATCTGACAGGTGGTTTCCTGTGCTACTCACCCAAGAAGGTCTGCAAAATAATCGTGGCATGCTGTTTGTTGCACAACCTTGCCTTACCTCGCCAGGTGCCTTTTCTACAGGAGGATGAGGCTGGAGATGTCCGTGTCCCAGCAGTGGACCCTGTGGACAGGGAAGATGAGGAGGCAGAGGATGAGGATGAGGACAACAGAAGTGCAATAATTTGACAATACTTCCAATGACACACAGGTAAGACAGTGTAACTTCACATTTAAATGACTGTTTTGTGTTTGACATTGTCACTGGCAGGCTGATTTTCCCACTTCTATGGGCATTCACTGCACCCTTTGGCATCTCTATTTGCAGATATTTATGCCCCACTATCGCTCCTGGTGTTTTTGACTGTAGCCAACTACAGGTCATTCCTATGTATACATTACTGTACAGTTATATTGCAGTGTTTTAAGCTTGTTAAACAAATACATAGTTCAATCATTTGACAGACTCCATACTTGTATTTTTTTCAAATTGTGTTTATTTAAGTGCTAATAAGTAGAGGGGGATGTGCAATGGGCTGGGTTGATGGTGGAGTAAAGTCCAGAATGGAGTCCAGTCTATGTGGGGGCATAATAAGTGGAGCAATGGCAGTTCAAGGTGGACAGGGTGACAGGGTGGGACACAAGGGTGACAATCAGGAGAGTCTTATATCCTGGTGGAGGTCTTGGCAATAGTCTCTGGCTTCCGCCTGGATCACAGGGACCGTTTGCGGGGTGGTTCTCCTTCTGCAGGGGGAGGGGTGCTGGTGGCCTCCTGGTCCTGTGGCGGGGCCTCCTGTTCACTTGCTGAGGCGGAGGGCTGGTCATCAGTTTGGCTAGGGATAGGGGCCCGGTGGGGTGCCACTGCCTCCCTCATGGTGTTGGCCATGTCTGCCAGCACCCCTGCAATGGAGACCAGGGTGTTGTTAATGGACTTCAAGTCCTCCCTGATCCCCAGGTACTGTCCCTCCTGCAGCCGCTGGTTCTCCTGCAACTTGTCCAGTATCTGGCCCATCGTCTCCTGGGAATGGTGGTATGCTCCCAGGACCTTGGTGAGTGCGTCCTGGAAGGTTGGTTCCCTGGGCCTGTCCTCCCCCTGTCACACAGCAGTCCTCCCAGCTTCCCTGTTGTCATGTGCCTCTGTCCCCTGAGCCGTGTGCCCATTGCCCCTGACTCCAGGTCCCTGATTGTCCTGTGTTTGTGGGGTGGCCAGTGGTCCCTGCAATGGTGGACACACTGCTGATTGATGTGTCCTGGGAACAGAGGTATGGGCCTGCTGGGTAGGTACTGTGGTGGTGTTTCCTGAGGTGCGAGGCTCTGTGGTGATGTGGGATTGTGCCTGGGTGACCGACTGCCCAGATATCCCTGATGGGCCAGGTTGGTCATCCGGGATCCAGGCGTCCAGAGTTGCTGTCATCACTGTGGGCCTCTTCTGGGGGGGACTGGATGTTGCTGGCACCTCCTCTTTGGTGATGTTGGCTGGGGATCCTGTGGGGATGTAAATGCAGTGTTATTGTTTCAGCGTGTGACATCTTGTGCATGGGTCTGTTGCCCTCTAAGGTTGTTATTTCCCTGGCAGCTTTGTCTTGTGTGAGTAGTTATTTGGTGGGCTTGCTGTTTCCCTCTAGTGTGCATGCTTTAGTGATAGGTGTCCATGCAGGTCTGTGATGGGGGTCCATGCATTGGTGTTGCATGCAGGGCTTGGTATTGGTAGGGGTGAGTTGTAATGGCGTGGTGTGTAAGAGGTGGTGGAGTGATGGGAGTGTGGGTAAGGGTTTGTGATGGCATGCAGGTAGGGTGGGTGATAGTAGTAAAGAGTTGACTTACCAGAGTCCAGTTCTCCTCCTACTCCTGCCAGGCCCTCAGGATGCAAGATTGGCAAGACTTGCTCCTCCCATGTTGTTAGTTGTGGGGGGAGGAGGTGGGGTCCACCGCCAGTCCTCTGTACAGCTATTTGGTGTCTTGCTGCTGTGGAAGGCACCTTCCGCCGTAGGTCGTTCCACCTCTTCCTAATGTCATCCCTTGTTCTAGGGTACTGTCCCACGGCGTTGACCCTCTCCACGATTCTACGCCATAGCTCCACCTTCCTAGCAATGGATGTCTGCTGCACCTGTGATCTGAATAGCTGTGGCTCTACCCAGATGATTTCCTCCACCGTGACCCCCAGCTCCACCTCAGAGAATCTGGGGTGTTGTTGTGGTGGCATGGGTGTAGTGTGAGTGGTGTGTGTGAGGGTGTGTGGGGTGATGTGTTGGGGTGTGTGACGTAAGGTGCGTGGATGTTGTATAGGTGATGGTGGTGTGTAGCTGTGGTCTTGTCTGTGGTCTTGATATCTCTCTTGTGGCACTTGTTTGTATTCATAAAGGGTTGTGGGTAGTGTGGGTGTATGTTTTATAGTGGTGTGGGTGTGTGGGTGTGATGTGTGTATGGGTGCCAGGTGTGTATAGTTTGAATTGTCCAATGTGGTGCTGTTTTGTATGTGTGTGTGTATTTTGAGTGCGGCGGTATGTAGCACCAATGGTTTACCACCTTTGAATGTCCGCCGCAGTGATTCGTGGGTCATAATGTGATGGGTATAGTTCTGTTGGCGTAACAGTGTGAGTTTTGCTACTGCCAGTTTATCACTGACCTTTGGGCTGGCAGACTTGTTTGTGTGGCTGTATAGTGACGGATTCCTGTGTGTATGCCATAATATGGGAAATGGTGATCCGCCTTGGCGGCGGTATGTTGGACGCAGTCAGCATGGCGGTAAGGGGTACTTACCGCCAATGTCATAATGAGGGCCTAATTCTTCTTTGATGCACTTCTACTAATCTTATAAATACATCTGAGAATACTTTCTTAATTTGTAGCCTCCAAATTTGAAATTCCTTCACATCTACAGAACATTTTAGAATTTTTAACTGCACTTTTAGTTTCTTTACATACATACACAAGAATAATCTGTTAATATTATTTAATTATCTAAGGAGTCATAGATCACTTAGTAAGCTTCGCAGACTCCGAGGGGTCCTGGACCAAAGTTTAAGAACTACTGCTCCAGGGAATGTGAAAAGATTCCTGTCAATATGTCCAGTGCAATAGTTAAATGTTCTATTTCTGCTGATTTAGCTTTAGCATACCTGCTTCTAGTCCACTTCAGACTCACTATTATTCTTTCCATGCTGATGGCCAGGTTGTAGTTGATATTTTTGGCACACCAAAATATTAATAACATGCACGATTGTGTAATATTTCTACCCCTCTGTATAGGAAAGAAAAGTGGTTGCACGATTCTTGGACTGAATCCTGTCCTTAATTGTAATGGGTAGCATACATACATTGACACTCTTATGCCCTCATGCCCTCATAATCAGTGTCAGCCTAATCCTGATGGGGTTGTTAATGAATGTTAAGAGCCCCAAACAAATTATGAGTTCAGCAGAAACCCACAGGTCTGATGCATTTACCCGAAGAGTCCACTTGGTAAGAGCAGGTGGATCCTCCAGGAGAAATGCCAAAGGAAAATGAGGAATATCAAGTGAAATCAGGCAAAAGTACTGCTTGCCCTGGTAGGGAACCTTTTGGGTACAACTGATAATCTCCTCCTGTGAAGTTACCAACACCCCAGGTATCTATAAGTTTGGGGGGAAGGGGGATATTTTCATTCATTCAGATTCCACCTTTTATGAAATTTGCAAACATTTCCCACTTTTCATTCAAGCATGGCAGGTAAAGATTTTTTGCATTTCACCTCTTAGATCTGACATCCCTGACGTAGTATTCCACCAAATCTTTTGCCTTCACCCTTCCTGTTTGCTGAATTCACTTATGTTGGCTTTAGGACTCTGCACTTTTACCACTGCTAACTAGTGCTAAACTGTGTGTGCTCTCTCCTTCAAACTTGGTAAAATTGGGCCACACCTAAATGGCAAATGTACTTTACTTGTAGGTCCCTATAAAATTGTACTACCAGTTCTCAGGGTCTGTAAATCAAATACTACTTGTGGGCAGCACTCATTGTGCTATCCACTAGAATAGCACTATAAAACATGCCTCAGGTCCACCATTGCAGCCTGTGTGTGCATTTTATACTGCTATTTGGACTTGGCAGAATAAACACCTGGCCTAAATCCTGTTTCTTAAAAGGCCATTGTGGCTCATAGGGCAGGGTGTACTGTATTTAAAAAGGCTTATGTACTTAGGTTTTACATGTCCTGGCTGTGAAAAACTCCTAAAGTCATTTTTCATTTTTCACTGTTGTAAGGCCTATCTCTCCCAATGATTAGCACTGGGTTACAATATTATATGTAATAAGTGCTAACTTTAGATTGGGAGCAGATAGTGAAAGTACATGATGGTAGGTCATCTGCCTAAAAAGCCATTGCTGGGTCCTATTAATCCAGAGAATTACAGACTGCTGCCATTGTTTACTAAAGTCACCGAGAAGTGTGTAAACTGACAGATTTCTGAGTTCATTGAAACTAACAGGCTTCTTCATAAGACACAGTTGAGGTTTGCCTGCCTTATAATACGGACTTGTCCCTGCTGTTATCCTCAGAATCTATTCAGCACATTTTGGATGCAAGGGATACTGCTGCTGTCTTGATGCTAGACCTTAGTGCATCATTCGACACTGTTTAAAACTATCTGCTCATTGAGGGTCTGTTGGAATGCAGTGTCTGTTATATGGCATTACAGTGGGTTGCTGCCCTTCTCCAGGGACACACGTTGCAGGTGTGTCAAAAACCACAGCACTGTATAGTGTTCAATCACCAGTCGGGAGTCTAACCTTAAATATCTTGAGGCTGAACTGCTGTAATGTGTTATACCGGGGGGTATCACAGTCTTGTATGATGCGTCTCCAATGAGTGCAGATTGTGGTGGCTCGTCTGTTACTCAATCTTCCAAAATGTAACTCCATGGGATCTTCACTTGCAAAGTTACATTGGCTCTCTGTGAAGCACAGGATCTCCTTCAAAGTACTGTGCTATTGTTACAAAGCCCTGACAATCAGCCTTTTATACAACCCTATATTCTGGGTTCATTGATAGATTTGCTATGCGGTCGGGCTACCAAGTAAACTGGGACGAAAGTGAGGAGCTGCCCCTTTCACGCACAACCACCTGTGTGGTGGTATCTGGCTACTCTTTCTGTTGGAAGCCCTCCCACCTCAAACACTTAGGAGTCTATGTCAATAGGTTTCTAGGCCACATGCTGGCAGACAATCTTGACCCCTGATTGCCCGCATGAAACTCAACTCTGAAAAATGGCCCCACTTCGGGCCCTCAATGTGGGGGGCAGTACAAGCTGCCTGATTGGTGACTTTACCATGAATCACCTACATCCTCAGCATGCTGCCCTTGCTGATCCCACTGTCTTTGCTTCAGTACGTGGATAAATGCATACACTCTTTTGTCTGGGGATCAACCTGTCCACATCTAGCCAAGGGCAAATTTCTGGAACATCATTCATGTGACTGCCTTTTGATTGAACACTATGCCTATGCCCTGTACCTCTGTCAAATGGCTTACCTGCTACCTGGGATGCAGGGCCCACCACAGTGGACAGTGACAGAGCGCATGCTGCTGTCCTGCTGGCAGGGACTGTACCTTGTGTACAATGCGGAAATGTCCCTTCCACACTCTACCAAGCCAATCCTGTAGGCCATGATGAAATCCTGGCAGAGAGCCCATTGCCTCCTTGGAGCAGACCCTCTCCTTCATGAGCACCTGCCCTTGTGGGGTAATACTGCCTGCGGATTGGAGGGAAGGTCTTAAACAGGGCGACATGGCACTCAGCAAGCATTGAAAGCCTGAACCGATTGGAGGGGGAGCAAATCCTTCTTGCAGCAAGGAGTTTGGCATCCCACCTCAGCAGTCATGAAGACACTACTAATTGCACCACTGACTCATCCGCTGTTTGGGTACTTGCCCCTGCACCCCCCCAATCCTCTCCAGTAGTCACCTATCTCAAGATGTGGGGATGCTTTCATGGGGTGATAGGGCTTCTATGACCTTTTGACTCATCATTTCTTCTCCCTCCCTCTCTTCGCTACCCTTCCAGTCATACTGCAAGCTCGGCTGCAGACACACTACGAGAAAGAAGACTGTGCTGAACTCTTGGAGGCGTTTGACTGAGGGGGAGAGGCACATTTGAAGTTCTGCCTTTTAAAGACATTACATAACCGGCACTGGACCCCAGTAGAACTTGCTGCAGGCTTGTTGGTGCTGCCCTGAGGTCCAGTGTGACATGCTGCATATCCTTTGCAACTGTCCATCAATAAGGCCCTTTTGGGACACAGTGGGGTCCACACTGAGAGAGAACCTGCCGAATAGATCACCTCTTCCATGTCCTTTGATCATTTTACATGACCCCGTGGACACCATGGGCCATTCCCACCTCCTGCGCTGCTTCTCACACACTACCCTAGCCACAACCATTCTTCCAAGTCCCCCCCAGATGGAGTGGCTGTTGGCAATGTTCCTAGTAGCCTCACATGAGCGTGTCATCCATAATCTCCAGGACAGGACTGAGTCCTTCTCCAGACATGGATGCCAACGCTCCCCTCCTACTCTTGGGCCCAATGCACATTTCCCCCTTCCACATAAAAGCTGTATTGCAACTTGGCCTACTGCACTGGATGTCTAACTGAACCCATTTTCGGTGCACCTCCCTCACCCCATACCACCCTCCCTACCGCCAAACCATCCCTACTGCTCTGTCTTTCCCCCTTCCCTCCCCACCGACTTTCCCCTCTTCCAACTCTTTTTTCCTCTCTCTCACTCTTTTCTCCCCTTCCCCCTCCCTTCTGACCCATTCCCTCCCCCCTTCCCTCCAATTGGATGTGTCTCACCTTTGTTAGTCTTTGCAGTATCTACTCCATTAATGATAGTCTGTTTATTTATTTGTTTGCATGATTAATTAAAATCTTAGCAACAAGAACAATAATAGAATAATATTAGAAAAACAAAAAGATTCGGACTAAAACGTCAATAAAAACAATTAATAAAAGTAACTGAACACTTATAATACGCAAAACTCTTGATCTTATCAATTAAATGTGCGTCCCAGATAGCAAGTTTATGCTTGTGGTGTGCGCAGTTAGGAATTTGACGAGTCTGCTGATTGTCTGCAGATCGGTTGAGTCAAACATTTTCATCACTGCTGGCCGACACAAACGAATCCCACTCCTTTTGAAAACTGATTTTAGCAGTTGTTGACGTGCTTCTTCTAAGGCCGGGCAGATACAGATCAAGTGGATCATATCCTCCTTGGCACCGTTGCATAGCCTGCAAGACGTCTCACCTCCATTCTTTCACGATGGTTGATCCACTCTAGATGGTAGAGCTCCTAAACTAAGCGAAAGCAGGCGATGTTTGATGTGAACTGCAAAAATGTAAATAAGGTATTACAATGGTGCCTGGGTAGGGTAAGTGTGCATACGGAACCAGGAGTACGAGCATTGTGCAAATTTAGATTTGTCATTTAGAAAGGATTGCAGACCTATTTCCTTTTTTAACACACAACACAAGGGGGGATATGAGATATTAGAGTCCCATAGGTGCATCATTGGTTCTCTTGCAGGGAATTTTGCAAATACCTATAGTATACTGACTTTGGATTATTACTCACTGAATTCCATAAAGCCACAACTAAAGAGCTAGCAGTGTTTCTGCTTATTTAATACCAGATCTTTATTGTATGAGCTTTCCTGTCCAGCTGCTGTTGTTTGAGGCAAATTTCTAACCTGACTTGTGCAGGGGAAGCAGTACGAGGAAGATTAAAGACTTGCTTATAAGTTTTTATTTGTTGCTGATCCAGAAGCAAGGCATCTTTCCCGTATATGGCTGCGCTTCTGTATGTAATAGCTGGGAGGAATTTGGCCGACATGACAGACAGTTATGGTTTGTACGAAGGCCCTTTTAACCTTTTGGCTAGAGCGCAGAAGGTGACCGCCAGGGTTTTACACTTCTGCGCAATGTACTGCTTTTGCGGCACGAGGTTAGCCTTATTGTCTATAGTAAAACCCAAGTATTTGTAGGAGGGAGTCATTTTAAGGGTTATACCGCTCAACTTTATTTTGTTTACAAAATTGGAAGGGCATCCTATAGACATAGCTTTAGTCTTTGTGGTGTTGATTTCTAATTTGTTTTCTTTTAATAATAGTCCATGTAATGTGGTGGTTTCTGAATGAGGCTCATGACTTCTCTGAATGACAAGCTCTCGTTTTATGGATTTCTTCACGGCTGACTTTATTTACTGTCAATGATTAATGGTTCTGCTGCCATCCTTTGTGCTGCCATGCTTCCTTTCCATCTTTATCGACCCCATAATGCTCTTTTTTGGTTCTTCAATAAATTATTGCGAAAAAAAAGGTTCAGTTGGGTGTCTTCCTGTGTGAGCTACATGGACACCACAAGCTTTAGAGCCATCCCTCCAACTGTCCAGCTTACTCGTCTGAACCTGCCTGAGCCCTGCTGCTGGTCTTTGCTGGATTGAGTCCTGAAACTTAGGTGTCCTCCAGGAACCCATTCCTTGGTTGGCATCAGTGGAAGCTCATCTACAAAAAAGGTTAAAACCCTAAAGTTTGTGCTTCTCACAACTCTCAGTGGCCCTACTTTCAACAAATGTCTGCTCCCTGAATGATCACCAGCATGAAGCTTGGGTGAGGACTGCTCTTCTCACTGAGAGTGACCACCCATGAAGACCAGCTATACAGGACTTACACTTCACTGTACAGCAATGACAGCAGGTGACAACTGTAAACGTGGAGCTACAGGGACAAACGGATCTTTGCTCGACAGCAATGACCATCCATGAAGCTCAGCCTGCTCTGTTCCCTGGAAGTCCCCTCCTTGAAACCTCTTCCAGTACAAGTGGAACTTTTTACGTTGGATTTGAGAAGGTAACTTTAAAGAGGGACTTCATTTGTCCCTGTATCCAACCCGTACTCTATTGTTGTTGGCATGAATATTTGACTTCCCTCTTATCTTGCTCAGACGACCACAAGCGGTACTTTGTGCTTTTAGGTGCTATTTTCACAAAACATTAAAAAATTGATTATCTCCAATTGCTGTATCATTTTAATTTATTACAATGTACTATATTTTTCTAAATTGCTTTGAGATTTTTCTTGTGTGGTGTTTTCACTCTATTACTGTTTGTGTGCATCATGAATATATTATACACTGCCTCTAAGTTAAGCACAGGTTAATTTAGTGACTTTTGTGGTTCAACCTGACAAGGATTATGGTTGCTGACAGAGTGGGGCTTCTACCCACCTAAACCAATAACCCAATTTCTTACACCATTTCCTTTACAAATTTTTAAATTTCTACCCACTTCAACCAGTAACCAAAGTTCTTAAACCATCGCATTCCTTAAATCTCCAGCTATCATACATTTTGAACAAAGATTTTCACAAAAAAAGATATACAAGAAATTGATGTTGAAAGTGTTTGCAAAATATATTTATTCAGAGAATATTATATCCCAGTAGTGGTTATTTCTAGCAGGCATCTGTCATGCATGCAGAGGTTCATGTACAAAACATAAACACTGGTGCAAATCTCATGTTTCACAAACTTCTTTTTTTTCAGTCTATACCTCTGCTGAGTGTTTGCTGGTTCAATCTTGTCACTCTTGCTCTGATCCTGATTCTCTTTTTACTATGTGGGAATTACTGATGAAGGGTCACATATATGAATCTGTTCAAAAATAGTATTTGTAAATATGTTTTCAAAACGAGTGATGTACCAATAGGTAATTTCAAGAATCTCAAAATCTTAGTATGTCATAATCAACCTACCTCATGAATATTAATGAGGTAGGTTGTGAATTGCAAAGTTACTGCGATTGGAGGTCATCATAGTGATTGCACCTTGCTGGGTTTCTCTGTTATGCCTCTATAGCGTAGGCTGTTTGTGTGAGACCTATTCTGTACTATACAATACATATTTTGGGATTTGCATCAGACTCTTGCTCGTCTTCCTCAGTGGTCTGGAAGGGGTATAGAAGGAGGAAATCTTCTGAGGCTCTAAAGGACCAACTCCGTGCACTGCACAATGAATATGTAATAGCATTTCAAAATTGTGGTGCTTAGAGATAGGTAACCAGTGAAGTTCTTTAAGTTTCAGGACCATTGAGCAGTGCCTCTGAATGTCAAGTAATAGTATAGATGAAGCATTTTGAACAATTTGCAGTCAATAAGTCATTTAGAGATACCTAGATATAAAGCATTAAAATAATGTAGCCTAGAGGTAACCAGTGCCTTACCCACTATTTTTCTAGTAGAAAATGGTAGAAATTGTACAACCTTACGTAGGATTTTTAGGACACAAAAAAAAAGTATTGATGACCGCCTGAACCTATAAAGAGAAAGATAACTGGAAATAAAATTTGACTCCCAGATTATGTACAGAATCAACCGGGTATGGTGGTGCGCCTAGTTCCGTGGGCCACCAATCATTTGCCCAGAGTTGAGCATTTGGGCCACACATCAAACACTCCATTTTATGGGATGTAAACGTAGATGATTTTGAGACATCCACTTAGCGACTGATTTTATACATTGGATGAATTTGAGTCTTGTTTGTCCATAATCCAACATTAGTGGACCAATTGGGCATCGTCTGAGTAAGAAAACACTTTAAAACCATTCCCCTTTACAAGTCTGGAGAGGGGGCATATAAATATTAAAAAGGTTAAGACTCAAAACCGACCTCTGAGGTACACCCTGAACAACAGACACTAAACAGAAGAAAAGGAAGAAAGTTTAATAACTTGATTACAATGATTGAAGAAGTCTGCAAAGTCATCCACAGCAATGGACCAGATGTCAATTTCCCACAGATGATGTAAAAGAATCTAGTGGGAAATGGTGTGGAAGGGGAAATGAGAAAAAGCGATTCAGTAGAGTGTGCCGCTCGGTAGATACATTTTGTGGGATCTAGAAGATTATGTTTTGGTGTCAAGATACTGCATAAGAGAGGAGTTAATGTGAGAGTCTATCATCTCAGTTGGTGCAGATAGCAAAGAAATAGGCCTGTAGTTTGCCAAATTTGAAGGATTTATGTTAGATTTCTTTAGAATGGGAGTTATTACAGCAGATTTCCATGATGCTGGGATTCAAGCAGATGTAATAGATGAATGTAATAGAGAACAAAGGAGAGGAATAATGGTAACAGCACACAGTTTAAAATATGTGGAGGAGAAGAGTCATTTGTGGATCCTCAAGAATATTGAAGTAACCACTTCTGCATATCTTGATCAGTGCTAAGTTGAAATTCTCTATTTGAACAGACCATCCCAACTCGTATCAGTCAGTGTGGGGACAGATTCTGGTTCCTAAAACTCAAAAGAACTGCACATTCAACAAGCTCTTATCCTTAAAATGACAAGCTAAGTAATCACATATGGCTTCAAAACAGTTGATTGTGGACATAATCGAGGTGAGAAAATTCATAGATTTACCGGTCTTAAATGCTGCCTTACTAGAATGCTTTGCTGACTTGATTTTGGAAGCATATAAAACAGATTTAGCTTGCCTAATCTCTATTATATAATTTCACACATGCTAGATCTGTTTTTTTTGTCTATAACCATAAGCAAAAGGCATCATTTGATCTCCATTTGGCGTTTCTGACGTTGTAAAGATAGTACCAAGGATACCTATTAGCTCGCCCATTAGTATTATTCGATTTCATGGGAGCTAAAATGTCTACTGAAGAGATAGTCCACGATTGAAACAAATTGTTGTCAGTAATCACGTCACAAGGAAAAGAATTAGATGCCAAAAAAAGAAAATAGTTGTTACAAAAGGGCACCAACTACCTACATGAAGCACATTATGGTGGTCATTACAACCCTGGCGGTCGGTGTAAAAGCGGCGGTCAGACCGCTAAGAGGCCGGTGGTAAAAAAAATTGAATCACGACCATGGCGGAAACCGCCAACAAAGACATCCACTTTAACACTCCGACCGCCACGGCGGTACAAACAAACAGCTTGGCGGTCACCGCCAACAGACAGGCGTGAGACAATGTACCACCCACACTATTATGACAGGCCAATCCGCCACCTTTTCCGGGGCGGATTCACCGTGAATAAAAACACGGCGGAAACAGGAATCCCGAAGGGAAAACTCTCACCTCTACACACCCCACGAGGAACGAGGACGCCATGGACCCGGAACTCCAAATTCTACCTGCAATAGTCTTCCTGCTCCTCTACCAGGAGCACGAACGCCGGCAGCGAAGACCACTGTGAGTACTGCACCTACAACACAGGGGAGGGGGAGGCAAAAAACAGGGACACACACACGCAACACCCCCACCCCCACCCTCACCCACTACAACACACACACTAATACATTTCTATACATTATAGTTACACCCCCCAACCCCCCCGGAAGAATGCAAAGACAATAGAAAATGAGTGTAACCATTGTAATATATTAAAAGCAAGTAGGCAGAAATATATATATATACACCATGCACATAATATACACCAAGCATAGTAGTCCAGGTAGTGTTCTAAGAAAGTCCGTGGAACACTGGGACCACACGGTATGGGCGAGGCCCACACAAGATCCCCGACCATGACGGAGAGAACACTGCAGAGGCATCAGAGAGCAACTAAACAGGCACCTCAGGGGGAGGGAAAGGGGGGGCACCTCAGCCACTTGAGTGCACGACGCCAAATCCACGATGGGGCCACATGCCCACTGTTACATCCTGGGGAGTGCAAAGCCACAGTCTCTCAAGTCTCTACAGTGGGTGGCTTGCCCACTGTTCAATCCTTGGGAGTGCAAAGCCACAGTCTCTCAAGTCTCTACAGTGGGTGGCTTGCCCAATGTTTAATCCTGGGGAGTGCAAAGCCACAGTCTCTCAAGTCTCTACAGTGGGTGGCTTGCCCACTGTTCAATCCTGGGGAGTGCAAAGCCACAGTCTCTCAAGTCTATACAGTGGGTGGCTTGCCCACTGTTCAATCCTGGGGAGTGCAAAGCCACAGTCTCACAAGTGGATGCCTTACTCCACTGGTTCTGGAGGGGGCTTTGTGCCCAGAGTGCTTCATCCTGCTAAGGACAGAGGTAGTGGATGTATCTCTTCACTGGTTCTGGAGGGGGCATGGTGCCCAGAGTGCTTCATCCTGCTAAGGACAGAGGTAGTGGATGCCTTACTCCACTGGTTCTGGAGGGGGCTTTGTGCCCAGAGTGCTTCATCCTGCTAAGGACAGAGGTAGTGGATGTATCTCTCCACTGGTTCTGGAGGGGGCATGGTGCCCAGAGTGCATCATTCACCCCGTGACAGACTCAGTTGCGTCAGTGCCCTTGCCGCTCATGGGCCAGCGGTGCTTGAGATGGCGGTGCCCTGTTCAGCGGTGCTTGAGATGGCGGTGCCCTGTTCAGCGGTGCTTGAGATGGCAGTCTCCATTGCAGGGTCTCAGCTGCTGGCGGTCCTTCATGGCCCAGCGGGGCTTTTGCTGGCGGTCCTTCATGGCCCAACGGGGCTTTTGCTGGCAATCCCTCATGGCCCAGCGGGGCTTTTGCTGGTGGTTGCTGGCAGTCCTTCATGGCCCAGCGGGGCTTTTGCTGGTGGTCCTTCATGGCCCAGCGGGGCTTTTGCTGTCGGTCCTTCATGGCCCAACGGGTCTTTTGCTGGCGGTCCTTCATGGCCCAACGGGGCTTTTGCTGGCGGTCCTTCATGGCCCAACGGGGCTTTTGCGGGCGGTCCTTCATGGCCCAACGGGGCTTTTGCTGGCAGTCCTTCATGGCCCAGCGGGGGACCTACATGAAATGTACAGGGGAAAAAGAGACGTTATTACCAACTGCACCGTCAAAGTGATTGACCCCCATCCCTACTCTTGCCATGTGGCACGTGCATTCACCGTCTTTCATGCACGCAGCACTCTCCACCCTTCCTTCTTACATCCAGCCCTCTCCACACAGGCATAGCCCATACAACATGCTCCCTGTGTACATACCTGTTTGTCTGGAGGACCGTAGAGTAGCGTGCACTCGGGGAGGACCCCATCCACGAGCTTCTCCAACTCCTCCGATGTGAAGTCAGGGGCCCTTTCCCCAGACACTCGAGCCATTGCCTCTTCCAGACCGAGGCCACAGCAGCACTTGCAGTGTAGGTCCTCTCCTGTCGAAGATCAGGTATCGAGTGATTGAACAGATAGAAAGTGGCGGTCACGTCCGCGGCGGTGCGTACCGTCCCCGCCGGCGTACATCGTCATTGGCTCCTGGGACCCATAGGGCCCAATGTTAACCAATGTAGCATTGCGCCGCGGTCTTCGACCGCCTACTGTGACGGTGTACAACACCAGCGCAGTTACCTCACATCCCATTGTCCCACTTTAAAGGTCAGGCAGCCGCCATTTCAGGGGCCCACATGTCTTCTTTTCCAACTGCGTCACACACACCTAGGCCTAGACTCAACACACATACAGGCCACCTTTTGTGTTTGATTGGTGTTCTGGGTAAAGTGTGGGTACGTACCTCTGAGTTGTTTGACTCTGTGCTCGCTGTTGTTCTTCATAGTCACCGTCCGCTGGGACATGTGAGGAGATGGCGGCATCCTCCGGTGTACCGACCGTTGTTGGACCTGTCGACATTGGAGGAGCGACATGTCATAATCACATACAGGCTTGACCGTGCCACAATCCAGGAACTGTGTACCCAGTTGGAGCCAGACCTGATGTTAGCAATCCGCCATCCCACAGGAATCCCCCTTCAAGTGCAAGTGCTGTCAGTGCTCCATTTCCTTGCAAGTGGGTCTTTTCAAACAACAGTGGCCATAGCATCAGGGATGTCCCAAACTATGTTTTCCAACGTATTGTCCAGAGTGTTGTCTGCCCTTCTGAAACACATGCAGCGCTACATCCTTTTCCCTCAGGTGGAGGATTTGCCTAAAGTGAAAGGGGATTTCTATGCCCTGGGACACATCCCCAACATCATAGGTGCCATTGATGGGACACATGTGGCTTTGATCCCCCCCCCACAGGAGTGAACAGGTGTACAGGAACCGGAAGAGTTATCATTCTATGAATGTACAGATGGTATGTTTGGCAGACCAGTACATCTCCCATGTGAATGCCATGTTCCCTGGCTCAGTGCATGATGCCTACATCCTGCGGAATAGCAGCATCCCTTATGTGATGGGTCAACTCCAGAGGCACCGTGTGTGGCTATTAGGTGAGCACCTGGAAGCAAGAAAGTGGGAATGGTTGTCTGGGTCTGGGGATATCCCTACAGGTTAGTGCGTGTCTAACAGTTGTCCCTCACAATTTGCAGGTGACTCTGGTTACCCCGGGCTGTCATGGCTACTGACCCCAGTGAGGAATCCCAGGACAAGGGCAGAGGAACGCTACAATGAGGCACATGGGCGAACTAGGAGGGTGATTGAGCGGACCTTCGTTCTCCTGAAGGCCAGGTTCCGGTGCCTCCATATGACATGTGGATCCCTATTCTACTCACCAAAGAAGGTGTGCCGGATCATCGTGGCCTGCTGTATGCTTCATAAATTGGCATTGAGATGACAGGTGCCTTTTCTACAGGCGGATGGTCCAGATGGAGGTGTTGTTGCAGCTGTGGAGCCTGTGGACAGTGATGACGAGGAAGCAGATGAAGAAGACATGAACAACAGGGACTCAGTGATCCAGCAATATTTCCAGTGAGACACAGGTATGAGTACAGACCTGCCTACTGCATGTACTTTAACACTACTACCTCTCTACTGTCTGTCGTTTTCACCCAGTGTATGGTCACTGAGTTGTCACTTTCCCTTATGATTTCACAGATGTGGGTCCCACTGTATGACATCTGCTTTGATTCCTCATGGACTTGAGCTGTGTGACATAGGTATGTTGACATTACAATTGAAAGAGCATTTTGTCACTGTAATTGCTAGTACACTATTTCGAAATCACAGACAGACTCCAGATTGTTTTGTGTTTTAAGTGTGTTTATTTAAGTGCTCAATATTGGAGGTGGTAGTGAAATGGTGAGGGGTGATGGCGGAGGAATGTCCATGGCAGAGTCCAGTCTATTAGTCTCACAAGTGCATTGCCCAAATGGGCATAGGAAGTGGAGCTGGGGCAGTTTAAGTATGGACAGGGTGACAAAGTGGGACAGTAGGATGACAATCAGGGTGGTCTCATTTCTTGGCGGGGGTCTTGGCATCGTGCTCTGTCTTTGTCCTGGATCTCAGGGACCGTTTGCGGTGTGGTTCTCCGTCTGCAGGGGGTGGGGTGCTGGTGTGGTGGTCCTGTGGCGGGCCGTCCTGTCCACTAGCGCCAGTGGAGGTGGTGGGCAGTTCATCATCCATGCTACTGTCAGGGGCCCCCTGTAGTGCCACAGGGTCCCTCCTGGTGTTGAGTAGTTCCTTCAGCACCCCTACAATGGTGCCCAGGGTGGACTGATAATTCTAAGTTCCTCCCTGAAGCCCATATACTGTTCCTCCTGCAGGCGCTGGGTCTCCTGAAACTTGGCCAGTACCGTTTCCATCGTCTCCTGGGAGTGGTGGTAGACTCCCATGATGGAGGAGAGGGCCTCGTGGAGAGTGGGTTCCCTTGGCCTGTCTGCCCCCTGTTGCACAGCAGCCCTCCCAGTTCCCCTGTATTCCTGGGCCTCCGTCCCATTGACCGTGTGCCCACTACCACTACCCCCAGGTCCCTGTTGTTGTTGGGGTGGTGGGTTATCCTGGTTTCCCTGTAGTGGTGGACACACTGCTGATTGACGTGTCCTGGGGACGGAGGTATGGGCCTGCTGGGTGGGTGCTGTGCTGGTGTTTCCAGAGGGGGGAAGGTCTGTGATGACCTGCGTCAGTGTGAGGGGAACCGACTGTCCCGAGGTCCCCGATGGGCCGGGCTGGTCATCTAGATCCAGTTGGACAGAGCTGCTGTCATCACTGTGGGCCTCTTCTGTTGGTGGTGTGGACATGTGTGGACCCTCCTCTCTGGTGACGTTGGGTAGGGGTCCTGCAGGGGTATAAAGGGATGGTTATTACATCTGTATGTGCCATGGTGTGCAATGGGTGGGTGACCGTGTACCCCAGTGCTTGCATTCCTGTGTGGGAGCTTGTGTGATGGTGGTTTAGGGGGTTGTATGGGTATGTGCAGTGGGCATGCTTTAGTGATAGGTGTCCATGCTTTGTTGTTGCATGCAGGGCTTGGTGTTGGGATGGGTGGTTTGTGATGTTGGGACATATGTGAGGAGTTGGGGTGCTGGGGGTGAGGGTGAGGGTATGTGATAGCATGCAGGTAGGGTGGGGGATGTAATAGTGAAGATTTGACTTACCAGAGTCTATTCCTCCACCTACTCCTGCGAGGCCCTCAGGATGCAGAATCGCCAAGACCTGCTCCTCCCATGTTGTTAGTTGTGGGTGAGGAGGTGGGGGTCCGCCGCCAGTCCCCTGAACCGCCTGGTGGTGTCTTGAGACCACGGAAGGCACCTTCCCCCGTAGGTCGTTCCACCTCTTCCTGATGTCCTCCTGATTTCTTTGTTGCTGTCCCACTGAGTTGACCCTGTCCACTATTCTTCACCATAGCTCCATCTTCCTTGCAATGGAGGTGTGCTGCACCTGTGATCCGAATAGCTGTGGCTCTACCAGGACGATTTCCTCCACCATGACCCTGAGCTCCTCCTCCGAGAACCTGGGGTGTCTTTGAGGTGCCATGGGGTGGTGTAGGAGATGTGTGGGGTGGAGTGTGTGGTGATAAGTGTGCTGATATGTAGTGGTGTGTTGTGTGAGGTGCGTGGAAGTTGTGTGGGTGATGGTGTTGTGTGCCTGTGGATGCTGTTGTTCTTGCTGGTGGTGTCTCTCTCTGGCCTTCTTTCTGACTTTTTTGTCGTGGGGGTTTGTGGGTGATGTGGGTGTGTGTTTTGTATTGTAATGGGTGTGTGGGAGTGGTGCGTGTATGTGTATCAGGTGTCTGTATTTCGAATTGTCCAATGTGGTTGTGTTTTGTATGTGTGTGTGTATTTTGAGCGCGGCGGTATGTACCGCCAATGGAATATCGCGGTTGAAAGACCGCTGCGTGGATTCGTATGTCATGATAGTGTGGGCGTATTTCTGTTGGCGTGACGGTGGAGGTTTTGTTTTCGCCAGTTTATCACTGACCTTTGGTGTGGTGGACTTGGGTGGGTGTCTGAATTTTGGCAGATTCCGTGCTTTGGGTCATAATAGCTGTGGCGGTTTTCCGCAGCTGCGGCGGTGTGTTGGCGGTCTTCTGCACAGCGGTAAGCGTTTTTTACCGCCAATGTTGTAATGATGGCCTCTATCTGTTACTGTTTCACTAGCAAAAAGGCTACATTTCCAAATGCACTATGGGCCATATTTGCAAGAAATGATGCATCACTGCGATTCGTCAAAAAAAGTGCACCCAGTTATTTCAGAATCCTACACCATGGATGTGTTGAATTTACAGTTCGGCACACCATGGTGTAAGGATCCTGCCTTTTCCAAAAAATTACACATCCCTGTGTGCCATAACAAAAGGAATTCTGATGCTTCTGGTGCAGAAGTTGCAGAGGGTCGACTTGCAGCATGGAAAGTGACGCAAGTCGATCCTGAAACACTTTTAAGTGCGAAATGCATCAAATTGTTTTAAAAAAGACGCATTTACAAAATAAAATGGTAAACACCACAGAAGGCAGTAATGGAGCAGATAGTAGCAGCAGAGATAACCACCTGAAGCCAGGATGTCGAGACACTCACATGGTAAGAGGAAGAGGAAGTGTGAGTTCAATGATGAGGAGAATGACATCTTGATCAAGGAGGTGACACAGCACCAACACCAACTATTTGTCAACTCTAAATACAATTAGGGAGGAAAGAGGCCATTTGGCAGTCCATCGTGGTGAAAGTCAACAGTGTTGCACAAGCAGAGAAGGACCATTACTGATTGCAAGAAGGGCTGGCATGATTATAAGCGCAGGACAAAGAGAAATTTGCAAAGAACTAGAAAGCAGCAATGCAGACCAGAGGAGGGAGCCCTGTGCCACAGAAGGAGCTGGATGCCTTTGAGGAGGATGTGGAAGCTGTCATCCTAGATGTGTTGTTGGCTGGAGTACCAGGACAAGGCAGTGCAGCACATGATGAACGATCGCCAGGACAGGTTAAATAACAATGAGGGGCAATAGTTGTACAAATTAAAGGCATACACTTCTGCTAGCTATGTTCCAAGGCTCCGCTGTGCTGTCTGGAGGGTATAGGGCAGGAATTTGGATTAAGTCCTGTTAAATGTCCCTGGAAGGCCACTCACACTGCCCAATAATATGTTGTGCAGCTCAGACATGTGCTCATAACAATGTGAATGTACGGCTATATGACATTGTAACCTGTGCATTGTGGGACATGTAGTGCAATGTACAAAATGAGGGCCATATTTACAAACTTCAGACACAGGGCCGCACTGCAAGCCAACACCCATGGAAAAGTATCCCTGGTTCAAAGTAAGGCAATGCAGTGACTTGCGATGCGTTGCCTTACTCACAACAAGCGACACACCTGCGGCGCAGGCTGCTTGTAGGTATGGGCCCTAGGGTGACCTTCAGCATATCCTAATAATTTGCACATAGTGCCCATCTTCTACAATGATGGGCCCAAAAGTTTATGCAAGTCTTATAAATGGGGTAACAGAAATAGGTACTGCATGTAAAGTTAATGCTCACACACATTTCTGCAGTCTAAAACTTTCCTACTGTGTTTAGGGTTGTGCAGGATTAGTGTAACAAATTTAACCCTTGAAGGACAATAATACATGATGTGCATAGTAGCCAGCACAACAAGGCAGAGTCTCATTGTGTAAAGTGTGAAACCCAGATTGCTGGATCATAACAACATCGTGAGCAGAGCCACATCACATGCACAGAAGCAGTGAAATACTGTCACAGGGAATGCAGCCAACCTGGAGAATAGTTGTAAATAAAGAAGCAGTGGTTTTAACATGTCTGAACGCAATCACTATGGGAACCCTGTCAACCAATCCAAATTAACTTGATAGATGTAGACACAATGGGGAAGATTTAAGAAAAGTGGTGCTGCACCCAGTGCAGCTCAACTTTCCTTGCACCTGTTAGCGCCCTACTACCGCCACCACGTGTGCACCATATTTAAAATATGGTGCACCATGGTGCAGAGTAGGGGGCAATAGTGTCAGTATTTTTGACGCTACTTATGTACTGTTCAGGGTTAGCACCAGCATTTTGGTGCTAACCCTGTATAGTACATTGGGGCCTATTGTAACCAATGGCATGCCCCCTTTTAATGCCTGCCTTAAGCAGACATTAAAAATGCAGAAAAAAATTATGCAAATAAATCTTTTAGCAGGGCATTGCCTCCCTTGCATTCATTATACCTGGCACAGGCATAATGTGTCTCAAGGGGTTACAAAGTGGTGCAATGCATGCATTGCACCACTTTGTAAATCTTTTGCAGCGTTTTTTGCCATAATATCGCCACACAAGCGTAAAAAAGTTATGCTAATGAGGTGATATTATGGCACAAGGGGCTCTTAAACCTGCCACAATGTCTTTACATATGTCAAGGAATGGTAGGCCCAGTAACCTGTGTAACAATGTTGCAATATCTGCATGAGCATAAAAGTCTGTCTGGTCACACTGTGGTTTTCATGATAATGCAGATGTACTATCAATTGAAAGCCAATTGCAGTGCAATTTGTATTCCAAAGCTCTGTGTAACAAACATTCTAGACAAAAATGTTGTTTCTTAAGTTAATTATTACCAAGTCAGATAGTCAAACAGTTTAGCCATGTCAACATCTCTAAAAGGACATCCATAACATTGCTCTTTCTCATTGCAGAGGATGCAACTACACTCCTGAGCAGTTGCCTGCCTGGGATGATGACCAGGCTGAGGATGACAGCCTGTCCACCCTTGATCAAGACACCTTCCAGGAAATCCTGGACTCCCTTGACACACCTTCTCCGGTTGCGGGAAGGGCCAACAGTGTTACGGGGTCTCCAGAGGATCCACAAAGTACACAATAAACACAACTTACTACACTAGCTGCCGGCCTGGACTCTGAGAAGTTTTTAATGTTGGGCAGTAGGAGTCCAGCGGGAGTTGCTAGATGTGGTGCGGGTGGGGATGGAGACCATGGCGGACACCCTAGAGGAACTCCATAGGTACCTCAGTCCAAATAAGAACACCTTGTCTGCTATAGAAGGCACCTACTTTCTGCTCTATGAGATACAACATTCCTTGGCTAATACCACTTCTGTCATGAGGCAGAGGCATGAAAAACTACCCTGCCAAAGTGGCACCAGCAAGGTTGCCACACAGCTGGGGGCTATTTGTAAGACCCTGCAGTCCATGGAGAGGAAGCAGAACACATACATTGTCACTATGTGTACCTACCACCGTGACCTTGGAACTCTGTTGGCAAACCAGCAGGACATTGTCAGTGCATTGCTGCCTCAACCCTTGGCAGGGAGAACTGAGGCTGTGGACTGTGGAGCCATGTCTTCTACCCCTGATATGTGTGCGTGTGTGTGTGTGTACCTCCCTTGCTGTCACCTACAGCACCTACAACACCACACTCACAGGAAAGAAACACACACTGCAGAGGATGAAGATATGGGCTTTACCTGTTTCCAATGTAAAAGATCCTGATAGCAGTTTTCTATGCCAAGATGTCTAGTGCTTATAACTATGTCAGTAAACTTCACAACTGGTAGTGATCCCTACTCGTTGCCCCACCTGTTAACCTCAACCATGCCTGCACTATCAATTTGGTCTTCCCTAATGGCAAATTGTTAAATCTCCTCATCAATGAAAGACTCCTTTACTCCTCTGACACAAGCAGGGGTTCACATGTGAACTCTGTCTGGACAATGAATGGAAAAAAACATACTTTGGGGAGTTGCTGCAATAACTGTGCCTGTGAATGAACCACGTTGCACATGTAAATCAATGTACAGAATCAAATCTGTATGTTGTATGTCTGTAGGAGTATGTAGTACATAGAAACTGGGGTATTGTGTGAGTCACAAATTAAACTAACTCTCCAGAGGGACACAGGTGTAATGGTGCCATAGACAACGTAACACAGTCTTAGGGAATTGGGTCATATTAACCCTATGTGTCTGTAGAATAGTTTGCATTCACCCAACCTTCCAAACAAGAACTGAAACCTGTCACATGTCATCAATGAGGGTGAAATAAGCCACACCTGGTGGGGATCCCATCCATGTAAACTAGACTACACACTATACTGGGAATGAGTAAAAATCCAAGGGTGTTGTGTGGGAACATCCATGGAAATGCCTCACTGATGCAGAGTAAGGCAAAACAGTGATGTGCGCTGTGTTACCTTACTCCATATCTACCAGGCCATGTAAACCCACACAAACTGGCTTGGAGTGGCCTTGTAGATATGGTTCTGGAGCCTGCGCCAACAGTGCATAACAAAAAGTGATGCAACTGCAGCTCAGGCCTCTAGTAAATATCGGCATTTGTGTTAGGGATGCACAGTGAACCTGACATTGCACACATCACCCTACTTCACACACAATCCTTGCACTACACAAAAACATTTCAGGATGACACTCACTGGTAATATCTGGGGACTTGAAGCTTTCGGTCTCCAACTGTGTTTTACTCTGATCAATCTACAAGACTTAACATGAAACATTGCACTGTGATTGATGAACACAAACACTGTAAACAAGTTAAGCACAGTATATATGAATAGCAATTTGCTATGTAAGTGTTCAATTTGCAATTATTCGAAATGCACAGTTCACATGCCTTAACTACACACATTGGTAAGGCAGATTGTAGTAGACACACATTGGTTGTGTCACAACATGCATCTGGTGGCCAGTTTGTGGTGCCAGTTGAAATACTTTACAATTCCAGAATGTCTCAGCAGTAGTTGACTTCCACGTCTCCGTGCACCTAAATAACTCACTTACGACCCTCCGCAAGGTATTCCAATTTGTGTGCCTTTCTCATATGTTTACATGTCCAAAACTCAGCTTTACACATCACACAGTGGCCAATCTTGTTCCCTAACAAAGCTGACATTAGTACCTGTCAGTGTTGCATAGTACCAGAGAATTTCCATATATGTCCTGTGCACCTACAAAGATAATATTTTTAAAAATTAACAACATGTATGAACTACTTTTGGATGTGTCTACTTCAGCCTGTCATACAATGTGACAACCTAACATGTGAGTGGGGTCCCCTGTAACATGCATCTGGACTCATTTACAAGAGGCATAATCAACAGAAGTGTCAACTATGAGAAACGCCCCAGTGGCCCAGCCCTGTCAGTCATGTCTATGAGACACTGCTATGCCACCCTGCATGTCTTGGCATGCAATCAGAGGTGTGGAGTGAGGCAAGACTGTGCACCACACAGTGTAGCCCGAGTCTATATTAAGGAGCCATACCTTTAACATTGCAATTGCTGACCCACACAACAGATATGTTTTTCTACACCTTCTCAGGATTCACTAACAATGAGGAGCATGTAATGCCTGGGTGCCAGCCCCAGGGAAGGCATAACTAGGAGGAGCATCAAAACATTTCTTAGTTCTTTTCAGTACTGTAAGTGTGCTGCATTATAATTAACACATTGCAAAAAGTCAGACAAATTCTTTGAATGTCTTTCTATAGGAAGGTGTCTTCTCCTGTCCAAATACATTCTTGTCAACAATGCCGCCACGCTTTCACCATGTTGCAAGGATGGCTGGGTTTGCGCATGCCAACCCATTGTGCACCAGTGCAAGGGAAAAGGTCAGGAATGCTTCATATGTGATAGATATAACGCAATCCTGCACTTTTATTTTGAACGCAGGGCAGCATAGCAAGATTGTTTGCAGTGTGGTCCTGCACATTAAAATGGGATACGTGTCCCATAGTTTAGTGGGGGAATGAAACATTTGTGCATACACATATGTTTGACACTTAGGACCATAATTAAAAGTGGCTTGCACCACCGTTGCATCATTTTTTAGATGCATTGTCAGCCCAAGCTGCACGCCCATATGTACAAGGCCACGCAAATACATTTTGCATTGTTTTTCATCGCTTTGTAGACATGGAGCAAGGCAAAGCAGCAGTTTGCAACTTTGCCTCTCTTTGCTTCAAAGAGGCACTCCATGGGTGTTGAGATGGGTGTTCCCAGGTATTTTGATGCAATACCACATTTACAAGGTTCTGTAAACCTGGGAATGAATCAAAAGCCTATGCCTCCCCAGGGAAGGAGTTAGAGAGGTGCTACAAGGTTTTTTACTTTTTCAATGTGTCCTGCATGCTGCAGCCCACATGGAAGGAGGAAACTGTCCTTCATGGTGTTTATGTGCAGGGAGGTGCTCAAAAACAAGCATGCCTGCAATGCAGACACCATTGCACCATGGTGCAAGGATAACTGCATTGGTGCCTGGCAGCCCATTGTACACCTGCACAGGAATGCCCCATATCTCGTAGATGTGGTACATTCCTACTGTTTACATTTTGACATGGGCAGTGCACAAAGAAGGTTTGAGGTGCTATCCTGCGTCAAAAGTTTGTAGATAAGGACATTAATGTATGAACCCAAAACATTTTTAGGCAATTGACACACAGGTACATTTTCACCAAATATGTGTACTTAGCAATTTGTCCACCAACTTTGATGGCAATGCAGTGCGGCAGGTCATACTCATGGCTCACCACATCCGCCCAGTAATGCTTCCGTTGGTGGACCATCTGCTCAATCTCAAACATTAATTGTGTTTCTGCACCTTCTCCCACCGATTCTTCCGATCTTGTGTGAGGTAGCTCTCACCTCTGTCCTAACAAAGGTAAAGGAGGAAGAAATCATGCTCCTATATGTTCCAGAGAAGTATCTGTTAGGAAACAACTCTAGATGCTTAAAAATTGCCCTTGCCCACTAGTTGCGGCAAGCTTCATGATCAGGCTTGCTACAACATCCCTGCGCTAGCCAACCTCAGGGATGGGGTAAGACAATGCAATACACTCATCTAGTGATCTACTCTGCAGAACACACAAATGAAATGGATAAAACTATCTCATGGAGGTCGTACACAGATAGGATTTCACCCCTCCTGCAGAGATGGAAAGGAGAGCGCTGGCCCAGAAATGGAAATGAGAGCCGCCGAGCCCCGAAGAGCGCGGAGCACCACCAGCCATCTGTTTCCGCACCCGCGTCTGTGCCCTGCCAGTGTGCCATGGACAGGGTGGACGGGACAGGGAGAGGGAGCAAGAGAGGAGGGGAGGTAAGGCAAGGGCGAGAGGGACAGCTGTGAGGCAGCACGAGGCGCTGAGAGGAGAGGAGGTGGTGAAGGGGAGGAGGTTGTCGCAGCGGTGTGTAGTTTGTGGGAGAAGGGGCAGGAGAGGTGTCAGGTTCAGGGTTAGGCTGGTTGGGCCGGGCCAGGGATGTCAGTGTGGATGCGGGGGTGTTTGAGGCCTGTGGTTGCAGGATGAGTAGGATCAGCCAGATGGAGGCTCACTCACTTGCCTCGACTGCCTGGCTTGCCGTCCTGCTGCTATCGGTATCTGCACCTCTCTTCCTCCCCCCTGCCCCCCAGTTCCTCCCACCCCGTTCCCCCCACTCGGTTCTGCCCTCCCCTTCCCCTCCCTCACCTGCTCTCCCCCTTTTCCTGCCACTGCCTTGCGGTTGGGGCACACCCCCTCACCCCTGCTCTCGGATCTTGCCTTGCATCTTTCCGCCTGCGCCCCCCTGGGCCCTAGAGCCCTCAGCTGGTGAGCACCTGACCTCCCTGATACTCCTGAGCCCCCTGCCCCAGTCAGGCCCCTAATGGTGCTGACAAGTAGGCAGGGCCAGACAGAGGGAAGAGGGAGGCAAGGAGGGTCGGTGCTGGTCGGACCCCTCTATGTGCAGGTGTCAGGCGACAGGCAAGTACAGTGACTGTACTCAGTCACCACTAAGGGTGTGCCCCGGCATCTGCGGAAGTGGCCCTCCTAAGGTGGGTGCGGCTTGCGGACGGCCGATGAGCCCTACTTGCCAAGTCAGCAGCATCAGCAGCACCAGCATCGAGAGCTCCATAATCTTCAACGTACATCCAACTCTACCCCAGTGTCCTCACAAGTGACAGTTCAACAGCCGACAGTCAATTCCTCCACACCACCACTTCCTCTTCCTTTTCCACTACCACAATCACCACTACAACCACCTCATCAGCAGAAAGTCACAGGCTCCGAAGGAGGCAAAAAAGGGAAGGAAGAGCTGGAAGGAGCCCATATGACCATGCGGTCAGGCAAAACAAGAAAGACGCCCCCTAACAAAATCACAATGGGAAAAAGGAAGAGAAGACCTCAAGCTCCGGATTGCCGACATGAGGCGCAGAAAGCCTCACTCCTCATTGAGAATGAGTCAGAGCCACACCAGGAAGGAGAAGAAGAGCAACCCATCTCCAAACCTTATGCTGGGCACAGTCTGGAACCGAGAAACAGCTTGGAACAATCCAAAAAAATGCCATACTTCCAGCTACCAACCCAAAATCTACACCAAATTCTCCTTCTTAAAAAAATGGTAGACCTGTCCTCCTTTTCAACAGCAACGACTCACAGGGGTTACAGTCAGCATTAATCTTGTCTATCCATACATATACAGCTGAAAGCCTTCCATCAAGAAATGACTCTGTCACAACGGGGGCTTCCTCAAGCCCAAACCCTGCTCAGCCTCCCACAGCTATTTCAATCCTGATGCCTTTCACCTTTTGGGGCAACCTGCAAAATTCCGCAGGGCAGAGATGTATGAGGATCCCAGGCAGACTCCAGTGAATTTATGGTGTGCTTCCCCCTAACAGAGCGCAGCCCACCAAATTCACCTAGTGCTCAACGGACTGAAAGCGGAGCAGACCAATTTTGTCAACAATGGGGTAGCTGCCCACAGACGCACTGGCCATACTTTCGATGGCCACTGATGATGCTCACCAGAAAACCTCAACAAATGAAAGACCTCAGGCCCACTCCCCTTCCTTTCTTTCAGCAAATATGAAAACAGAGGGCCTCAATATAGGGGTGGACGAAGAAATTCTATCCTACCTAAACACTCAAGAGTGGGAAGATATGCTTGTTGCACACTCTCAAGACTCCCCTTCTGCACTTGACTTACCTCAGAACCCAACCAGCAGTCTCCAGATGACGAAGCAAGAACAAAATGGCCATTCCACCTCTTAGTCAACCGTCTCCAATGCCGGTGCAAGGACTAGGGCAAGCACGGACACAAGCGCCACATCAACAACTGGACAGGACCGTGCCTCAAACCGTCTCAATCCGCATACGGATGGCGCCTGGGCTTCCCTGCTTAACACCATGCAGCTTCTAGTTGAAGCACTCCACTATCAATCAGACAAAATGGACGTACAGCTAACTCTGCTCAACACTTTGGCAGTATTCGTAGCAGGCACTGATGAGAAATGAGGCGACCTCATATTCCTCTTCATGCATTCACAAGATAACTCCATGAGCCTTTTCCGCAAGCTGCTCATGCAGCCCCATAATAGACAAACTAGCCACATTACCTTTGATGCTAACCAACCTCTGTGTATCTCCAAAGATAGGAGCCCCCAGCCAGCACCCACACTTGATTCCCTCATCTGACCTTTCCACACAAGTCCTGGGAAAGATTCACTTGGATCCACTCGGGACCACAACCATCGGTCTCGGAACAAAAATCGATGACAGATTGAACTGCCCCATACAGGAGAATCCTGCGATAGCAAACTCTTGCGATTTGACCCCAACAGTAACCATACCCGAACCTTCAAGGGATATACTCTCAAATGGCAGTCCTGGGCACAGAAACGCCATGGTGAAACTCAATGCAAAGCAGAGACGTACTCAGCAGAGGAAAGGCTGCAAGAAGAAATAGCAGTGATTGGAGTGATCCCAGAAGCAGCCCCCAAACTAACAATACCTGACATCTGAGCCTCCAAACAAGCAATATTTCCCAGGTCACCTGCTCTAACAACAATCTCTGTGGTCCCATCCTCTATTCTGGCCACCAAGCAAAAGAACGCTGCCAAAAGCGACCACCCCTGGTCTGCTGAAAGGGTGGGCATCACCGGAAGTCTTCATCTTCCGGAAGTCACAGACAATCTACACAAGTAACTTCCCCCAATCCCTCACTGGTCCAGCTAATGGCCCCTCCGAGAGCAACAATTATACCTCCTAGTCCCACACATCACGCACCATTGGGAAACTCTACAACCAGCAGGTCAAACAATTGCTGGAATCTGGGAGGAGACTCCCCCCCCCCCAGGGAACCCTCTGCATCCACTGCAGAAACTCAAAACTCGACCAGATGCCTCAACCACCAACTCACAAATTTTTCATCCTCACTACAAATCTAAGGGATCTGGTGATATCCTGATCAGGGGAATATTATTTGCCTACTTTCACGTATTCCCTTCACAAGTGGCCTCAACTCAACTGATCTCCTAGCAGTAGAATTCCTCCACCTAACTAACACCACTGCTCCCGAATCCACTAAAACCATATGGAAGACAAGCCTAATCACCCAAACAATCCTAGGAGAAAGCACAACCTTCGAACACTGGGGTATCAGTATTACCACTCACTGTAAGGTTGGCTACCCAACTCCTCTGCTATCACCGGATCCTGCCTTTTAATCAGGCCCCCAGTGCATGGAAACACGCTCCATACTCAGGAGCGCTCTGGGCTGCTCTCCAGTGTTTTCAAGTTCCTCCACGACTGCTAGGAGCAAATCTCAGCCCCAAAAACCCATCACCTCAGCCAACCTCTTTTCAAACAATAATGATTTTACGGTGGTTTTCAAAAACAATCAACAACTGCAATAGGCAAGGGTGACAAACCTCAGAAAAAAAGATGGGCTCTACATCGTCAAAGGAGATCCTCCACAAGTGCTCATGGAACGTAAACGGCCTCTCCAAAGCTTTGGACTCTGACTTCATCCAATACATCAGCACTTTTGACATTATACTAATGCAGGAAACGTGGCTGGATGAACCATTCCACTTGCAGGGCTATATGTGCTTCATCATCCCAGCAACCAGGAAGGCGAAGCATGGACACCCACAAGGTGGCCTGGCCACTTATGTCTCTTTAGCACTATCAGTTAGAGTCACCCCTTTGCACTCCACCTACTCCTCCATCAATATTGTGTCAATTGCCGCCACGACGAGTGCACCCACAGCAGAGATAGTTCTCGTAAACACCTACCTTCACCCCAAACTTAAACTCAGTGACGCCAATAATCTAGTGGCTCTACACGAGAACTACATAAGCAATGGCATCATAGCCGACGCGGCCGACATCATTGTTTCAGGTGACCTTAATTTGCATCTATTAGGATCCTCAACAGATGAAACCACAACTGCCATTTCAAGCGCTTGGGACCTTCCCATACAAGGGGCCAATAAACACGGCCGTCCCACAAAGACAGCAGGAACTTGCTCAATGGCTTAGAATTGTTCCTGCTAAGAGCTCTGAACGGCAGATTTGCTGAGGACTCGCCTCCAGCACCATCATATTTTTCAATCACAGCCTCTACCACAGTTGACTACACATTTGTTTCCCTTCCACTATTCAAGCAAGTAGCCTCTTTCCATCTAGGCAACAGGAGCGAGAGCGACCACTGCCCACAGGAATTATCCATCATCCTGGGGATAACCAAAATGGAGAAAACGAATATTGCACATGTTGCCACTTTCACCACAAACTGTAAACATGTCAAATGTGGGCAATCAAACATTGATCATGTAATCGAAGCAGCAATGGATCTTGCACTCAAACTAGAAACAAATAATGACAGTGAAGTGTAGAAATGGGCACAACTCGTCACAACTAGGCTTAGTGGAATTTTTGTGGAACCAATTACTAACAGGCGACTGCCATCTCCTGCAGCCGTAACTCACCTGCCACAAGTCCACAGGACAGCACTACGAGATGCAAAGAGAAAAATCAACTCCAGAATAAGGCGACTCCGTGGCAGCCCGGGCAATCCAGACCTTCTGACAATCCTAAGGCACCACAAATAGGCACTGAAGAAGCTAAAATGGGCAACCAATAGGAGCCGCAATGAAGACTTGTGGGCCAGGCTACACTCGGATGCAAGGAGTAATGACAGCGCACGCTTCTGGGGTACAATATGCAACCTCACACGTCCATATCATAGTGCCATTACATCACATAAACCAGAAGCTGTCAGGGCCAAACATCTTGGACTCCATTTTAACGGCCCAATATCACTTAGCATGGTCACACAAAGCACGATTTTGCCAGGAACTCTTCCTCCACAAAGGCCCTTATCAAAGACTATGCTCACATTACTCACTGAGTCGGTCACTATAAATAATCAGATAGCCAAGGGCCGGAGAGAAGGTGCCCCTGGACCAAATGGCCTCCCACCCACAGTCTTCAAGCACAATAGACCCTTCTGGAATAACATTCTCAAACCCCTCTACCTGGAAATAGGTCTGACAGGAACGATTCCACAGTCCTGGAAGGGGTCTATAATCTCCCCCATCTTTAAAACGGGGGATAGGTCGCTCCCCAGTAGCTATCATCTGATTGCCTTAATTGACAACAACGCAAAGTACTTTGCAGGCCTGTTATTGGATCATCTGCTGGCTTGGTCTACTGAAAAGGGAATAATCCCTACAACTCAAACAAGATTCTCCAAACATACTGACACCATCACGATCATCAAGGCCATTGCCCTTTTAAATGAAAAACCTATAACACTGAAATATCAGCTCCATTTATGCTTTGTTGATTTCAAGGCCGCACTTGACCACGCGGACAGGAATCTGCTGTGGAAGAAACTTGAAACCTGGGGGCTTCCACATCCACTCCTACACTTGATATTAGCCCTTCACACGGACACATTGGTCCACAGGCACTCATCTCTCAAGGCAGATCTACCAAAGGCCTAAAACAGGGCTGCGTTTTGGCCCCCACACTGTTTAATCTATATCTAGCAGACTTAACGGGTGCTCTCACCCTCACTAACTCGCACCCTCCAAAAACTGGGGACCTTGAACTACCATGCCTCATGTACGCCGACGACCTCGTACTGATCAGCCATACGGAAATAGGCCTTAGGAAACTATTAAACGCTACTCAGCACTGCTCAGCCACTAATGCCTTGATAGCAAACTTTGGCAAAATACGCACACTATCAATTAGATCAAAGGCACCCTTGAGAGCCTCATTTTGGGGTGAGACATGACTTGTCCAAACAGACAAGTATAAATATCTTGGACCCGTTATTGACAAATCGGGGAACTTTGTGCATCAAAGGAAAAGCCTAATGGGAAAAAGCCAAGCCGTAGCACTATCTCTAAAAAGACTAAAAGCCCTTCTGAACGGGCCCTCATGCACCCCCCTCTTAAAAGTGCTAAAAGCCAAGCTCCTCCCCACAATAGCATACAAGAGTGAAGTACGAAGAGGCAGGGACTCTGATATCTTAAACCACGCAGTGAGAAAAGTTTAACGGACGAACCTTAACATCCCCAGATTCACCTCCCCTGCCCAACTGAGACAGGAGTTTGGTCTGCTGAACCAATCCCTGGCTCAACGCTTTTCCTACATAAACTTCTGGCTGGAGCAAAGCCTGTGATGCCTCCATGGGCCCTCTTAACTATCACATGTGGAAAGAGCTTGAATGCAAGAACACCTCCCTGTTCAGAATCCACTTAGATGATTCACTTAAGAAGACGGGGCTCACCGACTTGTGGAGGACCCCAACCCCGCACGCCTTCAAGAAAGCAGCTGGGTAATCACTTAGGCTTTAGTCACTACTGGAGGACAAAGCAGCCTTCTCACAGAGGTCTCATGCATGGATGACTTTGCACACATACACATCTTTGACACTACAGTTGTACCTAGGCCAGGGCATCTCGAGATGAATAAAGGATGAGTTCTTAAAGTATCGACTAGGTCTCATACCACTTGCTTTAAATGCGGCCCCCTGGCTGAGGGACGTAACCAACTCTATATGCCGCCTGTGTGGTGAGGACATTGAAGACTTCCCCCATGTCCTCTGCTCATGCAATCATATTGCACTAGAATGAAAAGCGCTACTTAAGATCAAATTCAATGAAAAAGGCATACGGTCACGGAGACAAGCAGTGTTGGTGTGCTTTGCACCTGGGGACCTGCAGTTGAACTGTGCTTTGGTGAAGTTTCTATTGCAGGTATCACAAAAGCAAGATTTAATAAATCAGCACAGCACCTCCCTGATCTCCAGGAGGTTAGCTCACAGCTCAATGCCTGACAATGGACTATAATGGCAGCAAGCGATGCTCTACTCACACTGCAGCAAGCAAAATCTTAGGTAGCAACACTCTATTATGTTTTAAAACGAGCTCCTATGGAGCGCAAATCGAAACAACAGGACAATGTACATAATCCCTCGATGGATACTTAGTAACATCAGAAATGTATATATATATATATTTTTTTTTTATTGAAGCGTTTATCTCATTTTTCACCTTTGTTATGGTTTTAAGTAACTAAACAATAAATCGTACTTACTTACTTACTATATCACAGAGTGATGAAGTGGGGATATCACTTCCCATTCAGCCCTCTCATCTGTTCATTTGTCAGCATGATTTGACCATTCAATATTGCCCTTTTTGGCAGTGCGGCCTTCCTCAGGATCCCTCCTAAGTTTCAAAATCCCTATACCTGTAATCATAGTTTTAAGAATTAGAATGTAACCATTCCTGAAAAAAATCAATTATCCCTGCAACGCATGCACCCTTGCAGCCTGGTGCGAGTGTGCTTGCGTTGGTGCATTGCAACCCATTGTGTGCCAGCACAGGGCACAAGGAAAAGAATGCACTGTTTCTTGTAGATAGAAGGATTTTGGTGGCACCCTGCGTACACAATCTGTGTATATGCACCTAAGTGCCTTTAAATGACATCCATGAGACTATGAGTTCACTCTACTATCTTTACCAAGTATGTGGCAGTAGAAATAGGTGGCTGAACAACATACACATAGTATTAGGAGACTAATTATCTTTATTCCAATTTTTTAAAGAGTTGTGTTGTCTGACATTATTTACAATGCTACATGCCACATTATGAAGAGCAGTCCTGACTTTGAAACATTACAAGAGATTTTTAGTGTTTTGTATTACCTACAGAGCTGCATTAGCCACAGCTCTCTATTTTATTATTTACATAATGTAATCCAGTGCTATTTATTACACCTTGCTATATACCTTTGATGTGTGCCAATGAGTATGACTTAAGATTTACAGTTTTTGTGCTTTACAGTACCTTTGAATTAAGAATGCGTGCACATTGCAAATTGTACAAAAAATATTTGTATTGACCTGTACTGTGGTCCACATTATTTTTCTTTGTGGCTTGATTTTTCTCAGGCTTCTGGGAAGAAATGATTTGCAATCTGCTTTCTTCGGCATGAACAGGCACTTGAGGCTACATTGCGCTGTTGCCCCCCCCCCTCTTCCCCTTCTTAATCATCTGGGTCTCCCTTCTGCACATTTTGATCATCCCAGGGCAAATTGGTCCACACACATGTTGTGCAGAATGCTTCGGACCATGATGATTTTCCAGACCATCTGGGGAGAGTACATCAATCATCCTCCAGACAAAGCGAGGCACCAGAAATGGGATTCAGAATCCCAAATGTCCTCTCAACAATCAGCTGGGACCTGCTGAGGGCATTGTTGTAGTTGTGCTTTGCCAACAAACTAAAAAGAACCCACCTTCAAGAATTGGTTCCAGAGAAACAGAATCCCCAACTATAGAAAGGATAATTCATCGAGCCAACAGTTTCAAAATGTGTATATATATATATATATATATATATATATATATATAATATCAAAAGAAATGTTTTTGTCATGTATATTAATTTATTTATACATTCATTCATTTAGTTATTGAAATTAAGTATATAATACCAAAGTCCTATACCCCCTGGGAAACAAAGAACAAATACAAAACTCACAATCACACCAACTCAATCATACAATTTAAAATGCAAAGAGGACAAAACATTTACATAGGTAGCACTCTAAGGTATAAGCATAGGAAACTCCCCCAATGGGACCAACTAGTCCCAATATACTAGTCCGACTTATTTACAACTCTTCAATGTTCAAAACTCCAATATTCAATAATTGCATTGTTCTTTTTAGTTTGTTGATGTATTTCACCTTTCCTACTTCTGATCATGACATGATAGTCTACACATGGCAGTGCACTGTGTCTACTGTGTTGAGATTGTTTTGAGTTTTGCGCTATGCAATGCAACTGTGAGACTCGTAACACTATGCTGCCTCACCTTTTGAGGACAATTTTGCCAAGTTTTTTTGTGCAACATACATTGTTGTGTGTTTGCCATTGGAACTTGCAGAGAATGAACAGCATTGTACCTATACATGCAAAATATAGACATGGTGAATAAGTGGCTGCCTGGAGTATGAACTAAACTTGGTGCACAAGGGACTACCTTGCTGCACATTGGGAAGCCTTGTCTGAAATTTGGATTCGGTATTTGACTCACAATGTTAATCAGACACAGGATGGCAGGTGAGTCAATAAGAGCTAATTTGTCAGGGTGCACATGTGCTGAGTATGATATATTTATTTTTCCTCATAAATTTTCCAAGGTATTAGATACTTAGGGGGTCATTCTGACCCTGACGGGTTCAGAGTTCCCCCACCAAAATACCGCTCCGCGGTCGAAAGACCGCTGAGGGTATTTTGGGATTTGCCCTGGGCTGGCGGGCGACTGCCAAAAGGCCGCCCGCCAGCCCAGGGCAAATCAACCTTCCCACGAGGACGCCGGCTCAGAATTGAGCCGGCGGAGTGGGAAGGTGCGACGGGTGCTGTTGCACCCGTCGCGTATTTCAGTGTCTGCATAGCAGACACTGAAATACTAAGTGGGGCCCTCTTACGGGCCATTGGCATGGGCACTGCAGGGGCCCCCAGGGGCCCCGCGGCACCCCCTACCGCCATCCTGTTCCTGGCGGGAGACCCGCCAGGAACAGGATGGCGGTAGGGGGTGTCAGAATCCCCATGGCGCCGGAGCGCGCTCCGCCGCCATGGAGGATTCTGCAGGGCAGCGGGAAACCGGCGGGAGACCGCCGGTTTCCCGCATCTGACCGCGGCCGAACCGCCGCGGTCAGAATGCCCTGCGGGGCACCGCCGGTCTGTCGGCGGTGCTCCCGCCGACCCTGGCCCCGGCGGTCTCTGACCGCCGGGGTCAGAATGACCCCCTTAATATGTCTCATGACCATGGAAGCTACTTATAGGCAGACGGGTAGCAAAACTGGAGGCCCTTACTTGCACACAGTATTGTTACACAGCATTTTGGATGGAGGGCCATATTTACAAGCAGCCTGCGCTTCCGGTGTGTCACTTTTCGTGACGCACTGGTGGCACAGGCTGCACACCCATATCCACAAGGCCACTCAAAGCCACTTTGTACTTTACATGATCTTGTAGATATGAAGTAAGGCAACACAGCGTAAGTTGCTGCTTTGCCTAACTTTGCAACACAGAAGGGTTTCCATGGGTGTTGAATGAATGTTCATATGCAACAGCCATGGGTTTAGGTGCATTCCCAGATTGTTTCGTAAACCTGGAAATATTTCAAAAGCCTATGCCTCCCAAGGGGTAGCGTAAGAGTGGTGCAACAGGGAGAAATATCTTTATTTCTCCCTGTGTTTTCCTCTTTCTATGTGTGCTGCATTCTGCAGACACATAGATGGAAGAAATTGCCTCCAGTGATTGTTTTTGTGCAGGAAGGCACCCCTTTGTGTACAAAAACAATCTTTCCAACATTTGAAAGCACCGACAAGAAAACATTTCCAGGTTGTTGCAATTGGGCAGTGCAGGAATTCACTTAGCTGTGCTACCCGCATTAACTGAAAAGAATATGTGTGTGTCATATGAATGACATAAAGCACATTTGTGTTTCTTCTGCATGCACATAATCACAGATTGGTGAGAAGACATGCCCCCTTGCATCATGGTGCAGGTGTAGCTGCATTTTGGACTCACTTGTTATAATGCCATTGAAAACCATTTCTGCATATGGATAAACAAGGTAGGCTCGTGACACTTTGTGTGCTGCAGAATAAAGCACACATATGAAGAGTAACTTGAAATACAAATGAACTAAGGTTGACCTAGTTATACCTCACCTGAGGAGACATATATTTGAGGATGTTATGCAGATCACTGTGTCCTTGCACATCTGGAAATGTAACAGAAGCATTAGGTATTTTATGGATAATCTCAATATGAGACCCATGTAACACATCCTTGGTCCAGAGTAAGGTAATGCAACACTTTGCTTTACCTTGCATTTACAGTGGTGTATCAAACTTGAAGGGGGCCCTCTGCAAAATATTGAAGGGGGCCACCCACACATGGCTGGCTTTAGTGCTGGTGGCACGCGGTGCATCAGTCTTTTTTGCTCCCCAACATTCTTCTTCACAAATTCCCTCAGTAACACTCTCCAACAGTCCCCCTCCGCTCTCCATAGCCCCTCTCCGACATACATTTCCAATTCTTTTTTGAAGTACTACTCATAGTTCACTCACAGTTTTGTGAGCTGCGTGGTACACATTCTTTGTGGCAGGCACATTGACCCTCAGAGCTACTTTATGATGAACATAAAATTGCCTCTACATAAAATTCAGAGCTCCCACCAGCAGCAACATTTATCACCAGTGTTATTTTGACTATTTTATTGATATCTGAAAACTGAGGGATGCATAAGCAAGATAAGTGCATCTAAACTCATTATTTTCATCACAGCGCCCACACCAAATTGAGTGCACTGGTCGTGCAAGCCCTGACCCACGCTCGGACCCAGCTAGTAGCTGGTATCCCAGGGGCCCAAGCACAGTGC
This sequence comes from Pleurodeles waltl, assembly GCF_031143425.1. NCBI lineage: Eukaryota > Metazoa > Chordata > Amphibia > Caudata > Salamandridae > Pleurodeles > Pleurodeles waltl. The sequence goes on from NC_090440.1 coordinate 1,268,741,525, forward strand.
CTGGGGAGCCCTCTGGAGCTTGTCCCCCCACACACACACACCGCACGGGCTGCAGTGGATATTGGCATGCCACTGTGCCTTTGTTCATACATATGAGACCATGCCAAGGCACACAGGGTGATTTTACATGGCCTCATATGTATGGTTGGAATACAGTGATTCAGCATACCGTAATGGAAATAGACACCACAGCAGTACAGGCTTCTTGTACATGAGAGCCACAGTAGTTTTCAAGGTTTTAATTTGTGTGAGTTATAGGGTTACATTGCACATGCACCATGTGTCATTTTGTAAGTATGCGGCACACAGCTACTACATATGCTTTGCCTAACACATCCAACCCAAACAAGCCTTAATTGAGCAATATTATTTACTGTCATGAGTTTGGTAATGTGCTAGAGATGTACTTACCAACCAGTAGGCCATTCCCATCTATTCCATTCTGGAAGCGCTCATTGATGATGCAGTGCCTGAAGAAGTAGGCATAATGAGTGCTTCCCCGGTACTTTGCCAGCACATTGATGAACATCTGCAGATGGTCAACAATTCCCTCCACGAAGAATGAATATGTGTCCTTCCAATTGTGGTACAGGTGGGCTGCAGGAGGCAGCAGTTGCACATATGTGTTGCTGATTGTCCCCAACACGTGTGGAAAACCAGCAATGGCATAGAATCCCTGAATGTTTTCCAGTTGTTTCTGGTGTATGTTAGGGAACATGAGGTACTGGGGTGTCAGGCATATGATGACATCCAGGACAGAGGGGAGGAATGTGGAAAATTATGGCTGTGATATTCCTGCCACTCAGGCTGTGATGGTTTGGAATGAGCCAGACATCAGCACGTGCAATACAGCCATCAGCCACCAGCTTGGTGCACCTCTGTGATGTTCTATGGAGTCTTGGTGCAATCTGGTGCAGGAGCTGGACAATGGTCTCCCTTTTGAGGCTGTAGTAGGTGATGACCTCCTCTTCTGTATAGTCAATGAGGTTAGTCTTTTGCCAGTAGATCTGCTCCTTTCTCCTGCACTGCCTCTGATGTGGTGGCGGTGATAATGACTGTCTTCATCTTGGTTCTCCGAGCTGGAGCAGTAGTAGTTCCATGGTGTGACTGAGCTTTCCAGAGTGCTTTGTGCATGTTCTGCTTATGTACTAGTGCCAATGTGTCATATTTATCACAGTGTTTCTGACACAAAAGAATTTTGACGCATTTTGAAGTCTGCGTGTCATTTTCTTGCAATGCGTCACTTTCCCAAACTCTTGTAAATATGGATGAGTCAGTTCTGTGTTGGTATTTAAGTGGGAACTCTTACCTTGCATATGATTAACTCAACCTGAGGCAACCAGTTCTGGTGCAGGCTAAAAATGACACACTTGAAAGAAAAGTGATGGATTTCTGTGAATGCATCACCATGTACATAGAGAGCAGTGACTGTGCAGTCGCTGCGTCAACAAAAAAGATGCAGCAACTGCACAAGCTCCTTTTAAATATGGGCCTATATGAGCAGCTGTTTCTAGACTACATACAATAATTAGATGTTGGGTTGATTGACAGAGCAGAGCAAATATTCAATCCATGTACATATATTTAATTGATAAAAATGCAGATCAACTTTGACGGTAATAGTTGTTTATATTCACATGTGACAAATGGGGAGCATGTATCAAAAGTGTTATTGAAGGTGAATGTTAATGCTCTGAATTACATTTAAAGCTGTTTTTAAAGATGATAAAATACAGATTCTTGGGGAATAAGGGTACTTACAAGAGGAAGGAGCAGCATTAATTCACAATAGTGCTATTTAATCAGCGGATATGATGGATCACTGACACCTCCCAAAGGAGTTCAGGTCAGATTTCCTAGCTCCACTTTTAATAATAATAATAAAAAGAAAAGAAAACAATAAAAAAAAATGGGTATAATAAGGGCTTATGAGAGACAAGCTTTACTAGATCACAAATAAAAACCAGAGGTATATCAAGTCATTTGTTAACCTGAATGAATATTGTTTTTGTTACAGACAATGGCACAGTGCGTGTGAACTATTTTGCTTTTCTCGGCCAGGCAGCGCAGTAAGGGGCTGATTTAAGAGCCCCTAGCACCTCCTTGCACCACATTAATGTCATTTTTTTAACACTAATGTGGCCCAATGAGCCCAAAATTGCAGTGCCAGATTTACAAAGTGGCGCAATGCATGCATCGTCCCACATTGTAACCCTTTGTGCTACATTATGCCTGCACCAGGCATAATGTATGGAAAGGGGGCATTCCTACGGTAGGAGGCAAACAAATTAAACAAAGAAATCTAAGATATTTCTTTGCATTGTTTTTTCCAGCACATTTAATGCCTGCTAAGAGCAGGTGTTAAAAGGAGGCACACCATTGTTTTCAATTGGCCTCAATGGGCTTTGCGGGATTAATGTCAACATTTTGGATGCTAGCCCTGCAAAGCTCTGAACTAGCATCAAAAAGTTTCCCTAACAACTGCCATGGTGCGCTGTATCTTAGTTATGGTGCACAGATGGTGGCATTAGGGGGGTTCTAAGTGGTACAAGGAAAGTGCAGCACCACTTTCTTTAAATGTAAACCAGGCCCCAAGTATTCATGGTGCAAGGGTGCCTGAGTTGTAAACAGGATTATTTTGTGCAGAAAGGGACAGTTTCCTACAAAAAACAATCCTGAAAGGCATTTCCGCTTTCTATGTGTGCTGTAGAATGCAGCATACATAGAAAGAGGAAGTAACGTTGAGAAATAAAAATATTTCTCCTTTTTATGTCTCTCCTGGGAGGGGTAGTATTTAGACGCATTCCCAGGTCTTCCAGTAATAGTAAATGTGGGAGTGCATCAAAATTCATGGGTAGAATTGTGGGAACACTCGCACTCCACCCATGGAATGTCTTCCCAAGGCAGAGAAATGTAATACAATAATTTGCCTAGACTTATCAAGCCAGGCATGGCCACACAAGGTGGCCTTTAATGGCTTTAAAAATCTAACTTAAGGTTTGCATCAACCTTGTGCCCTACTGCGTGGCGCAAGTGCGATGCAGGTCTTTCATAAGTATGCTATACCACCCAGGATTCACCTGTGTCTCTAAGTTTAAAAAATGTCCTGTTTTGTGGGGTTTCCTGGTTACCAGTTGATCTAGAATCAAATAGTGCATGTATTCGCCATGACAAATGAGAGGAAATTTGGATTTACACCCCTTCTGACTGCTCATATATCCAAACTATGCACAAGGTAATATAAATGTTGTCGTGTTCGCCATGAGGATAGGAATGCTATAGGTCCTGAGGGTGGAAAGACCACTAGCACTTTAGGGACGGGGAAGCATCCTGGTCACAGGATGGGCCATTGTCCATTAAAAAAAATATCTCTAGCATCCAGTGTGATTCCTGCCTTCTTTGGGAACAGATTGGGAGTAAAGCCTCCACTCTTCTCTCTGTGGGGCAGAGAGATTGTTGTGGCTCTAGGAGTAGGAGTGTGGTCCAAAGTGGCTCACCCCCACCCGATTCTTTGTTTTAAAAAACACACACAAATGTAGTTAGCTTACTGCCCTCTCAGAGAGTCATAATGTGGGTAAGTCCTGAATTCTTACCCCTAAGGTGGCAGAGAGATAGTTGAGGCTCTAAGGGTGAGGGTATAGACTATTGCTGGTGAGTCCTTACTCCATGATTTAAAAAAAAACATGCCTAGGCATAGAGGACTTACTGGTCTGCAGGGAATAAGATTGGAGGTAAGACCCACAATATGCATTAAAGAAGGAGCAAAAAGACTGTTTGGGCTCTAGGGGTGGGAGGTAGGCCTTATGGCTGGATGGGAAGCCCCCAAAATATTTTATCTGAGAAACAAAATATCCCTTGTATTTGATGAAGTTTCTGCCCCACTCTGGGGATAGATCTGGGCCAAACTGCAACATACCCAGAGGAGGCAGAAAGTCTTTGGGTTCTTTTAGGGGTGAGGATCAGGCCTCAATCCTGGGTGGGCTGTCTGCATTCCATTTATTTACTGAAAATATATCCCTTGAGTCAATTTTGTTTTCTACCCCTCTGGGGGCAGACTAAAAGTATACCCCCAATCTGCCACTGAAGAGTTTTCGGAAAGACTGTTGGTGCCATTACATGGTGGGGGCACAGCACAATGCTTGGATGTGCTTTATCCATTAATTATATTTCTAAAATAGAAAAACAATTGTAGTGTATAGTGGGTGTTCTTCCTTCTGGTGGGGGCAGATTGGGGGTAAACTCCCCCAAAACTGCCTGCCAGACAGACAGACATCTGTGCCCATTATGGGTTGGGGGCAAGGCCTGATGCCTGTGTGGGCATACCTATCCCTTTTCTTTACATTACATTTTCCTAGGTGCCTAGGGAGCGTTTTGCCTCCCTGGGGAGGGGGTGTATTGGCATAAGCTCTCCCAATCTGCCCTTTAGGCAATTAAACATTGTGGATCACAGCCTAATTTGGGGGAGGCCCTCACTTTTTTTTAAAGTATATATATTTTCACTGCTGCATTGTAGCCTTTCTGGCCTGTAGGGGTAGATTGAAGGTGAACTTCCACAATCTGAAACATAAAGGGGGTCATTCTGACCCTGGCGGCCGGTGGCCGCCAGGGCCACCGACCACGGGAGCACCGCCAACAGGCTGGCGGTGCTCCCACGAGCATTCTGACCGCGGCGGTTCAGCCGCGGTCAGAAGCGGCAAGTCGGCGGGCTCCCGCCGACTTACCGCTGCTCGGGGGAATCCTTCATGGCGGCGGAGCGCGCTCCGCCGCCATGAGGATTCTGACCCCCCCTACCGCCATCCTGTTCATGGCGGGAAAGCCGCCATGAACAGGATGGCGGTAGGGGGGGTCGCGGGGCCCCTGGGGGCCCCTGCCGTGCCCATGCCAATGGCATGGGCACGGCAGGGGCCCCCGTAAGAGGGCCCCGCAAAGTATTTCAGTGTCTGCCTTGCAGACACTGAAATACGCGACGGGTGCCACTGCACCCGTCGCACCTTCCCACTCCGCCGGCTCGATTACGAGCCGGCATCCTCGTGGGAAGGGAGTTTTTCCCTGGGCTGGCGGGCGGTCTTTTGGAGACCGCCCGCCAGCCCAGGGAAAAACTCATAATACCCTCCGCGGTCTTCTGACCGCGGAGCGGTATAATGGGGGCGGAATTCTGGCGGGCGGCCTCCGCCGCCCGCCAGAATCAGAATCACCCCCAAAGTCTGCTGGTGCAGTTATGGATTGAAACTTACAAATGTCACATAATCTATTGTGTTTGACTTGCTGTTGACTCCACAGCTCTCTTTGAGACACTTTTGATCAGGTGTGTTTCAATTTAACAGAGAGATCAACAGGAATTTATTTTTTGGAAGTATTTGCTTTATTTGGTGAAATGTCATCCAATAATGAATCTGTATGAGGATTTGAGATGACAGTATAATATATTCTGGGGTCCATATTTTCAAACAGAGCTCTGTTGTAAGAGTAGAAGAGACAATCTGTGTCAAACAGCCTTTACCATGCAGCATTTGCCAGGCAGCCTATACCACCGGAGGCCTTTAGCATGTACTCTTTATTATACATATATCATTAGCGTGCATGCATTTACCACACAAGCTTTTATCATACTTAATGGTAAGTATCGGTACGTATCTTTTTATTTTGAGGATTTGTTTTTAAATAATACATTTTGTGACATTAGGACTTTTTTGGTTATATGCCTTTTGAAAAATGAAATGAAATGTACTTATATGTACTTATCGGTGAGGGGTTAATGGGTTTAAGGGTTTTTATGTGTGTTAATAATCAGGTATTAACAAAAGTACCTGAATAATAATGATTTTATTTTAAATTATTTTATTTAAAAATCTTTTTAATATGATATAAAACAGAAATGTATATTTATGTAAAAATATATTGGCCCGCATTAGGTTCTGGGCTGTAGGGGTAATGGGTAGGTAAGTATACTGAAGGCCTGATTTAGAGTTTGGTGGAGGGGTTACTCCATAACAAACATGATGAATATCCCGCCCCCATATTACTATTTCCTTATAGCCTATGGAACATGTAATACCTCAGACAGGATACCATCACGTTTGTGACAGAGTAGCCCCTCCACCAAACTCCAAATCAGGCCCAAAGATATTAATTAAAATACTTGGGTATCAAATGTTTATTTGAAATGAATATGCATTTAAAGTAAAATTATAATTGCGTGAGAACGTGTATTAAAATTCAGGAATTAATTAAAATATCTGAATATTACATTTCATTTTGAAATAATATTATTTTAAACTAAAAAAACAGAATTGTATTTATATGTAAAAAACTATATACATTTTAGGGATGGGATGCAAGGACTACAAGGGCATTAGCTTGAGAATTACCTCAATACCTAAGTATTAAGTAAAGTTCCTCTGTTTTAAATGATTATTGCAATTGAACATTTTTTAAATTAAAAAACATCCTTTAAAATCATAAACTTGCCCTTTTTGAGAGTTACAATAAATAAACCTGTCTTTAAATTAAATGAAAACTGACATATTGTTAACAATAAAATGTAATTAAATATTGCTAAACAATATTAAAAACATCAAACAATATTTAAACATAATGCATTGTTTTATTTGATATTGTCTTGACAAAAGTAAATGTTATACAATTTTCTTTATTGATAAAAAAAAGTATTATTTTATACATTCAATGACACATTTTAAACACATAACAGAACTATTAAAATGTATTTTTAAAACTTCCCCATCTGTTTGAGTGGGATAAATCACCATTTTATTGTTTTTACTTTTAAGGTTGATGCTCTTGGTAGTGCGTCTATTTCTACAGTTAGTGTATCGTCATAGACAAGATTGGAAGCACACGGGAGCTGTGGTCAGGTATGATTGATTTCTTTTTTTTTAACAAAATATAGATTAGGCACTTTGATGTAAGGAGAGAGGGAGGGAGGTAGTTCGATGTTAAATGAGGTTTTAACCAGTTTTTCAACCCAAATCATATTGTGTTTGTATGCACACATGGAATCAGTTGTTATTGGTTTAATTTTAGTAGGTTTTAATTGAAGTACCATCAAATTTAAAATACTCAAACTGTAGATGAAAAAGTAACAACTTTTATATTTTTTCATTGTGTTTTTAATCTGTGTTTTATTTGTAATGACGAAAACAATGATCAACAAGAGAGAAGACTACTTTTCAAAGGAATTTTCTTTTTTTCAGGATTTTCAGGATTTTTAGACTTTGATTGGAGATATTTTTGCTGCATGGAAGAAAGATTTGTATATTCTGCTTTAACTTTTTAGGATTTTGATTTCTTTAGGCTTTTGATAGTTTTTACATTTAATGGCATATTGGATCACCAGACACTTTTGATGAGCAGTTCATTAAAATATCACCAAAAGTTGAAGAAAGAAGAAAACGTCAGGTAGGATATTAAAAAAAGACTTTCTAATAATAATTTCAAAAAGTGGCAATTTGTTTAAACGTTTTGGTTAAACATGAGAGTCATCATTTAAATGTTTAAAGAGATTAATAGTGTAAGATGTATGCAATATTTTCCAGGTAGTCTGAACCGCCCAACATTGGAAACTGTAGGATTTTGGCCAATACTATTTCTGACATTTCTTAACTTTTTTGGAAACTCTAGGATTCAGACTACCTGTTAAAGATAGCATCTGTATTGTTTTTTTGAAAACGTTGTTCCAGGAAATGATACAGGTTGGGGTGATATTTACTAATAGAACTGTTAACAGAATTATGCCAACCCTCTATAGCATTGTTTGGCTTTGCACCTTGCTCAAGCAGGTCGAGTAGCACTTCCACCATTCAATTGGAAATTGTGGTTTCCTCCTGTGGCCCCACCTGTTGAGATGGCCAGTTCATAAATCTTCAAAATAATTTAAAAGTTTTAATTTTTCTTCATTTTGGGTAAAAACAAAATGATTGAATAATTGATGTGTAGAAGTCATCACACAATCAGGAGGTACAAAATACAAAGCCGTTAGTTTTCAGTTAACCCTCAGCTTGGTTTCAGTAGCACAGTGAGCCCAGGACCTACGATTGGGATTATAGTGCATCTAATGCAGAAACAACAAGGTGATGGATGAAATGCTTGAATTAATCTCAACCACTGGGAATCATTCAGAGAGGTTTCTTGTGTTCTGATGAAGGGAGGACCTGTCCCATGAGGAGCGGAGTAAAAACTGGTTTGCATATAGCTTGGTCCAACGGAGGTGACATGGTGGGCAAAATAATTATGGATTGGGATGGGGCCTGAGTATTTGATGGTGGCTAAGATTAATTCAAGCATTCCATACTCCAAAATAAGTCCTAGAATACTTGTTTCAAGTCCAGGGAGTATCTGACCTGACTGTTTGGGCTGCACCTTTCCCCTGGAGAGCAGGATCTAGGCTGATTTGCATATGGCTAGATCCAAACTGGGGTGGCATGGTGGGCACAAAAAGTGATTGGGATGCAACCCTCAGCAATTGCCAGTGGCAGGGATTAATTCAAGCATTCCATTGATTACCTTGTTTTTTTGTGCATTTTCTGCCCTAAGTGCGCTGGGTATGCACAGATGTGGAACCCGGGCTCACTGTGCCACTAGATTCAAGCAAGCCCGTCTCATGATGGGTGATACCCTGAAACCAGTGCTAAAATGCTAGTTTCTGGTTCAGGGAAGACCTGGCCTGGCAGCTCAGGCTGGACTGTTTCCATGGGGAGCAGATTCAGAGCTGATTTGCATATGGTTAGGTCCAACCTAGGGTGGCATGGTGGACAAAAAAGCAACAGATTGGGATGCGGGCCTGAGCGACTGTCAGTGGCTGAAATTAATTTGAGCAATCCATCCATTACCTTGTTGTTTTGAACTTTCCTAAAAGTGGCATTTTCAGAACAGTAGTTTAAAATCCAACTTCCCCAATGGTTAGGATTTTAAGATGGGATTCCATAGACATCAAACTAATGGGGTACCAGTTCACATTTCGGACCTACACTTATAAAAAGTATAAGACAATTCTAATGTTATTGTTTAGGAGAGTGTAGGAAGCTGGGTATTTATGTAGCACACCTAATGGGGTACACTATGCAAATAGTGCAGATTACCCTTATTGATTTACAGGGGCTTTCTGTAATAATCCCAAGGGCTCTATTTTGAGGTAAGGTGGTTGAGCAGCTTAGACTAATCAAAGGGGAGTGATAAGCATCCATTTCACTCACGGTCATTAAGCAAGACACACACTCAAGGAAATCTGACACCAATTTATAAAAACTACACTGATTTATATGTATTTTTAGACACCAAGATCAACGGAGTTGGGTAAGTACTTTTGGAGTTAGGAGTTTACACTAAAATAGAAACTGTGCAGATTTGATGCATGAGTCTTGAACGTGGTAATGTTATCCTATGAGAGAAACATTCCCTGCACAGGGTCACTTACAATTGACTTTTGGGACTGTTCTTCAGCACTTAAGGTATGTAGAGACCAAGGTCCAAGAATGCAGCAACAGTTCACTTCTGTCCACTCTGGGTGCAGACATGCTTCTTGAGGTGGTAGCCTCAAATGCTACCCGCTACAGTCAATGGGTAACAGTACCTGTAAAAAGAGGCTACAAGTGAGGACTGTGGGGCAAGTGTTGTTGAACCCAAAGGGTGGGTTCAGGTCTTGAGGGTGTCTGGAGGCTACAGACACCATCAGTACACTTGTACTGGAGCTGGGGGGCTGGGTGCAGTGGAGTTTTGCCTGGCAGGATCGTGCTGACGGAGGCTCTAACGCTTCTCTGTCTTCTGTAGAGGAGGCTACAGGCAGGGACAGGGGGACAAGTCCGGTCAAACCCAAAGGAGGGCTCAGCTTTTAAGGGTCTTTGTACCATGTAGGTACTAGTGGTTCCTGTGAAATCAGTCTGGGGAGCTCAGGTGCATAAATGTTTCGGCCGAAGAAATACACCTGGGCCACTATTGATGTGGGTGTCATTGTCCCTGAAGTCCCATGATATGCAGGTCAGTTTTTGTCAGGGTTGGTGTCTGGACTGGACACAACAAGCCTTGGTGGCTGCAACTACTCTGGTACCAAGGGTATTGCTGCTGTGGGGCTCTTGGTGTGGTCAGCATCTCAAAACCCACTTGAGGGATGCATCTGACATCATAGAACTTCGGTGAACTCTTCCTGGAAGGGTGCTTCCTCGTTGGACCCAATAGTCAGCAATATGGTAGACCGGACACCTTCTTTTGGTGCAGTCCTCCAAGGGTTTGAGAAGGCTGTTCAGCTCTTTGCCAAGTCAGTTCTAGCGATTGTCGAAGTGCAAGCATCATGGCAGAGGTTGGCGGCAATCTTTGATACAGGTCTTCAGTTCTCAGTCTCTTGGTTCTTCTTCTTACTTCCTTGGTTCCCAGTAGTCAAATTCTTCACTTAATCTGCTTTCCTGCTGTCAGGGAGCCACTTAATTAGTCAATTTAGGGGCTTTGAGGGGAGTGTAAGGTAGTAACCAATGGGCTACTTACTTCCGGGGTCACAACACCCCTATATGACTACTACCTGCTAAGAGTTGGCATAACCCTGTACCAGAGTTCTTAATTACACCACACACAAGATGGTGGAATTCTCCCTTTCGTGGTTTACTTCAGGTAGCTCACCGTAGGGGTGTGACTAGCCTAATCGTGTAACATGCCTCCTGACTATCTAATTTCCAATCCATGTTTTTCACTATTTCTCTTTCTATTTGTCATACTCTTGCACTCTTTGTCATTGACCCAAAAACAATCTCGAAAAAGGTAAATAAATTCTAGGCAAGCCATAACCTAGCTAAGCATCTCCAGAGCTTTAAGCACATCAGGTTAATAACTTAAAGAGAATGTTATCCGAACATCCTTGAAGAACTAGATGCAGACTTGCATTGTGGATGTGTCACGTTTTAGCGCGTCACGATGCAAAATCTTATTTGTGATTATGAAAGCCACACAAATCAGGTTTGCATGGCTTTGCCTGGGTTTTTCTAAAAAATTAACTCAAGGCAGTGCATTAGGGAGGCAATCCAGGGGTGGAGAATTGGCAATCCCGTGCATTCACCTATGGAATTTGGTGCATTCCTAGATTTATCAAAGCTAGTATTCCTTGGAATGCATCAAAATGCTACGCCTCCTTGAACAAGACAAAGAGAGAAAATGTGTATAATTCTCCATGTTACTCGTGCTTTCTATGCATGCTGCATTCTTCAGCACACATAGAAAGAAGAAGATACCTTTAAGGATTGTTTTTGTGTAGGATATTATACCTTTGTGCACAAAAACAATCCTGTCTGTAAAGCAGGCACCCTTGCACCGCACACACTGCGCCAGAGGTAGGAGACAGCAGAAATGTGCCATATCTTGGTACATTTGACACATTTCTGCTCTCCCCCTGTCATGCAGCACAGAGCAGCAACTTTGCTTGCTGCCGTGCATCACGTGAAATATAACTCATATTGTATGAGTAAATCTGTCTCTTAGTGTTTCTGCAATATGAAAGATTCAAGTTTGCTGCAATATTATATGTACACATTTAATCAAAATAACCCAATTTGTTTCTGAACACTGAAAACTCCTCATGTCTTAGGTATGAGAGGGTGGTGTGTGTCTCAATGACCTGTTGCAACATCTTTACAGTTGACTCTGTCTTGGAATTTAACCCAAACTCTTCTTTAGCATGTTTACCGAACCTCTGAAATGGACACAGTTGGTAGCAGTGGTTTAATAAAAGTTAATGCCCCCCCCGAAATGTGATGAGGGTCCCCCAAGTCTACCATATCTCTTAGATATCCATTGACTTTGGATTTCATGGGGGCCCCATGAAGGTTGGGCTTTCCCCTGCGGTGCAATCTGCTCAGTTCACACAATCTATAGTAGCCTCCCTCCATGTTTGATCTAAAGCCAACATTATTTTTAAATAAAGTATTTGTGTTGGATCCTTGTGTTACATCTGCCTGGGTACTTCAATAAATGTTGCCACCTTAATGTAACTTTAAGTAAGTTATTTTATGCTTTCCTGTTTCCTGATACACCTGGATAGTTTATGAAGCACATTCAGCATATATTATTGCTTGTTCGAAAGAGAGTGCACTTAGGTTTTGCTTTTTCAGTAGTGAAAGTTGACGGCTTCAAACATGTCCCAAAGACTTCTTATTAACACAAGTGCTAATAGTATGCAAGGGCATCTCAGAAACTGCAATTAGTTCAAAATCTATTTTCTGACAGACACAACCTTGCTAATCTTTGTACTTGATATCTGTGCTATCTTAGTTTCAGGGACAAAAAGGCTAGGATATTCATTTGAAATACTAATTAAAATGCAAATTAAGGCAAGGCTTTGCGATTTGAAAAGTCTCCTGTAAAGTTTTAATGATGAATCGAAAGCAGGGAAAGCGCTGGCCACGGTTATTATATTGAATTTAGTCTTTGACTCGTATTAGTGTACAGTATAGTGAAAAGTCTTTGTGAATATTATAAAAATGCCAACAATGCCTTCATCTGGTGGTTATAATACCATTTTCACAATTCAGATGTTTTCATATGTTATGGCCTCTGTTCTACAAGCCATTTTGGGACACACAGCCCAGGGTCATAATTCTTACATGGTTTTGAGGTAGAATTTATAGGTTTCACCTGCGTAGCGCTTCTTTGCTTGTACTTAAAAAAAATCTTAAAGGCGGCATAGAGCTTACCTTCCTTTATTTACAATTAGCCAGGTCCCAAGTGGCTCCTATGTGACTTTAGTTACCGATTGGCTGGCTCCCCATAGGGCTTATTTGCTTGCTTCCTATTGGACAGCGTCTCCTCCTCCTCGCCTCAGTCTTCCTCCTGGGCTTCAGTCCCCATCCCTGCCATGGAACCTGGACCAAGTACTGCTTCTAGTGGCCAGTGTCCTTCCACTGACCAGGCTCCTGCATGTACTCTTTTCCAAATTTTCAGCATGCACTGTTGGAAGAGTGCATACCTTAGAGTCCTTCTCCTTCACCCCCGCCCCACCTGCTCTTCCTTTTCTTCTCCCCTTGCCTTCTCTGACACTCTTGTCTCTTCTTTTCCTTTCTTTTTCCTTCAATTTTCGTCCCCTTCTCTGCTCTTTCTGTGTCCTCCTCATTCTTTTTCTTGCTGCCTTTTGCACACATGTCGCCCTGCCACCTCCCACCCGGCTTTCAATCCTTTTCTCTCTTGATTTTCCCTCTTCATTCCTTCTTGTATTTCTTTGTTTCATCGTCCTGACCTCCCTTTTAACACATTGTGGTGGTCATTCCGACCCTGGCGGTTTCAAACCGCCAGGGCCGGGGACCACGGAAGCACCGCCAACAGGCTGGTGGTGCTTCCAGGGCCATTCTGGCGCGGCGGTAAAGCCGCGGTCAGAAAAGGGGAACAAGCGGTTTCCCGCCGGTTTTCCCCTGGCCCAGGGATTCCGACCCCCTTCCCGCCAGCCTGTTCCTGCCGGTTTTTACCGCCTGGAACAGGATGGCGGGAATGGGTGTCGTGGGGCCCCTGGGGGCCCCGGCACTGCCCATGCCACTGGCATGGGCAGTGTAGGGGCCCCCTAACAGGGCCCCACAAAGATTTTCACTGTCTGCCTAGCAGACAGTGAAAATCGCGACGGGTGCCACTGCACCCGTCGCACCCCTGCAACTCCGCCGGCTCCATTCGGAGCCGGCTTCATTGTTGCAGGGGCTTTCCCGCTGGGCCGGCGGGCGCTCTTTTGGAGGGCGCCCGCAGGCCCAGCGGGAAAGTTGGAATGGCCGCCGCGGTCTTTTGACCGTGCGGCGGTCATTCGGCGGCCAGATATTGGCGGGCGGCGACCGCCGCCTGCCAATATCAGAATGAGGGCCTGTGTCCCCTTTAATGACAGTTTAGTGCACATTACACTTAGATTTATAATGTATGAATGTGCAGAAACAGATAAGGGCATTTAGAATGTGCCTTTGAAATGTGTGCATCTGATGGGATGTCATCAAGGCTGGTCGACTTGTGGCACCATTTTTTTAAACTTTAAGCCATGCACATCAGCATCTCACTCTGCTCTATTACATACCTAAAAAACATTGACCAAACCAGTAGAGTTTGAAGAGGAGAATCTTATTGACTTTGGCATCGCTTGCTTTTTTTTTTTTGGGGTCCTACTTTCAATTCCAGAAACAGCTTTTTGATTTTGAGGGCTAAAATAAGTGAACAGTTTAGCTACTAGACTTGTGTTCACTACCATGTAGTTAGTGAAGTACGTGCTCTTTAAGTTCCAGAGCTTATGCAATCAGTTCCCCATTAATACAAAGAAGAATAAGAATCAAGATTGATAAAGGACACAATATATAGGACTAGTGGACTGATTTTACATGTCAGTTAATCACACATATATTTTCCGAATTAAAAAAATAATCTGTCATTACTTCCTAGGCATTTTTTCATTGGGACTCATTACATGGTGGACCTTACATCTGGAGTGGTAAATATATTTCTAAAATATATATATATGTATATATATATATATATATATATATATATATATATATATATATATATATATATATATATATATATATATATACTAAATTATAAATGATATTGATAGACATAACATATATTTTAATTACTTCTTGCAAGGAAATGAGTTCTGCCCATCAATTGTACCCAGGTGTTTTGCTTTTTGACACCCTTTGTGGACCTGGCCCTTTTTACAGGGTTGTCCCCAAACTTTTTTCCTCCTTCCTCCTATGTTTCCTGACCTGTTCTTGTTGGCTTTAGAACTCTGAGCACGTTACCACTGCTAACCAGTGCTAAAGTGCATATGCTCTCTGTGTAAATTGTACTGTTGATTGGTTTATCCATGATTGGCATATCTGATTTACTGGTAAGTCCCTAATAAAGTGCACTAGAGGTGCCCAGGGCCTGTAAATCAAATGCTACTAGTGGGCCTGCAGCACTGGTTGTGCCACCCACATAAATAGCCCTGTAATCATGTCTTAGACATGCGGCTGCTGTATCTGTGTTTCCCCACTTGCCAGGCCTAACCCTTCCCTTTTCCTACACATGACACCCCTAAGGTAGGCCCCAGGTAGCCCCTTGGGCAGGGTGCAGTGTATGGCTAAGGTAGGACATATACTAATGTGTTTTATATGCCCTAACAGTGAAATACTGTCAAATTCGATTTTCACTGTTGCAAGGCCTATCTCTCGTATAAGTTAACCTGGGGGCTACCTGTAAACATGATTGAAGCGTAGATTCCCCATGGGAGCAGATAGACATGTGGAGTTTGGGAACTCTGAACTCACAATTTTAAAATACATCTTTTAGTAAAGTTGGTTTTAAGATTGTGGCCCTCATTATGAACACAGCAGTAAATACCGTTGACCTCCGTGGCAACAGCGAACAGAAGACCGCCATTGGCGCTGAACAGAAACCCGCCATATAATGATGCAAAAATCAGAAACCGACCAAAATCTCCCTGACACCAGTCACCTCCAGGACCTTGTCGGCGGAAATGCTGGACCTCCCACCCGCCAATGCCGAGCACACAAAAACCCCGCCCTCCAAATAATGAAGCACAAATCACTACGGCGGTCAGTGGAAGCCGAACGACCATTGGCGGTACAGACCGCCACGGGTGGCATGTGGACCCAACAGTAAGAAACGCATACAGTGGCAAGTTTGAAACTCACACACCTGACACACATCCACAACACTATAAAACACTCACAGACACACCCCACAATGCTTTGCATCGCCAATAGGAGAAGCCAGACGGACAACACAACAGGCAGACACGAACGCCACATCACACGACTCAAACACTCAACCACACAACAGCACCCTCACCTAGATCCACACAAGACACCATTTACAACACACACCATGGCACCCCCAAACACCCAAGCTTCACAGAAAGGGAGCTATGGCAGACAATAGTCAACAAGGTCAATGCAGTGTGACACCATCCACACACCAGGGACGACATCCGCAAAAGATGGAATGACCTGCTTGGGAAGGTCAGGTCCATGGCATCCAGGCACCACATTGCAATCCAGAAGACTGGGGGAGGACCTCCACCAACACCACCCGACTACACTGAGTGGGAGGAAAAGGTACTGGCCATCCTGCACTATGAGAGACTCACTGGACTCACTGGAGTAATGGACTCTGGCAAGTTGTCTAAGTTTACCCCATATCCATCACACCTGTAATGCATGCACCACCCACCCCTCCAACACCCATCAGGACCACTACCCCACCCAGGCCACAATCACTACATCCAGTCCCTCTGCATACCCAAAAACCCACTAACAGGCCTACATCCCTCCCTCTGTGCACAGCCACCCACCCCTGCAAGGAATCACAATGGCCTACAGCACCACAATGCACCTCCACATCCAAAGCAAAATGCAATGCAGACCTCACAAAAGCACCATGCATGGCCCCAAAGTGTGAAAACCTACACAAAACTGCCCAGTCCTGTGCACCCCATCCGATCATGCAATTGTAATAGACATGTCCATTCCCCCCAACAGGCACCACCACCCATGCCACCCTGACGGACAGGACAAGAAGTGGCAGTGCCGCGCAGGGAGACAGAGGCACCTCACAGGACACTGGGGATGGAACCCTGGACATTGACGATCACCCTGGCCCCTCATACAGTCCTGGACTGTCATCATCCAGCAGCCCCACCCAGGTCACCAATGACACCCCTACCACCCAGCCAACAACAACAGCCCAGGGCAACCGGCCCCACACCTGTGTATCCAGGCCACAGACTGGTGGAACACATGGACAGAGGCCACAGTCAACCCCTACCAACAGACAGGAAGACAATGGCCCCAGTACAAGTGGTACCGCCAGACCTGTGCAGGGGGCACAGGCACAGGGGGCTAGGCCCAGTGGGAGGGCATCAGTGGCCCAGAGGGGATGCCACAGGATTGATGCTGCAGCCCAGGACGTGATCTCTGAGGTCCTGGGAGCATATCACCATACCCAGGACAGGTTGACCCAGATAGTATCCACCCTGGAGTAGAGTGAAAGGATGCAGCTTGCACACCACCAAGAGGCCATGGAGTAGTACAAAGTGCACAGTGCCACAATGGCCAGCATAGCACCTTGTCCCAACATAGCCTGAGGCCCACACAGACCGGGAAGCCCCTACTACAGGCCTGGCTACAGACCGGAGAACTACAGCATCAGCAGCAACAGGACATGTTCCACCGTCTCAGGACACACAGGAGACATGCATCTCAACCCGTGGAGGCCAACACCAGGCTCCCAAACAGTCCCACAGGCCCAGATATGGCACCGGAACACCTGCCAAAACCAAGGCCCCCTCAAAGAAGTGACTCTGGCAATAACTGTCCTCCAAGTGTCCCACTGAATCAATGACCAAACCGTGTGAAAACAACAAACTCTTGTAAACATAGATGGACATACCACTACTGCCAACAAATGCTGTGACCATGTTGCCATATTGTACAATCACCAGTAGCCCACTCCCATCACTGTAATCTGCACGATGTACTCTCTGCATCAAATAAAACACCAGTTCACCTATTATAATGTCCCCTGTCATTATGTTTAAACAAAGTGAAGTATGGAGGCAACTGTATTATAAATCATTTATTATCATCTGAGTAGCAGGAAATGTCCACACGCATAACATGGTATTGTGCCTACAGATGTGTTGAACTATTATACTACAATGTTACCTGTCCTATGCAGACCTGGTCACAGTGGCAATGACTATTGACCCAACATCCCCTAGATGAAATGGCACACTGACAGTACGCTGCACAAACAGCAATCTCATTGAATAGTCCCACATAGTTACTGGAAGTAGAGTTGTATCAGTTGGGTCCTGGAATTTACATCTTCCCCCTCCTCATCATCACCATCACTCTCACCTCTTCTCTGAGGAAGCTGGCCTGGATATATAGCACCATCCTCCTCCAAGAAGGGAATAGAATTCCTCGCAGCCACGTTGTGCAGCATGCAGCAGGCCACCACTATTCTACACACCTTTTCAGGCCCATAGGCCAGAGAACCACCAGAGATATGTAGGCAATGAAATCTAGCCTTCAGGAGACCTATTGTGCGCTCTATCGTCCTCATAGTCCGTCCATGGGCCTCATTGTAATTCCTCTCTGCATCTGTTCCAGGATTCCTCACTGGTGTCAGGAGCCAACGCATGTTGTGTAGCCAGACAGAATCACCTAAAAAATGTTGCAAAACAGGACTGTCAATAACAACCCTCAGTGGCAGACAGCCTGGCTGTCTGCTATGTGGCAATAAGTGTCAGAAACACCTACCTCTGATCCATCCTCTCTCCTCTTCTAGTTGTTCCATCTTGTATGGCACACTACTGTTCCTTAGCACAAAGGAATCATGGACTGATCCAGGGAACATGGCATTCACATGTGAGATGTACTGGTCTCCAGTATACACCAATTGAATGTTCATGGAATGAAAGTTCTTCCTGTTTCTGTACACATGTTCAATGAATCTTGGGGGGATGATAGCTATGTGGGTGTCATTGATGGCACCTATCACATGGGGTATGTTGGCAAAGGTATAGAAGTCCGACTTGATGGCAGGGAGGTCAGCACTTTGGGGAAAACTCACATAGGACAGCAGGTGTCGTACAAATGCATTCAGGAATCGGGACAGTATAATTGAGATAAAGTAGCCTCTTTCTAGCATGGTTACCCCCACTTTTGAATCCTGTTAGCCAGGACCACAGTGCTCATAGATAGAAACCTATATGTCAGTTTGTTTTGCCTGTCTCACTGGGATCCTGCTAGCCAGGACCCCAGTGCTCATAGTTTGTGGCCTAATGTGTATGCCTGTGTAGTGCCTAACTGTGCCACTGAGGCTCTGCTAACCAGAACCTCAGTTCTAATGCTCTATCTGCTTTTAAATGTGTCACTGTAGGCCAGTGACTTCATTTACCAATTTCAATTGGTCTACTGGACCCCTCTTATAAGTCCCTAGTATGTGGTACCTAGGTACCCAGGGCATTGGGGTTCCAGGAGATCCATTTGGGCTGCAGCATTTCTTTTGCCACCCATAGGGAGCTTAGACAAAACCTTGCCCAGGCCTGCCTTTGCAGCCTGCGTGAAATAACGCACACGTTATTTCACAGCCATTTTCACTGCACTTAACTAACTTATATGTCTAACCTTCACTTGCTGAAGGTTAGATGCAAAGTTACTGAGTGTGAGGGCACCCTTGCACTAGCAAAGATGCCCCCACATAGTTCAGGGCCATTTCCCCAGACTTTGTGTGGGGACACCATTACACACGTGCACTACAAATAGGTCAATACCTATATGTAACATCACAATGGTAACTCCCAATATGGCCATGTAACATGTCTAAGATCATGGAATTGTCCCCCATTCCAAATCTGGTAGTGGGGAGCCAATTCTGTGCATCCTGGGGGATCCACCATGGACCCCCAGTACTACCAAACCAGCTCTCTTAGGCTTGCACTGCAGCTACTGCTGCTGCCACCTCACAGACAGGGTTCTGCCCTCCTGGGGTCAGGGCAGCCCAGTCCCAGGAAGGTAGAACAAAGCATTTCCCATGAGAGCAGGGTGTTACACCCTCTCCCTTTGGAAATAGTTGTTACAGGCTGGGGAGGGGTAGCCTCCCCCAGCCTCTAGAAATGCTTTGAAGGGCACAGATGGTGTCCTCCTTGCATAAACCAGTGTACGTAAGTTCAGGGACCCGTTCTCCCCTGCTCTGGTGGGAAACTGGACCAAGGAAAGGCGAGTGACCACTCCCCTGTCCATCACCACCACAGGGTTGGTACCCAGAGCTCCTCCAGTGCGTCCCAGACTTCAGCCATCTTGATCAGCCATCTTGCTTTGCAAGGTGTGGGGGCACTCCGGAGGGCTCAGAATGGCCAGTGCCAGCAGGTGACGTCAGAGACCCCTCCTGATAGGTCCATAACTGATAAGGTGCTAATCCCCCTCTCAGGGCTATTTAGGGTCTCTCCTGTGGGTTGTCTTCAGGTTCTGCTTTCAAGTTTGCTTCAGGAATCCTCTGCAACAACTACAGACTCTTCTGAACTCGGATCAACCCCAGCCTGGTCCAAGAAATGCTGTACCTGCAACAAAGTGTCTACAAGAGACACTTTTCTTCAGCAACCTCAGCTCCAAGTCAGCAACTGCAGGAGTTTCCATGGTGTGCATGCTCTGGGGACTCCCTGTCTTCATCCTGCACCAGAAGGACCAAAGAAATCTCCTGTGGAGTGACAGAGTCACTTCACTGCTCCAAGCAGGCACCTTCCAAGGTGATGACTGGTACCCAGGGACTCCTCTCACGGTGACGAGCCTGCTCCTAAGGACACAG
The DNA here is from genome assembly GCF_031143425.1 of Pleurodeles waltl. Taxonomy (NCBI): domain Eukaryota; kingdom Metazoa; phylum Chordata; class Amphibia; order Caudata; family Salamandridae; genus Pleurodeles; species Pleurodeles waltl. The sequence continues at coordinate 1,268,761,859 of NC_090440.1, forward strand.
AGGGTGGACATCCTAAACATAGTCTGTCCTGAGGTCCTGCTGACGCAATTTGGAGGAGGTAAGACCTTACCTTCCCTGAGAACGACGGTACCCCGGTGTATTGTGTCTTCTTCACCTCCTGAGGCCTCTGTGCACTCTTTGCAAAATTCCCAACTGGCCCATAACCCCCCACACACCAGCGACCCCAACACAGGAGCACGCAACCTATCCAAATGGATCACTACCTGCGCAGACACACTAGCCCCCCTCAGAAAACACATCGCCACCCCACAACATCAAGAACACCCCATGGTTCACCCCTGAACTCCAAGACTCCAAGCGGAAATGCCGCCAAGCTGAGAAAGTATGGCGACTAGAACCTTCCACAACCAACTTCTCCACCCTCAAAACCACCATTCGCACCCATCACCAGCTCATACGCACCACCAAAAGAGATCACTACAAGTTATGCCTTGCCAACAACTCTCAAAACAGCAAAGAACTCTTCACCATCATCAATGAACTTGCCAAACCCAAAGCCAGCAACATAGACCCCACACACACACAGCCCCTATGTGACGCCCTTTCCAACCATTTCCTCCACAAAATCCAGGACATCCACAACAGCTTCATACCACACACACCCACCACACACACCCCTCACTCACCCAACCCAACCCCCACTCATGACCCCCCACCACACTCTCCACATGGACCCCCACCACATATGAAGAAACTGAAAAAGCCATGAACTCCATCCACTACGGCTCCCCCTCCGACCCCTGCCCACACCAACAAAGCTAGCCCAACCATCGCCCCCATACTCTACAACATAATCAACTCCTCATTCAACTCCGCCACCTACCCAGATCCCTGGAAACAAGCCGACCCGGAGATCCTCTCCAACTACCGCCTCATCTCCCTCCTCCCTTTCCCCGCCAAGGTTGCAGAGAAATTAGTCAACGCCCGCCTATCCCACTTCCTCGAAGCAAACAACACTCTTGACCCCTCACAATCCGGGTTTCGCAAAAACAACAGCACGGAAACCGCCCTCATCACATTCACTGACGACATCAGGACCAAAGTCGACAAAGGCGAGACCGTCGTACTCATCCTCCTAGACCTCTCCAAAGCCTTTGACACCGTCTGCCACCACACACTCCGCACACGCCTCCACAACATAGGAATTAGCCACAAAGCCTTAGACTGGCTCACCTCCTTCCTCACCGACCGGACCCAGAGAGTCTGCCTTCCACCCTTCCACTCCAACACTACCAAGATCACCTGCGGAGTCCCCCAAGGGTCCTCGGCCCCGCACTCTTCAACATCTACATGATCCCCCATGCCGACATCCTCCGAGCAGACGGAATCACTATCATCTCCTATGCAGATGACACCCAACTCATCCTCTCCCTCACCCGCAACCCCACCACCGCCAAAACCAACCTACACGCTGCTCTCCTCGACACCGCCAACTGGATGACGACTAACCACCTCAAGCTCAACTCAAACAAAACCGAGATCATCATCTTCGGCCCCAACAAAACCACATGGGACGACTCCTGGTGGCCCACCACCCTAGGCCCCTCACCCACCCACGCAAACCACACACGCAACCTCGGCATCATCCTTGACCCCTCCCTCTCCATGACACAGAAAATCAATGCTCTAACCTCCTCCTGCTTCCACACACTCCACACTCTAAAAAAATCCTTAAAATGGATTCCCCCAGAAACCAGAAAGACAGTCACCCACGCACTCATCAGCAGCAGACTGGACTACGGTAATGCCCTCTACGCCGGCACCGCACTCAAACTCAAACGCAAACTCCAGAGAATCCAGAACACAGCCGCACGCCTCATCCTTGGCCTCCCCCGCCATGAACGAATCTCACCACACCTCAAATCCCTTCACTGGCTCCCCATAGACAAGAGAATCACATTCAAGATCCTCATCCACGCACACAAATCCCTCCACAACACCGGCCCAACCTACCTCAACGAAAGAGTCAACTTCTACACTCCCACACGCAACCTCCGATCAGCCGATCTCGCCCTAGCCACAGTCTCCCGCATCCAACGCACCACCACAGGAGGCAGGTCTTTCTCCTACCTCACCCACAAAACCTGGAACTCCCTCCCCACCGACCTTCACAAAACCAAAGACCTCCTGGTCTTCAAGACATGGTTGTTCGATCACTGACCCTCCCTGCACCCCCCTGACTTCCATTCCCCCCCCAGCGCCTTGAGACCCTCACGGGTGAGTAGCACGCTCTACACATTTTTTTTGATTGATTGATTGATTGATGATTTGTGCACAGCCTGGCCCAGGTCTGCAGCACTCCACCCTGAGATGCTCAGCTTGCTGAGTTGTTCTCCGGCGACCTGGGACCTTCTTTTGTTGTGCTGCATCAACCGTGTTTTGCATCTCCTTTGAGCCCAGATCCTGTGGCTTCTGAGGGTGCTGGCTGGCATTCTGAAGGCTCTCCAAAGTGCTGAGAATGCCCTCTTCCTCATCACACAGAGTTGAGGACCCCAGGTCCCTCCTGGGTTCATCCAGTGCTATTTTGATGAAAAACGCACTTTTGTCATAGCCAAGGCTTGTTGGTGCCTTCCAACACGAAATCTCATCTGCAACGATCTTCACGCTGTGACACCTCTTTTGAATTATGCAGGAACCTGCTGGCATCTTCCTAGGGTGCATTTCTGCAGTCGTCTACCAACCGGGGACTCTTCTTTTGCACCCTCTTCTGGGTTGGCAGGGGCGCCTGTCCTTCCTGGAACGTCTTTTTTACTTCTGGACTTGGTCACCTTCCTTTGCAGGTCTTCAGGTCCAATAATCCAGCAGTTGTTCTTTGCAGACTTGGTTGACTGCTGCAAAATGCCAAAAACGAGGTGTAGTGTGTCCTTAGGAAACTTCAAGTACTTTACTCCTGCTTTTCTGGGCTCTGGGGTGGGGCAATTTACTTACTGTATTCTTACTCTCCCAGTGATTCTGCACACACTACACTCATATAGGGGGGAATTCGTAATCCACATTCCACTTTTTTAGTATATGTTTTGTGTTGCCCCCAGACCTATTTTCTCCCATTGCATTCTATATGATTTCCTACTGTTTGCATTGTTCTATGACTATACACTTGTCTAATTTTGGTGCCTAGTGTATATATTGTGTATAATACTTACCTCCAGAAGGAGTATTGTCTCTAAGATATTTTTGGTACTGTGTCACCCAAATAAATACCTTTATTTTTGGTAACACTGAGTTTTGTCTTTACTTGTGTATAAGTCCTGTATAACTATAAGTGGTATTGCATGAGCTTTGCATGTCTCCTAGATCAGCCTAAGCTGCTCTGCTATAGCTACCTCTATCAGCCTAAGCTGCTAGAACACTATTACTTCACTAATAAGAGATAACTGGACCTGGTATAAGGTGTAAGTACCCAAGGTACCCACTGCAAACCAGGCCAGCCTCCTACAATAATGCTAAACATTGGCTGTGAAAAACCTGCACCCATGCCCACTGTCACTTGAAATGAGCCCATGGCCAGGAAATGGACTGCAGAGAGCACCTGTACTTCAGTAGGGATGGCATTCTGATTCCGAATAGCCGGTCTCAGAGCTGGATCCAGTAATGCACAAAGTTCATGAATAGTAGCAAGAGTGAGTCTGTAATTGATAATGATGTGATGCTCCACTATGGTCCTCAAATCAACAAGTGGTCTGTACACCGATGGGGCCCTCCCTCGCCACAAGCGCCTGTACCTAGGAGGAGCTGAAAACACGTATGAGGAACACACATACATCTGCACACATTGTTTCTCATTCAGCACTGCTGGAATGATTGTCGATGACACAAATGCTTAGTATGTGTGACATTACAGCAACCTTACCACAATGATGTATCAGGACTGTTCAGGTGAAGTAATGTATATTGGTTCATGCCTATGGGTGTGTAGGGGACAATAGGGCCTTCATTGTGCTGATGAGGGTTTTACAACTGCGTAGTTAAGGCCAAAATGTATGCCCCCTGTAATCCAGAAATGTAGTGGTGGAAGTGAGCTAATTCCGCTAGCAGTTGATGTAATAGCGTAAGGCGGTGTTTACAGCTGTGCGCAAATACATTGGTTAACATGGTTGTCAATGGGCATTCTTAGCGTATCATGATCTCTGCCGGAGGTGACGGTGTACACCGCCGCAGTGCGTACGTGAAGTCGTCACCCCAACTTCACTTCACTCCCAGATCTCGCGCATGCAGGTACTCCACTGAGGGTACAGCTGTGTCCTGCCTCTGGTCATGGAAATGGCACATGTTGCAGGGGAAAGGGCCCCGGCCTTCACCAACATGGAATTGGAGAAGCTCGTGGACGGGGTCCTGCCCCTGTACTCCAAGCTCTACGGTCGACCAGAGGTACAGGTGAGTAGGAGTATTGGGGGCATAGATGTGTATAATGGTGGTAGATGGCTGCATACATGTGTGCACGTGTGACACTGTATAGTCCAGGGTTCCTGACATGCTGCGTGTGTGTGCTGTTAGGATGTTTGAAATGTGTCCACCCCCTCCTCCCAAGACACTCAAACGCACCAAAACACCCACCCAACACTCATCCACCACACCTCAGCACACTGTCCAGTCACCTGCAACCACGTTACACACACACCTACACCTGTCACGACCACTCCCTCTACCTCCATTCCCATGCACCTAAAAAACATTTCCGATCCTGTGTAGATCTATTTGATCCCACTGGCCCACCCCATCTTGTCCCTAAACGTGCCCACCTATTTGCCCTGTCCACACCTCTCACATCACAGCCCGCCCCTGTCTGCCCTTCCCATTCCTGTGCTACCTCCCCTGTGAGGAAGAGACCCTGTGCTGGCCCAGGAACATCTGCCGCACCCCAGGCCAAGTCCACTCCACCAGCTGCTGTCACAAAACCCAAGCCACCTCCACCTTCCAAACGTAAATCTAAGTCCCCCCTCCCAGTCGTAAGTCCCCACCTCCACCACCCCTGCCCCTGTTCCCTGAGGTACCTGGATGCCCCATTGTTGCCCCCATGAGGTGGAGTACCGTTACACTTGTGGGAGTCAAGTTGGGGCCATTGTGGCCCACCGGACTTCTTTAACTATGGACTGGCCATTGGCCTTATTTGCACTTCTGTTGCTCAGTGAGCAGAATAAAGGCTAATGTGTGGCCTGTGTTGTTTAAGGCACACTCTGGATCTGTGGTCTCTTGTTTCATTGTTTGGGGGTGTTGGGCACATGTATGTACTTTGGGCAGGTTGGATTTGCCTTGTGTTGGGTAAGTACCTCTTGCTGTGGGGTGTATGGCTTGTGCTGCTGTGAATGGTTGTGGGAGCGTTGCAGGGTAGGTGGAGTGGATGGGTATGTAACTGTGCCCTTTCTTCCCTTGTTTAGTAGGTTGCAGGACTTACCGTTATCGTCTTCCTCGGCCGTCTCGGTCGTGGAGGTATATGGCCAGGAGCAGGGCTGGCATGATCTGCAACTATCTCTCCATGTCTGCTTCGGCGTGTTGTGTGAGCCTCCGGTGAGTGTCTCCTTATATTTGGTTTGTTTCCGCCTGGCTTTGCATGGCAGTGGTTCCCGCCCCGGAACTGATGGCGGTCTAGTGCTTCATTATTTGATGGGCAGGTAGGGCCTTTCCGTCGGCCTGTGGGCGGGCTCTGCCGTCGTTGTCGGCACTCCTCTGCTGACGGTGAGTGGTTTTCAGGATCCCTGCGTTTCAGTTGGTTCATTATTTGGCGGCTCGGACCGCACGTCTGTTGGCGGTTGTCACCGCCACTGCCCGCGGTGCGGTGTTTACTGCCGTTTTCATAATGAGGATCTGTGTGTTTGAAAATGCCACTTTTAGAAAGTGGACATTTTCTTGCTTGAACCATTTTTGTGACTCTGCCTGTTTGTGAATTCCCTGTCTGGGTTAGTTTGACAGTTGGGCTGTTTGCACCTCTCTCCAGACAGTGACACAAAGGGGGCAGGGGTGTAGCCTGCATATTCTAATGAGCCATCTGTGCTAGGAGGGAGGGGAGTTGTGGTCACTCGCACCTGAAGAGGCTGTGCCTGCCCTCACACAATGCAGTCACCAACTCCCTGGTGTGTGTCTGAGTCCTTGCCTGGGCCAGGCAGGATTTCACAAACAAGTGAGACTTTTCTTTGAAGTAAGCCTACTTCAAAGGCCAAAATGGGTATAAGAAGAGGACCCAAAACCACAGACTTCAGACACTTCTTGGAGTAAACACTCTACCTCACAGACACATCTGGACAAGAAACCTGCTGGTGAAGAATCCTTGAACCAGACCTGCCAAGAAGAACTGCCTGGCTGCCCAAAGGTCTCATTGGAACCACTTTTCTGAAAAGGACTGCTTCCTTGCTGTTGCCCTGCTGCCTTGCTGCTCTTTGGCTGTGCTGAGAAGTGCTCTCCAAGGGCTAGGATAGAGCTTGCCTCCTGTTGCCTGAAGTCTCAGGACCAAAAGGATTTCACTCCTGCAACTGGACTCCTTGTACGGCGAAAATTCGATGCACAGTCTGCTAAAAATGGTAAAACAGCCTGCCCCGCAGTGAGAAATTCACCGTACGCCGAACCGTAACGACGCAGGCCGACTTCGCAAGGAGAAGATCGACGCAGCACCTGCATTGTGACCAGAACTTTGACGCACAGCCCACCGGATCGATGGACAGCCGACCCGGGACGACGCAGCCCGACTTCCAGAGAGGAATCAACGTAGCGCCTGCCGTGCAGGAGAAATTTCCACGTAATGCTCACTGGATTGACGCAGTGCTTGTGATTTCGCCCCGCAAGACCAGGATTCCACACACCATCCCCGGGGCGCCAGGAAACTCCGCAACCCGAAGAGGAACCGCATCCGCGCACCAGAAATCCATGCAAAGTCTTCCCTTGCATGGAAAATAACAAAGCAAGTCAGTGTGCGAAGGGGCGAAACCGATGCACACCTCCCTGTTTTCCACGCATCGCCTCCTCTGCGGTTTGTTTTTCAAAGACTTAAGACACTTTGGCCCTCATTACAACCCTGGCGGTCGGTGATAAAGCGGCGGTAATACCGCCAACAGGCCGGCGGTAAAAAAAATGGGATCACGACCACGGCGGAAACCGCCAACATAGACAGCCACTTTAAAACTCTGACCGCCATGGCGGTAGCAACAAACACGGCAGGGGTCACCGCCAACAGACAGGCGGAAGACAATGTACCACCCACTCTTTCACAACCCGCCAATCCGCCAGCTTTTCCAGGGAGGTACCAATGCCATCAAAAGCACTGCGGAAACAGGACACAGAAGGGAAACCGCTCACCTCTCGACACCCAACAAAGAACCAGGACGTCATGGAGCTTGTGCACGTACTGCCCATGATGGTCTATCTCCTCATACACGAGGAATAACACAGGAGGCGGCGGCGATGACCACAGTGAGTACTGCACCTAGCACACAGGGGAGGGGGGAGGAAAAAGAGAGTGACATACACATGCAACATGCAACACCCCCACCCTCACCCCCAATACCATAAAAAAACACATGTAGCAACATTACATCTACACCCCATTACCTCCTGGAAGAATGCAAAGACAAAAGGAATTGAGATAAAACAGTGATATTTTGAAATATGCAGATGAAGTTAATGATTTTAAAAACAGTATATACAAACATTTACAATTTGTACATAAGGCCGTACACTGTCCCTTGCAAATGTCCATGGACCACAGGGCCCAAAAATCATGGGCGAAGCCCACACTTGACTCCTGTCTCAAAACGGAGAGCACTGCAGGGGCTTCAGGTTGTAAACACACAGGCACCTCAGGGGGAAGGCGAAGGGGAGGCACCTCAGCCGGAAGATGGTTCTATGCCACTGTTCCTGGAGGGGGCAACATGCCCATAGCAATGTCCTGAGGAGTGCAAAGCCACAGTCTCTCAAGACTCTCAAGTGGGTGCTTTGCCCACTGCTTGGTCCTGAGGAGTGCAAAGCCACAGTCTCTCAAGTCTTTCCAGTGGGTGGTTTGCCCACAGGTTTATCCTGGGGATTGCAGAGCCACAGTTTCACAAATCTTTCCAGTGGGTGGTTTGCCCACTGCTTTATCCTGGGGAGTGCAAAGCCACAGTATCTCAAGTCTCTCAAGTGGGAGCTTTACTGCTTGGTCCTGGGGAGTGCAAAGCCACAGTATCTCAAGTCTCTCAAGTGGGTGCTTTGCCCACTGCTTGGTCCTGGGGAGTGCAAAGCCACAGTATCTCAAGTCTCTCAAGTGGGTGCTTTGCCCACTGCTTGGTCCTGGGGAGTGCAAGGCCACAGTCGCTCAAGTAGATGGCTTCTCCACTGGTTCTGGAGGGGGCCTTGTGCCCAGTCTGCTTCATCCTGCCAAGAATAGTATTAGTGGATGCATTTCTCCACTGGGTCTGGAGGGGGCCTTGTGCCCAGTCTGATTCATCCTGCCAAGGATAGTGATAGAGGATGCATCTCTCCACTTGTTCTTGAGGGGGCATTTTGCCCAGTGATGCTGCACTTGGGGTATGGCAGTTCACATTCCCTCACCTGGGTGTCTGAGGCACGAGATTTGCAGGGAACTTGTAGCATGATACTCCTTGGAGGCAGGGCCAGACTCCATCCTGTGGTGACTAAGGCTGCAAACAGGTGGTAGTTCCGGTGCTGGTGGGGGTGCTTCAAGAGGTGGTGTCAGGCTCCAGGCAGGCTCCTGCAGCCTCGGACGGCTGCCCACTGGGGATGCTGAAGCAGACAGTTGTTGTGGCAGAGGCGGTGCAGGTGGCGGTGCAGATGGTGGTACATGTGGCTGTGCTTGAGGCGGTGTCTGTGGAGGGAATGCTGCCGGTGCTGGCCGCGGTGCAGGTGCTGGTAGTGGTGGAGGGAAACACCAGGTCATCTCCTGCAGCCTCAGATGGCTACCCACTGGGGATGATGCTGCTGACAGTTGTTGTGGCAGCGGCGGTGCTTGTGGCGGTGCCTGCAGCGGTGCTTGCCGCGGTACAGGTTGCAGGGCTGTCAGTACTGATGGTGGGCACCAGTCCCTCACCTGGATCCTCTGAGGCCTGAAGATCCTTGCCTTGGGTTTTCTTCCCCTTCCCCACAGATGCTGCTGGAACCTTGGCACTGGCAGCCTGAGTTTTGGAGGAGGCCTTGGTGGGTGGGTCATGCTTCTTGGCCGTGCTGCATGCTGGCCCCATCTTCACCTTGGCAGGTGGCGGAATGGGTTGGTCGTTTGCAGGTGTCGGTGGCACACTGCCTGCCCTGACGGGTGCCCCCTTTGATCCTCTGGGACTTGCAGGTACCACAACATCCGCCGACTTGATGGCTGAGGTGCTGTCCTGGGATCTGGACACCCTGGCCCAAGGGGAAGGACGGAGGGGGAAGGGTAGGGAACAGGTCAATGCTTGCCAGGAAACATTTTTTAGACACACTGGAACTGGAAGATGGAGAAGGTTTGGGAGTGGAGGAAGAGGGAGTGGTTGTAGAAGGTGTACGTCTGCTGAGTTTGGGTAAAGGTGCATGGGTTGGATGCTGTTGTGAGGTGGATGGCTGTTGGGTGGGTGGGTGCTTGCGTTTGTGTACTTTGGGAGGAGGGGTCACAGACAAACTGGGAGAGGACACAGGGGACGTGTGCATGGTTGTGGGGGTATTGACTGCTCCTGAGGGCTGTGTTGTGATGGGCATGCTGGTGATGGAGGTAGTGGTTGAAGATGTAGTGCATGCAGGTGTGAGTGTAGATGCTACTGGGAGGGAGGTGGATGAAAGGAGGAGGGGGACACGGTGGAGGCAGTGGATGTTGGTGTCTTTGCATGGGCATGGTGCTTGTGTGAGTGCCTGTGAGATGAAGTGTGGTGCTTATGTTTGACTGAGCCACTTTTGTGTGGTGATTTGGGTACATGCTGCTCAGAAGGTCTGCTTGGGATAGGCTGAGGTAGAGGGGATTGGGTCTGGGTATTGGAAGTTGGAGGGGGGAGGCTAGACACAGGGACAATGGCTGCCATCAGTGCTGAGGCCAAAGCCTGAAATGCTCTCTGTTGGGCCACCACGCCAGAGTGAATGCCCTCCAGGTGTGCATTTGTTTGTGGCAAATGCCTCTCGACACCCTGTCTGGCATTCAGTATGGTTGACTGCCCAACGGAGAAGAATCTCAGGCGGTCAATGGCCTCCTCACTGAGGGCAGCAGGGCTGACTGGGGCAGATCCTGAGGTGCCTCGGGCGAAGGAGATGCCCACCCTCCTTGGTGAGCGGGCACGGGAAACACACTGAGAGGCTGCTGGGAGGGCGGTGCTGGTAGGGGGTGGCGGCTGTACCTGTTGTTGGGGTGGGCACAGGGAGCTTCCATCAGAGGAGGAGTCATTGTCAGTGGTCTCCCCTCCTGTCCCCGTCGTGGAGCTCCCCTCGCCCTCCATCCCACTGGTGCCTTCACCCTTGGTGGATTCGGCCTCCAGGCCCATGTGGGATGCAGCTCCCTCCGTCGCCGGTGCCTCTGCTCCTCCGCCTGATGATGCTAATGCACACAAGGACAGGGTGACAAAACAAAAAGGGGGGAAGAGACAGAGGAAGAGACAGAGGATACACTTGGTCAATGCCAGCAACACCACTCTTGTTGGCGTACACAACACACAGGGAGTCGCCCTATGCCCTAGGCCATTCCCATCCATTTACTGAGACAGTCACCAGCCCATGGGGTACAATGACTAATGCCAGCATCTACACACCTGAAACCCACAAGACCCTGCACAGTAGTATGTGGCCACTTACACCATTGGGGTAGGAGTGAGCCTCAGCCTGCCCAACAAGGGACCTACCCTGCCATGACCGCCCTGGCCTAGGGGCACCCACAGCCCACATCAACCACCCAGCTACCACCTAAAGCACGCAAACTCAGCTTTCAGAATCTGTACTCACCCCGTGTGGCTGCTGTGATGCCCTCAAGCGCCCATCCAACTCCGGATAGGCCACCGCCAGGATGTGGAATATCGGGGGGGTCATGGTGCGATGGGCACCCCTTCCACGTTGGGAGGCCAGCCCCAGCTGGGCCTCTGCCATTTTCTTTGTCCAGCGGCACAGGTCCTCCCATCTCTTGCAGCAGTGGGTGCTCCGCCTGTGTTAGACCCCCAGGGTACACACCTCCTTGGTGATGGCACGCCAAATACCCCTTTTCTAGTGGCCGCTGACCTGGAGGGAATAGACAGTATAAAAGGAAATTACTCACCCTTCCGGACTGGCATACCCATTGCCCACCAGTTCTCACCCATGCCCTGACGCACATACACTGACCACCTCTCATGCAGCACTCAGGCCAGGACGCCTCAACACCCCACAACATGTGGATTACATCCACACAACTCCAAACAAGCATTGCCCACACATCATGCTCACAGTGTACCCACCTGTTTGTCTAGAGGACCGTAGAGTAATGTGTACTGGGGTAGGACCCCATCCACCAGTTTCTCCAACTCCTCCGCAGTGAAGGCAGGGGCCCTTTCCCCAGACACATGAGCCATTGTCGCTTCCAGACACAGGTCACAGCAGCACTTGCAGTGTAGGTCCTCTCCTGTTGAAGGTCAGGTAGCAAGTGAGTGAATAGGTGGAAAATGGTGGTGACGTCCGCGGCAGTGCGTACCGTCACTGTCGGCGTACATCGCCATTGGCTCCTGGAACCCAAAGGGCCCAATGATAACCAATGCAAAGTTCTGCGGCGCACAACGCCAGTGCAAATACCTAATTTCCACTTGTCCCTTCTCACAGGTCAGGCAGCCTCCATTTCAGGGGGGCACAGGGCATGGCACCTAACTGCATGACAGCAGACATTTGCACGGCAACTGATTGTCGGATTCACATTTTGTTTCTGTAAAGTAATCAAATCAACATTAGTGCAATATCTGTGGAAATATGACCCTCTGCTCACCGTTCTCTTCCATAGGCTTCAACCGCTGAGGCAGCATATGAGATGGTGGCATCCTCTGGTGTACAGACCCCAGGTGGACCGGTCGACAATGGAGGACAGACACATTATCATGACATACAGACTTGATCGTACCACAATCCAAGAACTGTGTGCCCAATTGGAGCCAGACCTGATGTCAGCTATCCGCCAGCCCACAGGTATACCCCCTCTAGTGCAGGTCCTGTCAGTGCTCCATTTCCTGGCAAGTGGTTTCTTTCAGACAACAGTGGCCATGGCATCAGGGATGTCTCAGCCAATGTTCTCCAACGTGCTGACCATAGTGTAGCCCTACTGAAATGAACAGGTTTACAGGAATAGAAAAAGGTATTACTCGATGAATGTGCAGATGGTGTGTTTGGCGGACCAGTACATCTCCCATGTGAATGCCAAATATCCCGGCTCTGTGCATGATGCTTTATCTTGAGGAATAGCAGCATCCCATATGTGATGGGCCAACTCCAGAGGCACCGGGTGTGGCTAATAGGTGAGCAAAAGGTCCCCACCGAGTATCAGTTGGTATCTGGGTATGGGGTTGTCCCTAAGGGTTAGTGTGTATCTAACAGTTGTCACCCTATATTTGTAGGTGACTTTGGTTACCCCAACCTCTCATGGCTACTGAACCCAGTGAGGAAGGCCAGGACAAGGGCAGAGGAACGTTAGAATGTGGCACATGGGCCTACAAGGAGGATAATTGAGAGAACCTTTGGCCTCCTGAAGGCCAGGTTCCGGTGCCTCCATCTGACAGGTGGCTCCCTGTACTACTCACTCAAGAAGGTGTGCCAGATCATTGTTGCATGTTGCACAACCTGGCCTTGAGACGCCAGGTGCCTTTTCTGCAGGAGGATATGTCTTGTGGCAGTGGTGGAGCCTGTGGACAGTGATGAAGAGGAGGCAGAGGAAGAAGATGTTGACAACACAACAAATATAATAGAGCAGTACATCCAGTGACACACAGGTTAGACTGGAACTTCACTTAACATGTCAGTGATCTGTTGGACATTGTACATGGCAGCCTCTTATCCTATGTCTATGGTCACTGACTGTTACCTTTGGATTCTCTATTTTCAGATCTGTGTGCCCTATTCTGGCTCCTGCTATATATACTGGTGCCCACCAAAGGTTATCCTGTAGTATATTTCACTGTACATATACTTTGCAATGCTTTGGAAATGTTTTGCAAAAACATTTGAGATTCATTACACTGACTCCAGTATGATATTTGATTCAAGGGTGTTTATTTATGTGCCAATAAGTATAGGGGTATGTGCAAGGGGCTGGGGTGGTGGTGGAGGGATATTCAGGGTAGAGTCCAGTCTCTGGGCATCACAGGTGCATTGTCCAAGAGGGCATTGGAAGTGGAGCAATGTCAGTTCAAGGTGGACAGGGTAACAGGGTGGGAAAGAAGGGTGACTATCAGGAGAGTCCTATTTCCTGGTGGGGGTCTTGGCAATGTTCTCTGCCTTCTGCCTGGATCACAGGGACCGTTTGCCTGGTGGTTCTCCTTCTGCAGGGTGTAGGGTGGTAGTGGCCTGTAGTTCCTGTGGCGGTGCCTCCTGTCCACTAGCGTTGGCGGAGGTGGAAGGCTGTTCCTCGGTTTGGCTAGTGTCAGGGGCCCTTTGTTGTGCCACTGCCTCCCTCATGGTCTTGCCCATGTCAGCCAGCACCCCTGAAATGGCGACCAGGATGGTGTAGATTTTTTGGTAGGTCCTACCTGATCCCCTGGTACTGTCCCTCCTGCAGACGCTGGGTCTCCTGCAACTTGCCCATTACCTGGCCCATGGTCTCCTGGGAATGGTGGTATGCTCCCAGGATGTTGGAGAGTGCCTCGTGGACAGTGGGTTCCCTGTGCCTGTCCTGCTCCTGTCACACAGCTTCCCTGTTGTCCTGTGCCTCTGTCCCCTGAACCGTGTACCCACTGCCACTGACCCCAGGTCCCTGATCGTTCTGGGTTTGTGGGGTTACCTGGGTCCCTGTAGTGGTGGACACACTGCTGATTGACATGTCCTGGGGACAGTGGCATGGGCCCGCTGGGTGGGTGCTGTACTGGTGTTTCCTGACGGGGGTGGCTCTGTGGTGGGTTGGGACTGTTGCAGGGTAACCGACTGTCCATAGGCCCCTGATGGGCCAGGTTGGTCATTGTGATCCAGACGTGCAGAGCTGCTGTCGTCACTGTGGGCCTCTTTGGGGGGGACTGGATGTAGCTGGCACCTCCTCTCCGGGGACGTTGAGTAGGGATCCTGTTGGGATGCAAATGCATTGTTAATGTATCTGCATGTGCCATCTTGTACATGGGTGTGTTTCCCTGTATGATTGTGCTTTCCCTGTTAGCTTGCTTTTGTGTGGGCAGTGAATTTGTGGGCTGTCTGATTCTCCCTACTGGGCATGCTTTGGTGATGGGTGTCCATGCAGGTCTGTGGGTGGTGTCCATGCATTGTTGTTCCATGTAGGGCTTGGTATTGGGATGGGTGGGTTGTGATTGTGGGGTATATGTGAGGTGATGGAGTGATGGGAGTGAGGGTAAGGGTGGGGGTATGTAATGACATGCAGGTAGGGTGGGGGATGTAGTATTAAAAGTTTTACTCAACAGAGTCCAGTCCTCCTGCTACTCCTGCGAGGCCCTCAGGATGCATTATTGCCAAAACTTGCTCCTCCAATGTTGTTAGTTGTGGGGGAAGAGGTGGGGGTCCACTGCTAGTCCTCTGTACAGCAATCTGGTGTCTTGCAACGACGGAACGCACCTTCCCCCGTAGGTCGTTCCACCTCTTTCTGATGTCATCCCTAGTTCTGGGGTGCTGTCCCACTGCGTTGACCCTGTCCACGATTCTCCCCCATAGCTCCATCTTCCTTGCAATGGACGTATGCTGCACCTGTGATCCGAATAGCTGTGGCTCTACCCGGATGATTTCCTCCACCATGACTCTTAGCTCCTCCTCTGAAAACCTGGGGTGTCTTTGGGGTGACATGGATGTGGTGTGAGTGATATGTGCGATGATGTGTGAGGATGTGTGGGGTGATGTGTAGGGTGATGTGTTGTGGTGTATGCTGTGATGTACGTGAATGGTGTACGGGTGAGGGTGTTCTGTGCCTTTGATTGAGTGGGTGCTCTTGCTTGTCTCTCTGTGCTTGGTCTCTTTTTTTTTGCTGTAAGGGGTTGTGGATAATGTGGGTGTGTGTTTTATAGTGGTGTGGGTGTGTGGGTGTGGTGTGTGTATGTGTGTCAGGAGTGTGTAGTTTGAATTGTGATGTGGTTTTGTAGTTGTGTGTGTATTTTGAGCGCAGCAATGTGTACCGCCAATGGTTTACCGCAGTTGAAAGACCACCGCAGTGATTTGTGGGTCGTGATACTGTGGGCGTATTCCTGTTGGCATAACAGTGTGGGTTTTGGTACCGCCAGTTTATCACTGACCTTTAGTGTGGCGGACTTGTGTGGGTGTCTGTATAGTGGCGGATTTCTCAGTATGGGTCATAATACCCGTAGCGGAATACCGGCGTGGTCACGGTATGATGGCGGCCGTCAGCACGGCGGTAGGCGGCATTTACCACCAGGGTTGTAATGAAGGCCTTTATATCACTTTTACAGTGATATCTCAACATGTACCTATTGCATTTTAATTGTTTTGACCTGCATCTTATTAGATAAGTATTATGTATTTAATTATATATTTTTCTAAACACTGTGTGGTGTATTTTTGTGGTGCTATATGGTGGTATTGTGTGATTTGTTGCACAAATACTTTACACATTGCCTTCTAAGTTAAGCCTGACTTCTCAGTGCCAAGCTACCCGAGGGTGGACACAAGATAATTTAGACTGAGTGTGACTTACCGTGACTAGAGTGAGGGTCCTTGCTTGGACAGGGGGTAACCTGACTGCCAACCACAGACCCTATTTCTAACATCCCTCATATGTGATTTTTGAGTGTGAGCGATCCTCACAAGCTGGGACTCTGCAGGAATAGATATTGACCTGGGATAGGCCTCATAATGTTAGTGTACACTCATAGGAAATATCTGTGTGGTTTACTGTCTTGTTTGCAGTGACACTCCATTTTACACTTATAGTGAAGGCTGCCTTAAAATGCAGCTTCGTTTCTCTTTAGCCTACAGAGGCCAGTGACATATCGACTTGGGGCATGACCTGTATACAAAAATCAATTTTGCAAGTTTCAAAAAGTTATCTGTACAGCTTATGGATTGTCCAGTGATGTCATAGTTCTCTGGCTCAGTTCAAGATATGAGTCCAGTGCTTTTGTCACCCTGCTGTGGTTAGTTACATTTCTCTCCAGCAGCAGGAACAAAGGCTTCCCCACACAAAGAGAGCAAATAACAGTGCTTCACTCAGCTCCTGAGGAGGAAAGGGTGGGGTAGAATGCTTTGCATAAATTAACCAGCTGCCACACTGTAACAGGGATGGGCCTGCCCAAGTCCAATAAGCAAAGGATGGAGCCCAGACCACTGGAGGCAACACAGGAGGAAACTTCCTTTGAAGATATGATGGGAACAGCTATGGCAGTGATGTCAGTGAGGGACGGAGCTGAGGACCCAAGGCAGATGTGACAAATGATTCCTGGCTGATGCAATTTGGAGATGTACCAGCAGGCTGTGCAGGAAGGTAGGGACAGGAGCAGGGAGGTGATGTGGCACCACAGGATAGGCCTAAGGTGCCCCACTTCTGGAACCATCTTTCCCCAATTAAAAGGTCTTTCACTAGGGGGAGAACTCTCTCTTGGTTGTGATTTTCTACTGAACACTGGGACTGGAGACAGCAGTCACAGACATTTGGAAGGAAGAGCCCCCTGATGGCCATCTGCACTAAAGACTCCCCAGAAGCAGGAACAAAGGCTTCCCCACACAAAGAGAGCAATTAACAGTGCTTCACTCAGCTCCTGAGGAGGAAAGGGTGGGGCAGAATGCTTTGCATAAATTAACCAGCTGCCACACTGTACCAGGGATGGGCCTGCCCAAGCCCACTAAGCAAAGGATGGAGCCCAGACCACTGGAGGCAACACAGGAGGAAACTTCCTTTGAAGATTTGATGGGAACAGCTATGGCAGTGATGTCAGTGAGGGACGGAGCTGAGGACCCAAGGCAGATGTTACAAATGATTCCTGGCTGATGCAATTTGGAGATGTACCAGCAGGCTGTGCAGGAAGGTAGGGACAGGAGCAGGGAGGTGATGTGGCACCACAGGATAGGCCTAAGGTGCCCCACTTCTGGAACCATCTTCCCCCAATTAAAAGGTCTTTCACTAGGGGGAGAACTCTCTCTTGGTTGTGATTTTCTACTGAACACTGGGACTGGAGACAGCAGTCACGGGCATTTGGAAGGAAGAGCCCCCTGATGGCCATCTGCACTAAAGACTCTGACTTCAGTTGACCCCGGGGCCATTGGGGCTCTCCTCAGGACAAGGGAAGATGATCCCCTTACTCCCCTGAGGGCTAGTAGGGGGAAAGACTGGGATTCTGCACCAAGGAGGAGAGAGGCCCAGAGGAAACCAAGGGCAAAGGCTGGTGGAGGGCGCTTGTGGAACCAGCTCTCTGCAAAGCTCACCACCTTAGGGGCAGGAAGCCTAAGGAGAGTGCTCTAGGTGGCTAGGGCTCACCACTAGGAGCAAAACTAGATCACGTAAAATGGCCCAAATGGACCTGAGATATCAGCAGGCAAAGAATTTGACCTTTTATCCCCCCACCCCAGCGAGGCCTGGATCATGTGGAGCTCTGCTGCCTGAGCCTTTCCACCCCCCTGGGATGGGCCAGGACCTGGGGTCGCTGCAAGGAGACTCCCTGATTGTTATGTCTGGAGGGATCATGCTTGGAGCCCCCTCCCCAGTGCACAGTGGGCCTGGGGACCCCATCACTCAGGCAGGCTTATTCATTGATGGGCTCAGGATGCCCACCTCTGGGCCCCCCGTCGGGAGGTGAATGTTAGGGAAGCACTGTCCTACGTCTACAATTCTAGGCCCCAGGAGAAGGAAGTGTAGGGGGAGCGCTGCTGTGCTCCTTCCAGTAGTTGATGGCCTGTCCTGCTCCTTGTACATATGTCCAGGGGGAAGCTGCCATGACCACTAGCACCTTGCCACAGGAGCGGACAGGGCAGAGGAAACCTGCCCATTCTTGCAGCAGCATGATGGAGTCCTGCAAGCATGGGAAGCCAGCCGGGGTAGCCATGGGTGGGCTCCCTGGGCTGCCACCCACCATTGGCAGTGCAGGGGTCGTCTGGGTGGGACCAGCCACCTCCAAAGAAAAAAAGATAGAAACAAAAGGCCATGCAGCGTAATGTTCCACGGCAGAAATAAACAAAAAAAGAGGAAGTGGCTGTCGCTGGCTCACCGTTAGTGACACTCATTGATTATTCACTGCTCCCAGAGGAGTGTCCAATAATGCCCTGCAGGGCTGTAACTGACTAACACCTTTCTACTGCTTGTGGTGGTCCCTGGACAGTGGGGTCCTCACAGAATATCTAAAAAAGAGCATGGGGAAGCTACAGAGGCAACACAGCTCCCCCCTTGGGCCCAAGGAACTGTTTGTAAAGGTTTTGAACCTAAGACTGACAAATCTAAGAACACATGACCACCCCAAATGGTAAATCAAGCACCTCTTAGGCTGAAACGTGTGCTCTTCAGCCAGGAGTGTAGCACTCTCTAGGGGCAAAATCTATGGCTGAAACTACTGTGGCCTAAAGTTATCTTAAAAGAGTAGGGGCCCGACTCACAAAGGTATACTTAGATGTTTGATCTAAGATTAGACCAAACGTATAACTTTACGACTTTGGGAATTCACAAAGGGCATTAACAAGTGGTATCTTTAGATCCGCACTCGGGTTATTGGAAGAATAATGTTCACAGTGATTACTGATCAAAATGTATAGCTTTATTGTCATTTTTTTATAATTTATTGGAAGAATAATGTTGAAACTGATTACTGGTCAAAAGATCTATGTTTTATCAAAATTAATAAGTGCATTTACACATGATTATTTTTCTTTATTTTTTTTCCCCTATAATTATGATACTTTGACATGTGGTTTGTTGGTCTGGACCCTGTTATGTGGTCAAGGTGGTTACGCAATGCCTTCACATAGTATTTCAAGGTGGTTACGCAATGTCGTCACATAGGTGGTCATTCTGACCCTGGCGGTCTTTGACCGCCAGGGCGGAGGACCGCGGGAGCACCGCCGACAGGCCGGCGGTGCTCCAATGGGGATTCCGACCGCGGCGGTAAAGCCGCGGTCGGACCGGCACCACTGGCGGGGTCCCGCCAGTGTACCGCGGCCCCATTGAATCCTCCGCGGCGGCGCAGCTTGCTGCACCGCTGCGGGGATTCCGACCCCCCCTACCGCCATCCAGATCCCGGCGGTCGGACCGCCGAGATCCGGATGGCGGTAGGGGGGGGCGCGGGGCCCCTGGGGGCCCCTGCAGTGCCCATGCCACTGGCATGGGCATTGCAGGGGCCCCCGTAAGAGGGCCCCTACATGTATTTCACTGTCTGCTGCGCAGACAGTGAAATACGCGACGGGTGCAACTGCACCCGTCGCACAGCTTCCACTCCGCCGGCTCGATTCCGAGCCGGCTTCATCGTGGAAGCCTCTTTCCCGCTGGGCTGGCTGGCGGTCTGAAGGCGACCGCCCGCCAGCCCAGCGGGAAAGTCAGAATTACCGCCGCGGTCTTTCGACCGCGGAACGGTAACCTGACGGCGGGACTTTGGCGGGCGGCCTCCGCCGCCCGCCAAGGTCAGAATGAGGGCCATAGTATTTTCATCAGCCTTCTGTACCTTTGTGAATTACTGTGTAGTACTGAGTAATGTGTCTGTAGTAAATGTACTTTTCATTTTTCAAAAGAAAAAGTACAGACTGGACACTCATTTGTGTTATTACTGTGTGCCAGCAAATGATGATCACTAGCCCACACCACCTCCCTTGAGTATGCCGTGGACTTCTTTGCTCCCTACCCTGAGAGTCAAGTGCTACAATGGGGTATTTCATCCCCAGTGGAGGTCAAAGGCAGACCCATTACTTGTGAAAGCCATACAACTAATGCCTGTTTCCTTAAACATCTAATTCTGATATTATAAACCACCCACCCCTTAACCCTAAAACTCCTTTACTATCCTTACAAAGAAACCACTCATGAGTCCTTAAACTCCTTTCAACCCCTTTTCACAACATGTTCCGCAGCCCTACAAACTGTTTGCTACCCCTTTGCACTACACATTCATGAAACCGAAAAACTCAGTTTGGCCCAAATCAACTACTCATCCCAGAATCCCACAAACTCCTTACTACTCTTGTACACTATCTACCCTTGAATCCAAAAAACTCTTACAACCCCTATGCACTACCCATTGCTTAATCCTAGAAAACTGTTCCCATTTGTAAAAACCACTTACTCCTTGATGGAAATTGGGTCTCTAATTGTCAGAGGTATACACCCTTGTCCACGTAAGGAGCTCAATCCTAGTCACAACACAACTCAAATTATCCTGTGCTCACCCTCTCGTAGCTTGGCACAGAGGAGGCAGGCTTAACTTAGAAGGCAACGTGTAAAGTATTTGTGCAATAACTCATAGAGTAACACAGTGAAAACATCACAAAAATAAACCACACAGGTTTAGAAAAATAGATAATATTTATCTGAAGAAAATAAGGTAAAAACGATGAAGATCTAATGTACACAAGCTAAGTTATGAGTTTTTAAAGATTAAGGCGGTCATTACAACATTGGCGGTAAAAGCCACTTACCGCCATGCAGAAGACCGCCAACACACCGCCGCGGCCGCGGAAATCCGCCACAGCTACTATCACCCACAGCACGGAATCCGCCAAAATTCAGACACCCACACAAGTCCGCCACTCCAAAAGTCAGTGATAAACTGGTGAAAACAAAACCTCCACCATCACGCCAACAGAAATACGCCCACACTATCACGACAAACAAATCCACGCAGCGGTCTTTCAACTGCGGTATTCCACTAGCAGTACACACCGCCACGCTCAATATACAAACACATATATAAAACACAGCTACATTGGACAATTCGAAACACACACACCTGATACACATACACACACCACTCCCACACACCCAATACAATATAAAACACACACCCACATCACCCACAAACCCTTACGACAACATAACCGAGAGACGGCCAGAGAGAGACACTACAGTCCACAACCAAGCATCCACAGGCACAAAATACCATCACCAACAGAACTTCCACGCACCTCACACAACACACCACTACATATCAGCACACCTATCACCACACACACCACCCCATGGCACGGCAAAGACACCCCAGGTTCTCTGAGGAGGAGATCAGGGTCATGGTGGAGGAAATCGTCCGGGTAGAGCCACAGCTATTCGGAGCACAGGTGCAGAACACCTCCATAGCTAGGAAGATGGAGCTATGGCGAAGAATAGTGGACAGGGTCAACGCAGTGGGACAGCACCCAAGAAATAGGGATGATATCAGGAAGAGGTGGAACGACCTATGGGGGAAGGTGCGTTCCGTGGTCTCAAGACACCATCTTGCGGTTCAGCGGACTGGCGGTGGACCCCCACATCCTTCCCCACAACTAACAACATGGGAGGAGCAGGTCTTGGCGATTCTGCATCTTGAGGGCCTCGCAGGAGTAGATGGAGGAATGGACTCTGGTAAGTCAAAGCTTTACTATTACATCCCCCACCCTACCTGCATGCCATCACATACCCCCACCCTCACCCTCAACCCCATCACTCCAACTCCTTACAAATGTCCCAATATCACAAACCACACATCCCAACACCAAGCCCTGCATGCAACAACAAAGCATGGACACCCATCACCAAAGCATGGCCACTGCACATACCCATACACCCCCTAAACCAGCATCACACAAGGTCCCACACAGGAATGCAATCACTGGGGTACACAGTCACCCACCCATTGCAAACCATGCCTCACACAGATGTAATAAACATCCTTTTATACCCCTGCAGGACCCCTACCCAACGTCACCGGACAGGAGGGTCCACACATGTCCACACCACCAACAGAAGAGGCCCACAGTCATGACAGCACCTCTGTCCAACTGGATCTAGATGACCAGCCTGGCCCATCGGGGACCTCGGGACATTCGGTTCCCCTCACACATTCACAGGCCACTACAGAGCTTCCCCCCTCTGGAAACACCAGCACAGCACCCACCCAGCGGGCCCATACCTCTGTCTCCAGGACAAGTCAAGCAGCAGTGTGTCCACCACTACAGGGAACCCAGGCTAACCCACCACCCCAACAACAACAGGGACCTGGGGGCAGTGGTAGTGGGCACACAGTCCAGGGGACGGAGGCCCAGGAACACAGGGGAACTGGGAGGGCTGCTGTGCGACAGGGGGAGGACAGGCCAAGGGAACCCCCTCTCCACGAGGCCCTCTCCTCCATCATGGGAGCCTACCACCACTCCCAGGAGATGATGGCAACGGTACTGGCCAAGGTTCAGGAGACCCAGCGCCTGCAGGAGGAACAGTATTTGGGCTTCAGGGAGGAACTCTGAACTATCAATTCCACCCTGGGCACCATCGTAGGGGTGCTGAAGGAATTACTCAACACCAGGAGGGACACTGTGGCACAACAAGGGGCCCCTGACACTAGCATGGACGATGAACTGCCCACCACCTCTGCCGGCGCTAGTGGACAGGACGCCCGCCACAGGACCACCACACCAGCACCCCACCCCCTGCAGAGGGAGAACCACCACGCAAACGGTCCCTGAAATCCAGGACAAAGACAGAGAATGATGCCAAGACCCCGCCAAAAAACGAGACCAACCTGAATGTCATCTTTCTGTCCCACTTTGTCACCCTGTCCATCCTCAAACTGCCCCAGCTCCACTTCCTATGTCCATTTGGGCAATGCACCTGTGAGACTAATAGACTGGACTCTGCCATGGACATTCCTCCACCATCACCCCTCACCATTTTACAACCCCCTCCAATATTGATCACTTAAATAAACACCCTTGAAGCATAAAACAATCTGGAGTCAGTCTGTGATTTAGAAATTGTGTATTAGCAATTACAGTGACAAAATGCTCTTTCAATTGTAATGGCAACATACCTATGTCACACAGCTCTAGTCCATGAGGAAACAAAGCAGATGTCACACAGTGGGGCCCACATCTGTGAAAACGTAAGGGAAAGTGAAAACTCAGTGACCATACACTGGGTGAAAACGACAGACAGTAGAGAGGTAGTAGTGTTAAAGTACATGTAATAGGCAGGTCTGTACTCTTACCTGTGTCTCACTGGAAATATTGCCCAATAACCGAGTTCCTGTTGTCCATGTCCTCTTCTTCTGCTTCCTCGTCTTCACTGTCCACAGGCTCCACAGCTGCAACAACACCGCCATCTGGACCATCCACCTGCAGAAAAGGCACCTGTCATCGCAAAGCCAAGTTGTGAAGCATACAGCAGGCCACGGTGATCTGGCACACCTTCTTTGGTGAGTAGAATAGGGATCCACCTGTCATATGGAGGCACCGGAACCTGGCCTTCAGGAGGCCGAAGGTCCATTCTATAATCTGCTGAGTTCGCCCATGGGCCTCATTGTAGCGTTCCTCTGCCCTTGTCCTGGGATTCCTCATTGGGGTCAGGAGCCATGACAGGTTGGGGTAACCAGAGTCACCTGCAAATGGCGAGGGACAACTGTTAGACACACACTAACCTGTAGGGATATACCCAGACCCAGACAACCATTCCCACTGTCTTGCTTCCAGGTGCTCACCTAATAGCCACACCCGGTGCCTGTGGAGTTGCCCCATCACATAAGGGATGCTGCTATTCCGCAGAATGTAAGTGTCATCCACTGAGCGAAGGAACTTGGCATTCACATGGGAGATGTACTGGTCTGCCAAACACACCATCTGCACATTCATGGAATGATAACTCTTCCGGTTTCTGTACACCTGTTCACTCCTGCGTGGGGGGACCAAGGCCACATGTGTCCCATCAATGGCACCTATGATGTTGGGGATATGTCCCAGGGCATAGAAATCACCTTTCACTGTAGGCAAATCCTCCACCTGAGGGAAAACGATGTAGCTCTGCATGTGTTTCAGCAGGGCAGATATACTCTGGACAACACGTTGGAAAACATAGGCTGGGACATCCCTGATGCTATGGCCACTGTTGTTTGAAATGACCCACTTGCAAGGAAATGGAGTACTGACAGCACCTGCACTTGAGGGGGGATTCCTGTGGGATGGTGGATAGCTGACATCAGGTCTGGCTCCAGCTGGGTACACAGTTCATGGATTGTGGCACAGTCAAGCCTGTAGGTGATGATCACATGTCTTTCCTCTATTGTCGACAGGTCCACCAGCGGTCTGTACACCGGAGGATGCCGCCATCTCCTCACATGTCCCAGCGGACGGTGCCTATGAAGGACAACAGCGAGCACAGAGTCAACCAACTTAGAGGTACGTACCCACAGCTTACACAGAACATGATTCATAATCCGAAAAGTGGCCTGTATGTGTGTTGAGGCTAGGCCTGGGTATGTGTGACTCAGTTAAAAATTAAGCCATGTGGGCCCCTGAAATGGCGGCTGCCTGACCTCTAAATTGGGAGAATGGGATGTGAGGTAACTGCGCTGGCGTTGTACACCGTTGCGGTAGGCGCAGACCGCGGCGCAATGCTGCATTGGTTAACATTGGACCCTATGGGTCCCAGGTGCCAATGACGATGTACGCAGGCGGTGACGGTACGCACCGCCGCGGACGTGACCGCCATTTTCTATCTGTTCAATCACTCGATACCTGATCTTCGACAGGAGAGGACCTACACTGCAAGTGCTGCTGTGACCTCGTTCTGGAAGCGACAATGGCTCGAGTGTCTGGGGAAAGGGCCCCTGCCTTCCAGTACACACTACTCTACGGTCCTCCAGACAAGCAGGTAAGTACATTGGGAGCATGCTGTATGGGCTATGCCTGTGTGGAGTGGGGTGGATGAAAGATGGGGGGGGGCGATTGAGGCGTGCATGAAACGACGATGAATGCATGTGCCACATGGCAAGGGTAGGAATGGGGGCCAATGACTGTGACGGTGCAGTTCATAATAAAATTTCTCTTCCCCCTGTACAATTCATGTAGGTCAGCGCCCACCAGAAAAAAGATATTTGGCGTGCCATCGGCAAGGATGTCCGGACCCTGGGGGTCTACCACAGACGGAGCACCCACTGCCGGAAAAGATGGGAGGACATTCGCCGCTGGAGCAAGAAGACGGCGGAGGCTCAGCTGGGGATGGCCTCCCAATGTGGGAGGGGTGCCCATCGCACCATGACCCCCCTGATGTTCAGGATCCTGGCGGTGGCGTACCCGGAGTTGGATGGGTGCTTGAGGGCATCACAGCAGCCACAAGGGGGTGAGTTCACTCTCATCCTGCTGATTGTGTGCGCAGTGGAGGTGTCTGGGTGGGGGAGGTGGGCTGTGGGTTTCCCTAGGCCAGGGCGAGTTTAGTAGGCAAGGTCCCTCCGTAAGGCAGGCCATGTGGCACCCCACCCCACCTCTGTAGCGTGCCAAGTACACCTAGTCATGCCCCTGTGTCATCCATGTGGGCAGATGTCGTCCATAGCCTTGTAGGCCATGTCCCAGGGATTGAACAGTGGAGCCCAAGAGCACGGCGTAGTGCAGGGGGCTTCTGTGTCTGTTGTGTCCGCCAACGGTAGCGGTAATGCATACACTCAACATGTCTTTCTTCTGCCCCCCCCTTTTTGTGGTCTCCCTGTTCTCGTGTGCATTAGCATCATCAGGTGGAGGAGCTGCGGCACCAGAGCAGGAGGGAGCTGCATCCCAAATGGCCCTGGAGGGCGACACTACGGACTCGGAGTTCACCAGTGGGACGGAGGGCGAGGGGAGCTCCACTGCAGGGACAGGAGCTGACACCAGTGACACAGACTCGTCCTCTGATGGGAGCTCCCTTGTGGTGGCGGCAACATCTGTGCCCCCCGCATCTACAGGTACAGCCGCCACCCCCCCTACCAGCACCGCCCTCCCAGCAGCCCCTCAGCCTTTGCCCCTTGCCCGCTCGCCCAGGAGGGTGGGCATCACCTTCGCCCCAGGCACCTCAGGCCCTGCCCCAGTCACCCCTGCTGCCCTCAGTGAGGAGGCCATTGACCTCCTCAGGTCCCTCACTGTTGGGCAGTCTACCATTTTGAATGCCATCCAGGGTGTAGAAAGGCAGTTGCAACAAACAAATGCATTCCTGGAGGGCATTCATTCTGGTCAGGATGCCCTTCAGCGAGCTTTTCAGACTCTGGCCTCAGCACTGATGGCATCCATTGTCCCCGTCTCTAGCCTCCCCCTCCAACTTCCTCCACCCAGACCCAATCCCCTGTACCCGAGCCTATCCCAAGCACACCTTCAGACCAGCATGCACACACGTCAACACACAAGGGAAGCTCAGGCAAACATAAGCACCACACATCCCACAGGCACTCATGCAAGCATCACACACATGCAGACACACCAACATCCACTGCCTCCACTGTGCCCCCCTCCTCCTCGTCTCCCTTCTCCCTCCCAGTCTCATCTACACTCACACCTGCATGCACCACATCTACAGCCACTACTGCCATCACCAGCACACACACCACCACACCCCGCTCACATGCAGTCACGACCCCCACTACCATTCACACGTCCCCTGTGTCCTTTCCCAGTGTGTCTGTGACGCCACCTCCCAAGATACACAAACGCAGGCACACACCCACCCAACAGCCATCCACCTCACGACAGCCTCCAGCACGTTCACCTTCACCCAAAGTCACCAAACGAACACCTCCTACAACCACAACCTCTTCCTCCACTCCCAAACCCCCTCCAGCTACCCGTCCCAGTGTCTCCCAAAAACCTTTCCTGCCGAACCTTGACTACTTTCCCACACCTCCCCCACCCCATCCGTCTCCCAGGTCCCGACTCTCCAGGTCCCAACCTAGCACCTCAGCCATAACATCTCCGGGACCAGTGGTGCCTGTAGTCACCGGAATCTGGAGTGCACCGGCCACCAGGGCAGCCAGTCTGGCACGGAGCCACAGCACAGACAGTCCCCCACCTGTCAAGCATCAAAAGTTGGCCAGTGCCCGGCGGGAGATGGGGAAGACTCCAGCCACCAAAGCCGCTCCCAGGGGTCCCGGTGGGAGTGTGGAGTCAGCTGCGACACCTTCCAAAGTGGGGAAGGGCCACAAGAAACCCGGCAAGTCTGGGAAGAGCAGCACAGCGGAGAAGACCGCCATCATCCCCGCTGCCCAGGAGGCCACTGCCATCATCCCCGCTGCCCAGGAGGCCACTGCCATCATCCCCGCTGCCCAAGAGGCCACCGCCAGCACCTGCCCCGCTGCCCAAGAGGTCACCGCCAGCACCTGCCCTGCTGCCCAAGAGGCCACCGCCAGCACCTGCCCTGCTGCCCAAGAGGCCACCGCCAGCACAAGCCCCGCTGGGCTAGAGAGGACCGCCAGCACAAGCCCCGCTGGGCTAGAGAGGACCGCCAGCACAAGCCCCGCTGGGCTAGAGAGGACCGCCAGCACAAGCCCCGCTGAGCTAAAGAGGACTGCCAGCAGCTGAGTCTTTGCAGAGGAACCCACCTCCACAAGCACCGCTGAACAGGGCACCGCCGCCTCAAGCACCGCTTAACAGGGCACCACCACCTCAAGCACCTCTGAACAGGGCACCGCTGCCTCAAGCACCGCTGAACAGGGCACCGCCGCCTCAAGCACCGCTGGCCCATGAGCGCCAAGGGTACTGACGCTACTGAGTCCGTCACAAGCAGGATGAAGCACTCTGGGCACCATGCCCCCTCCAGAACCAGTGGAGACTATCATCCACTACCTCTGTCCTTAACAGGATGAAGCACTCTGGGCACCATGCCCCCTCCAGAACCAGTGGAGACTATCATCCACTGCCTCTGTCCTTAGCAGGACGAAGCACTCTGGGCACAATGCCCCCTCCAGAACCAGTGGAGACTGTTATCCACTTGAGAGACTGTGGCTTTGCACTCCCCAGGATGGAACAGTGGGCTACCCACCCACTGTGGAGACTTGAGAGACTGTGGCTTTACACTCCCCAGGATGGAACAGTGGGCAACCCACCCACTGTAGAGACTTGAGAGACTGTGGCTTTGCACTCCCCAGGATGGAACAGTGGGCAACCCACCCACTGTAGAGACTTGAGAAACTGTGGCTTTGCACTCCCCAGGATGGTACAGTGGGCATGTGGCCCTCTCGTGGATTTGGCGTCATGCACTCAACCGGCTGAGGGCCCCCCCCCCTTTCCCTCCCCCTGAGGTGCCTGTTTTCTTGCTCTCTGATGCCCCTGCAGTGTTCTCTCCGTCATGGTCAGGGATCTTGTGTGGGCCTCGCCCATACCGTGTGGGCCCAGTGTTCCACGGACTTCATTGGAGCACTACCTGGACTACTAAGCTTGGTGTATATTTTGTTGAAATGGTATATAAATATTTTTGCGTACTTGCTTTTAATATATTACAATGGTCACACTCATTTTCTTTTGTCTTTGCATTCTTCCGGGGGGGTGCAACTGTAATGTATCATGCTGTATTGGTGTGTGTGTTGTCGTGAGTGAGGGTGGGGGTGGGGGTGTTGCGTGTTGCGTGTGTGTGTCCCTGTTTTTTCCCTCCCCCCTCCCCTGTGTCGTAGGTGCAGTACTCACCGTTGTCTTCGCCGCCGGCGTTCGTGCTCCTGGTAGAGGAGCAAGAAGATAAGGGCTGGCAGGATCTGCAGCTCTGGTTCCATCGCGTCTGGATTCCTCGTGGGGTGTGTAGAGGTAAGCGTTTTCCTTTCGAAGTCCTGTTTCCGCCGTGTTTTTGTCCACGGTGAATCCACCCCGGAAAAGGTGGCAGATTGGTAGGTTGTGATACTGTGGGCGGTACTTTGTCTTCCGCCTGTCTGTTTGTTTGTACCGCTGTGGCGGTCGGAGTGTTAAAGTGGCTGTCTTTGTTGGCGGTTTCCGCCACGGTCGTAATTCCATATTTTTTACCGCCGGCCTGTTGCCGGTCTACTGCCGCTTTAACACTGTCCGCCAGGGTTGTAATGACCACCTAAATCCCAATAAAGAAACACAATAGCTCCAACTGGGGCTATCACGCAGTCGTTGACGGAGTCGTTCCCAATAGTCCGACGCCACAGACACCATTCACGGAGTCGCACAGACACCCAGACACAGTAGCTTTGAAAATAAAGAAACAAAGACGTTGCACGGAGTAGTGGAGGTGTTGCGGCACACAGTAACGGGTGTGGCGTCAGTCACTTATGGCGTCCGGGGAGGTGAGGAGTTAGTTCCACACTGCAAGGCAGGGGGATGCAAGGAGTTGGTTCTGTATGGTTGCAGGGGGAGTTGGTGTGGCGTCACTTCCTTGTGACCCAGTGGAGAGAAATGGCCACTTTCTAGATCAGAATCTACCACTTAAAAGTATATGAGGGCAGTTTGAATGCTAGTCTATGAGAGGAGCAGGCTTCACAGTAGTGGAAAACAAATATTGTGAGTTTTTCACTACTAGAAGATGTAAAACACATGAGTACGTCCTGCATTTTACTTACATAGCACCTGCCCCATGGGTTATCTAGGGCCTACCTTAGGGGTGACTTATCTGTAGAAAAAGGGAAGTTTAAGGCTCAGCAAGTAGTTTCAAATGCCAAGTCGAAGTGGTTTGCAATGGCGGACCTGAGACATGGTTAAGGGGCTACTTATGTAGGTGGTACAATCAGTGCTGCAAGCCCACTAGTAGTGTTTAATTTACAGGCCATGGGCGCATGTAATACACTTTACTAGGGACTTACAGGTAAATTAAGTATGCCAGTTGGGAAGGAACCGATTTTACCATGTTTAGCGGAGAGAACACAGGCACTTTAACACTGGTCAGCAGTGGTAAAGTGCACAGAATCGTAAAACCAGCAAAAACAGGGTCAGAAAAATGGAGGAAGGCAGGAAAAAAGTTGGGGGATGGCCACCCTAAGGCTGTCAGGTCTAACATCCCTGAACTCTAAAAACTCCAAACCACCCCTAAAAATTATTCATCCCAGAACTCCAAAATTGCCTTATCACCATGAAAAGGAACCTTTACATTAAAAAATATGTTTAACGTGTTCATACCATGTACCTGCATTTCAAATCAATAGGAAAAATAATATTAATTATAAATATAATTGTGTTAATTAATATTAAGAGAGTTGATGGATAACTCTGTCCCTGTGTCTTGCGCGAATGTGTCCTATGAACTGTCGGCCACTGCTGTGGCTTATGTGTTTTGTGGTCTTTCATTCGAGATGAAACAGTCAATAATAAGGTCATCAAATAGTTGCAATTATATTTTTCATTAAGAGAAGTGTGTTAGTGTGGAGAAGAATTATGATAGCATTTCCTTTTGCGGCTGGATAATGTAGCGACTGGGTGCATCTACTGTGTTTTTTGCAATGTAAACAGCTGCTTTGTAGAGTTTATTATCTTCGGATTCTCCAGTCTGTGTTGTCATTTTTATGTTAGAGCTCTGTTCATAGTTCTCTGTTTTTTCGTGATAGAAACTAACCTACTGAGTTGTAGATGTGCCTGTTCTTTTAGTGGTAGGTTTTAATGGTGGGAATAGGTCGATTTCTCTAGTTTACAAGTGTGAGGCAAGTGCAGAATGTGGCCAGGTCAAATGTTATTGAATGCGTTGCCATTCAACAATCAGGTGAGGATGGGGCTAATGCTAAATTTCAAAGAATGGTTTGTCATTGTGTGATGGTAGCTTGCATGTTAATGAGAAGATTTAGAAGTGGCAATAGACAGCAAAATTGGCACTCCATGCCAAGGCTACGAAAGGAGCCTTGGATTCTGAAGACTTTATGCAGCAATGGCATAAAGGGTGTGAGTGCTTTTCTGCCAAGTTGGCCAGCGTTCCTGTCAAATGTGTGTGAGTTGCCATTTCGATAGGCTGGTTGGGTCATGTGCTGAAACGGACAACACTGGGGAGGTTGTAGTGCTGATGTTTTTAATGGCATTGCTTCACATTCAGTCCTGTGGGCGTAGTGATAGGGAACACGGGTAGTTTGGTGATAGGTAAAAGTATTTAGTGGGTAGTGTGGCATAATAGGTTCTCAGCCTGGAGCAGGGAATATAGGGTGAATGTTGGTGCATATATGATGTTTACTGTGCCTTCCCCTTTAGTTTGGTCTGTTCTTTACCAATAGTTTATAGTCCAAAAGTATTTTTTGCAGCATTGGGTGTTGTCAGTGAGTCGGGGTTCGGTCACACAAAGCATTATTAGTGCGCTTGTACTTTATGGAACTACGAATATGAAGCTAGACGATCTGATTTTGGACATTAATAATTATCACTTATTTTGTATGAGCAACAAAAAAACATTAATAGGTGTGATTTTGGTTTCCAATACAGTTAAGTCTCACCTTTCATGAGTTAGAGCACACAATAGGTCGTAATAGAAGTCCTGTGTAATTTACAGAAACTAAAGATAACAAAATATCAATGCTGTCTCCAATTTACACATGCCAAATTTCCCCTATTCCCTGATGTTTGATGCAAAACTTCCCCAAAACAGGTGTAGGAAGGTACCCTCTTTCCTGGTATGGTTACCCCCTTTTTCTGCCTGATGTCAGTGTGTTTGACTGTGTTCACTGCTATCCTGCTAACCAGGACCCCAGTGATTAAGCTCTCTCTCCCAAAACTCTGTATTTCATCCCACAATTGGCACACTGGTGCCCCTTCATAAGTCCCTAGCTACCCAGGGCATTGGGGTTCCAGGGGATCCCTATGGGCTGCAGCATATTTTTTTGTCAGCCATAGGGAGCCCAAGCAAAGGGTTCTGCAGCACTGTAATTGCAGCCTGTGTGAAAAGGTGCAAGCACCCTTTCACTTCCACTTTTCACTGCACCAGGTCACTTATAAGTCAGCCCTATGGCAGGCCTTCAATCCCAGAGGGCAGGGTGCAAAGTACCTGTGTGTGAGGGCACCAATGCACTAGCAGAGATGCCCCTACGAACTCCAGGCCCATTTTCCAAGTCTTTGTGAGTGCGGGGACACCATTTTACACGTGTCCGGGGCGTAGGTCAATACCTATGTCCAGCTACATAATGGTAACTCTGAACATAGGCATGTTTGGTATCAAGCATGTTGGAATCATATCCCAATGCTATTGAAAGCATTAGTTTTATGATCCCATGCACTCTGGGGGCTCCTTTGAGGACCACCAGTATTGCCATTACAGCCTTCTGAGGGTTTCCAGGCAGCCCAAGTTGCTGCCACCTCCCAGACAGGTTTCTACCCTCCTGTTGCATGAAAACCTCAAGCCTAGGAAGGCAGAACAAAGGATTTCCTTTGGGAGAGGGGTGTTACACCCTCTCCCTTTGGAAATAGTGTAGGAGGCTGGCCTGGTTTATAGTGGGTACCTGATGGTACTTACACCTTGTGCCAGATCAAGTTATCCCTTATTAGCAGATTAGAAGTGTTATAGCAGCGTCGGCTGATAGAGGTAGCTATAGCAGAGCAGCTTAGCTTGAACTAGGAGACATGCAAAGCTCCTACTACATTACTTATATTATATAGCACCATATCATAAGAATCACAATACTCAGAGTTACTAAAAATAAAGATACTTTATTTTAGTGACAATGTGCCAAAAATATCTCAGAGGATATACTCCCTTAGGAGGTAAGTAAAATACACAAAATATACACACAAACCAAAATCAGGTAAGTAAACAGTTAGAAAAGTAGTGCAAACACTGTAGAATACAGTAGGATGCAATAGGCCCAGGGGCAACACAAACCATATACTAAGAAAGTGGAATGCGAACCACTTAGGGACCCCAGGCCTAGTGTAATGTGTAGAGGGTCACTGGGAGTGTAAGAAAACATTAAGGGTGTCCAAGATACCCCACCCCAAGACCCTGAAAAGTAGGAGCAAATTTACCCTACTTCCCCGGAAACACACTAAAGTTGTGATAGGAGATTCTGCACAGACCACAACAGACTGCAAAGCACTGAAGATGGATTCCTGGACCTGAGGACCTGCAAAGGAAAGGGACCATGTCCAAGAGTCACGAAAGTGTTCGGGGGGGAGGAGCCCACTAAACCCCGGATGAGAGTGCAAAACGGCTGCCTCTGGGTGGAAGAAGCTGAAGATTCTGCAACAACGGAAAATGCCAGGAACTTCTCCTTTGCACAGAAGATGTCCCACGGTGTGCTGGAGGATGCAGAGTTGGTACCACACAGAAAGACCGCAAAGAAGCCTTGCTAACTGCAAAGGATGCAGTTGAAGAAAATGGGTGCTGCCCGGGCCCAGGAAGGACCAGGAGGTTGCCCCTTGGAGGAGGAGGAGACAGAGGGGGTGCTCAGTAACACAGAAAGCCCACACAGAAGCAGGCAGCACCCGCAGAAGCACTTGAACAGGGGTTCAAGAAAACTGAGCATGGCGGTCATCTCAACACTACAAAGGAGAGTCCCACGAAGCCGGTGGTCAACTCAGCGAGTTGAGCAATGCAGGACGGGGTGCTGGGGACCTGGGCTATGCTGTGCAGGAAGGATTCCTTGCAAAAGTCCACAGAAGCCCTAGCAGCTGCAGTTCACGCAGTGCACAGGATTACTGTCTGGCGTGGGGAGGCAAGGAATTACCTCCACCAAATTTGGACAGCTGTACCACTGGACTGTCGGGGTCACTTGGATCCAGCTCCTGTGTTACACTTGGATCCAGCAACTGTGTTCCAGGGACCACTCTCGTCAAGATGAGAGGGGACCCAGAGGACCGGTGATGCAGAAGTTTGGTGCCTGCGTTAGCAGGGGGAAGATTCCGTTGACCCACGGGAGATTTCTTCTTGGCTTCCAGTGCAGGGTGAAGGCAGACAGCCCTCAGAGCATGCACCACCAGGAATCAGTTGAGAAAGCCAGCAGGATTAGGCGCTACAATGTTGCTGGTAGTCGTCTTGCTACTTTGTTGTGATTTTGCAGGCATCCTGGAGCAGTCAGCGGTCGATCCTTGGCAGAAGTCGAAGAGGGAGCTGCAGAGGAACTCTGGTGAGCTCTTGCATTCGTTATCTGGTGAGAAAACCACAGGAGAGACAGAGGAGGATGTCAGTGGTCTGGGACACACTGGAGGAGCTCTGGGCACCACCCCTGGGTTGGTGATGGATAGGGGAGTGGTCACTCCCCTTTCCTTTGTCCATTTTTGCACCAGAGCAGGGGCTGTGGGATCCCTGAACTGGTGTAGACTGGTTTATGCAAGGAGGACACCATCTGTGCCCTTCAAAGCTTTCCCAGAGGCCAGGAGAGGCTACTCCTCTCAGGCCCTTAACATCTATTTCCAAAGGGAGAGGGTGTAACATCCTCTCTCAGAGGAAATCCTTTGTTCTGCCTTCCTGGGACTGGGCTGCCCAGACCCCAGGAGGGCAGAAGCACGTCTGTGGGTGGGCAGCAGCAGTAGCTGCAGTGAAAACCCCAGAGAGCTAGTTTGGCAGTACCTGGGGTCCATGCTGGAGCCCTGGGGATACATGTAATTGGCACCCCAACACCAAATTTGGCATGAGGGGACAATTCCATCATCTTAGACTTGTTACAGGTCCATATTCGGAGTTACCATTGTGAAGCTACATATAGGTATTGACCTATACGTAGTGCACATGTGTAATGGTGTTCCAGCACTCACAACGTCTGGGGAAATTGCCCTGAGCTATGTTGGGGTACATTGGCTAGTGCCCTCACAGTTAGTAACTTTGCATCTAACCTTCACTAAGTGAGGGTTAGACATACAGGTGACTTATAAGTTACTTAAGTGCAGTGTAAAATGGCTGTGAAATAACGGGGACGTTATTTCACTCAGGCTGCAGTGGCAGTCCTGTGTAAGAGTTGTCTGAGCTCACTATGGGTGGCAAAAGAAATGCTGCAGCCCATAGGGATCTCCTGGAACCCCAATACCCTGGGTACCTAGGAACCATATACTAGGGAATTATAAGGGTGTTCCAGTGTGCCGATTAGAATTGGTAAAAATGGTCACTAGCCTGCAGTTACAATTTTAAAGACAGAGAGAGCATGAGCACTGAGGTTCTGGTCAGCAGAGCCTCAGTGACACAGTTAGGCACCACACAGGGAACACATTTAGGCCACAAACTATGAGCACTGGGGTCCTGGCTAGCAGGATCCCAGTGAGACAGGCAAAAACAAACTGACACACAAGTACAAATGGGGTAACATGCCAGGCAAGATGGTACTTTCCTACAAATAGGTGTTACAGGCTTGGGAGGGTTAGCCTCCCCAAGCCACTGTAATGCTTTGAAGGGCACATTTGGTGCCCTCCTTGCATAAACCAGTCTACATTGGTTCTGGTCCCTGCTCTGGTGTGAAACTGGACAAAGGAAAGGGGAGTGACCACTCCCCTGTCCATCGCCACCCCAGGGGTGATGCTCAGAGCTCCTCTAGAGGGTCCCTTGGTTTTGCCATCTCAGATTCAAGGTTGGCAGGGAACTCTGGGAGCATCTGAGTGGCCAGTGCCAGCAGGTGCGGCCAGAGGCCCCTCCTGATAGGTGGTCAACCAGCTAGGTGATGAATCCCCCTTTCAGGGCTATTTAGTGTCTCTCTCTTGGGTGGTTCCTCAGATCGGTTTGCAAGACTCCCGCAGGATTGCTCTACAACCTCCACTTTGACTTCTGACCGAAGAAACTGCATCTGGACGCTCAGGACCTGACAAGCTGCAACAAAGAAACAAGATGACTCCTCCAACATTGTATTAATGGCTCCTTCCAGCAACTACAACATTTCCCTGGTCGTGCATCTTCTGAGGACTGCCCATCTTCAGCCCACACCAGAAGGAAGAAGGAATCTCTCTTGGAGTGAATGAGTCACTCCCTGCTTCTGCAGGCTCCAACTTTAATGACGACTAGCTGCGTCAATCCCCTCTCCTGCTGAGCTGCGTGGATCCTGTGTCACGGTTGGTCGACTAATGTGGTCCTGACAGTCCTCTCTTCCAGCTGTCCAGCTTGGGTGGAGGTAAGCCCTTGCCTGCCCACGCAGGACAGTACCCCAGTGCACTACGTCCTTTGCAGCTCTCAAGGCCTGTTGGCATCTTTTCCAAGGGATCTTCAGGCATCTTGAGGCTCCTGCCCCCAGCACTGTATACTGTGATGTACAGCTCCCTGAGTGGTTCTCCGGATGCGTGGGAGCCCTCTTTGTAGTGCTGCATGGGCCCCTTCGTCAACTTGAATGTCCCCATCCTGTGGGACTCCTGTGGGTGCTGCCTGTGTATTTGAGGACTATCTGTGTTGCTGAGGGCCCCCTCTGGCTCCCCCTCCTGGGTAGAGTCCACCTGGTCCTTCTTGGTTCCAGGTAGATCCAATTTCCGATAACCGTGAGTTTTGCGTGTGCCAAGGCTTGTTGCCAGAATCCAAATCGCAAACCTGACTGCAATCCTCCTTCCAGAGTGGCACCTCGCCTGCATCCTCCAGGAACTCGACTTCGTCTTCTTGGTTGCATTACTGGCTCACCTTCCTCAACTTCGACTCATTTCTTGCACCTTCAGTCTGGTGGGTAGGGGCTCCTGCCCTTCATGGACTCTGCTGTGCTTGTTGGACTTAGTCCCCTTCTTCCACAGGTCCTCTTATCCAGGAATGCACTGTTGTTGTCTTGCAGTCTCTTCTGGGCGTTGCATTCTTCTTCTTTTTTTCCAAGTGGGTGTTCTGGGGAATTTACAGTGATTTACTCCTGCTTTCCTGGTCACTAGGGTTGGTTGTGGTACTTACCTTTGAGCTTTCCTAGTACTCCCAGCTCCCCTCTACACACTCTACTTACCTAGGTGGGGGACCGACTCTCGCATACCACTTTTTTAGTATATGGTTTGTGCTCCCCCTAGGGCTATTTCTCTCTATTGCGATTTTCACTAATTCCACTGTTTTTACCTGTTTTTATGCCTATTTCTGCATACTAGTGTGTATAGTTTGTGTGTTACTTACCTCCCAAGGGAGTATAGCCGCTATGGTACTTTTGGTATTTGTGTCACCAAAACGTTGGTGTTGTGTTACCATAATAAAGCAACTTTATTTTTGTAACACTGAGTGTTATTTTCATGTGTATAAGTAATGTGTGACTACAGTGGTATTGCATGAGCTTTGCATGTCTCCTAGATAAGCTGTGGCTGCTCATCCACAGCTACCTCTGGAGGGCCTGGCTTCTAGACACTGACTACACTACACTAATAAGGGATGCCTGGACCTGGTATAAGGTGTAAGTACCATAGGTACCCAACAAACACCAGGCCAGCATCCTACAACAGGACTCTAAATGAAACCTTATCTTTTTCTCAGTCAAGCACTTCCAAGACATACCAACCCCACCATTGCGGAGAAGGTGACTCTCATTCCGTTTAGACCAATTTCTACACACAACCAGTTTCTACAGAAATATTTTCTTTACCTTTGACATTTGTTAAGACTTTTGCTAGCCGTATAACAGATTTAGCATGTCCTAAAATCAGCTAAAAAAAAAATACAAAGCAAACCATGATGCATCTCTGTAAAATGATCACTGTCATGCATTCTTTTTGATACAGGCTGTAATCCATGTTGCACTCTTTAACCGAGGCCTTGAATGTCTGATAGGGATGGTTGAGCCTCTGAGAATGTCACAGTCAACCTATAGTTCTCTTATTTGCACATCTGGATTGGTGTTTGCTTTCTTTTTCAAGTGGCATGTTTTATGATCTGACTGCTTATTGGTATGATACACAAACACACAAGATGAGTGTTGAACACAGGGCAATCTTAACACAAGCACATGCGATGCCTGTAACATGTACACATACTTCATTATTCCAATCCTGCTTTCATGCATGTGCATTAATAGCTTTAAATCTCATTACTCACTACTTTACTCATTACTATAAATCTCATTACTTTGTAAAACATTCTCTTCATTAGAAAAAGCTGATTACACAAAAATAATTAAATTTTGTAACAATTCATATCAGAGTGGATACACATAAAAACAGTCAAATAAATAGTTCTCCCTAGTAAAATCATTAATTAAATCTACTGTCTCCCTCACGCTAGGCCTATAGAGAATCTGCTCCCACCCCTTCTAGCACCTTCCCCCTAGCCTTCTCCCTAACCCTCGGCTGACCCTTCCCAGAGCTCCACTAGAGGTGCTAAAACCTGTCCTTTTCCCTTCTGCTCTCTTCCTTACTCTCTACATTCTGCTTAACCTTGCTTTACTGGCCTAGCCTCTCCGATTTCTTTGGTATAAGGTGTACTACTTAATTCTGGCATGAAACCATGCATCCCAGTAACTAACTCTCTACATGTATGCCTCCAATTGCACAAAGCTGGGCCCTAAAGGGGACTGCCAGTGGGTAGTGATTAGTGGCCACGCTTTCAAGATTGTATGAATGTGCCGCTCCACCAGGCCAAAGAGAGGCACTCTCGGTGAGGAAGAAACAGTCTCTTGAATGGTCCAGCTTAATTCATGAAATACACTTTCCTAGGAAAGTTGTAGAGTGTTACAGGATCAAAACATGTGCAACCAATCTTCCACAGAGTCTGATTTTTGGCACTTCCCCTATACTGAAGGAAACATTTTATTTGGAATGCGTGGAGTTAGATAGAGCATCCATAAACTAAAGAAGGCCATGCACTAGAAATTGGCACCACATTTTTGGAACTAACCCTGAACACTACATGGGGGCCAATTGTAAACAATGGTGTTCCCCCTTATAATACCTGCTCTGAGCAAACATTAAAAGTGCCAAAAAGAATCATGCAAAGAAATCTATTAGATTTCCGTGTGCCCTTTTTCATCCCGCCCCCCCCACCACCTGAACGGGAGAACACTCCCCTTGCATACATGATGCATGGCACATGCATAATGTAGCACAAAGTGTTACAAATGCATGCAGTGCACTACTTTGTAAATTTGGTGCTGGGAAAAGGACACCTTAGTGCCACTTAGCATAAAAAAAGGACGCTAAGACAGCGAGCTTGGGCAAGTGGCTCAATGGAAAGGCAAATGATAAATGTGAAAGAGGGTACCTCTGTCTAGTCCCCTGCTCCAACACTATTTCCCCTGCTTGCATGCTGTTGATAAATCTCATAAATTGGATGGGTACCCTAAATCTATTCATGATATGAAATAAACATTTCCGACTCACAAGATAAAATGCCTTCTCTGCGATAATGTCCGCCAGAATGGAGTCTGTAAAAACCATGTTGATAAAATCTGCCCTAAACTGAGTGTGTTTTTGAACAGGATATGACCTTTAATAAATCCTGTTTAATCTGGAGAGATCAGAGCAGGGGCAACCATGCCAATTCAATTGGCAGGAGTCTTTGTATAGAGCTCATGGTCAATGTTTAAAACAGTAATTGGTCAATATGAACTTGGGTCAGTTACGGGTTTCACTTTTTGGGAAAATTGATCAAGATCAATCTAAAAAAGAGTCAGGTACCCTTCCACCTCTCAGGAAACAATTAAACAGAGTAGTCAAAGGTCCTAAAAACACAGTAAAAAAAGCTTCATAGAACTCCCAGCCCAAGTCATCTTTTCTGGGGGTCATGTTCTACTGCTTCCTCAACGTCTCTCTCTGTAGTCAGGTTGATTTAATATTTGGAGGCTTCCTCTTTCACATAGGGTAGATGAAAGCTGACCAAAAAATCCTCTATTTCCTTCTCTGTGCCCCCCCTCGACTTGTCCGACCTTGTCCCGCCAGTACAGGGTAGAAAAATATTGATAAAAAATATGTGAGATACCCTCCAGCCTCTGTGACTGAGAGCTCTGTGAGTTACCCCGAGCCTGAGTCTCCAACCTGCAGGATGAAAATGACAGTTTTTCTGATCTATATAATACCATCCTAAAAACTGGCCTACACATTCTCCTTTTTGATACAGCCGACACTGAAAAGTTTGCTTGTTTGTTTGTTAGCTCTGTTTGGATATATTGATCCTGTGTATTCCAACCTCTATAGGAAGAATAACCCAGTGCCTCACATGATCCTTGATTACCTTGTTATATTTTATTTATAGATCTCGACATACCAAAAGAGCAACTCTCCTCTCTGTCGTACTAGCTGAGAAAAAGAATACATCCTATGCACTTGGATGTCTGATTTTCTCTTCTTCCCTTCCTGACACCCAGTGGGTCTCCTTGATCAAACCAATACAGGGCTTACATTGTTTCAGCCATGCTGATGTGGAAGACCTCTTAACCCTGTTATTCAGGCCATTAGCATTGAAGCTAGCCAGTGCTAAGTTCGATATTCACTAAGACTAAAATCGCTCTGCAGGGCCTATTGCCAAGTTGTGCCAATATCTACCATTTCAAGCGACAAAACAGCCAGCTCCAACCACCATCCTGGAACCACCGCCACCATAGCAATAAGAAACGCCATTCCCACACCTCATCCTCAAAACCCTCATGTGTCCTTCTCTCTCTCTGATACTATATGTAGGAGTCTGGCCTAATTTGTAGTGGGTACCTTGGGTACTTACACCTTTTACAAGGTCCAATTATCCCTTATTAGTGAAGGGAGGAGGAGAAAATCAGACATCCGAGTGCACAGGATGTATTATTAGTGAAATGTAGTCAGTGTCTAGAAGACAGGCTGTCTAGAGGTAGCTGTAGCAGAGCAACTTAGGCCAAACTAGGAGACATGCAAAGCTCTTACAACACCACAGAGTACTCACACACATGAAAGACAATACTCAGTGTTACCAAAAATAAAGGTACTTTATTTTAGTGACACAAGGCCAGAAATACTTTGGGGACTATACTCCCTTAGGAGGTAAGTATATTACACAATATATACACTAGTAACCAAAAATAGGTAAGTAAACAGAAAATAGTGCAAATAGTGAAAATCACCATAGGTTGCCATGGGCCTAGGGGGAACAAAAATCATATACTAAAATAGTGGAATGCGGAATTTGGTTTCTCACCTAGGCAACTGTAGTGTGTAGAGAGGTGCTGGGAGTGTAAGAAAACACCAAAGGTAAGTAAAATACTCCACCCCAGATCCCAGGAAAGCAGGGGTAAGACTCAGCAAGTTTCCTAAAACACACTGGAAGTTGTAGTCGAAGACAGTGCAAGAACCAGAAGAGACTGCAAGACACCAATGATGGATTCCTGGACCTGAACACCTGTGGAAGAAGGGGACCGAGTCCAAGAAGCACTGAAGAGTCCAGGGAGAACATGAGCCCCTGCTAACCCGGATGAAGGTGAAAAAGGAGAACCACCGGTGAGAAGACAAAGTCAGAATTGCACCAAAGAAGATAGATGTGGGGTCCTGGTTGGTGTTGAAGATGTCCCAGGCTGGATGAATGAATGCAGTCTGGCTTGTGTCACTGGATTCTGCCAACAAGCCTTGGTAAATGCAAAACTTGTGTTTTGCAAAAAATGGTGCTGCCCTGGCTCAGAAAGGTCCAGGTCGACTCTACCCACAAGGGGGAGACAGAAGGGGCTCAAGCAATTCAGAGAGCCCTTAGAAGACCAGGCAGCACAGGAGCCCCACAGCACAGAGACAAAGGAGTTGCAAATGGTGGTCATCGCAGCACTACAGAAAGGGATCCTAAGCCGCCGGAGAACAACTCAGGGAGCTGAGTGTCGCAGGATAGAGTGCTGGAGAATTGGGCTAAGCTGTGCACAAAGGAATTCTTGGAAAAGCATACAGAAGCCCTAAGAGCTTTAAAAAATGCAGTGCACAGGGTACTTTGTGGCACAGGGAGGCAAACTCTTACCCCCACCAAATTTGGACAGCTGGACCTTTGAACAGTCAGGGTCACTTTAGTCTACCACCTGTGTTGCAGGGTGCCCACACTTGTCATCAGGAGAGCGGACCCACAGTACCATTCTTTGCTGCAGAGAGGTGCCTGCTGAAGCAGGGAACTGACCCAATCACTCCACAGGAGATTCCTTCGGTTCTTCTGGTGCAAGATGAAGACAGGCAGTTCTCGGAGCATGCACAACCTGGAAACTGTTGCAGTTGCTGGCAGGAGCTGAAGGCACAAGTTTTCAGAAATCGTCTTTGCTTCTTTGTTGCAGTTTGTAGAGTCCCTGGAGCAGCTCTGTGGTTG
Source organism: Pleurodeles waltl (assembly GCF_031143425.1). Taxonomy (NCBI): domain Eukaryota; kingdom Metazoa; phylum Chordata; class Amphibia; order Caudata; family Salamandridae; genus Pleurodeles; species Pleurodeles waltl. The sequence continues at coordinate 1,268,803,875 of NC_090440.1, forward strand.
ATACGATGGTAGAAGGTGAAGCAAAGGATGCAGAGGAGTCCTGCTGAAGTCTTGCAATCAGAATCTAAGGAAACACCCACAGGAGAGACCCTAAATAGCCCCCAGCGGGGATTGGCTACCTAACCAGGTGTGGACTTATAAGGAGGGATCTCTGATGTCACCTGCTGGCACTGGGCACTCAGATGCTCCCAGATTTTGCAGACCATCCTGAAAACAAGATGGCAGAACCTAGGGACACTCTGGTGGAGCTCTGGGCACCACCCTTGAGGTGGTGATGGACAGGGGAGTGGCCACTCCCTTTTGCTTTGTCCAGTTTCATACCAGAGCAGGGACTCGGGGTTCCTGAACCAGTGTAGACTGGATTTTGTAAGGGGGGCACCATCTGTGCCCTTCAAAGCATTTCCAGAGGCTCTGGGAAGATACCCCTCCCATGCCTGTAACACCTATTTCCAAAGGAAATGCATTGTTCTGCCTTCCTGGGATTGAGATACTCAAGCCCCAGGAGGGCAGAAGCCTTTCTGTGAGGTGGCAGCAGCTTGGGCTGTATTGAAAACCTCAGAAGGCTGTTATGGCAGTACTGGGGGGTCCATAGTGGAGCCCCGAGGGTGCATGGAATTGGTCCTCCAATACTAGAATCAGTATGGGGCTACAATTCGCAGTTGTTAGACACTTTACATGGCCATATTCGGAGTTACCATTGTGAAGCTACATATATGTATTGACCTATATGTAGTGCACTCTTATAATGGCGTCACTGCACTTACGAAGTCCTGGAAAATTAGCCTGGATGATGTGGGGGCACCTTTGCCAGAGCAGGAGTGCCCTCACACACATGCACCCTACCTTCAGGGTCTGAGGGTTAGACATATAGGTGACTTATAAGTGACCTGGTGCAGTCAAAATGGCTGTGAAATAGTGCTTACACTATTTCACTCAGGCTGCAATGGCAGTCCTGAAGAAGTGTTTGTATGAGCTCCTTATGGGTGGCAACAGAAATGCTGCAGCCCATAAGGATCTCCTGGAACCCAAATGCCCTGGGTACCTAGGTACCATATACTTGGGACTTATAAGTGGGGGCCATTATACCAATTTGAAGTGGAATATTGGGTTGCCAGTATGTAAGTACAAATTTGGAATCAGAGAGAGCATAAGCACTGGAGTAATGATTAGCAGGACTCCAGTGACACAGTCAAGCATACTGACAAAACAGTAAAACAAACTGACATGTAGGCCACAAACTATGAGCACTGGGGTCCTGACTAGCAGGCTCCAAGTGACACAGTAAAAAAACACTGACAAACAGGCAAAAATGGGTGTAACCATGCTAGACAGAGGCTACTTTCTCACACCATAGAATCACTGTTTCCTTTGTTTCTGCTTCTACCCCCTCAATCCCCCCACCACTATGTTGAGCCCACCTAGTTGCTAGGCAGATTCCCCTCCAGACCTAACCATATGTATGAGTTGTTGTGCAGCCTTATCCAACCATAAGAAGCAACCCCTCCTACACTTCTCCCCATTTGCCGACCTGCACCCATGTGAGAGAGAATAAGGGTAAAAAAAGGTAACAGATTTGCGGTAGTGTCTAATTGGCCAAAACCCTGCGACATGGTTGTCATGTCTTCAGTCTCCTCCTTATGGACAGATATATGTTTCTCGGACGTTCCCGGGTAGAGGTATTCTTAAACACATTAGCCCCACATCTCTAAGGGCCCTTCCTTTTAGGCAGAGAAGTCCTATACATGGAAACAAAAATGTGAGCTTTGTTTGAGTCCAGAAAGTCTTTGAAGTTCCTTTCCAGTTGATACTTAAAGTCACAGCACAGATACATGAGGGGATGCCTAAGGTCTTAAATACTGGCAGAAAAGTCCTAAACTCTTTCTGTCTCCTGGATTTCTTCCAGCTTAAATCTGGAAAAATGTAAAAAATGAAGCCTCTTTCTGAGGAGATATGGCATCTAACTCTAGAAATAGTCAGAACGGACTCCTTTAACTCATAACCTTGGAAGTAGGCATTGATTGTCCGCAGCCTTATGTCTGCCTTAGGGGTACCTGCAGGGACCCTGTGGCCCTTGCAATTGAAAGATCTGGGGTGGGCAACTCCGCAATTTCCCTGCCTAATGATTCCCTTGGTAATGAACCAGCCGTTTTTCCATGCCTAGATGCAATGACTCTGTGACTGCTATTACTATTTGTATGTTGGACCGGCTAGACTGATTCTCCAGATCTTCACACTTTCTCAACAAGGATCTACATTTTGGGTTCATTTTAGGAGTTTTAGACTTCGTATGTTCCTGCAGCGTGATCAAGTGATTTTCCATCTCTTGCTGCTTAATCAAGAAAGATGACATTTTTTCATCTAGGGCTTCCATCTTTCACAGATGACCTGCTTGTTCACTTGGGTCTTCTTTACTCCCCTGATCTCCAACAAGATACACTGAAGCATCTGTTGAGAAGACCGGCTTGAAGATAGTGAGACTATAGAACTTTTTGAGTCAAAAGAGTCCTCCCCCGGATTGAGTCAATGGGGCTTTCTTATTCATTTCAAGCCTACCTCCCGCTGGGACAACAGCCACCTCTGGTCACTTTGGGCCAGAGCCTCAGCTGTCCTTGGCTATCTCCGCCAGAATGGCAAATCTCATAGATCCTGGAGTTTGTGACTGAATAAGGCCACCCCCTGACAAATCTTTAAGGTACATTGTGTTTACTCAAACTCTCTCTCCCAGCTCAATTGTGACCCTATGCAATTCTAATGGGAGGGTATTATTTCAACCATTACATCACTTTCCTTGGTCTGGGAGTTGGAAGGAATATGTTTATTGACTTTTGACAAATCTGAGCGAGGAGTCCTGCCTGATCTCAGCTCCTGTGATTTCTTGCTGTGGGCTCCCCTTTCTCATGGTCCCCTTACTTGTGGGTAGTGTTCTCTCATGCACCAAGCCTATATCATGCCCTAAAATCTCCAGGATGCCTCCTTATTGCAGCCCTGCCAGAAAGTCCTGATCCACACAGATAGTCTCATTTGTTGCAGTTTCCTCCATGGCTGAGAGGGTCTGACGATGGAGTTGAGTCCTCTTATCCCACTTCACTATAGTCCCTGAGGGAGGAGAACTCATATCCCCAGTCTTAAAGTCAATGGCTCCATCTGACCTCTCCCTTGTCCAATTGCGCCTTGGTATGTTATTGATTCAGCTCCCACGTCCCCCTTTAAGCCTTTAAGTCTGAGATGACCAGCAGGTTCTCATCTGTTTTTAGCCACCATCTTTATGTGTCCCACCATGCCTTTACTTACTGCCTTGTAAATTATAAACATAGGAGGGTGAAGGGATCTGTTGGGCTGGGGGAACGGCAATGGTAATGTCCCCCGCTCTATGTATCAGGACCTCTCTATGAGGTCGACAAGTTGCAGCTGAATACATGGAAGACAAATGGGGGGGTCAGTCCCCAAATTGGGGCTCCACATGCCTCTGAAGTACTTCCTGAGAGGGTGACAGAAGACTATCATTCACAGGGGCTGAGAAAGAGTAGAATAGCTGAGGGGCTGGTGATCAGCAGATCTGTATCTTCAAAAAAGTCTCACAGGCTATTATAAAAAGTCTCAAAACTGCCATTGCTGGTGTTGCACCCATATCTCAGCTCTCCCTTTTAAAAAATGTTGTCTTCTGGTATAGTTCCCATTGGTTGGCTACTGAAGATGCAGGGGGCCAAGGAATAGAGAGCATCCAAACTGAGTGGCTATGTCTGCGGGACTACAGCACAGCCCTGCGTCAATCAGGCAAACACCCCATTCACTACTGTTTCACCTTCGGCCCCAGGCATGCATTGACAAGAATCAGCGGTGCTCTCCACTTCCCTGGTTAGGCTCTGTTTCCATGTGTACCCCACCATGCTGCTCCAGGAGGAAAAAAATGTGGGGAAAGCTCTCCCTTACATTGGGCGTCTGGGTACTGAGAAGAGGTGCTGCTATCTCAGGTGAGTGAGGTGGATGTGGGGAAGCACCTGAAAATCTGAACCAGCTGCTCCACAACACAGCTCCATGTGCCATGATAAATCTCATTACTGGGAAGACGAAGTGGCATATTTACAAGCCCTTTGCACCTTATTGTGCCACACTAGTGTAATTTTGTTTATGCTAATGTGGCATTAAGGAGGCCATTTCCCACTAACATATTTATAAACTGGCACAATGCATGAATTGCACTACTTTGTAACCCCTTGCACCACATTATGCCTGATGCGCACACTTTCTTGTAAATATGCCGCTGAGTTCTCTCTCAGCATCCATTACACATGTTACAATGCACTGCTTACTCATTGTTTTGTTTGTATGGAACGTTTTACCTATTTCCCTAAGGCTTTACTTGAGCTGGTGGTTGCAGATGGGGCCCAGAGGCACTAATTTCTGGGGACTGTCGCTTAGTTTTCCTCACAAGACCTTGACCCAAATAGAGAAAGAGAGAAAAACCAAAAGGGGAAGAAAGGGCAAAAAAAAGGAAAACAAAGTGATGAAGGGAGAAACGAGGAATGAAAAGTACCTGCAAGAGCAAAATAAAGAGGCAGAGAGTGACTGGTGGGGAATTACAGAAGAATGGGGAGGAATAAAAACTGTGCAGCCTCTGTAAATGACATCCCAACCTTCAATTGTACCACCTGCGACCTTATAAGGAAAAATTGGACCCAGAGTTCAAATTCTTTTAAATGTTATGCATTATATATTCCACCATCTTTGCATTATTTTCTGAGCTCTCGATACCAGTTCTCAGGTAGTCTTTGCTACCTCATTTGTGTGCATTGGACCGGCCCATACTTTCTCTTTCCGTTTTTAGACTTATAGAACTATTTTACAGGATTTTGTGTAACAGTTTTTGTTTAGGAGACAATTTCACATTAGAATTAATCATCAGTAGTATGTAATAACTGACATTCTATCCTAATGCTCAGTCCTTTCAAAAATGATTCGAAGAACTAGATGCATCTCTTTCTCCAATATACGTCATCATAAAATTCAAGGTGGGTGAATGTTACAAATCCTGCCTCAATTAAGGAGAACACTCTCTTGAGATATTTTATAATTTAAGTTTAAAATGTACAACACTTCCCATTTTGTTACCAGTTAATTTTGTTTTCTCATACATCTTATACCAATCTGCAAATAGTTCAGCATCATCAACCTCGTAGTAAGTACTGTCCTCTTTAACCATGTACACATGCCAAGTGTTTCTAAGTTTCGGCTTTATCTCATCTAGGGCCAGATGTATAAAAAAAACCTTTTGCGATTCGGTAATAGCGATTTTTAAGAAATCGCTATTTCTGAGTCGCAAAATGGTATGTATCATATTTGCGATTCGTTAACAGCGATTTCTTAAAAATTGCAAATGCTATTACCGAATAACAAATTGCGATACCGGCCCCATTCGCACCTATGGACCTGTAGGCCCATATTTGCACATTTTTTTCAGTTCCCAAATTGCAAATTTTTTTCAGTTCCCAAATTGCAAATTCCTAACTGGAATTCGCATTTTTGGGAAATGCAAACCCCAGGGTGCTGGCGGCCTAAGGCCCCCTCTGCTGCACCCCAATTTTTTTTTTAAAGACATGTAAGGCACACACGTGCCAAAGGGGCATGTGTGCGTTACATGTCAATTTGAAAAATGCATTTTTCAACTTGGTGGTAATAGCAATTCCTTAATGCCCAATTCGCATTAATTGCTTGTTACATGTGGTTTAGAAATCGCAAATAAGGATTCCTTATTTGCGATTTCTTATTTAGAGAATCGCAACTTGCTTTGCGAATGCCTTTCATACACACTGAAAGGCATTTTTGCATTCGCAAACGGACATTCGCACCGTTTGCGAATGCAAAAATGGTTGATACATCTGGCCCCTAGTCCCTAGCTTTCTCTACATATCCCAACTATAACAGTGGTTTAAGTACATTTAAAAAAGCATGGGACTGTGATTATAAGGGGCAGATTTATGAAAAGTGGCGCTGCACTTAGTGCAGCGCCACTTTTCCTGCGGCCCTTAGTACCCCCCACACGCCACCATGGTAGCGCCGTATTTAAAATACGGCACACTATGGTGGTAGTTAGGGTGACTAGCACCATAATTGTTTACGCTGGTCAGGCGCTTTGCAGGATTAGCATAAAAAATTATGACGCTAATCCTGCAAAGCTCCCAGCGGCCCATTGTAATCAATGGGATCCTCTTTTTAACGCCTGCACTTAGCAGGCGTCAAAAAAATGCCGATAAAAATGGCGCAAAGGAATCTCATAGATTTCTTTGTGTCATTTTTACAGCTCCCCCCCCCCCAGCGACAGCTCAAAGCCAGCATAAATTTGGCCCTAACTTTAATAGGGAGGACTTATGGAGTGTGAGGCTGGGGTCGAAGCCATGGCTTAATACAACAAAATGTTCTGTAACTATTTTGTTGGTCGTTCACTTTGCTATAATTGCATATAAAATAACAATTACACCTTAAATGAAAAATAAATGCAAGTTGAACTAATCAGTGGGAAATTAATTATTTGATGGAAGGAAACCTCCAGTGGTTAATGCAATTGCTGCAGATGCATGTGTGCGACCACAGAGCCACAGAATAGAATCCTTGTTTGTGCATTGGGGAATCGTAATGTGTGTATGTTTAGTATTAGAAGGTCCCTACCTGTGACAGAAAGCACTGTGACTATGTCATAAGTCATTATTTTAAACTTTCTTTATACACAGAATATGGTAGGCTTTTGCACAATGAAAGGTTTAGGTTTAAGATAAAAAAAATACTTTCACAAATTAGATTTAAGTAACCTGCAAGCAGAATGAACATGTTAAAAACATTTTCCAGAAGTGTCCATTACAAGCAGGTACTCTAAAAAAGAACACAACTTTGTCATCATGAAGTTTCGAGTGAGTCCATCAGTTAAAGCTTCCAAGCAGCCTTTACATTTGCAAATCAACCAATTACACACATTTACATTTCTTTCACGGGTCAAGAGAACCCCTCCCTTTCTCTTTCAGGTGAAGCAACTCATATTTCGGAGTTAACCATTCCGGGACAGTTGACTCTTAGCAAAAAAGTAGGACAAATGTTTCTGATAACTAAAAAAGCAGCACATCATTTCCCAATGAACCTGTCCACTTCGACCTCTAAACAATATTTTTTCATTTACGCTTGCAGGCAATTAATAGCCTATCAGTGATGAATCTATTATTCTTTCTTCTTACTCAAATACCAACTATGTCATTCTGAAATTTTTTAACATTTAAAGCCACCCTGCCATCAAGGAGATGAAATACAGTTAAGAAGATTTTTTAATGAAAACATGAATAATGTTGAATATAATTAAGTGCATAAGCATTCAATGTATCTAAGTATTCTTTCTTCTAGCATCTCTTTGTGTTAAGCTGGTTAGTAGATTATCTTCATGTGAAGGATTTAAAATGTCTTTGTAGAATATCCTGAGTGTATCAAACTTTTCTCTAGTTTTCCAAATTTACATCACTACTTATTGTAATTTAAATATTGACTTCTATAAATAAAAAGTGATGTAAAATTTCTTAGCCGCCATCTATAAGAGAGTGTCAAGGATTGGGTGTAGCAGTCTGTGTGACACATATGGACCACTGCCTACTCTGAAAAACACCGAAACAAAAAGGTTTCGGTATTTTTTTCTATTTGCAGCTTGTTTTCCTTTAATGAAAACGGGCTGCAAAGAGAAAAAAAAAATGCTTTATTTAAAAGCAGTCACGGACATGGTGGTCTGCTGTCTCCAGCAGGCCACCATCCCGTGAGTGCCTAGACTAGCTATGGGGTAGCAAACTGCGACCCACCTCATAAATATTTATGAGGTGGGTCTATGCGACCCCATAGCGAGTCGCAGAAGGTGTCTGAGACATCTTTCTGCATACCAATTTGCGAGTTGCAAATTGCGAGTCGGAAGGACTCGCAATTTGCAACTCGCAAATTGGTTTCTACCTACATCTGGCCCTAAATGTACGGAAGGTCTTGCAGAACTGAGGTTTTCAATCTTTGTAAGATCAGCATTGGAGAAGAGATGAAATTGGCAGGACTACAGCGGGGTAAGAGCTAGCAATGCTCAGGTGCATCTTGAGCTGGTAGTACTGAAGCAGAGCTGGCAGAACTAGAGCAGACTTAGGCCCTGATTTATACTTTTTGCCGCAGACCTGCGTTAGCGCAGGTTTGCGGCAAAAAGTATGGCGCCAGCTAATGCCATTCCTAGATGTCGGCCGGGCGTCATATTTAAGGAATGATGCTAGCCAACGCGAAGGGTGGGCTCGCATCAAAATATTTGATGCTAGCCGGGTGGGGGTGACAGTATGAGAGATGGGGGTTTCGCACTATATATGACGCTAGGCTGGTTAGAGTAAAAACAAAAAACTCTAACAAGATTAGCGTCATTTTATGGCCTAAACCTACCATGCACATGACTCCTACCTTAGAAAAGGCAGAAGTCATGCCCACCACTCCAATGGCTAGCACAGGGGCATGGCCATTACACCGTGTGCCATGAATGGGGGCCCATTTCAGGGCCCCCTACAGCACTTAAAAAAATTAAATAAAATACTTACCTGTATTTACCTGGGATGGGGTCCCCCGTCCTCCGCTGTCCCTCTGGTGTGGGTGGGGATGTCCCTGGGGCTTGGGCAGGGCACCTGTTGGCTTATTCCATGGTGTTCCACCATGGAAATAGGCCCACAGGTCCCCTAAGCAAGCTTTGCACCATTTTTTGACCCCTCCTCCCTCCCATGCACCATTTTTGCACAGGAGTATAAATATGGCATTAAGGCCAGCGAGTATTTTTTTGCAAGGGAACACCTACCTTGCATCTCATTAAGGCAAGGTTGGCTTCCACTTCCAAGACAGGTCTGGCGCCAAAGTACAAATATGGAGTTTGTTTTGCACTGAATTAGAGTAAAAAACAAAATGACGCTAATTCAGTGCAAACAGAGTATAAATAAGCCCCTTAGTGCTAGCAGAACACACATGGTCTCTGAACATTGAGTATCACTAAAGGGAAGTTACATTTTAAATTTCCACCTTGGAGTCTTGCCGAATGTTGGTCTGGAGGGTTTACTTTAGGTCGTGCTGGACCTGGGCAAAGTCAAAGTATGGGCCGACCGCGATGGAGCACAGTCTGGCTACAGGACCCACGCAGCCTTTCGGAATAATTACCTTTCCTGGTCACAACAGCAAGATGTGCAGTGAGATACGTCAACCGGATACTCGTAGGGATGTCTCTGTGTCGATCTGTCCCATGCAAAGACAAGCACTGGAGGCGAGATGCATTGGTTCTGAAGCGAAATGCACTGGGTTTCTCCAAGCAGTTGAGGGATGCGTTGATCTCTGCAGATAGCTGCGGTGGAAAAGCGTGGTTCCAATGCATAAGGTTTTTAAGGCAAAACATTGTTTCCAAGAGTAATGCGCCAATTCTACTCTCACCACCGGGTCGATGCACCAGTTCATTAACACGCAGACGTGAAATGCGTCAGTTTGAGTGATGCAGGTATCTGGACCACTTCCAGTGAACCAGAGCATGAGCCGGGGAAGAGACTTTAATATCCCTGAGTCTAAAGCAACAGGAGGCAAGCCGATCACTTAGTTCTGGGGATGAAGAAATACAGGAAGAGTCCTTCTCACTCCCAGGAAAGGAGGGCAGCAGGCAGAAGGGCAGACCCAGCAAAGCAGGAGTTCAGCAAAATCCAGCAAAGTTCCAGCAGAATGGCAGTCCTTTCAGCAGCAAAGTGGTCCTTCTTCCTGGCAGACTATCCTCAGGTCCAGAAGTGTACTGATTTGGTAGGGTCACAAGTCCAGTTCTTGTAGCCAGCGGTGCCTATGAAGTAGGGGTGACTTCAAAGAATAGCTTTCTGTAGGAAGGTGGCTTTCTTCTAGCATGGTTACCCCCATTTTTGGCATGTTTGTCAGTGTTTGTCAGTGTGTTTTTACTGTCTCACTGGGATCCTGCTAGCCAGGGCCCAGTGCTCATAGTGAAGATCCTATGTGGCCTATATGTCTGTGTTTTACTGTGTTGTCAGTATGATTCACTGTGTCACTGGAGTTCTGCTAACCAGAACTCCAGTACTTATGCTCTCTCTGTTTACCGAATTTGTCACTAGTGACTCCATATTCCAATTCAGATTGACACACTGGACCCCCCCTTATAAGTCCCTAGTATATGGCACCTAGGTACACAGGGCATTGTGGTTCCAGGAGATCCTTATGGGCTGCAGCATTTCTTTTGCCACCCATAAGGAGCTCATGCAAACACTCCTTCAGGACTGCCACTGCAGCCTGAGTGAAATAGTACACACACTATTTCACAGCCATTTACACTGCACCAGGTAACTTATAAGTCACCTATATGTCTAACCTTCAGTTACTGACGGCTAGGTGCAAAGTTACTGTGTGTGAGGGCACCCTTGCACTAGCAAAGGTGCCCCCACGTCATCCAGGACCAATTTCCCGGACTTCGTGAGTGCAGGGACACCATTATAAGCGTCCACTACATATAAGTCAATACATATATGTAGTTTCACAATAGTAACTCAGAATATGGCCATGTGAGGTGTCTAAGATTGTGAAATTGAACCCCCAATCCAAATCTGGTATTTGGGGGCCAATTCAATGCACCCTGGGGGCTCCACCACAGGTACTGGCAAACCAGCTCTCTGAGGTTTCCACTGCAGCCCCAGCTGCTGCCACCTCACAGACAGGTTTCTGCCCCCCTGGGGATTGAGCTGCTCAATCCCAGGAAGACACTCACTGATTGGAAATAGGTGTTGCAGGCATGGGAGGGGTATCCTCCCAGAGCCTCTGGAAATGCTTTGCAGGGCACAAACCGTGCCATCCTTGCAGAATCCAGTCTAAACAGGTTCAGGAACCCCCAGTCTCAGCTCCGGCATGAAACTGGACAAAGGGGAGGGGAATGACCAGTCACCTGTCCATCACCACCCTAGCGGTAGTGCCCAGAGCTCCTCCGGTGTTTCCCTGGGATTAGCCATCTTGGATTCCAAGGTGTGGGGACCCTCAGGGAGCATATGAGAGCATCCAGTATAGACTGGATTATGCAAGGAGGGCACCGTTTGTGCCCTTGAAAACATTTCCAGTGACTCTGGGAGGATACCCCTCCCATACCTGTAACATCTATTTCCAATCTTTGGAACACAAGTGGTGGAGCAAAGTGATCCTGACTGTCCAAAGGTCCAGCTATCCAAATTTGGTGGAGGAAAGAGCTTTCCTCCCCTTGTCAGACAGTACCCCTGTGCACTGTGTCATCTGCAGCTCCTCTGTGCACTACTTCCAAAAGTTATTTGTGCATGGTGTAGCTCAGGTCCCCAGTACTCTATCCTGTCACGCACAGCTCCCTGAGTTGTTCTCCAGCAGCGTGGGATCCCTTTGAGTGCTGCGATGACCGCACTTCGCAACTCCTTTGTCCCTGCGTCCTTGGAATCCTGTGGGTGCTGCCTGGTCTTCTGAGGGCTCTTTGAAGTGCTGAGAGCCCCCTCTGTCTCCCCAGTCTGAGTTGAGACCCAGCTCCTGCCAGGGCTGGGCCCCTTTGACGCAAAACGCATTCTTGCATGAACTAAGGCTTGTTGGCAGACTCCTGCGACAAAAACAGCCTGAATCCAACGACTCAATGTTGGACATCTCTTGCACCAAGCAGGAACCCACAACTGTCTTCTTTGGTGCATTTCTGTACTTTTCTTCTCACCAGAGAATCCACTTTTGCACCTTCATCCAGGTTGGCAGGGGCTCCTGTTCTTCCTGGACTCTTCATCGACTTCTGGACTTGGTCTCTTCTGGTCTCTTCAGGTCCAGGAATCCATTGTTGGTTTCTTGCAGTCTTGCTTGATCTTTGCAAAATCCCTTACCATGACTTTTAGTGTGTTCTGAGGAAACTTGCTGTAGTTTACTCCTGTTTCCCTGGGCTCTGGGGTGGGGTATTTTACTTACCTTTGGTGTTTTCCCACACTTTGAGCACCCCTCTACATGCTACACTTGCCTGGGGGGAACCGACATTCAAATTCCACTATTTTAGTATATGGTTTGTGTTGCCCCTAGGCCCATTGCAATCTATTGTGTTTTTCACTGATTGCACTATTCTATGACTGTTTACTCACCTGATTTTGGTTACTAGTATATATAATATGTATCTCCAGTAGGAGTATTGCCTCTAAGACATTTGTTGCCTTGTGTCACTAAAATAAAGTGCTTTTATTTTTGGTATCACTGAGTATCAGTGTGTATAAGTACTGTGTGACTATAGTGGCATTAAAAGAGCTTTGCATGTCTCCTAGTTCAGCCTTGGCTATTCTGCTACAGCTACCCCTAGACAGCCTAAGCTACTAGGCACTGCCTACATTTCACTAAGGTGTATCACTGGACCTGGTATAAGGTATAAGTACCTCTGGTACCCATTACAAACCAGGCCAGCTTTGCACACTTTGAAGTGTAGTCAGGTCCTCCCTTCCCTTCTATAGCTCTAGAAACCCTGCAAGGGGTCAGGCAGCTATCTGTATGGGGACAGACACAGCCCGATTCAGGTGACATTGTCAGCTCCTCCCTCCCATCTAGCTCAGGAAGTCCCATCGGCTTGGTAATGGGCCATCAGTATGTAAATGGCAAACATCAGCTTCCTTTATGTGTGACTGTCCGGTGGGAATGCACAAAGCCCAGCTGTCACCTACCCCAGACTCATATTGGAGGCAGGCAACAGGCATGCAGGGCTTAAGAGTAGAAAAATGCCAACTTTCAAGAAGTAAAAAGAACATATGATGGACGTACTACTGAACAAAGCAAACATTCACCCACAGTCACAGTGATACATTGTCCTTTAAAGTGGTGTTTTCAGTTATTTCCTGAAATGGAGCAAACAAAGGGTATGTTGTCTTTTTTTGTTGTTTCACAGTTCTTAGTCTGACGTCTGATGGTGTCCTGACTGCAGGTGTGAAGAGAACCACCAGAAATGGTGGGCTTGGCAGCAATATAAGTGGGAGTGCTGGTTGCAATGGCTTTTTAAAATACACAGCTGGTTTTGAAGATAGTTACCCTGAAAGAGTCAAACATTACAGTGGGATGTTTGCATCCCAGTGGGGGACAAATGTGGACCCATTATTTAAGCAGGCCACACAACCAATGACCCATTTTCGTACACTGGCAATGCTTTAAGAAATGACAGGCAGTCATTTCTTAATCTGGTGGAACGTAACTCCATCAGGGTGACGGAGTAATGTAATTGGCGGAGAAACAGACAGTCTGCCAGATTATAAATCTTGAACTAGATCAGTTTGCACTAAATGTATTTTAATAATACTAGTTTTTAAACAATTTTCTTTGCTTAATGCTGGCCAGACTGTTTGTTGTGGTATCAAATTCAGATTCAGAAGAAACATAGATATTTCAGTCAGAATAAAGACTGATTGCTTGAGAGGATACAACATCCTCTTCATCAACAGCTTTCACTCATTTTCATTTTTGTGTGCAAAACCATGTGTTGTCAACTTTTGTCTTGTTGAGATTGGACTACTAGGCACAGTGATTTTGATAGGAAATGGAATGATCTCAAACCTTATTTTTTAACTGCAGCAGTATACGGATTATTATTAAATATTCAAATTTCAGCTGAACATAAATGGGTTGGCAAATGGAACCCAGTGTTGTCAGTACTAGTAAAACAACAGTTAGTTATTTGTTAAGTCAATGCTGATGGTACATGCACCACTCATATCACTAATTTTAGAGTCAAGTCTTATATGTATGTGCTTCATTTGTATGTTATGTCAACTGAAATACAAAGGTTGGAACTCTCAGGATAGAGGCCATTAATTATGCCCATGCTACTAATCTGTGATAGCAGATAGGGTAAGCATGTTTGCTATATGTCCTATACTACTTTACTTTTAGTGACATATATTCAGTAGCCTTACCAACAGTGGATGAGGACCTGCCTATGTTATGCTTAGACTGAATAAGGATGACCACCGCAATTATTTTTTCAGTACAGTCTTTAAGAAACTCCATCACTTCAGGGCGAAAAGATGTTGATTCTCCAGTTTCCATTGCTTACCCTAAATGAATGGGGGAGATTTTGACCTCCAACGCCATGTGTCAGCAGTACTTTAACTAAATATGAGCCAAATGTTATGTCTGGCTAGGACAACAATAATTGTTGTCTTTTCCACCGGCCATTCATTAAATTATGATTTGATATTTCCTCATAGCTATCTTAGTGTTTGTAAACTATATATGTCATCCAGTATGTTAAATATTTTGTTATTAGTTGAGGACATTTGGTACCAATGTCAGCAGAGAATTAAAATAGCTCCTCAAGCGTACAGGACAGGCAGCCACTTCATTCAGTAGTTCTTTAGTTTAAGCAGTTCTGATCTCAACTGCTGATATGGATAAATATTCCTCCTTATAATGGTTCAAAACACAATAGCAATTATTGCTATATCTGTGAAGCTCTCTCACCCTGCTATATGAGCAGACAATTAAAGGAGAACCCTTACTCAGTATGCTTTGCTTTCATGGTATTTCTTTGCTCAACATTATCACCATTGCCTCTGTCAAAAGAGGATGCACTTGTTCAACAGGCCAAAGCATCAAGAATAATAGAAGGCATACTTAGAAAAATGGTCATTAGATTAGCAGAAATCTGAGTAAGTCCCACTTTATTCAATTTGTACGTGTCCACTGGCTGACATCATCCTCCCTTTTAGGAAATCCGTAATATCCTATGCAGATAATGCCCAGTTGGTCCTTGCCCTTTCCCATAGTCATGATTCCATCTCCCTGACTCTTGGCCCCTGTGAGAGAACAGGGCTGATTGCAGAGGCCCCCTAACTTTTTGCCCCCATTATCCACTTTTTACCGGTGTTTTCCTGACTCTGATGGTGCCCTGGGTACTGCTAACTACCCCCAGGGCCTGTCCTCTGTGTAAAATCAGTATGCAAATTAGGCTAATTATAATTGGCTAAGTCAACCTACCTATAAGTCCCTAGTATATGGTAGGGCATGGAGGTTTAAAGACCCCAGCATAGGTAGTGCCCCCATAGGTGCACTGCTAAGGTGCCCAGTATCATTGTAAAGGCAGGCCTGCCTTGCTGGATGCTTTTAAATTAAAGTTACATGCAAATTCGACTTTGGAATTAAAAGTAGTTCCAAAGTCTTAAACTACCATATTTTTACATATAAGTCACCCCTAAGGTGTGCCCTATGTGCCCCTAGGGATGGATGCCATCTAACTATGAGCAGGGACCTTATAAAAATAGTTTTATAAGCCCTGGTGAGGTAAAACAGCCAAATTCATTTTTTCCCTCATTGTAGTGAATGGCCTCCATAGGCGAGAATGGGGATACTTTATTTTCATTTTAAAAGTCCCCTTAAGTAACAGATGCCAGAAGTGTGGTGTCAAATTAATTGTTATAATAAATCCCACAACTTCCAGTTGTGGGATTTAATATAACTTGTTCAGGTAAAGAGTTTGAAACTATACCTGAAAAGTTGCCAACTTCAGCCCTGCAGTGTTTTTGCTGCTGTGCTCTGATTGGTCAGCCTCTGGCAGCCTGGCCAGGCTGCCTTGATGAGGTGTGAAGTGGCCTGGCTCCACACAAAGAGATGTGCCTGAGAGAGGAGATCTCCCCTCAGCAGATGGTGAAGCAGAAAGGGGGAGGGCTGCCAAACTGGTCTTCAAAGGCAGAGAAGGACATTTGGAGCAACCCAGCAACACCCTCACATCCTGCAAACACAGACAATTAGGTGCTCCCTTGATTAGATTAGGAGAGGGCAGGAGAGGGGTTTGTTTAGGATTTGTAGCCACACCAGTGGGTGGGCTCAGCCAGATGTAACCTCTGAAAATCAATTTCAGCCATGATGGATTTTTGAGGAATGTTGCTCCCTGGGATTGATTTTTGCCACACTTCCCAGGAAGTGGTCATCACAGGGGGAAGGACCCTGCACCTGATTGGAGAACCAGGACCCCCCTGTTTTTTACCCAGGAGCAGGGATAAAACTGGAAGACCTGCACCCACACCTCAGATCCCGATAAGATTAAAACAAGGAAGAACTACAGGAGAAGAAGGACTGCCCTGCTGGACCCCTGACCTGCATCTGGACACTGCACTCTGGAGGACTGCTCCAGCGGCACTCTTGGGCTTTACCACTAAAAGGACTTTACCTGCCTTCTACTGCTTCAAGAAGGGACTCCCTGTTTGCTTCAGGTACAAAGGAGCTGCCCAGAGTCCCCTTCATCAAGTCCTGCAAGCAGAGCCCAGCTGACCAGTGTCCAGTGGCCATTTGAGGATTCTGACCATGTGCATTCTGGGAATTGTAGTCCCAACTCCCAAGGAGCAACTCAGAGCTTCTGGAACCTTGGATCAAGTTGTGGACACTTCAAGGACACAAAAAGGACCTCTGGAAGAAGATCCAGAAGTTTGGAGATGTTTGGAGCAACTCCATAAGTTGAAGAGGTGCATTGTGGGAGTTGTAGTATCAGCCCCCCAGAGGCATACCAGAGCCTCCAAACCCTTGGCTGGTGCTGTGGACTTTCCTGAATCAAGCACTTCTGAAAGTAAGTGTGACAGTGTTACCTCATGGTTGGCCTGAACTCTGGACTTTGTTCCTTTCCATTGTGACCTTTTTTTACCTTTTGAGCGTTAGTTGCTTCTATGCGCTAGAAAGCATGAATTTTTTAAAAATTCATATCTCGGGTTCCCCTTATCTGATTTTATTTGTTTCCATGTCATTTTAAAGATAAAAATATAACCTATTTTTTATCAATTGATTTCGGATTTTTAAACTGTTTCCTGTGTTTTATTTAATTACTGTTTTGTGATATTTGAATGCTTTACGCTTTGTCTCCTAAGTTAAGCCTTGTCGCTTGTTGCCAAACTACCAAGGGTTGAGCTAGGTTTATTTTACTGAGACCTAACTGGACCTAAGTGGACGTTACTGGCCTATTGCTAAGTGTAGGTACTTACCTGCCCTTACCAATAACCCATTTTCCAACAGGCCCTGTTTAGAGGAGGTTGCCAACTGGATGATCAATTCGTTCCTGAACCTAATGGGATAAAACTGAGCCCATGATTCTCTGCAGTTCCACTAATGCACACATGAAACCTTGGATGGACAAGCTGCCTGGGTACCCCACCTACTCTCAAGACAGCGATTAAAAGGTCTTAGGGGGGTCTGGCTGGATAAATCCTTGACTAAGGATACGCAGGGGCATATTTATACTGTTTGCACCAAATTAGTGTCATTTGTTTTTACTCTAATTCGATGCAAAACTAACACCATATTTTTACTTTGGTGCTAGACCCCTCTAGCACCAAATTTATTGAGTTAAAGTCATTTTTTTAAAGTGGAGACCTACCTTGCCTTAATGAGATGCAAGGTAGGCGTTCCTGTGCAAAAAATGACTCTATGGCCTTAACGCCATATTTAGGGGCATATGTATACTCTGCGGCATATTTATACTCTGTTTGCACCGAATTAGCGCCATTTTGTTTACTCTAATTCGGTGCAAATCTAACTCCATATTTATACTTTGGTGCTAGATTCAAAAAAGAGGGATAGGGAGTGGTTATGGTCCAGTGTATATCCTCCCAACAAGGCTATGAAAAATATATAATACACTGTTCCAATTAGAAAGAAGGAAACACATGTGGGAGTCCTAAAATTTAGAAGCAAATAACCTCACACATCCAAGAGGATGTCATGCTTCATCATCGGTACAGCTCCTCGTCAGAACGGCACTGCAATGTCTGACGGGCACCACCCCAAATGGGGGGGCTCTTTGCCAGAGATCTTTTACAATGATGGAGCCATGACCCCAGGAATGAGTAGGGAAAAAAAGGAGATCAAAACAGAAAATGATTAAAATTGGCTCTCAAAACCTCCAACGGGTGAATGATTTATTAGAACAGATGGAAGGTAGGAACCAAGATTAAAAAAGATGTAGTCAACAGAGTGAAACAGAGATAATGATAAATCACTCTATAGAAAAATGAATGGGAGGGAGGTCGGACAGTTTTCAAACCAACCCTTTTCATGGATCAAGATGTTTCGCATCCTAGTGGCCCGTACGGGTCCATTGATGCTTCGTCAGGACCTAGTTGACTATATATCTCCTAATCATAGAGGACAAATGTGCCTTCTTAATCGAAGTACAGGGGTTACTGATAACCAAAGAGTAGTGAGAAAAATATCCAATCACTTACATCAGTCGGGAACATATGATTCCTAACTATGGCCCTGTAAATGAAATTGCAAATGTTAATCATCTAACAGAGCGAATCAAAATATTAAAAAAGGGTGCAGAAAAAGTGAACTCGTGTAACACAGTGTAAGTGTTGACAAGTGGGAGAGTGCGTAGACTTATATACAGACATTGCTTACCGACCCCATTAGGGGAGTGCGCTCCATAGGACCACGTAGACCAATGGTCAAGCGCAGTTTAAGTCTAAGTAAAGAAGCACAACAGCATCAACGTGAAACATAACAACAAATATTTGTCATGATCAAGTTAAATATCATCAATCAGAATTCAGCCGAGCAATAAAGGTGTAAACCAATTTGTTCAAATGTTCAATGTATGTCAATAATATGTATTCTGCATGGTATCCAAATAATGTTACATTTACATAGATCACAGAGAATAGTAATGATGACATGCCTGGATTTTTATGGTAGTATAAACTGTGGACTGCTGGTCAAATTATGACCTCAGACCTCAATGGAAATGTACTGGCACCCAGAAGTCAGGTAGGGTATCATTAAATACGGCTGCAATGAAAAAATCAGCACCGTTACTTTAAAGAGGAAACATTATCGTGTAGCGTAAAGCAAAGGCTGCATCATTAAATATGGCTGCATTGAAAAAATCGACACCATTACTAGCAAGAGGAAACAGTATCGAGTCGCGTAAAGCAAAAAACGGGCCAAATCCCATATTAGCGGACGAGTGGCCGTCATAAGCATAGACGCTGAGGCACTTACTTGGAATGCTGCCGAGACCGTCAAGGAACCTACCTGGGTCCGTGAATCCTGTGTTATGAACGGACGCCAAGGAGTGGTAAAAATATATCATCCGACCCGGATGTTAGGAAGAGGTGTTTCCGGTGAGCGTGTGTTCACGTAGTTACACGTGACTCACACGTCACTCAAGGATCGTAGAAACCAACGTAGGTTTTTTTTTGGGTAAGGAACCCAAGGAGGGGCATGGAAATAGAGGAGGGGTGAAAGCACTGAATCCTCTATAATAAATACATAGAGTCGAAATGTGGCTCAAAGCGATACTTATTATCATCTCAAAGTGCCAGGGCTGATTGACCAGAGCCTGCGAATTATGGAGGGAAAAGCAGATATTACATACAGGCTCAGCTAAGCAGTAGGAATCAGACACCAGAACAAGTAAAGGAAACACTAATTTTGTGAGTGGCATATGTATGGAGGGGACGCAGAAATGATTGTGTCTGCTGCTGACAAGAGTAAAGTTAACTGGTTAGGCTAGTCCAAGGGATATCATCATTTAGTCCCTTGATGTGGGTGCGTAGCTTAAACACCCATCGTTGTTCTAACTCAAAAAGGGAGTTGGTAGTCTTATGTGAGTTAGTTTGGAGAACCACCCACCACATGTCATCTGGGCTATGTCCAATCTCTAGGAAGTGTAAGGACAATTTAGTTGTGGCACGACCACATCTAATGTTGCTACGGTGTTCATTAATCCTGAGTTTCACTGCTCTTGTGGTAATTCCTATGTACTGTAGACCACATGGGCACGTAATCATGTATACACAATTCCTAGTATTGCAATTGGTGTGTTTAACCAATTGCCAGGTCCCAATGAGTTCAAAGTTAATGGTTTTTAACTGTTTGGTGAGAGCGCAAACATTACAATGGCCACAAGGGAAATGACCAGTCACAGGAGGAATGCCCGAAAGAGATTGTTGTCGAGGTAGTTCAAAGGCAGGTTGAGGTCTGGTGTGAACTAATAAGTCCCTGATACTGGTGGTGCGTTTAAAGGCGAATAGAGGTTTAGAGATCTGTTTTCCTCCACTACATAAAATAGCCCATCTCTTATTCACAATTTTTTTGATGGAGTTAGAGAGAGGGGTGAAAGTGGACACACAGGTAAGTTTGGTGTCTGTAGTGTGTGGGGTATTAGATAACAAGATGTCTCTACTGCAGGATTTGGCCCGCTTGTATGCTGCCTTTACCACAGGGTATGGATAGTGGCGTTTGTCAAGTTTATTGGATAGGTCATTAGCTTGGGAATTGAACATATGCATAGTGCTGCAATTACGTCGGAGGCGGAGGAACTGGCCATAGGGTAAATTGTCTCTTAGTGCCTTTGGGTGATGCCTCTCATACAGTAAAAGACTGTTACGGTCAGTGTTTTTTTGGTAAGTGTGTGTATGCAGTTTCCCATTCTCTATACAGATCATTAGATCCAAAAAGGGGATCTGAGTCTCGGAAACAGAGGATGTAAATTTCAAAAATGGGTTCAGAGTGTTGATCCACGTGATAAACAATTGCACATCTGCCGGGGTGCCATGCCATACGATAAAAATGTTGTCGATATATCTCCGCCACAGTTTGATGTTGGTTGGAAAGGATTTGTGTTTGACAGTATGAACCGTGATTCAAAGTCGAACATGTAGAGACAGGCTAGACTGGGGGCAAATGTACTACCCATTGATGTCCCGCGAG
This sequence comes from Pleurodeles waltl, assembly GCF_031143425.1. NCBI lineage: Eukaryota > Metazoa > Chordata > Amphibia > Caudata > Salamandridae > Pleurodeles > Pleurodeles waltl. The sequence goes on from NC_090440.1 coordinate 1,268,824,599, forward strand.
TCTGGTGAAATAGAAGATCCTCGAATTGGAAGAAATTTTCTTTCAGATCAAGGGCAGCACAGTGCATGATGAAGTGCACTGGAGTGGTGAGTGGTTGATCCACCGCCAGGAGGGCAGTCTCTACTACTTGTAAAGTGGCATCTTGGGGGATGTTAGTGTACAGAGCTTCAACATCCAAAGTGATTAGAGCGTGTACCTGAACAGTTGAATTGATACTCTCTATCAAGTTGAGAACGTCCTTGGTATCTTTCAGATAGGTGGTGGACGACTGGACAATGGGTTGTAAAAACTGGTCACAGAAGATAGATAGAGGTTCTAGGATGGAACCTATGCCAGAGACTATTGGGCGGCCTGGTGGAGGTACCTTGCCCCTGTGAATTTTGGGGAGGCAATAAAAGTAGGGGGTGCGTGGGTTCTGGGTGTCCAGGAATTCTGCCTCTTTTCGCGAGATCCACAAATTCCCTACAGCCTCCTCTATCATCCCACGTATTTCTGTTTGAAGTCTCTCAGTGGGATCAATATTAATCTGAGTGTAGTAGGTGGAGTCCCCCAGTAGATGGAGGCATTCTTGCCTATAATCAATTGAGTTCAATATCACTGTGGCTCCACCTTTGTCTGCAGGTTTAATGACAATGCTTGTGTCGGACGACAGTGTCTTCAAGGCGTTCCTTTTAACGGTAGAGATATTAGAAAAGCTCTGTTTAGGTTGTAAAGATGCTAGATCACTTAGAACTGCTTTTTCAAAACCAGTAACTCACATGGCATTGAGGAGGCAGGGGGCATTAATTTGGAAGGTTTTTTAAGGCCTGTATCAATAGGTTGATCAGTGTTAGGTCTGTCGTGAAAGAAAAATTGTAATCTGATTTTTCTGAAGAAGTGAGACAACTCACAGTGGAGATGAAAAGAGTCTTCTCTAGGTGTAAGTACATAGCCTAATCCTTTGTTCAGGACTGTTAGCTCAGTAGGTGAGAGTGGTCTTGATGAGAGATTGACCACTAAATCCGATTCAGTGGATTCTTCCCCTGGCTGCGGGTTATCATCTGTGGTTCGTCCTGGGCCCAGTGAACCCGTCTGCCTCTTCCTCTCCTTCTGCCTCTTCCCCTGCCCTGACCGCAGCCTAAAAAAGGCACGTATGGGAACATGGGGCGTGGTTGATAAAAGGGGAAGGGTTGTTGCCATGCTAGAGATTGTCCAGGAGGGTATTGGGGGTAATGGTAGAATGGGTGTGTACCCTCTTCATCTGTATTCCACCCATCCGATGAGGAGCTAGTACTGCATTTCCGTGGTTTTTTCGATGATGCAGAAGATTCATCAGAAGAAATGGAACGTGTATCAGTGGTGAAATAATCCGTGATATAAGGATAGACTTTTTCACGGCTGAACCTGGAAATGTCTTTTTGCAGCTTCGTAATTTTCTGTTGGGTCAAGAACTCCTTGGTTTCATTAAGTTCGGCATTGATTTCTGCTAGACGACTTTTGAAGGCAGTTATTGAAATGGTGGTCTTAAGTGCACCTTCCATAAGAGAGATCTGAATCAGAATGGACTCGGCTAGGCATTTCGACGTGCATTTCCATGCTATCTGGGCCCAGTCTTTTCTGAAGGCTAAATCTTGAAGGAAGATCCTGGGCATATTAGAAACAAAGAGACTGTTGGGGCTATATTTGCTCTCAGATATTCGGTCATAATAGTTCCGTGTAGGACAGTTTTTACAAGATCACGTTTGAGTGTAGACAACTTGTCCCACTCTTCTTTTGAAGGACCAGAGGGTCCAGCACTGTCATTTCCCAAAATGGAAGGAGTCTGTCAAATGGCAGATACAAAATCGTCATCAAAACTCAGCCCCTAGAAAGTATCCATCTTGGGGTGTTTTTGGGACTAGAAGCAAGGAAGAAATCCCACAGCTGGACTGCTGTACTTGTAGATTCAAAAAAGAGGGATAGGGAGGGGTTATGGTCCAGTGTATATCCTCCCAACAAGGCTATGAAAAATATATAATACACTGTTCCAATTAGAAAGAAGGGAACACATGTGGGAGTCCTAAAATTTAGGAGCAAATAACCTCACACATCCAAGAGGATGTCATGCTTCATCATCGGTACAGCTCCTCGTCAGACCGGCACTGCAATGTCTGACGGGCACCACCCCAAATGGGGGGGCTCTTTGCCGGAGATCTTTTACAATGATGGTGCCATGACCCCAGGAATGAGTAGGGAAAAAAAGGAGATCAAAACAGAAAATGATTAAAATTGGCTCTCAAAACCTCCAACGGGTAAATTATTTATTAGACCAGATGGAAGGTAGGGACCAAGATTAAAAAAGATGTAGTCAAGAGCGTGAAACAGAGATAATGATCAATCACTCTATAGAAAAATGAATGGGAGGGAGGTCGGACAGTTTTCAAACCAACCCTTTTCATGGGTCAACATGTTTCGCATCCTAGTGGCCCGTACGGGTCCATTGATGCTTCGTCAGGACCTAGTTGACTATATATCTCCTAATCGTAGAGGACAAGTGTGCCTTCTTAATCGAAGTACAGGGGTTACTGATAATCAAAGAGTAGTGAGAAAAATATCCAATCACTTACATCAGTCGGGAACATATGATTCCTAACTATGGCCCTGTAAATGAAATTGCAAATGTTAATCATCTAACAGAGCGAATCAAAATATTAAAAAAGGGTGCAGAAAACGTTTCTCGTGGGCAAACGACGGGGAGTGGGATCAGGGAAGCCTTAAGCTTTTTCCTTGTCTTCCCACTAGCCTGGCAGGTGGGGCAGGCTGTGCAGAAATGATCTGAGGCAACCCTCATTGTAGGCCAATGGAAGGGGATGACAAGCATGTCAAAGGTCTTGTCTTGTCCCAGATGTCCTGCCATCCCAGGACAGACCCAGTCAGAAGGCCCGGTAGCACTGGGGGACCACCGGCACACATGCTGTCGCAGGACCTGGAACCTTAGGCTCACTGTAAAGGAGATCATTCTCCCAGTAAATATGGTGAGTGCCAAAGGCTTCACCGGCTGCTTGGACTTTGGCCTGTTGCGTCAGACCCTCAAGGGAGGGGCTTCTTTCTGAACCTTGCAGACCTCTGCCCTGGTTGGTCCACCCTCTACTTGCCAGCCAGCAAGTTCAGGTAGGATGCCCAAGGCAGCTATGTCCTCCCCAGTTGGCTCAGGGGACTCCTCCTCCTCAGGGGCCCCGTCCACCACCGTGGGAACTTTTGAATCGGGTTTCCTGCGCATGTTGCCGTTCCTCTTTGCAGCTGTCTAGGCCATTGTTCCAGGCTCCAGATGCCCTTGACTCCCTTCCCGGGCAGCCATGGACCTTGTGGTCATGCAGACCCACTCAGGCAAACCTAACATCTCCAGCTGCGATATGAGCTCTACCTTCTTCCAGGCAGTATGCTCAAGGTCACTGCCTAACAGACAATCTACAGGCATGGCAGGACTCACAGCTACTTTCGGAGTACCAGAGACCCCCACCCACTCAAAGGGAACCAGAGCCACCGGTAGGTGACTCTTACGACTGTCAGCGACTATTACATGGTGGAATGTATTAGGGAGTATCTGCTCTGCTGCCACCAGCTGACTCTTGACAGTAGTCATGCTGGCTCCTGTGTCATGCAGAGCCTCCACCCTGTGCCCATCAATGGTGACCCACTGCCTATACTTTGAAGTATTTGCAGGCATGTGAGCTTTAAGCACCATCTCTCTATCTCCCAGGCACACTAGGGAAACCTCTGTCTGCCCCCCAAAGCTAACTGGGACTGTCTCCCCCTGAGCGCTACACTAGCCAACCCAGGTGTCTGTCCAGTGGTGGACTGTGCTCTCTTGGAACACTGGGAGTCGCCCTTGGAATGTACATGCGGGTAGCACTCTAATCATTTGAGGATAAACTTCCCTAACTTTCTGTCAAAGAACCCTGTTTTTTCTCACATCTAGAAGAGGAATGGTTACCACCCCCACCTTGGGAATTGTTTTGGGGACCTTTAGAGAACTCCTTATCTTTATATTTTTCTCCCTCCCTCTTTCTTATGTTGGGAACCCTGACCACCTTTGTGGGTGTCCCCCCCAGATGCCTTCTTGCACACTCTGGTGCTAACCCAGAGGTCCGCCTCCTCAGCCAGCTTTCTGGGATCAGTCAGCTTACTATCTACTAAGTGCTGGCACAGCTCTGTAAAAGAAATACTGAGCATATGCTCTCTCAGAATCAAGTCATTTAACACTTTGTAATCATCTACTTTGCTACCCCGCACCCATCCATCCAGTGCCTTATTGGAGAAATCATAACAATCTACCAGAGTCTGTGTGGAAAGTTTGGTGCTGTCTCTAAACCTCTGACGGTATTTTTCAGGGGTCATCCCAAACTTAACCAGTAAAGTGACTTTCATGTGAGTGTAGACATTCCTATCCTGTGGAGCAAATGTAAGAAGTGTGTCCATCCCCACTGCTGGTACATAAAACCACAAGGCCACGCCCCAGTGCTCCTTAAAGGTCCCATGGGCCCTTAGTGCAACTTCATAGGCAGCCAGCCACTTGCCATTGTCATCTCCCGCAACAAAACTTGGCACCACATTCTTGGGTCTACAAACTTTTTTCCCACCAACAGGTCCTGCATGCATGCTGCCACCATCACTGTCTCACCTTGATCTCCAGGTCCTTGAGACTCAGTTCATGAGCCAACAAAAGTTTTTTTCGCAGCCAAGGCTCTCTCAGCTGCAGCTTTAGCTCTCGCAGCTTCAATCTGTTTGGCTGCTCTTTCAGCTTCAGCTTGCTTGGCTTCTCTCTCTGCCCTGCTTTCCTCCTGTTCGGCTTCAATTTTTATATTTGCCATTTGGAATTGAAACACTCCTCTCTCCTCTCCTCTGCGGTCAGGCCTTGATCAGAGTCAGTGGTCCCTGGTTTGGCAGGGGGCACAATTGCAGTAGTAACTTCATCCACTGACGGCAAAAAATCCTCTGAGGGGCCATCCTCTGGACACTCCTCCTCAGCATCCTCCTCTAAATAGGCTTCTGCCTTGGCCCTCAGCACCATTTGAAATATCTACTTTCTGGAGGCTCCCTGGGTGGGTACTCCCATATCCCTGCAGAACCCTTTCAGCTGTTTGACAGTATATGTCTCCAACAGGGCCAGGTCAAAATCTCCTGCTTGAGACCCAGCCTGAGACATGTTGAGCGAAGATTTTAGTCAAAATTGGCAGGAAAAAAATTGAATTTGCAAAAAGAGATAAAAATCAAGTTGACCTTCAACTGTGGGTAGGTAGTGAAATATTTAGCTACTGTATGTCACTGCACAAATACAAGTCCTATACTCACTGCTGATCACCATTGTAAGAAATGGGGCCTTTGGTTGGCAGTCAGTTTATCCCGTGTCCAAGCAAGGACCCTCACTCTAATCAGGGTAAGTCACACACAATCCAAATTATCCCATGCCCACCCTCTGGTAGCTTGGCACTGAGCAGTCAGGCTTAACTTAGAAGGCAATGTGTAAAGTATTTGTGCAATAAATCATACAATAACACAATATAGCACCACAAAAATACACAACACGGTGTTTAAAGAAATAGTTATTATTTATCTGGATAAATTTAGGTCAAAACGATCAAAGATGCAATAAGTAAATGTTGAGATATCACTGAAAAGTGATATAAAGTGTCTTGAGTCTTTTAAAAGCAAACAAAGTCTCTTTCAAGCACAAAGGCCCTCATTACAACCCTGGCGGTCGGTGGAGAAATGGCGGTAATACCGCCAACAGGCTGGCGGACAAAAAAATGGTGACCGCCATGCTAAACAGCCACTTCTCCACTCCGACCACCAGGTTGGTAACGACTGCTGGGCTGGAGACTTCGGTCTCCAGAGCAGCAGCTGCAACAACACCGCCGGAGGTATCACGACCCCGCGTACCGCCATGGATTTAGTGGGGTTCTGTACTGCCACGAAATCCATGGTGGTAGGCACTATCAGTGCCAGGGAATTCCTTCCCTGGCACTGATAGGGTTCTCCGCCACCCCCTCCCCCTCCCCATAGCCCTCCCCCCACACGCCCGAACCCCCTACCACTCCCCAAAGGTGGCAGGACCCCCCTCCCCACCCCCACAACATTGGAACACCCCCCCCTACACGCATACAGACACCACATTACACATACCCGCACACATACCAACAAACATACCAACAGACACAGATGCAGTCATACATGCACATATACATACAGACATACACGCACACATACTCACAGACATACAAATAGACAGACACGCACACATTTTCAAACACACAACACCCCTGTATGCACACACGCACTCACACACACCCTCTACACACTCACACTCACACCCCCATGCAAGCACACAACACACAACACCCCCTCCCATAACGGACGATCACCTTACCTGGTCCGGTGATCCTCCGGGAGGGAACAGGATCCATGGGGGCTGCTCCGCCGCCAGCACCCCGTCACAGAACACCTCCACACCGAATCATGGGACGTGATTCGGTGGGCGGTGTTCTGATGACGTGGCAGTGGAGCAGCCTCCACTTCCCCGCCGACTGCCAGTATGCCTGCTGGCGGCTCTCCATCCGAAAAAGGACAGAGGGCTGCCAGCAGTCATAATACGCTGTGCGGAAAACTGCCTGCACTGGCGGTCTTCAACACGTCGGAACCTCGGCGGTCCTCCAAAAAGACCGCTGAGGTTAAAATGAGGGCCAAAGTGCCTGGTTTGCGTGAAAAATCTCTGCAAAGAACCACAGAGGAGGAGAAGCATGGAAACAAACAAAGGGGGTGTGCGTCGATTTCTCGTGCTGCACACGGCGATGCATCATTTAGTTTTCATGCAGGGATGGCTATGTGTCAATTTCCGGTGCTTGGTTGTGGATCATCTTCGGGTTACAGGGTTCTCAGACTCCCCGTGGACGGTGCAAGGATTTCCTGCGCTGGCAGGATGAAGTCACAGGAGCTGAGTCAATCCATTGGGCGTAGCGTCAAATTTTCTACCGCACGGCAGGCGCTGTATCGATTCCTCTCTGGAAGTCGGGCTGCGTTCTTCCAGGTCGGCTGTGCGTCGATCCAATGGGCTGTGTGTCAAAGTTCCGGTCGCTATGCCTGGTGCTGCGTCGATCTTCTCGTTGCGAAGTCGGGCTGTGTCATTTCTGGCAGGCTGTGAGTAGAATTTTGCCGCACAAGGAGTCCTTCTTGAACGGATAAAGGCGGTCATTCTGACCGCGGCGGTCGCCGCCCGCCAAGCGGTTCCTGCCGAAAGACCGCGGTGGCCATTCCGGCTTTCCCGCGGGGCCGGCGGGCGACCGCCAGAAGACCGCCGGCCGGCCCAGCGGGACAGCCCCTTCAACAATGAAGCCGGCTCGGAATGGAGCCGGCGGAGTTGAAGGGGTGTGACGGGTGCAGTGGCACCCGTCGCGATTTTCACTGTCTGCTAAGCAGACAGTGAAAATCTTTGTGGGGCCCTGTTAGGGGGCCCCTGCACTGCCCATGCCAGTGGCATGGGCAGTGCAGGGGCCCCCAGGGGCCCCACGGCACCCGTTCCCGCCATCCTGGTTCTGGCGGTGGACACCGCCAGAAACAGGCTGGCGGGAAGGGGGTCGGAATCCCCATGGCGGTGCTGCAAGCAGCGCCGCCATGGCGGGTTCCCTGGGCCAGCGGGAAACCGGCGGGAAACCGCCGGCTCCCCTTTTCCGACCGCGGCTTTACCGCCGCGGTCAGAATCACCCAGGAAGCACCTCCAGCCTGTTGGCGGTGCTTCCGCCGCACTCCGCCATGGCGGTCATGGACCGCCAAGGTCAGAATGACCCCCAAAGTCTTTTTGGTTCTGAGACTTCAGGGAACAGGCGGCAAGCTCTATACAAGCCCTTGGAGAGCACTTCTTCACCTCAGCCAGAGAGCAGCAAAGCAGCAGGGCAACAGCAAGGGCGCATTCCTTCACAAAAAGCAGTCAGGTGAGTGCTTTGGGCAGCCAGGCAGTTCTTCTTGGCAGAATGCAGGTTCTGGTTACAAGTTTCTTCTCTAGGAAGTGTCTGAGTTGGTAGGGGCAGAGGCCCTGTTTATATAACCAAATGTGCCTTTGAAGTGGGGGAGACTTCAAAGAGTGGCTTAGAAGTGCACCAGGTCCCCTTTCAGTTCAATCCTGTCTGCCAGGGTCCCAGTAGGGGGGGAGAGTGGCAGTCCTTTGTGTGAGGGTAGGCCCTCCACCCTCCCAGCCCAGGAAGTCCCATTCAAAATGCAGATGTATGCAAGTGAGGCTGAGTATCCTGTGTTTGGGGTGTGTCTGAGTGAATGCACAAGGAGCTGTCAACTAAACCCAGCCAGACGTGGATTGTAAGGCACAGAAAGATTTAAGTGCAGAGAAATGCTCACTTTCTAAAAGTGGCATTTCTAAATTAGTAATATTTAATCCAACTTCACCAGTCAGCAGGATTTTATATCACCATTCTGGCCATACTAAATATGAATTTCCTACTCCTTCCAGATCAGCAGCTACCACTCAAACAATGTATGAGGGCAGACCCAATGTTAGCCTATGAAGGGAGAAGACCCACAGCAGTGTAAAAATGAATTTTGGAGTTTTACAGTGCAAGGACATGTAAACTACACAGGTACATGTCCTGCCTTTTGCCTACAAAGCACCCTGCCCTATGGGTTACCTAGGGCATACGCTAGGGGTGTCTTATATGTAGAAAAAGGGGAGTTTTATTCTTGGCAAGTACTTTTGAATCCCAAGTCGAATTGGCAGTGAAACTGCACACATAGGCCTTGCAATGGCAGGCCTGAGACACGGTTATGGGGCTATTGAAAGGGTGGCACAATCAGTGCTGCAGGCCCACTAGTAGCATTTAATCTACAGGCCCTGGGCACATATAGTGCACTGTACTAGGGACTTATAAGTAAATTAAATAGTCCAGTTGGGTATGAACCAATATTACCATATTTAAAGGGAGAGAGCATATGCACTTTAGCTCTGGTCAGCAATGGTGAAGTGCGCAGAATCTGAAAACCAGAAAAAACAGTATCTAAAAAGTGGAGGAAGGCAGGCAAAAAGTTAGGGGTGACCACCCTAAGGTTGCCAGTTCTAACACCTCGGTTGGACGAAGACTTCAGAAATGCACCCTAGGAAGATGTCAGCGGGTTCCTGCATGATGCAAAGGATGTCCTGTGTCATGAAGTTGGATGCAGGTGAGTTTTGGCGCTGAATTCCTTAATCAAGCCTTGGATCCGGCAAAGTTGTGTTTTGCAAAAACTAGGTGTATCTGGACCCAGGAGGGACCTGGGGGCTTCAACTATGTCTGAGGAGGAAGAGGGGGCTCTTAGCACTTCAGAGAGCCCTCAGAGCACCAGATAGCACCCACAAGTGTCCCAGGACACAGGGACAAAGGAGGTGCAAAATGCAGTTGGTGCAGCACTGCAAAGGAATGTCCCACGCTGCCGGAGAGCAACTCAGCGAGTTGAGCATCACAGGATAGAGTGCTGGGGACCTGGGCCAGTCTATTCATGAAGGAATTATGCAAATAGTGCACAGAAGCCTCAGGAGGTGAAGAAGACACGGTCAACAGGGTTACTGTCATTCTGGGGGAAGGCAAGGTCTTACCTTTCCAAATTGCGACAGCAGGACCTCAGGACAGTCTGTGTTGATGGGGTCCACCTCTGTGTTCCAAGGAGCATGCTCATTGCCAGGAGAGGAGTCCAAGAGAACCGGTCGTCGATTTAGAAGGTGCCTGCGTGAGCAGGGGAAGGACTCCGTCACCCCACAGGAGATTTCTTCGGTCCTTCTGGTGCAGGGTGAAGACAGGGAGTCCTCAGAGCATGCACACCATGTAAACTGTTGCAGTTGCTGGCTGGAGCTGAATATGCAGAAGAAAAGTATCGCTTGTTGTAGGAAAGTACCATCTTGCCTGGCATGTTACCCCCATTTTTCACTGTATATATGTTGTTTTAGTTGTATGTGTCACTGGGACCCTGTTCACCAGGGCCCCAGTGTTTATAAGTGTGCCTGAATGTGTTACCTGTGTAGTGACTAAGGCCCGTATTTATACTCCGTTTGCGCCGAATTTGCGTCGTTTTTTTCGACGCAAATTCGGCGCAAAACTAACGCCATATTTATACTTTGGCGTTAGACGAGTCTAGCGCCAAAGTATGAAGAAAGAGCGTCATTTTTTTGCGTGAACGCCTTCCTTGCGTTAATGAGATGCAAGGAAGGCATTCCCGTCTAAAAACAGACGCACATAGCGGTGCGTGGTATTTATGCTCCAGGGCAAAAATCACTCCCGCGCGGCAGGCGGCGCAAAAAAATGGCGCAAAGCATGAATAGCGTGAAATGTTAACGCCTGGGTCAGGGCAGGCGTTAAAATGGGGCAAACACACCTGTACTTAATCAGAACACACAGAACAAACAACAGAGCAGCAGAGCAGCAACAGGGAGACATGGAGGTGCTTTTTCTTCAACGTGCACGTAGACGCAGAGCCCTGCAGCAACAACAGCAGCCACAACAACAACAGCAGGGACCCCAAAGACAGCGCAGAAGGCAGGAGAGGATATTCTGCCCAAGAACAACCCTGCATGGCCTCAGGGAACGAGACATCATCCAGAGGTACCGGTTGAACTGGCAGGCCATTCAGCAGCTGCTGACAAATATTGAACAGCAATTGGCCCCCACTTTAGTGACTCCACGCACTATCCCAACAGAAACAAAGCTGCTTGCCGTACTTCACCTGCTGGCAAGTGGCTCCTTTCAGACAACTGGTGCCCTGGTTGGTGGAATCTCACAACCATCTTTCTCCGCATTCCTGCCTAAAGTACTGGATGCCATCATTGGACTGACACCCCGCCACATCTGCTTCCCTAACACACTGCAGAAGCAGCAGGAAACAAAACAGGGGTTCTACGCCATCAGTGGCTTTCCGCACGTCCTTGGTGCAATCGACTGCACACACGTACGCCTTGTGCCACCTGCTGCGAGTGAACACCTCTACCGCAACAGGAAGCACACACATTCCATCAACGTGCAGGCCATAGTCGATCACCAAGGACTGATCAGCAACATCGTGGCTAAATATCCTGGGAGTGTACATGATGCATTCATCTTCCGTCACTGCACCATCAACCAACACTTCCAGGATGGACGGTATGGCAATGGACTACTTGTTGGTAAGGACAAAAATCTACTTATATACTCACTGCACAGAAACCCTCTAGGATAAACAACACATACACCACAATAGCAACACCTAGACAGGAACACACTGAGGTACTCACATCACTAGCCATGTGTCACAAGTCACCATTGAACCTCTCACACATTTGAATTTACTCCACAGCTTAGTGTGAAGACATTCATGACTGTGGTTGCCTAAATGTCACCTTGCAAATTGGAAGTCTCACAATAACCTGTACACTAATACAATGCATAACTTTTAAGGGATGGGATGGCCTGGCTATGTTCATATGGACGTTTCTAATACCCTTTCATGTTTCAACTCTGCATGGAACTATCATCACACCCCCAGTGAGGACACACGGACACCTGTGTCACAAGTCACAATGCAAGGGAGGGCACACTGTACTTGAGAAACCAATACATCCTGCTGACAAACAGTTAGACAACAAACACTTGCTCAGCCAAGGAAAAAAAACAATGCCAAAGTTTCCACCAACAACCATAGGTTGTCACATTAGTACACAAAATAGTCACAGACAACACAACACAACTACTGCCATCAAAGATACGTACAACAGTGCCTCCTACATCTAATTGATACCATTCTGTGTTTCTCTTTCAGCTGATCAGGGGTATGGCATCCAGCCTTGGATAATGACACCATATGGGAACCCAAATACTGCTGCTGAGCGGGCATACAATGACGCCCACAAGAGGACACGCAGCATTGTGGAGAGGACCTTTGGGATCCTAAAGTCAAGGTTCCGCTGCCTTGACATCACTGGCGGAAGCCTACTATACTCCCCAGAGATGGTATGCAAAATTATACTCACTTGTGCCATTTTACACAATATTTGTGTACAAAGGAACATTCCCCTCCTTGAACCGGACCCAGACATGCCTGAGGATGATGATGAGGAGGATGCTGGCCTGCAACAGGAGGGGGAACAACCTAACACCGCAGCAGGAGTGCGTAGGCGCCAACAGCTTGTGAACAATTTTTTTACTTAAGTCATTATAATCACTTGTATTCCACACTTGTAAATAAACACAGATCACAAACACCACATCATGCTTTGGCCTATTCATTTCTGACCACCTTTAGTTTGAAATAGCTGAAGATGAATGTCGTCTCATTGATCAAGAATGCCATTAAAAATCATCACACCAAAAATAAACATCACAACTGTATGCACAGAGGGTAGGATGTGACATGTTACATTACCATACACAGAGCCCAACAAGAGTACAAATGTGACAATTAGACATGCCGGATCCAAACAACTGAAACAGTCTCTCATCCAGCCCAAAATTGGAGATCATTTGAAAGTCACATCACACGGGTTCAGAGACAGGGTGGGACCATCCATGTGTACGTGAACATGTCATCAATGGCTTCTCTCAAGTGTATGATGTGAGCAATACACAATTGCAACAACATCAGCTGCCACTAACTCAGGAGGAGACCTTGAAGTTACAGTGACATCATACACACAGACAGGTCATACTGGATCCACATTCCCACACACATGTACACATATGTCATACAACCAACCTAATATTTGAAAGTAGACCATCACAGTTGTGTCCCAGTTTGAACCTAGCAGGAAGATTGTAACATGACACTAAACCAGTTTATGCAGAAAGGGACACAGACAAGCAAAACAATCTTCGCATTATCACATCGTGAACGCTGAGAGTCTTGCAAACTTAGGGGGTCATTCGGACCCTGGCGGTAATTACCGCCCTGGCGGAGGTCGGCGGTAGCACCGCCAACAGGCTGGCGGTGCACCGATGGGCATTCTGACCGCGGCGGTTCAGCCGCGGCCAGAAACGGACTTCCCGCTGCCCTTGAGAATCCGCCATGGCGGCGGAGCGCGCTCCGCCGCCATGGGGATTCTGACACCCCCTACCGCCATCCTGTTCCTGGCGGGTCTTCCGCCAGGAACAGGATGGCGGTAGGGGGTGCCGCGGGGCCCCTGCAGTGCCCATGCCAATGGCATGGGCACTGCAGGGGCCCCCGTAAGAGGGACCCACAAAGAATTTTAGTGTCTGCTTTGCAGAAACAGAAATTCGCCACGGGTGCAACTGCACCCGTCGCACCTTCCCACTCCGCCGGCTCCATTCTGAGCCGGCGTCCTCGTGGGAAGGGTGTTTCCCGCTGGGCTGGCGGGCGGACTTTTGGCGGTTGCCCGCCAGCCCAGTGGGAAAGCCAGAATGACCGCCGCGGTCTTTCGGCGGGAACCGCTTGGCGGGCGGCGACCGCCGCCCGCCGCGGTCAGAATGACCCCCTTAGTCATATGAAAATGGTATGCAACTTAGCTCCAAATCATCAATACTGCAAACGTCAAATGGGCTAATGAGATGAATGAATGGTCAACAGTCATTCATACCATATGGCCTTACATTCGCCCGCTGCTGCAGGTTTGCCAGGATATGATAAAAATACTCCATGGATACAGTAGCTATTCTGGATGGTCAAATCCTAGGGTGCTGGGGGACTAACTCCACCTCTACCACCCCCAAAACATACAGGAATCATGTACTTGTGAACTAAACACATGCATAAGGCACATATGTGGCCTCAATGTCACAAGTCCTACACAAATATGAAACACAAAATCATAATGGTACATGGTCAGCCCCCTAAAAACTGAAAGTGACTCTCCCACTCCCTGTTAGGACTACAGATAAAAGCATCCCCATCATAAAGGTGGGGACATTTTGGAGACGGAATACATAATGGTATCAAAAACCTCATTTCAAAATAGCCATCAGCAATTACACCAAATATGTTGTCAAATATGGTCAATACATTAGTTAACGTATCCCAAACATCACAGTGTGAAGGCCGTCTATACATAAAAGTACGGACATTTGTCAGATACAAACACAAATGTGTCTCACATCGCACCGTTTTACCATGACAAATCACCTTTCCAAAGCTAAACACATGAAGACATTTGGATCAATTTGCTCCATATTCTACGCATACAGCATGGCCGTCATAATTTGTTCATGTACATGAGTGCACACAATGCAGAGTCAGATACAAATGTATCCAAAAGTGTCTTGATATTTCACCTTCAAATTATTATTTACATCCACAATATTTTTGACTCTGCATCATGTGCACTACTGTACGTGTAATAAAAACCACGCACATGATGTATGCGTGGTCAAAATGACGCTATATGCACAATATATTGCTCATTTCATGTACAGTATTAATTATTAATATTAATAGCATTTTTTTTGACTCCGCATCATGTGCACCACTGTACGTGTAATAAAAACCACGCACATGATGTATGCGTGGTCAAAATGACGCTATATGCACAATATATTGCTCATTCCATGTACAGTATTAATTATTAATATTAATAGCATTTTTTTTGACTCCGCATCATGTGCACCACTGTACGTGTAATAAAAACCACGCACATGATGTATGCGTGGTCAAAATGACGCTATATGCACAATATATTGCTCATTTCATGTACAGTATTAATTATTAATATTCATACCATTTTTTTTTACTCTGCATCATGTGCACCACTGTACGTGTAATAAAAACCACGCACATGATGTATGCGTGGTCAAAATGACGCTACATGGACAATATGTTGGTCATCTCATGTACATTATCAATTATTAATATTCATATCATATTTTTTGACTCCGCATCATGTGCACCACTGTACGTGTAATAAAAACCACGCACATGATGTATGCGTGGTCAAAATGACGCTACATGGACAATATGTTGGTCATCTCATGTACATTATCAATTATTAATATTCATATCATATTTTTTGACTCCGCATCATGTGCACCACTGTACGTGTAATAAAAACCACGCACATGATGTATGCGTGGTCAAAATGACGCTACATGGACAATATGTTGGTCATCTCATGTACATTATCAATTATTAATATTCATATCATATTTTTTGACTCCGCATCATGTGCACCACTGTACGTGTAAAAAAAACGACGCCCATGATGTATGCGTGGTGTAATTGACGCTACATGCACAATATGTTGGTCATCTCATGTACAATTTGAAATTTTAATATTCATAGCATATTTTTACACTCCGCATCATGTGCACTGTAATGCGTCAAAAAAATATGACGCACATCTGTGTATGCGTGAAAATATGACGCATTAGGCGAAAATAAAAACGGCGGCCATTTTATGCAGGAAGTGATGTAATAGGATATCCTGTTTACCAAATCTGTACTGGGAGTTGACTTTCACTTTCACTTTGCAGTCTCAGAGTTATCTAGACTGTGTGGTTGTGTGAAAGGTGTTGTCCTGTGTTTTACTGCTTTAGTGTCCTGTGTGCCTTGTATTTTGTCTTTGTGTCAATCTTTTATTGTTGTCAAACATTGTCTCAGTCTGTTTAGTGTTGTTTTGTCTATACCTGTGATAGTTTGTATTGTCTGTGGGAGTCTGTTGTGGGTAGCATAGTTTGGGGTGTTAGTTGGGCTATTTTTCTCCTTCTTCTTTTTCTTTCACACCTCTACCTTTCCCCATTTCCCACTTTTTCTTTCATTTTTCTTTGGTACTTTTTTACACCTCGCATCATGTCAGGTAGGCCTCGCCTGTCCAGGATGGGTGAGGACGAATTGGGGGGCTTCATATGGCTCGTAAGCCATTTCCTCCCACTGATGCTGGAGGCTGGGGGCCATGTGATACAGGGGTATCACACGGAGGCGAGGAAAATACGTTGGGAGAAGGTGCGCCATCACCTGGTCCGGGTCTACAGGAGTATGAGGAATGTCCATCAACTCAAGCACCGCTGGGCAGATCTGATCAGCAGGGAACAGGACCTGCTGGACCACCTGGGACTCCGGATTGGTGGCTATGTTGGTGAGTAATAATCAATTACATGGGAATAATAGGAATGTGTGCGTGAACATGTGATGATTGGTAGCCAATCTGCAAAATAAGTAGCTGACTGCGTGTTATACTAGGGAAACCTAGGCCCATGGGCATACACATAAATCCCCATTTTTGCTACACATGTACACCCAATAACAGCAGTAAAATGCAACATCTATTTGTATTTTGCTAAGTAGCCCCCTCTCTGCGTCACAAAATGATGCAAATGCTGCGCTACAAAGGTATACATATGTGTCCAAATGTGTATTTGTTGCCGGGTGTGTATGAAGACCTATGCTACCAGGCCGATGCCTTATCTTTGCAACACATACCAGATGGCTGTAGCTGCATGGAATGTAGTGTTGCATTTGTGTCTGAAAAGCAACACGTGAACTGCTCTATTTGTACTCTACTGGTCATAATGGCCAGTGAGTACGTCATGTAGAAACAACATACCTACATATGTAGACGCCATAGCTAGACCGAAAATTGCAAACACATGATGATGCAACACCTGTGTGTTGCCTTCACGTCACATGAAGTTAGTCATGTTGTCCACACATATGTCACATGTGTGTCTGGTTGCTGTGTGTTGAACCTGTCCCCATAGCCTGTTTGATTGTGAGTGGTCATGCAGTCCTCATGGAACCAGTTGTGAAATGTTTCTCTCTGGGATGCACATGCTGAGATGTATGGATCACATGATTGTTCGGGCCTACTAATGGAGGAGTAACTTGGACGACACATGACTGTCCTGGCCACTGCATGAGTGTAGTAGGGTGTGTCACTGGAGCAGGAGACTCATCCAATGATAATCTAAAATACAAAGTCAGCCAGGCAGGATGAGCATGTGTGAAAGTGTATCATTACCATGTAATATTCACACACTGTCATTGTAACAGAAATTATTTGTCTGTTCACCCAGTCTGAGTATAATCTTCCTTTCATGCTTTACAGGTGGACCAGCCCCGTACACCGTTGGTGAGGTAGCCCATTTTGACGACCCCGATACCTACAGTGAGTGTTGCCTAAGTGCTATTTACATTGTTTGGAAATGAAGCATGATGGATTACTGTGTGTTCAGGACAATTCATGATATGATGTGCTGGCCGTTCATTGGCTTTGTTGTTTTGGTGTGATATCAAATTGGAATAATGTTTTGGTAAAGCAATCCCTAGTCATCTCTCAGATTGAGGGGCAGTAGGTCATTCAATTAGTGCGACTATTGGGAATAGCATGACTCATTTTGAACACACTGGTCAATGTTAGAC
Source organism: Pleurodeles waltl (assembly GCF_031143425.1). Lineage (NCBI taxonomy): Eukaryota > Metazoa > Chordata > Amphibia > Caudata > Salamandridae > Pleurodeles > Pleurodeles waltl. Next base: position 1,268,841,918 of record NC_090440.1, read on the forward strand.
TTGGTCAGGAACTTGCCATTAACTGAGTCAGCATATCAGACTGACAGTCTCCCAGGTAGCTTAGGCACATGGCTTCGATGACAAGTGCTTCTTCCTAGTTGAGGATGGACTGTGTACACTGTAGGTCGGATCTTCCGGGGGCATGTACTTCCACAAGGTGACCTCGAAGTGTGTGTGACTTGAGTGCAATGGCCTAGGTGTTCTGTTGAATCATGTGAATGGGTGTTCTACCTCCTCTGTGTGTGTTGTAAAACATGCCTCACTAATAGTATGTTATGTTTGGCTAAGTCATATCATTTTGACATGTGTGGACCTGGGATATGACAAGGTTGGGCTGACTCCAACGTGTTGCTAGCCCTTCATAGGTGTTGTGTGTGAAGGCACATGCTTGTTGCACTTTCTGTACACTCCTGGTTGTGCATTGATCATGGGATTGTTGTTTGTTCTTCCCACACCACCCACAAAGACTGGGATGTTACTGTGAAACAGGGTACCTAGGACTGTAGCAACCAATATGTTACACATACTTAACACCTTTTGTGACTTGAGTTTGTACCTAGGTCCAGATGTAGCAAAATGTCTCCACATTGCAAATAGCATAATTTGATGTTAGTGAGTTGCAAACGTCTGTTTCCTAATCCGAAATGTTTTTGGTGGTCATGTACATATTCGCAAAATGCTTTTCTAAAGTAAAAAAATAAAGGAGTTTACCAGCCCTACTTGCAAATCACAGTGTTAGGCAATCCCATTTGCTAACGAGTACGTGGTTGCAAAGTGAGTAGCTGTTATCATCCACTTGAAGTGGCTGCTAACCAACTTGCTGACTGGAAGGGGTCCTCATTGTGAACCTTCACCTTTGTGAGTGGACCAAAATACTCCTGCACAAAACAGCCAGTGGTCTAGGGGAGCAATAATTATTGTGTAAATTACGAACAATCAATTGTTGTGAATTTAAACAAATCGCAGCTCATTTTCCTTTCAGATAAAGGGCCTACACTTGGTGAAAAATAACTTGCTTCATTTAAAAGCAGTCACGTCTATGGAGTTCTGCTGTTCCCAGCAGGCCTCCATCCCCGTGAGTGCCCATAGTTGCTAAGGTGGTGCAAGTTGGAACCCACATCATTGATGTTCATGAGGTGGGATTTAGGGACCCCATAGTGACTCGCAGACGGTGTCAGAGACACCGTTCAGCTTTGCAATTTGCTAGTTGATTTCCCATCAATTCCTACATCTGGCCCATAGTGTCGACATATGATTCATGGCCAGGGGTTCAATCTTAGCACACAACTATTTCGAAATGCCATTGAGTGAGGAGTGTGATTCTTATCACATAGAATGACATATGTAGTGAAGTCAGTATGCGGACGAGCTGGTGCCATAATGTATAATGGCTTAGGTATGAATTGTAGGAGTAGTTTAGGGTGATGTCATCCATCATGTAGAGACATGGATATGCTATATGTGATATGCCCTTCAGTATGCATGATTCACATGTACTTCCTCTGAGCCTTCCCGTGAAATATGTTGTAACAATTGCTGCAACCAATACATTGCTAGTAATGGTCAAATTACCCATTGTGGTATTCAACCCACTGTAAATTCTATGCTCAATATTTGCCTTTTCCCTTCACAGCTGCAAACCTGAGTGCCGCAGCTCGCAACCAGTTTGAGCGCCGTGCAATGAGGTACAGGCACATCCTGCAGGTGCAGTGTGGGTATCGGAGGATGGCCCGCAGATACAATTCGGAACGGGCCTCCGGGGCGTGGTATGCCACACCACAGGCTCCACCAACGGTGCCACCTACAACCACCAGGTCTGCCCAAGGGGACCCAGCGACGGACCAGCCATCTTCCTCAAGACCTGGACCCAGCCGTGTGTTGGGAGCAGGGCTGTCCCGTGGCCACTCCACTCCAGCGACAATCTCCACCTCCACCGGCACGCAGACCAGCAGTGACCCTCCAATTGACCCTGCAGCCTTCCAGGCATTGTCTAGGAAACTGGACAGGTTAATTCAAAAGGTTGACAACCTGACGGAGGACATGGCGGAGGTTAAAAAGAAGGTGCGCTCCATCCGGCGCACACTTCAGAGGGCAAATCCTTAGTTATTTTGCCCTCCTGAACTTTTACCCCTCCCCTCTCCCCTCTTTCCTCTTTTCATACTGTTAGTTGGGTTTGGGGGGTTAGTTGTAGGATAAGTATAGGTAATTAGCTTAGTTAGTGTTAGGTAAGAGGGTGGGGGGTCCTTATACTTTCTATCTAATATTTTTGTGTGGGTGGGGGGCAATGTTGGGATTCCTGTTTGATAAAAAAAAAAAAAAAAAAAAATATAAAAATAAAAAAATAAAAAAAAATATATGTTTGTTTAGGATAGTATAGTATGTGTGTAGGTTAGTAAGTGTTGTCCTGCATGTGTCTTGTCTCATAATGGTGGGTGGGGGGTTGATGTTTAGATCGTTTCGTTACATGTGTAGAGTAAGTTTAGCTTAGGTTAGTTAGGGACAGTTGTGGGTTAGTAGTAGTCAGGTTAGATTAGTGTAGGTTTATCTTTCCCTTAGTTGCCTCTTTTCTTACTTATTGGAAATAAAAAATTTGTTAACCCTTTACCAGATGCGTTAGGTGCTACCTTTTCATGGCCTTGACATCAGTGTAGCAGAAAGTTTTAGTATGACATTTGTGTCCTATGCTCGCTATCCCCAGGCTATTGAGGTTTAACATGCCAGCTACCCGTGTGCTAACTTGGTAAGTATCCACCGTGTGGGAGAGCCACCATTGGTAGTGTGCATAGATCATCAAGATTTGGGGTTGGTATGTATCCTACTTCACAAAGAGTGCTTCCAGAGTTGATTTTGTAGGTAAATAGATAGGTCGGACAGCATTGTGAAGTTCAGGGAGAGCTTTGTAGATGAGTATTTGTTCACACTCTTGTCTTGTTGCTGTCATTGCTGACCTACATCATGTGTGTACTGCTTGAGCATGACTTTCCTTCATGGTAGTATACGCTGTAAGGGTGATTGATGCAGTGTAATTTGGTTATCATTCCTTTCATTTTACAGCATAATGTATTGTGTTAGTATCGCAAGGTGCCTACATTTCTCATCCACCATTAGTTGTCTAGAATAGCTATGGATGGGGCCTCATTCTGTCCAACACAGCATGATTGTGTGTGCTTAGTCCCTACATCAGTTATTTTCCTCAGTCTAGTAAAGCTATGATGCAATCCTGGCCACTGCACAGATGTTTCAGTATACATGAAATCAGGACAGTAGTCTAGAGAATCAACATGGTTGCCACACAGCCACTTTGGAGTTATGTACTGCACAGTTGAAGTGTGAAATGACACAGAGACACAATTGGTGTGCAAGTGATATTTATTTTTAGGTGGAGTAGTGCAAAAAGTCCATTAACAATGTTAGGTGAGTCCGTTCTGGTGCATTCTTAAATGGTGATCCTATTTACAGGGTGTGGATGATGCTCCTGACATGCTGGGGTGATGTCACAGACGGTGCAGAGGAACAGGAATTGCCAAATGGTAGGAGAGAAACATTTACAGCCAATGTGGACAAGTTAAACAGTAGATTGCCGAACAGTCATTGAGGGTAGTTGGAGTGAGGCTGGCATGTGTCAAAACGTAGGACCTTGGTCAGAGTGGGGCATGGTGCAGGGACTAGGGCTTCCGGGTACTCTTGCGTGTGAATGTTATCTGTTCCATGTCTTCTTCTTCTGATGTGTGTGTTGCCTGGTGTGTCCTTGTTGTTGTTGGTTTTGAAGGGGCAACACACACCTCAGTGTCAGAAGACATGGAGGCAGACATCCCGGGGGCTGATCCCTGTCCAGTTATGAAGGGCAGTACTGCAGCAAGGAGAGCGTGCTGGTTTTTCAGAATGGCAGCCACATCCCGATGGTAGGCAGCCATGTCTGCCCTGAGGGGTTCGATGTTGCATTCGTGCACACGCTGACTGGCTTGCTGTTGGAGTTGTTTGGTCAACTGGATGACAGCTGTGCAGATTGCCTTCTGTGTTACTAAAAGTTCCTCCAACAGCGATGTTCTGGCTTGCATTGCAGCTGCCTGATCAGCAGTTGACAGCATGCACGAACGCACCCCCTCAAGGCTGGCTGCCATAGTTTGCATCCCCACCCGCACCTCCTTGGCCAGCTCCCGCTGGACCCCAACGACTGTTCTTTCGAAGCTGGTGCCAGTGTCGTCAGAGTCCTCAGCTGTGTTGGAGCTGGCAGGTCTTACAATTGGGGTGGCGGGTGGTTCTACTGTGGTGGCTGCTTCATCTTGACTCCTCCTTGTTACTGAAGGGGGGGTTTGGAGGCTTTCGAGGACCATGTCAATGGTCTCTTGTGTGAGGTTGATGTTCTCGTCATCCATGTCATCAGGGAACTCATGGACAGGCATATCGGCAGGAGATCCGTGTTCCTCTGCAAAGAAACAGGGTACAATTAGTGTGTCTGTGTTGAGATCATTTAGCACTAAGATACAAGCCTTTGGATGCTTTTACTTTGTACTCTGATTTTGTCTTGGTATCTGCTGTCTGTCATAGGGCATTGTTGTAGGCCTATGGCCCACCTGTGTGTCACATATATGATATGGAGCTATCAGACATGCCTGCCAGGTCATCTCTAGGTGTTGATTTGTAATTATTTTGGAATATGCATTTTTTTGTCCTACTCCTCCCTCGGTGTTTCACTATTGTTATGGAGGGACATTTGTTTGGGTGGGCTCTCATTATCCTACATGTGATTCTTGGCTTTCTACGCAGCAGGATAGCTAATGGTGTGGGGGACTAAGTTTGACCCACTTGTAAATAACTCTGTCACCCAGATATTGTATTTAGCTCAGACAGACTAGCAGTGCCTCTGGTCTCCCACAACAGAGGAATGTTTAGAAGTCCAAGCCCATGACATCTTTGGGACTTCTCAGGGAAGTGGTGGTCACTCAGGTCCTACACATTTCTATCTTTTCCGGTATGTTCCCATACACAAATGACACAGACAGTATTTGTTGGATATGAAGTTTCATTGTACAACTGACTTGTAGGAATTTAGGTGTGAGCCCCAATAACCAAAACAATACACACAGTTAGAACTGAAATAGTCCGCAGGAGAGTAATACATTGGTACACAGCTATCATGGTGCCTAACAGTTTCTACTCTCCCTCTGCTTGTTCTATATATAGCACTGCATGTTAAGTTTGGAGCTTGGCTGTCTGAATCACAGGGGAGACATCATCCCTCATATCAGAGGAATGGGCTGGGATCTGGTTGTGCATCAGCAGCAAGGCAGGCAGCATCTAGATGTGATTTTCTGTTTGTAAACTCCCCCATGCGTGTCTTGGGACGAGGAAGTGAATTTAAAAGACATATGTCATTGTGATGACAAAGTTTCCCTACGCAGGAATGGCAAACCTTAACCCCTACCACATCTATCATCAACGAACCAGACGGTATCCTTGACTGGGCCACAGAGTGAATATGTTCTGGCAAACTTCAGTGCAGAAGTAGGCAAAACAGGGTGATTTGACTAATTGCCAACACCTTAGGACTGACTATTTGCTACATTAACTGATAGGAAGGGCAATGAGATTCATTTAGTGCAAAGTGCTCTGAGGCACTTAGATGTGAGCAAATGAGTATAAGTACATTCAGGGTAAGATGCACAAAGGCCTCCAGCCTGAGGCTATTGCGCAAAGTATACGTTTCACTTGCCACGCTACACTTTGACTGACTGTGGGTGTTGTGACTGCCCTGCCAGCACACTTGCCTCACAGGCCCTGCACCATACACTTTTTATTCACATTGCATGATCTGTACATGTTAGGTGGCATGACCTATGTATGTCAATGTTAGGATGTGGTATGGATGTAAACATTGTTGATGTTTGTATCTGATGGGGTCTCATGTGTGTCTTACTGGATTGGCCTGTTTATCGTATGAATGTCCTATTTTTTGGTTAGACTGTGCAGATGTGTTTCATTGACCAGTTGCCTGTGTCCCCTCGTCAATGTTGTTGTCTGAGCAGTATGACATTTGTGATGTAGCATTGTTAAGCAGGCACGTGAGGGACCCTGACGTATGCAGCATGTGTGTGTCGTTAGTGCTGTGTGGCTCCTATTGCTGTTTACTTAGGCTTATGTATGTGTCAGTTATGGACATTCGGCATTTAAGTGTACTGGTAGCTTTGTCTTATTTCTAGGAGTAGTTGCAGATGTCATCCTCACCCCCTAATTTAGGAATGTATGTTCCAGGGTGGGGTTCCTGCCATTTGGTACTATAGCTGCCCAGAGATGAGAGGTGTTATTGTCAACTGTGGTGGCAGTTAAGTTGCAGTTGTTGTATTTGCTACTGCATTACAGGTAGGGACCTAGTTGATGGGGAATAGTTTGTGCAAAACAAGTGCCTGGATGTGGATTCAGGGTAGTGTCCTTCCCACCTGTCACTGGTTTCCCTTGGCTCTCTTGTTGTAATTACAGGATGTCCCCATGGGACTGTAGTGGTGGCAGTATTTTGTCGTGCCCCGGCTATGGTCAGTACTGGGCATTCCCCCCTGCCATGCCCCTTTCCCCATGCCACTTCATATATGTGCTAAGTTACATGCATTGTGTAGTAGGTATCCCCCCCCTGCTTACAGTCCCCATTATTGCATTGTAATTCCCCATGCGACTTACCCTGCATGTGCGTTGTGTCGTGGTAGTCTGCGCTGTCCAGTCCTTGTATCCCTGTGACGATCTCCTCTGGGATGACGGCTGCGACCATCTCCTCCATGTGGTCCAGAGCCTCCTGTTGTGCTGGACTCCCCCCTCCAGTCTGCATTGCTGCCTTCCTGTTCCTGGCCATTTTCTCTTTGGTCCTACGTTTACAGTCATGCCAGCGTTTCTTACACTCGGTGACTGTCCGGCGTTCTTCAGCCACACTGTTTATCTTGTCCACAATTTCTTTCCAGATGGCCTCTCTCCTACTGAGTGGCAATTTTGAGGATATGAAAAGTTGGTGCTGGTGTTCCGTCACCTCTTTCACCAGGATTTCCTGCTCCTCTGCACTGAAGCGACACTTTCTTTTTTTCTTTAACATGTCCTGGTTCCTGTGTGCTTCCTCCTGGCTGGGTCCTGGTCTGCTCTCATCCTCCTGGGGTCTGTTGGGGCATCTGGGATCCATTTTGGGTCTCCTCTCCTGTAAGTGCAGTTTTCGCGCAAAAATGTCACGCAACAGCGTGAAAAAAAACGGCGTATTCACGATAGCGCTGTCGTAAATCGACCCACAGTGATTTGCGTCACTTTTACGTGGGTTTGCCTTACGACAGACCGACGCTGTTTGCGTCACGAAATAATGACTCCCACCTGTTGGTTGCGCCGCCGTACGTCAAAGTATAAATTTGACGCCCGAATGGCGCATCCAAATGGCGTTAGACGGCGCAAATTTTTTTGACGCAAAACTGCGATGGCGCAGTTTTGCGTCAAAAAGTATAAATATGGGCCTAACTGTCTCACTGAGGCTCTGCTAATCAGAACCTCAGTGGTTATGCTCTCTCATTTCTTTTAAATTGTCACTGACAGGCTAGTGACCAATTTTACCAATTTACATTGGCTTACTGGAACACCCTTATAATTCCCTAGTATATGGTACTGAGGTACCCAGGGTATTGGGGTTCCAGGAGATCCCTATGGGCTGCAACATTTCTTTTGCCACCCATAGGGAGCTCTGACAAATCTTACACAGGCCTGCCACTGCAGCCTGAGTGAAATAACGTCCACGTTATTTCACAGCCATTTTTCACTGCACTTAAGTAACTTATAAGTCACCTATATGTCTAACCTTTACCTGGTAAAGGTTGGGTGCTAAGTTACTTAGTGTGAGGGCACCCTGGCACTAGCCAAGGTGCCCCCACATTGTTCAGGGCCAATTCCCCGGACTTTGTGAGTGCGGGGACACCATTACACGCGTGCACTACATATAGGTCACTACCTATATGTAGCTTCACAATGGTAACTCCGAATATGGCCATGTAATATGTCTATGATCATGGAATTGTCCCCTCTATACCATCCTGGCATAGTTGGCACAATCCCATGATCCCAGTGGTCTGTAGCACAGACCCTGGTACTGCCAAACTGCTTTTCCCGGGGTTTCACTGCAGCTGCTGCTGCTGCCAACCCCTCAGACAGGCAGCTGCCCTCCTGGGGTCCAGCCAGGCCTGGCCCAGGATGGCAGAACAAAGGACTTCCTCTGAGAGAGGGTGTGACACCCTCTCCCTTTGGAAAATGGTGTGAAGGCAGGGGAGGAGTAGCCTCCCCCAGCCTCTGGAAATGCTTTCTTGGGCACAGATGTGCCCAATTCTGCATAAGCCAGTCTACACCGGTTCAGGGGACCTCTTAGCCCTGCTCTGGCGCGAAACTGGACAAAGGAAAGGGGAGTGACCACTCCCCTGACCTGCACCTCCCCTGGGAGGTGTCCAGAGCTCCTCCAGTGTGCTCCAGACCTCTGCCATCTTGGAAACAGAGGTGCTGCTGGCACACTGGACTGCTCTGAGTGGCCAGTGCCACCAGGTGACATCTGAGACTCCATGTGATAGGCTACTTCAGGTGTTGCTAGCCTATCCTCTCTCCTAGGTAGCCAAACCCTCTTTTCTGGCTATTTAGGGTCTCTGTCTCTTGGGATTCCTTAGATAACGAATGCAAGAGCTCATCCGAGTTCCTCTGCATCTCTCTCTTCACCTTCTGCCAAGGAATCGACTGCTGACCACGCTGGAAGCCTGCAAAACTGCAACATAGTAGCTAAGACGACTACTGCAACTCTGTAACGCTGATCCTGCCGCCTTCTCGACTGTTTTCCTGGTGGTGCATGCTGTGGGGGTAGTCCACCTCCTCTCTGCACTAGAAGCTCCGAAGAAATCTCCCGTGGGTCGACGGAATCGTCCCCCTGCAACCGCAGGCACCAAAAAGCTGCATTACCGGTCCCTTGGGTCTCCTCTCAGCACGACGAGCGAGGTCCCTCAAATCCAGCAACTCTGTCCAAGTGACTCCCACAGTCCAGTGACTCTTCAGTCCAAGTTTGGTGGAGGTAAGTCCTTGCCTCACCTCGCTAGACTGCATTGCTGGGAACCGCGACTTTTGCAGCTACTCCGGCCCCTGTGCACTTCCGGCGGAAATCCTTCATGCACAGCCAAGCCTGGGTCCACGGCACTCTAACCTGCATTGCACGACTTTCTAAGTTGGTCTCCGGCGACGTGGGACTCCTTTGTGTAACTTCGGGTGAGCACCGTTTCACGCATCCTTGTAGTGCCTGTTTCTGGCACTTCTCTGGGTGCTACCGGCTGCTAAGAGGGCTTTTTGTCTTGCTCGACGTCCCCTCTACCTCCTGGTCCAATTTGCGACCTCCTGGTCCTTCCTGGGCCACAGCAGCATCCAAAAACGCTAACTGCACGATTTGCAGCTAGCAAGGCTTGTTGGCGTTCTTTCGGCGGGAAAATACTTCTGCACGACTCTACAAGGCAAGCGGGATCCGTTCTCCAAAGAGGAAGTCTCTAGCCCTTTGCGTTCATACAGAAACCACAGCTTCTTCAGTCCAGTCGAAGCTTCTTTGCACCCGCAGCTGGCATTTCCTGGGCATCTGCCCATCTCCGACTTGCTTGTGACTTTTGGACTTGGTCCCCTTGTTCCACAGGTACCCCAGATTGGAAATCCAGCGTTGTTGCATTGTTGGTTTGTGTCTTTCCTGCCTTATTCCCCTATCACGACTTCTTTGTCCTTTGGGGAACTTTAGTGCACTTTGCACTCACTTTTCAGGGTCTTGGGGTGGGCTATTTTTCTAACCCTCACTATTTTCTAATGGTCCCAGCGACCCTCTACAAGGTCACATAGGTTTGGGGTCCATTCGTGGTTCGCATTCCACTTTTGGAGTATATGGTTTGTGTTGCCCCTATCCCTATGTGTCCCCATTGCATCCTATTGTAACTATACATTGTTTGCACTGTTTTCTAAGACTATACTGCATATTTTTGCTATTGTGTATATATATCTTGTGTATATTTCCTATCCTCTCACTGAGGGTACACTCTGAGATACTTTGGCATATTGTCATAAAAATAAAGTACCTTTATTTTTAGTATAACTGTGTATTGTGTTTTCTTATGATATTGTGCATATGACACTAAGTGGTACTGTAGTAGCTTCACACGTCTCCTAGTTCAGCCTAAGCTGCTCTGCTAAGCTGCCATTATCTATCAGCCTAAGCTGCTAGACACCCTATACACTAATAAGGGATAACTGGGCCTGGTGCAAGGTGCAAGTACCCCTAGGTACTCACTACAAGCCAGTCCAGCCTCCTACACTTGTGGATACTTTGTTGCTGTTACAGTGGTTCCTGGAGCAGGCTGCGGTTGATCCGCGGTCAGAGGATGAAGTAGTAGTTGCAGAGGATTCCTGCTGGAAACTTGCAAGTACAATCTGAAGAGAACCCACAGGAGAGACCCTAAATAGCCCTGAGAGGGAGATTGGCTACCTTTACAGGTAAGGACCTATCAGGAGGGTTCTCCGACCTCACCTGCTGGCACTGGCCACTCAAAGCCCTCCAGAGTGCTCCCACACCCTGCAAAGCAAGATGGCTGAAGTCTAGGACACACTGGAGGAGCTCTGGTCACCACCCCTAGGTTGGTGATGGACAGGGGAGTGGTCACTCCCCTTTCCTTTGTCCATTTTCGTGCCAGAGCAGGGGACAAGGGGTCCCTGAACCGTTGTAGACTGGCTTATGCAAGGAGGGCACCATCTGTGCCCTTCAAAGCATTTCCAGAATCTGGGGGAGGCTACCCCTCCCCAGCTTGTAACACCTATTTCCAAAGGGAGAGGGTGTAACACCATGCTCCCAAAAGAAATGCTTTGTTCTGCCTTCCTGGGACTGAGCTGCTCAGACCCCAGGAGGGCAGAGCCATGTCTGTGAGGTGGCAACAGCTGTAGCTGCATGGCAAGCCTCAGAGAGCTGGTTTGGCAGTACTGGGGATCCATGGTGTAGCCCCCAGGATGCATGGAATTGGCTCCCCAATAACAGATGCGGAATGGGGGGACATTTCCGGGATCTTAGACACCTTACCTAGCCATATTCGGAGTTACCATTGTGAAGCTACATATAGGTATTGATCTATATGTAGTGCACGTGTGTAATGGTGTCCCCGCACTCACAAAGTCCTGGGAATTGGCCCTGAACTATGGGGGGGCACCTTTGCTAGTGTAAGAGTGCCCTCACACCTAGTAACTTTGCACCTAACCTTTAGCACGTGAAGGTTAGACATATAGGTGACTCATACGTTACTGAAGTGCAGTGAAAATGGCTGTAAAATAATGTGTGCACTATTTCACGCAGGCTGCACTGGCAGTCTGTGAAAGGGTTTGTCGGAGCTCCTTATGGGTGGCAAAAGAAATTCTGCAGTCCATAAGGATCTCCTGGAACCCCAATGCCCTGGGTACCTAGGTACCATATACTAGGGACTTATAAGGGGGTCCAGTGTGCCAATTGAAATTAGTAAATTAAGTAACAAGCCTATAGTGACAAATTTAACAGCAGAGAGAGCATAAGCACTGAGGTTCTGATTAGCAGAGCCTCAGTGACACAGTTAAGCACTATACAGACACACACATTAGGCCATAAACTATGAGCACTGGGTTCCTTACCAGCAGGATCCCAGTGAGATGGGCAAAAAACATAATGACATACAGGAAAAATTGGGGTAACATGCCAAGAAAGATGGTCCTTTCATACACAGATTCATGAGAAATCAATCTGCACGGTGATGGAAAACCACGCCTGGTGTTGTTTGTGTCATTTCTTCAGCTGCGATGCAGGTGGTGCGTCAATTTCAGCTGTGAGGTGGGTGCCGCATCATTTCTACAGCCGCGTTGCAGGTGGTGCATTGAATTTGTCCCCACACGGCTTCCTATGTGTAGATGCCAGTCCTTGTTCTACCAGCTTCATCTTTCACGGGCCCAGGGACTGGATAGGAAACCACTTGACAGGGCAGGAGTCTCAGCAGCAAGTCCAGCTGCTGGCAGAGGAAGTCTTTGATGGCCCTGAGACTTCAAAACAGGAGGCAAGCTCAGTCCAAGCCCTTGGAGATTCGTCACAAGAATATACCACAAAGTCCAGGCATTGTCCTCTTTCAGGCAGAAGCAGCAACTGCAGGTCATCCCAGCAAAGCACAGTCACAGGCAAAGGGGCAGTTCTCTTCCTCTAGCTCTTCAGCTCTTCTCCTTGGCAGAGGTTTCTCTTGGTTCCAGAAGTAATAAAAAAATCTGGGGCTTGGGGTCCACTACTTATACCCCTTACTGTCATTGAAGTAGGCAAACTTCATAGGAAAGTCTCTGTTGTTCACAAAATCTTGCCTTGCCCAGGGCTGGCTCCAGACTCACACCAGGGGGTCGGAGACTGCATTGTGTGAGGACAGGCGCAGCCCATTCAGGTGTAAGTGACCACTTCTCCTTCTACTCTAGCCCAAATGTCCCATCATTGATATGCAGGCTACAACCCAGCTCCCTTTGTGTCACTGCCTAGTGGAGATTCACAAACAGCCTGTTGGACTTTTTTTTTGTTTTTTTGTTTTTGCCTCCTGGCTCCTATTTTTTCTGACCTGTTTTTGTTGGCTTTAGAACTTTGAGTACTTTCCACTGCTGACCAGTGCTAAAGTGCATATGCTCTCTGTGTAAATTGTACTGTTCATTAGATTTCCATGATTGGCATATTTGATTTACTAGTACGTCCCGAGTACAGTGCACTAGAGGTGCCCAGGGCCTGTAGATCAAATGCTACTAGTGTGCCTGCAGCACTGGTTGTGCCACCCACATTAGTAGCCCTGTAATCATGTCTCAGACCTGCCACTGCAGTGTCTTTGTGTGCAGTTTTAACCTACTGATTCAACTGGGCAAGTGTACCCACTTTCCAGGCCTAAACCTTACTTTTTCTTATATGTAAGACACCTCTAAGGTAGGCCCTAGGTAGCCCCATGGGCAGGGTGCAGTGTATGTTTAAGATAGGACTTATACTAATGTGTTTTAAAAGTCCTAACAGTGAAATACTGCTAAATTCAGTTTTCACTGTTGCATGGCCTATCCCTCTCATGGGTTAACATGGGGGCTGCCTTTAAATATGATTAAAGCATAGATTCCCTTTGGAAGCGGATAGGCATGTGGAGTTTGGGGTCTTTGAGCTCACAATTTAA